>NC_138906.1:147761002-149126002 GCF_965231255.1 Vanellus vanellus
TGTCCAGCACCATTCTCCCTTGACAAGGGGAAAAAAAAAAAGGCAGATTTAATTTCACAGTCAGGAATTGTCATATTTTGAAACCAGACAGATTAGATTAAACCAACGCCAACAAGTCACTTGTCCAAAAAAAACGATCTTAAACAAAGCCATGAATAAGTTGCAGTATCAGAGTTAGGTGTATCACAGTACAAGTGCTTTGGCCACAAAATCGGTTTTAATTTCTTATCTAAATCCTTGATACTTTACCTGCCATGTGCAATAATGAGTTCCATTGCTTCATCAACTCTTGCTCTAAGGGAATCTTCACTAGCTAGTAACAGAAGCAGCTGAGCAGGGGACAATTCCAACAACATTCCTGTGATTTTACTTGCAAATGCCTGGGGATAAAGAATGATATGTCTTACTATTCTCCTTCAGTTCTCGCATTTCATAAAACCATATTTGAAAAGTTTTAGCATTTTAAATATAGAGTGCATTACAAGATACCTCCTAATCTAAATGAGAAATTACAGTGACAAAATCTTAAGAAAATGTCAAAAGAATATAAAACCAGCCCTACATGTTCAAATATTTTCGGTTATGTTAAACAATAATGGACAAGGAAATTAATTTTTAAATTAGAAGATTACAATATCAATACATCATAAGTGTATTTGATAGATAAGTCTTACTGGTTGCATTGCTTGCACTCGAGGGTAGAGCCTTTCTCCAAGGGCTTGTCTGTGTGCTGGAAGAGGGTCAGGGTCATCACTAGGATTTCCTTCTGAGGCTGGTCTAAAAGGCCGTGTGTCAATGGAAAGTTGTCTTCTAAAGTCCCTTAAGAAAATTGGAGCAGTTTGTACTCATTTCAGAGGAAATATGCAAAAATCCTCTGGAACAATACCATTTGCACACAGATTCAAAATAGCATTAGCTTTTATGTGTGAACAGTAGCGTTGCTCATAGCTGCTTGGAGAGAATGATTCAGAAACAGAGAATCAAAATCAACTGGAGATTTTAATACTACTAGTATTTTGATACAGCAGTCAGACATGCCACCAACAGCAGTGTTGTTTCTAAACCACCTCACAATTTTATTCTAGTACACAAGTTTTAATTATTGTTTTAGCAGGAGAGACTAATGCTTGACACATCATCTATCAATCCTAAAGTAAACATAATTATTCTATAAAAAATTAAAGTATATATTGAATTTCAAGATGTTAACCTGTAAATTGCTCCTGAAAGTGAAAGACAGACAGCTTTAATTTGAGGAAGTAAAAGTATTTTTCCTGAAGATAAAGGCAATTATTCTATTTGACAAAGTATCTCCAACAAATAAAAATCTATCACTTACCTATCCCTATCTCTCCGAGAACCAGCTCGTAAGCCACTACTTCTCCGCATTTCTCTCTCTCGCTCCCTTTCCCGATCTCTCTCTCCCCTATTTCGCAATCTCTGCATCAGACCTGAAAGGGAAAAAAAACTCATAAGCTTAAATATCTTTGTACTTCTCTCTCCTAAGTTTCAGTGTAAGGAGGACACAGTTTTTGCAGATAGCTTGAAAGACATCAATGAGACAGAACTATGTCACTTAAAATAGTGATTTGGGTTCAACCAAATATAAGAAAGGAACCTGAAGTGTTTGTACCAACTTACAAATGCCAAAATACTTCAAGAGTTTATATGTACTTTAAAAAACAATAAAATGTATTTGCGACAAGCCAGATGAAGCAGTCGTATCAAAATGTACAAGTTTTTACGGGCTAAAATCTTGACAATTATTACCTACCAGAAAGATGCTCAAAAAAGCTGAGAGCATCTCAAGCAGACTCTGGTTTCAAGAAAAACAAGAGCTTCCTGTTTCTGAAAGCAGAAAAAAGGCCATTTCCTTTCCTCAGAGAAGTAACACGCACATTTCACAGTTCCCATGCTAATAAGAGAAATCTCTGAGACAACGCCAAGTATTTCAATGTAAAAAGCATCCAAGGCTTTTATAAATGTTATCTGTAGATTAACTGCTGTGCATCACTTACTTGTATGGGTACCCTTGTTGGCATTCTGAATACAGTCTAGATTTGGCAGTTTCTCATTTGACAGAAAAGCCTGTGCAATAGCAGTATAAAAGCTTCGTGCTACACCGCTGCCTTCTCCTGGCTCATCCTTAAAAGTAACTTTTACTCTGTGTACAGCCATCGGAGTGGTAGCACACCTGCGACCAAAATGATTGTTGAGCTGCCTCATGGTCTGCTGTATTAGAAGATCTCTGTCTCGATCAACCTAGTAAAAACATAAAAAAAGTTTTCTTTACCAAGCATCATACCAACAGAATTTCAGCTTCACAAGAAGTTTCTGGAAACTTCTGCACAGACTCAGAAAACACCAATTAGCCTGTGAAAAACTACAGAGTAATTGCAACACAGCTCACAAAGTAAAGTTTAAGACATCTGCCTGTGGACTCTGAAATACAACTTCTCCTATCAAGTTACTGCATCACATGATAATTCAACTTTTAATAAAAACAAATTCAGAAGACAAACTAACATTTTTTACCTCCAATGTTAAATCCCTGGATTGCTGGTTTCTAAGTTTTTCCATCTCCCTGCGGAATTTTGATTCCTTTACTTCAAAGCCACCTAATTCAGTCAAGATCTTAAAAACAAACAAACAAACAAACAAACAAACAAACCCAAGATCAGAATGAGGGAGGTTCATAATTTAGTTGTAAGAGGAATTTTCCTTATGCTGGGAAATACATACTGATCCAGGCTCTGCTCCAACATCTTCCATGAATACTCTACCAAACAACTCTAAAGAAAGGCGCCAACGTCCCAGCAACATGTCATGAGATATCACCATGCCCATGAAGCTACACTGTGGCCTGACAGGAGGGAAGAAATGACAGACAAGCGAAAACAAGTTAAATTTCAGACACATTTTATGTACTTCTGCTTTTTCTTACCCTCTGCTTTCAAATTAATTGTTCATTTCTGATAAACACCACCACAGTACAGTAAGCCTGTGGACAAAAGCACGTGAAGCTGCTTCGTTTCAGCTGAAACGCAAGTCTTGCTTCCAAAGAGAAATTACTCTCAAAGCATCTAACTTCACTGCTACATGGAATTCACTGTTATTGGTGTCCTGTCAATCACAAGATTAATTTTTTTTTTGGAAAGCTGTAATTCAAAGTGAGGGCAGTTCAATCCCTAACTGCATGAAGTCTGGTCAGTATCACAGGGAATGACAGGGATGGCAAGCTGTCAATTCCAATTTTTTAAACTTAGCTACCCAGGACATCACAGCAGGTCTGCAGCAGAAGTCAGGTAGTAACATAACAGACTTTTACTACAGTTTGTACAGACCTCTCTGATGACTGTTCAACTGTTAATTTTAAAAGCTATCAAACACAAACTACAAATTCAAACTAAAGTAAGCTATGCATTTCAATTTAAAAAGACTTTTCAGAGCCCCAAATATACTTATATCAGTTTGGTAATATTTCATAGAGTAATTTTTAACTCAAACTACCTGAAAGATGTGAGAGGTGGCCCTTCACTTTCTGTCAATCCTATCTCTGCCAACAAACTGCTTTTCAGTTGTGCTGCAAGATCATGAGCTGAAGGCCCCGGCTTTGAACTCTCAGATTCTTCTGTAGGCACGTTTTGTTCCTCCCCTTCCTTCTTTTGCCGATTTTGAATGCTCATAACATTTTTTAAGTTGGCTGCATAAGACATTTTAGTTGGAAGAACCTAAACAAGGAGAAGTAAAATTTAATTGCACTTTCAAAGCAGTCTAGAAGTCTTTTTCAGGAGATGTGTGTGTGTATATATATATATCAATCAAATTTTTATACCACACAAAAGTAAGCACTGTAATTGACCTGCTAAAACACAATAACCTCGTATTTCTTGAAATGATTGAAAAACCATTTTCCCACTTTATGTTTGCATTTCATACGCTTGCCATTTAATACTCAGTCTGTGGGCAAGTCAAATCTACTGAGCTATAGGGAGATTTAATTCTTTTTATCACAAATAATTATATAAATGGCATTTCAAAATTAACTCAGCATTGTAGTGCGGCCTTTAAAAATATTGCCCGAAATCTGCTACAAATCAGTAATCTTAAAAGTTCCTACATCAAAAAAAAAATTAAACATACTTTTCCTAAAAAGTCAAAGTTTTCACACTTACTGGGCTTTACATTATCATTCTGAAAGCTACTTAAAATTATCTCTGAAAACATTAAAGTGTCTTTTTAAGGAATGAAGGTACTAGCTTAAATTACCCTACTGTTAAAAAATAATAAAACCTTTAAATCTACCTCAAGGCAGTTTCTATCCACTGTAACTTCCATTAAGCATTTCCCGCTGTTGGCAGAAGATGAATACAGACCCTGACTTGGTCGTCCAAACAGATCTTCTTTGCGTGCATTTGGCTGAAAATTAACAAAAGCATTCTGGGTAAATAATATACTTCAGTTAGAAATGAAAAAGCAAATTTCAGTTTTCTTCCAGAACACCATCTCTGATGTCACCTGTAGTAGATGGGGCTGGTCTGCCAGGGGGATGGCCTCTGCTAGAGGAACTTCAAAAGGATTTGGTGGAATGCAGCCAAGGAACGTCATGGAGTCTGATCGTCTGAAAAATGGATGGTTTTGGCCAGTCTCTGCTGGGAGGGAGTCATCATCTTTGTCGTTGAGTGTAGCACCTAAATATCAGCGAAAATTTCAGTTCAATTTTCACAGTTAGAAAAGGATTTAAAATACCAAAATTAATACACTTCCCTCTTAGCTATCTGACTGGAGGAGCATCTCTGCAAATTTAATACTTCTACAGGATGCTTCCACAAATCCTGTATTTTTCTTAAGTTGCTTAGTCATCACTTTTATTCTTTTTACTGCAACTAACTTTACTGAACATGCACTCCTACACTATATGTACTTAATATAGAGTATACATTCTACCATTTTCAGCAGTTTTATTAGATCAAAAAAAAATCAGTTTAAATCTGATGCGAATTTTAAATTCTGTTATTGTGTAGAATAAGTAGGGGCACAAATTTCTGCAGTTTAGAGAGAAAGATGACGAAAAGAGGGCCCTGAAATAAGAACAGGCAATGGCAGAAGAAATTTGGTAAAGTAACAACAGTAAGAAAATCTTACTAAAATCTAAATTTAATGTAACACATGCAAGTAGCAAAATTTATTCAAAGTCTCAGCAAGCTAAAGGTGTACTATAGAAGTGTTTCTGTATACTAACTTTGATTGGTGTCATCATCATTTTCATGTTCTGAATCTTCATTGTCAAGACCCAGTTCCAAAAGCTCCCGAGTTCTTAAAAAAAAGAAGTCAAGGAAAAAAGTCAAGAAAACACTAGGCAAAACATTTACATCTGTAGCAATCAATAAAAGCAAAAGTATAATCACTAAGTGAAGTGTACTTGAGAGCTATACATAGCAAGAACAAACTCATTCTAAAAACCAAAGTACTGCTGAGTTCTTCTCATTACATACTCACTACATGACTCACGTAGGTACCCTTATAGCCATTTCACCACCTACCAAGTCTGATCAAAAAGTTACAGCTTCAGACAGTGATGGGTATGTTTGTTTTTAAAGACTATGTCACGATATAAAATCCTAGGAACCTTGCATTAGTGGAAGAAATAGATAAGTGAATACTATTCTAAAATGTACTGGTGTAGAATATGCTTAGTCCTATAAAAATAATGTTAATGATCACATTTCAGAACGTAAGTCTGTAAGCTGCTTATTAAAGAAACAGATTTCACTGTATTATAAAAAGGATCAAGAACTTTGATTAGTATTCATTTCTGGCAGTTTGTGCATTGTGAAACATGATCTGAAACCAGATGAAGACTGATAAATATTATTTCATACAGGCTACTAAAAATGTCATCTAACAGAAGCAACTGACTGAATTTGACCACTCACCTTTAACTGAAAAAGTGTAGGGCTTCATAGTTTACAAGCATTTCATGGGAATTTTGCAATTCCTTGATGAACAGTTAATTTGACAGATTTTAATATGTGAATTTTGGGGGACAAAGCAGATTCCAGTATGTTACTGTCTGGAAAAGGCTTAAAGCCACAACTCTATTTACTCAAGTCAGCCATCACAAAAACTCAATCATTTACTGTATTAAATCATCCCTACTTGTGAGAAAACTACTGTTGACTGCAACATCCTCTGGTATACATTTTGAGGTCATAACGAAGCCTTACATTACCAAGATATATTGAAGGTAACATTGGAACTAAAGCAGCAGTCCAATATATATCTAAAAATATCGATACCTCATATTTTACAGTTACTAAATTTGTAGAGAACAGGAAAATTAAATTCAACCTGCGATATTGAAAATTAAAGGCAGGAAGGGGCAAAGATTAGTATTTAACTGTTGACTAGGATTGTTCAGGTACATTACCTCAAAACTTAGTAAGAAATGGGAACAGATGGTATAGACTACCAACATGTGGACATTTCTATGATCATTAATTGCTACTTCAAATCAAAGAAAATTTCTAAAAAAATCTTACAATGTTTTAAAAAGTAATAAATGCACCTTCTAAAATGCTCTAGTTGAAGTAGCAGGGATTTTCAACTTAAGGACCTTTTCAGCTATTGATTTCCCCACTGTGCTTTAAATCATCAGGTAAGTCTCAAATATCCACAACCAAATGGAAAACAGAACTACTAAGCCCATCATACCAGACTTTGACATTTTCTCTCATGTCATTCTTAACGCGTTTGATAGAATTTTAAATAAGTTATTATGTTAAATGTGAGAAGCAGATTGCATTTTTCAGCTGAGAAACTGTCCTGAGTACATCTTTCAGAAGCACTGCCACGGAGTTAAAAATCATTCTCAAGTTTCAGTGCTAAGAAAACCTTTTACAGCAATCAGCATAAAAAAGATTTGAACAGGATACTGTAACAGGCTTATCAAACATACAAATGTTATATACCACTATATATAGTCCTTTTATAATACGCATGTTGCTACACACACACACAGAGATATATACTGTATACGTATATATTTATATGAGTTAGAATCATAGAATGGTTTAGGTTGGAAAGGACCTTGAAGGTCATCGAGTTCCAACCCTCCTGCCATAGGCAGGGACACCTCCCACTAGACCAGGTTGCCCAAGGCCACGTCCAGCCTGCCCTTGAACACCTCCAGGGATGGGGCATCCACAACCTCTCTGGGCAACCTCTTCCAGTGCCTTACCACCCTCAAAGTGAAAAACTTCTTCCTAATGTTCAATCTGAACCTGCCCTCTTCCAGTTTAAAGCCATTCCCCCCCGTCCTATTGCTACATGCCCGAGTAAAAAGTCCTTCCTCAGCTCTCCTGTAGGCCCCCTTTAGGTACTAGAAGGCCACAATAAGATCTCCCCGGAGTCTTCTCTTCTCCAGCCTGAACAGCCTCAACTCTTTCAGCCTCTCCTCATAGGAGAGGTGCTCCAGCCCTCGGATCCTCCTCGTGGCTCTCCTCTGGACACACTCCAGCAGGTCCAAGTCCTTTGGGGAATCCAGAGCTGGATGCAGCACTCCAGGTGGGGTCTCACGAGAGTGCAGTAGAGGGCAGAATCACCTCCTTTGACCTGCTGGCCACACTTCTGATGCAGCCCAGGATACGGTTGGCCTTCTGGGCTGCGATCGCACACTGCTGGCTCATTGTTGAGCTTCTCATCAATCAGCACCCCCAGGTCCTTCTCCTCAGGGCTGCTCTCCAGCCATTCCCTGCTGAGCCTGTATTTGTGCTTGGGATTGCCCCGACCCAGATGTAGGACCTTGCACTTGGCCTTGTTGAACTGCATGAGGTTGGCTTGGGCCCACCTCTCCAGCCTGTCCACATCCCTCTGGATGGCATCCCTCCCCTCCAGTGTGTCTACCTCACCAAACAGCTTGGTATCATCAGCAAACTTGATGAGGGTGCACTCGACTCCCCTGTCCATGTCGCCGACAAAGATGTTGAACAGTACAGGCCCCAGTACTGACCCCTGAGGAACGCCACTCGTTACTGGTCTCCAGTTGGACATCGAGCTGTTGACTGCAACTCTGAGTGCGACCGTCCAGCCAGTTCTTTATCCACTGAGTAGTCCATTTGTCGAATCCATGTCTCTTCAATTTAGAGACCAGGATATCGTGTGGGACAGTGTCAAACGCTTTGCACAAGTCCAGGTAGATGACATCAGTTGGTCTTCCCTTGTCCACTGCCACTGTAACCCCTTTGTAGAAGGCGACCAAATTTGCCAGGCATGACTTGCCCTTGGTGAAGCCATGCTGGCTGTCACCAATCACCTCCTTGTTTCCTACGTGCCTCAGCAGAGTTTCCAGGAGGATCTGCTCCATTACCTTGCCAGGCACAGAGGTGAGACTGACTGGTCTGTAGTTCCCTGGGTCTTCCTTGTTTCCCTTTTTGAAAATAGGGGTTACGCTTCCCCTTTTCCAGTCGGCAGGAACCTCACCAGATCGCCACAACTTCTCAAATATGATGGCTAGTGGCTTAGCGACTTCATCTGCCAGTTCCCTCAGGACCCGCAGATGTATCTCATCAGGTCCCATGGACTTGTGCACCTTCAGATTCCTCAGGTGGTCTTGCACTTGATCTTCACCTACAGTGTGCAGTTCCATTTTCCCAATCCTCGCCTTTGTATTCTGCATCATGGACAGTGTGGCTGCAGTCCTTGCCCATGAAGACTGAGGCAAAAAAGTCATTGAGTACCTCAGCTCTGTCTCTGTCCTGGGTAACCAGTTCTTGCATTTCCTTCCAGAGAGGGCCCACATTTTCCCTAGTCTTTCTTTTCTTGCTGACATACTTAAAGAAGGATTTTTTGTTTAATATGCCTGGCCAGATTTAGTTCTACCTGGGCTTTACCTTGTCTAACCTGATCCCTGGCTGCTCGAACTATTCCTCTGTATACCTCCCAGGCTACCCGCCCCTGTTTCCACTCCCTATAGGCCTCCTTTTTCCTTTTGGTCATGTCCAGAAGCTCCTTGTTCATCCATGTAGGCCTCCTGGCTTTTCTGCCTGCCTTCCTCTTTGTAAGGATGCATCACTCCTGAGCTTGTAGGAGGTGGTCCTTGAATTTTAACCAACTTTCTTGGACCCCTCTTCCCTCCAGCACTTCATCCTATGGTACCATACCAAGCCAATTCTTCAAGAGGCCAAAATCAGCTCTCCCAAAGTCAAGGGTGGTCAGCCTGCTGCGCACCTTCCTCACTGCCTCAAGGATCTCAAACTTGACCATTTCATGGTCACTAGAGCCCAGGCTACCCTTGAGTTTGCCCCTCCTTGTTGGTAAGAACAAGGTCCAGCATAGCTCCTCTCCTTGTTGGCTCCTCAGCCACTTGGAGAAGGAAGTTGTCATCAATGCAATCCAGGAACCTCCTGGATTGCCTATGCCTGGCTGTGTTACCCTTCCAACAGATGTCAGGGTGGTTGAAGTCACCCATGAGAGCCAGGGTCTGTGAATGTGATGCCACCCCTATCTGTCTATAGAGGGCTTCATCCACTCGGTCTTCTTGGTCGGGTGGCCTGTAGCAGACTCCCACTGTGATGTCTCCTGCTCCCGATTTCCCTTTAATCCTGACCCATAGGCTCTCAGTTGGCTCTTTATCCATCCCTAGACTGAGCTCCATGCATTCCAGCTGCTCCTTGACATATAAGGCAACACTGTCTCCTTGTTTCCCTTGCCTGTCTCTCCTGAAGAGCCTGTAGCCTTCCATGGCAACACTCCAGTCATAGGAGTCATCCCACCAAGTTTCTACAATGCCAATGAGATCATAGCCTTGGAGGTGTGCACGCATCTCTAGCTCCTCCTGTTTGTTCCCCATGCTCCATGCATTTGCATAGAGGCACTTCAGCCATGTCTTCATTGAGTCTGACTTGGCTGGAGCAGCTGTAATTACTTTGTGCTGCTCTCCAGGTGGCATTCCTTTGCTGTGTATTAACGGTGCCTCCCCATTGGCTCCTGTTGGTCCAAGAGCTCCTGGCTCATCTACGTAAGACTGAGTATGCAGCAGCATAGCCAGCACATTTTGGAGCGAATGGCTGCAGGCCCTCACCAGCACCCCGTTCCTCTGTCCTTGGTACAACATCCCTTGGCTGGTCACACGCAAACCCAATAATACCCCCTTCCCCCATTGAATCTAGTTTAAAGCCCTGTTAATGAGCCCTGCTAATGTTTGGGCAAAAACCCTTCTCCCCCTTTGAGTGAGCCAGCCCCCATCTGCTGACAGCGGGCCTGGTGCCACATAGGCCATTCCATTGTTGAAAAACCCAAAATTGTGGCAATGACACCAGCCACGGAGCCACGTATTAACAGACTGAGCTCGTCTGTTCCTTTCAATGTCATTGCCCACAACGGGAAGTAGGGAGTTGCTGAGTAACAACGCCAATGACTGAAAGAAAAGAGCATATACCACTTTTGCAAAAGTTTTTGTTTCTGAGTCAGCCTCGATACCTTTTCCGTTCCAGCTGAGGAGTATCCAGTGTTGTCTGTTGATTCATTGCTTTAATCCAATAAATAAGGGCTTGAAAAACATATGCTACATGCTTTAGTGAACAGACATCTAGAACAGGAAGAACATCTGAGTGCTCATCATTGTGAGAACGCATCAAAGACAGCGCGTAGTTCAGGAAATCACCACGTGCTGACATCATTCCCTGACGGGCACTGAGTAGCGTAGCACGTCTAGTGAAAGAAAAGGATTGAATACAGAGAGATTAGGCATCACAGTAGAATGCATCCTTTACGTATTAGTCTCTATATTTGAAATATGGATGTAAAACTCAAAAAAAAAAAAAAACAACAAACCCCGCATGAAAATGGTGTGACAAAAGTAAAACATAGTTTTATGCTTTACTATAAGCAGCTCAGGTGCAGTATATTATAAACAGTTAATACTCACAGTGAATCTAGTACGTCAGAATAAACCAAATAGTAGCAACAACACAGGGAGCCAACTTATAACTACACTGCTGCATTACACACTTAGATTCCTAAAACGTCAGTGAACTGTAAAACTGGTAATTCATATGACATGCAGTAATCAAACTATTTTCATACCTTCTCCCCTCAAGTGTTCTTAAGCTAGCTTCCTCACGGGCTGTCATCCTTTCCCTTCTGGCAGAGTTCTGAGAAGCATGGAGAGGATGATTTGGATGCCCAGGATCACCAGCAGATGCTAACGCAGAACCATAACGCAGCTGAGCTTCAGTAGAGTCCATGATACTAACCATCCAATTCCAAGTAGGAATAAGCTTTTCTTCTACATAATTCTATAGAAAATGAGATTTAATGAGTTTTGCAAATAGTAGAACTAGATGATGAGAATGCAATCTCAACATAAGCCTCCACCATGGCTTTTACAGTTACATCCGATTCCCTACAAAGAGGCTGTAAAACCACATTCAAGAACAACCACTGAACAGCTTCCAAAAGCTCTATCAAGACTGCTGATTTACTGCAGCAGTATGCAGCTCTCATCATGTAAAACCTTGGTGTCTGTAAAGGATTCTCACCATCCCTCCCTCCCTTTTGGGCATCTCTTCTACTCTTCACCTTATGACCACCCAGCATCTCCAAGGTGCACACATCTTGGGGATTTTGGTCTAATCCCTGACGTTCTAGTAGCTTTAAGAGCCCTTATCCTGCTACGGAATTCACCAGCCAGATCTTTCACCATTCTTCACCCCTTGCAACTTTCTCAGTGAAGACAACAAAGTTAAGACCTGCATAAAGAACTATGTCTGCATACAAACCTCTCCTCCTGGTTCAGTATTTTCTTCACCTGTTCCCAATACTGGCTTCTGGAGCCTGATTTTCTTGCCATTCGCTAACTGCATTGACCTGTTGGTTTTTTTTTTTATCCAACATCAGTCTGCTTTCTTCATTCCTCTACATTTTGGTCTTTAAAAACATCCCTCACACTTCAAGTGTTCTTGTATCTACTAAATTAACAAAATGCTGTCTCAACCCCGTTTCTGCATCCACACGAAACCTCCACTGTCAAGCTTTCACATGCCAATACAAATCTCTTGCTGCCTCACAGCTGGACAGCTCTGCTGTGCACTCAGCTGGCAAAAAGGCAACCTTTGCAAAACATCTCTACTCAGCAAAGACAGTATTTTCCCCCAAAGAAATCTCCTGAACAAAAGCAGAAACTGGTCCTCCTCCATAATAAAACTATGTTCTCTTATTTCTTTCCCTGCATGTTTCCCCCAGTGTTTGATCCCAGAATATCTTTGTAACGCTCCTGTCCCCAATCAGTAGCCTTTTTCTTCCATCGCACTGTGAAAATAGAGCCATACAAATACTTCATGGCTCAATTACAAGTAAACATATTGTCATCTGGTCCTGTTGACCCAGAACACAGTACTACTAACAGAAAATAGCATCACTTGATTTCCTGGGCTCCCCAAAGCAACAGTATTATTTGGACGGTTGATTTTTGTACTAAATTCATTACAGATGATTTCATTTTATACACTATGCCCACATGCAATTTGACATATACTTTCTGAACACATTGAAGTTCCCTCCTGTGTTTTTAATCTTTGAAACTTCTTTCTATACATGTCTTCCCTTTCACATACTCTCTCTGAAGATATCTTTTACATATACTTTCAAGAAACGACAGTCACGAGCACTGTACCAAAAATACGCACATAACAGGGAAAGGATGATCACATCCCTGAAAGAAAGGACAGCGAACAGTACATCTACCTGTACAATCTTATCTCATTTTAATTATTTGGCCCTTACTAACTGTCATCTTTTATAGACTCAACAGTTCATGACAAAAAGAATAGGGCAAAAGATCTCTAGTAGAGATTACTAGTATCTGCAAAGCAGCCAATCCTGACTTGTATTAATCAGATACCAGTCGGACTTAACTGGGGAAAAAAAAAAAAAAAACAACATGGAAATTCCTTTTTTGAAAGAATATACACATATGAAATATATGAACAATTTAATGGAATTAGTAACTACAGCTACTTCAGCCAACACTATCTCTCATATGAGGAGAGGCTGAGAGAGCTGGGACAGTTTAGACTCCAGAAACAAACCCAGGAGGATCTTATCAGTGTGTATAAATACCGGACAAAAAGGTATAAAGTACACAGAGCCAGACTCTACTCAGTGATATCCAGTGAATGGACAAGAGGCAATAGGCACAAATTGAAATACTTGGAAAGTCCATTTAAACTCAAGAAAAATCTTTTACTATGAGAACTGTCAAACTCTTAACAGGTTGCCCAGAGCAGTTGTGGAGTCTCCATCCTTGGAGATATTCAAAACCTAACCAGACACAATCCTGAGCAGCCTTCTCCTGTTGACCCTGCAGGGAATTTGGACTAGACAATCTTCAGAGGTCACTTTCAACCTCAACAATTCTATGATTTTACCAAAAAGAAACCAAACAACCCAACTGCATTGAAATTATGTTTTTCTACAGAGATTTGGATGTTCTTACCTGCAAGTTAACTGCATCTTGATAAGTCAGCTTCACTGCAGCTGGGATCTGGGAGTATACTAAATGATTGTATTTGGGAATCAGACCCATCAGATCAGATATCTGCCGTATCACAATACTGTATGCTCTTGCTAAACTGCTTGCAGATGTTAAATAGCTGCTTGCATTGCTGGCTTCAAGTGCTGCAGCTGCTGCTGCAGCACTCGTACTGATGGTACCGCTCCGACGTAGGTTTGATGGATCAATGTAAATCAAGCCTGCTGAACTTGCTAAACATAAAAGAAGGTATGACATTAATGAATTTATTTAACCTTTGCTACATTATTTTCTGTATTGACTGATATCATGAACATTTCTAGAAATAAACTTGTAAATATTACTGTTATGACAATTGTAACTAGCAAAAAATTACTAGCTACAGTAAGAATACTTGTATCTTCTTAAGAACTACAATGGATCCTTCCTTTTTTTTTTAAATTCAAAACCAGAACTGAAACAGTCAAATAGGTCAGCACTGTCCTTCTAAGACAAACAGATAAGATTTCATCCTTAAGAGAACAAATGAAAACAGAAGAAACAAAGCTGGAGTTAACTAACATTCATGCATGCATTTTACTCAGACTTGCCTGCTGGGGCTGACGTACTAGAAGGAGCAGTGCTAGTAGTCCTCTGGTTTTGGGTATTACGTACAGCCCATTGCATGGAACGGGGAGCTTGGGCAGCACCATTGGCATGTGAGCTATTTGTGGTTCGTTCCAGAGGCTCATCAAGCATGAAGGTCTCCTGCTCTATGTCATCACTCTGACTGCTGCTGCTATCAGAGTCACTAGAATCATTTGATTGCGAGTCATCTTCAGAAAAAAATGCTGGAACACTGCTAGCTCCTGTTGAGGAAAATAAGCAATAAAGAGTAACTGACAACTGCACATCTGTACACGTATACACGTATCATGTCAGCATTGTAAACTTTTTCCATGAGAAGAAACTACATGTACTAAAAAGGTTCAAGTACCACTACTGAAAATCTTTAATAAACTGTCCTAATAACGTACTGCTAATTTTCCAGACGTTTCAAGAAAAAGCAATAAGATTACTAATATTTCAAACATAAATTAAGAAATAATTGATTTAGAAATTCTTCACTGATTCTGCCCCCAGCCAATGAATTCTAAAAATTATGCTTCTGAACCGGACAGTAAAGCAGTTGCTTTCAAAAAGCCTTGAAATGATTGTTCAGGTTTTGTGTTTTGTTTTAAACCATATCTAACTTCTACACTAAAAATTACTGAAAACATTTCATTTCACTTCACAAGAGGGCAAGGTAATTTCTGGCTAACACATGCAGAAGGCCTACAAGAGCAAAATAGATATGCCACATCTTGGCGCATCTCCTTATCCAAAAAGTCTGCATAGTGCCGTACAATTACAGGCAAAGGAAAAGCAAAGGAAAAACAGGAAATGTGGGAAAGGGAAAGTAAGATTACATGGGAAAGGTATTTGTTAAATTGTCGTAACCAGACAATTCTCACTCTGTCCAATCTAGTTGTGAAGTAAGCATACCTGTGGAGTGCTGGATGCAGTCCAGATCCAAAGGCAAAGAATAATATTTTTAAGGTGAAGCCAGTTCTGCCCTTGTTAAAGCCATGCTCAGTCACTAACACATTTCTTTTTCCTGTACAACTTAATCCTAATAGCTAAATTCAAACAGCTAGATTAAACACATGATGATGTGTCGTACCTGCTTCTGACCCAGCAGTAGCTGCAGTGACAACGCTTCTGCGCCCACTAGCATTGTCCTGATTACTGTGGTTACTCTCACTGTCACTTTCTGTTTCAGCAGCAGCTAGCAAATCCAACTCCATATCACTGCCTATAAAAATCAATATACAAAACATCTCATGTTTAGAAACAGAAAAAAATAGAATGACTGTAGTGACTCATGTAAGACATAAAACAAAACCCAGAGCTTCTTACCATAGCAGAATTTAATGGATGTGCAGGGAGATGTCATAAAATCAGTGCAAACACGCAGCAATACTTAGAGCACATTTTCTAATTTTCCAGCACTTAGCAACCCCTGGCCCTCTCACTCTGTACTGCACATATACATTCAATACACACACACTGAAAATTAAGACTTTAAGGATTCAGAATTAGTCACTCAAACCAAAAGACTCCACAATTCTTCATGCACATGTATTAGGACAATTAACCATATGCTGTTTCAAACAAGTATCTAAGGAATACCTGAAAACTTAAAAAAAAAATTCTAATTAAAAACCCCATGTTCTATTATTCTAGATTAAGTTTTGAGAATTAAATGTTCTGAATACTAAGCAAGTGAATAAACAGATTTCCTGTACTTTAAATGGGTTGACTGGAAACACAAGGCACAGTCAGAAAGAGAAGATCATTTTTTTTTTAATCATAGCTTTGTGCCATCTAATCCCAAGCTAACTAACAGAAGACAAGTATTAAATTATTAATGGCAAGAACTTCCATACCTAATGGACTTATTTTGTCTACAAAAACATCAAACCGTAATTTAATATTTTGTGATTGGTTTGAAAACTAGCTCACCATCATTCAGATCCCTTTTGGGAACACAGCTACCATAACCACTATTCTATCATTAGCCATACAAGAGCTAGACTATTTTTTCAGTCCTTTAAGTAGTTTACGTCAATAACATTTTACAGTAGCAAATACAAAAGGCTGAATAAATATTGTTAACCAAGCATATAACAACTTTTGGGTTTTTAATCCTTTGGTACCTTAATATTTTCTCCTTATGCAGAAAGAGAAAAATAAAAATTTTCATGTACCTGCCTAGTACAAGTTATCTGTTATTTTACTCATCTCCTTTTATAAGATGCATAGTCTGAAACTCTTGGATTGCCTCTACTCATGCAAGTCTCCCAAACCATTATCACTGGTGACTCGAAAGATGCCTTTTGTTTTTGACACAGTTTGCTCATCCAAGCAGTAATGTGCATGATGTATACTATACGTACCATCTTCATCATGCTCGTCATGCTGTCCTTCTGCTTCAGCATTTTCTTCACCATGTTCTTCCTGTTCATCATGATGGTCTTCTTCACCAGCTACCCCCTCAACCACCTCAACCTGGAAAGAGCATTGCAGTTTTATGCTAGAATATCTTCCATATCAGAGATAATCTATGTGTTTTCAAAAGCTCAGTGCAAAATTTTATTTAAAAACTAAGAAACAAAAAAACACATCTAAGAAGGATGACCTCACAACTGAATTGATGTGAACAGAAAATGAACTTACAGCCACAGTAGTTATACATGGTTGTACAGTCCACAGTGTTGTGGAAAAAACAGACCACAGGCCCAGACCACAAATAAAGCAAAGCCTTCAGCATCAGATTTTAATGCTGAAAGGGTAAAACTGACTATAAAACCTAGAATTAGTTTCTAAATATTGAAGAGCTACCATCCTCGTAAAAGACCCTCTTGTTCTCTAATAGAACCTATGTAACAGCAACCATGTGCTGCAAGACTAAAACCTTTTTTTACAGTAAATTATAATATAGCATAGGTTTATATATAAAGGAAATGACAGATGTATTTATTAGCATTCTAAATCATACTGTAATTCTGTCAAATGCAAGGCATTTAGTATACTCTGAAATGACTAAATATTACTGGATAAAAAACAATGATTACAAAGCTCTGTTAAAACAAAATGCTTATGGCACAATAGGAGTTCATGAAGTACTACACAGTATCTTTTGCAAATCAGAGGTCTTCTGTACAGTTTTGGGTCCCTCACTACAAGACAGACGTTGAGGTGCTGGAGCCCTGCAGAAAAGGGCCTGGGGGTGTTGGTTGACAGCCAGCTGCATATGAGCCAACAGCATGCCCAGGTGGCCAACAACATCCTGGCCTGATCAGAAATATTGTGGCCAGCAGGACTAGGGAAGTGACTGACCCTTTACACTCAGCACTGTTGAGGCTGCACCTCGAGTATTGTGTTCAGTTTTGGGCCCCTCACTACAAGACAGACATTGAGGTGCTGGAGCGTGTCCAAAGAAGGTCAACAAAGCTGGTGAGGGGTCTGGAGAACAAGTCATAAGAGGAGAGGCTGAGGGAACTGGGGTTGTTTAGCCTGGAGAAAAGGAGGCTCAGGGGAGACCATATCACTCTCCACAACTACCTGAAAGGAGGTTGTAGCCAGGTGGGGGTCAGTCTCTTCTCCCCAGTAACGAGCAATAGGACAAGAGGAAATGGCCTCAAGTTGTGCCAGGGGAGGTTTAGATTGGATATTAGGAAAAATTTCTTCACCAAAAGGGTTGTTAAGCATTGGAACAGGCTGCCCAGGGAAGTGGCTGAGTCACCATCCCTGGAAATATTTAAAAGACCAGTAGATGTGATGCTTAGGGACACAGTTTAGTGGTGGTTTTGGCAGTGTTAGGTTGATGGTTGGACTCGACGATCATACAGGTCCCTTCCAACCCAGAAAATTCTATGAACTGATTTATGGTTCAGACATTAGAGCATGTGCTAAAGCATTTGGTGCCATACTGAGAAGAAGAAAAAGCCCAAACAAACAAACAAAAAAAAGAGACTGACCTCTTCCACATCTGCTGAAACGATATCGTCTTGTTCTTCATCCCTGCCACGAACTGGCTGTGACTGGCTGATTCGTCGTTGCTGAGGATTCCTTATGATGTAGGATGACTGAGATTGACTAGAACTTAAAAAAAAAAAAAAAAAACAAACGAACAAACCCCCAAAAGTAGATTTAGACCTCTGCAAGGCATTATGAACCTAATTATTGTAGAAATCTGTCAGTAGGAAAGTACTTCCAAAATGCTTGGCCAGAATAAGAAGCCTCACCACATTTCTCTTAATGAAAAGCTAACAAAAAATCCAAAACAAAACCACCTTTACCAAGTGTTTAAAAAGAAGGAACAGTGAGCTTTAGTGAATTTTACCTGCTAGACTGGTCGGATGATGGTCTGGGTGGCAGAGGCTCCACAGAAAACAGTTCTTCACTTCCCTGCATGGCATCTATACTGGTGCTAGCAAGAGTAAAGGGTGCTGTAGGACGTGCAATTCCCATCCTGACTGGAATAATTAGAGATTCTGCTACATTGCACAACTCTTCAACAGCATATGGCAATAATGCCTGGAATACACGTTTACATTTTCCAATTGGCTGTGGGATAAAATTGCTAGGGAAAAAAAATACAGAAAAAAAAAAAAGGTCAAATATGTCTTTTCTTCAAAAAAACTTTACAGTGATATTAATTTTTTTTTTCAAAACCTCAAGACAATTATCTTTAACAGATACATACATTTGTGTGTGTATAGTAACAATGTGCACAGATATTCAAGTCAGTTAAAAACATTTATCATTCAGTAAATCAAGACTGAGGCTGGATATCTGAATGTATTACTGATACACAACCATAGATAGTCATTTTAACATGTTAAAAAACCCTACTTCCAAAAATCCTAACATTTTAAACAGAAAGTTTAAGTACGAACATGTAAGTTGAACAAGCATTGTATTAAAAAGCTACATGAGATACCAGCAGCTATTGTGCAATCTTGAGGTTTGCACCTTTCCACACAATGCTGCCTACAGACCACAAATTAATGCCCATGTTTCTGCCTATTGTTGATTTGTATAAACTCATTTAATAAGAGAATAAATATTTAAATTAAAAAAATCAAAACCACCACAACCAACCCTCTCCCCCCCCCCCCCCCAACTTACTTTTTCTTTTTGGAGGAAGCCATTTCCACACTAAGAATGACAAACACTCTTGCCACAGAACGCAGGAATCTCATTGTAACAGCAATAGCTTCTTCTCTGCGTCCGGGCGTATACTTGTTTTGTAATTCCTTTACCAGAGTACCCAGCAAAGTATCTAAGAGCTGTTGAAACAAGTCATTACAACCCAATAATGATATGTAATTTAGAAGCGTGAAACAAGACAGATTAAGATTCAAAGGGACACCACAGCCATAACTGTATAAATTTACATAAACACAACCACTTTGAAGTTATTTTCAAATTAGTCTCCAAGCATATCACCTGATATACACTATAATATCACATTATTCAGAAAATCTAATGTAAAACATGGCTAAGAGTGCTTACCAAAATGTCTGCTGTACACTTGACAATAAGGCAGTGCGTAAAACAGTCCAAGCGAATAGTTCCACTTTGCTGATTAAGGTAAACTTGTTCTTCAGGCAGAAGATGACCTATCCTACTGCTTGCACTAAGACTTGGAAAAAACAAAAAGAAAGGAAATAAATTTTATGTAAGTCAGCAGGTCTCAAATATCAGATCAAACTTTACATTGACAACTACGTGTAAATACACACGGGTCTTTATTTTCCTGGGAGCCAAACATGATCATGGACTTCAGTGCATTCCAGTCCTGCAAAACACGTTCCAGAGCAAGTTGGGCAAAACGAGGAGGTTCTAAATCATGATCAGGCATATCAGAATCTAAAAAGAAAAAAAAGCATTATAAAAAAAGAGGTACTGAAATATGGAATTTGCCATTTATTTCACTGAAGCAGCTCTTACCTTCAGGATTTGCAGTTTTACGATTACGATCTTCCCTAATTCTAGGTGGTCTGTACTGGCAGTGTTCCACAGTTTGCCTAGCAACTGTCTGTACTAAAAACAGCAGCAGATGTTCTCCCCTGTAATGAAAAATTGGTTAGTGGAGATATGATATACTGCATATTTAAAAATAATAAAAATTATTCTGCCCTAGCCACTGCAAATATGAACTCACCTGCTATTTGGCATGGTAACAAGATTTGTGGTGGTAAGCAGGCGGTAAAGGAGATCAAGGCGAGCAGATTTTTGTCCAGCGATTAGTGTTTTACACTTGCACTTTTCCCAGCAATCACAGTAGGCTGTTGGAGAAGTTCGTTTGAGCCTACAGGAAGTAAAAAAGGTGAGCTGCAACACTGTTCAGTAATATACCAAATATTTCCTACACAGGCTGAGGGTGTTAGTGTACACATTAAGATTCCTGCTAGAGTTAATTTAATTTATTATAGTAGCAAGATGCCAAAAACTTAGCTTAAAAGAGAAATGCAGAGTTTGTATGTGGCAACACTTGAGATTTGCTGCTCTTGTTTCCTACACTCATTCTAAGAGGGCAATTTCACTACAGAGATTTTACATAGTGCCTTAGTAAAATTCATCCAAGACCATTCTATTCTTCCACAAAACAGTCTCCAGCTAGGAAAGTTAAGTTGGAAATCCTCACAACGAGGTAAAATCTCAGTGATTATTACAATGCTGAGAATATCTTTATAATTGTATCTGTTGGCTTACTATAGCTAGGATACTAATGCTGTAACATTTACGCCCTGTAACAGTGGCACAAAACATCTGCAGTTTCAAAGCTTTGGCCAGGTTCATCAGAGACATCTGGACTATTCGTTTGACTGCTTGCTCACTGTTCCTGGTATTACAGTTGACTTTAGAGATTAATACGCTACACTTCCTTCTGAACATTTACAAGAATTATCTGTCATCAGGATTCACTGGCTTCAGAAAACTCCTGGAGGCACCCAAAATGAAAACATAGTATTATTTAGATGTATTTTTCTTAGAATGTTAAGCCCTTTGAGGGTGTTAGAATTACTCATTTACTCCAAATTCTACAAAGCGAAAATAGTACAAGACTGCTTCAGGTTACTCTTTCAATTCTGGCTCATAAAATAGATCTTACAGAGCAAAAGGAAAAGAAGATATTTTAAATATTTTATTAATCTTTTGTTCTCCAATACCTGAACACTTCAACAAAGGAAAAAAGAAATCTACTAACTCTCAATAAACAAACAAAACCACAAAAATATTTATTTAATTATAAGAAACAGAATACAATACTTACTTGCAGTCATGTCCTTTGTGACAGACCCTTGCACATTCTGTGCAACAACAAAGAGATTCTAATAGGCCACATGTTCGGCATTCAAATATATCCTAAAAAAAATTTACCAAAAATATTATGCACAGTTTTCTCCCTACAGTACTTGCAATCTCACAGCATTTCAGGTTACAATAAAATTGCACTTGTTCAAACTGATGCCTCCACTTAGAAATAAGTCAATTCTAGAAAGTGAAACTTTATTGTTAGACTATTCAGTGTTTTCAAAGAGCTGTTTCCACCAAAGTTTTTGCCAAAGCTAGCCAGAGGGGAAAAACCACACCCATAAACAGTCATATTCTGACCAGCAGAGCCAGATTTGAGAGTACAAAGCAATTAGGGAGGCAGTAACTGTACCAGACTTAAAAGTTACAATAATTATAACAATGCAACTCTAATAATAATTTAATAATTAGATTAGTAGACTAACAGAATATATGCTGAAACACATTCCTATTTACTTAAAAAGAAGAAATAAAAAAAGACTTACTTGGTTAATATGTTCTGCACCAGTCCACGTAAAACTGCATGTATCATTACAACACAAAACATACAAAGGAGAGTCATCTGGATTTGTACCAGAAGGACAAACCATTCCCATAAATACGTCATCTTCTTTTTCACTGGAAGTTGCTTCAGCTTTAGAAGAACAACAGAATACCAAAGTTAAAATCAACCCCCCAAAAATAACAAAACCCCACCAACAGTATCCATACTTGACAGATGTTTGCCATTACAAAATCCCATATGGATTTAGAAGTTTGAATAAAGTCTCTTGCACAGTTTTTTGAGAAAGCTTTCTGCTTGTCACTTTTGAGGTATTTCTTGCAGGAACTGCTGCAAATTCTTGACTGAAAAATACAACCACCGACTCTTCCCCAGTGTTAAATTCACTGATATTTAATCAATTCAGTGGATGACAATTTTGAAGGATTAAAATATAATTTATGGACAATATTCTTATAAGGGATACACACAGTCCTATAGGCCTTGTCACACCACAGTTCTAAACTGTTGAAGTTTCTCCTGAAGTTCAACTTCACATATTTCTCCTAAGCAATTCAATACCATCGAAAGCGGGTCACAAAACATCTGACAGGAACAGGATCTAGCTTGGCATACTGCTTTATCATATTGGTTTTTTCCAATTCAAATAAAGAAGTTCCAGGTGATACCTTTGTGCTACTGAAAAACAGTACCTTAATCCACTGGTTTGTACAGCAATAAAATGCTGTAAAGAGTATAAAGAACACAAAAGCAATAACATTCATAGAAATCTATTGTACTATACACACTACAAAAGAGGAAGACAGCAAGACTTCCAAAACATGCAGCAATATACAGTGTTTTGGAAAGAGATGTTTATCACCATCACCAGTTGCTCAAGCACATGCAAGTTCACCAAAAAAAGCACTGTTAATAATGAATCTGCACACATAACAAACTTTAGAAGGAAAACACATGCTAATATTTACTAAAGCTGGTGTACCTTTAGCAATTTTCTGTGCAGTTTCTAGAATTGTAATTGCAGCAGGATATGCCCGGCCACTAACTGCCGACATAAATGGTGTCATGCCTCTTGCATCCCTAGGGAAAAAAAAAAAAACAAGTTAAAAACACACTGAAATTGTTTGTTATAACAGGAGAAGTAGGAAACAAATATATGAAAATGTAGCGCTGCTGATCTTGTGCAAACAGAAAAACCAGGGAGTGAACAAGCACTCTTTTGTTTTACTTCTGTGAAATAGACCTAATTTTAAGCGATGGCCGGACACAAATATAGCCAGTAGTCTAACATTCTCTAACTAATGCGCCTTTAAATAGCCTTTTTTAAAAAGGCTTCTATTTAATAAATTTCAGGTGATATAATATTACAAAGCATAGTGAGAATTCATATGAAAATCCTTACTTGGCTGACAGCAATTCTCGAAGATAAGGTTGTAAAACAACACTATCACATAGTAATTTCAGTATGAAATGAGCATTTGCCTTCCGATCCTTTGATTCCACTACAGATGGTTCAGTAGAAGGACCTGTAATAAGAAAAAAAAATTGCAGATGCACAGTTTTTCCTCAAAAAATTACTACCTATTAAAAGCAAATAATTTAATGTTTCACTGAGGTGATTAATCAGTAGCTTGACTATTCAGTGGTTTGCCAGTTCCAGCAATATTTCACTGACGTACTGTAAATTTCAATTCCAAATCACATTTTGAAATACAGACAGTAATCCCAATTTCATGCTGATTACCATATTTTTACATATTTATCATTCCCCAGGTAAAAATAATTTTTACATAAAACACAGCATGGTGCTTCATTTACTTTCTGCACACTCGTGAAATTCTCCTTCAATCCAATCTTCATCTGATAAGAGGCATTTTCCAATGCAGAAAGTCTGTGCAAGCGAAGACAGCTTTTGAGATCATTTTCCTTCTAAAGCATAATCAGATAAGCAGTATGTCCTCACCTGGTATCGTGGAGGTGCTAGGTCCTTGGCCGGTGCCAGTCGCTGCTGTGGTAAGAGATCCCACAGCGGGGGCCAGGATAAAATCAATGTCACCATCTTTCAGTAAACAGAACAGCAGGATGTATATCAATACATAAAAACATCCCTAACAACATGCTCTTTCTGCAATGTCTAACACACTGCAGGTTTTCTGTATTTAATTGGTAGTCTTTCCTACAAACGGCCACATTCCTAGATTAGTAATGTAACTCGACATTACAAAACACGCTTCACAGAAGTTTGACACCAGCGTTAGAAAGACACATAGTGGATTTAAAAAAGGCTGTTAAGTCTTCAGTAAATTCTTAAAGCTACCTCCATGACCTCTTGCTACCTCAATGACATTAGGTATTTCAGTCTCACGCTGAAATCGAAGTGATTCACCTTAAAAGCCATCAGTTCCTGCATTAAATCTCTCATTCTACAGTCTAATGAGATACATGAGCAGACTTACCCGGATCCATTGCAGGAGGATCTGGAACCCAGCTGGGAGGAGCTATTGGTGGAGAAACCGGGTCCTGGTGATCACTTGATGAAGCACCAGCTTCATGTCTACCCAATCCAGCAGCTCTCAAGGACCTTCTCATCATTTCCCTTAATCTCAAACTGAATACAAAACCAAGGTAAAAAACACTATCTCATTTTCATTTCTAATTAGAACATTTTAAAGCAGAATTTCACACTGGAAAAGGGAAGCAAACTCTTCTTATCTTCATTTTTCTTCAGCATAAAAAAAACATTCTATGACTCTATAAAGAAGAATGAGCAAAGAGGTATTTTTCATTCCTGTATCCCATTTCGTTGCAACAGAATATAACGGCCTTGGAAGAAGAGTCAAGTATCAAGCCAGATTTATTTGAGTCCACAACACTTCCCTAGTCACCACAGCACTGCCTCTCTTGCAGGGAGCAGCATCTGATGGGCATTATTACCGCTATTCGACATTCCTTTCACCCCAAACTCATTGGCAGGGTTGTTAAGCTTGTGCAAGGATTTGCTCTTGTTGCTGATGTTTTTTAAAATCTAACTGCAAGAGGAAGTTAATGAAAGAATAAAAACAGGGCTGGGAAGTTTTTTGGTTTTTTTTTTTTTTTTTGAAAAGTCATTTGTTTGAAGCTACTCAACATGAAAGTACTACTTTACTGAGGATAGTCAGTAAACAATTTCAAGAAATTCTGTATCATCTTACTAAAGGGAAAGGTGGTACAAATAAGGTAGAAATCAAAGAACCCAGTGTGATACATAGAAGTACAAACATAAAGGTGGTTTTGTTTGTTTTTTGGTTTTTTTTTTTTTTTTAATTGCACTTCCTCTTAAGAGTAATGTCTCCTACAGAATGTTGGAGGGAAGCTTCAACCCTCACCCTTATCTCCCATATCAAAAAGATAACAGTGATGAGGACTGTGTCTTGGGAAGGATAAAGACATCATTTTATGTCAATTGCTTTGAATACAGAGCTAAGTAAAAAAATTGTACTATACCCTCATCCAGAGTGCTCTGAACTGACTAGAACTCAGTACAGATACCATCAAATTCCCTTGACGTGAGTACCACTCAGTTACCATCATGGAAAGAGGCACAACGTAACTGTCATCAGAAATTAGGATTCTGTCAGGGTCAGAAACCTATCCTTTAGAGCCGCCTTGATACAAAGGACTCACCACCAGTGTTATGTTGATCTCAGTATTATTTATCTGCATAAGCGACCACCTCCCTCAGAAACTCTCTTAAAAGAACAAGCCTGGGTGCTATTACAGTACTTCCGTGATCCTTAATTTTCCATGGTAAAGAACATCAGAGCTTATCCTCAAGTTCCCTTTCCCCACAAGGAGAAGCATTTCTGCTTTATAACTGAGGAGACAATGCCTCAACCGCAGAAAACAGAATTAGTTTAGAAATATACCACCATTAGTTCTCACACCAAAAAAGACTTCAAAAAAACCCCAAACACTAGAGCTCTAGTTTGGTACTTGAAGAAGTGAAATCTGACTTTAAGCTAGCAATAGAGCCCATTCTTAAACTAGACTGAAGGAAAGAATTAATAAGAGATTGGCAATTAATATAGAAATTAGCATGCAAAGAAGAAAGAGTTAGTCCGTTTACCTTCTGCTGCTTGATGATCCTGCCCGATTTCCTGGACCATTACTTGACACAACGGAGATTGCATTTGCAATAGCTTCAACAGCTGAGAGCCTTTCAGCAAATGTATTCCTTTCAGAGCGCTCTGCTTCTGAAAAAATTAAGAACATGTGTTAATGCCAAAATTTCACTTGGAAAAATTATAAGGAAGGAGTATAAAGTATGAAATGCCACTAAACGTAAAATGTTCCCTGCATTTTTATTTTATTTTATTTTAATATTTACAGGGACAGAGTAGGCTCATATACAAATTTTTATTTTGGATGAGCTTAACCATGGTTCTGACTGGGTTTGGTTTCTAAAAGGCCATCAAGGAAGGAAATTCAAGCCACCCAAAATACAGAACAAGCTTTCAGTTTTCAGTATCATCAAGAGACAAGGACCTATCACATAGGTGATTGCTGACACTTGCTGAGTCAAGGCTTCAAAAGCAAGGACAACCAAAAAAACCCAGAACACCACAAGAAAAGACAAACCCTACATTTCACAATGAGCAGCTATGAACAACAATGCAAAGTTGTGGGCTTTTAGGATACACAATCAACTTATGAGCATGCTTAGGTAAACTGTGTTATGAGTATAATAAGGTAGCACAATCAACTCAGAAAGAATAAGCATTTATTTTAACATTTCTAAGCATCATAACACTTAAAGGTCCTAGTCATAATGAGGACTGAATTGTGCCAAGTTCTACGCAGAATATAAAAAATTGCCTAGTTGTACAGTTACAGTACAACTTGAAACAGCCACCCGAATCAAAAACCTAAAGTAGGTTTATTTATCTGCAAGATAAATACACAGATAAACCAGTAAAGTTAACTGTACAAGGTTTGCACAGGGTAACAGTCATTGCTTCTTTAGGAGCTACTGACAATTAAAGATCACATAGCCACTACATAGCGAATTACAAATCGCTAGAGCCATGGATCCAGAAAGAACTAAAAGAGAAGCCACTTTCAGCATGATACAGGCCAGGAGAGGGGCAATTTTCCTTTCAACAGAGTGAAAGACAATTTTTGGTACAAACTAGAAGAAACGGGTGTATTTCTGAAAAAAAGAAAAAAATTTCCTTGAAGTGAGTCTTATCGTTCTTTCAGGACATGTCTCAAAGTTGCTATGGTTAATGCTCACTAGTGCTCACTTTCCATTTAAACGCTTTTCAGACTGACAGTCACCATCCTCTGCATGCATATTTTCTCCACTGAGAGTACTAAGACCTGGATAATTCCCATTTTTTTTTCTTTTCAAAACAAGAATGTATTATTAATATTTCCAACTTTGAGTTCGTAGAACAAGGTAATTTGATGGCATTTGTCAGCTTTCATAGTATGTTTATTCTTTAGATCTTTCTACTCATCGCTGCCTGAAGTAGCAAAGATTTAGGTTTTGCTTGCGCAGGTTTCTGAGACAAAAATCACCTACTACCACAGCAGATGACTATCACGCACTTAGCAGAATACTACTCTTGTGCTCCTATAGTTCTACACTAGTTGGCCCATAGTTGCAAACGCCATTGTATTTATGCTGTACTCTTTTCTAAGACCCACTAGTTCTTTTAACTCATGACCCATCACAACATACTTCGGGACCCCTCACACAGAAGGTCACAGCTCTTGAAAGTGATCCCTCAAGCAACACAACCATTCTCTGCAACAGAGAGATTTCATCTATCTTTGGTGCCACACTAAACCGTAACTGAATTTTCACTGTTCCACTTATGAAGTTAGTATTCATTATTGGAGACCCATCAATTGTAAATGCTCTGGCTTTAAGCACAATTTGCTGTTCTGTTGCCTAATGAAGTCTGTCCCAATTCTCTAGAAAAAACTCAGCTTGTAGGTATTCAGTACAGTTATCTGACATTTAGTATTGTAACTCTTCAATGATTCCACACGCTTTGGACATTTCTTTTGGACCCGTCTTTTCCAAGATCCTTTCTACTGGTGAGACTGAGGAGTCTTTGCAGGTCTGGGGCCACTTTTCCTGCAATTCATTTATCCAGTACTGCGGGAGCTATGGTGAAATAGGATCCGAGAACACAAAAAAAAGCTTATCCCTGCCCTCAATATTGCCTTTCCGCCACGTAAGGAGGAATCTATATCAAGAAGAGCAAAGGATCTCAGGCAGGTATTAACTGGGAAGGGGCAGTATGTTCTGCCATTGTTAAGGAATATCATACCTGGAGTCTGGAATCGAAGCTTTTACATGTAAATCAAATTTCTTTTACAGTTTAACAGGTGGCTGTATAACTTACAAACAGTAACATTAGTTACCACTGCCCTCCAGACGATGCACAGAAAATAAGTTTGTCCTAATATCCATCACTAACAGTTACAGTGGAAGGTGAATGCGATTTGAATCTAAAGATATGAATCCCCTTTTAAAACAATTTTTGTGAGTGGAAAGAGAGAGGCAGAGGGGTGTTAAAAGTCTACCAGGTTCATGTTTTATTTTTCAGAAAGTTAAATTACATCCAAATAAACTGAAAAAAAAATGGAGGTTTACTGAAAAAAACATCAAGGTTGCAAAGACAAGCACTCAAATTAAGAAAAGTCAGATTAAGTTTGCCCATGCATCCTTATTTCAGCTTCCTTGGATGCTTATAGTAAAACAATCTTTAGTTACACGGTTGGGTATTGTTTGGCTGGTTGGTTTAGGTTGTTTTTTTGTTTGGTTTTTTTTTGTTGTTGTTTTGGGGTTTTTTTTGTTCCTTCCCCACCCCCCCGCAACAAGACCCCTGCCTCAATCAGTGCACAGGATGGACGACACACTAAAGATGAAAGGTTGTACAATGAGCAAGCTGTTTATGCCCTGTTCGCTGCAACACTTGGAAGGCACGCAGTAGGGCAGCAACAGCTTGGTAAGGAAAGCAACAAGCACTGTCTTGTGTTTAACGCCACTGAACATCACTTCGGAGAACTGGAACCTATTTCTGCCACATCTAACAGCACACAGAACTTTGTGAAACAAGTTTTTACAGATGGTCGTGATACATTTTGCTCATTTCTATACAACTAAAAGGTGCCTGACTCACAGAAATAATTAACATTCACAGAACAACTAAAACTACTATTAACCCAGCTCTAGAATGAAGCCTTTTGAGATAACACCTACACAGAAAAATGAGATCAGGCCCTAAGCTTCTCAAACAGAACCCTCAAAATTAGTTAATAGCTTTGCATACAGAAAAACTTCAGGCTATAATACCTTCAAAAGATGAGAAATCTGCAGCATCACCCCATTTTAGAAATAGGGATATGAAGAACAATTAAGGTCTATAAATGACTAAAATTCAATGACAGCACCATACAAAAATCCCACAAGGAAGTTCATTCATTATTCAGTGCAGGGTTTGTATGGTGTGCAATAAGTAAGGAATGGGGCCACACACTGAATGATGAGGATAAAAAGAAATATTGAATAGCTACCCATTCGGTGAGCACCGTCCATCTTGTGCACTGAATGAGGTAGTCCTGTGGAAAAAATAGTATGACGGTGTAATTAAAGACCATTTCACAACGCATACCCGTGTATAGCACATGGGTAAACCTAATTCTGACATTTCCTAATTTTGGAGTGCTTGACTTAGCAACCTTGTTTATACTTTTTATATAACGGTATTTAATAGACATTTTTAAACGGTGTCAGTAACTGGCATCAGCAGAAAGTCATTCTTTCACATTTCTTATTGCAGACATTAACATATACTATAACACTTGAAAAATATTAAATATCATTTCTCTTAAAAGCTTACTAGTGATATAATTGGGATATTAGTGATATAAAGATTAAAAAAATACTTGTTTTCATCTAAAACTAACATGGATGTGGAAAGTTTGTCTCTTACAATCAATAAAACCAGCTTATTGTTCTTAACTATTGAATTCTTATAAATCCTTATGAGAGTAATAAAAATGTTGTCTCAGCACCTTTGAAAGGCTAGGACGCATCTTAGGTGCTAAATTTTAAGACACCCATATATGAAGAATGCAGTGTTTATTTCAAATGTTCTTGAAAATGCATAAATAGTTTATTTTCAAAGTATTTTCATGATATTGTTGAGCTCACCCTCTTCCTCTTTTGTTTCTTTGTTGCTGGTTGGAAAGCATACAGACACACAAGCATGCAGAATATTGCGGTTTCCATCACATCTGTGGCCAAGGAACGTCTGCAGCATTTGTGGATTCTGATCCAAGACAACTGCTTGTTCAAGATTCATCAGGTATTGTCTGCAAGCCTCATAGTCACATCGGAGAATGTGCTGCATTAAAGTTTGTTTCTGTACTCAAAAGAATAATATATTTTAACAATTAAAAATACAAAAGGCAGGCATACAAGTTTCCTAAGTACTTCTAGTTTTCTGTTTTTTAAATTAATAGAAAGGTCTAAATCTAGGACATTGGCTGGAAGTCAGTGCAGGAACTGTTGAGAATACACATCATCTCAATTATAGCACTGTTAAAACCAGAAAACAGCACGCATTCAGGCACAGACGAGTAAAAGGAAAGGAGAGGCTTAAGCAGCAGAAGCTACCAGGCTCGCGAAAGTATGCCTTTGGCTTCATAGCTGGGTTCTTAGGATACATTACTTCTATTTCAGGACTACATGTAACATGGGAAAAGCAGTACAACTGAAAAAACTAGGGGGTCTACATTAACTAGCTCTTACATACTTATTTTAACCAAGTAATGTACATGCTGAGACGTGAATGAATAGAAGCCGTTGAAGGTCTGGAAGGCTCACCCCATATGTAACAAGCTTTTCCACAGTGATGGAATACTCCACTGTGAAATCAATCTCAGTCTGACGGGTACACAATACCTCCTGGTGGCAGCACAGCACACAACAGATCTAACTAAACTGCACCAAATCACTGACAGGTTTATACAAGTATGATATATAAATTCACAGTAGAACTATTCATACAGCACCACAGATGAGTACAGAACTCTACAGGCGATTCAAGTGAAAAAATCTTCGCTTCACTCTCATAGTTTCCTAACGTATGGTTCAAATATAAGGTTTAAAAAAAAAAGTAAAAGAGTAAAAAAAAGCACTGCATTCACAAGAAAACAAGTTGTTGGATCCCCCAGAAAAACCATGCACCCACAAAACAAATAAAATTGTATACTGGTAGTGTACGTAAAAAGGTAACAGTTTTAAAAGTAATGCCTAAGAAAATATTACTAGTTAAAAGCCTGATACAGAGGCCATGCACCCCCAAAATGTATCTTTCACTTTACTACGTAAATTTGTTTGTGCTTTCATGTTGCTAAGAGAATCTTCTGCTGAAATTAGTTTATTTGAAATAGTGCAAATATAAATCAGTATCTAAACATGAAGCCACTTTAAGCATAACTTTCTAAAAGCAAGAAAAAAAAAGCATATAATTCTGTAGTAAAGAAAATATTTTACCTCAACAGCCATAATGATAATAGCAGCTTTCTTTTTGATGGTTGAATTAGCAGGAAGATTTGTTAAGGAATGAACACCCATTCCCAGACTACTAATAGGTGGGAGATCAAGCCAGTCCGGGTCTCGTATCCCACCCATACAATCTTTTGCCATTGGATAGATTGTACCATTTCCATCTCTAAGAATAATAGGAGATTCCTACATTTGGGGAAAAAAAGTTTTAACATTAAGTCTCCACAATTTACAAGTATCCTTCCCAAAAGGTCCAGTTCTGCTTGACTACCAACAATGAGAACAGTTTACTTAAAATTCTCATTTACGCCATTGCCTCCTATCATTACAAGTGGTGCAGCACAAGATACCAGATTCCCTTTCTCAAATGCCTGAAATGTGCTAAACATTGTAAATACTATTAAAAATATCTTCTTCACGACATACGTTCATTACGAAACATTACCAATGAAACATACAGTACCTATACTTTTAGCTTACTTAAATGCTCCAGAGAAAGTTGAATACATAGAAATGAAGCATTCAAATTATTTTCCCAAAAAATGTTTCCTTCAACTATGTTAAGTAAAGTATATCGTGTTTGTGGAAGTTACCAGAATGATTTTGGTATTTTTTTCTCAGCACTCCTCATGGATGCCTGCACAGTGTAATCAATCAAATAAAATAAACCACAAAACCTCGAGATGTCATTTTTAGTATCAAATACAGATTTTTGTAACATTTCCATTTATTTTCAACAGTAGGTGTTTCACTTGACCCAATTCCAAAATATAGCTAGATAACAAGTTTACACTAATACAGGAACTACTCTGTCAAGTTTTCTTCCCCCTTTTTTACTTTTTATTCAAGGTAGAATTTTAGTAAGATTATTAAAAGTGCTTAAATGCATTAGATTGCTATTCCCCTTACGCCTTCAAAATAGTAATGGTATCAGCGAGTCTTTCATAACCCGTTTGAAGAACTATTTCTTTACCAGTCTTTGGAAAAGTCTTACAAAAGGCTGTACCATCCCATTCAAAGATGACAGAAGTGAAGTGAGGTTAAATGATTGAGATACAAAACCACAAACCTGTCCAGCTGTAAAAATAGCAACACTTCTCTCATTCTGACCCAAAAATGCAATGCTGCTAGTTGGGAAATTATTTTCCTGTTCAGCCTTTCCTGTGGCAAGGTCAAATATACAGTATCGAACCCAGTTCCCAGTCTTCAGAACAGCATGCACTCCTTCAAAGACACACAAGAAAAAAGTTAATGTCTTTTTCTGTGGCATCTAGTAAAAGAACTCCTAAGTAAAGGACTTTTAAGGAATTACTAAATGTCAATGGAAACAACTGTTCATGTTAGTTTGACAGTAGTTGTTTTCCAGTAGGAAGCGAGACAAGGTAGTCCCACTTACCTTTTGAATCTACATTTACTGCTAGGATCTCTGTTTTTTCAGGAATACACAACTTTTTAGGTGTCCTTTGAAAACAGTCAGGAACTTTCGGAGTTCCACCAGTTTTTACAACCTAAAACATATGTAAAATTTTGAGATTTAATTAAGCACACAATGCTGACATTTCAAAATACTGATTCTTTTCTCAATGTTTCACAAAGACATACCTGCAGTTCATCTATTCTGAGCAGCCTACAGTCTTGGAGAAGAGAAGAAGGATCAGGATCTGAATTAGAACTGCTCTGACAATTTGCATTACTGGATGTGCCTGGAAATTTCACAGCAACGTAAGCACCATCCACTTTTAGCACCTACAAGCAAAACACATCACAGTTTTACCAAAAGCTTTGCATAGAAACTGTTGAAGTTGATTTGCTTCAAAATAAACCAGACTTTTATCAGGAAAAGAAAAAAAGTTTACAATAGTCAGTGATAAAATTCTACAGCTCTTCGTCATTAGTCTTGTTGTTTTGCTAAAATTACCAAAATCTTAACACTTGCGTTTCTTAATGATTTCATAGGTATCCTGAATCAGATCAAAGGTCCCCCCGTTTCAACATCCTATGTCCAACAGAACCCAGCACCAACTGACTACAGAAGCTCCTACTGATACTTCCCTGGTATCTTTCTAGTTTCTATCTACTGGAAACAGCAGGACAACTTCATGTTTAATAACCTGGATAGACCCTTCTCTTCTTAAATTGCCCAATCGCGTTTGGAAATAAACACTATTCTTGTGGCAATGAGTTCCAAACACTGGCTAACATTTCAACAAAACACATCTACACCGAGCCTCTTACTTCTTTAAGTGCCCGTTAGCTCTTGTACTGCAAGAAACAGGAAATTTTTTTTTTTTTTTTGGGCCCCATCTGTTTTGCCTCTGCTGCAGGGTCCTAGTGCTCATTCCTCAAAATGACTATGCATAGTGAAAAAAAGAAGTGTCAGTTTATGGTTTACTACCTGTTCCTTACACCAGATGATAAAATTCTCCACGCAGTCCCTTAGGACTGTCGGATACAGAGAAGTCTATCCAGATATACTTCATGAATCTGCATCTTTCTCTGCCCACCCCCCTCACCACCCCCACCACTCCCCCAGAAATGGAAGTTATTGAACCCCACACTGAGACAGTCATTTCTGAGACTGTAAGCCTCTCTAAAGAGCTGCTGCCACGCATGTCTAATCAGAACTGTCAAAATAGGTTTCCTTGATATAGAAACATCTTATGCTATCACCAAACAGCAAGGTCCTTTGAGTTTCCGGTTGAGACCATAATTTTCTCAAAAGGAAAACAAAGCTAAGAGGGACGGGGCCAGGGGGAAGGACAGAAAATGTTTTGAGTATAAGTAAGATCTCAGTATGCTCTCGGTCTTGATCAAAACTAGATACAAGCAATGGTGAATCTTGATTAGGTCCTAATTTATCAGTAGTTTCTACAAAGAGAGTGCTTATAAAACAATATTAAAGATCTAGATGTAATCAACTTTAACTAAAACATCCAAGACAATGAAAAACATCTCTCAGATTTTCAAGATATTGCAGGCAATAAAAATCCAGGCATTTCCATGTTTTCTCCCAATTCCTCTAGCTAGGTGCAGCCTATCAAGTATGCTAATGAAAAGGATATATTGACAAATATGAAAGTATTAACAGATATTTTTGTAACAAAGATTATTGTGGATGGAGTCAGAGCACTTGTTTCCCATATGCTGAAACTTCACTGTAGTTGCAGAATTCCTAGTTTTAGTAGTAGAGCATCACCGGTGACTGTAAGAATACTACCCCAAAATTTCAAAATTCAGACCTTGTCAAAAGTTTCATGAACATTAACTCTGATATGGACTATATAAAGACAGATTTCGATTGAAACTTGCAAGACAACACTCTAGACAAAAATTGTGATTTTTTTTTTTTTAATTTAATCAAGGTACATTTAGTGTTTTTAAGGTGAACAGATTAACTTGTAAGCCTGAAATCACGTGCCAATGGTTCAATCACAGCTTCTACTCTGACATGTAGAATTTTATTTTTTTTTAAATGACTAAATGTTGCTACAGAAGCATTGTAAATTTGGGCTGTTTCTGAAAACAGAAGATTCTAAATGGTCAGTGCCTAGCAGAGCGTATGAAATCTTGTTTATGAAGTTTCAAATTTATAATCGGGGGTGGGGGAAGAAACACACCTTAAGAAAAGGCACAATCCTAAAATATTTAACATATCCTGTCTTCGTAACTAAACATTTTCTTCTATATGCTTTCTGGCTGCTATTAGTGTACCTACATCACGTTTCACTTACATCACTTTTCATGTGTTCAAAGAAATGCTGACAGTTTTTAAAGTGCTGGAACTCTATGGTGACTCTTTCAAAGTCCACATGGCAAATTTTTATTTTCTTCCCCATTTTGCGGTTCAAGAAGAAAATCATGTATCTTTAAAAACTGGAAAATATGTTTACTAAGATTTGGTTGAGAAGAAATTCACCTCTTCAAAGGGTAACTAAAATGCAGTTCTTTACCTAAACAGTTACTACTATGGCTATGGGCTGTTACACACAAAGGAAATAAAACTATCCATTGACATAGCAAGCAACCAGGAGCTTGAAGTGAAACACCTGATAGCAATTGTGCATAGGAAGCTCCAAAGCAGAGATGTGGTATAACGGTATAATGGGCTAGCACTAAACAAGATAAATGAGAAACATTAACACTCCTCTTTAATTGAAATTATGTAAGTCTGAATTCATTGAAAAACGCATTAACAAAAATAAAATGTAAGAGCTTAAAGGATTTAGACACTTTAGTTTACACAACTAATGTACTTACACTGTTCATATTGCTAACGCAAAAGTTTCATCAATTAGAAACAAGCATTTTACAGAACTACATACGCAAATGTTTGCTTTATTAGGACTAAATTAAAAGAACTGAATCAAACGAATGAAAAAAGCAAGCAATAAAATGAAAGCTTAAAGATTTTTTTCCAAAAGCAAAATGTCTTTTTCGAGCATTTTCAACTACAGGGTAATGAGATCTGATCTTTCTTTTTAATGGAAGAAAAAAAATGAATTGATAAACTTCAACAACTGAAAGATGAACATACTTGTTATTTCCTTTACCCTTACTATCAACCCATTGCCAACTCCTTTAAACCAAAATGCCAAAGAATACCGATTGGAAGAAAACATTCAACTGAAGTCCCTTCCTCAAAAGGAAGCGAAGGCAGGTCCTGAGCTCCACTTCTCCCCTGTTCCCTCTTACGGTTGTTCATTTAAAAATCACATTAATGACAGGTTGAGTAGCCTCTAAAAATAACGTTGACTACCAGCACTTGAGTCTTTCAGAAGCAAACCTGTTTGGATCCACTGGTAATCTTTAGAATCTTTCCCTCTCCAGAATCACCATATTCCTTCTCGAGACACAGCAGCAGCAGACCAGGGAAAATACATTTTTTATTTCTTATCTAATCTCCTTGTTGGAATGGAATAAATTTTAACACTGCAGAAAAGCCTTCTACCTCTACTCTCAAAGTAGAATGAGTGCTTCCAAATAAATACTTACACAATTTTTAAAATATTCAGCTTTGAAGGAATAAAACCAGATTCCTAACAGGGATTAGGTAACTCTTCTAGGACTATATCCAGCCTGAGCTCTTTCAACTTACCCTTCTCATTGGAAGGCTTCAATTTCAGACAGAAATCAAACAAAACCCCAAAAGTTCAAGTGACTGACTAAAATAATACAATACAAAACACAAGCTAAAGAACAAACTACTCAATTCAATTTATGTTTCACAAAATCCCTAGGACTTGATAAACTTTCTGGGCATAGGAACTGCAAAACTAGTAATACACGTTAAGTCTTTCCTGACTGAGGACAACGTTGAGGAACAGAAGCAGTTTGGGGAGGCCCTGAACACTGCCAATGGAAAGCCTCAGACCAAAATGAACTGCAGCTGCCAAAGAAGAAAAAAGCAGTTCCAACCCAGGTTCCCCACCCTTTTGTTCTAACAGTGGTTCCAGATAACCATTTAAGCCATTCCGGAAGAGGAGATCCAGAAGCTAATGTGAGTAAGTAGAACATCCCAATGTGCATGGATAATCTTATAATCGTCACCTCCTCCATCTAATGATAGACTTGGAGGAATAAAGGTTTAATTTTGTTCCAAGCCCATAAAGGATTTAAATTGAAATGAGATTGGAAGATAACATATTCCAAGGAGAAAGGTGACTAAATCCAAGAGTATATCTAGCAGATTCCTGCTTTCTTCATTTCTTCAAGACCGCCCCAACATAAGAGCTTCTGCACTCTTGCCCCACTCTCTGGTCATTTGTTGCTTTGGCACCATACACAATCCACATTTACAAAGCAGCGTGCAAAATGCTGGTTGGACAACCTACTGGTATCTGAATAATCACAAGCAGTCATCTCAGATCTTAGTACTCAGGGGAAGGCTATTACTATATCAAGATCAGCAAGAGCCGAGAGAGAAACAGACATGTTAGAACTTCACATCATCTACCTGCCCACCATTCTACTGACAGAACACAACAGTGGTCTTGGAAGGATTTTAACCAAGCACTTTTTGGAGACACCATGAAGTTGTTGCATATATCCAAAAGTATAAGGAACACAAATTTTCCAGAAACAAAATTATTTCAGGAACACAGGCTGAGCATCAGTAAATCTGAACCTCTTTCCTGTCTCTAAATTCCACTCCCTGAAGTCTAAGTGAACAATTCGTTTTTGTGTAAAACAAAGAATTATCCAAATATTTTAAAAGGTAGCAAACATTTTGACAGAAACTCATGGCTATCACACTTTATTCACTTTATTCTCAAGAATATAAACATTCAAAATTACAGATTCTCTTGCTATAAGTAAAAGGACAGAAATCAATTTTTGTTCCTCTTAGTATTTCAGATCTGAACCATTACATAAGGCTTCACAGATCAATCAGTTTAGCGCAATTCACTTCATGTTGTGACCAAAAACCATCTGCCAAATTACCGGTGCATATTTCTCAAATACATCCCAATATTCACATGCTCCATGACCACCTATTTTACTCAATGACAACACTTTGAGAGAAGCTATTGTTGCTCTACTGACACCATGCTTTGTAAGATCAAGTACTTAAAACAGTGCTTCAAAGCCTTTCCAATTTTCTGAAACGCCAAAAGTAACTAACTCCCAGGTTACATAGGAATAGTATATTCTCATGCAGGGTGCTCATGCCACTGAGGCCACCCATACTAATATATCAAAGATGTGACTTTTTAGAATGTCATTCAGTAAACAAAAGTCCATGGAAGATCAGAAGAAGGTATATCTGGGTGGACCATAAAAGGGTAGGACTTCTTAACCCATGAAGTTTTAAGTGCTCAAACCTGTATGATTATGTTTTTGCAGCTTGAACCTTTGTAAATATCCAAAATTATTTATGAACAGAACAGTCAGATTGTTCAGAATTCAAATCATCTTTGTTCTTAATTCAGCTCACAACCAGCTAATTTACAAAGTAACTGTAAAGAACAAACAGTACTGTTTCACAATAAACATTAACTATTCTGGAGCCTGTAGGAGAACACTGCAGAGTATCCCTTCTGCAGACTAAGGTGCCTCCAGTCTTTTCCATACAATTGCACAAGTAATCCAAATTACAAACAGAACATGTAACAGGGCACAAACTGTATTTACGTTTTTAACCTGGGCACCACTAGGCAAAAAAATTTTATAGTTTTGTCTGCTGCATTCTATCTAAATTCTAAAGATAAAGTGTTACAAAACTGTAAAAGCAAAAGAGCACACGACCATACACATCCCTGGAAAAGGACAGCATGCTTTATGAAGAAAAAAAGCATCTTTGCCATAAATGACTGATATAGAATAGACTCAGCAGCAATAACTCTTCAGAAGACAGCCCGCTTACTGGTTTTAACACTTTAGTAAAAATAACATATAAAAATTTGAGCTCTTCTATATTTATTATAGTAGTTCTTCTTGATGCAGCACACAAAGACAGACACCTTTACAACAGAAAGAGTAAAACAGTCTCTGTCCTGAAAAATCTTGGTATCTAAACCAGGAAGAACAGATAAAGACAACAGGGGCTTACCCAAAGCTAGTATGAGAGGCAAGCAATAGTTTCAGCACTTTCAACTAGATCTCAAAACCCCATTCACAGAAACTGAAGTGTTTCAATGAATTAAGTTGCTCCGTACTCCCTTTTGCAGAAATGACCTAAACCTGATAATGAAAATTCATTGTGGGCCTTTTCCTTTCAAAGATACTGCTCAAGGCAAATCTTCCACTCCTGCACAAGTAAAACTATTAAGGATGCAAGTGAAACAGCCTTGACTAAATCCAACTGCCTTCTGTTGGACAGTTATTTCCTCTTCTGGTAACTTTTTTTTTTTTTTTATCTTCTATGAACCAGGTAGAAAGCAATCCAACCTTTTCATTTTGTGGAAAACCGTTATTGGCTTTCCTGTTGCTCTTATTTTTGAAAAGCATAGCAGAGAACTGTCTAGATGACCTAATCCCTCCTAACATCGCACAACAATGCCAAAAGGAGAAACGTTGTATTTTCCTCTACAGCACTCTTAGTCAGAGCAAAGGTTTACTAGACAGAAACATGGAAAAATTATAGGGACCAAACAAACAGATTTTCTGCAGTAATAAATTAAATAACTTTATAGTCATATTAATGAAGCATGTCATTTCTAATCAAAACATTTCTGTTCTTTGGTTCCCAGAACACGAGAATCACTTAAACATTCAGCTGATGTGTATTTAAAAGTCAGTCACAATACGTGTAAATCTTCACGATCTCACCAGACAAGTGTGGGAGCTACTGCTCAAGTCACAAAAAAATAGTATTTTGGATAAAACCACAGCTGCTTTTCTTAATATTGTGGTCCAAAACTTAAAAGTACCAGAATGTTATTTTTTAAGATTCAGAACGTTTTATTCACAACACATTCAGTCTATTATTGTCATTGTGTTATGAACAAATAAAAACGCAACAAAAGTCATAGTAGTCAGAAACATTCTCAAGAATGCCCTAAACTGTGATTCTTTTAACAGTTACCTTATCTAAAAGGAAAACTTTATTTTCTCCCTTCCCAAAGATGGTGGGACAGTATTTTAGACAAACCTTGCCAACAGGAACATTCTTAACGTCTTCCACAAACACAACTTCCCTCAGAGACCACTGCTCTTCATTCACTTTCTCCTCCTCTTTTGGGGCAGGAGTAGATCGTCGTCGCTCTGAGACAAAAAGTAATTACCAAAGGAAAGACTTGAAATATTTAATCAAACCATCAAAATGCAATGTTCAGTAAACACCAAGCCTTTCCCCCTAAAAAGAGTACTGATGTTCAAATCTAGAAATTAACAAAAGGTTAACAAGAATATGACTTTAAAACCACTTGAAGTCAGTTACGTAACAGTACACTGTGCCACTTTCATGGTTTTCTATGAAATTAACACTAATAAAGCCTATCAGATAAACAAAGCTATTTTCGAGGACATTTAAGCAAAACAATTGGAATACAAGAAACTGTTTTGGCAGGCTCAGATATTTATGCTCTAAGTATCAACACTGCCATCATAAGACCCTTCATTCAGCTCTCTTGCCGTGCTTTGTATCACCCTTGCAAAAAGTCTGCTTGTCCACGCTACGTTTGGTGAACATCTAGAAGAGTAGCAAATGAGGTAGAAAATAGCTATTTGGGCTAACAGCAATTGCAATGCAGTTAGATTTGCTGCAAAGACATTATCTGAACAGTAACTCTAGTACACTCCAGATCAAATTTAAATACATAACATGGCTAAATTAATAGTCAAGAACTTTTATCTCCTGAATTGAGTTTCTATAGTGTAATTAATATTAACATGTTTGAAGTAAGCAGCAGAGAACTTCTAAGCTAACTGTGAAGTTTACTTCAAACACTGGTGCAAAATCCCAAACAAAGTTACAGTCAGTGAAGAATTACAGTGGTATGAAGTGCAAAAGAGAAGAAATAAGTAACAAAAGACTCTACTAGTGCAATTAATTAGTACTGCAAATCTGACCATACAAGATTCTTGGTCACTGAATGAGAGCATTTGATTCTCTAGGTGAACACTTCTTAAACTGCAGTATGTGAACAATTAGAAGAAACAGAAGCAGAGAGAAGATTTCTTCAAATGATGGCATTGTAATTAACCCTTTAAAAATGTATGGTTTAAACGGAGAAAAAAAGCTTTAGAGTCAGTTACATGAGTTCTAATACAGCCTGCATTTAGGTTTTAAGTACAACTTGTACAATAAAACTTCACTCACTGCTTTTGTATGTTAGTAAAGAATGTCTGGTTTTAGACATTTTGTGTAAGAGATGACCGATTACTGCTTTATGCACTGGCAAGGCAAGCTGTGCAAGAACAGCTTAAACTTAAAAGCAATTTTCCAAAGCAAATTCAACTTCTGGGCTGTAAAGAAACTCACTATCACATTGCAATTAAACATAAACAAGTTTATCTTCAGACTTGATCACCTCCTGAAAAATACTTTTGATTCTGAGAACTGATATGCTTACTTAGATACACCTTACATCAAAGTAGTCACTGCTTGCACCAATACATTTAAATTTAACACTGACAATTCACTGATCATCTAAAGTCTATTACAAAAGCCTTTACATACATTGTCATTCAGACTGAAAGACCAAAAGGGACTTTTAATCAGATTCTGAAATTAATACAGAATCTTTGTAGAGCTGTCTTTTATGAAAACTATCTACATAAAATCTACAAAAATATTTTATGTTACTATGAGCTACACATTACTTACTATATGGCATTGATGCACTGCTTGCTATTGAAGATGCATCACTACAAGTGGAAGCTGGGGATGGTGGAGGACCCATTTCAGTTTTCACTGGTTCTTGTTTGCTTTCAGGTCTAGAATAAAAAGCATTACTTAGAATGAAAAAAGAAAAAGGTGAAATTTTTTCTGTGACAATGGGCAAAGTGTTAGTGTGTCCCAGCCAGCCCAGCCATGTCCCAGCCATGTTATTTTTTTTTATTCTTCTCAACAAAACCAACACTTTAATGAAATAACTCCTTACTTGGGAATAACCATCCTAACTGACAAGGCTATACATCTAATGTTGGGAATGGTGCTGTGCTTCTTAAATCGGGGATTAGCTTTATAACAGTAACTGAACATTGACACAACATTACAGAAAATAAACATCCTTAGATATGCTTCATTTGAAGACAGGAAGAATTACTAGCTTTATACAGTAACCTGGAACTCTAGAACTGCTAAATTTTTTCAAGCTCTTCTTGAAATGGTTTAAATGTGTTTTAAGAAACATTTAACTGGCAATTGTCAACCCAATTTTTTTTATTTTTTTTCAAAGTAGGAAGGGGCTGAAACAGGTCTCTCAATGCCATGAAGAACGGCCAGAAAACAGTTAGTTCCATAACAAAACCACTTTCAGTTATTCAAATATAAAATCTTGGAAACTTCATGAAACACTGAAGGAAAGTCTTCATTTAATATTCCTTCTGCATTTCTCATTTCCATAGTGGTTTCACACAACTGAAACGCCTTTCCTGCAGTGAGCATTTCTGCACATTTAACCAAGTTTACAAGAAAGCTAGAATCTTATAAAGAAGGCAAAAATTTCAAACTGATAAAAAGCTGACCTTTCTTCTTTTCAATTTTTAATCAATCACTAAGTCAAGAGTATATCAAATACATGTTCTGTGAGTATGTTTGCGTGTTCTCAACACTTACTTTGCCTCAGTAGTTTTGCTAGCTTTCTCCATGTTTTTCAAGCTCTCAGGTGACCGAAGCTGAAATCGACAGCTGTCGTTCATGTTCCAAACAGATTCCATTAACACACCCACTTTAGGAATTCCAGCACTGATTGAAAAAGCAACTGCTCCAGCATGATAGAGGGGGTTATTTCTTAAACACACCTACAGATAGAAATATTTATTTCTATGAGAACAATGGATTATACTAACGGAAATCACATATGCATGCATTTTCTTGCTGACACGCAGTAGCCAAAAAATAAGAAAACTTATCGAACTAGATGAAGAAGAATGTCAGCATGATGTATCATGTACTTTGCTAGGAAAAAAGAGACTGTTGTGCAATTCACAGCTGAAAGCAAAAGCTTTAGCAATGCAACTGCTTAACGTATAGTATTTAGATGCTCAGCCACAAAAGGAACAATTCATCCAATAACAAAGACTCATCCCAGAGTTGATTAGAATGGTTTGGGAACCAAAAGAAATGTGCTCCCTGGGAAGAAGCTGTTCTGTCTCATACTAGTTCTAATACTAATCACAAAAAGAATCCTACACCTCTGTATCAGCTATTTGCGTTTCTGGTAAGGGCTTCAAACCAAAGGCCTATCCCACTGCATAAATAAATCACACCCAGGCTCTTAATATTGCAGGCACTTAGACGCCAAATCATTTACAAAGCTATGTGCTCTATTGAGTATTTCTATCTTTACTAATCTAATCGTATTTCTATCTTTACTTTCTCTCAAAATACAGAATAATCAGTAGGTAAGTTAAAACAGAAGTACTTTGTATGAATACAGTTTCTTCCTCCATGTTTGCAGCAATAATCATACTTGTAAAACAATAACAACACTAACAGGACACATCAATTTACAGTCATATAATTGAAACATACGATGTTAACGCCACATTTTTGATACAACTTCTATGCGTAACAACAATAGAACTTAATTTGTTTTGTTTCGTTTTGTTTTTTAAGAACAGACTGTAAGCTCATCATATAGCACTGTAAAAATGCCACTTGTGACAGGTGCACTTGCCTGGGTTCCAACAGTTATGTTTGGCATAGAGGAGATACCAGCACTAGATTTCGGCTTTTTATTTTTTGCTCTGGCCTTTTCTAGCATTTTCTTCCTTTGGCTGAAAGGAACTACACCCCTGTGAAAAAACACAGATTATTTTTTAAAAGGCTATGAAAGAAATGCTTTGTTTATAATTTGAACATTTTATTCCTTCTGTTTAACGTAGTCCTGATTAAACATACAGGTCTCTGTGCCACCTTCTCCAAAATCTCAAAGCACTGTAGAAATGATATCTTTTTCTATATTCACTCCCACTTTCCAAATTGTAGGGCTGGAAGGAGGGAGAGGGAGAGTACATAAGATGTCACTGCCAAATGGCTTTCCTTCCAGTCCAAAATGCTTCAAGACCCCCAGTCACAGCTTTCAAATTGTGGGTTGTCCCCTTGGAACTTGAAGATACCTTTCCCACGACTAGTGATAATTTCCAGAATTTGCAGTCATTAGGGAACAGGATAAGCTTTTTTGGTTTTGAGTTCTAAAAGCCTCGCTTTCTCTCTGGGGACATGGCTGAAGGAATCTAGGACTCTTATGACAGACTGAAGCTGCAAGAGGGGAAAAAAGGACACTTCTTTTGTAATCGGATCCACTCAGTTTAGCTGAAAATAACGCCTACGTACACAGTTAAACATGCTTATTATTTTGATACTTCATATTTTAGCCTGTGGGTTATAGAGTTAAGAAGCTTTTATTTGAAAATCTCCTTAAAGTTAAGTAAAACATGAAAAGCATCAGTCCTGTGCAACGCTGGAAATCAAAATCGTGTCCACTGTACTACAGACCATTGTAACTAAGGATATCAATGGTAACAGAAGCTTCTGTCTACATTGATCTGATTAACATAAAATCACCACTGCTGACATTTAACCCTTCTCAGAAAGGACATGCTGGTTAATAAATAAATTGCTTTCAAAGATTACATGTAAATGCTAATAAGTCTTTTTATATATTGCAATGATTACTCTAAAAGCAGTAAAAATGGCAGGTTCTAATAGTCAATCTCCAGTGTTATGGCTTATTAGTTTCTATACTAAGAGTAATTACTCTGAGGTATGTCAGCCATGACATAATGAAAGGGTCAAGAACCAGAGAGCTGTAATTTTGAGATTTGGGACTAGAAGTTAGAATAAATTATGGCTGTGTTTAAGTTTACAAGCCTAGCTACAATTCTACTTAAATATTTTCCAGAGAGTTATTAGAATTTAATGAGAAAGCTGTTTTAGAGAATCAATTTTCAGTGCTCTGATTTCCAACTCATCATCAAATATTTAACTCATCCATACCTAAAAGCTACTTGAGCTTTGGGCATATGTAATGCAACAACTCCTGACACACTGACAGAAATAACACATCCTGACAATGTATGAGTAATACTCAATGAATTTGCTCAAATTAGAAATTAATTTCAGAGCTCTTTGGGGAGTGTTATTTTGAGTTGTTGTTTTTTTTTTTTTACTTTATTTTAAAATAAGCTTGTTAATTATCAAATTGTTAGTTTAAATATTAACTAACATTTCACATTTTACAATGTTTAAAAGAGTTATATTTTAACAAGCTCCAAAGGGAGCATCTGATGTTATTTCTCCCTTCTTTAAGATTTGGATCACAAAGTAACAGGCCAAATTTTCCTAACAGAGCCTGACAGAAGAACATGGACCTCATTTGTGGGTAAGTTCGTTCCATATTTATAATCTGAAAAAGGCCTGAAAGGCATAAAGAAGGTTATTTTCTTATACCGCACAGTACTGATATATCTGAATACAAAAGCATTTATACACATCTCCTAAAACAATAACCTTATTCTCTTAAAGATGTTATAATTGGATCCAAAAGCTTTAAGCATTAAAGAAGAGAATAAATACACTTTAAAAAGGGAATCTAAGCTCAAGTGCAGAATTACAAGACTCAGCACAACTGTGGTTCACTATTTTTGCAATGCTCAGAGCCAAGGACACGAAGACATCCATGTGTTATACATAAACACAGTATTTACTTACCACCAATACAAGTTGTTCTCCAGTTGAGCACATGTATAAAGAGCACAACAATGTAAAGAAACAATCCGTTCTCCCTGAAGCTCTGAGTACGTCTGTGCAGTGTGTTCTAATTTAGAAGCTACAGAGCTTAAAGTTTCATCTACCCATGTAGCAACCTAAGGGAGAAGGGAAGAAAGGAACAGAGAAGGTAGGGGAAAAAAAGAAAAAGAAAAATTGCACCTTAGTTTCACCTTTAATGTAGTTTTTACGGGTTTTGAAAGGGAATTAAAACCAAACAAACAAGCACCAATGATTCCCTTTGGGATTTTATCCCCTACCACCTTAACACCTTCTCTTTCCCCAGAAAAGAGCTTTTCAGGATTTTTTTTTTCTTTATTTCCAATCCCCAACAAAAGCAAAAAAGGTAAAAAAAAGTACGGAGAGATGTCATAAAAACTTCAACAACTGTACGTACTTTACCAAATCAGTTTCATGTTCACTCTTAGTGGGGCAGAAAAGCATATTTAGATAACTTCCTTTACAGCACTGAAAGCTTTAATGCCCTTAGTTTTTCCAGTAAACAAATACAGACCATTAACAAGCTTCTCTATTCTTAAACTAGTGTTAGTTTCTACTACAACAGCAAAAAGTCAAATATTTCAGATAATCAGGTAAAACATATCTTCTCACTCTTTCAAGCTGTAACTCTGCCAGATTTTATTTGTTTTACCTTTTTGCATTTTTACAAAACACCAGTTGGGTTTCTGTTTTGGTTTTAGATCTGTCTAGATGAAAACAAGTGGAATGAATGAACAAATTAAGAATTTTCTACTACCGATGAAGCTGAAGAATAATCTTCTCTATAATATACTGCAAGTAACTGAAAAAAACAGCTTTGTCTACTTCAGCAACCAGCACACATCTCATACCTTGTTATTTTCAGTGGCAACAGTTGCTCTAATGCTATTTGCAGAAAGGAGCACTATCTTTTCATTGGTTAATCCCAAGAACATGGCTCGTGGATGATGTAGCGAAGGATTCTTTGGAAACAAAAAAATATTTTAGATATTCAAAGCACATAAATCATTCTGAAGGTAAACATTTAAAGGTGTACAGTACCTGTGCATTTCTGTAAGGCTCTGATTCACTCCACTTCCATTGATAGAGTTCTCCTTTACTGCTAACAGCCACGAGCTCAGAATACAGAGCTCCAATCGAAATAAACTTTGTTCCATCCTACAAATACAGAAATATGAAGTCTAAGACAGCAACATTATAAACGTATCCATAAATATATAAATGCAAAAAACTGAACTTGTAACTTAAGTTTTTTCAGAGTTCCCACGAATGTTGAACTTGAAAATAAAGATATACCCAAGTTTGTCTCAAGCTCAGCATGCCCTCAAAAACACACACACACAAAAGTATTATTGCTTCTGACAGAGTGAAGAAAGAAATAGATATTCTTTTCCTGAAATTTAGCAATAACTTTACAATTAACATGGACAGTTTATTAAGAGCTCCCACAATATTTTAAGACCACAACACTGCTCATAGAATATAAGATGGGAAGAACTCTTAACTTCTGACATTTAAAAAAAGTTTCCCTCTAAAATTCTGGCTTTTTGAAATGAACAAAAAAGCAACATTATTCCATTCCTAAGTATACTTGTGAAGTTATCTTCCAACTACCTGAGAAATCAATTATCAAATTCACTACCTCATCAATTAAAAAATTCTTATCTTTCACTTCTGAAGGTAAGTAACTGCAAACAAGATCAAGTTTAAAAAAAAAAAAATCAGCATGCTAGATGTCACATTAATGCATCATTATGACCTGATATGCTGGAAAAGCTTCTAATTAAGGCTTATTCTTCCCCCCGCCTTTTTGTCCTCTTTAATGTTTTCCCAGAACTCATATGACATCTTTCTACTACTGAGATAGTACCACTTTGCTCAACTGCTTCATCCTGTACCTCACCCAGATGTCGTAGGCTGTTTTCCCCCCTCTTAGACTGGGTTGCATATCAATGTTGCAGCAACTACACAACAGTTACAATCTCACTTTTCCCATGTGCCTGTTCCCCTTGCATTGAAGGGAATATTAAACTACAGACCTGTGAATTTGAGCGATTTCACAAAACATTTACTTCTGTTTACTGAGAAACATTTGTAAGGCCCGTCCACTTGCTGCTCCTCAGCAAATGCAGCTACAGGACAACCATGACCCTTCTAAACTTCTTTACTGGTAACAACTAAAAGTTCCCTTCCACTTAAGAGAGAATACAGCTTTTAAAAAATGAAAAAACAACTTAAACTAGTATAAAATCAAATGCTGACTTCTACAGCTACAAATCTGAAAGACAGGTACATGATAAGTAGTCTTCTCTGTAGTAGTTATCTCCCAGATCAGCATCTTTAGCTGCCTCTCTTAGATTACAACATAGCACATTTAAGCGATTCAACCATCTGATGGGAAACAGAACTCTTGTCAGACCATTTAAAGAAGCCCACCATCCAGTACATTTATCTGTCCCCCAAATTGAGAGACTTTTCTTTTACCTACAAAAGTTGACAAGTGGAAACACTTTTAGTTTCATAAATTTGGATTCACGCTATTTATTTTTACTATTTTCATGCCCAGAAGTGCACATTTCAAAAGGTGCGAGTGTGTCCTTGAATAACACGGGATCCAGTAGATCTCTTACCAATAGCTCAAAATGTTTACCAATATTTTGAAAAAGAAGAGAAGAGAAAGAAGGCAGCAGGAAATGACGGAAGCAATCACAAGCAATTCTCTTTTATACCCTGATAACAGGATCTAGAATTAGTTAAATCGTAAGAGAAATATTTTGCTCTGGAGGGCATCTACCAACGCAGCACAGAAGTAGCATGCATGCTACTTCAGAAGTTATCTGGCCTACTGCCTCAAAGTTAAGTATGGAAAGCAATTAATTTTTGCTCAAAGACAGTACCATTACGACCTTTAATGCTCCTAATATGTTTAGCAACTTTTTATAAACAGTTTTATACCATGAGCTCAACACTAAAGAGACTTGCCATTCAAATTTTTTCTGTCCCTTCCATCAAAATATTAGGAGTTGCGATCTAAAAATTAGGACCAATGCTGCATACACCTCCATGAGGCCATTGAAAAGACTAATGGCACAAAGATGCGTGAACAACATGACAGCTCTGGCTCTGTAACTGGAGTCTTATGTGTTCAACTATAAATTCTGACTTCAGGCCAGAGAAATTACATACTTAAAGATGATGCAGATTGCTGACAAAAATCTTAGTATCTCAATAGCTAAACAGAATATACCTACTTGAACAAACTAAAGGCTCAGCTTTCATCCAACTACAGTCTAGGAGGAAAAAAAGGGCCATACTCGCCACGCTATAGAGTGGCTCTGATACGCATGGCATAATGTTGATGCATGGCAGTGTGGACTAACAGCACTACAGTCCAACAAGATTTGAACTCTCAGAAGAATTCATTCATTGACTCAAATTCTTGAGCAGCTGATTTATCTTATTTCCTGGAGAAAAATCAATACCTATGCATCATGTCTCAACATCATTAGTCTCAGATTGTGTGTGAAATTGATGCATTCGGGAACACAGTTTTCCAAAAATTTCATCCATTCCTCTCAGGTTGGTACTTTACCTCCCATAAACACAAGTTAACCATCCTCATCGTGGACTAGTACAGTTCTGTCTCAAAGCTAAATGTCAAAATAATGAAAAATGAAGGAAAAATATTCGCAAGCAAGATTGTTTGCTTGTTTGTTTTTTAGTGATTCCTCATGTACTTTAATCTCTCCCCTAGCTTATTGTCTTTTCCATTAACATTTCAAGATCTCCTTTCCAATTTTCAAAACGGAAGAAACATCTGAACTGGCATCTCAGCTAAATCATCTCCCTCAGGATTTAACTTGGAACAATTTCTGTTGGAAATACCACCAACAAAACTTCAGAGCGGGCCTATCACAAGAAAGATGCAGAACAATTTCTTATGAATGTTCAGCTGAAGGACAGAGTGAAAAGTTTAACTATTTTTGGATAAAGATGAAAGGCCTTTCCAGTAAGACACCTTCATTTAACTGGCAGCTAGGGTTTATATGAGTGCATATGCAAACAGGTATCTTGGAAGAATTTCAGTATATTTAAATTGAACAAGCATGCAATTAGATATCACAGCAAGTTAATTTCATAAAAGATCCTCAATAAATGACGGCAATAATTGTCCTGAGGCAGGATCTCCTGAGTTTGCAAATAACAAAAAACCTCATGCAGGAAAAAAAAAAAAAAACAACAAACCAGCCCTAATTTAGTAACTAAGTCTGAAGGTCTGAGAGAAGAATGGGGTTAACAGGAAAAACATTCCTGAAGTAGAAAAGAAAGAGAACAAAACAAAAAAATGCAACAGTAATAATGGCCATAATGATGTTATCAAAACATAGCAGTGGAAATAAAAAAGATAAGTTAGTATTCCAAATCTAAACCACATTTATTCCTTGATGCTAAAACCCCTGAAATCTCTCTACCCAAGCTAGATGACTCTCTCATTCTACCATTATGACAAAGCAAGGGGGACAAAAGCTGTCAATTTTCACTGACACAGAAGTTCAGTGTTACTGGCTAAAAATACCCTAAAATCACACTTTAGACATAAAAGGTTTGGTTGGGTGAGCAACTATTAGGCAAACATTCTTTTTAGGTAGCTTCATTTCTCAGTTTGAAGGCCCACATGAAGATGATAGCTGCTGAAGGTGAGCTGCTGTAAGCATAAATAAGCCTCTAAATTCACCTCCTTCTTCAAGCTCTCTATCTATATTTAGTCTGAAAGGAAAAAAAACAGATACATAGAAAAAGAAAGCGTGACATATCAAAATAGCAACCTCGGAGATACTGCGGACAGATAGAAATGGGAACACTAGAAGGACACCCCAAGTCCATAAAGTTTGGTCTAATAAACATAGATTAACACTTCCATCCCTGGGAATTTATTTTTTTTTTGGTTGGTTGGTTAGTTTGGGTTTCGTTTGGTTTGTTTTTTAAAGTAATTTCCCCAAGCATCTAGGTAATTCATAAAGAAAATGACTACAGATACCCAGTTAGCAACATAGAGCTGGTGTTCCTATTATTCTTATATCTCATGTGGGAATTACTTCTTGCCTTTAAAATGGAATTAGGGTTACAAAGAAAACCAGCTAACCTAAGCCAAAGGGATTCTGAAGGAGCAGCCAATACTCATTTAAGTCATTGGTCAATTCAAAGCACAACTGCAAATAAATGTCAGCTTTCACTGTTGTTGCTAAAAAGCCGGATCCACTCAACTGAAAGTATCTCTGGGAATAATAATGCTAATCAAAAAAGTTTCCTTGATGAAGGATAGTTTAAATTGTTTCATGAGTTTCATATTGCCTATTAAATGCTTTGAGCACCTAAGTAATAAAAGAAGAGAAAAAAAACCCAAACCTTATGATCTATTTTCAAAACACATGGAGAAGAAAATTAAAACAGTAATAACAGAAGCACAGCTATAAGGGTGTAACTAGTTATTCATAATTTTCCTAAGTGCCTAATAAAGAATATGCTTCATTACATTATCTCACATAAACTGAGATGTGATATTCAAAAGGGAAACAGAGTACTTGTTTGGAAAAAACAAACAGATCTATTGAACAGCATGCAAATAAAATAGTAAAAAAAATTCAATACCTTATCTGGCCACCACTGCAAGTCTTCTCCTAAAGAAACAGGACTTTGAACTGGTGTATTCTTCTTATCCAGGTTTGGTTCCCCTTCCTTACTTGTAGAGCCTCTTTCATTATCAAATGAGGCTCCATCAAGCCACCTTCGTTCACGCAAACGTAAAACGGACTCACGTTCACGCAACAGCTCAGAGTCTCTCTCTAAGGGAAGAAGGAGAACTGGTATGCAATTGGGTCACACCAGTGGGATAAAAGTAAGCCACTCTCTAGTAAAGACCCTTCAGGATGCAACTAACAGCAGTTAAATCTACTCACACAGATTAAATTAAAGTCCTGACATGCAACATTCAATATATTAACCCTTTCAAGCATATGTACTTTAGAATTACTAAACATAAACATAAGCTAGAAGTAAAGAAGTTTTGTGCACTTTAAAAAATGCTAAAGCATTTTCACTTACATCATAAGAGGCCAAATACATTTAACATTGTAATTTGAAGTTTTATAGTACAATATGCAGAGTTTTGTAGTATTGTTTTATCAATGTAGTAACAACAACAACAAAAATCTAAGTCTATATAGTCTGTGAGATATCTTTATGCAAACCAAAAAGGAGTATTTATTAGAGAGTTTCACAACAACTTTCCCAAAAACCAGCAATTTGAAAAGGTTAAACAAAGCAAGCATTAAAAAAAGCTCTTTTATACATGTTTGATAATCCAACCCCTTTTGTTTAAAGCAATATTCCATAGGACTGGATTTAATAAATTAAAGTGTATCTGTTTTGAGTAGATCAAATGAAAACTTTTGAAAAGTCAGACAAGTTTTAAAAAGGATCCTTGTAGGAAAATGTTCCTTACCAAAATGCTTCCCCTCCAATTGGCCTACAAACTGTCTAAAGCCAGTACTCTGCAGTTCGCTCATGCAGATAAATTTTTTAAATCAGGTAATCAAACTAACTTTCCAAGAGTCAACTATGCATGGAAAATAAGGGTTATAAAATTCGTGGTAACGTCTTATATAGAATAACCTTAGGAAAGGAAAAAAAAGGAGGAATTTAGAAGTAGTTATGTCAGATGCTGAATATTTGTACATGCACATAATGCATTTAACCTATTAAGAACTTCACTTATGCTCACAAATATCAACTGGAATTACATGTATGAGATGACCACATTATTATATCATAGTTTCAACAAATTATGCCAAGTCTTGGGTCTTTTTCTGTATTAGACAAATGGGAAAGTTTTTACATAAGCCAAACACGACAGCTTGTCTTACAGATACATTTCATAAAGTACTGTACTTATTTTCTAGCAAACATCACACTGACCCCTGACTAAATTTTGTAACAGGAACTTACATGTTCAGCAATTAATATACTAAAACATGTTCATGAAAGGCAACAAAACTCCATTAAACAATCAATCACAGCAGAGGTTGGATTAACAGTTTGGAAATACTCTAGGCATTTGCGCAACAGCTTCAAAAAGACAGGAAATTGCTGCATGGTCTGTTATAAATCTTTTAAGTGTAATATGCTTAAAAAAAAAAAAAAGTAAAATGCCTTAACACTGCTCAAGGAGTTTTTTTTTATTCAGCTGTCAATAGTTCTTATCCAACTACAAAAATGCTTCCAAAAAGTAAAATTTAGATTTCTTCTGCCTCCTTACTATCTAAAGATCCTCATTTAATAAAGGTAACTTCTGTCATGGAACAATTAAGAAAATCTGAAGAACAGTGAACAAAGAGCAACCCAAAAGGGGAGAAAAAAAAAAAAAAGAAAAGATTAAGAATGCTGCGTGTCAATCGTTACTCATTTTTGAGCCAAATTAAATACTTCTAACGCAATCTATGTATGTAGGTACTTATGCTACAGTTTACAATAAACGTACATGCAAAAATTTTATAACACCTTGCAACACCAATGATCAACAATTAGATTTAAAATACATGACTATCAAGGTTCTTGTAGAACTTACCTGCTAATATTCAGAATTCATTAATAATTTTGATAATGAGTAACAGACTATTTCTCCACTCTTTATTTGATAACATATCACAGTCTACTTTCACATTAAATCAAAATCTAAACCACCAGTGTGTACTACCACTAGCTTTTTCCACAGCAAACTACTTATTACAAAGAAAAAAGGTGCAAAATTACCTCTGGATGAGCCTAGCCTGGAAAGTGATGAGCGCCGAAAGGATGGATAACCAAAGTAACTAATATCTTCTGAAAACATAGCATCAGCATCAATAATGACACTTGGGTGAGCAGAATGTATGTCAGCATCCAGAAGAGACATAAGATCCTCTATAAGAGGAGACAAGGGTCTTAAGTGAATAATCAGCTACTTAAAACATCAGCTAGAGAGACCATCAACTAAACAAATATCAAAACAAAAAAAATCCTACCTATTAATTGAATTTCTGCTCTTCAGATTCACCAGTGCAAACTCATGTGCCTCCTATGCAACCACATTTACAATCAAGCTTGGCAGACTAGTGAACAAAACCAGCTTCCCTACAAGAACCGCTCTGTCGCTTATCTAGCCACATTTCCCAAACAAGACTTGCCCAAAATGCATTTTTCTGTAATCCAGAAATTCAAACTTTAGCCTGTCACTTGAAAGAACAAAGAACTAGAGTAAAATAGATATATACATACATGTTCACACACACTCATGCGTGTAATGCAGAACTCCAGAGATGACCTAGAATTAAGTCAGCACAGAATTGATGGCGAAAGCTGGCCTTCACAAAGCCATGACTTTAATGCCAAAGACTGTACGTTCTCCATGGAACGTTTCTTTCAGAGATTGAAGTACTTGTTTAATTCACAGGCTAGTAGCTTGCAGCTCTCAGTACAAAGCTTTAAAAGGTAGCTACATTAAGAACAACAACAGTTATCTGGGAAAAGCACCATTTTTTAATACCATGCAATTTAAAAAAAAAACCAAACCACAACCAAACCCAAAAAGATGAACTTAAATACTGTGACTGCCCTAACTTCTGTGTTAGAAAACTTGAGCTTCTCTGAAGTGCTGATCATCATTAAAGTGTAAAAGAACTTCCTTCCATTTACTGAACTATAGCTACTATCCACACACAAAAGAGGCTACTGAAAAGTCATGTAATTTATTGAAGTCCAGACTGACAAGACAACTAAACCTGACTACCATCTTGCTGCTACAGAAAAGACAGTCCTACTTCCCTCCTCCATCCCTGTGGCAGGCACCTCTTTGAGGAAAGGTGGGATTTCAAAATCTACAACTAGAGTATTCACCTGGCTTGAAATAATACTTCATAGGGTATAGAAGTACAGTGGGAAGCGATCTTCAGACTGACTTAACTGGGTAGTGAAAGAGAGCTCCAAAGGTGGTGCCTCACCACACGCAGCAAAGCTGAATGGACCCTACTGCTTCCAAAGGAGAAGTTTTACCCCTTCCCAAGGCTTTAAAATCTGACTTAAAAAAAATCAGGTTCCCCAAATTAGGTTTCAGCTAATCCATGCAGGCACACAAACCTCACCACCATGCAAGGGAATGGCAGGCTAGCTCCTTCTGGCAGCAGGACAACCTCATCTGCTTAAACCACTGGTGAAGGTAACATGAGGCTATGCACAGAGTTTCCTCCTTCAGGAAACACAGAAGGGGCACATACAATTTCAACACATCCAGGTCTCAGCCTTTATCTCAGCGCAAGCATAAAACAAAATAGTGGCTAGAAAGCAAGGTTTGAAGTTAAATAAAAGCATTCTTAACAGTAGGAACTGATTATTACAGGTCTTTTTCTCAGTGTCTGGTATGAAGCAGAGGCCGGGGGGGGGGGGGGGTGGGGGTGGGTGGGGGGTGGTGGTGTGTGACACAGGACAAAAAGGAGAGGGTATCCAATACCAGAAAAAGAGTCAGAAGTCCACACTTCTGTACAGCCAGTATTAATTCACTTAACTGTTCCACCTACTGATGCTGAAAGTGTTAAGAGACTGTCACATCCCTGCACATCAGTATATTCATCCCTAAATTTCTAAACTCTTATCTCCAGGAAATGTAACTCATACCAACTACAACCAGCTGTCCCCAGAAAAACAGCACTGTAACTAGTGAGCGCTGTGGATTTCAAAGCAAGACCTGCACCAATGCTTTTTGCATTAAGTAAATAATCCACTCAAGAGTAGCCTATGCTTCCAAAAGGACACCATATGGGACTCAATGGTTCATGCATTACGTTTTAAGAAGTTATCCATGACAGACTGCCTGGAAATCCTAATAAAAACAATTCGATTTGGCAAACAGGATCTGTCTTCCTATAACACTTCAGATCACTCAGAGTGGCCTTATCCTGCCTGCTGCTTTATTTTTTTTTCCACTGGCTTTCTGCAACTATAAACCAGCAGTACACCTCACCTTAAGAGTGTCAACTTGTAAGTACCAACACAGCTGAGGCTCTGTTGTATCTCCCAATATTCATGTGCTGCTCCTCCTTCCTCCTCCCACATCCACCACCACCATCTTGCCCTAGGTAAGCTCCAACCTCTCTACAGTCAACCAACCAGTTTTAATTGGTTTTGGTCACTATCCAGCCAAAAATTGCAAAAAACTTTGATCTCTTTTTAGTAACAGGATTAGCCAGTACAGAAAAGAACTCTCTAGCCTCATTCAAAACAGACAGTATGAGCTTTTTTAAGGTAAACTAAGACAGAAATCCTCTTGACAGAAAATACACACTAACTTGTCACACACACACACCCCCACACACACATTCCACCATGTTAAGCATCTTCAGTTTAGCTGTATTTCCAAAAAGGAAAGTAAGAATTCAAGCCATCAGACTTAAGAACCAAAACTATGTAGTCTTTTGCTAAATGTGCATTAAGATGAGTGAGAAAACAAAGCCTTTTCTTACCCTCTTATTTGAGCTTCAAATCAGATTTTAATTTTCTTCCAATATTTCTGTAAGAGATCTCCCTTCTTCTATTTTCTATTCAAGCAAACAAAGGTGCTAAAACCAGTAGGGATAGGAGCCAAATCCACTCCCCTTCAACATCACTGGAATTTTTTTAGTGCTGTGAAAACACAGATACTGCAAGGCTACATCCAGTTTAAGAATCCAGGAGAAAAAAACATTCTCTATGACTTTATTTTCCTGCTCTTCAGAAAAATCCCATGGGATGATATCATTCATTTTCTGTGTTGTGTTAGACCAGAATCAGACCACACCCTTCACATTTAGATGTGATAATTCTGATCAGCCTATTTAGGTAAGAACATACCTATGATTCACTAGTAAATACCATTGAAAATTGGAAGGAAATAGATATTGAAAGGAGAGCAAAGAAAAAAAAAAAAACACCACCAAAAAAAATCTCACCAGTAAAAAAAATCCCAAGTTTCAGTATGGACATAAGCAGCAATTCAAGTACTGAGAAAATTTTTGTTTTCAATAGCTCCATGTGTAGCATTAGCACTGGATTTATTAACTGAAGGCATTGCCTAGATCAATTCCAATCTCAAGTTGAGCTCGCATTAAACCTTTTCCCTTAAGGGGGCAATCATTAAGTTCTCTCCTCTCTTCTCAGCTACATACTTTTATGAAATATTCAAGCATTCAATGTCTTCAGTATCTCCTCCTCTTTCAAGTTTGGATTAAATTGGCATAAGTGTGACAGTGAAGGGAGAGAAACATGTATTTTAGTTTCCTAGGAAACCATACTCAAACAGAACTCCAGAAATCATTTCTTGATAAGGTATATTTATTCAAAACATTGCCCAACTTGAAGTTCATCTTAAAAAAAACAACAAAAAACCAAAAAACAAAACACAAACCAAACCCAACCCACAAACAAAGAAAACCAAACCACACCAACAAAACCACAGAAAAAGCATCCACCTGATTGCTTTCCCCAAAGGCAAGCCACTGAACTGATCCTACACTATGCTCTGGTTCCCATCCCCCCTCACTGCAAGCCAATACAGTAAGCGCTGCTGCAATACCAGCCCATCTCTCTTCTCTCCTCTTAAAAAAAAGCTTTTTTAAACAAGCTTAGCTCAATTCCAAAATCCAAAGTAGTCTGGATGTTGCTAAACCTATGATTCACAAGTCCCACTAGCGAGAACCCACTATATCACGCAGAAGTTACTGAGCACACATCTGAACTATACAAACAACAAAATATTTTAACTTATACAGAATCGCTATACAGAAGATTAATAGAAAAAAAAAAAAAAGGCCAGAGGAAGCCTCAAATACAACTTGATATGAGCTGGAAAATTAATCTAGAGACCTTCAACTCTTTTCTATACTAAGTAATCTTGTTCTATGTAGTTTTTACCTTGACTATTTTCCTTATGTACTTGTTATGTATCAAATGAACCCACATTCCTCTCTGTTAATTAGCATAAAACAAAAGAAACAGGACTAGATTAGAGAAGTCAAAATCAAAGTACATAAGGGTCCAAAAACAAATATCTAAGAGACACATATAGAAGGCAATCTGTACAGAAAAGTAAAGTTCTGCTCTTCACTTAAGACATTTTGAAGAATTCGGGGAGAACAGAGACATGTTTTTTGTTACTGTAAAAAAATTCAGATGCATAATGTTTACAATACTAATTGGAATTATCACAGTTGATATATTAATGAAATTATGATGTATTAAACAAGATTTTATTAGTTTCATAATGGTTGGAAAGTATCTTAGAGGTTTTTGTTTTGTTTTTTCTTTTTTTAATTTTTAAAATCAAGTGTAAATTACTCCTAGTGTTTTAAAGAAAGCTTCTCTGTCTTGGAAGGCTTAGAGGAGTAACCCCTAAATTTAAGGGTCAAAAGCAGCAGACATGCAGAAAGGAGAAAGTAAAAATTAGCATATGCTCTTAATCAAAATGCAAGAGCCTCAAAAGTCCGGAGGCAAAAGCAGTCTTGTCATTTGCTTTTTTTGTGCTTGGAAGGAACAAAATCAGAAAGCATTAAAGCATAATTTGACATAATTCAACAACAACAAAAAAAAAAAGGTAGAAGTTTTTTAACTTTCAGAATCATTTATAAAATCTTGACTAAGAATCAGAGCATCCAGGAGAGAGATGACAAAGTGAAAGCAAGAAGAGTGCAAAGTTTCTAGAGCAAAAGACTTAAAAAAAAAAAAATTCTACGTAGTTCTGAAAGACAGAATATTGGTATTTTTCTAGAGACTTATAAGCAAGTTTCTCTGGCCATCAGATTTTCCTGAAAACTAGCCTGCGTGGTTATGTTACACAAGCAAGGACTGGTAATTTGTACTATTTAATGTAGCAACAGTAGAGTAACGACAGCACTGACTAGGGTTCAGCCAGACTTTTCCTACTGTTTTGATCACATCCAGATATCAAATTAATTCATTTCTGTGCAAACTCATTTTTTGCTCGTAAAACTGAAATGATTTAAGACAAACAGAGAAGACATAGCAAGTTCTACAAACTAAAATTACATCTTTGAAAACTGGAGTTAGGACCTATCAAGTTTCATTTCAGTTGTCATCTCCATGTCTTTCCCCACAAGAACAGGGGAGGAGTTAGCCCAGTTTCTATGTGGGGTAAAAGAAAAAAGGAAAAAAAAAAAAATACTAATACTAGGAGGTTGCAATCCCTTACAGGAAAAATTAGTCTAAACCAAGTAGAAGCTTTGAAAATTAAGGCAAGGACAAAACTGTTTTCTGGACAGCGAAACTCTGCATAGTATTTTAACCTATCTCAAATACAAAAGGCTCTGAGATTGTAGCACAGGCACATTCAAAGTTGTCAGACAGTCCCTATTAACTGATCCTTATGATCTCAAGAGGTACTAAGAGAATAGTTAATGCCGTAGAAAGCTGGTTAGTATGGTTAAAAGGAACTTCTACTGTAAATGGTTACTAACAGTGATTTGTCTTCTGAAGGCTGATTCTGGAGGAATGCATTCAGGTATGCTTAGAGTAAGAACTCCTGCTTTGAATACTTGGAAAGAGTTTGGAGAATTTACTTCCTCCAATGCATCTGTCTAATGTTATTAAGCTGAACACTAAAAAACAAGACTCAAATTAAAGATTTTTCATCCCTTTCACCAGCGGATTCTTGATTCTACAGCAAAATAAAGAAGCTTGACAGATGCAACTAAAACTAGAAGAGGCAAAATGAAATACAAAGCTTTTGCTGCAGAACAAAAAAAACCTTTGTCTCATCACATGATTGACAAGATAAAGATGGAGGAAGCCCATGAATCTTCCTGGTGAACCAGATGAGCAGAAAAGAAAACATTTATCAGAAAAATATCAAAACGTCATTTTGACACACAGAAAGAAAAGCTAATATGTAGTCAGAGTTTAGATGTGTTCTTTTCATGCAGTGTACCTAACACAAACATTAGATTTGGCTGCTATGTTTTCAAATATGTTTACTCAGCAAGAAAAGGTTACCTAAATTATTTAGCCAATGCAAAAGATGACTCAAAGTCTTTTATAAAAAAATCAATTGTATGGGACAGACAATAGTTCAAAGATAGGTAGACTTCAATTACAGCATTTTACTGGTATAGCCAGACTACTGCAGCATTTACAAGGGGAGCAGGAGATGAAGAATAAATTCTCCACCTAAGTGTAACAACTGTAAGCTGTTTTACCCTTATTGAAGCAATTTGATTAAAAAAAAAAAAAAAAGTTGTATAATTTTTGCTCTGAAAACTGCTGCATCTTAAGAATATATGTTAGTAGCAAAAAACATTCAAGTCATCAGAAGGTTTTAGAATTAGCTTTTATAAGCAAGCCACACAGCAGTCTCAGCATCTCGTTGAGCAGCAAAATACAGATGTAAGTAATGCCGATGTTAAAAGCCTGGGATCCTAAAAAAAAATAACTTTCATGCCACCCACAAACATGGTCAACAGTTATTCTTCAATGCCTAACCTAATCCCTCAAGACATCCCAGTGCATCTTTTGTTTTGCACATCTTTAGACTTTGCTTCTATAAGCAAGAACTGTCTTCGCTGCATACCTCGCACAGCACGGAGCACGCTGTCAGTGCTTAAATACAGAAAAATAAGAAAACCCTGGCAATATTCTTATCAAAAGTTGCAAGATACAAACCTCCAGGAAGATACGATTCACTTGCTGTGTCATCCCCATCATCTCCATCTTCATCATCACGACTCAACAAATTATTTACAGCAAGATTTACATCAAGATTTGTTCGCTGGAGCTCCCGAATAATAATACTTCTGGACTTTCCTTGTAAAACAACTTGTGCCTGTAAGAGCAGAGTATAATTGGTCATTCTCAGCTCACCAACCACCACTCATAAGAAAAAGAATGCTTAATTCTAAAGTAAATGTAATAAAAACCAAAAGTCAATCACAGTACATACAGACAAAGGCTCACAGATTTTTCACAGTATCCTGTACTAGACAGTCAGCCTTCTCTCAGTCCAAGTTAGGCCACTGAATTCCAACTTTGGCACTAAATTTTCTTACAATCCACTTCTTGAAATGTTTAATGATGTAGTTAAAGGATAAGCAAAATCTGCTTTTGAGAATGTTCTGTGTGTTTCTATAAAAGTGCTTAAATTTACTATATCAATCAACAGAGTTTTGCAATGAACTGCAATCAACTGTACACTTCAATCCCCGTCTTTTTGACACTGGTTTCTCTTTGCTTTGCTCTTCAATACACAACCACCTTACTTCCTCTGTTTTTCTCACCATTCTGTTTCTAAAGGCTTATCTTCAGCAGTTTCTGCAACATTTAGATTTTTATTAGCAAAGCGTAAATGCAGAAAAAGCCTTCCGAATGTGAAACGGGTGCAATGAATGTACAAAAACCAGAAGCATTCTGGTCTATTCCACTAACCCTAGGACTCAGAGCATTTTGGTTTTTTTTCAGACAGACTACTCTACTGAATGCCACAGAAGATGACAGAGTTCTGGAAGATCACAAACTGTGTGAAGAAGGTAAGAAACCAGTACTGAATGTTTTTGTAACACAGTAAAAATCAGGCACCAGTTGACAAGCAAAAAAAAAAAAAAAAAAAAAGGGAGGGGTGGGTGGACAAACGACACTTTAATAGCATGTCAAGGTTAACTTTTTGTCATAACGTTCTATGCCAGAAGTTTACAGATTTTCAAGACACAGTAGAACCTATTCTATATAGACCAGCTGTTTCCCATCCGTCTGCTTTAGAGTTACCCCAAAAATGTGTTAGACACCTTCCGTTTTAAAGGTAGACAAAGCATGCTATTTTTTTTAAAAAAAGCAAAAGATCACAGCAAGGGAAGCAAAGTTACAATTTAACCAACAAACTATACATTAGATAACAGAATGGAACTGTGTGGACCAAGAGATATTAGCCTGTTTTTCTCTTTCATGTAAGGTATCAAGGACATCAGTAAACACTCTCAAAAAACCTGGAGGTGAATAATGAAGTCAAAACAACCCTACCACTCCACAGTTGAAAGAGACCGCTTGACGTCATCTAACTACAACACCTCCTGAAAGCAAGGTTAACTTCAGAGTAACGAACACCTCCAACATCTTGCCTCTGTGAAGGCAGAAGCCCCCAGCTTTTACTGGGTTTTGAATTAAAAAAGAGAAAGGAACTAGGAGTCAGTCTGTCATCAGTGGGTCTGTAGATACCTTGTCCGCTAGCCCCTATCTCAAGGCAGTCAAGCTGTAGGCCGTTCAAAGCATGCAAGCAGACTACCTTTGACCTAGCAACTAACATTTGTATTCCAAGTGTAGACCAGGCAACTTGTTTTGAACTAAGAATTACATGCATTAACTAGTCACATATTTTGAATGTATTATTTTTTTCAATCATGGAGAAAAACGTTGTTTTAACAAGCTCCACTTAATCACACAATGCAAAGTCTGTCAGCTTATTCAGGCTTTAGTACATTAAGAAGCAAAAGCAGAGCAATTTATACCCAACATTCATCAGTTACATTTATAAAAAAACATAAGTAGTGGGGGCCATGAATAAAAATTATTAGTATTTTAAAGAGATTAAATAGGTTTAATGTCTTTCATTTACATCTAAAATGGATCACTCCTTTCATGAAACAAGAAAAAAAAAAAAATCATCAACCTGCCCCCCTTCCTTATACTCCTTCAAGAAACTTAACTTCATTAGATACATGCTTGATACGAAGCTCAAATATTTTATTTGCTAACTACATCTTCCACCTGCAAATGAACAATGCATGACATTTCTCATCTAGATTAAACACATACCTTGCCTTAGTGGAAGCTTGGGAAACGAAAATTCTAGAATCCAAAAAAGGTCTGTCACTCACACTAGGCATTTAAGAATAAAAGCAATTCAGCTAGAGAAAGTCAATCTTTTCAATTATATGCCATTACTCCTTAGAGAAAATGCACTACTATTACAACACATTCCTGTTCACATGCTATGAGCAGCTCTCCAGGTTTTTGGCAACAAGCAGTTTCTAGCTCACATACCTGTGAAATGAGTTCCTCTGGAATGACTGACGCTGGAATCACCGGTTGTGGTTGACTACCCAGCAGTCCAGATCCTCTATCACGTCCTGTGCGTATAACTCTGGTCTGCCTTCGAGAATCTCGAGCTCCAGCAGATGATCTCCCAGAAGATCCTCCTCCACTTCCACCAACCCCTGAACTCCAGCGACTCCTAGAAGATTTAGATTATAATATTTTTTTTAATATAGCAGCATACCTGGGGACTACTTGAAGAATTAAGGCTTTAGTTTTATTACTAGTAACTTGTAGACAGTCTCTGAAAAATACTGCAAATTGACCTCACAGACAAACACTATTAAAGTCTCTCTCAAAACTAGTAAGAACAAGAGCACCAGGCAATCGATAAAGTTCTGAATTACACAGAAGAAATATAAAACAGGACTCCAACTGGAAGTTGCACTCTTTCCTACTCATGTAGTTGTGTGGATGTATATATACAGAAATACATGCACACACCACTCCCCAGAGTTTCCACAAGCACCAGAATCAGCAGTATAACATCTAACACTTGGCTGTTAACTTCCTGCTATAAAAGCATATATACAACAGCTTCATGGTTAGTGCACTCCGTTAGACAGAAGGCCACTATGCTCAGATGGGTCTTCTAAAATTTCTGAGACTTGATTTACACTGAGAAATTATTTAAGATTATACTGAAAAAAATCAGTCTTTACTGCAAAAACAAATCTTACACTAGATAGTTCTCTGATCCTCATGGATCTTTTTCAAGAGATATTCTACTCTGGACCTACCTCTGTTGGAGAAATCAATATCAACTGCATACATCGCAAAAACAGGCCTAAATTGACTGAACAGTGTTTTCATTTCTATGAGTCAGTATCAAAACAAGGGAGTAAAAAGGCAGCAATTTGTAGAAAAAGACAACTCACCATCATTACAACTTTCCACTAATCTTAACACCACAGAACTGCATCAATTGAATCTGTTCTGGACTCAATATTCTGTTGTCATGAAAGGCTAAAACACTCTAGTTTGTTCTTCAAGGTTAACTAAACTTTGTTGTACAAATCTACCTTAAAGGATTCTGAATATGGTATTATTGCTATTTAATAACCAGTATCAGCAGAACTTTCCTGCTCTCAACCACCCTAATCCTCAATCTCCTTTCAAGAAAAACATTTAAAATGAGACAAGAAAAAAAGGTATGTTCTCTGAAACAGTATCTAATAAATTAATGTTAAAAGTATACCACATGTATTTAAGAAAGAATACTTGTCTTACATTTTATGGCTTAAGTTGATTACTAACATCCTGCTCTTTTTTTTGTTGTTCTTTTTTCTTCCTCCTGACAAGACCATGCAACCACAGAATAACTCAAGTATCTGCCTAAGACGAGGCCCTGTCACATAGACATCTACATTTTCAGGATTCTAGCCAGCAACCACACAGATAATGACAAGACAAAAAGCAATTCAAGGATGGCTTTAGGAAGTCTTGTCTCATGAGTTAGAAAAAGAGTTCTAAAAAAAAGATACTACTGAAAATGGAAAAAAAGAAAACCCAAACAAAAAGCAACAAAACAAGCCCAAACCAAAGAAGAATGTGACATTTTAAATAAAACAAGCCAGTTAATCCGTTTCTAAAAGTGGGAAGGGGGCTGAGGGGAAGTTAAATTCTTCCTACACAACAATTCCCAATTCAACTCTCAGCAAGGAAGATGTGGGTTTAAAGAAAAGGTTAAGTTATTAGATTTTAATACTTAATTACAGATGCATTCTCTACTTTAGTCATCTGACAATTAAAACCTTCTAAATTCATATAATAATTCAAATATTCCAAGTGTGTCCTAACTTGGTTCTGTTATATAGAGAAAAAACCCTAAGGACACAGCTATTCCTATTAAAGCTGCCTAAACCTAGAGTAAACATTAATACTGAAATCTTTCTGCTCGTTTCTGCTCATTCACTAGTTTTCCACCTCTTTCCACTGCCCACTAGCATGGTAGCAATTTTCTAAGTCCAGTGATCTAATCTAAGGGCTCTGCAGTTTGAAAGTTTTTAGACTTCTTTTATTATGTTCAGTATTCCCTTCATTTAATAGAGCAGTTTTAGGGTTCACTGCTACTCTACTAATTCAGCGACTTTCAACTACCTAGTTCTGAAACATGCAAGGGAAGAAATTAGGAGCTCTTCAGGGTTGGTCTCCCAAGTACATAGCTTCAAACAATTTTAACCAGTTATACTCAGGTAAAAATAACAATGAAAAAAAAAAAGTCTTACACTTCCCACAGTAAGTTTTTAAACATGACAATACCAGTTTGCCTTTAAAATTTAACACATGGATTTTAGGTTCAGATGCACAAAGGTTTCACAAAATGTTTGGGGGTATAAGCGGGTGGATTATCTTTCATGCAACTAAGCCCCAACAAATCCACTTTCATGGAAAAGCTGTAGCTCCTCCCTCTTAACAAATAATTCACATGTAGAAACCACAGTTTATATACATAATTCCCCTTACTACGGTTAGTAACCTTAGGAAGCAGCACTGTTCAACATGTCTTACAAAAGCATATAACGAAGAGTTCACTGTGATTATGTAATGAAGACTAATTTACATTGCTATATGAAGGGACACCATCAATTTCAAAGCTAATGATAAAAATATTGAATCTGTATAGTATATTTAGTACATAGTACAATTTTAAAAGGTTCTGAGCAACAACTTTTTCCAAATGTTCCTTTCCTATTACTACATATAAGACACCAACTAATAAAACACCGTTCATTACTTGGGGCAGGGGAGAGGAAGGCACAATAAAAGTGAGCACACAAAGGTCTGCAAACATAGGTAATGAAGATTCTTCCTGCATAAATGCACTCATTTTACTTTATGCTGCTAGCTTATCAGGGTTTAAATTGATAGTGTCCCTCTAAAAAAAAAAACACCTGCTTTTCAAAATCAAGGAACTAAAAAATGTTCAGTAAAAGACAACACAGCCAAAACCAAGTTATTCTTCACGCATATATGAAGAACGCTCTGTATCCTAGGTACTGAAGGGTCACTTGCATATCTGTTATTTTAACCAAGTCAGTAAAGTTTTATTATACCCTACCTACACAATGGCTGTAATTATACGTTCCCTTATACATACTGCATACAATTTATATATGTGTATACACATATACTCAAATATGGAACAAACAGATTGCAGCCTCAATCCTATCAAAACTTACCCAAGGGTGTTGCCTGCCAGTCTGCCCAGAGTTTCAGAACCAGACAGAAACCATGGGGAGTCACTAGTCCTGCCTGGCCTGGATGTCCTTCCTGCCCCTGAGCCACTGCTCAACTTTGAACTGAAAGTAAAAGATGGTAAATCAGTCACAAAACAATCCCAAATGGGTTAAGAACAAAACCTGGAATCCCAGGTCTAAATTCTCAGGGACTTAGTCTGGTAACATACCAGCTTAAGCAACACCCTTGGGGAATATTCCAAGCTAATCTAACTGTATAATAAGAGGTACACTGCAAAAAGAAAGTGGAAAGCATGCCTAACAGATCTTATGTACATTGGCTACCCATAATAGCACAGTTGCAAATACACATTAAGCTAATTAGTGATTTGAGTTAGCCACTGCGCTAAGTTTTCAGTTAGCGTATATGTAGAAATTGTAATCACCAGGTATTCTATCCATAAACCTGAGCCTGGGTATGCTACTTTGATATTAAGAAGTGGTTTACATTCAAATATGAACCTTTAAATAGTCCTATTACGGGGGACTTACCTGGACAGAAGATAACAGGTCTAAAATGTGAGCCTCTCCAGATGGGACCACTTTCAGAGTGGATTTTACATGAAGCTTAACAATTTAACAGTGTCTTTCATAAGGATTATTTTTAGAAGGGTGTTTCTTGAAGTTAAAGAGATCCTGTCTCACTTCTTTTAGAATCACATCTACTATTTATTCCTACACCAGTTTGTCAAGCTAGGCTGTTTGGCTGCATCACCATAACCATTATGTATCTACTCAAAGTACCCATTCCAAAGGCAATCTAGTTTAAAAACAAACAAACAAAAACAAAACAAAAAAAGCAGTAAAGCTGCTTATCCAGTTTAAAACAATGATTTAATATGAAGAAAAGCGTTTCTTACCCATCATTATTATCAGGTTTACCCAATTCCAATCTGTCTGGTTGAACTGAAAAACCAATCCTGCAGACTCTACCATCCTATATTTAAAACAAGAAAACCAAGTGTCCAAAATTGAAATGTAAGACAAGTTACAGAAAAAAAACACAAAGACAAGTCTTCAATTACTGAAGAATGTTGATCAATTTGATGTTAGAATAATGAATTTTAACTGTATGGTTTCAGGTTTGTTATCTGAGCAGATTTAAGTAATTTACCTCAAGAAGAAATGCAGCATGATTTGGTCCCACCACACACTGTTTAATAGTGGCCTGTTCCAAAACATTCAAAGGGGGGTGGCTGAAAACAAAAAGTGAGCATAAATAACATTTTTAAACTTTTAAAGTCTGAACAAAATAAAAAACAAGTGGTACATGGAAGGAACAAGATGCAGCGACGGTTACCGATATAAAAACATTCAAGAATGACTAAACGTGCATTAATTGAAGCAACTATGATGTATTTTTGGTCATTAAGCACAGAAAATGTAGAACAAAACCTTAAAAGGTGATAGAGTTTTCATTTTATTTGAACAGCAGTAAACAACAGGGGTTATATACTTCAAATTAAGGAGTCATTTCATAAGAAGGGTATTTAATATAATTTGTCATAGCTGAAAACCTAACATTTTGTTCCCAATATAAGAACCATGTTATCTGAAGCATTTCTGAACTTTAGTATTAGTAGTATTGAGGCTTTCTAGGCTATATCTACAGTGCAATCATCTGCTTCTTGTCGTTGCTAGCAAAATTGTACTTTCCTAAATTATCTACAGCAGCATGTGATATGCCTTACCTGTTTAAATTATATTTGTTCAGCTTCTCTGAAACTTCCCTTAATCTGAAACAAAAAGAAACGAAGCTGTTGTTTGAAAGACATCCTCCACAGTACACAACATCCACTTAAGCAGCATATTTACGACATTATGAGAACAACTCACCACCACATTTAATGAAGCTTGACAGAAATACTACTTGGTGTTGGGATCCTGTATAAGAACCGGATGGTGTTCGGCTTCAAATCAGGTTTTTGTTTTGGAGGTGTTTGTCTTTTACTCTCCCACCTACTGTCCTGCCACAAAACCTGTATTTTCTTGATTTCTATGTGTTTTAGAAGTCACTATCAAAAAGCACTTACTCCTGTCTTTTTACCACCGTTTACAACTTTACACACAAAATAAGCAGATGACGTAATGAGCATTAACTATAGATATACTTGTGTTTCCTTGTATAAGCTTGAATACAGTATCCCAGAGCAGACAGAATTATTTTCTAGGAAATCCAAGTAAATGGCACATCAGAGCCAAAAATATAACAGTAAGTTCCTCAAAACAGAAAAGACAGGAAAACAGATGCACAAAAGCCACCATCAAACAGGATGAACAACAAGCTTTGACTAGCAGAAGAAACAATCCAGAGAAAGTTTGCTATCTATAGGGTTATGGAAAACATCATATTTACTGAAAGGGAAAGAATGTTTCCAAAAGTACTTCTCTCTCACTTTCATGGCACCTCACCAAATGGAAGATCAGAACCCAGAAAAGGGCCAACCCACAGATCACTTCTGCTTAGAGGGTATGGTGTCCAAAAGTGGGAAACACAGTAATTTCTAAGGTAATTTCTAATCCACTTAGAAAAGATCCTCTCCAGGCAGCAAAGATACTCTCATAATATCAAGTAGGCATTTCAGGTAAAACTTGAGCTCCTTTCTTCCCAAAGATGATGAGCAATCTGAAAAAGCCCCTAAATAGCTTCCAATTTTAGTTAGAATATTCACATTACACTAAGATATAGAAACAAGGTAAGTCCTGCAAAAATAATACAAGGTTTTCCAAATTCAGGAAAAAAATCCCAAGTTTGGTACTGTGTTCATCCTAGCACTCCACAGATCTCCTTTCTTAATCAGCAACACCTTTCTAAAACTAACAAAAGGGGACACACACCAGCACTGTCTTCCTCTGTCTGAACCCATGTCTTTAAACCCTTTCTTTTTACTTGCCTTACTTCAGTTTCTACACACAGACTGCTATGGGCAGCAGACTTCAGTTACTTGTAAACCCTGAGCATGAGGAAGAATACAGATTAGAGGTCCAAACAGCCAAGTCTTAATGTTATCAACAGTGTTTAACTCTAAAGTGCTTGTCCTGAGGAAAAAAAGGAAAAAAGATATATGTCTGTTTTGAGAAACAAGATAATTTATACTGATAGAAATAACTTTCAAGCACAAGAAGAAAGGGCCACAGTGAAAGGAGAGCAGGAAGGAATTGAACGTGCTTAGAATCGCTTTTTGCTATCCAAGCCAAGCTGCTGGTTTGTTAGTAGGTGATTTCACACTCCCAATTTCCAGCCACAACTACTTCACACAGGCCAGGAGTACATACACAGATAAGGTTTCTGTGAAGACAACCTGCAAAAGGTAAAGAGAGAATGCAAACTTTACAAGCAATCTGCATGCAAGGTACCCCACAAGAGTCAACTACTGTGGGAGAATGCGGAATGAACCCCAATGATGAATAGCGTACACTCCACAACCTACCATACCGTTTTATAAAGCAAGCAGGGATCTGCTGCATAATATATGACAAGTTAAACATCCCTGAAGTTTCATGTCTAAAGTATATCGCCTAACAGTTTCCCACAGGAATCCTGAGCAGTTTTCCGTTAACATTTATCCTCTTGGCAAGCACGAATAACAATTATAGAATAGGAAAACCTACCTTTAAGTTCATTGCACTGCCTATATGAAAAGCTGACGGCAAATAAAGTAGTGCTTTATTGGAGATGGTTCCTAGACTAGTCTATGAGCAACATTTAAAGCTTCCTTAGCTGAGCTTTGTGTCACAAAAAAATGAGTACTACCAAAGAAAAAGACATTTTTCAATTTGTAAAAAATCATCATAATCCTTTTTTACTTGTAAAAAAAAAAAAAAGTGGGAAGAAATATACACAGTACACAGGAAGCTAAGAGTTCCATACTCAGTGAATCTATTAGTAACACCAATTTCAAGAGCATAGGTCTATCTGCAAAAGCATAGGTCTAAAGAGATCTAACATTATTGAAAAGAGGCTGCTATCAATATTTAAAGAGAGGGAGCAGAGAAGGGTGTAAGTGACAATGCTGAAAGTACTAAACTCTCCTACAGAAAGGAGGGGGGGGGGGGGGGGGGGGCGGGAGGGAGTAAAATCTATCTTATCCCTGACCATCTCATGTGCAACTGCTGTAAGAGCAAAATTACCAAGTACCGCCTAATAACCTTAGAGATCCATGAGGACTTGAATTTGAAGCAGAACTCCACTCTTTCCTCCAGAGTGAAAAACGAGTAGCTCCCCAGTACTGCATCCCTGCTGGGCTGCTGCTTTCACCCCCACTCCTCCCCCTTCCTTGTGCTGCCACCAGCATTTGCGTGAACACCAGTCACAAAACTAAACCAGCAAAAAACAAGAGTAAAGCTGAAAGATGTGTTTGTATATTCTGCATGGAGAATATGTTTGTGCAAATAAAAACTTGAAACAATTTTACTAAAACATTTCCTGCAGCAATCTAAGCCTTTCTACTTGCACAGTTGCATGGTATTGTACTACTGACTCTCTGAAGGAAAAATACAACATGCATATTTAAGATGACGTTAAATTTTAACAATACTATTCAATAATTTCAACTGATGGTGCACAGGAGGAAGAAGCACAGGCAAAGGTGATTTAATCAATTCTTGCATTAAGGAAGGCCAACACTTCCACTGAGACCCTTCCGCGCTAAAACAAATCTCCGATATGAATACCTGGGCAGGCTAAGCTTTGAAAAATTCTCATTAAAGGCAACTGAACTATTTCAAAAGATGAAGTTAGAAGCAACATGTATTTTGCTCACAAAATGATTTTGGGGGAAATGTATTAGCTCACCACAATTTTAGACAAAAAGTTTAGTGATGATGGCTTCTGTGTTAAGACAAACACTCTTTAAATACCCCTATCAAAATTCATCCAAAAACAGTTATGAGGAAAACAAGAAGTCCGTTTGTCCAAGCCAAGTAGGGATTGCTTCGATTTTAAGTTTTGCAGCTACAACTTCTAGCCTCCCCACACTGATCACAATAGAAGGGAACTAAGCTCACACCGAGCAACTGAAGAGGCTACAGGTCAGTGCTACAGGAGCTCAGACTTCACAAGTGATGCTTTTATTCATCACAAGATATTACTTCTCTCAAAGTACACTTCTATTTCCAGACAATTTTATCTGAGGACCCATCCTTCCACTAAATCTTGCTTTATAAAACCAAGTTCTGCTCAGAAACACAAGAGAGCTACAGAGAAACTCCATTTTAAAGTACTGAGTATTTTACAGAAACATTGAACTTCAGTACATTTTAAAGTAACTTTACCCTATTTAAACAAGTGCTTAAATCCACATAAGCAAAATTTTGGTTTACAATTTGTGCTTTTGCCTAACTTGTAAGAACGGAAATTTTCTGTTTTAAAGTAGGCAGGCTGTGCTGAGAATTATTTTTCTTAAAGACGCTATAGACCTCTATGATACAGGTTTGCCATGCTCAGTTCCCTCCAGCAGTCAGCAGCTGTCCGACCTTGCCAGTCACCCTGCAGCAATATTCATCCTTCTCAAGTATTTCCATCATGCCAGCAACAGTTCACAGACCAACTAACAAACCATAAGCAGAACTTTCTTACTGCTGTAAGGTTTTAGAATAATTCAATGAACGTATGGTCACACTTCTCCCCCTGTGTTAGGAAACTAACAGTTACAAAAATAAATTAAAAAAAAAAAGCCAACCACACCTATATCATCTACCCTCAGTCAACATCTGCAAGACCTTCTCAAGCAAGCAACATGAAAAGTATAGTGCACTGCAAATAGAAATTTCATGTAGCAAGATTTACATAATTTTCCCCTCGAAAACTTACTTGCTGTTGAACAGAAACAGTATTTACAGGTGCTAATATCTAATCTGATGTTTTGCAGCTTTGGTCAAATAACAGTATATCTAGAACATCTATTTATAAGTATTAAAACAATTTCTGCCATCTCAGAGATTTCATTTCTGTAACAATATAAAGAAAGCTATTTTTCATTTTTCTCTGCAACTTTAGACTGTATTTTTAAGTGTGAGCTAGGTCTTTAGAGAACACACAGTAAAAATCACGTAAGTGAAGCAATCCAAACAAAGGATTTAACTGCAGAGATGTAAGGTGAAATGTTCACACGCTGCATGTCTCCAGAAGGAAGGAAGTCTTTATGTACTCTGCAAGTAACACTCCAGAGTCCCGGGCACAACATTCAAAATATTCTCTTCGATTTTTCCTGAAGTTGCTCCTTTATAGCCTTTAAAAGTTATTTGTACACTTTACAGTATCAGGCAAAGGCCCCACCACAAGAGCTTTCCTCACTGCAGCACTACATGGTGATGGTAAGAGTTGCAGAGGAGGAAAAGGAAAGGTACGTTTAAAAAAAAAAAAATAGCTTGGAATGACAAACAACTTTGAGTATAGAAATTAAATATAAAACTAATTTAGCCCTGGTAGATAATTTTTTTTTTTAGTGATCAGGCTTCTTGACAACTTAATATGTCAATGAAGTCTGTAAACCAGCAAATTTATGAGACTTTCACACCTGAGCAGAAAGAAGTATACAAGAACTGATACAACGCTCTTCCAAGCAAAGCCTAACAATACGCAGATATCCAAGAGAGGAAAAAAACACAACTGAAGCACCAGAAAACAGAACTGAGTAACATACCTATCGACACTTAAAAAGTAAACACATCCTTCAACTCCATCCCTCAGTTGAGACCCTGAAGCACTCTGAGCACAGGGAGCCAGACCCAAGGACGCAGCTATGTGGCCCATTAACAGGTTTTAGCCCAGCAGAGCCGCACAGCCTTTAGATCAAAGCCCTCTCACGCTTGCCTATCTTGAACCATGTGGAAATTAACTCCCGTGCCTGTATATCGGTGTCATGAAAAGTCTCAGAAATGCAGAAAACAGACACCAATAAGAAGCTTAAGCAAATGTTATCTTTTGTTTCCTGATCCCAGGATATCTTGGACACTGGATGCTGTCATTGATATAAAGTCACATACAGCTGCCTTCCATGCCATAATACGGCATACAAAAGGATCCTGTCCCAGATCGCCATGTCCTGATTGCCACATCAAAGGTTAAAAGCAGTTTGCAAAGAGGCAGCCTTCCACAGTTCCCGTACTAAACACCTTTCTCCTAATGGAATAAATGAAGAAAAAGAGGTGAAAAACCTCTTTTCCACCAATGAGTAGGCGCAAGGGGCTGTGGGGGGGAAGAAAGGGAGAAGAAGCGTAAAGCGTGCTTTACATTTTATGTCATTGTGGGTAGTATGAGGGAGCATCTATTAAAAAAAAAAATGCTAAAGTACCACACAAAAGCAGGCAATAAGATTACCTGTAGAAAAGTCATGCACAAAAGCAAAAAAAAACAATCCCAAGTGAAAGTACAAAATGACAGGCCCCAAGATAACCAACACTACTCAGCAGTGGGGTGGGACAACATGTTTAGACTATAATATACAGGTCACCAAAACAAACAAGATGACAAAGAAAGTCATTGCTCCACTCAGTAATCAGGTGTTCTCTCCCCATTCCAAGAAATATAAATTAGGACTATTTGGTTATTACATACTAAACCAACACCTACTGCTCAGGAAATCCCTGAGCTGCAAATCCTTCATAGCTGGAAAAGCTTCACTATATGCTCACCCTATTCTAACACTTTGCCTGTCATCTAGCACTGGTCACCGCCACAAACAGGAGAAAAACAAGATGGACCTCTTGTTTGACTGTAACAACTATTCTTATGTTTCATGGTATCATCCAGAATATGGCTCCCAAACATTATTTTCTATTTCATAAGACTGTCAGTTTGGTTGATAAAGGTACTTCTGACCATTTAATGGTCCTCTCTGGAACAACAGTAACACACCATGCTGAATCAATAAGCTGCAGTAAAAAGCCGATATGGCAAACATCAAACAAATTAATCTCCTGAAAATAGTTTTCTGCAATATCATTGAAAAGTCTTCAGGTAATATAATGATGGCAAAAAGTAAATTCCCTTACAGCAGACCATTATTATTTCATGATATAACAACACTGATATAGATAATGACCTATATCTAAAGTTAGGTATAAGCTAGCCCACGACAAGGTTAAAGCAGGACAAGGAAAATTAGCAAAGACAGGATAGTGGCAACAACATCAGAAGGTTAAAGATAAATACCCACCAATATCTAATATTCCAAATTAAACACATACTGCATAGGCAGGTAAAATGACTTGCCTATCTTCTTCACCCTACAGACAGGGTTAGCATATATTTCAGTTCTGGTTTTAAGTAAGCACAGTAAATTTCATACAGAACATGGAGAAAGCAATGGATATTGCCTACCTAGGCTTTAGTAAGGCTTTTGACACTGTCTCCTGTAACATCCTCACAAAGAAGCTCATGCAGTATGGATGCATGAGCAGACAGTGAGATGAACTGAAAACTGGCTGAAAGGCTGGGCCCAGAGGGTGGTGATCAGCAGCATGAAATCTAGTTGGAGGCCAGTGACTAGCAGTGTACCCCAGGCGTCAATACCAGGTCCAGTCCTGTTCAACATCTTCATTAATGATCTGGGTGAGGTGGCAAAGCATACCCTCAGCAAGTCTGCAGATGACACCAAACAGGGAGGAGAGGCCGATATGCCAGAGGATCATGCTGCCAATCCAGAGCATGGCAATCTCCTGAAGTTCAACAAGGGGAAGTGCCAAGTCCTGTACCTGGGGAGGAACACCACCATGCAGCAGTATATGCTGGGAACTTCCCAGCTGGAAAGCAGCTCTGCAGAAAAGGACCTGGGAGCCCTGGTAGACACCAGGTTGAACATGAGCCAGCATGCCTTGCAGTAAAGAAGGTGAATGGTATCCTGGGCTGCATTAGACAAAGTATTACCAGCAGGCTGAGTGAGGCAATCCTTCCCTTCATTCAGCACTGGTGAGGCCACACCTGGAGTTCTCTGTCCAGTTGTGGGCTCCCCAGTTCAAGAAAGACATGGATATACTGGACAGAATCCCGCAATAGGCCACAAAGATGATTAAGGGACTGAAGCATCTCTCAAATGAGGAAAGGCTGAGAGAGCTGGGACTGTTCAGCCTGTTCAACGTATATGAACACCTAAAGGGAGGGTGCAAAGAGGATGGAGCCAGGCTCTTTTCAGTGGTGCCCAGTGAAAGGACACAAGGCAATGAGCACAAACTGAAGCACAGGAGGTTCCCTCTGAACATCAGGAAACACTTTTTTACTGTGAGGGTGACCGAGCACTGGCACAGGTTGCCCAGGGAGGTTGTGGAGTCTCTACTCTTGGAGGTTATTCAAAAGCTGTCTGAATACAGTCCTGGGCAACCAGCTCTAGATGGCCCTGCTTAAGCATGGGAGTTGGACCAGATGACATAGAGAGGTCCCTTCCAACCTCAGCCATCCTGTGATTCTGAAGGTTTTTTTGCTTTCAGGATGTGATCTCGACACATTTGACTTGGATGGGGTTTTTGCCACTGAAAAGCTAAGAGTTCATGTTTTGCTATAGAATCCCTGTAACGACAGTGGCTTAGAAAAGAAGTTACAGCAAGGAGTCAGGGAAGTGTCTGAGAAGTATTACTTAGACATTGAGTAAAAAATATTCATGGGTACTAAAATAACCAGATGAAAGTACTCTCTTTCTCTAGCAGGAACAGAATCCCTCCAGCAAGACCAGGTCACAGCCACCTGTAGGACTTGTAAAATGCAGCACTAGGTTTGCCAGAGCTAGATGCATCTGATTAACGATGAATTTCTAGGCTGGCTGACTGGTTCCTCCAGTTCAAAATCTACTTAGAACCTTTCTTCAGATCTATCATTTAAATGACACCGAAAACATGACTTTCTGAATAATAATTAAGAAAAACCCCAACATAACACCAAACCCACAGTGCAAAGCACAGGCATAACGTACCTCAAGAGGAATATAAAGTCAATCACACTTTTTAAATAAGCAAAAACCCAATCCTAAAAAATAATGACACAGCATAGCCCCTTTTCTGAAAAGGAAAAAAAAAAAGTTATAATGAAAAATCTGAGTATAAACAGAAAGAAATCATAAATGGTATGATCCTGACAGGACTAGCACATAGCAGTTGCAGCACACCTACATATGTTATTTAGCACAACATCCAGAGGATTTGGTAGTAAAGTAGATCTACAGCTACAGGTTGCCTAAACACCTAGTGGTGTTTGTGTGGAAAAAAAGAAAATTACACTACAGGAGAATGAGTCAGCCTCAATCTGATGCTATTCTATTACAGCAGACTTCCAAGAATATGGGTCGCAGATTCAGGCAATACAAGACAGAAATCTGTTCTCTGTTGTAGAATGCATCAAACCACTATTCTGTGTTCCCAGATTCTGTTCAACTGCACAAATTCCTTGTAGCTGCAAAGAATTTCTGTTTAACATTTAGCAGGCTATTTCTTCAGTCAGAAGACCACTAAAAGCTAAACAACTGGATCAACCAACTCAGCTGGGTGTGGGTTCTGAATCTTAAAATAATGAAAGTCATAAGCTATGTAGCTATCCATCATTTCAGTAAGTACATACTCACTTCTGTGATAGTAAAAGGTGGATAATGGGAGCTTAGAACCCCATGGTTGCTTCAAGGATACTTGAAAAACACTCACATGAAATAACGTGAGCCAGTATTACTATATTGAGCAACATATGAATGATAGCTACCAAAATGTAGCTAGGAAGCTGTACACTTGTTTGACCAGAACGAGTGAAAGTTAAAAGCCCACATTTAGTCAAAGGGAAAAAAAAAAACCAACTATTTTTTATTGTCAGTGTCCGCTGTAGTGATTCCACAAAAAAACATTGCTATCAAAATAAAAATCCAGTCATTGTAAAATCTTAAAACCTTTTTGTGTTTTTGTGTCCCATAATGATAGATTATGTGCCACCAGGGAAGCTGTGTATTTACCAGCACACCAGCTTAAAGCCAGGAGAGCCAGGTTCTGGTCCCAGATGAGGCTTCAGTGAGAACCCAAATCATAATCTCTCCACTATTCTCCCTTTCATTCTTGCTCTAAGCTTTTGGAAGCCATGACTGCTATGTGCAAAGACGGAAAATAGCCTTTGATTAGAGCATTCAAATGCTACAAAAATATTTTAAAAAGTAAGAACTGTTATGTTATTAAACATTTTGTGTCTTGGCTGAAGAAAAGCAACAGTATATTTTGCATATATTGAAAACAAAGTGCAAACAAGACACTGAATTGTAATTGCTTTGCAGTGAAGTCCAGCATGCCTGTTCACATGCTGAATTAGTTTTAGCAATAGGGAAAGATCATTTAGCATGTCCAGTCCTTTACTTGCCAACTCCTCTTATTCCAAGGCTTGAGGTCTTTAACAAAAACTTTGATATCGTAGTATTATCTGCACGTCACTTCTTCAAACTTGTTAAAAACTGCCTCTTAAATACCATGGACTCCCCTCCTCACACTGCACTGTCTTCTACTAACATACATCTTTAAAACCTTCATCTCAGACACTGCACCTTTGATTCAGATAGGAACAGACTGAGGCCTGGCATAGGGAGTAAAGAGCAAGCACCATGCCAGAAAAACAAGCAGCCAAATCGCTTTGTCAGATGCACACTGCAGGCCAAATAACCCAAAAGAAACCCCAGCTTTTGAGGTGCACAGCTCATCACAATACTTTTATGCACTGCCGAAAAACAGATTCTCTGTTTTCCATCTGTCTGTACCACAGCCACAAAACTCCAGGTGCTTCCCCTCAGCATAACTAGTATTTTGGTTCCTCTACAAGAACTCATGAAGCAGCACGTTGCGCACCTCCTGCTTCACATTTTGCCTACGGCCATACTATTTCAGGTAACAATTGTGCCAGATACAGATTCTGCGCCACAAGAGAAAGAAACAAAGCTGTGGCCGTTCCAGCAAACAGCCAGTTATCCCCCCATACCCTCCCATCAAGAGCAGGACGATCCTAGCCAGATTACACTCTGCCTACCCAATCTGCCCCAAAATGACAAGGTGCTATGAGTTGTATCATTGGAATGTTTTATTAAATACCTTTAAACCTCTGCTCTAGAGACAGATACGTTTTGCCAAAGTCAGGAAAATGCCTTAAAAAAAAAAAAAAAAAAGGAAAAAGAAAAAGAGAAGAAAAACTGCTGCTACTAATGTACTAAATGTGGTCAAAGCTGAAGAAAAGTTTCAACAACCTAAGAAAGGAGATCTTCATTAAAGGTCAGACAACAATAACTCAGCTATATTACAAGGAAAAACAATATAAAATTGATTAAAAGCCATAAATCCTCTTTAGAAGAACACTTCTTGATATTTACTAGAAAGAGAAAAAAAATGCAGCTCTGATCATTTTCAGGCTGGAGAGAGAACAGCAAAACTGCATACCATAAATAAAAGAATAAACGCTGAGAGACATGTTTAAGAAAATTAATTTTGCAAGACGAACGAGAAATTAAAATGATACCACAGTTATTGAAGAAAGTGACAAACCCCAATGACTTCAAGTGACAACAGGGTAAGGCCTACAGCTCTCACTCAGCTGCATTCACATGGGTAAGTATTTATTTTCCAGTTAAGTTATTGGTAAAAACACTGTAGGCACAAACATTTGCCCATATTAAGTCAATGCCAGACTCCACGCTAGAAACTATATAGTGAAATTATAATTTTTAGCAGAATCTAGAGATCCCAGTCAAGATCTATCTCATTGTGTTGGATCTACCTATGTATATAATCTATCCCAAAGATGAAAAAGGTGAGAGTTTGAGGAAACCTTACAGAGAACAGAGAATGAAGCATAATGAAAGACTGTAAGCAAATTTTTTAAATGCCGTTTTAACACAGGTTTGGCTTAAATTAGTCAACTACTATTACTGCTCAGTGTAAAAAAGACAAAAATTAGCATCCAGGTTAAACAGAGATGATGGCAAACATGCTGCAGAAAGTAATACCACCAAGCCCTGTGTACAGAGCACAGAGCTTTCTGGGCTGTTTTCTAACAAACAGACAAACTACAGCTGCATGGGTATAATAACCCTGGATTACTCAAGATATTCCCAATTGCCCATGATACTGATTACTTTGAGTAAAAAGCAAAAAAAACCCAAACAAAAAACACACACACTTGAAGGGGGGGGGGGGGGGGGGTGAAGTTGCTGAAGACAAATTTCATGAGATCATTGAAGTCTCCAGCAGCCTTCATGTGAATCTGTTGAGTTACATTACCGTTGTCGCAAATTAAATTGGCAGACCTCACAGCTGGCAATAGAACAGCAAGAGTGAGAAGTTCCAACACAGTTAATGTCCAAAATAATACTAACCATGTGAATGTTTTCAAAATTTTTTGTTCTGCATTCTTTAATAAAATGCCATAATGTAAAATTAAATCAAAAATATAAGGGATCAAAGCTACTTTAGGGCACCTTTTCTGGTAAAAGGTAGTAACCAGTTTAATCAAGAAAAGCTGTCCAAAACAAAATTACAGAAAATACACATTTCATCTCCATTGTGGATGAAAACAATTTGAGAAATCACTAAGAGACACCTTACAGCATAACACCAACAGACCCAGGATTACAAAAACTAGCCAAGGAAACAAACCGTAAGATGCTATGTTAAAAATAATTTTCAGAACTGCAACAAAATAATCATGCTGAGGTGTTACAAAAGGGTGGCAAACAAACATTCAAAACTTTTCTGTACCAACACAGATTAGTACTGTAAAACACACTGCACTTTAAAGCACAGTAGCTAAGATTTGCTGAAAAACAGGGTGAAGCTAATTTACCATGCGAACTTCCCCTGAGAAGTGCTGCAGTAACAGCAAGACTTGTGAGGTGAAGACAAAATTTTCAAAGACAGTAAATTCAATAGTTACATCACTCCTTAATCGGATCCAAACTGGTAGTTTTACATAAGTGTAGATGGCCAGTGTGCCCACCTTAGGCCTTTCGACTCAGGTTTACAGTACGTTTGAAGTGTTCAGAAGAGGCAAACTTCACACCTTTGTATCAGTGAGGTGGTACATGTTCTATCTCAAATGTAACAGAAATCTCTTTATATTGAAACAAAATAGTTAATTTTCCTTGGAGGGGAAGGGTAAGAGAAAAAGAAGCAGTGCTGGTTGACTGCTTTTTTTAAGCACAGGAACTTTTAAAAGTAGGGTACAGAGTTCATTGTCAAAACAGTTGTATGCCAAAAAGAGAAGAGAATTGAGATCTGAAACCTGGATAATTATTGCTGCAGTAGACTAACCAGTCCTGTGACCACCCTCATTTAAACTGACAGGCTTACAGTTTTGGACAAAATACATGTGCACCTTGAAAATTACATTTGCATATTTATTTCAGTATTTTCTCTCCTAATTAAAAATTTTCTTGCCACTACAACTAGGCCTTGTCCCCATGTTTTCTCTGGGGCATATACAGATGGCAACTACTACAGTCTTCTACGTGAAGTTGTTACTAAGAGACAAATCCTTAGTGGACCTCACTGAATTCAAGCTTTAAAAAAATGTTTGTGCAACTGAAAAGCACAAATAGTTTTTGTATATGGTTTTCTTTTCCATAAGTGGCTGCTAAATTGACGCAGGGAAAGACAAAACAGCAGTTTTTCCAGGGAGCATCTTGCAAATTTAACTACCTAGATTGCTGTTACTGTCATCACTACAATAAAAGCTACCTTGAAACCCCTTCTCATTCTTTATGTAATTTTCAAATACATACTACCATCTATTTCATTTAAGTCACAAACAATTAACCATGCCATAACTGTAAAAAGGCAGCTACAACACACTGCAGAGCTTGCCATGCTTAGCTATATACTTGGTTGTTCTTCTCAAGCGTTAAGTAATTTTTCACCTAAATGTAACTGTGTACTGCACAGTTACCTACTTAAACTTTAGATAGTTTAAGAAAAAAGGTGACATACCCCTTACATCTACTTTATGGTTCAATTACAATTTTTTGACAAATATCTTTTTACAAATGTATCTCTACATGGCAACTAGAGCATTTAATAAATACATACTTACTACACCACAATTACCTTAAAATTATGCTATTGATTATGGATTTTAGCTTTTATCAAGAATTAGCACATAAATGTCACTGACTGATACCTTACTGTTCTTAGAATTAAAATAAGTTGTTTTCTGACAGCTCTGACTATCATTGCCAACCTTAAAATACGATTCTTAATCTCTTATTCCATTAATCTTACTTTATCATTGGTCTAACAACAAATATGGTCAAACCTCATAGATAACTTGAGAAGGAAAAAAGAGGTAATGTTTGTGCCCCAATTACTATTTTACTAAATTTCTTGTGACAGGTCACAACTACTCTCACAGCTCAGATCGCGTTCACAGTACAGTTTCACATTACAGTAGCCAAAATAAACTTGCTGCTTTCAAAATGGAAGGAACTCAACCCTGCTTTCTCGTCCCTGTTCTTCACTCCCAACTCTCCCTCCTACAGCACTTTTCAAAATCCCCCCTTTTTAATCCATCGACCCATGCTCACCCAACTAGGAGGTAAACCAGTTCAACTTCCTAATCCACAAAAATGTATTTAATTCACTTTACAAGGGTTAGCTTTATATCATTTTAACAAATTAAGTCAGTTTACTGTGGGATCAGACAAAGTTAGTGCAGGGTAAGACGTGGGGAAAACACACCTCCCTCCTTAAGAAGAGAGCAATTACTTTGACTTACAACATCTCAGGAAAGTTTCAGCAAGAACATTCACAGACAATTACATACATACTCTCTAAAAAGCAGCGTCTGGAGCCTAGCAAACAACTGTAACCAGAAGAGGACCCTGGCAGAGCAAAGTCCAAAAAGGCCTAGACTATTGGCCTGTGTGTAAGTAATCTTTCACATTCAACCAGACATGAAATGATGCTTATGTGCAAGTTCTGATGCTTAATTTCCGTAATTATAATCCTTAAATAACAATACTGAAATAAGATCAAATCTTAATGTACTGCTTCTCAGTGTATGAATCCTATAATGGCCTGTACAACCACACTGGTGGTGTAAACATTTTGATGCAGCTAAAACATTTTATTTTTAAAAAAGTGTTTCCAACTAAGAGTCTGATGATAATAATGCCATAATAGTCATGCCATTCCCTCACTCTCTTCTAAAAGAAATCAATTTAATTTTTTTTTACGCTTTCAAGAAATTAATCCTAAAAACAAAGTCAACAATTCTCCTGTTACTAAAGTCTCATCAAGAAACTGTAATTCAGGGAATTAAAGTACTACATCAGCAATGGTTTCCCTGTAATTAAACAATCTCTTCCTGTTTGGGGCAGGCTAACTTCACTTTAGCTAAAGTAGATTAGGAAAGAGTTTAAAGCGCACCCAAATAAATCACTTACTTAAGATAAAAGAAGTAGTGTATTATCTGCACACAACTTGCAGGTTTTCTGTTTAAGAACAAGTTAGTCAACCCCTTCATTCCCCCAGCTTTGAGCAGCAATGCAGATTACATGTGAGTAACAGCAGGGAAGTTCATGCTCGGGCTGCCTTCCTCTCCACAAGAGGACAGGTACTCTCCCAGCACGCCTGTGGACACAGAAGAGGGAGCTCAGGGCTAAACAAACACTTGTATTATCAGGAGCTCTCTCTCCCTCTCCACACATGGCTCCCGCAGACATTTAGGGCCAGGACACCAGCTCCACATCCCTGCTGGCTCCCCCCACAGAACCATACCACACCCTACGCCAGCTCCTTCCAGCAACATCTGCCTGGGGTTTTTAACAGATTTGCTCATCAGTAAATGCAAATCTGCCAGAGTAGCAGCCCACATACCCACTGATCACTTGCCTATTACCTTGAAATTATGTTTTCATGTATGTAAGCTATGAGATACCCTTTTAGTCTGTACCTGGGTATGTTCTTGCTAGGTACTTTTTCCACAGAAATTGATTATCAGAGGGTGTAAACAATGCAGGCAATGTAAAGTATACTAGTTAATTTTTCAGTTCAGGCATCACCTAAAGTAAGCAATATTTGAATAATAGAGAAAGGCACTGAATACATTATTAAAGAAAACCAAACTCACATAAGAGCAAGATAATCTTTTCTTCCCCCCAAAGCTGACTGTACATAAATACTGAATCTTCAAACGAATTTTCTCTGTCACATTACTTGTTTCAAAGAGCTTACTGCAGAAACTTACTACACACAACTTCTTAACACTCATCTTTAATTCAGAATACTCTGTATTTAACCAAATTCGCTATGACTCATCTTCAAAAGGAGAGGGAAAAAAAGCACCTCAACACTGTGTCAATGACCATCTGAAAAAATGACATCTTACCCTATCCTAGAACTTAAGTGGCTTAGCTGACAAGAATTTTCTTAGTATAAGGTAAAAACAAAGGCAAAGACTTGAGATGAATCCTGCCCCTGAATGTTAGTTCATGTATAGAAAGCCGTTCACGTAAGGTGAAAGACTCCCCTTCCCATTCTACAGAGTAGCAAGTTAAACTGCTCCTGTGAGGTTTCGTAACAGCCAAGAAATGGTTATTTGTCACGGTAACACCCACTTCCTAACCCAACATAAAATTAAGAAATATACTACGAAGAATTTACTACAATTGACTTGTCTATGAAATTTTGTGTCAAACTCCCTTCACAAAGCATGAAGTCATACATGAAACAGGTGGATAGTCAACAAAATACATCTAACATCCACTGGCACCTCTTTCAAAGATTAAAGCCATTGCTTGAGGTAAAAATTCCAAGTTACCTATCTTACTGAATAAACTTACCCGAAAAAGCTTAACTATCTCAATTCATCCTAAACAAAAAGTTTAGCCTACTATCCTTTTCAAAAAATGAATCTTAACACAACTGCAAAAGTAAATATAACCTTGTCCTCTATGAGCTTTCTTCAGTGCAACTAGCTTCCAAATATCTGAGTGAATACCATTAACAAGCCAACGCTGCTTCAACTTATTTGAGAGGTCTAATAACTACCATCAAGGTACAGTATTAACTTGTATTTTCAAAAACACTAGTTAAGAAGTAGTTTCAGATGTTGTGTAGGCGTGCTCCGGAGTCTTCCCAGTTATTTGTTGGAAGTTACTTTTACAGTTTACAGTTACTTTTTGCTTCTTTCTTCAAAGTGTTTTAACATTCTCTGAGCTGCTACATGAATAAGAGGGATAACAAATTACACAGAAAATCTAACAAAACCTGTAAAACAGAGTGACACAAGCTGCACCAAATCAAACTGAAAAAAATTACTTCCTCACGTTACGGAGACTGCTTAAGAGCAGAGCAATACTTCAAGAGAAGGATGTTTTCTGCACCCCCTTCACACATCTACATTAGGTATAATATATCAAATACTTTATTATAAGAATTCAAAACTGTCATGTATCCTGAACACACAGGGACTGCACTAATAAATCCATCCCTCGTGGTTTAAAATGTGATTATTCCTTAGATGCAGAACACGGAGCCATTACTGAAAGCAACACAATTGATCATGTTCTATGTACACTACAAGTAAAAGCATACAATGCAGAATTATGGTCCCAAAATCAGATTTTGAGAAGCAATTATCATTCAGAATGCAGACAGAAAAAAACTAACTTGGTCTACCGACCCCTGGCTGCAGCACAGACTCAAAAAACCCTATGAAGTGCAAGAGGGGAAAGAAACATCATAGAGATATGAGATGTTTCAAGATCCTAACTCTTATGTGCATGTATGTGAGAATTTATTAAGCTGTCTAGATCCTGATCTATACTGACAGAGCAGTAATAAGCAGCAATGCTACTGATAAAATTGAACTGGCATTTCCAGCACATATGTGTGTGTGCCTCAACCCTATTTATGAATCATTCTGATTTCACTGCATTACAAGTTCTGATACACAGCCACCGCACTTCTAGTAAAATTATATTTATGAAGTGGAAATTTATGACTTGCGGCTCAGATCAACGAGCTACTTGATTTTCCAGAATAAGTCACTACTTAATAGCACTTCTGCAGCTTTCTTCATATATTAATTAACACAGATTATGAAGATTCCTGTATCAAATAGAAGTTGAAAGGGCGGCTGCTGCAGTAAGAAGGGAACAAAAAAAAAAGAAAAAAAAATTTGGAAGCATTATGAAGACTGAAGTGGCAGCATATTTAACACCAATAAGTCAATAAAACAGGTGACATTAAAGAAAAAACAGATGAGTTCTCTCGCTCTGAGCAAAGTGTGATAATTACATGATGAATGTTTTCTAAGGGCTTATCAACAAAAAAAAAAAAAAAAAAAAGAAAAAACACTGGGGTCCTTTCAAGTTCAAAGTCCTAGATCTTACCCTAAATCAAAAAACTGCAATGAAGTAGCAGAACAACTACTAGTACAGCATCACCTCTCAGAGTTTGTCACTCTTTAGAAGACGTAAGCCAAGTTTGAATGCATTACTGTGGAGAAGGCCAATCAACCCCTTAGGAATGCACAGGCCTCCTAGGAGGCAGGATCCTGTAAAATGTATTATCAGGTTAAGGAAAGAAAATACACTAGACACTAAGACACTTCAGATTTCGGACCCATTTTATCATTAGAAGTTTCTTTCCCCTGTTAAAGGGCATGGAAAATGCCATTTGGCAGAAATTTTATCTTTCCAATGACCTATTTTCCTCATCATAAGACCTCAAACCTCAGCTGTGTTTTAATAGAGGCATCTCAGCAAAGACTGGACTAGGAAAAGTGACCTAGCTACAAACAAACAATAGTGGAAGTGAGCTAGACCCTGACCTACTCTGAAACCTGGTAAGATCAAAATCAGAAGAATACAACCAAAAGCCCGTAATTTTTAAGATTTATAAATATTTAAATACTACTTACAAAAATTAAATAACATTAGTGTATGTAAAAAATATGTTGGTTTATATCCAGTGATGATTAAAGATCTCGATTTTTCATGCAAAAAAATTTATAAGAAATTAAAGATGAAAATTTACACATTTCTTAAGAATTTCTGTATAAAAGACCACAAGTAAGATTTACAAGCTATAACACATATAATTAGTAATCACTACAGAAGAAGCATTTGACAGCCACACAGAGTGCTGTCAAATACACACCAATAAGTGAAGAAAATTCGGTTCACAGGTTTATTTTCTCCCAAGAATTCTAGTTTCGCTCCAGCCTGCCATTTCTCTCCCCCAATCCAACATAAAGTTAGCCATGAGATCTACAAGCAACTGTGCTTCTGTTCTAGCTGTCATTCCCATCCCAGCCAAGCCGCACACAATCAGTAATCTGGAGATCGGGCCTCCTTTTTCTTATTAAAAAACAAACAAAAAAAAAAGAACCAAACACCACACGTATGTAGGAAGGGGAAGGCAGGGCACACTGGCGGTAGGTGCTCGTGAAACATCCCTGCCGTACGCCTGCTTTATCCTCGCCCCCACCGTTCTCTCCCTCTCTCACACACCGCGATCCCCCATCTGCATTGTCTGCCTCGCTCCAGCTCTGATTAATATGGACACGTTGTCGCTCCTCCTCGTCCTCGGCCAGGGATCCTCGGGAACCCCCTTCCTCGGGCAGTCGCCGGGACTCCCCCCGGCAGGCCGGAGCCCCCGCCGGGACCGCGATGTGGCGGCGAGCCCGCGGCGAAGGTCACGGCCCCTCTCACCCCCACTCCCTCCAGTGGGGGGGGGGGGGGGGGGGGGGGCAAAGTTTACGGCGACGGCGGCCCGGGGAGGCCGGGTGCGTGCGGCGCGGCCCGCACCGCTCCTCGTCGCTCCGAAGGGGAAGGCGCCGGGGCCTGCGGCTCGGCGGGGCGGCACGGCGGCTCGGCGAGGGGAGTCGGGACGTCCCCCGCGGCCGGCGCTGCCCGCTCCCCCGGGGCGCCCCCGCCGCTCCGGCCGGCCGTCACCGCCGCCGGCCCCTCCCCTCACCCACGGGGGGCCGAGCCCCGCCATCGGCCCCTCCCCTCCGCCCCCCGCCGCACGGCCTGCCCCTCACCGGTCATTGAGCTGGTCCTCGGTGCCCGGCAGCGGGTGCACCACGAAGTGGATCGAGGTCATGTTCCGCGCCGCCGCCGCTGCCCCCCCCGGCGGAGGGAGGCGGGCGGGCGGGGGCCGGGCACACAATGGGGGCGGGGGGGCGGCGGGGGAGGGGGCGCTCGGCCTCCGTCCCTCCCCCGGGGCCGCTCGTGGCCACCGGCGGAGTCCTCGGCCCACCCGCCGCGGCACAGAGCGCGAGGAAGAAGGAGCCCGCCGCAACCGGCGCCGGGAGGAAGCTCAGCCCGCACCGCACTCACACACGCGCCGCCATCTTAACTTCCAGCGGGCCCTTCTCCCTCCCTCCGTGCGCCGCGCCGGGGAGGGCGGGGCGGCGGCGCGCGGCCGCGGTGTAAGCCTCGCGCTGACTGGCGCGCGCGCCGCCGCGCGGCGCCCCTTCACTAAGCGCGCCGCCGATTGGCCGGGGAGGCCTCGCGGAGCGCGGTGACGTCATGCGTGGGGGACGTAAAAGACCACGTGCCACCAAGAGCGACTCCCCAGCGGGCGAGCGGGTGGGGGTGGGGTGGTGCGCGCGCGGGGCTGCCTGAGGCGCCGGGCCTCGGCGGGCGGCGCCGCTCCCCCGCGGCCCGTGGGGGTGGGGCCGGGGCCGGCTCTGAGGCGGCCGACCCGGCCGCGGGGCTGGGAGCGCTCTCCGGGCACGGGCCGCAGCACCCCGACCCGTTCCGCTGGTCGTCCCCGCCGTGCCGTGGCCTTGTAGCGCGTTGAATGCCTTCTTGGGGCTCGCTGGGGCGGTGCGGGTGGAGCCGTTCCCCTGTGAGCGGTGGCGTGTGCCGCGGCTCGCTGGCCCCTGCCGGGTCCCCCTGCGGGTGGGGGGGCTTCTGTGACCGGCCCCTCGGCCTGGAGCGGCGCGGGGCGCGGCCATCCAGCGTGGTGTCGGGGGTGGGAGGGGGGTGGGAGGCCGGCGGGTCCCCAGCAGGGTGGTGCGACAGGGCTTCCCCCCTTCTTCCCCCCCCCCCCCCCCCCCCCCATCCCGGTGGCCGCGGGTGTGCTTCAGACCCAGTGTCCTTCATCACTTCCTCTCCAAGCCCGGCTTCTTGCTTTGTAATTCCTAGTCACTTAACTTCTTCCCTCCAACTGCCAGAATTATCCACTCTTTTTCAGGGAGATTGTTGGTATATCAGCATAAAAAGTATCTCTCAAGCGGGTGAAGTACTCGATACCACTCTGACTGTGCTCTCTCCCTCTGGACAGGGTTTAACTGTGTTGTTCCAAGACAGCATACCTTGCAAATGGAGCTGTTTCTAAGAAATTAACATCTCAATTTGCTGAAAGCTGAGTAACAAAGTAAATAAAACAACCATTTGTTTCTATAGAAACTAACATTTTGGCTAGGATTGTACCAAGCCTTGATTTTTATTTTATTACTGGAATTTGCTGCTTTTGCAGCCTGCTCTCCCTTATTGTCAGGAAATCAGAAATCTAGAAAATGGGCTTGGATTTTTTTAGCATGTGAAGAATGCTGGCAATTAAGTAATAACGGTACGCAAAAAATTCTAGAACCTAGTTCAGTGAGTTATAATTCATTTCTGAGGCTGTCTAATCATAAACCCTAGAAATGTTTGTTCCCCCACTATCAAATCTAAGGAGTTTTGCAACTTCCCATCTTCCATTCCCCTTTCTTTCCTGGGTCTTTCTCCAGTACAGCCGAAAGGAGCTAATCCAAGAGTCAGCTGATGTAGCTGCTTGCAGCCCAAAGATTTGCAGAGTTTGTGAAGGTTTTGTTGTTTTTTTTCCCAATACAGCTATCGTTAACATAAGGAAATGTGGAAAAGAGGAAAAAATACTCAGTTGGTGTGGTCCAGGTTTCTTATTCTCAGACACTGTTTCCCCATATGTTCTGTTTTCAAGTGACAGTGATATTCAAATGGATTTAAGTATACAGATAAGTTATTTAGCTTATCCTAGAAGGAAAATCCTAACGGGTCTCAGGAAACACAGGAGGCATGGAATAGTATTCATTCTGCTTGGTAGTGAGACTGCAGTAGCTGTGCTTTTAAAAATTAGTAGATCCATGATTTATCTCTTTTTTCCTGTTAGGACAGAGCTAAGAGTATTTTTTTATTATTTAGTGCTGCATTTGATTGTACCCAAGTTTGTTGTTAGTTTTATTATTTTTCTTTTTTTTTGAACATCAAGTTTTTATGCTTTCCCTGAAAACATGTATATTGTTTATTGCAGTGAGAGATTCTTCTAAGCTGTCTTGACCTCAGTCGTTTTATCAGAATCACTTCCATGTTTTGGTAGTCACCTGAAAAAGCTTGCATCTCAGTTTGATTTTTTTTTTTTCCAGACAAGAAATGAGTATCTGCCTTTGACAGTCATTCCTTTTTTCCATTGAACTGTAGGAAGATGGGCCACATGAACTCCTGCAGTGGGTCTTGTTACATCCTTGGGAATACTTTCAGGATTTTTTGGTAGGGTTTGGGAAGCTCCAGGTATTTGTTTGCTCTTGGGATCAAGATCTACTTCTCCAAAGCGTTTACATTTCCAAGTAACATGACTTGTTCAGTGGAGTTCTCTTAGGGGCTAGGCATAAGGAAGAGATTTCCATTACTCTCTTCCTTCCACCCTTCACACGCAAACTTTAAAAGTTAATGGGTTGTGGAAACCTATTAGATAAAAGACAGTAAAAGAGCTGGAAAAGCCCAAAGGGGGCACACTGTTAGGGCTCAGCAGCCTGCTGCTGGCATTTTGAAGTAATACTTTTCTGTAGCTTTATTTACTTTATGACTGAACCCTAGTTTTAGCCATTGCCTGTGGCTGTGCCAATGCAAACACTCAGCATAAGCAAAAATGAAAAAGAAAAATTAAAATTGATTCCACTGGAACTTGTGCTTGGAGCCAGAATAAACTTGAGTAGTGCAAATGTCAGCTTTTGTTCACACTAAGAGTTTGTACTGCTGTCTAAAATGGCAACTAATCCTAAGTGAAGATGAGAGGGCACAAAACCAAGTGTTCAGCTGACAATGTTATTCTGACAGGAGTTTGTAACACGGTGGAAGTTCCAGCACACTGTCAGAAGCACCCATACTTCAACAAGGATGCGAGGCTGCATCGTACTGGTTGGCTTTTGGAGTACTAGTAAGTGGTAACACATTGAATCACTGTCTTGTCCACTGATCCGTTTCTTAGAAGATAATCACGCAGGTAACAGAGTTTGATGGTCCTTTAATTATCTGAAATGACTCCAAATAGAATTGAATTCTGATAGTAGAACCGCTCATTCTTACAACTTCTGTTTTTTAAGGACTTAAAAATAAAAAGCTTTTCCTAAGTGCTCTGGATTGTCTAAGTCTGTTGGATGACAGCATCTGATACTGAAATGGTATTTAAAAATTCATATTTACCAAGTCATGAAAAAAATCAAAAACCAAACTAGATTTTGTTTCTTTACAGGTTGTATCTTTAAGATAGGACTTCTGTCTTGGCCTGAGAAGTTTCGTTCCCTGTGTTGCACAACTCCTCCGTGTATAGATGGTGCTATTTTCAGGCCTACTGATAAAACAGCAGCTTCCTTATGAAGGTGCAGCTATAAATACACCAACACCCAACCTGCAGAACAAGTTCCTTGCTAGTGTACTTGTCTCTGCAAGAGGTTTTGCCAGCTTGGAAATGCCATATAAAATAACTCCTGTGGGATCATTGCTGTCGTGTCTGAAACCAAGTTTTGATGAGAGTCAGCATTTCCTGAAGTTTTCAGACAGATACAAGGGCATGGGTTGGAAGGGACCTCTGGAGCTCTTATCATCCAGCCTCCTGCTCCTCAAGTGTCCAGTTCCAGTAGGTCAGGAGCTTTCCCATCAGAAACAGCTTCTGAATGATGTGTGTGCTGGGACAGACTTATTCCTGACCTCTCGCTAAACTCACTTGGCAGCTGCAGGCCTGGTGGTTTGCACAGAAGTCTGTTGGTCCTCAAGGGAGGGGACCTGCTGGAGGTGGGAGGATTAGGGTAGGAGGACTCCAGGGGACTTTGCTCTGTACTCGGAGCAGGCAGATGCTGGCAGATGTACCACAGGCAGTGATGTCTGTGGCTGTTGGGCCATGCTGGAGTTGGGGAGGAGGCTCTGAGCAGAAATAAAGGCATCAGGCAGCTAAGGAGAGCCCCAGTACATGCTTTCCAGGCTGTTAATTCCAGATGTCAACAGAGATGACATCAGGCTGGCAGCATAAGATTGCATTTTGCTGTGGAAGAAATGAGGCCAACGTTCCTGGAAATGTCAGCAAGAATGCTGTGCAGAAAACTGCAGCTTCTAGATTATTCCCAAGGCTGAGCAAAAGTTGCTATAGTGAGCAGCAAAGAAAGAAGTTTTGTTTCCAGCACCTTGTGCCACAGCCGGAAGCAAAGCAGGTCCCTTGCTGCCTCTTGCTCTCCTTCTCTCTTGGTGTAGCATAAGAGTAGTTTGGTTGGGGCTGGGGACATCAGGCTTTTCAACCACATCCATGTTTTTTGCAGCACAAGCACCTGCATATTTTGCAAGTTAACACTAGAAATCAGACAATTCCAGCTGAGGAGGACTGCACTGCCAGCCGTTTGCTCTCTGCTGTCCTGGGCTACGTTCTGTCACACGTGTCCCAGGTTGTCATAGCCTGATTGTTTTTATACGTTGCTTATTTATGACAGCTGAAACTTCATCCTGATGCCAGGTATTGTTTATAATCTCTTATTTTCTAACTTGTACCTGGCTGTCAAGTGAAGAGGTCCCTGTAATAGAAAAAACATTTGTCTTGTGCACAAAATGATGGTCTTTTTAAGAAGTATTGTTTAAGGCCACTAAAGAGCAGATAGCTTAGTAAGGCTTAGAGCTGACAAAAACTTCTTTCCTGTGGTTTTTTTTTTCTTACAGTGGGTTCTTCAGTGTCTGATAGTCCACACACTATTTCTCTTTGCCCTGTGGATTCTCCAGTGACTAAAAAAGGCTGAGCTCTGCTGCGGTCTTACCCTTAGTTGCAGTACTAATCAGTTCTCCTGCCCCCTCTCTGATGCTTGAGTCAATTAAGCTAACAGAGACCTCTGAGACCAGAACCTCGTGTCAAAATTTGGCAGAAGGAGTCTCAGGTCTTCAGAAGTTAATATGCTGAGCTAGACACTTTGACACACAGCCTGCTGATATAACACTTGCTACCGCACATGGACTGAAATATATCTGTAAAACCATACAATAGTGCAGGTACCTGATCTCCCTTCCACTTTCTTGTCTGAGCTACTCAGCATTTCCTCTCCCAAGCTCTGCCATGAAGGACTCCTGGGCCAGAAATCAGGATTCTGCATATGTTTCTCCTTTCTTTAATATAGAGTCAGGGTTGCTTTCTTCTGTAGAGAGGAGCTGGCACAGTATGTCTGGGATTGAGATGAGGTCTCTGCCTAGTACTCGGTGGAGTTTGTAGATCCATGAGTATCTGGCAGAATGAGATTTTGTTTTGGCAGATCCCTCACTTGACATTGCTCTTCACCCTTCTTGTAGGCCCTTACTTGCATCCTTCCCTTCCAGCTCCTACAGAGACACTGCTGAACACATCTTCCTTCTCACTAGGCATCCAGGACATCTCTTCTTGTCCAGGCCCAACCACAAAGTTTACGTGATGGCTTTTGTATGTGTAGACCAGACCTATCTGCTGACAAATGCAGCTGAGCATGACAAGAGGAGCTCACCAGGCATCCCAGGCACTGTGCGGGAGCTGAACATCCTGGGAACAGAGGCTGTGGACAGCCACCTTGTGCGATCGTCCCTGGAAGGCAGTGTGGGCGGACCTCATGTGCACAGTGTATGTGGTGAGTGTATTTCTGAGGCTTTGTGTTGGATGTGTCACCTGGGCAGGTGTTCCTGTGCAGGCAGCTGAAAAGCAGAGTTGTGCTTATTTACATGAGAGCGGCTTCCTGAAAGCTCCTGGTAAGGAAAGACAGAATTTGTTTGAACTTTAGCAACCTAAAACGCAGGCATGTGGCTTTAGCCTAGGTTCCCTGTGTAATTGCCTTCTCCTGCTCATATCTCTGCAGGCTTCTAAGGGACTCCAGATGATTAACTGGGACAAAAAAGGGGGGTTATTTCCCTGTTAGTTCCATTTGATTGGGTTGGTTGCTCTTGCCTTAACCATATTTACCTTCAAAAGTGGCAGTTTTGAAAAAAAGTCACCTTTATAAATTGTGACGGTGGGCTGCATTCACAGCAATAGTTCTGTATGGCCTTGATTCATGTACTACCTTCCGAAGCCATTGCAGAGTAAATTTGTTTCTGGCAGGGAAAGCAGTGTAGGCCTTCCAGGGCAAAAGGAAACAAATTATTCCATAGACTCCAGTGGGGGCCAGAGTTTACCTTTCTGTGTAGTAGCCTACTTTTTTAGCTGCCTGTCATGGATGGCTATTTATAATATAGAAAGAAATAATAGATAGTTCTTGCATTTGGTTTTAATTCCACTTGAAAAATTATTAAAATTAAAAAAATTCAAGATGAGTAGACTGTAGCATAAAGCAGTGGGTGCTGAGTGCCCAAGCATCTGCAGTGCTGCATTTTGGGGGGGTTTGTGTTGGCCAGCTCTAGGTGTGCCTCATGGACTGAACATCCACAGCTTCTCCAGAGACTGTGCTGTGCTTCTGGAGTGCAGGTTTCCCTTTGGTTTCACCCCAAAGGAGGAGGCCAGGTTGTGTGCTCTCAGGCTGCTCTGCAACGCGAACCGGAGGGTGGTGAGAGGGAGATGAGTTTCAAGCCCAAACTGTTGATGTGAATGATAACACACAGGCACATGGAGAGAAAAATGAGCTGCTCGTGAAACAGCTCTGAAGCAGCCTCTGTTTACAGCTGGCATTTCAAGCAAACCAGAGGCTGTGTCATTTGAGAAGCGATAAACAGTGGCTGTTCAGGAGAAATTTGGCCTGTGCAGAACGAGTGTACACAGAGGCTGCAAATTCACCATCCCTTCTGGAATAGCTCGTCCACGTTTCAGCAGCCAGAGGCTGCCATCACGGACGTGCCAGCACAGTTTCAAACACAGCTCTCCAGGAGTGACAACATTCTCATCTCTTGGACCACCCCATTCCTTTTACATGATGGGCTTTGCTTTCAGGAAAGTTCTCACCATTCTGCTAAAAATCTTGTAAGCTTTTTTCTTCTTTGTTTTCCCCCCCTTAAATCACTAAGGACATTTACACAGAACAAGATAGCTGTTTTTTAACTGTTCCTCCATGTGCCTGTAGCATATTCCCAAGCTGAGAACATAATTGCAGTGGGTCATCACAACCAGTCACAGAAGGGATTAAATGTCAAAAAAAGTAGATGTTGACTTCATGTGAAGAGAGGCAGCTCTAACAGATGAAATAAAGTTTTAGGATTTTTGCAGTGATGGAGCTTCAATGCTGAAAGAGAAAAAAAAGGTGCAGCGGGGGCAGTGGTGAACAGGAGATGCCGTACACAGAGACCTGTGTTGGGAACTGCTTCGTTGGTTAACATTTAGCTTCAGTGAAACTAATGGAGGAAAGAAAATATGAGTAAATAGTATGGAAGGTTTTTTTCCATTGCAGTGTAAGAGTAAAGGGACACAGTTAACTAATGGATAAACGTTTTATTGTGAGTAACAGGAATTGCAACACTTGTCTGTTGTATATGCCTGCGTATGTGTTGGTGCGTGTATTTGTATAGATAGGTAGGTCGTTAACATGAAACTGCAGGCAGATTTGCAAATACAGAATTACTTGCTACTAACTGAACATACAGGTAGTTTCACTTGCAATGAATGTTGCCTACTGCTATAAATGGAGGTGTTTGTAAATTTATCAGGCTTTAATTATTTGGGCTGAAATGTTTAATACTGCATATCTGCCTTTGTTTAATTTTTAACAGAAGTGTCAAGTAAAAGGTTTAGCTATTGCAAAAGGCAAAGATAGAAAAAGACGGCCCTAAATCATCTTTGAAACATTTTATTGAAAACTGTCATGCCACCAGAGTCTGAAGGAGAGCAGTCAGTATATTATTACTTGCAGAAAACTTCAAAGTTCACTTGAATTTGGATTATGAGCACTGGGCAAAAGAAAAACTGAACTAAACACACCAGGTAGAAACTAGTTAGCATTTGACAGATGTGTTCACTCAGGATTATGTACCTACACTTGTCCTTTTCCCCATACATCTTGTACGAGCTACCTAGACCCAGCTGGATTTGCCTAAAGCTTTCCCTGAAGTGGTGCCTTCCAGCTGGCAGGGGAGGAGGCGGCGAGCCCTCTCCTGCCCCTTGGCTGCTCCTCTGGGCAGAGCGCCTGCCAGGCACGCTGCCAGGGGGAGCTGGTGTCTGGTGGGAAACGTCTTCTGGTGTCACCTAGTTTTTGGGACTGCAAAGTCAACAGCACAAGTGCGTTTTTTGGGATGTCCCATTTAGAAATGCTGTAATTCTTAAAGCAGAAATTACAGGTCTTTGCCTGAGGGATGTACAGAAGTTTATAGTGTGTGAGGCACTGGGGTGGGAGTTCAGATCGCCTCCAGTCATAACAATAGGTGAGTTTAGTGTTAAATGCATATCTTATCCATTTGGCTTCCTGCTTCCTAGGATTTATTCTGCTGCTCTGAGAAACTATGGTTTAAGACATGCTGAAGTGCCAGTTCAGGCTAATAGCCGCTTCTCCGACACTGAAACACCTCACTGCAAGTAGAAGGCACTGTGCTCTGTATCTGATACTCCCCAAGATGAGGGAGAGAAGAGCTGAGAGGTACGGGGCTCAGCCCGCAAAGACCAACTCACAGGCTGCCAGCTGAACTTGGAGCAAGAATCAGATCCAGACAACAGATTCTGGAATTTAGGTGTCTAATCTCCCACTGCAGACAGTGGGAGTCAATGGAGCTGGGAGTGCGATTCCGCTGACAGAAGGTCGGTATCCATCCTCTGGTGAGCTGAATCCCTCATGGCAGTGGGAGGTGGGACACTGAGCTCATACCGGTGTGTTGACACCTCTGGATACACATCTACAGCCTGAAGGTAAGCCCATCTCCGATAGGAACGTACTGATGATGGGGATTCAGTCTGCAGCTGCTGGCATTGTTCCTCCAGCTTAATGAGAGGGGTGAGCTGGACTCACCTCCCAAAGGCTGGAGCTGCCGAGCCCTCCAGACGGCCTGAGCATGTGTAGGCCAGCTTCAGCCCCTCTGTGTGGGGCCGGTAAGGATGTTAGACCTTATTTAGGGTAGTCAAAATGACACCAGGAAGGAACATCCAAGGCTCTGCAATAAAGAAACAACCTTGCTCTGTTAAATTTATTTTTACAACCTTAATTGATGAGTTCAGACTTCACCAAGCCTTCTTAGTGTATGAAACGTTAATATCCACCACTTATTTTTCAAGCTATGTTTTAGATTTTTATTTTCAAGACAAAAGAGTCATTTAAAATTATGCAAATGAGCTGCCAAACACAAGGCATTATGCAAATTTGTGGAGGCAGGCAGCAGAGCGTTAACCCTTGCTGCTGCAGCTCGCTGCAGCGGGAGCACCGCTGTGGCAGCACTGCGTGAAGCCATTTCAGCCCTTGTGCTCTTTAATTACAAGGCTTCTCTGGCAGGGCCTGAGGCGAACCCTTCTGCACACCCCCAACTACCGACTGGTTTTGGGTTGGTGGAGGAGGTGTATTTGGGGCAATGTTCACCTTGCAGTCCTGCCTGGCACAAGCCCGGGTGCCTCAGAAAAGAGGAGCATCATGGCTGTCGGCTGCTGTTTCACACGAGGTTGTTTCCAGAGTATTTGAAGTGACTGTCATGGGAGAAATATTAAATTGCTTTTCAAATGTCAGCAGTGCAGTAACACTTTAAAAACAATTGACACTGTCAGCCAGAAGTCCTTCTAGCTCACTGGGCTGGCTGTTGTACACAAGATGCGGTAGCAGCCTTGACTTTCTGGAGAGGAAGGCTATTAAAAGAGCTACATGTTGTGCTAATTTGTGGGTTCAATAGCTTATTATCCCACCCAGCTATAAAGGTGGTAGGAATACCTCTCAGCCAGGAACAGATGGGTTTTGATAGAGATCCAAGGCCTGATCTGCTCTGGAAGTTTGCCCTGATCTCTGCAACCGATGCCAACAGCTGACATAGCCGCATTGGTGCAAACACTGGCGCTGAGCAAGAAATCCAATGGTTTATAGCAGTGAAGTATGGCAAAAGGCAGGAGCTGGCAAGTCCCCGACACGCACAAGGGTGTAAGTGCAGCTGATCTCTGACGGAGGTGCCTGATGCTGGGTTAAAATAGCCGTGGTGGTAACCAAGCCTGGGGAGAAAGGCGGATTCACGTAGGGTGGTTTTGGAAGGGCTGGGTTTGTGCCTCAGCCGTGCCCAGGTGGGGTGCCAAGCCCTGTGAATATGGGGTTTGTTCGGCAGCAGGCAGGGATGGATCCTGCTGAGGGCTGGAAGGAGCCTGGCCACAGCATGGGGGGACCCGATTCCACATTTCCTCTTGCACTTCAGTTGCTTGTGGTTCTCTATGAGAGAGTTCACAGAGCAGCGCGGGTGCCAAGGAAAACACCGAGGCACTTGGCATTCGTTTTCCAGTTGCTAAATGGGGGGGAGTAATTTTTTCCCCTCTTCTATCTTTGAACAAATATGTATTTGCGTAGTGAATGACTTCAGTAACACATAATGTTTCAGTGCTGCTCTAGGAGCTGGGGATAATCTGTGTTTCTCTCTCGCATCCCCTTAACACCCAAACTCTTTCAAGTTTGGTCCGCTCACCAAATTACTCCCTCGCTCCCTTACTAGTTAAGGGTGTCATTTCAAGCTGGCTGACTGAGCCAGTACAAAATACTGAATAAACACTTCAACGAATTCAAACCTGGATGCTATCAGTGAACTTGCAGACTTAAAACCTAAGGCCAGTTTTAAACTGGATACACACACATGCGCACAATGGTTAGTGCAGTTTAGCTACTTTGGTTTTGCTTGTTTTTAAGAGCCTTTTTGGCTGAAAAATGTGATGTCTCTCAGGTATTTGGAAAGAGTTGTCCAAAGCATGTGATCAACATCTGTTGGTTTCAGATATGCTGGAGGAGCTCAGCAAGAATGTAATAGATGCAGAGATCAGAGAAAACATTGGCTGTGTATGGTTTGTTTGTTTTAAAGATGGATTTGGAGTTTTCCTATTGCTCAGCAATTTGAGCAATGGACTGGTGATCTGGTTAGTGAAAAACAAGGCAAGAAACCCACCTACATTGGTTCAGGTTTTTGTTAGTTTTGGAGGGAATAGCTGAAAAGGATATAAATCAGACACTGCTGCTGTACTGCACTTGCCTTGCCAGCTTAAAAGAACTAAACTAGTTTAAGTAGGCAGAAATACTGTTTTATCGTGGCCCACATCTCAAAACAAATCTGAGCACAAAGACGGTGGAAGGAAGTTGCTAGGAAACCTCACAGTGCGCTGGAGAAGTTTTGCAGCGCAGGCACGGCACCTGTAAGGGAGTCGTCACCGCCTGCCAGCCTGAGCATTTCCCAAAAAATGCTGTGCAGAATTGTAGTGCGCATTCATTTCCAGAAATGAAGCACCAGGAAATGCCTCCCAGCCCATTTTAAGTCAGTGCGGCTTCAGGGGACTGCAAGCCGTTCCCAGAACCATCCCTGAAGACTTGACAGTAGTCCACAAGAGCACTGAAGCCCTCCCTTCTGTGTTCAGGCAAGGTCTGACCAGGCTGCTTTGCTAGCACATGCCTGCAGTCATCTTAATTAGGTTCTTAGGAAAGTTCCTTGCTTTCCTGGGCTCTAACCTTGCCCGTGCTGAGATTTCAACACCGTAACCTGAAGCCAGACTCAGCCTCTGGAGGCAGGGCCACCCAGTCTCATCTCTTTTGCACTTCGTCTCAGGGTGGGTTTTGCCAGCACAGATCTCCTGCAGGCACGCTGCCACCTCAGGTGGGTTTTCTGCATGGGGGCGCTCCAGAAAACATGTGTTTTCGTTTGTCATGAAGTCACCCGTCAGTCCAGCTTGTGACTGGGATAAGACAGGTAAAGACACCAGCTATAGCTGGCATTGCTGTCTGTACACTTCCTCGGTAGCTTTTTCAAAAAACGGGCAATGTGAGGCACAGTGATGGATTGATGGCTGCCGTGGGCACGACGGCAGAGCAAGCTGGCCATGCTTTAAGAGTCTCCATGAAATTCCCTCTGTGTGGGAGCCACTGATGGTGCGGCACCGTCAAATTCCTGCCTGCCACCACCCTTCCTCACTATGTCTAAACACCAGCCCAGCGCATTCTCCACTCCTCCCTGCCCACCTCTCAGGATGAGCCATCGTGGCTAACAGCCATTAACACTCAGAAGATGGACCCTGGGATCTCCGCTCCTTCAAAGCTGTGCAATAAATTAAGAGAAACTAGGAATATGTGTTAAGCCTGAGGATGTTCCTTTAAAGAAAGATTTGTTTTAAAACAGGGATTCATTACACGGCGAGGGAGGCACTCCAGAGAAGATGTGGTGCTGATATGTGATGCTGATACATCAAGTGTGGCTGTTACAGGATTTTCCATTCTGGTTTATCTAGTCCCTTGGCACATAAAAAGGGAAAGATCCAGATCTTCAGTTTAACTTTAAAAAAGCTCTTAGGAAATCCTTTTTTACACAACATATAATTAACGTATGGAATCAGGCCTGGATATTCCTGACAGGTTTAGACTAACTCCACACTTGATGGTCTAGCCATGTTCGTTAGCTGTGTCCCTGTGTGATGCTGTGGGAGGATGGGCTCCAAAATACTCTGTAATGGCAGAAACTCGGTTGTTAATTTAAAGAAGTGTTTTCTTCCAATACAGTTTCTGGAACAGGAAAACTTTGTGAGAGATATAGCAACATCTGTAGCTTTCCTGGTTCAGAACAGGTTTTCTGCGTTTCCAAAAGGATTACATGCACGCACAGAGAGCATTTCCAGTGGTGTTAGCTAGAGGAAGGTTACATCCAAACTCTCTCGGTTCCCACACTTTGGGACTCAGAAAGCAGCACCCATTTCACCTGCTTTTACAGCGTGGATGCCCACACCTGAGTGAGTTCTCAGCACCTTCTTTATGACCAGTGGGGAGAAAAGTGGAGCTGATGGACCCAGCTGTATAGCTGCTGGTGGGATTAACCATGCCCTAGGAGCACCTCTCTCCTCCGCTGGCTGCAGAGGACATTCAGAGGGGAGTAGATGTGTTTCCTGTAGAGGTTTGGAGTGAAGTGAGTGAACCCCATCGAGGTGCCTGCTGACTGCAGTCAGAGAGCCATCTGCCTGTCCCTGCTCCGAAGGCAACGCTGCCCTGGACAGGCTTCTGGGCAACCCGCAGGTGTCGGAGGGCTGAAGCAGTCGCCTCTCGCAGCCGCTTGCCCTGCCCCTTTGGTAGCCACAGTTGCCCTCAAGCAAGGATGTGTTCCTCCTGTGAATCATCTCCTCAGCCACAGATGTTAATGTGTCACTACATGTCTGCTGGATCCCTGCCTTCACCACTGTCGTGGCTTAAGCGCTGGTGCAGAGCAGAGCAGTACCCGGGCAGGTCCCGCTTGGATGCAGAGCTGCTGAGTAGTGAGGAGAAACAGGAAAGGCGAGTTCAGGGGCAGGTGTGACACAAAGGAAAAGGTGACAGTAGTAACAGCAAGCCAGCAGCAACAGCAGCTGCTGCACGTGGTGGGCACAGCCCCATGCAACACACCGGTGTCCATCGGAGCCTTCACATCAGGACGTGCTGCAGCAGCACTGTATCTCCAGCTGGAACTGAGAAAGGGTCTTCTCCAGAGCACCCAGCACAGGCAGGACTGTTAGAGGGAGGGCACCAGAGCAAACCTAACCTTTGGTCATCACCGCGGCATCCATGTGCATAGGTAATTGCCTCTTCCAAAGCAGCAGCCCTAAAAACCTGAGCCTGGGAGGTGCAGAACATCTCCCGCTCTGCCAGATGCAAGTGGGCCATCTCAGAAATCAGTGCTTCTGAAACAGGGTGTGATCATTAAGGTTCATCAAAACACAGGCTTAATTTTAAACTCCTCAGTAATACGAGAAGTTACTGCCTGACCCTGTCTCACACCCTAACAGTGCTGCCAAGGGAGGAGGGGAAGAATGGAAATTTTACACGGTGCCATATGGAGTGACTCAGAATTCATCTAAAATGAAGATGATGAGAACAACGGTTTTGTCTGGTCTTTGATCCCCCTTTCACAAATACAACCCCCTGGATGTAGCTAGAGAGGGCTCATGCTGTGAGCTGGGTTTTTGTAATCACCGCTGACTGGAAGTGCTTGTCAGTCCAATTCATGCATTTTTTCAGTCTGTTTTATAATACAACCAAATTACTGTTCCCACATTGTAAGAGATACTTCACAGGTTTCTTGGGAGAGGACACCAAGCTCCAAGGCTAACTTTTTTTTCTCTTGAAGAAGAATTTTTCTAATTGTCATTCTTAAACAGTTTAATTCGATAATTACCCACAGAGGATGAAAATCGCTTCAAACAAATGTTGGGTAACAGCATTTCACAGAGATGTCTTGTGCTCTTCCTCCTGAACTGCAGCTGCAGTTCAGTGACATGTTTACCTGTGCTGCCATCGCTGCTCTGAAGCTCCAGCCCTCTTTGGTAAGAGTCATTGCAGCTTCGTGCAGCCTGGAGAAGTTTACCTGTAGCTTTAGAACTGGCTTCTTTTGGGGTTGATTCAGTTTTTGTGTACAGGTGTTTGCCAGATTGGAAACCAGTGACGGCTAAAGAGAAAAAAATAGAATGAAAGAAAAATACGTAAATGGAGGAACTTCGTATTTCACAATTCTTAAGTGGTGAAAGCATCTCTCCTAGAGTGGCACTTCAGGATGTACCTGATGCCTAGAGGTGTTTTCAGGTGGAGATTCAGATCCCTGTGACCAGCCGTAAACCAGCCTTTCCTTATGCTCACCACTGTTGCTAGTGCTGCAGAAACAAGCTACCAGAACCTCTTCAATTTTAACCATCGGGTTATTTGCGTCTGCTTGGTGGATACTGTAGATAAAATCTCTGAGGCCCTGGGATAGTCTCGCTGGAGAAGGTGATACAGCTCCTGTTTCACCACTGCTAAAGGTGTCCCATGCTTAGTGTCATGAGGTAGGACCTGTACAGCTGCGCAGCTCGTCCTCCTGGGCTGCTGCTGTTGCTGCACCTTCCCGGGGAGATTCTCCTGTCAAACAAGAGCTGCTCATCCTTCTTTAAACAGGGAAGAAAAGCTTGAGAAAAGGAAGGTAAAATTAGGGTTGATGTTTTCTTGTCATCACCAGAGCCCATGGCTTTTTCCACCCCTGCAGAGAGAGGCTGCCACAGAAATGATGGGAGGCTGGTGGTGAGAAGTGACCACCAGAAAAAGACATTGTTAGTAGTCTGGAGTGTCCAGCTGATGTTGGTGAGCGGTATAGATTTATTTCGTAACTCATTTCTCATTAAAACTGACAGATATTTTTCTTCCTAGGAGAACAGACGAGAGTGGAATTGTTTCGCATAATCACTGATTTCACTGAGATATGACAGAATTATCAAGAACTTTAAATCTTTTTCAACTTGATACAAATCCCATAAAATGTCAAAACATCAGCATCTAAACAAAGGACTCCAATAAGCTTGGTTTTGATATTTCTGTTATGTTCTAATTTGGAATGAAAGGCGATTTGAAATAATCAACTTTCCCAAGAAAATGTGACTTCTGAGACTCACGCAGCTCTAAGCATCCTTGCGTAAGCCTCAAGAAGCCCAGTGATCCCTGCTGACAGGCAAGTCTCCTCCTGTGCTTGGTGATGCGGCAGCCAATCCAGCACGCCTGCCACAAAAGGAATTCTCATTCGCATCCTATCGGATGCTTAGGGTCATCTTCCAAGGTAGCAGCACCGATTGCCAACACTGTCTTTTGGGAATAAGCACACTGATGGAAACGTGGAGGTCTTCACCTGTGTTTGAGTAACCTTGGTGCATCCCTGACAAGTGGGTATGTCTTACCTTCACCCTGCGGAGGAGAAAACAAAAGGTGGCCTTGGCGCACACAAACTATTTGCTGTTGAAGTGGGCGTGAATGTTGTGGAAATGAGAGAGTTCTCATTAAAAGAGCTCTCTCTCACATTGCACTAGCACATTGATTTCTATTCCTGCAGCAAAGCTGAGTGTCGTTGGTAGAGGACTAGGAACTGGACCAGGCTGCCCAGGGAAGTTGTGGAAGCTCCATCCCTGGAGGTGTCCAAGGCCAGGTTGGATGGGGCTTTGAGAAACCTGGTCTAGTGGGAGATGTCCCTGCCCATGGCAGGGGGGTTGGAACGAGATGATTTTCAAGGTCCCTTCTGACCTAAACCATTCTATGATTCTATGATTCTATGACTGTCCTGAAAAGAAGCGGATATCAGACTATTAACTAACAACATAAAATGCACTTTTTAATAGCAAATAACATTTTGTTCTTTATTTACATTTAGGTAGAGAAGATACCTAAAATGGAAGAACAAAACCCAGCAAATGCACTATGTACTGAACTGCACAGGCACCAATGGCTCTCGGCACTTGTTTTTGGATGTGAGTTTGTGCCCCTGGGCTGAGTTGTGCGCTGCTGGGTAATACCCACCTCTCTCATCCGTTCACCTGAGAGCTGGAAAGCACAGATAGCGACTGCCTGCAGCTGCTCCACAATTTACATCTCTTCTGGGTGCCAGACTTGCAGTTTGCTGAGCTATTTGAACTGAATGGGAGCAGTTGGAATAGAGTAATGTTGGCTGAAGACAAAAGCTGAAGCATGGGGATCTTCAGAACAGCTTTAGGGCCTGAAGACTACTGCAGTCCTCCTCTTTGTGCTACGGAAAGGTGATGTGGGTGCCTGGAAATGACTCTGGTTGTGACGGAGAGAAGAAACTTCCGTTTAAGCAGCAGGCTGTTCTTTTTAAGGACTGCAGCAGCTTTCCGATACTACCTTTGGGAAGGGTGGACTGGCCTGGTGGAGGGAGAGAGGAGCTCTTCCATAGCATTGCCCCGGCCGAGTCTGCATGATGGCAAACAGCTGCTGTGAGCGCATCTTCCAAGCGGTCTGCAGCACTCCATCAGCGCAGGAGCAACGGCAGGGGCGGCACGGCCAGGCTATTGCGGCGGCCGTCACACGAGAGGAGCAGTGAGCAGGCAGAAAGCCAGAGCTACCGGGGTGTCCCAACACCTGTTGGGACGTTTTGGGGTCAGATGAGGCTCTAGAAAGGGCAAGCTTAGTGAATGAGGACAACTGACATGCCATGACAGGCACGCCGGTGGCTTTTGCTGTCCGAGGCGTGGTGCCGCAGGGTGTTCCAGGCAAGATCCTGCGTACGCACAGGATAAAGCATCTTTAGCAACAACGCTGGATACCGCGGTGCCCTGAAATGTGCCGGGGACAGATCTGTCACCGCTTTAATTGTATTCAAACATGCACAGACGGAGTGAATAACACCATGAGCAGGTCAGCAATTAATTAACTGGTTTGCTATAAAAGGCAAGGGTAACGCTCATTTTCTTCCACCTGGCCTGTTTAGACCAGACCTTGTTAGGAAGAAGAACATTTATTCACTTAGGTGTGAGAAAGCGTGGCCCTGCTCTCAGGTCCTCGCTGCTATGTGCTGGTGGGAGAGCAGAAGTGGAAGAGAGCCCGGGATGATGTGGGAAGCATTATTTGAAAGGAAGATACCTGAGAACAACACTAGGAAAACAAGGAAAAGAAAACCCTTTTAAAGTTGACTAAGCGTCAGTGTGTCTACGCAGCAGAGCGTGAAGTGAGTCAATGTAAAATATTCAAAGAATCATTTAAATTTGAATTGAAGGAACTCAATTGCTCCATTATGAGTTTGAAGTGGAGAAAGAATTCCTTGAGGAAAAAATGTAAAAAGCAGTTATTGATATAATAGGAATATCTTTTCCCATGAAGGTTAAAGAGTGTTAGATACCAAGAGTGTAAAACCAAGAGGAAATCAAAGGATTGTCTCATTTACATAAACAGTGCGTTGGGAATCCAGAAATAACATGCCCAAGGAGTTAATTCTACAGGTTTGTATGGGAAGTCAGTGCCACTCCAAAGAGCAGGAGGCTGAGCTGGAGCCTGACGCCCTGTGTCTGCTCCAAGGCTTCCAGCAATACTTGGCTGGACACAGAGGTGCACAGTTACATGGCTAATTACTTCCGTTCCATATGGAAATTAGGAGAGGGGAAAATGATCATTATTATCCATCTGAGCACACGGTTACTTGATTTCGGTGTGTGGCTGCAGTGCTCTGTATGCAATCGCACTCTCAGTTAAGCGTCAGTCCAGACTGGGCTTCAACCGATATCCTCACACCACACTTAATGACGTGGTTGGGCTGTTAAGAGGTTCTGGCTCATATCTGTAAATCAGTATGTCAGACACTGTCAAAACCTGCTAGGTCTGAAAATATATTGCCCAAACTCTGTTTGAATTGATCAGTGCTTGCTGTACTCGATCTGTTCTTGCTCAAAAGAGACGAAGAGAGGCTTTGAAAGAACGGGCTCATTCAGACATTATATTTGGAAGGGCAATGAAGGCAGCAGTGCTTCCAGCCCTTACAGTTAGGTTTTGGGTTTTGGGGGGGGGGGAGGGGGTGGAGGGGGTTGGTTTTTTGTTTTTTTTTGGGGGGGTTGTTTTGTTTTTGGTTTTTTGTTTTCTGTTTGTTCAGTTGGTTTGGGGTTTGTTTCTTTTTTTTTTTTTTTTTTCCAAGTTTCATGTCATTTGGAGTATCTCCCCTGACAAAGTGGACTCTGGGTGGGGGGGTCCATGGCTCTGCGCTAAGGACAGGGAGAGGCAGTCACACCTGGCAGTAAGCAGTGGTCTGAAGGACATCTTCCAGTTTCCATCCCTCTACTCTGCTTGTACATTTTAAGAGAAAGGTTCTCAGCTTCATGGGTGTCTGGAAGATCTTGACAGGCAGGGATGTGAAAGGGCTCAGAAACAAAGAGCCAAAGAACCTATACTGTGTTTGACTTGGCTGTGTTGAGATCTTGTTGCCTTTAAGGTCACCGTGGGAGTGAGTTCAAGACAATCTGTGAGACTGACAAGGGCCAGATCAGAGACGGATGCTGTGGTATGCGCACTCCTTCATCCTCCTCCTCACACCAGGTTAGACCTGACTGTGCAAGCTCCCTCGGAGTGCAGCAGACTTGAAGCAGGAGGATGTCCCCTGATAAGAAAAGACAATTTCAAAACAGCATTTGCAAGTTAGGCTTGATAGTGGACTCACTTCCTTGACAGCCCCAAATATGTTTCATCGCCTGATCTTAGCAGAAGTCAAAATTCACTTTGACTTCACTGGACAGGGACCTGATTAAACTGAAGCCTGCATCATACCACAGTGGTTTTACACTGGTAATTCTTCATGTCCCAGTAGCACATAGCATCCAGGTATCAGCGTGTTGCCAGCAACTCGCACATTGCATTTACAGCACCGGGGCCATGCAATGAAGGAGGACCCCTAAAAGACCCTCTTTGCTAGAGGGAGTACTGGGACTACACCACCAGCATCTGGAGTAACACAACGTGTGGCAGAAGTCCTTCCTTCCCCTGGGGAGATAGAGCTGAGCTGGTTCTTGAAATGACAGACAGCACACCTTCAAGGTGGAGTTGACCTGTGCTCAAAGTGATTTCCATCCATCCACACACCTTCTCAGCCGTATTTGGTACCCCTTTCAAGTGGGGCCAGCAAGGCAGACCCACATAAACATGGGTGCCACTTCCCTGTACCTGAGAAGTCACTAGCTCCGCAGTGGTGACATTGGCCAAGTCACCTGCGCGTGGTTGGTTAAGTTGGTTAGTGTCTGTCCTTAATTACCCATCCGTGCCCAGAAGGGCAGGCAAGCTCTCCTGCAGCTAGCAGGAAATAATTACAGAGAAGCTCACCTTCCTGCAGCATGAAGCTCTTCCTCACACGTCCCAGAGGCACTGGCAGCATTACTCATGGTGGGTGACGTTTCCCAGCGTGATTCTCATGCCCCAGGTCAGCCATCCAGCCCGCTCCCATCTGGGGCTGGTCAAGCCTAGGACAGCATGTTGATGCTGGGGAGGAAGGGGAGGAGTGGACGTGGCTCTGGCTGCGGGAAGCAGCCCATCAAGAAATGCTTGTTCAACTCATGGCAGATTGACTTGCCTCAGGAGTGAGCTACTTCTGTAAATTAAACCACCCCTCATGAGTCAGGAGCCCAACCCTTTTTGACATAGTTGTGTATTTTCAGAAATTGCCGAAAAAGTAGCAGGCATTTTGGAGAAGCTTTTGCACACTGGTGTGACCCCACTTACCATTTACTTGGCTGGTTCCTGTGCTGCCTCCACAGCTCACCAGCTCCATACAAGGAGCAGCTGGCGGTGCTCCAGTGTGGTGCTGCCCTGGAAGAGGTGCCCTCCCACCCTGATCTTCCCCTGATAAGGGAACAAAAGGCAAAAGCTGGCAATCTCTCATGCCAGCTTTGCTGAAAAGATGCCTTCTTGCTCCACCTGCAATACCCTTCATTCTCTTAACCTGGAGATGCCTTGAGTCTCCCTCGTTGCTCTGCCGGAGTGGATGAAGGTCTCTGGTGGAGACCCAGCAACCTCAGAAAGTCTCTTTACCTGTTTATGGTGATGCCTTAAGACACAGTATCTGCCTCTGGGGGATCAATCTCACAGCCATGGCAGAGAGAGCATTTGTGTGTTGTCCTTGTCTGGTGATATGCGGTGGTAGTGCACAGATGAGGGACTGCCCCCACCCAAGCCCATGGGTAGGCTGGAAGAAGCTGGGGAGGGGGATCATTCTTCATTCTCCTGAAGATCTCCTTCTTCATTCTTCACCTGCCTCTAGCCTTCCTCTGTGGAAAGGGGTGAAACCCACCCTTCCATCACACTGATTGAGTCCATGGCCACCATCTCTCTCACAAGACACCATGCAGGCTCTTTTTATTTTGGTAGTTTAGCACAAAAAACACAGCAGTGAGTGGAGTAGCCCATAGCCCATTGTCTCCCCGGAGGCTCATGGAAGACCCCGTGGCCCTGCGAGCTGATGCCCACTCAATGACAAGCCCTGCACATGGGCTCAGGCAGCTTTTTGGGGCTGGGGGAGTTTGACTGAGCACTCAGTTGTTTAAGATATCCTTATCTGCCTCGCCAATCACCTGCTGACAGTGATGTTGCAGAAGGTGCCAGCTGCTGCAATCTGCAAACCGTGCTAAATGCTGGAAAGAGGCAGCAGCCGCCTTCCAAAAACTGTTTTCAAGTACATACGATCAAGAGAGTCACTTGTCACAGCCAAAGCAGGTGCACACTTCTGCTCAACCCCTAGGGAGTCACAATAAGGATTATCACCATGTAGATCTTTATAGAAAGATCATAAAACATAAGATGAAAAAGAACTATGAAGTTGTCTAGTCTATCCACCCATCCATCCCTTATAAGTGCTAAGTGAATGATTTGCACGGGGAAGACCAAAGGTTTAAAGTGTGGGGGTTTTAACTAAAAACAGCAACAGAGGCATGAAAAAAGCACGCAGCCAGCATACAATTCTTGCTTACCCGCTGCAGTGAAGGGAAACAAGGCTACTAGTTACTTTCAGAGCTCTGTATTTCCTTTTGGTTTAGAAACTACAGCGTGGTTTTCAGAGCATTAAAAAGATGTCCTGCCTGCAGACAGGGTTTTATGATTTTCAAACACTGATTGAAAATACAAGTGAAGATACGTAGTTGGTGTGACAGCGCGCTTGGGGATGAGCAGCTCTGTGTTCCAGGATGTCTTTGTAAACCGGCGTTGCTGCCCCTGGGTTAGCTGATTTCACAGAGGGCACTTGCTGACACGGCGTTTCACCCTACTGTCAGATTTCCCAGGAAGTTTCAGGACACGTTAAGACAAGGAAAAGCAGGCGCTCTTCCCGCAGCAGGGCGGCCGCTTGCCCAGGGCAGCGCTGCGAGCTGCGCTTCAGCCTGCGGTGGTGGGATGGGAAAGGGGGCAGAGGAGGAGAGCAGCAGCTCAGCAAATCTCTGCTTGGCTGGTTTGTGTCCACAGACACCTACTTTTCCTACGCAGGACGTGTGGTGATGCCCTCCGAGTTTGTTTTGCATGCAGGTCTCTCTGCTCGGTGCTCAGGGTCACGGGCTGTGCTGATGCTCTCCAGGTCTGGGATCAAACTCCCTGGGTGAGCATGTCCGTGGGGAAGAGCTCACATCCCCTGGAACAAAAACTCATCCCAAAGGAGGCAGCGCCCCACGTGCACCCCTCCCCGCAGAGCCCCTCCGCTCTCCTGTGGGGCACGTGGTGAATCCTCCAGCCCCCTGATTTCATGCGCCGGGGAGCTTTAACTTCATGTCATTTTCAAGCTGTTGCTTTTCCTGCAGAAAATTTTTGACACACATCCTTGTGTTTGGTGTTTTTGCTTTGTAATGGCTCCTGTGGTCCATACCCCCGGGGCTCTGACGGGGAGATTTAGCTCGATGCTCCGTTCGAGTGGTCTGCTCCAGATCTCATCTCTTCACATGAGACTCGGCAAACAGAATTTCCTCTGTGAAATAAAGGATTCAGACTCTCACCGTGCAAGAGAGACCTCCTGAAAGACTCTTTCATGTGGAGCCTAAGAGACTAGAGAGTGTCAGAGTTTTAAAGACAAAATACTGCCGTCAGAAAGGTATACAGACTTCGTACAGAAGGGACCCTTCACACGTTGGCAGCCTTTGAATTCAGCTTTTAAATAAAAGATTTGTCATCAGACTGAGAAAGTGATGCTTTTTATGAGTAATAAAGCATAAAACAATTTTTTTTTCCTGACTGAAACTACTATTCAATATAAAATAAGCTGTCTCTTTTGATTTACTGAAAAGCCAAACTCATTTCGCCTTGGGAGAACAACACATCATCCAGCTCACCGGTCTGCAGGTACCTGGGAGGTGAGCGTGCCGGCGCTGCCAAGACCGGGATTAGCTTTTGTGTCACGGACAGGTCTGAGGGAACGTGATTCATGTCGTGGGCTACAGCACTTACCGGAGATGGTGGGACGGAAGCTGATGGTGGGTATCACTGGTGGGAATTAGGGGTTGTTAAGAAGTTTTGTCTTGTAAGTATGTATTTAGCATTTGGCTTTTAACAAAGGTTTTTCATTGCTGGTATATGTAAATGTAATTAGGTATATAAAGTTACATTTGAATGTTTGAATTTATTCTTGCGTATAATACACCAATGTTTGAATGTGAGCCATGTCCAACAGGAAGCCTCACATATTTTTGTCCAACCTGAGATGTGACCTGCTCCCCTTTGTGGTCCTTGGGGTGCGCCTTTGGCACTCTCTGCTTGGCCGCTGGCAGGTCCGGCTCCCTGCAGATGGCCACCAGGCAGCCCCAGGGGAACAGCCCTCGGGGCCAGTTCAGCTTTGCCTCCTTGGAGGCTGCAAGGGTTATTTTCTTGTCTGGGGCTACTCGGGCTTTTGGATACAACTAATAATTGTGGAAGATGCTTCCTCCATGGGAAGGCACCAGCAGGGTAGAGCAGCTCCCAGGCTCCCCAGTGGTCTTCTGATCTCTTAAATACACATGGACTATGCATTCCCACCCATACCCCATCCACTGCAAGCCCTTAAAGACCAGACTTCCCTGAAATATGAAGGACTCCCCACTCCTGTAGTCTTCTCTTATTTTTTCTAGCAGTCTTAGACCCAGGAGGTTTTGGTGTCAGTGCTGCTTATGATTAAAGTAAACCACAGGCACATCCATCCATGCCATGAGCATCGCTGACTCTGAAACCCGTGCACGTCATGCTCAAGAAAAAGCGATACAAGAGCCTGACGGGACACAATGGCTTCAGAAGTCCTCGAGGCAGGAGCTGATGGCTGCAGCACCTCTGCCCAAGCTCTCAGAATGGTCAGGGTTGGAAGGGACCTCTGGAGATCATCTAGTCCAACCCCCTGCCAGAGCAGGCTCACTTACAGCAGGTTCGACAGGACGGCGTCCAGGCGGGTTTTGAAATGTCTCCAAAGTCGGAGACTCTACAACCTCTCTGGACAGCCTGTGCCAGTGCTCTGCCACCCTCAAAGGAAAGAAGTCCCTCCTCATGTTTAGATGGAACTTCCTATGTTCAAGTTTGTGCCCGTTACCTCTTGTCCTATCGCTGAGGGAGCAGGCAGTACCCAGCACACAGGGGATCTGCGAAGGTAAAACTGTCAGCTCAGAGAAGTGCTCCCAGCAGTGCCCTGAGCACGCATGGCATGTGTGCCCTGTCTCCTTCTCTGCAAAATAATTGTGGGATGCAGCATCCTTTTTGCTGTCTCCCATCGACCAGAATCCGCACGTTGCCCGCTCCTGCCAAGGCAGCACCTCGTTTTGATGCATAGGCAGGCGAAAGCTGTGAAATGACATCTGTAAGGGGGAAAAGCAAATACCTGGGTCTGCTTTTCTTAGCACCTTGTTTGCTTAATATGGTGCGAGAGCGGGGTCAAAAATGTTTTTGAAAAGTGCATGTTCTCAAAGTGTTCCCAGAAGTACCTTAACTGCAGCTGTCAGCTAAGGGACGTAAAGAGAACCTCCCATTTCTGCACATTTTTAACCATTCCCCCTGTCTTTCCCATTAAAAGAAAAAAATAAATGGCAGAGAGCTAACAGGCAGAGGGAGAAGTTCCTGATGGGAGCAGCAGGGTTGAAGTCACATCTGAGACTTGTAGCCACTGGAGAAAACCCCTTGGAGAAGAGAGCCAGCCGGAGGGGGAGGCAGGGTGCTCCACTGGGAAGAAGCTGTGCAGGAGTTCCTCGCCTTTCCCTGGCACTCACTGGGGTGCTAGTGGTGGTCCCGGGGGTGCCAGCACCCCGCAGACCAGCCCGATGTTTATCCAGACCAAGGCTTCTGGTGGCCTTTGCCTAACTCCATGGCAGTCCATGCTGGGTGTCAGTGAAAAATGTATGTCACACATCCAATGCCTTGTGCAAAGCACTTGAAAAGGAGCAGAAAAAAAAAAAAGAGCAATTGCAGCTCTCCTTAATTTACGCATTTTCTGTAAGGCTGTGGCGAACAGCAGCAGCACAGCGAGGAAGGGGAGGCTGCTGGGGGGCTGCAGTCCTGCAGAGGTCGGCAGCAGCCCACCGCCGGGCGCGCCATTCCCTTCTCCCAAGGCAGCTGTGGTCAGGACCTGGCAGTGGGGAATCCCCACGCATTTCAAGAGAAGACCACGCTTAAAAGTTTGAGTGGAGATCGGGGCTTTGGTCCGTAGGGATTTCTGCCTGGGAGTGGAGAGGGGCGGCTTGCGTTCCCTCTGCGTCGGTGTGCCGGGGCAGCAGAGAGGGGGATGGCGTGGGCAGCCATGCTGAAGCAACGATGTTGTGCATGAAACCACACCTCAGTCACACTCCTGGTGGCCAGTGGCTCCGCTGCCCGGCCACTGCGCACATCCCCCCCACCGTGCCCCAATGTCCCCAGCATGTCCCCCTGCCATGGGCTCCCTTGGTCCACTGGTGGGAGATGCAGTGGGGGGTGTGGTTGTGCCGTGCACTTCCCACGGCAACTGTGGAGCTGTGACGTGTCAGCGGCCCCCTTGATGTCATAACATACCTGCTGGAAGGCTGCACGAGCACCTGCGGCTCCGCTCACACACTCACCTCCAGACGAAACTCTCAAGGCAATTTTTCTCCCGCGCCACGAGCGCAGACTGCCAGAGCCGCGCTCGTGCCCTGATGTGCTTCGCAGCACAGCGATGTCGTTGCACGACCGTATTTTGGAAGATGCCGAGCGGCATTTGAGGCAGGTGGAGAGAGAGATGCAGAGGCAGATGAGGCACCTGGACCTGCACTTCCAGCAGCTCCGTGAGGAGCTGCCCGTGTCCTGCCCGGCCCCCCGTCACTGCCCCCTGCCTGACCCCTGCCCCTTAGAGAGATGGGCCCTCACCGCAAGGCTGGACGTGGAGAGAGAACTGGGCAGGTAACAGATATTTACCTGCTTTCTATGGGCATCAGCATCCTTTAAGCCGGGATGAAGGGAGGTTTGGGTACTGGTGTCAGGAGCAACGGTGGAAACAGATAAGCAGGGAGAGAAACAGCCATTTTCAGAGAAATTAGCTGAAAGGGGAAGGGAAAGGCACAGCCTGTTCAGCCAGGCAGCCTGAGAGGAGCCACACAGGCAGTGCCTGTGCTGGAAAGGGTTTGGACTATGATGTTGTGACACTAATCTTCTCACAAACTGCATCTAAAGTAAAGTACGTGACTAGATTTGAAGCTGTTCAGCAGTGGAACAAAGTCCGTCTTCAACATAAATTCAGTTTGAGTCTGTTAAACATGTAATTATCTTCATCAGTAGCCAAAATGTGCCTGAATGCAGTGGGGTGCAGCACTGATGCACCACAGACCTGTGTCCATATTTTCCCACCTCACTATAACACAAGGAATAAGTGTCAGGATTTCTACATCTCCATTTTGACCACTGGTGTGAGGATTTTATTTTGTTAATGGAGTTCAAGATTGACTCTAGTAAAAACCCAAAGGTATCCCTATAGGAAGGGAGTTTTTGAAAGATAAAACGGTACCGTTTGCATTAAGGCACAACCAAACATTGAGAGACCAGAGGGGCTGAAAGGTCCTTTGGTCATCAGCAGCATTGGGAGTCTCTTGCTGCATCTGTGGCATTGGTATTTTCTCCCCAAACTCAAGCTTCTGTTTGAGTCCTCTTGTGAGGACTGGAGATGATGAGACCTTCATCTTGGCAATTAAAAATGTGACATCTTTGCTACCTGTAGCGCAGCAAGCATCATCCTACAGTCTGCCATGTGGGTTATCTACTGGGTACAATAAAGTTAGAGGAAAAAGGAAAAAAGCCTGACCCCGGGTTAATTTTACACTGACTTCAGGAAACCCCAAAGTTGTTGGGAGATTACTTTAGAATTACCCAGTAGCTGCAGCTCACGCAGGGCTGTCGAGCAGCAGATTTCAGATCCCAGGTGTTACAGGACTGGTGTCTTATGTCCAGATTTTCATCAATGCATTGGGTACCAGAGCTGGGCAGGTGTAGCATCCCCTTGTAGGATCGCTACACACCAAAAGTCCAGTGAAGGAATGGAAATTCAGTCTGAATGGAAGCTGAGGAGGGTCTCAGGATGGGCCGTGGGATGCCAGGGCACAGTGTCCCTGGGCGTCAGGCTCCCCAGCCCTGCCACGCTTGGGACAACTTGCTGGTTTGAGCACAAGTCCATACCACTGCCATCTGAAACCACACCACAGCAGGATTTCTGCCCATCGCACCAAGGCATCCTTTTCCCACAAAAAGTGCCAGGAAGGACCAACTCTTCCCAGCACATTTATTCTCCTTCAACCAGCAATATAAAAAAGGCCAAACAGGCAGGTGGAAGAGCCAGCTCTCACAGAACACAAAAAATACAATCCAAAACCACCACACCAGGTTGAACCATTGCAGGCTTTAAGTAGGATGGCTGAAATGGGTGTACTGTGCTAACGAACCACTCGTTAGGGACTTCTCACCTTAGCAGTCATGCCAGTTCCCTCATTGCTTGCCCTATTTCCTCTTCCATCACACCCATTATCTTTTTAATTTGGTGCCTTGTGTCCTATGTAGCTATTATAACTGAGGTGACCCTTCCATTGTCTACTTTACAAATGGTTTTGAATAAGAGCCAGCCTTCTGGTTGAGCAGAGTCGCTGTTTGACAGTATTAGAAATCATTTTAATGGCTCAGTGAGCCTCCAGCCCAGCTCTGCAGGAGCATTTTGGGTTGTGGGGGTTTTTTTTGTTGTGTTTTTTTTTTTTTTCCAGATGTGTCTCCTATCCACTGACTGCTTTAAACAAAACTCCTAACTGAAAAATGTGATCTATTGTAACTATCCATTTAAAATGTAAGACAAGGCATAAGATGGACACACATGGCTTCATGGGTGTGTGTACCTGTGAAAGAGGAGCACTGGCTTCTCTGTATTTAGGTGAAAGCACTTTTCAGCTCCACAATTGCCTTATCCCAAGAGGGGACACTGGAATACTCCTGACTGCTGTGGCATGTGGGTGGGAGCTCCTTCTGAGGGTGCAGACACCACCCCAAGCGCTGTGCATCAGCATGAAGATGGATCCAATAGTTTCCTATTTACTTCTCTTGTCCTTGAGGTGTTCCACCCATTCCTCTGTGAGCTGCGCTGAAAGGCTGTCCTCTGGTTTTATTCCAGTATGCAAAGACGACGTAACAGGATGTTGAACTCTTCACATGATCACAAGCTTTTGGCTTTGGTGGATGTGGAGGGTTTTGTCCCCAAGGAAGTCACGGTAACGGTGAAAGACGGGAAGGTGAAGGTATTAGCGGAGCACGAGGAGGAGCACACCACCGCACAAGGGAAGGTATATAACTACAAAAACATCACGAAGGAAATCAGCCTGCCGCTGGGGGTGCGCGAGGACGAGGTGACCTACTCACTGGGATCCAACAATGTCGTGAAGATCGAAACGGCACACAAATGCTACCCTTGTCTCCTGAGCCGCTGAGCCGCAGCAGGGAGCAGCACCCGGGCACAGTCGTTCCTCTGCCACATGCCTCCTTCCCCATCGGCTCTAGGTCTGTCCTGCTAACCGTGCACCAGCAGCTCCTTGGGCCTCTTCTGAAATAAAAGACAGCATTCCGAGCAGATGTGTGTGGGCCTCCTTTTGAAGGGGTTTGGTGGACAAAAAGGGGGGGGTGCCAACAGGAAAATGGGTTTGGGCATACTTACCTGCGGTCACTTGCTGGGTTCCAAAGGCACGGCTGGAGGTAGCGTGGCTTGGGGTGGGTATTGCTCTTGAGTACAGTCTCATAGATTTTAAAGGCTGAGAGGCACCATTTATCATCAGTCACATTCCTATAAGGACCTTTCTCTTGATCCCACCACTTCCATCTCAGCTGTGGGATATTTCTAGGAAGAAAACCTTGATAATGAGCGGCTTGAGGGAGGAGTCCCCCCCAAAAAAAACAAGCTGTGCCATTTGTCCCCTTGGTTCGGTTCTTGCAGAGGGTGCCCAGCTGGGAAGAGCCATGGTTTGAGGACAGAGAGGTTTTCCTTAGAAGACGTTGGGACTATGGCAGAGCGCTTACCAGCAGAGGAGGGGGATGACTAAAACATTTCCTGATGTGGGAATCAATAGCTCCAAATTAATGAGAAAACATTTCTCGTGTTGGAAGAGGGGGAAAATTAGCAATATAATTTCTTCAAGGTAATCTTAATGAAAAATTTAAGGTCCAAAGTGGGACCTCACATAGCCACAGCCCTTGCTCTCCCTGAGCACAGGGACCAGCAGGATCAATGGGACAGAGGTGGCACCAAGGGACAGCCTTGCAGGGGGATCGCATTGCTGCCCTGGCCTCAGCACGTGGGCACACACTCCTGCGGGAAGCAGGGTTAGTTTTCACTGCAGAAAGGTGCGAAACAAGAAAATATACCTGATGCCTCCATTTGCAAGGCACCTGGGCAAGCCATCTCTCCAGCCAGCACCACCTGCTTCAGGCTTCATGAGCCCTCAGGGCCAGGGGGAGGAAGGGTGTCACCTCTTTTTGTGGCACACTCCTCTGGGGCAGATTTTCCTGGTGGGGAACCTAATTTTGAGGTCATGCTGACACAGAAACGAGCCTCTGACATCAACTAACCTGTCAGGGGAGAAGGTGGGCAGCCTATGGACCAGCACTGAGCAGGTGTGCTGCCCGCTTGAAACCCCTCAGAAGTGGCAAGTTGTCCCCTGCCATTAGCCAGGCTGAGAAATGCAGTGGTCGGCTGTCCCACAGGGGGACCCCAGCCCTCACAGGACCCCCACGCAGCTGGGGCAACGCGCCTCCAGCAGCCGAGGGTTCCCCAGTGCCACGGGCTCCCACCCACTGCTGCAACGGGGGTATTTATTTCCCTGGAAGCGTGCCTAAAGAAGACAAAGCCAGTCCTTTATTTTCAGCCTGCAAACAGCCAGCCCCGCTTTCACAATTTACATCCATCATATGAAGGTGGTGAAACCAGAGGGGATGGGTTATACAGCAGCATGTCAATGGCTGTGAGCGCTGTGGCGGGGGGAGACCCCCCGCTCTGCTGCCCCCTGCTCGTCTCCTCCGGACTGGAGCAAAACCATCGCTGTCCATGTCAAATGCTCAGGGCAGCCCTCTACATCGATTTGACACTGTTTGGACCAGGCTGGTGAAGTCATAAGCCCCTCCTCGGCCTCCTGTCGGGTGAGCATAGCCCCTTAGGGCAGCTCACTGCAGGCATCTCCCCAAAATCACCAGCACGGTGAAACAGCTCCTTCAGTCAAACGTCCCAACAAGTGGTTGGGGATCAGTTTAGCTTGGCAGTAACCAGCTCAGTAATTTAACTTCTGTGCAGGAAATCAGCTGCTTCTGGCATGTTTTCAGCATCCAGCTAGCACTTAAGAACCAGCTGATAACAAGTTTTAAGCTTTATGGGCTTGGTGTGTAGCTGGGTCGGTGCAGAGCCATAGAGCCATGGAATGGTTTGGGTTGTAAGGGACCTCTAAAGATCATCTAGTCCAACCCCCCTGCCATGGGCAGGGACATCTTTCACTTGATCAGGTTGCTCAAAGCCCCATCCAACCTGACCTTGAACGCTTCCAGGGATGGGACATCCACAACTTCTCTGGGCAACCTGTGCCAGTGTCTCACCACCCTCATTGTAAAAAGTTTCTTCCTTATGCCCAGTCTAAATCTACCCTCTTGCCATTTAAACCCCTCATCCTGTCACTACAGGCCTTAGTAAAAAGTCTCTCTCCACCTTTCTTATAAGCCCCCTTTGTAAACTGAAAGGCCGCCTACCACAGATGGCCTGATTCTGCTGATGCTGGTCAAGGCCATTAAGAAATAAGCCATATCTCAACTCAGAGGCTGCAAGGGAGCCTCCTGTGAAAGCAGGCAGCAGGGACAGGGATTGGGGATGCTACAGACCCCTGGAGAAGACCATCTTCTTATGAAGCAACCCATCGAGTAATAAAACTGAAACCCCTTTGGGATACAGTCTTCTCACGTTGTAACTATTTCTACAGAAGCTGTCTAAGCGTGCAGAGGACAAATGTGTTTCAGCACCTCCCATCTACCCGTAACTTCAGACTTGCCGAATATAGAGTCCTGCAGCAATCATAGGGCTGGTTATGACTGCTCTTATCCTTATTGCTCATCCTTCAACACATGCTATTCACACTTTGTTCCTAAATTAGGATCCAAACACCAAATTACACTCCTGAGCAGCAAGACTTTATTGAAAGATATGACTTAATTCCCAGGTTTCAAGACTAGAAGGCACTGTCAGATCATTTGGCCGAATCTCCTATTATATTATCTTACACCACAAATAAATGGCCTGAAGTCTAACTTCCAGGAAGGTATCCAGTCTTTATTTGAAGACTTCAGGAGGGAAACTCCAGCACCTCTCTTTGTGTTTTGCTCCAGTTCTTAATTTCCTTGTAATTAATCGTCATGCCTTGTTACTAACACAAGATTGTCTGGGATCATCAGTTTGTTTTTTTTTCTCTGCCGGATGACAAAAGCCCTCCGAAGCTGACTTTGTAGTAACTCTGTAGCAACTGTGATCTTCTCCTGCATTGTAAGCAAGTCACTTTGCAATCTTGAAATTCTGAAGTTCCTCATTGTAAGACGTGGTGCCCAACTCTAACATTTTTAGCTCATTCTTACCCCCTTTTTCAAGTTTTCGGTGCCTTCAGCAAAGGCGGCCACCAGGACTGGCTGTGGTGATTCCCTCTCCACCCCACCAATACAGCGTACGGAGGCAGAAACATTCTTCCCAAGAGGGAAAGTCCCCTGTACCTTTCTGATGCGGCATTGCACGAGGTTCTCCGGCTGGATGGGCGTTTCACTCTCAGTGCGACAGCTCACTGAAGGGTCCCCCTTTGCAGGCTGCAGCCTGGGGGGTGGCCCCTGCTGCTCCTCCTCACGCTGCAGATGTGGAGGAGGTTGGAGTGGCAGCCCAGGGGACATGAAGAAACATTCAGGGGGAAGCACGCTTCAGTTATTAAAGGAAGATTTAGGATAAGACGGCTTGGTTTATATTTTTTCGTACAGAACTGAAACACAAACAGCCATTTTTTCCTACTGATTAGGACTCCCAGTGTTTAAATTCAAAGAGGACTTGCAGGCTGGGAGGCACATCTTAGCGGGCATTCTGGAGAAAATTCCTAATTCATTTTATATCCCATGAAATGCTAGTCTGGGCTGGTAGGAGAATCTTTAGGACCTTTTCTGTAACAGAAGCAAATCACTCAAATAGTCAGTTTTGTGAGTACCTACGTGGTGTAAATACCCAAAGCGTTCTTAAAATCCGTACCCTCCAAATACCACTTAGATGAGAGTTTGCTAAGTGAAAATACCTTTGGAAAACTACCATTAGCACAGCAAGACATGCTCACAACAGCATCTCCCTAAAAGAAATTCCTTTGCCACTAGGTGGCAGATTTTTTTATTTTTTTATTTTTTTATTTTACTTTACCCCCGTGTAACCCTTTTTTTCAGAAGCAAACCCGAAGAAGGCGGTGTTACAAAGCAGCAAGGCTGGCAGGCGCTGCAGCTGGCACTTTGTTTGCAGTGTTAATAGCAAATGAAGAGGAGGGCGAGAGTTAGCGCCGCCGTTTGTGATCCTGGGCGAGCAGGAGCCCTCGCGACAGACCACCATCACATTAGGTTTCTGCTTTGGATTATGTTGACCTTCAGTCCTGCAGCTCTTCCCCCCGGAGAAGAGACAAGTTTAATTTGCTTCAGCCGCCCAGCTCTACCGCAGCTATTAGCCTCAATAGGGATTTCCAGCAGTTAATGTATTCTCCAGCATATTGTTGCACCAAATTATTTGGGGGACAAATTTTGAGCATCCTCATATAGCAAATACCCTCTCTGAATTCTCTGGCATGAGGAACATGGCTGAGAGGGTGACTTGGCTCTGTAGTTATAAACGTTGGTGCATTCTTGAACTCTAGCCTTATCAGGGGATTTATAAATAGCCGGAGCCCTAGGAATTTGTCATGGGAGGTCATCTAAGGATGCTGGCTCCAGGCATCTCTTCGGTCATGGGCTTCTAGGGGTTTTCCTACAGCCAGGCACAGCTCTGCGGGCTTAGCTCATGCAGAAATGTTATTTCTCTCCAAGATATTGCAGAGCCGAGGGGAGCGGAACCTCGGTGGGAAGGTGCAAGGGGATGCCAGCTTTCCTCTCCCGGCACGCAGGTGTGCTGCGGCTCCCGAGAGCACTGGGGCTGTCCCAGCTCCCGCTCTCCCTGCAGGCAGCGCCAGTGTGGGAGGGCTGTTCCTGCAAAGGAGCAAGTCGCTGCCTGTGGTGGGGTCCAGCCCGGCTCTTCACGCCCCTGGTCCTCGTCCGCCCAGTGGTGGCATGGCCAGGCTGTTGGCATCACACCGGCCGTGTGGGGCTGCCCTCCACTGCACCTCCACGCGAGGTGAGAAACTTCATCCATCCACTTTATTTGTGCTTAAAGTTAAATTTGACCGTGGTCCCTGCTAAGCCCTTTGGCACTTCAGTCTCTTCGATAAACTTTCCAAGTCTGTTTTCTGTCATATTTTCTGGAGAAAGCACTAAGAGGTTAAAAGACAGAGAAGGACCCACGGCTTCAAGCCCGCCTCGGTACCAAAGACCCGGTGGATTTGTTATCACTCTGGATCCTGCACTTGTCACCTCATTAATAATCCTGCACTGGATTTAGGTTAGGGGTAAGATGATCCTTCCAGCACACTCGGCGTAACTGTCGAGAAGCTGCCACCTCCCTGAGGTGTGGTGGCCCTTGCTCCTCCTCTTTCACCCTGCGGGTGTCTTCCCTGCTCCCTTGAATAAAAAGTTATTTTTCCACCTCTGGCTGTCTGGCTGTCTTCTATTTCCTTCTGCCATCCCATTTGTCCCCCTCCACTTCAATTGCTGTAGGTTGGGCCTTTCTTTTGGCAAGTGACTCATGGGGTTTTCCTCTTCTCTTGAAAGATGGAGCCCTTTGCTCGGGCTGAAATCCCTGTCTAGGTGAAAAAAGCTTGGCTGTCCCTGAGGTTATCTTCTCAATCGCTCTGTTACATGTAGGTGGTCTGAATTCATACCCATGTAGTTGTCCTTTTTGATTTCAACATTAATTACAAGTAATAGAAGGTCTCTCAGCTCTTTGGTCCTTCCTCCTGGTGCCTAACTTGGGGCGTTGCATGTAGTCTTTAAAGGCCTGCAAGTGAAAATAATGTTATGATTAAAAAAACTGTAAACCCTTAATCAAATTACAGGGAAAATCCTCATCCCCTGCACTTCACTAGAACAGATTTTAACTTGCCAGAAAAATAAAACGCAGCTACTTTTTTTGTTTGTTTGTTGGGTTTCTTTGACATAGCTTTGTGCACCTATACCTGCATACATGGAAAAGCTTGCAAAAGGGAGAGCTGCCAGGGCTCCGCTGCACGGTTGCACGAGTGGATGTGGCACTTTAAAACATCTCAAAAGGGAACACAAAGTCCTGAGGTCTGAGGCGCCAAAGCCCAGGTGGGTCCTGGATCCGGACTGAGCTGAGAGGGGACTGCATCAACCGGAACACACGACTGGGTGGTGACAACATTTGCCCCGTCCCCCCACTGCCCTGGGGTTGCCATCTGGGGGGTCACCAGCCGCCATGCACCCCGTCTTTGTGGGGTGTAGTGTTGTGTGCCTGCAGGCGCAGAACTGGGACCATCACCTAGAGCATCTGGCTGTGGCCTGATAAGCATTTCGAGAAAAATTTGAGCCAAAAGTTACATCAGCGGGAAGGCAGAGAGACCAGGAGAACTTGCCAGTGAGATCACAGCCCAGCGACGGTCAGCGTCACAGCGGGCAAAGCGCTCGAGCCCTGTGGGACCCGGTGCTCCGGGCTGCCACCAGGACAGACCCCCACCGGAGCCCAGTACTTGCAAGCAGGGAGGGAAGGCTCCATGCTCCCACGGGGGAACAGAAAAGGGACGAAGAAGAGGGGGGTTTGGGGCCAAGCAGGTGCACTGAAGACACCTGAGCCCAGGCACAGTCCCCATCGGAGCATCCCCAAGGTGATGCAGCGCCCGTCGCCTCCTGCTCAGGTCAGCAGCGGCATCCCGCTGCTCTGTGTGTGTTTTGGCTTCTTCTCCCTCCTTTTTGGTCACCTGCTAGAAACATTTGAACACCAGCAGAATCTGCAGGACGCAGTGGAGGTGACTGATGTAACCGATGTGAGGTCTGAGAACAAGTTGGGAGCAAGGAGCACAGGCAGATAAATCCCTAAAGTCAAAGAGGATCCTTTGGTGGGGAGGCAGCAGAAGACAATGATTGGAAAGAGCACGCTATGTAGCAGGCAATAAAAGCAGAATGTAGCGGCTACCAGTCGTGCAGCCTTGCCAGGGTTTTACTCACTGTAAAATACAGTAAGGCTGCAGGACACAAAAAAGAGAGGAGAGCTCAGAGCCAAGTGCACACACGGGGCGTGCAGAGAGGTCCGTGACGGCTGGGCTGTGAGCATCAGCCTCTGCGGGGCTGGGACCGGCGTTTTGGCCACGGCACACTCAGAACCACACCACATGTGATCCATGGGATGGAAACTCCTTCACGGTGCTCTCAGGTGCTGCAGGGAACAGCAAAGCTTGCACAAAACTCTGTCATCTTGGGGAAAGTGTCAAAAACCCACCTTCCCTGGCCATGTGGGAGGTGATTCTTCCCTTTCCCCTCTACTCTGCTCTGACGAGACCCCACCTGAAGTACTGCATCCAGCTCTGGAGCCCCCAACATAGGAAAGACATGGACCTGTTGGAGCAGGTCCAGAGGAGGGCTGCAAAGATAATCAGGGGGCTGGAGCACCTCTCCTATGAGGAGAGGCTGAGAGAGTTGGGGTTGTTCAGCCTGGAGAAGAGAAGGCTCCAGGGAGACCTTATAGTGGCCTTCCAGTGCTTAAAGGGGGCCTATAGGAGAGCTGGGGAGGGACTTTTTACAAGGGCATGTGTCGTGGATGATAGGATGAGGGGGAATGGCTTCAAACTGGAAGAGGGGAGATTTAGGTTAGATATTAGGAAGAAATTTTTCACTCTGAGGGTGGTGAGACACTGGCACAGGTTGCCCAGAGAGGTTGTGGAAGCTCCATCCCTGGAGGTGTTCAAGGCCAGGCTGGATGGGGCTTTGAGCAACCTGGTCTAGTGGGAGGTGTCCCTGCCCATGGCAGAGGGGTTGGAACTAGATGATCTTCAAGGTCCTTTCCAATCTAAACCATTCTATGATTCTATGTTCCCAGCCCTCGTTGGCTGCTCGGTGTGTCTAGAGAGCCAGGCACCGAGTTTGAAATCCAGGGCTGTCACCCACAGAGATTTATGGATGTTAATGCACCAGTGTAATGGGATCCTGACCTCAATACTTAAAAACAGCCCAAGGGACTGGCCTGCATAAACTCCAAGCCTTCCAGTCTAGATCAGGTGCCCAGTTAACACGGTGACATTTTAAACGTGGTGCAGCTGACTTCATGATAATATGGTGGGTTTCTTCTAGGAGGGGTATGCAAAGTGTGCACGGAGAATGACACTTTGCGTTAGATTAAAGCACCAAAACAAACTGCAGGGAGTACTCAATGTTTTCTCCCCAGAGTAGCTACTAAAGGAGTAGGAGCAATGCCTGTACTACCATTTATGTGTGCTTACTTTCCCCGGAAAAAAAGAGGTACAGCCACCCACAACGTGGCAGAGGATTACTGCACACACAAAGGGAGAAGCAGTAAATACATTGGTAAACACTGGCCAGACTGGGGCCTCTGGGGCTGGGCATCCCGCCGGCTCCTAACAGAGCTTTGTGCAGGCTGCCCGTGTCCGCGGAGGCAGGGGTCCTGCTGCCTGCAGCTTGAGCCCTGCCTTCCTGGGACCTCCCGGGAACTGGCACTCGTCCTCCTGGCTCCCAGGCAGGGACAGCGCAGGGATGCTCGTCCAGCGCTTTCCAGGCTTTGCACCCTCAGTGTTGACAAGCTCCTTCAGCGCTGGCTCACCCAGAGACATTAGTGATGAGGAGAGCACGTTTCCCGCTCCCGGGTACCCGCTTTGTGTGGCCGCAGGGTCGGGTACCACACTGGGAGTCCGCTTAGCCTCCCCTCCCGGGATGCCGGCAGCCTGCCGTGGAAGTGGGATAAACTACCTCAATCCCACCGCACACGCCCAGAGCCCTTGCATGGAGGAGCTAGTGAGGGCAAACATGCTCCCCCATCTTCGGGGGGGGATTTGACAAGCTACAGGCAAATCCTTAACGAGGTGCTCCATCATCCCGACAGCAAACAGAGAGGACTGAGCCAGAAGCCAATGCAGTCCTCCATGCAAGCGCGTGCTTCCGGGAACCGCAGCAGACGGAGCGCCGCTGTGTATGGGATGCAGCCACATGTTTTGTCGCACTTCTTTTTACCCGTACCCTTGAGTTGTATGGGAGGTCTGGGAGAAAACATATACCCATGGCTCGCCAGGACTGCCCTCCCGCTGCTCAGCCCTGTGCCCTCGGGGACCATGCACTGCCAGGGAGCAGGAAAGCCACCGCTGCAGAGCTTGGCCTCAGCCGGAGGCTCCCTCTGGTACGATTTACACGCGAGGCAAAATTGGGTGTAAAAGAGATTTAAAAATGAACTCGCAGAGGACCGTGTAGCCGGGGAGCAGAGAGGTGCGTCACCTGTTGGTGTGTCAGACAGCAGCAGGCAGCTCTGCAGGCAGCACAACCAAAAATTCACCTCCAACAGCCCATGTGAAAGGAGTTTGTTGGTCACAGCCTGTCCCCAGGGTGCTGGTGAGCCTGAAACAAAAGCTGCACCTCGTTTTCAGCCAGATTACCGTGGCCCCTGCTCCATGCCAGGTACACCCTGGGCCTCTGCTGTGCCACGTCCCCAGCAGCTGGAGGCAGGAGTCACCCGGGACGAGGAGCAGTGACACCCGGGCTATGCACAAACACAGGACAGCGCTGGGACTTTCCTGTTGTTCTGTCTCTTTGGGGATGTTTTAATGACAGAACAAGGGTAAGGTTCACCAACACTGTCAGAAAAAAACCCCAACCCAAACAGTTTCAGATCAGAATTCCCATAGAAAAGCCAAGCACGGGCTTGAGGACATTGGAGTCCTCGTGTTGGGAGATGCTGCATCCTCAGACTGCCCGAGGACCACATTCAGTACCTAATTGTTTCAGCAGAAGGCGTATATGTCTGAGACCCGGCATGGTGTGGTACAGAGAGTGCTTAAATCTATATTTCCTCTGAGGAAGTAAAACCATGAATGAAATATTAAAGGACTAAGGAGTAGAGGTCCCAAACAACTTCAGAAGAAATCAGTGAGGGACAAATGTAAAACAAAAACGTTGAATTGCACGTTGGGAGGAGAGCCCACGTTGGAGCAATGCAAACGGGAAGAACATGTGCAGGGAGATCCCAGCAGGGACTGGGCAGATAGCATGCCCCCAAAACGGGGAGAGGCATAGGCTTTGGGATATATCTCTAAACAAACCCATGCCGCACCAAAAATAATTCACTCCTTCGGCAATAGGATAGGATAGCTCACTGGAGCATGGCAAGATCCCACGTTTTTGGCCAGCCACCCCTTACCCAAGGGTAAAAACAGGTCCCAGGGGTCTCTTCAGTCCCTGGTAGAAAAGGCAGTGGCCTGGAGCCAGACCATGGAGTGATGTGAAGGCAGGCAACGGCTGGAACATGCTACCAACAGCTTTGGTGTTTGGTGGGATTTCCCCCTGCTGACCATGTGTTGCGGCAGTAGTGGACGTCTCTCACCAAATACTGGAGTCGAGTGCAAGATTTAGCTCAGTTCAAGGATAACCAGCTGGGATGTAATGGTTTGAAATACAGTGTATTGAACTAGATGGCCTGATGGTGCCTGCTAGTCTGAAAGGCTCATTAGCTTCTCCTGAGCATACATCCATCGTGGGGCAGTCCCGCCGCAGGGCATAGGAAGGACCTCCCATCCATCGCCTGCCAATGTCAGCAGGAGCTCAAATCCCTGAACGGTTCATTTTCTGTAAGGGAATTTTTGTCTTTCAAATCAGAAATAAATGAAATTACTAGTTAAACTCCTACCTTTTTGCACAACAAATATCTCCACACAAGAAAACTTAACCAGTTCTTAGTTCCTAAATTACCTCAGTACATCTTGCAGCCTCCTGCAAAAGCCTCTGGTTTCTCTAGAACTTGAATTCCAGTCCTTGAGCTCTTTTCTTCCAGCAATATTGGGTCAGTCCTGGGGCACCTGTGTTTTGCAGAGAGGTAAATCTGAGGCTCGGGATCTGTGCAGAAGTGTCTCCTGATGACACCCCAGAGACCATCGTGGGGGCCAGCTTGGAATAGAAAGGGACCCAGGCTTTCCACTTAAATTCAGGTGGCTTTTTAGACCTCAGCTTGTTCTTTCTGGCCTATTAACAGCTTTCTACCCATCGACCTTTTCCACTTCCAATTTACAAATGAAGAGCAGTTTGCCTCCAACGCTTCATGCAGGTAGACCCAGGAGATCTGGCAGAAACAGCAGCTCATCACTTATGTTCATTACGCTGGAGCAGAGTATCACAAATAACGGGTCGGGAGATGAGCTTACCTCTAATAATCTAACATTTTTAGAACATTCCTTTGATTGTTACAGATAAATGTGTTTGAAGAGACAGAGGCTCTCTCCCTTGCCTAGCATTAGCATCAATCTCTCTGTCGTTATTTGTGCTAGTTTTCTCCTGGGTATAGAGGTTTAACTGGATTTCAAACACTGTCAGGAAAACTCAAAAGGTAAAGGCCAGATATTTTTATGCTTGCTGGCTGGAAAGGTTTTCATTCCATCTCCTTGACTGTGATTATAGAGACACTTCTTGCTCCTTGAAAACAGTGTTAAATTTACAACTGCTCACAGAGCCATGTAAAAGTAATTTATTGCACGTCACTGAACACCCTCAAGAGGCCTGAAGCAGCATTAGCATTTTTATAGGAAGTGCTGGTATCTCCTTTTGTACACACCCTACCTGTTCTTTTGTTCCTACATGATGTTTATGAAGGGCACATAAAAGCGTGCAAAGATGTGCCCAGCACCATATAAAAGAGCCAAAGCCCACTAGAAGAGTCCCCGGCGGGACGCAGTGGGTCACACCAATTCTCACATCAGCTGTAGTGAGACATTTTAGCTCCGTTAAGTGCTGAGGACCAAAGGCGTGTGATTACAAACCCATCCCTGCTGTCCACATAAGGCTGGTTACTCCTGACCAGAGAAGCCTTGACTCACCTCACCTCCCGCTGGGGTAGTGGCACCAGGTTGTGGCAGGTGGCACACAAAGGACCCAAAAGGAGAAGCGACTCAGCCTGTCAGCAGTCTCTGCAGTAGGTTTTGGGGCACGCACGTTTCAGCTGAAATAAAGGTGACCATCACCAGTGTCACTGATTGGGCAAAGAAATAGTCTTAAAACATGAAAATAAAGAAAAATAAGGAACAAAAGCAAGCTGCATAGGCTCGTGCTTTCTGCCAGCCACTCCAGTAAACATCACAGTAATTCAAATTTAAAACACCAGCATAGCCGGGCTTTAAAATTCTTCTATCAACAGAGCAGTAGTAAGGGAGCTTCATGTGAGCTAACGTAGATGGTGCAGATTGAAAGTCACTTGGCACCAGAGCAAAGCAAGGGAATTGCTTAATTTTTGGCTGAGGTTCTCAGGGCTTGTAAAAGTTACGTTAGCAAATGGATTTGTCACTTTATCAGCTGACATTCCCTCTGATCAAGCTTCTTCTTTTTCTCTTCCCTTATTTTTCGCTTTATTTTAGGGCATTCACTCCTGGTACAGAAGGGCAGCAGCTGCTGTTTGCGGACTACTCTTGGCACAGAGAAGCCGCAGCTCGGATCTCGGACACAGGTATATTTGCAGAGAAGGAACGCACAAAATCATCTGCAGCACAAGATGATTTTCTGCTTAGTCTATGGACCTAAAAAGAAAAAATAATTGTCCTTTGCCTGAGCCACTACTCCACCTGGCTCCAATTTCTGCACTGAAGAGAGCCAGATTTTGCAGCAGGCTGAAGGCGGCTGCCCACGAGGCAGGGAACGGCTCCTTCAGCACACTGTGGGCATCCACGTGTCCAGGAGCACCGAGTTCACCAGGAGCTTCGTCATGAACTCCGGTGCTTGCTAAGAAGCACCACGGTTTGTGGTGCTCCCCTCCCAGATCAGCTCTCCCGGGATTTGAAGATGGCTGGGACAGGGCTGAAATTCCCGGAGAGGCTGCTTCAGCCAGACTCTGCCGAGCACTGACCACAGCCAGACAAAGTCATTTTCTCTCCAAAGCTCTGCTGTAGGTGCTGGCAGGGCTTTTTCCACAGCAACGCCTCAGTTTACGCACAGAGAGGAGGTTGCAGATTTGGTCCTAGGCTACCTTCTGCCCAAAAAGAACCAGGCTTGCAGCCTGGTTTCTCAGGGAAGACCACCAGGCGATTGCTGGTAGCGGGCAAGCAGCCAGCAATTCTTCTCCATGGCAGGAAGGGCAGAGCTGGGCAAGTAAAGCCCCACAGCAGGGAATGGACAAAGTGCTCCTGATGGCATCCCTGGGGGAAGTATCCCTCCTGTGTGTGCCATTTAGAAGCACCTACACAAGATGCAGAGTTGTCATCAGGAGGGTGTCCTGGCTCACTCCCACCCTCCAGAGCTGGCCTTTCCAGCTATGTGGTGACCAATGCAAATGGGAAAGAGCAAGCGTGCCTTCCTCACTGCTGCTCCAGCAGCTCCGGGGTTTACCCGGGCAATGCAATCCGTGGGCTGGGGTCCAGGTGTGCACAGAGGAACATCCCAGGCTCTGTCCCTGGACAGGCTGCACCTGTCCCCCACGCTGCTCAACACTGACCCAGCACAGTCGTCTCAAATCACAAGCACCCAATGCTGGGGCTGACATGTCTCCACACCAGTTCCTGCTGGAGACGTCATAGAATCATAGAATGATAGAATGATTTGGGTGGAAGAGACCTTAAGGATCATCTAGTTCCAACTCCCCTGCCATGGGCAGGGACACCTCCCACTAGACCAGGTTGCTCAAAGCCCCATCCAGCCTGGCCCTGAACACTTCCAGAGATGGGGCATCCACAACTTCCTTGGACAACCTGGTCCAGTGCCTCACCATGCCCAGGCTCAGCATCAGGAGCTGCAAATACTGGGTGGGGTGACCTAGGTTGTACACCAAGAGGGGTGCAGCCCTCGTTGTGGGGCTCTGGATTGCCCTGAAGGTTCCCACCTCCCCCTCCGGCTGCACCACTCTCGCTGAACAACCCTCCTGCTGCTTATGTGCTGGCTTAAATTTGCTCCAGCAGGGCAATGACAGCGAAATCAGTGTTGTTGGGGTGTGTGAAGGTCTGCCTTTTCATCTTTTACTAGCACAGCCTTTACTAGACAATTAACTCTGTAAACTCAGACATCCATATAATTATCAGTGCTCTTCATGCCTTTGGAGGTCAACCATAGATTAAAAACTTCCTCTGTAATAAACTTTCCTAAAGGCTCTTGTTGTATTTATGATGTCCTTGGAAACTCCAGGAGAATGATAAGAATCAGGCTGGAGGCTTTTTGTCAGCTTTGACTAATGAAAAACTCATTTCATGAAACGGAGTGACCTTCTTTCCAAAATACTGTGGCCGTGTCCCAGACACCAAGGTCTAATGATGGGTGAGTTCATAGTTTATGGCTTTGTTTTCAAATCAGTATATTCATAGTCAGAAAAGTGGAGGGTTTGGGGTTTTTTTTGAAAAAAAAAAAAAAAAAAAGAAGAAATCCTCAGAGCAGCTACAGGGACTGAAAAGTAAAACTCCCAGATTTCTTGGTAAAGCAGTATTTTTTTGGCTTGCCACTGAGTTACCTCAAGTACTGCCATCATCACGGGAACCACTCCGAATTTCATCAAATCAGTCCAATCTGCTGAGAATTGCAATTTGCCTTTCTAACACCAAAACAAAAATTAACACAAGCAGTTTTTCTCTGATTTTCTTCCGAATTGCAAAACGGGCCGTCACATGGCAAAGGGGAGGGGAGGAGGGAGGCTGCCTTGCATCCAGGCTGCGCGCTCAGAGCTGCAGGAGGAGGCCTGGGCGCTGCGGGGAGGCCCTTTCTCAGCAAGATGTGACAAACGCTGTTTTGTCTTGCCACAGCGGCTCGCGAGGACCAACACACAGGCAGAGGAAACTCCAGCAAGGATGGGGAGTGAAACCTTGACAAGCACAGCCTGTTACCTGCTTTGCACAGATGCTGTGTATTACAAAAGCCCCTCTAAGCCCCTTTTTGCTTAATTTTAGGATTACCTGGAGAAAAAAAAAAAAAAAAAAAAAAAAAGAAGAATACATTTGGATTACCTGGGAAAAAAAAAAAAAAACAAAAGAAGAAAAAGAAGGAAATCAAAGATGTTGCCAAGGTGCAACTCCCAGCTGTGGGTTCTGCAGGATCTGCCTCAAAGCTGGGAGGCAGGAGATTGCAGGCGATGTTAAAGAAGCCACAGGCGGCAGCTTTCCCGGCTCAGCAACAGCAGAAGAGAAGCTGCTTCTCCTGCCTTTGCTGGTCTCTGCTTCCTTCTTGACAGGCATCTTCTCCCCATCGCTCCCTATGCCGAGGACATGCAGATACTCCCATCAAAAAGTCTTAGATCCCCACCGGAAGAGTTCATGCCTTTGATTTCATAACTCAGAAAGGGGGAAAAGGAAGAGCAGCTACAACAAAAACAGTCTCTGAATAACGCTTCTTCCCTATGCTCCTTTCCGGAGTGCGTGATGGACGGGAGAGGGGATGGCACTGACCTCCATCCCCGCACCACAGCGCTGGCCTTCGCCTCTGCCGAAAGTGGGCGGCACTGCAGTGGAGACCTCGGTGCTGCCACGCTGGAGACGGCTCAGCGCTCACCCCGTCCCGTCCCTCTCGGGCTCTCTCCCAGGGGTCTGAGTCAACTTGAGGAATGTGTGGGGAATGCCAACACGCTGAAGTAGAGCAGAGGAAGAAAACAACAAAAGGAAAACGTTATTTGGGCTCATTTTCTGCTGGAAGCTCCTTAAAAGTTCTATAATTGGAGAAAGGAGCACAGTTACAGCTAAATTCATCGTTTTTACAGATTTTATGCTTTGCATAGTCCTAGGGAACCACATTTTCAAACCCTGTGAGCCACCACTCCAAAATGTCATCATGCCTGGAGACATCCCCTCCTACCCCATACCCTGCACTCCTCGGGGACCCATTGCAATCCCCGACCCCCTGCCACGCACTCCTGCCTTCCTCCAGCCCCCCTCTTTGGGGCAAGCAAGCCTCCCGCACCACGATGAGACCCCTGGCACCCTCACAGCCTCCCCGTCCCCAGCAGCTCCCTGTGGACCTCCTCCTCCTGTAACTCCATTTTCCATGCCGCAGTTGCCAGATCAGCGTACCCCATGGTACAACCCCCTGCAGTCTCTGCGGCACTCTGCGTGACCCAAAGCATGAGGGTGACACTGGGGACAAAGCCCACAGGGCAGCGAGGGGACCTAAGATGTGCCACCCCGCATTACTGCTGCTGGCACGGAGCCACAGCTGTGGCCGTAAACTCGTCGGCATCTCCCAGGGCAAAGAGCTCTGGCTCCGCTCCCCACATTCACAGCAGTGGCTAAAACACAAGCATGGCCTGTCTCTTTTAACCCCGCACTGAAAATAGCAAACTGCCTGAAACTACGCCTGCAAAGGCAGGTTTGTGAGGCTTTAGAAGACACTTGATGTGTCTGACACCATCATAGAATCATAGCATCATAGAATGGTTTAGATCGGAAGCGACCTTGAAGATCATCTAGTTCCAACCCCTCTGCCATGGGCAGGGACACCTCCCACCAGACCAGGTTGCTCAAAGCCCCATCCAGCCTGGCCTTGAACACCTCCAGGGATGGAGCTTCCACAACCTCTCTGGGCAACCTGTGCCAGTGTCTCACCACCCTCAGAGTGAAAAATTTCTTCCTAATATCTAACCTAAATCTCCCCTCTTCCAGTTTGAAGCCATTCCCCCTCATCCTATCATCCACGACACATGCCCTTGTAAAAAGTCCCTCCCCAGCTCTCCTATAGGCCCCCTTTAAGCACTGGAAGGCCACTATAAGGTCTCCCTGGAGCCTTCTCTTCTCCAGGCTGAACAACCCCAACTCTCTCAGTTGTAGAATGTAGAAAAGCTGTTTTTTTCAGGAACCTCTCAGCAAGCAGCTGTGTAGGTGCTTGTTCAGAATAAAACATCAGGAATAAAGTTTTCTGGACATTCTTAAAAAAAAAAAAGTGGGGGAGGGGACACTACAATACGTTTTTCTCTGAAACACTGAAGCTGCCTCCGTCAGTCCTGGCCCTGGTGTGTTGGTAGTACGGGAAGGTAGAGCTTAAGGAAGTGGTGAGGGGAAAGAATAAAATTGATTTAATTTTCTTCCTGTGGCCTTAGGATCAGGAGAGTTTTCTCCTTAGAAATTTGACGTAATGAAAATGGCATGGCGTGGCTGAATTTCCGACCCTGGCCAGCCAGGAGGCAAACCAAAGCCGGAGATCTGGGCTGCAGCTCCCACGGCAGCACGTCCTGGGCTGCCTTGAAAATCCTTCCTTCGGGCCACTGCTCAGTCCAATGCGTCGACGTCTCAGGCTGCAGGTGCCCAGATCTGAAACCCGCTGGCCTGTGTTTTGGGAGGCAGGGCTGTCCGCTGCCTGGTGGGACCCAGAAGGGTGCCAGAACAGGGGAGGACTTTCTGGAGGAGGTTTTTCCACCAACTACTGTCCTGGCAAAACTGCAAAGTCCTTTTTTTTTTTTTTTTTCCCCAGAGTTTCAGGTCACGTCCAATATATTTCAGTGGCTAATTTTGTTGCATCCAGCACACCTCCAGTGCTCCCCCCACCCTGTCCAGGGCCCAGGACCCCATTTCATACCTCATCTGCAATTAAACATCTGCTTAGAAAGCAGCCGAGGCTGCAGAGCTACATTTGTTCCTGCGAGAGCGAGGTTTGCGCTGGGTGCTGTAGGGTATGCGGGTTGTTGCCATGGGAAATATCAGTGTTTGTCAAAACTTTAGAATGCGACCCAGCGTATCAAAGCATCCCGCTTCCTCTCCTGCAGCGCGCCCGCGAAGCTGGGGACAAATTAAAGAGGTGGCAAAGTGGCTGCGGAGAGGATGGGGAATTAAATTTGGTGGTAAACATTAAAGAGAGAAAGAAATGGGCAGTGGGGAGGAAAACAGAGAGTATCAGCGTCTAAACAAAAAGTATCAGGGAAAAACAGGCCGAAAGGCAAAAGAGTTAATTAATAGCAACGTTTTATTTGACTTTGGTGACATTAAGAGAGCCCTGTGGCTTCAAACCCAGCACTGAAATCGCATTGCAATCAGTGCTCAGGGCTGTAAAGAGTTCCTGTTACACGGGTATTAATTACAGTAATTAGTGGCAAGGCCGTGCCTTGGCTGTGGTTCCCGGCGCAGGTGGGTGCGGGGGTGGCTGCCTCCCTCCCCTCTCCCTGCCTGCTCTTCTCCTCCTCCCCAAGCCCTGGTTCTGAGCTGTGCCAGGGCAGGGGCTCAGCGCGGGGAGGACATGGCACGGCTCCCTCCTGCCCAGCCCGTCAACACCCACAAGAGAGAGGAAGAAGAGGGGGAAGCGAGAACTGCCCCACGGCCTTGGACCCAAGTGATGCTCGGTCCTACTGACGCGCCTCCAAAAATGAAATTCCCTGCCAAGCACGTCTAGTGTAGCTGTCAGTAAGACAAGAACCGAAGCTTTCAGAGAGTAACAAAATACCTAAGGCTCAGAGCTCGAGATGGGCAGGTGAGAATCCAGGAGAAAGAAACCCTAAATCACCACCCGTCGGATACCGACACCAGGCTTTGTCTCCAAATTGCAGGCGTAACCACCGCGGGCTGTCCTGCCTGGCACCAAAGGGGAGCAGCAGATCCCATAGCTTCTGAAACCTAGTTTGAAGATGCCAGACCCAGCAAGCCCTGCGAAGCCTCTGCGGGATAAGGCAGTGCCTTCCTAAGAGCTCCCAGCCATCGCAGACCGCGTACCACAACGGCACTACCCGAGCAAAAGAAATGGTGTATTTCACAGCCTGTTTAAGCCAACCAACTACACTACCAACACACAGAAATAAAGCGGACCAATTCCTTGTTTTTATTTGATTCCAGAAAACACCACCTTTGAGGACAATTAGAAGTTTGCTTTAGTGTTGGAATGGCTTTGAACATGGGCTTAAAGCTTTCAGGAGGCAGGGTCTGTATTTCTTAAACATGACATGATGAAGCCAAGACAGCACCACATTACGCTGCTGAGGAATTCTCCTCCTCCCCAGCACCAGCGTTGCAAAACTAAATCCATTAATACTTCATTGCAGAGTTTCCATTGATGGTGGTGGTAAAAGCCACCGAAACAGCCTCGCAGCAGTGTTCTTCTTTTTCTTTTCTTGTTACCTACTAACACCAACAATACTTTAAGCACATACAGATTGGGTGTCCCCCCCTTTTTTTTTTCCTTAAAGGCTGTGGGTAACATGGGCAGCCAACTCTCTTAACTTTAACAGACAAAACTAACTTTCCTCGAGTGAGGTGTCACTTCGATTTCCCCCCAGAAACATGCTGATTTTGGTGGTTTCTTTAAAGACGCACTAGTTGAGGAGCTGTCACCCGGCTCACACTATTTACGCATTGAACTGCTGTCCATTCAAAGCCTGAAACGGTGTGCAAATAGTACTGACCATTTTTCATCTTGTGTATGCTTAGTCAAGAGAAATTATCACTTAAACACTAAAGATCCATCCTCCTCCTTCCCCCAATCCAGTGTTTTAGGAAACTGGAGCCTAAATAAACTCCTAACCATGTTAAATCTCATTAGGTGTGCACGTACCCCACAAAGTGGGAGGTGCGCTGAACATCAGCATCAAACTGTGTCCTGGATGAGAACTGCGAGCACCAAATCAGCCACCATCACATAATCCGTGTCTAAAGCGATAAAGAAGGCTCATGACCTTCCAATCCACGTGTCCTGTTTAAGCACCTGTTTAACCGTGCCATGACATGGTTTCATGACAGGCTTTTGCATTCTGACCCAGTGTCAGAAGTAGGGATGATGTGAGAACAGGACAGGGACATGAGATCAACGCTGTGTTGGCCACGTGAATGACGCGGGCTGCCAGACCCCTCTGCTCCAAAAGCATCCGGTACTGGTGTGGTCTAACCCCATCTGACAGACATCAATCATGTTTTGCAGGTGGGATTTTCAAGACCTCAGGTGCTCTTTGCCTTCTTGGCAATGAGTCCTTCCCTCTGCCCCTCCCCAAACACATCCCAGAACAGCTCCAATTATCCAGAATGGTCAGCTGTCTGGGGAGGCCACGCCATGTCGCTTGCACGTGCTCTTGGAGACAGCTCTGGCAGTGTTTGGCAGAGGTGAAGCTTCCGTTGCTTTCCACTCCCCAAGCCCAGTGTCAGGCAGCGGTATCTCCAGACTGTGGGACCACCTTGGCCAGTTTGCGCACTCAGTAATTCCCTTGCCAGCCAAATACCCTTTTTTGTGTGTGTTTCCCAGTGGCACCTCCGCATTCCACCTGGTGGTACGGTGGTGTGAGCCGGGTGAGCCAAGAGCTGGAGAGGCTGAACCGTGGAGAGGTTTCCTGCTCATGGCCCATCACCTCCTGGCAGAGGAGCCGGCAGAGACTGAGGGGGAGGAAGCTCCTCCAGCCACCTCCACCACTGCTTGCCCGGTGGAGCCCCACATCTGCGCCGCCGGCAGCGGCAGTGACTCACACAATGGTACTCAACCTTCCTCGCCATGAGCTGCCTCAGCCCACGCAGCCAACGCTTGTGCCGTGGCGGCGGAGAGCTGGGGCTGCCATACCTCCCTCCCGGCACACGGAGACGGTGCAAAGGCAGCGAACGAGGGAGAGCCTGGCTGCATGGCCGTGGCCCTCAGAGCTCTCCGAGTGTCCAGCAGGCTCTGCAGCACATGGTGTTCCGTCAAGGAATCCTTTCCAAAAAAGCGCACACGCCCCACCAGCGCTTCACCCCTCCTTCCTGGGAAGTTTGCTGTCTGGTGCCGGGGAATACACAACACCACAAAAGAAGTTGGAGTCATTTTCCAGATCTATCTGCATCTAGAATATATTTCCTTTCTTTCTTTTACATTTTATAAATAGTCCGGCCTTCCTGCAGCCTTTTTCCTGGCCCCGGTGACTCATCATCGACTCATCACAGTGGTTGCTTCATTTAAATAGGGAATTGAAAAGTCTCTTGCATAAATGGAAAACAAAATAATAAAAAAGATCCCCCCCAGCTGCAGACTAGCAACTAACCACTTAGGATGTTTTCCTATGGAAAGACCTGAAATAATTCCTGCCGTCCCATGGCTGGGAGGGTTATTGTTAAGACGAATCGGTGCGAGGCATAAGCGATGCTATCTAGGCCAGCTGGTCTGTAAGTCCTCGTCCTTTCCACCCACTCTGCTTCCCTCTGGGTACTTCCAGATGGTAATGATTTCTTTCTCCTCCTTAGTTCAGTGACAGGGATTTTTGGCCCCTGTACTGCATTGAGAATTTCGCAGGGCTGCCGCAGTTTCCCCGTTATTTCAGAAAATGAAAGACTTTTGCTAGTGCGGTTTCCCAGCAGAAGGAGATGGAGGTGACCACGCTGGTCTCCTGAGCAGCCACCAGTTTCGCTGGCAGCGTGGGAAGCTGGCGAGTCACCTTGGCCACGACCAAGGGAGGAGGTGAGGTCCCAGAAGCACTAACATCTCCCAGGCTTCGTGAGAACAAGAGACCCAAATTTCAGACTGCTGACGAGCAGGGCTGGGGGCTCAGTGGGCGCTGATGCTGCTGGGGAAAGCAATCCCATGGGTCAGGGTCAGCGAGGGATGTGGCGGGGCAGTGGCACGGCTCCAACATGGGGTTCCAGCTTCTCCAGTGCCCCCAGCGAAGTCTCCCACGCAGTGGGGCAACTTCTGGTTTCCCATTCCCAACTTCTGCTCTGGGCTGCGGAAACCAGAGCAGAGCCAGGAGACAGCAGGGGGACAGGGCGATGGTGGGACAGAGTGACAGAGTGACCGCCACCTGCCAGGTGGAAGGTCTGTGGTGCAGGCGGGAAGCATGTGGGCTGATTGCCGGTGGTGGGAGCTTCTCGTAACTCACCCTGCAGCCCAGGGGTGCGGGGGAGCCCCTCTCCCAGCGGGCAGCATGCAGCCGCTTGCAGGCAGTCCAGTCCCCAGGAGGGCAGGGACCCCGACAGCAATGGGGACCCCAAAAGAGCCCCAGAGCGCCTGCATGGCTCCATGAAGGCAGGCAATGTTGGCAGGGAGAAGAAAAGGAAATAAAACCGCTTATGCTCAACCAAGAACGTTAAAGGCAACTGGTCCCTAGGCCTGGGTAGCCATCGGACCCCAGCAGCGGCGTGATGCGCAGGTGCTGGGCAGGAGGAGCTTTGGGGCCACCCCTGCCACCCTTCTCCGGCCACGGCTCCGCCTGCCGCTGTGAACGGGAGATCCCTCCAGCTAACCCGGCCCCCGCTTCTGCCCCTGCGCCCCCTCCCCCTCTGTCGGGATTACCCGATGAATACTGATCGCAGCTGATCAAGAATTACATCTTCATTAAGCTGATGCATAGCTGGTTTGAAGATGGCTGCTCCGTTCTCCTGCCGTGCTGCAGCTTCTAAATATCTTTTTATTTAGTGGCTGCAATGACCAATGGTGTTACGCAGTGGCTGACGGGTGGTCACGGGAGTTGCCTTATTGTGTGCTTAATGAGGGTTTCATTAACATTGTGACCACCCTGCATTTTTGGCCATTAACGTACTCTCCATATTCTATATTTTCTTTAATTCCAGCCAGGTTGCACGCCGTACTCTCTCTCTCTTTTCATTCTGGGGAGGTGGGGGTTGTACTTCCCAGCTGCCTGCCAGGCAATTAAACATTAAAAGCTCTATTTTCCCAAGCAGAAGTGTTTAATCTGCCTGAAGTTGCGGTTCCCAGTAAGTACCCCGTGCCAGTCCCCTTGCTACCGCTGCAGAGATCCCGGCACTCACAATTAAATGATGACAACCGGATGGCATTAATGAAACGAGAAGTTTGTGAAGGTTTAAAAAAACCCAAACAAACAAACAAACAAGAAACAAACAACGTAACAGACTTGACAAATGTCAGTTCCTCCTGCAAGTGCTGGAAGCAGTCAGGAGGTGAGCCGGGCAGAGAGGCGATGGTATATGCCCGTCTGTGCCCTGTCTATGCCCAGGTATGTGCCCTGCCCATGGCAGGGGGGTTGGAACTCAGTGATCTTCAAGGTCCTTTCCGACCTAAACGATTCTATGATTCTATGCCTCAAATATTCAAAGCCATTTAAGTTTTGCCACGGCCCTGGGGAATATTTAGCGGAGGCAGAGTGTGCTGGGAGCACACAGGCAGTCCCCGCGGCTGCTGCCTCCCTCTATTTGGGAAGCTGTTGCCATGCGAGTAGCTGGACATCGACCGAAACCTTCCGAGTAGTTGAAGTAGCAGTAACAGCAGAATTTTTTTCACTGGACATTTACTTTGACTTTCAGAGTGGAATACATGAGCGAGCATAAAGTTTCGTCAAAACTGTGGTATCCTAACAAAGCTTCTGTGTTATTTAATGCATTTTATGTGATTATTACTGGATTTCTGTCACAGCACAGCTAGTTTACTGCCTGTCTTCTGAATACATGAGATGGCTAAAGATGCGTTCTGCTCTTGTTTTCTGGCTGCTTAAGTATCACATTTTCTTTTGGTGACAACAGAAAGCGTTCCCGATTCCCACACCCCGAGAAAAGACATGGAAGTTCCATGTGACACATTCCATGTGACGCATCGTAAGACATATTCCAAAAGCATTTGTTGTAGCTGAATATTACACCCCCCAGCCCGCCCGCTGTGGGAGAAGCAAAGATTTCTGCAGAAAACCCGTGGTACAGCACAGGGAGCTTGAGCCCGTAACGCACATACTCATTCATTCATCCTTTCTCTCGACCTGATTTTGTGCTCGAACTTTTCTGACAGCTCGCGTGTGTTTCCCTGGTGATCCAAGCCTGTTGCCAAAGCAGACAAATGAATCATCTATTTACAGTAAAAGCGGGGAGCTGCCAGGGGAATACCTGACGCCTCTGCAAGTGGCGTGCAAGCCTCGGGCCAGCCGGTGGCAAAGCCCTTCCTCCCGGTTCTCGGCCATGTGCCACCTCTGCATGGTGGTACCCACCCCGGCACTGGCAGCGTGTGGACCCTCTGCCAGGACCACAGGACCGGTTGGTTAAGGTCGTCTTGGAACAGCATTGCCAGACGGTAAAGCTCGGGAGGAAAGACCTGGGGAAGCCAAGGTCCTCCAGGCAGGAGGGGTAGACAGGCTGCGTGGTTCTCATCTCAGCTGTGCTGGCGGCTCCAGACAAGCTGCCCCAGCTCAGGACCCTTCTTCTTTTAAAATACATATTATTTCACTCGTAGAGCATCTAAGCCTCCCACAAATACTCCTGCTGTAATGGAAATTATTCTTCTCCAAACCGCAAGGGAAAATGCTTGCTTTTTCCAGCCTTCTCCCTGTCCTCTCCGAAGAGATAAAATCCCCCGAGCGCTGGTGAAGGCACACTCAGGGCATATTCAGGGTGCCCCGGCACCGCAGTCCCCTACCACTGCTCCGTCCTGGTTTGGGCAGGATAACCAGGCGGGATAACCAGACCCCCAAGCCCCCCAACGCCTGCTCCTGGGCCCTGCGGCTCCTCATGCGGTGGGAGGGAGCTGCCTGCGCCACCCCCAGGGCGGGCAGGCATCCCCTGCCCCCCACCAGGACCCCCATCCCTCCCTGCGCCCATCGGCATGGCAGAAGTACCAAGTGTGGGGTTACACCGCTGGGCTATGGATGCAGTGGCTCGCTCCCTCCTTTCCCAAGACAACAGGACAGGGAATGTCTCTTTGTTCCAACTCGCCTAATCGATGTCACCGCTGCGGCGATGATTCTGAGGTGCGTGCATCACTTGGGAGATCAGCGATCTCCAAAGCAGCAAGATGAAGGGTTTATAAATCCTTCTGAAATCCGCTTCCAGGAACATATGGTGATCTGCTGGATCCCTTTGGATCGGCTCTCCCGGAGAGGGGTGTCTGCACGGCAAGGGGCAGCAGCGGCTGCCCTGGCAGGCCCTGTGGCAGCCAGCGCCGCCAGTGCTGCTCGGGACTCAGGCTCCGGGGGAAGTGCCTCTTTTGCATTGGGCTACGATGGCATATTCCCTGCTGGAGCAAGAAGGAAGGGCGGTGACTCACGTTTTCCGTAGGCACTGCATCAAACAGGATAAGGTGAGGAGTGCCCCTGCCCCAGGGCAGGGCGGTGAGTCAACAGCGCAGTTGTGAAATCCGGGGATGTCTGTGGGCTGGGGGGGCAGAGCCAGAGGCAGGAGAAACCCCCTCAACACCACGAAGTGGCCATCCCCTGCGAGGTGGAGGCAGCAAAAGGCAGAGAAACTGTGCTGCCCACCAGGAGGAGGTGAAACCCCATCTCCCTGCCCTCCTCCCCGACGGAGTCTCCTACTGGAGACAGCTCTAACAGGGCAGGAACAGTGACAGCAAGCACCCATCTCTGTGACAATGCTGCGTGCATCCCCACTGGCCCTGGGCAATTCCGCAGGGAGGTGCAGATCCTCCAGCAGATGGCCTGGCCATGGGAAACGGGCTCCATCCTGGGAAGACAGTGTGGTTCCATTACCAAGAAAAAGGAAGTCTCTTTCACCAGTGTTACAAAGGCCAACATAAGCACATGTATTTGTGGATGCTTGGAGAAAAAAGGAGGATGAAGAGTGGAGAGAAAAAAAAAAACACAACAAAATAGAGACTCAGAGTAGTTCTGAGAAGGATCTGGGGGTTGTGGTAGACAGTAAATTATCCATGACACAGCAATGTGCCCTTGTCTCCAAAAAGGCCAATGGAATCCTGGGCTGCATAGGGAAGAGTGTGGCCAGTAGGACAAGGGAGGTCATTCTTCCCCTCTACTCTGCACTGCTGAGGCCACAACTGGAATACTGTGTCCAGTTTTGGGCTCCCCAGTTCAAGAGGGGCAGGGAACTGCTGGAGCGAGTCCAGTGAAGGGCAACTAAGATGATCAAGGGATTGGAGCATCTGCCTTATGAGGAAAGGCTGAGAGAGCTGGGACTCTTTAGCCTGGAGAAGGCTGAGGGGAGACCTTATTAATGCTTACAAGTATCTAAAGGGTGGGTTGAAGGAGGATGGAGCCAGGCTCTTTTCAATGGTTCCCAGTGACAGGACAAGGGGCAATGGGCACAAGTTAGAACATAGGAAGTTCCGTTCAAATACACGGAAAAACTTCTTTACGGTGAGGGTGACAGAGCACTGGCACAGGCTGCCCAGGGAGGTTGTGGAGTCCCCTTCTCTGGAGATTTTCAAGACCCGCCTGGATGCAGTCCTGAATAATGTGCTCTCGGCAATCCTGCTTTAGGAGGGGAGTTGGACTAGATGATCTCTGGTGGTCCCTTCCAAATCTGAAAACTCCATGATTCTGTGAGTAGTAAGCACAGCTTTGAAATGCCACTCCTGTGGGGTTTATACAGCTTTAAAAAATATCAAAAGATAAGAGCGTTTCATTGGTCAGGATACATAATGACGGACACTATTTTGTTTTGAGGTTTGTTTCCTTGCAAAGGGATAAGTTCTGCTATGACTTTTTTTAAAAAGAGGTCTATATTAAAGAAAATTGGTTTTATTGTAAACAAAGTATAAAGTACAACATAAGAAATGTGCAAATCTTTAAAGTAGTCACAAAAAGCGTATCTAATACACTATTTTCAAACTGTTCACTTTCTGATATGTGTCCTCAACATATGATAAAATAGAAATAGTGAAAGTTGATGCATTCTTTGTCACAAAAGCTAAAGTTTAAATTCTAGGCCGGTGTCTTTACTGCCTTGTTTTACTTTTCAAATCACAACTTTCTAATTGAATACAATACATAATACATCCATTTCATTTTAGTATAAACCGTCTTTCAAAGAATAACATGATCGAGAAGCCTAAGATTCTTGGTTTTCTTCCTTAATCAACCCGCGTAGTTTACAGTTGCAATGTTTCTCTTAAAAGTGCACGGTATCCATTCATGAAAAACACAGTGGTACAGAACTGTGAGAAGTTACAAAGGAAACCGTAAGCAACACAAAAGCAGAAGCACCCAATGATGCCCCCGTACAACCAACTGTAATAATCACAAAGCTTGCCAAAGAAGCTGGGAAAATATTACAAAGCTAACGAGGATTCAGAAACATTCCCATCCTCCAGCTGCCCCCATGGTGCCCCTGAGCGCCCCTTGCAAGCCCCCCCAGGGCAGAGGTATAAAGCTGGGTGTGTTAAACACCCCATGCAGGGGGACAGCTCTAAGATCTTCAGGAGTTTAGCACTGAACCATCGCTTATGACAGGGCTGGAGAATGGATAGGAGGAATAGATTCCTACTAAGAAAAGGTGGCAGAAGTACGAAAACTGATTTAGATTAATTTACGCAGGTGCATTCTGGGCTCTCAAGCCTGCGCCGGTACATTGCTGTCTCCCTAGTGTGGCTGTACTGAAGACTGACAACTAAAAGTTACGGAGTTGGTCTCAAGTGTCAGCAGCAAACCTTCAGTAACGTTTACATGTGACTGATCTAGAGTATATATGAATAATTTGCAAAATTCAAAACTTCCGCAATGTGTGCTGCTCTGCTCTAGAACCTTCTCTTTCTCTCTCTCCTTACCAGTGCAAAAGACACCCGCTATTCCAGTCAAGACACGGGTTCTCCCAGCAACATTTTTTGTGACTGAGCGCAGGCTGCCTTTGCCTCTCTGCTGCACCGCCATCAGCAGCCGGCGTGGGAGAACCACAGCCGGGAGCAAAAGCCTTTTTTTAGCTGGCATATCCCAGCGACAACAGTTAATTCCACCATCTTCAGGGTAAGTCCCTTCACTGTGCGGTTGCAGATGTTGGCAGCACGGCAATATCATTTAACTTGCTCACTTCCATTTGCCAGTTTGGTAACTTCTTAGCCGATAAGTGGCGACGCGCATGCTTCGTTAAGTGGTCGCTCCTCATGAACCGCCGCTCACACATCGGGCAGGCAAACTTCTTCTCCCCGGTATGCGTTCTGCGATGGCGAGACAGTTCATCAGACCGTGCAAACCTTCTCTCACAGCCTTTCCAACTACAACTAAATGGCTTTTCTCCTAAAAGAAAAAAAAAATTACAAAGAAAAAAATCCATGAGTGCTAATTGAGCAACAAACACTGCTGCCTTGACTGGCAGGATTTGACTTTAAAGAAACATTTCTACTATGACAGTTGAGCCAAAACCTACATAAATATTAATTATATATATATGTACTTAAAAAATGTGAAAAAATGTTTATAATCAATATGTAAACGTGCAAACTCACTATCATGACAGCTAAGTAGTACAAAAGGTTAACAATTCTCTCCAACCAAATAGTTTGAGATGCTCTTTATGATTTTAACTCTCTGCTCCACATGAAGGTCAGATTACAATGACTTCGCATGCCTCAAACTACCCCTGAAACGCAACCTGTAATAGCGCTTTGTGTAACAGAGCTCTGGTAGCACACCGTGAGCCTATGTGAAAATGCATGTGACTCTTTTTGCTACTGTGGTTAAGAGATGAGCCGTGGAGAAGTTACTCTAAAACAACCAAGGTAGGAATACTTTGGAGTGGATCTTTATATTCTTTCATAAAAGAATCTCTTTTAAGTTTTACCCACTTCTGACAAAGGCATTCTTGTGGAGAAGCCCAACAAGGCATCTTTAACTCTGCAAAAGCACACTTGACATTGGGCAAGGCCCTGCTTCCCCGCTCATATGAAGCATTACCGAATGCCTTCAGACATGAAGCAAGTCCAGCACAAACAAACTGCTGAGTCAACTTCCCCCCCGGGAGATTTCCTGTCAGAGATTAGGCAGCATTATAACGTACACTGGCAAAAAAGGTATTTCATTGCTGCCCCAAATTTGTTCCACAAACAAATCCAGTAATCGCTAAAACCTTAACAAGTTGCATATACAGCCGCAATTTTCTACATTAATTTTTAACATCCAGCAACAGCGACCAACCTGTGTGTGTTCTGACATGAGCCTTCAAATGAGAGCTCTTGAAGTACGTTTTCCCACATCCTGGGTAGCTGCAGATGTGACTTCTTATTCTTGAAGAATCAACTGGAGGAGTGGTTTTTGCTGCAGAAGGTACGAAGCCGGGAGCAGGGGCAATGGGAGAGAGTCTCGTGCCGTTCGGACTAATAATGGGAGCCTTTGTGCTCTGCACAACCGGCTGGGGCACAACAAACATAACAGCACCTTTGGAAACTTGGGCGCCCATGAAGACCATGGGCTGACAGAGAGCCGGCTGCTGGCTTGGCGTGGTATTGGGCACTACGGCCGTCACAACATTGTTGTTTGTGGGCAGCGGGACCATCTGGCAGATCACTGGAACAGGGGGGGCCCCACTGCCTTGGGCAGGGCACGGTGGTGTCACCCCTGCCGACTGCTGCGCCGACCCAGGGACAGGCTGATGCCTGCTGACAGAGGGCTTTGTCAAGGGCACCGGGCTGCCAGCTGGTTCTGCGGCTTTTCCTTCTGCCACTGGCAGTTCACCGCTCTCATCACTGGCTTTGCTCAGCTCCACGGCGGAACACACCGCACGTTCGGCTTCGGCGTTTTGTTTACTGGTTGTTTCCCTCGAAACACTGTCCTGGTATTTCAGCACACTGGCTGTTCTCACCGGGCAGGTTTTGCGATTACAAAGCTGGGCATCAGCCGTGTGCCGGATAACACTGGTCGCTTGAGCCTTCAGAGGCCCAGCTGCTGGAGGCTTCTCTGCCTCTCTGCGAGGTGTGGCCAGAGGCTTGGCAGCCTCAGCCAGCCACTTGCCCAGCGCTGCGGGAGGCACCGGTGCCCCAGGATGGACCACCTGTGACATCTCCAAGTCGGAAGGGCTGTAGGGGGGGGTCAGGCACTGCATGGGGAGAGAGACACAGAAGGGGGGTGCCCCGTTAACAACACATTGCCACACCAATTGTTAAAACCAAGCACGCACACGTACAAATTCAAAAACTTACAAATGCTGGTATAGCATTAAAGTCCGCTGCTCCAGGAAGCAAAGTCTCATCACTTTCTTCTGACATATCAGACGCTGGAGTTATAGGTCTCATTTCTGCATGTTTTTTGAAGTCTGATTTCCAGTTGCAGCTCATTGAAATAAGGGCTTCTACAGCCTCGTAATCACTTTTTTCAGGAGTATTGTTCCAGAAATACCTAGTATCTCTCTGTTTCTCAGTCATCATCTCCATCTCTTCCTCCTGTTTCGGTTAGAGGAAAAAAAGGAAACTTTAAACCTGACACTAAGTTTGAATATTTTGCAGTTAGTTGTAAGAAGGCATTGTAAAAACCAAACAAAGCAACCTGTGCAAGACAAATACATTTGGTCATGTGGAGAGTATGCCTGTATTTTCCTGTTCTGTCTTATTTATATAATATTTTAATGAAGTTGTTAGTGGGGAAATCTGGCCATCTGGTGAAGATTATATATTTTCTGGAGACAAAAGAACTCCCCCCAAATCTTAAGCAACAGTTTTAAGTTATTCCATATTGCAAGTGGTATGTCTGAAAGCCTAATAAAAATCTTCACCGCACCCCCCAAAAAAAGAAAACAAAACTTCCTCCCCCATCCCACCCCCCTTCCATTTTTGCTTTAAACACAGCCCTCAGGATTGAGCTGATTTTGACACATGAAAAAGGTCCGTATTGGGCATGATGCATGTTTTCTTCAAAAGGTATTAGCTACTAAAAATGTTCCAGAAAATACTCAAAAGGTCTCTCTCTCACACACATACACGCAAGGAAAATGGCCAAGTTGGAGAACTGAAATATATATGTATATTCACTATCCGACCCATCACCACACAAAACCAACCCACGCAGAAATCCTCCTACGCTGTATGTTCCACCATTATCCCCAACACAGCTTTCCATTTCTGAGGGACACTGCCTGCCGCCGCTAGCGAATTCCTCCCCACACCCGTCTCCGCCCCGCCGAGACGGTGTGGGTGGAAAAGCCTCCTTTCTGGAAGCCGCGTCTCCAGTCACGGGTGAGACGTTTAAGGAGACCTGGCCGCGGCAGGCGGCGGGGGCGGGAGAACATCCCCGCTGTCACCGACAGCCCCGACAAGCGGCGGCCTGAGGGGACGGGGGCGGGGCGCAGACGCAAGCCCCGCCCCCGGCCGTTGGGCGCGCGCCACCCTCACCTCAGCGCACCCCGCCGCCCGCCCCCGCGCACCGCCCCCGCCCTCCTCCTATTGGCTCCCCGCGCCGCGCCGCGCCGGCGCCCATTGGCCGGCGCCAATCGAGGCGCGGCCCCGGGGGCGGGGGCATGTGAACAAAGCGTGATCGGCGCCTGCTCGGCGGTGCGGGTGCTGTCGCGCGCCGACCTTTCACCCAGTTTCCTCGCGCGGCCACCCCCGCCCTCAGGAAGGCAGCCCGCCACTGCCGCCGCCGCGGGCGGGGCTGGGGGAGCCGCGCCGCGCCTCAGAGCGGGCGGGGGCTGGGTGAGGGTCAGTGCCGCCGCGCCCGGCGCCTCCCGCCGCGGGGGAAGGGAAGCGAAGCGAAGCCGAGCGGAGTCCCCCGCGGGAAGGGAGGCCTCCGGCACGGTTCCGCCAGCGCCTGGCGGGAGGGGGTAGCCGGTCCGCTTCTCGGCCTCCACCGCGCCGGGATTGCCCCCCAGCCTCCCTCCTTTCCCCCCGTCGCCGCCTGGCACGTGCGGCCACGCAGCCTGCCACCGGCGCGGCTCCCCGGGGCGCGCAGGCACACGAGTTCCCGGCAGCTCCTCTTTCCTCCCTCCGGCGGCTGTCCTCGCCCGCCTGCCCCGCAGGCTCTCCCCTCCCCGAGGGGGGCTGCCCAACTCCTTCGCCTCAGCTCACACCCCTGCCCCGCAGGCTCTTCCCCTCCCCGAGGGGGCTGCCCTACTCCTTCCCCTCAGCTCACCCCCCTTCTCCAGCCACCGCCTCCCGCCTGCGCCACTGCCCCCGGTTCCCCCATCTCAGGACCCCGCCGTCCCTCACCGCCCCACGCACCCCCGAGCGCCCTCCCCGCCGGGCGGGGCCGGTCACTCACCAGTGGCGGGGAGCCGAGACTGACCGTAGCGCGCGCTGCCGCCGCTCTCCGCCCGCTGCCGTGATATTCCTCTTTTTGTTCGCCGCTCCCCATTCAGGTGGCGGCTCCCCCAGCCCCGCGCGCTGGGGGGGGGTGGGTGGGTAGGTGGGGGGTGGGCGGGGCTCCCGGCCTCCCCCCAGCCAATCGCCGGCAAAGGTGTGTGAGGCGACGACCAATGGGCGCCCGGGTGCCCGCGCGTGATCGGCGGCTGCCCCGCGGCGTGGCCAGTGTGTCAGCGCGGCGTGTGCGCTGCCCGCGGTGAGTCCCCGCTGCCGGATGAGTCAGGCTCCCCCCCCGCCTTCCCCCGCCCATCCGCCCGCTCCCCGCCGGCCTGAGGTGAAGCGGGGCCGCGGGCGGGGTGGGAGGAGGGCGGACCGGCCGCTCCAGCCTCCGTAGGCCTTTCTGCCCCCCCCCCCCCCAACCACCACCCCGGGAGGAAACACCGCGCCTGGGTGGAGGCCCACGCAGCCGCCTCTGCGCGGGGGCGGGGGGGTGTTTGCTGCCACGCGTCGGGATCGCCCCAGGTTCGCAGGCTGGGGCGTGCCGCGAATGGCGGGCAGGGCCGCGGCCTGCTCCCGAGCGCTGCCCGCCGCAAGCGGGAGCCCCGTGTGGCGGCCGGGAGCTCCCAGGGGTACCCCCGGCCCGACGGGGCCTGCGGGCATCGGGGCGCCGCGGGCCGGAGATCGTGGCGGCGCGGCGGTGCCCAGCTGCACGCCGGCCTGGCCAGCGGCCTCCCTCGCCCCGCTTCCCGGCAGCTGCCGCCCCAGCTAGCTTGGGTAACGGCTGCCAATTAGCTGGGTCACGGCTCGTTAGGTTACGCTGCAGACTGCGGCACTCCAGAAGGGCGAGAGCGGTTTGGTAATATTCTGCATGGTGCAGAGGCGGATTCTCTTTTCTGTCGGAAAGTTTTAATAAAAGCAGAAAAGGTGGCGGCAGTGTGTGTGTGTCAGCGCCTGAGAACCCGGACCCCGAGCCGGGCTACGGCTGTTGGGTGCTGCTTGTGCCAGAGGGCCGTTCTGCTCTGGAAGTGCTGCCGGGGCTTCGTTACGGTTCAGTTCCGTTTCTCCTATTTATTCAGCTTCACTTCAGAGATCTCCCCTCCTCCTCCTAGGCAGTCCAGCCTCCTTCACTCAAGCATTTTGCTACTTTTTTTTTTTTTCTTCTTCTTCCAAGATATGTCTTCCTCTCTTTCTCCTTTTCGGTGCTGTCATGGTACGGTATTCTCTCATTCTGCTTAATTATTCTTCCCCTTGACAGCCAATCCCAATTGACAGAAGGGGTCTGACAGCAGGTTGTGTCCTCCTGTAACTTGCCCGGAAACCTCCCAGAATGTTTCATTATGTCTGCAAGAGAGAAAAAAAGGCTGCAAGAATAGCAAGTGAACAGTTTCTTCAGCCTGAAGGGAGAATGAGGATATAACAGTTGCAAAACATGAGCACAGGGTAAAATATAATTTAAACCAATTCTTAATTAGTTCAAGAACTTGTGCATTGACAGAAGAGTGGTAATTTTATTCTCAGGAAAACACTTCTTTTTTTGCATGGCTTTAATTCCAGTGTTTCCACTGGTGCAATTTCTGTTACTTAGTTTCACACTGGTACCCTGTACACATATGGTGGGATGGTGCACTTTCCTCCTGTGCCCCCCTGCACCAGTGGCATCCCCTTCTCCTCACCCCTATAGCTTACACAATTGTCACGTCTGAGAAGTGCTGCTTGACAGAGGGAAGTCTGCATCTCCCATCATCTGTTTCCGCTGTGTAACCTGAGTATCTACTTGCCTTTTGGCCAGATTTTATAAGATCCTTGTCGTGCCGGCAGGGAAACTGGCTTGACTGCGTTATCTAGAGGGAATTCCCAAAAGAGAATTCACTTCGGGATGATCCAAATCCTTTTCACTAGTAGTGGCAAACAGTTGTTTACAAATTACTCCACTGGATCCCACATCTCTGGATGTCTTAACAGGAGAAAGTGTGTTTACTGTGTGTTTCCCACTGAAATCAACAGGAAAAAATGTTGATGAAATGGTTGCTTGACTCCCGGAACATGCTCTCCTTTGCCAAAAGGTGCTACTGTCACGCGAGGCACGGCTGGGGAAAGACTTCTAGGCTCGTAAGTATATCTCTCTGCATCTGCGCTGGCTGAAATAAAGGTTGTAGAACTAATACATAATAGTTCTTGGTGAAATTCTGTGTTCTTTGTTATGTTTTCTGTGATTGTAATCCTGTTTATTTAAAATATTTTGAAATATCTTTTGAAGCATATTATTGCCCCTAAAACTAAATCTGTAAAAGTTGCACCAGCTTTTCAATTTAACCCTATGTGATAAAATAACTCCCAAAGCTAATACCGTCTAAATTTTCTAGAAGTAGTAAACTGTTCTTTGGAGACAACACAATTTTCATATAAAATGGCAAGGTGAAGAAATTAGTATAGCAACGTTTGAGCTGGATCACGTGCCTTTGAGATTTGTCTTAAGGGTAGCTTTCAGGGTACATGAGCGAGGCAGTTGTAAAAACTTGGGAGTTTTGACCGTATGTCTCTCAGTTCATGCGACATGAAGTAGGATGTGACCCAGCACTGACAGGTACTTCTGGACTCTGCTGTGGCATAACTATGAGAAAATAATGAAGGACTAACTTGCTGTATCAGCTCCCATTTTGGGTGGCCTGTTCTGTTTTATTCTCTCTCCTCCTGTCCTTGCTTTACCTCCTTGTCCGTACTCGCTTTGGCTTCCCAGTGAGGCCTCTTGGCTCTTTGCCTTTGTTGCTGTGGGTCCTGCAGGACCGCCCGTGCTGCTTGCAGCACCCCTTCCAGCAGTAATTCTCCACTGGCCCTCACAGCTCGCCTTTCCCAGTTGCTGATCTCATATGCCCTTAACACACACTCCGCATCTTAGTACTTCTTAATGCACCTTCCTTCCCCTGACATCTGGGCTGCTTTCACTCCGTGAAAGCCTCTCCCCATGGCCATTTCCATTGCGCCTGCCAGAGCCTGCTCCGCACCACCTACAGCCGTTCATACCCTGCCGCCTCCTTGGCCATTTCTCCCTATCCGTTCCTCCCCCACCAACACCTCCAGCCACTCCATCCCAGGGTGCTCCCAGCTCTGCCTCCTCAACTGCCATCTTTCTTTGCTTCTTTTAACCAGCTCATTTCAGCTTTAATTTCCAGAGCAACCCTCTGCAGCTGCTCTTCTCATCAGCCTCAGCTATTCCAGTCCCTGAGGAAACCTCCTGCTCATTCTCCCTCCTCCTGCCTTAGTACCTACTCTCTCCTTTGGGGTTTGTTCCCACCATGTCAGTGCTTGTCTTCTGCTGCTGCTGTCCAGGTGCCACAGGACCTTCTGGCCCCGCAAGTTTCACGTTATATACGACCAGCTGCAGTCAAAATGCACAGAGTGGCTGGGGCTGGACTGGTAGGTCAAAATCCTGTTACGCTTTCTTTTTTCGAGGCCTTTAGGTCAGATCTTCAGATGAGGTCTGGATGCTGATTGTGGTACGTGGCAGGGAGTACGGGCTCTGTAAGAGACTGCCTGGTGGCCTGGGGGTGATAGGGACGCAGACAGGTGAGGGACTTTGTGTGAGAGGGTGGGGAGGGGCTTCGCTGTGCCTGTCTTCCACAGGCAGACTCGACTGTCATCTCAGTGCCATGTCGTGTAGCAGCATTGCTAGCAGCTGCCCTTGGGGAAGAGCAGCCCTCAGATGTGGGGGGACTTAACTTCTCCTTGACTCCTGTACCTCACAGGAGCTTCGCTTCCCCCCAGAGAGCTTCAGTCCCCTCTGAGTGCACAGCCAGGAGCCCTGCGTGTGTGTTGAACTGCTGTACCCTCCCTCTTCTTCTCCCCCTGCATTTGCATAGCCTGCCCTGTGCTCTGCCTGTGAACTGCAGGGCGGAACTGTCAAAACCACCTATCCCAAAAATAATCTCTGCTTCAGAGGCTGGAAAATGTGACAGCTCATTTTCATATGCAGAGCGATGCGGTGGGTGCCTGAAAGCAGCTGAGGCTGAGGAGGTGGCCAGGGAAAGGCAGCTTTGAAATGGCAGGAAAGTGGCAGCTGGGGAACAGGAGAGGAGGGACGGATGGAAGGAAGGACGGAAGGAAGAGAGCAAACCGAGAACGGGGAGGGGGCAGAAGTAGGGCCGGAGGCAGCAGGCTGTGAGTTCAGGGCAGCAGAGGGTTGTGCAGTGTAGGGCTGTTCTCTTTTCCCTGGCACGCCTACTACTGCTCGCATTCATTTGTTAATAATTGGAAGAGTGTCTGCGCTGCTACAGACAGCACTTGCAGAGTTTTATATATCAGATAACTGAGGAGGTGGAGCGTGTAATTAGCAACAAGGCAGCTTGTCTCCTTTTTTGTCTCCTCCGAGTTCTTTTCCCTTCCTCTTCATACCCTATTTTCCGCACACGTCCCAGCCTTGGGAAAAACCTGCTTTGTCCTGGTTCTGCAATTGCTTATTAGAATACCAGGTGAAAAGCAGGATTTACTTGTCATAAGACTTCAGTTTATGCGTTTTCATTTGCTTTACCAGTCTCGATTGCCAGACGGAGCAAGTCCTGTTTGGCTGGCAGCGCTGTGTTCCTCCCCAGCCCTACGTGATACTAACCCCAGTTTCTGTGTACGTGCATTTGACACAGTATTGCTCATGGCTCTTTTTCTCCAGAGCATTTGTGGCTGTTCCTGAGTCACCACAGTTCCAGTCCTGCCGTGCCTGCTCAGCGCTGTTCAATGGAAGGCTTCAGAGGCTGTTAGCAGCGCTGATGTTTGCGCTGCTGCCATAGGAGACAGCCTGTCAAGGGGAAAAAAAAAAAACACCCTCAAACACCTCTAGTGAAACCTAGGACAGGTAAGAGAAACTTCTTTTTGGCAAATGAGCAGTTTTTAGTAAAACTGGTTTTCTCTGACAATCACTGGAAGCAGCTAAAGGATCACTGTCGGTTCATGTGTATTTCTGTTTTCCATTTGGTTTCCCAGAGAAGCTGGGGATTGTGGTTTTATGCCACCCAGGAGAAAACAGACATGTCTGCGTTTTCCGTTGGGAAGATGCTTAGGATTTTGACTTTTAAGTGCTTGTGGGTTATTTATGTATGCCTATTACACTATATCTTAAGTTTAAATTTCCCAGAAAACCACTTATCCAGCCTACAGGTCATATTCTTCTGGTGTGGAAAGCTAAATTGTCATGGGATTGGGAAGATAAATTAGGGAACAGAATGGGCAACACGGCTGGTAAATCACTGGCCAGCTGTGTAACTGCAGTCCTGTCCATCAGTCTAGGGGCTGAGGCCAAGTCAGGCAAAACTCCAGCCTCCTGAATTTCACCCTGCTCTTAAGAAATACAGCTCTGTTATCTGTGGCTTATCTCAGGTTTAGCATGGGGAATTAAGAAGGTGTTTTAAGTTGCTCCTTTATCCTAAACTCTTGGCTTCTACACACTAATAAGCAAGAGACATTTTCCACTTGTGATGGGACATCAAGGGGTATTTTTAACCTCTGATATTGGACGTGTACGTGTTTCATAGAAAACTGTGGGATAGATGGTTATTTTATTCAGAGCGGAAAGAGCCTTGGTGAGTAGATGATTGCTTCAGTATCCATGAAAGATTGTGAGAGGTTTTCTGTTCAGTTCCTTCAGTGCAGGATCAGGTTGTACGCCAGCCAGAACTTCCCTCAGGTCCTGTGGCTGTCACAAGAACTGTGTTCCCTCTCAGGACACTGGACAGGATGATGGTACTGGCTACAGCCCTGCTTCCCACCTATCTTTTTGGAAGGGCAGCCAGAATGGGTGTCTGGTCATCTCAAACCAGCCAAGTCGCATACTTGCTGCGTGCCTTGGTCCAAGAAATCCTGAGAATTCTCTATAGTGGAAATCAGGAGTTAATATCGGAATGAATAGTTGATTCTTTCCATGGAGATCATGCTTCCTATTTCACTTCACATGGTGTGACCGTGTGTTTATTTTTGTTTAGTATCCTCTGTGGTCTTTCTTCATTTGTGCAATGCATGTGGTTTTGTTGATACCTCCAGTAAAGGGCAACATTTTTGGGTCCTATGTGTGATGTGGAGATAATGACATTTCACAAGAACATGGATACCTTTGGAGTGCTGTGGAAGAGTATGGCAAAGTGGCATTGTTTATTTGCAGACAGACCTTGGAAAATACCAGAAAACACAACTGAGAACCTTTCCGCTTGCAAGGCTGACATACAGATCTGTGTGTCCCCTCACTTCGAATGGTGTATTTATTATATGTGTTTTCCTGGTGTCATGATTTATTCAGCCATTTAGTATAAAACCTAACTGATGGATTTGAATTTCTGCTAATATTCTAAGATACTTAGAAGCTGAACTGTCAGCCAGTAAGATGAGAGGAGACAGCCTCGGAGTATTGTACAATGAGCTTGAGTAGCTAACAAAGCCACGTGTGCGTGCTATGATCAGACAAATGTTTTTCCCGATGGAAGCATTAGAAACACATTTGTGTGATTTTTCATGCCAAAACAGTATTTACTTGTTACACAGTGACTTAATGGCTGCTGCATTTCAAGAGTTCCTCTGGTGGGCTAAATCCTGGAGGTATGAGGGAGATTAGATGGTGGTGTGGCCAGGGCATCTCATGTGACGTTTCAATATGGTATGGAAAGTCATCAGGGACAGCTTTTCCGTTCCTCCTAACACAGGTAACAACATTTCTACACCTCCCCTTATAGGTATTTTGATAGAAGACATGAGAACAAAAGTCTTTATTTTCTTTAAACCGATCTACCTTTAATAATGTTTTGGTTCGTTTCAGCCTCATATGACAGATGAGATAGAGATGTTAATAGCTCCTGCAGTGTTAATTTGTTGATGCTAATACTTGATCCCACCCCCACTGCATACCTGTTAGTTTATATTCAAGCAAGTAAATAATCTCTGGATAGGAAAATGCAGGTGCAAAAATGCAGGTAGCATGTCCTACCTACAATACAGGCTAAACTGCATCCAGTTTGGCTCCCTGCACCCAGTACGGCTCCCTGCACCCAGTACACCCCTCCCGTACGTGTCGGCAGGCCTTGAGCTCTCCCATATCCTGCTGCTGTCTCTTGCCAAATGCCTGGCTCACATACCGCGCCCTTGGCATCATGGTACAAAACACACCGCTGGCATGCTGTTAAGCAATCTACTCGCTATTAGTAGTTGATTTAATTATTTTTTTTCCTTAAGATGTCACGGGAACTAAGGGCAGGGGTCACACTTTAGGGACCCGTGGAGACCAAGGCTTTGTGTTTCGTTTGAAGAGACGTCATAAGAGTCACAGCTTTGCCGCTCAGGTAGTCTCTTGGCAGCAATACAAGGATTGAGCAATACTACTTTAAATTTTTAAAACAAGAGACTGTGTGAAAGCCAGCTTTGGTGCTGCTCACTGCAAGTGTCTCTGCTGTGGTCTCAGACCTACGTGAAGGGCTTCAGAGGAGATCCCTGTTCACTCTCCAAATGCAGAATGCACAGAGATGATGTTGGCTTTATCAGAGACCACAGGGAGGGAACCCCCATCAGTGAGGTTGCCCTCATGACCAGAAAAACTTGCCCAAAGATTTTCATCGAGTGTTCCAAACCCCTGGACTTTGCAGATCCCTGTGGAGTAGTTTAGCTGGAGATCACGCAGGCTACGCAACATGCAACGCATCCCAACCACCTGTGTGGCAGCAGGGTGCTGGCATCTCACCACTCCCCGAGTTCTCTGTGCTGCTCGCTTTGTTCCTGCAGCTCAGTTTTAGGGACATGCACCTCATTCCTGCAGCTCTCTATAGGGATAAGTGCCTCAGCCCCACATCTCGCCATGGGAGAGACGCACTTTGGTCTTGCAGCTCACTGTTGGAGAGAGTCACTTCTGTCCCGCAGCTCGTCCTTGGAGACATGCTGCACCTTGGTCCCACAGGTGTTCACTCTGCAGGAGCCACAGTAACAAGGAGAAAGGGCCGTGTGTGCCCTATTTGAGATTACATGCAAAGTGGCACCCTGACCTCATGGAAGCTTTTGCAGAAGAGGAGGACACTGGCTCGTCCATAGCAGACAGTGCATGCTTTACCGATAGGATCTGCGCTGCAGACTGAGCCCGTGCAGCTGGTTATGATACCCGTGACTCTGCAGTGATTGGCAGCCCCCAAAGGGTGGTGTCGATTCTCCGGTCCGTTGAGATGTGGACCCAGTGAGTAATGTGCTAGAGTTAAAGTGCTGGCAGGCAGCCTTGTAAAGACCTCATCAATCTGAACCCACCTGTGACTGCTGTCTCCCTGGTCCAAAGTCTCCTCTTCATGAGGGAAAGAAGGGATGGTGGATGAGGTCAATGCCTGGAAGGGTGTAGATGCGTAGGCACAGGTCTGTTGCAAAACAGCCATGGAGGGCTACGGAATGTGGCCTGTGCTAGTGAGTGCACTGGCACGGGAGGCCGAGGAGGCCTGGGGAGGTGGGAAGTGCATCTTTTCCAGGGTGCAAATCGTCTGCTCCAGAGGACCCTTGTTGTGAGCAGCTGGGAAGCGAGCCAGTTTGCACCGTTTGACCCTGGGCCCAAGGTTGCTCTTGGGTTCAAATAGCAAAGTGAATATAAATGTACCCAGAGTCACTATGGGTGGAGTTCATCTAAGATTAGGTGCTTATAACACAAGCATCTGGTTTTATAGCTCTTTTTATAGTCAGTGGAGTGCTAATAAGTATAAACCACAGGGTTCGGTCTTGTTTCATTTTTCCCTGATGTGGGATGAATTGCACTCTGAGCTCTGTTGACTCTATCTCCCACGCTGATAACAGGAGCCTGGGCAGCTACCACAGGTGGGTGAATCTACAAAGCAGGTGGAGTGAGGTGAGGTGGATCCCACCATGTGTGCCTGCAAGGCTAACCAGAACCATCAGCTGGGCAGTGGAGAGTTTCACGGAGGGACGGACCGAGCAAGCTCAGGCCTGCCTGTTTGCTGTCTGCTTGGCGTGCAGGCGTTCACGTGGATGGCTGCAACGTGGGCATAGCACAGACTGCCCTTTGCTGCCAAGAGACTTGGTTAAAAACTGTGGGGAGAGAGGAGATACTGTGATGGGGGTGCCTGAGGATATTGCAGGGGGACTAAGGAAGTGGAGAAGAAGCTGTAGCTATTGAGATGAGGCATGTAAAGAACAGCCTCAAACTTTGTAGGCAACTGAGGTCTCCCAGAGCTGCTGCTCAGGGAACAGCATGGTTCCCTCCATGCTGTGTCAGAAGCTTCCATTTTCCCTCATTCCCCCTCGATGTGGTACGCGGCGTGGCAGCTGACTGTCACCATCTCTCGGAAGTTTGCTCTGCTAAGGGGCAGTGGCTCTGTTCTGCTGGGTTTTTAGAAATGTACTTGACCACCATGAATCTCTTCTTAGGCCCCTGGGTCTGTCTTTTTGAGTGCAGCCATAAGACTGGGGTCAAAGGCTTTGTGATCCCTGCCGTTTCCAGAGCTGATTCAGAAGCATAGCTTGTATTTAAAAATAATGAAAAAAATAGCTGGGAGAAGACTTGCATATAACTAGCTCTATTCTCCCAAGAGAGAAATGACATTAATTTCTCACTACTTCCAGAAATGTTTGGTTTTGTGAAATTTTTTTTTCTTTCAATTTCAACATTTTTCTAGTATTTTCCTGTTGCTGAGTTAACTTGAGGTGGGTTTTGCAGTTAAACTCTATTTCTACACCAAGAGGAATAGCTGAAGCTTGACTGACCTGTGCCTTTTCAGCATGAACTTCCACGAGGCCTTTTCATGGGTGCTGTTGAAAAGTAACTGTCTGGTTTGCCGTAGTGGCAGGACAAAATGATTTTTGCAAAATACTGTTTCATCTCCCTTTGTTTAGGGACTGGAAATGCAGATATTGGGCGGAACACAAGAGGGTGTCATTCTGCAGTTGTTGATCCCAGCGCAGTGAACTATTTTGACAAGGACTGAAAGGCGGAGTATGAAAGAGAGATCTCTGCCAGAAGAAAGTTTGCATCCAGTTGTTGGTTTTGAGAAGCACTCCTGAAGACCATTTTCATTTATTTGATGGCACCAGTTGTAAAAGAAACATTGATGTTGTAATGTTTGTGTTCGTACATGTGTTTGTTTTGCAGCTGGAACGGTTTTAACTATCAGAAAACAGCTCTATCCCGCCCTGGGCGGTCAGGATCACGCGCTTTCCAGGAACCGTCTTCAGAGCCCATCCAAAAAAGGACATTTCCAGCATTGATGTGAGTGTGGGTGGAAGAGAAAGCAGCAAGTGAGGGTCGGGGAGCTTTTTGGGCCCACAAAAGCCTTTGTCAGATAAGGTGGGTGACATTTTCCACACTTTGATTCTGCTTGTGTATTCAGCCTTCTGCTGCACAAACCTGGATGCACAGGCAGTGGATGCCATCCTCATGGGTCCTGTGATTCGTGAGCACTGTCTGGGACCGGTGCTGGAACATGAGGAGGAAGATGGAAAGCCCTTTGGCTTCCTTTGTCCTCAGGAAGCTTTGATGTTAACCTCAAATCCAGCTCAACCTCATGAGACCATGTACGGTACAAGCTGTAATGTATAGCTTTCTGGAGCAGGTAACATCTGTAACAATCCTCCAGAAAGCTTTGCCTGCTTCTTGGTCAGGCAAATAACTTCAGGTTCACGGGACTTCTTGCTTCTGGAGAAGTCCTGGGAACTCCTAAAGCTGGTGTGACAGCCCTTTCTACTCTACCCCAGTATTTTCTGTGTGAGCTGCATTGTCACATGTCCTCAGTCTGTCGCAGTTTGGATCTGTTTGCCTGTGTGCAGTGAATTAAAGACTCAGGTTTCATATAAGAGCAACTAGAGGTGTTGTGAATGCTTGCATTCGTAGTGAATTCCATGGTATACCGTCCTGATCAGCATACCTATGGAAGGCAAAGCTGAGACACTAACAAACGTATATGAAAAATAAGGCCGTGTCTGGAAAGCATCTGTTAAACTGAAGAAACACAGCATAGCAACTCATGCTGAAGGAAGCTTTATGGATCCGAATTAGGATGACACAGATGATGCAGCAAAGCCATGTTTCTTAGGAGCAGACCTACGTGTGGCCCTACATGCACAGCAGACCCCTCTCCCCTCTTTGGGATGACTATTAATAGCACGGGGCCGGCCCAAACTCAAATGGTGTGTTGGTCTGTTTGGTTACTGCAGGGCTCTTTGGCAACTCTGGGTGAATGCCTGTAAATAATCCTGCTGGCACTGGGTGTTGGAGAGCTCCAGGCTTTAGAAACTTTTGGGTCAAATTTACTTTTGTTAAATAAACAATGAGTATTAATTAGATCATATGACAGACCAACTGAGCACTCTTTCAAATACTGCAACTCATTGGAGTTCATTTTTATGTATTTGTATACTCGGAACCCCTTGAAATAGTTGCTTTGGTGAAAAAAATATTAAGTCTTTTACTCCTGGAACTCTATATACTTTTATATGCATGGCCCTGTGCACACGGATAGGAGGATTTTCGAGGCTGCTTAAAGGATTTGGATGCTCACTTTGTTTGGTTTAGTTGCAGACTTGAATCCCTTAGGCAGATTTGAAAACCTCAGCCATAATGCTTTGCTTATTTTAGTACATCTGGGCAAGACCTTTTCCCTGTTAAAATAATTTCTAAGTTCTCCTTCCTTGCTGCCATAAAATAAAAATAAAAATGTGTTTAAGTGGAGTTTTAAGAAGCATTCGTTTCTCTAGACATATCCATTTATCTTACTCATTTGCTGTTTTGTTTTTCTTAAGTCACAGTCTCTCTCTATTTCATACTGAGTAGAGGAGAAGGAGCTTGTCAGAACTAAACATACAGATTTATGAAAGCCTTTGATTATGATTATTTATACAGCTTAAATGTCCGGGAAAGGTTTTCTCATCTTAAATCTCTCAGCAGTACAATTACGTATCTGGCCTCAAATGTATGTCAGGAAAACACCATATGGCCCTGCCAAATGCAATGCCCCCGCGCGCACACACACACACACACACACAGAGGTATTGGTTTGCAGTGGGGGGTGGGGAGTGAGGAGTGAAATACGTAAACAGAGTTCAGTAGGTGAAAGGCTGCAGGGACCGCGTGTGCTCTGTTTATGTGGGTCCCGAGCGGGAAGCGCTCATGTTGCACAGGCAGTTGTGTTGGGGCGGGAAGAGGAAAGCACAGCCTGTCTCGGTGCTGCTTCCCGAGCCGGCTCGTTGCCCTCCATCCCCGTGGCTGCCCAGGTGCTGCTTGGAGCTCACAGGAGCTGCAGCACGGAGTGTACCGTCCCGCTGCCCTCCCAGCCGCTCTGCTGCGAGGAAACTGTCATCCTCCACCCCGGGGGAGGACAGTGCCAGCAAGGGGCTTCTCTTCATGGCTTCTCCCCACTTGTCTCCTGTGTGGAAGCAGCTGGTGGACACCAGCCTCCTTGCCCTCTTCGCCGGGCTACGCAGCGCGGTCTCGGGCTGCGCAGGATCAGCGTTGCCTTTCTGAGCTGCTTGGGGGATGGAGGAGGGGAGATGGAGGAGGTGAGGTGACGGGCTGCAGTATGCTGGAGCAAGCCCAAGTGCAGGGAAGACAAACCCACCCTCAGACCTGGCTTGGCTCTTGCTGGCACTCTTAATATTGGGTTTGACTTCTGGTTTAGGGTGATGTTCTCTTGTTTTAGTCCCACTGAGGAGGGGGTTTCCTTGGAAGTAACACAGCGAAATAAACAGAACTCCGCGGAATTTGCTTTTACTGCGAGTGAGCAGGGGGCTGGCCATGCCTTAAGCGCACATGAAGGAAGATGCAAATGAGAGAGGGTTTGGACAGGTTTTTAAATGTTACTTTGCCTTCCTTGCCAGTGTTGAAATGCCGTGGACCTTAGATTTTGTTTTGCTTGCAGGTGCTGGGAATGGTGCAGGTGTTTTGTTAAAGAAGATGCTCATAGACCGTTTGTCCCCAGCAGTTTATCAAAGGCCTTTTTTTCCGCTCATTTCATCTCCAACTTCAAGAACATGAGCCAACAAGTCAGTGTCCAAGCCCTGGTAGGAACAGCTGTCCCGCAGCTGCTCCTGCGAGGGGAAGAGCTGAGTACTCGTGGAGCACCAACCACCTGCCTGGAGCACCAGAACCTTCTCCTACACTTGTATCCAATAGCTTTTTTTTTTTTTTTTTTTTAATTGTAGCCTGGCCTGTGGACCCAGTGACGCCCAGGAGAGGAGCCCATGGCTGTCCAAGATGTCTGTGGTACCTGCCATGGATGTAAGCCTCTCTGCAGGATCTGTGCCACCAGGCTGAGGACATGGTCCCTTTACATACCCCCAGACATGCTCTGATTGGACTCTGGTTGAACCACAGAGCGGGCTGGAGGCATCAGACCCTTCCTCGGGGCTCTGCTCCCTCAGAGCGCACCACAAGAGCAGCCCAGTGTTCTGCCGGGGCAATGGGCAGTGTCCAGCAGCTCCTCTCCGCTCCATGTGGGAGAAGTCTCTGCCGTGGGTGAAAGCGCCGACAGCAGACACAGGGAGTGACAGCTCCCTGGCTGCGCCTGTCGTCCTCCAGGAGCGCCTGCGGACACAGTTACTCATCCGCAACTCGTGCCAGCTCCGGAGAGGCCGCAGGGAGACCAGCAAACCACCACGTCATCCCTCCTCCTTTGCTGTTTCTCCGCAGGCACAGGACAGCCTGTGAACCACGGCAAAAGGACCTTTTGGAAATCTGTTGCGAAACCCCATGATCACTGATTTTAGAAAAAACAACAAACGCAAGGGCTAGAATAATTTAATAGGGCTCTCTCTGCTCATCCTGCCCTGCGATTTCGAGAGAGCATAGAAACCTGCATGAATTATAAACTGGGTACCAAGCCAAACGCGAGGCTTTAATCTGGAGCAGTACAGTTCTGCTGCTTGCTTTTATCAGTTTGCTCAACTGGGCAAGGGAGCCTACTGCAGAAGCTGAATATTCCCATTTCTCTGAAAAAATTAACAAATCTACTTAATGCTGAGACAATGCCTTCTGACTCGCTGTCAGGGCCTTCGGCTGGTTCGAGCTTAGCTTATTCCAGCCCAGGCTGATTTATATGTCATGGCGCTTGTCCTCAGCTTCACCCTTCTATTGTATGCCTTATCTGAAACCCTGCTCCTGGGATTTGCGGTCGTTTGTTCAAAATAAAAAATGAGACGAATAAACGGAGATCTCATTTGAGTGCGTGATCCATGAGAAGCTAGGAACTGTGCTGGGCAAAGAAATGACCTGTTTATCGAGTATCTGCCACAGGGACGTGCTGCAGAAGTGTCCCAAAGCCCAGCATTATGTGGGGGAGTGTAAAACATAGGCATAAATAGAGAGCTTGCAAGAGAAAGTATTTTTAGGTGAAGTTGTTAGGGTAGGAGACAAAGCCCAGAAGCTTGAAGGGACAACGTCATCCAAGTTCAGGGGATCTTAAGTAGTTGCTGGAAAGGCAAAAGAAGTTCACACATCAAAAGACAATGTGATCGTACGGGACCAGGCAACGGCAGCAAGCCCAGCCGCCCTCTCTCCGTGCCCAGTGCCAGCACCACGGGTGGCACACAGCTCCCTGGTGGCACAGGGAGCCCGCTTCAGCATCTGGAAAAACCTCGTCCTTCGGCGGGGGAGAGGTGTCGCAATGGACTGCGGGAGGCTCCAGCACGGCAGGGAGCACCGGTGGCACTGTGTCCCCTCTCTCCTCTGCCCCACTGACCGGGGCACGCCTGGACTTGTCTCCTGAGCCCCGTCCTGGCAGGCACAGGGCTCTGGCTGGCGGCCACAGAGGATTCCTGTGCCTCAGCCGTGGCTTTGGTGTGCAGCTCCTCTGCATTCCTGCACACGGGGGCTCACGGACACCATCTTTTCGTGGGTGGTTTGGTCTTGCGAGAGTGCATGTTAGGACACCTGGCAGGTGAGACAGAGCTCCCTCCTCTGAAAATTCCCCAACTCCGTCATCCTCCGGGTTTTGCACTGGGTCGGGAGTGTGTTCCTGCTCAGACTGCACCCAGCGTACCCGGTCTGCAGGTTGAATAGCGGTTTGGTGTCAAAGAAACCCCCTGCTCTGAGCAAGGGGAGGCGTCTCATGGTTGCCAGTGACCGGCTGGGCCACGAGCGGCTTTGTGTGGCTGCGCAGGGCTGGCGCCCAGAGCTGCGGCTCTCCGTGCTGCAGCCAGGTGAGCCGCACCGGCACATCCCGTGCTGAGCACCGCGCTCCTGAGCTGGACCTGTGCGTGGGCAGCGAGGGAGCTGTGGGGCTTTACGTGCCTGCCCTTTCATGGCCGGGCTGCGGATGGCTCCTCTTGGCTTGCTAACAGCCTCGTTTGAGATGCTTGAACCCCACAGGGGTGCCCGAGCAGGTGGCATCCTTCAGGGCCGTGGGCTCGGGGACAGCAGCGGCACCCCGGCCGTGCGGCTGCGGACAGGTGCGTGCCACGGCGGCAGCGGGACCGGGGCCGCCCACCGCTGCTGCAGCGAGGGTCCGACCCTTCGGAGTCGGGAGAGCCACCTTGCTCCAGTGATGTTGCAAAATAGATTTGGCAGGAGCAGAGGAACAGCATGCCAAAATGCGCTAAGCTAAACCAGCTTTGCTCGGCGGATTTTTTTTTTTTTCTTCTTTCTTCACAAGCTGCCAAACCAAACGCCACTTTGGGGGCTGAGCTGAAGATGGGGATCCCCCTGCCCGCACCGCCGCCGCCGGCCGTGGAAATACTGTGTCGTGGCTCGTCAGGACTTGGCTCGCCAGCCCTGAAGAGCTGGGGCTGCTGGGGCACTGGTGTCCCCAGCAGGGCAACCTTGAGCCTGGGGGGGGCTCTCCCCTGTGGGGCTGCCCGTGCAGTGGGGACTCCCTGAAGCTGTCTGGAGGGTGTTTTTAAAGCAAATATTGCAAAGCATTCTCTGGCCTTCCGCTAGCCAGCGGGGAAGGGAAAAACAAACAAAAAAAATAACACCCTGGAAATCTATTCTGGTCTCACATGCGTCTCAAGTGGAAAATTTCAGCTGAAGTGATTTAGGTTGGCGGGGTTAAGGGAGGTGAGGCCCGGTTCCGTGCGGCAGGGAGGGATGGCTCCATGGCTGCCACGCCGGCAGGGACGGGTCTGGCAGCGGCTGCCAGTAACACCAGCCAGCGGCTCCAGAGGGGAGAGAAAGGAAACCTGAACCCAGGGAGAGCACGGGGGCCGCCTCCATTATACCTCCCAGCCTGGAAAAAAATACCACCCCCGACTTATCCGGGTGCCGAGGGATGTCTTTCCTTCTTGTCCTCACTGTCCCCCAAGCTGCCATCACTCATCTCAGTGCAGCCTGCGGAGGGGGTGTAGCGGCAGGGGGGACTTGGGGTGCGGTGGCTGGTGGGTCCCTGTCCCCGTCCCGCAGGAAGGATGATGAAGTGTGGCTGCTGCCACCCTGGCCCTGCTGCGGGTGAGCACCTGGGGGTCAAGGGCAGCTGGAGAAGGAGACATCTTTACTCCTCGGCCGGTGTCCCAGGGCCACTCACTTTGGCAGCTAGAGCTGGCTGGGAACTTGCCGTTGTTGGAAAATCGTAGTAATTTGTTGAAATGGAAACTTTTGATGGGAATGTGGGGTGTGGGAGTCCTCCGGTCCCGCGCCCTGGAGTCTGTCACCCACCTCCGCCATCCAGCTGATACCAGCATGGGCGGGTCTATCCCCATTCCCACATGGAAGGGGCAGATTTTTGAACCCTCAGACACCGGGGTCCGGCTCTCTGGGAAGGCAACAGGCGCAGGGCGGGCGAGTGGAGCTCCCTGCCGGCCGCAGCTCCCCTTTTTGGGGAGCTGTGGCCGGCAGGGAGCTCCACTCGCCCGCTCTGCGCCATCTGGGATGCTCTGGGAGCCAGCCAAGAGCTGCCGAAGCTCCATCATCAGGCTGAAAAATCGCATACAGGCGGCTCAGCCCTGATAGCCCGGTGCTGCCGTTTCAGATGCTGCTTCCAAGCTGCCCGACAGCAGGGGCTTATTTTTATTTCCTTTTTTTTTTTTTTTTTTTTTTTTTTAAAGGGAATTTACAGGATGACGTCTTTATCGCTTGTGCTGGACACAGCATCAGCGCATCCCTCTGCCAGGCACAGACACAGATGCTCAAGTGACCTCAGGCTGTATTGCTGCTGCTGCTGAGACCTGGAGCATCAGTTCCCCTCTGCTGTCACCACCTTAACAGCAGCTATTTCCACGTCAGAAGCATAATGAACTTGTGACACAAATATCTGAGTGATTTTTCTTTATGGTATGAAGAAGGGTCATGCTCAGAGACTGTGTCATTGAGCAAGATATACAATCAGGATCCAAAATCATGCAGGTACTCACTAAATTACACTATAAATTCTTGGGCCTGAAATAGTTTTCCCTGCCATTTTTGGCTGATACCAAGTATCTGCCCTGTATAGTAGGACATGTGCCATTATGTGATGCATGTTTGAGAGCGGTTGTGGTCTGCACTACTGCCTACTGCGGCATTTCAGTTAGAGAACGTTAAAATAAAGCATTATATTCAATAGAACTTACAGGAATGGCAACATAGAGTCTTTGGAGAGAGACATACCCATAACCGGAGGTTGGTGACTCTCAGTGCAGAGAGGATGAGGAGCTGCCGGCTGGACTGCAGACCGGGGGAACCAGGTCCTGCTGCCACCCCAAAAAGCCGCTCTTTTCTGGCTCAGGCTGACAAGCACAATTAGCTTTGTCCTATGTAGCTGACAGGGTAAATCCTATTAATGCCCCTAATTCAGATTAAGGACTATGCAGTTGCAAAGAGATTAAAATATGAAGTGAGAGAAAGCTCGTTATTCCAAGGATAGCAACTGTAATAAGGGGGGTCCACACCGCTCTCACGCTGCTGCTGCTCCCACCCCGTGTCCCAGGGCGGCAGAGCAGACAGACTCTCCTCTTTGTCAGGCTCTCGGGGTATAACCCCACAGTCCCGGATTAAAAAGATGTTGACCTGCCTTCCCTTGGCAGCCTGGTGACCAGCACTGCAGACAAACCCACTCCCCTCGGCGGTGGGAAGTGGTGGCTGTGGGCAGGGGCTGCAGGTGGGAACAGATCATGCTTTTCCCAAACCCTCAGGGGAGGGAGGTACTTGAAGCACATAACTCTCATCACATATTAAAGCAATTAATAGTAGTAAATTGGGGTAGTGAATTACATGCCACTACTTAATTGAAATTTTGAGTTTTAGTACAGGGAGGAAATGAGTCTGGAGAACGAGAGAGAAAGCAGCCCGCAGTCAGCATAGTGCTTCCATTGCGATGTGTATTGTCCAACACCACCTGCAGTACATGAACCAGAGGACTGTGGCAGTCACAGAAATGACTTTCTCCTTCAGTTATGGTCAGACCAGTTAAGACAAACCCTCTTTGATACATACCCTGCTGCTTCTCCCGGCTCCTTGCAGCACAGCCAGTGCCTGGGACTGCCCCTCAGGGGACGGGCAGAAGAGCCCCAGTGCCCCTCCTGCCAGCAGCACCGGGGCCCTGCTGGGGCTGGTGCTTCTCCACAGGGCTGCGTTTGCTTTTCAGCTGTCACCCAAGGCCTTGGAGAAGCCCTGAGAGCACCACCACTCTACTCCTCCCACAAGAGGAGATGAAAGGTATGGTCCCCCCATGGTCTGTGGGAGAGCAGAGCATGGCAGTTACCCAGCCATCAGGCACTAAAAGCAGGGAAGCAGAGCTACAAACCTGAAGATTCACCGCATGCTCTATCTTTTAAAGCACCTGCTTCTGTTTAGTTTTGGATTTTTGTTATTTTTTTTTTAAATAAAGCAGGGTTCAAACCTGTCTAAGCTTACTATGAAACACATTACCAGACTACTCCACTGCCCCCCCAAAAAGCAGCAGTAAAGAGCACAGATGAAGTGGTGACACATCCTATGGTGGATCCAGGGCACCAACTTTTATTTTAATGTAAGCCAGTTGCACAGCTGCTTAGACACACAAGGAAAAGGTAGAATTGTTCTCTCCCATTTCTGAGGGAGAATTGGCACCACTAGTAACATAGCGCTGTCTGGAGTTGCGGCCCTGGATCTTCCTTGGGAAGTGGTATGCAGGCTGAAGGGCTGGACCAGGGAAGTACTTCAGGCCAAAGCAGGTGGGATCTGTTCGGCATGCGCAATGAGTAATTGTATTATACACCAAAACATCGTTTGCATAGATCAGTACCAAAGAAATTCCAGCTACTGCAGCTCGCTGTAGCAGCAGGGCTGCACGAGCAGTGGCCTCCATCAACAAGAGGAGTTGCAGACACGTACTGAGCACAAGGCTACATTAGTTCCAACTACTATACAGAAACCATCCAGCTTTTATATTTTCAGTAAAATTCTGAATTACAATTACAATATAAATCGTAACACTTAGCAAACCAAATTGAAATACATACTGTGTTCCAGCTCCAGGTTGTTTTTAATGGCAAACTATCCTCAAGTACAATGAGTATTTCTGCTGACCACTGTATCATTTATAGAGGAATTTTTTTCAACTGATCTGTAAGTCAACATAAAACAACACTCCTTAAGACCGCATAAAACTTGTCTTAGGCAACTGTAATTTGTATTTAGTCAAAAAACATGCAGCAGTATGTTTTGTCTAGAGAAAGACCTCAACTGGTTGACTGAAGTGCCTATCACTTCTTTAAACGTGGGGATGGAAAAAAACAACAACAGCTTTGCCACTATCATTATTTACGCCCTTTCCTACTTCCACATTTAATTCCAGTAACAAGTATTTCTTAGACTATCTTCAAAACGTAGGCCATTTTGTACCTCTTTTAGCCAGACTGTAAAAATGTTCTGACAAGTTGAATCCAAATTGAGAATTTTCTTTTAAGTATAAGTTCAAGTTTTACAAAATCTTTGCTTTACAGAGCCAGAAGTTGAAATTTCTCACCAGCTGGCACTCATGTAAAATATACAGGCAGCCAAAAGGTAGAAATTTTACCTCCAACTAAAAGCTTGAAAAAAGTTCCCTTTGCAGGATCCAGAACTTAATGCACCATTTCAAAGCTCTAACACCCCTTTCTCCTCCTCCTCCCAGTTTTCAACTAGGGGAAGTTAAAATGAGAAAGTAAGAAAAGGACCTTGAAGAAATCAAGGGACTCCAACAACATGACAAAATCCTCTGACCAGTTTCAGCAGTTCCAGCTACTCAATGCAGTTGGTATATGTACTTCCGGTAGCATGCTTTACCTTTATTTTGTGGATATATATATTTAAATAAAGTCCAGTACAAGAAAGCATTGATGTTTCTGAAAACTTGTGTAGCCCTTCTCTTCAGAGTCAGCACTGTACAGAACTAGCTGAAGTCAAAAGCTAGACTCTTCAATAAACAGCATTAAAAAAAAAAAAAAAAACAAACAAAAAAACCCCAAAAAAATAAAAAACAAGAGCTAAAGGGTCTGTGACAACTTGCAGAGCTGTACTAACCCATGCTGCCTCAGGGGCACTACATGCACGTTCGCTAAAAGACTACCTCTCTCTGTGGACATCTGTATCTATTGCAGGTTTGCTGTTTGGTGTTAAGAACTGAATTCTAAGGTCATGCTCTAAAAGAATACCAACAAATTGCCTTTTAGCCTTCCAGGAACTTCTAGGATTTTCAGTTCATGCAAGTTTATCAAGCTTGAGTTATTTATGGTTTAATACAAAGCTGAAATAATGGGCTAGAGAAAAGAAGGCTTCTCGAAACAATCGTGTACATCTATCTTCTAGCTACCTCTTCTGCCTAGCCCCTCCCAAAGTTAGCCTGAAAAACAGTAAAATCTACACAAAGTTTTATTGCAATCATACAAGGGATACATCAAGGGTCAAATACAACAAATACTATGATGCAATTTTACATTTATTAAACTACAGTTCAAAGCACAAATTTACACATTCTAAATACACTAAACATCTAATGAAGTCACACTGGTCTCCCACTGACATTTGATATATCTGGGCGAAAGACAATAACTTTACAAGACTTTTTTTTTTTCTAACAGGAATCCTTAGTATAAAAACTGTGTACTTGTATGTAAACTGTTGAAGAACCCAAGTGATGGGTTTCCATCTCCACTAAGTCATCCATTTTGTTGCATATTTAAACGCTCAGGGGTTGAATGAACTTGATTTTAAATTTGGACGCCATTATCTAACCCTCCCACCCCCCAGTGAATTGTAGCTGTAGCTTGTTTTGCCTGGTCCCCATTAGCTATTACTATTTTTTCAAGTTTTGAAGAGAATGAATTGAATTCAAGATTGTTCCATTTCTTCCACACTGGAATGTTGACCAGACAAACTACAGACTTGCAACTGCAGGTCTAAATGAAGCGTTAATGCCTGTGTTTAAGCTGCAGTGGAAAAGCGGTCTTCCGGGCTCAGCTGAATGCAAGAAGGCACAAAGAAGAAGTTCTTCATCAATGTGTCTGAAGCAATTCCAGCATCTTGCATCTCATCCCTGCAGCAGAAAAGGATGAGAATTGTAATAAGTTGTTTTCATGTACAGTTTCACATGAGAAACCAGCCTCAAATATAGCATTTGAGGTCCGCTGCCCCTGGATAGGTTGGCCCCAGTCCCAGCAGAAAGGAGAATCAGCTATGCAAGTACTTGGCAGATACAGAAAAGCCATGACTCTGCACTTGCAGCATACCTCTGTATTGGAACAGGTTACCCAGCTCATCATCACCACAACAGTGTTACCACCCTTCCTGCCTACGATAGTGATAATATTGTAGGCACGCTGCAATTATTAGTATTAGGAAACCTCAACAGCTGATGCCGACCGGTAAAAGGCTATTACTCAGCAACAACTACCACTAAACTCAGTTCACATTGAGTATTTTGCTTTCCTTTGTCAACCCTCAAGCAAAGTAGGCATTTTATCACAGCTCTCAGTTTAGTCCTAGCAGAGACAGACAGAATAGTAACAAAAACCCCAACAAATTTAGAAGGCATGCTCTTGTGCTCAGTTGCATCTTCCTGTATTTGCCATCAAATACCATTTATAATTGGCTGTAAGTGCACACTCTTGAATGAAGTGAAAACTATCTTGTCACTATCAAGAGAACTTTCTTACCAGTCACTGAAAGACATCATGTAGTAAATCAGTGGCCTCTGATAGTCGTTAAAGGTAGACTGTTCACCTAAGGTACCAGAACCCATATTATCAAAGATCAGCCAATCTCCAACGCTCAACTCGGGAAGAAGACAGTTTTCCACAATTTGATCAAGCTCATCACAGGATGGACCCCAAAGGCTGCTTGCAAACAGAGGCTCATCTTCCTTGTATTTCTATATGGAAATGATCCAAGTAATTCAGGCTTTAGTTTATTAAATAAGAAAATTTTCAAATATATGCAAGGATAGTTTTATAAATAATATAAAATTATGTACATATGAAGTGTTAAATATATATTTAAAAATATAAGGATAAGAACTATCTCTGAAGATTATAGAAGGACTCACCTTGTGAACCTCTGGGATAGTATTCAGTTTCTCAGACAATTTACTTGCAAAAGAACCATAAACACCATCATTTATGTAATATGTAAATACTGGTTCATCATCATTCCTGGTTTGCTCCACTGGAAGTAAAAAAGAAGTAGTCTTGCATGCGTTTTTGTCATAAGTAGTCCTTTTGCAATCTAACTTAAGTCAACTGCTTTCTCCTGACAAGGGGGTTCCATATATACACTGGAATGGGAGAATTACGAGCAGAGTAATCTGTATGAGACCAGATTATAAATTCAGTTGTAACATTAAGTGTGAGGCTTAATAAAATAAATACTTTCAGTAATCATCACTGTTAAGGATATAAATCCAATTTCTACTTTAGCAGAGAAGCAGCTCGCTCTACAACACGTTTTTCTATGTTCTTCTAATATAGAACTTTCTAATACACCTTCTGTAAAGCGTGCGATACAGGTTTAACCATTGAGAAGTCAAACCTAGTAAGGAAACAAGAAGTGCCACATAAATGTAACAAAGTGAGATACAAATAACATATGGTCAGATCCTAAAAGGTAGATCAAGGTGCAAGCATAAGGGAATGTATTCAATACATGCTGAGACAAACTAGTCCATCCTGACTAGAAGTTGGAAGTTATCTGTACTGATTCCTAACACGGAAAAGAAATTGACCCTTACCTCCAGAAGGAAGAAGTTTATCATACTCAACAGTCTTCTTTGCAATTATGTTAACTGCTAGTGTAAATGCAGAGGAAACATAGTAACATCCAGGCTCTGCAATCACATTAACACCAGATTCCTTAGGAAAGTAGACATCCAGCAATGGCCTGATGACGTGATTAACCTAGCAAATTGAAGTCAGAGGTAAGATCAGTGAAACTCCGCTTACGTGTATGTCAGATACGCACACACTCTTTCAGTCCGCAACAGTTCTAGTAAGCACACCAAAAGCTTACTCTGTTCCTCCATTCTCTGACAAGTGCCCTTACCAGAAGTCCAAAATTTACAGAAGCGTTTAAGAAAATAGGACATTCTGCTGAAGACTGAATACCTTGAGTTAGAGTACTACACAGTCCCTCCTCACAGCCAAAGTTCAAGTTGCGGTACACTCCAGAGTGCACAAGTAATTTCAAAGTTTGTCCAGCACAACAGATAATGTAAATTTATGTATGAATCCAGACAAACAAGGAAAAGGCCTTTTTGTGATCAGTTCTCAATACTGTCATATTAGATGCTCAAATCTTAAGGCAGATATTTAAGGATTAACAAGTATTTTGGACAAGTAACAGAACAGGTAGAACTAAGAAAAAGCCCTGATTGTTGTTATTAACTTTTCATTGAATCACTTTCACTGTCCTACATTGCAGGAGTTTGTCTTTAAGACAACACAACAGCATGAACAAGTTATTATTCTGTTTTATGTGCTACTGCGTACTAGAGATTCCATTTAGGCCAAATTAGCATTAAGATTTTTATTTAAAGCTAGCCAAAGCAAAGATAAAAGCAAGACCTTTAGTCTTCAGTTCTAAAGCAAAGTACCAGAAACTTTCATACAATAGCAATATGGGTTATGAGCCAAAAAGCATGCTAAGCAATCCTGGCCCAAACTATGCAAGAGAGTAAACAGTCGGACAATAACAGTCAACTGCCAAAAAACTGAATTACTGCTATTAAGGTGGCGTAGGATAGTAATTTAATCTGTGACATGCTTAAGTCAGCATTCACCCAGTGAACAGCACCAAAAAGAAATAGTCATCACCTGCCTCCCTCCAAGGACTGATTACACTACCCATGTTTAAGAATATAAACCCAATTATTTGCATCTTATGAATTACAGTCTAACATGGAATTTAGAATAGGTTTCAGCTATTAATGTTAGTTGCAGTTTGAATGTTAAATGCTTCGGCTTCATAAATCAAAATTAGAGTTTCAACTTCCAATACATTTACCTCTTCCAGTTGAAGTTCGGAACCTGTGAAGCCACCACCAATATCCAACATGTTCATCTTAAAGCCAAATTCTTCCTAAAATACATAGGCAGAATGTAAGCACACGGACAACTCTAACTATAAAAATGTTTTTTGTTGCTCCTTACTGTGGTTGTTTTCTATATACTCATACTTTTAAGCATATTTAGCAGAGTATGTCTAGCAAGGCAGTAACAGCATTGTGAAGTTAGTATAGCTCCATTAAACCTAGCAGGAATAGCATTGGGATGTCAATAGAGGCCGGTTACACAATTCTCAAGTAGAAGTCCCACAGCAACATCAACTCTCGTCTTGTGGCATTTGTTATATTCAGACAATATTTGCTGAACAGGGTGGTGCATTCTGACAAAGTTTCAGGAATTTACAAATATACATAATGCAAGTCTTTTGGATAGGGCTTAGATGACAAGACCACTACAATAAATTTTCACAAAGATCAGTGAGAACTTCAGTTCTGTTGCCCTCCGTGTGTTACCGGTCACAGCTAATGTACTAACTGCAGTAATAAGAGTAAAAAGATGCAGTCTTCTCTATTTAGTTTACGAGCTTCTCATTTACAGGAAGACAGATGTTCATAGAAGGGATTTTTGAATTTTGCAATATAAGAAATACACATAGACCACGTAAGACTCACATGAGTCATCTGAAGCATCCAACAAACCCATTCTACTTCATTCAAATTTGGATATCCCCTCCCCCAATATAACACCTTTATTTCTTATGATGCTTCATTATTAATCTCAGAAATCACATACACCAAGTTAGTGGTTGTATCATGATAAATGCCAGCACACAAACATTTAATATTTTAATATAGCTTAAAAGTGTCAACTGTGTATTTGCAGGATTGACATTTGAATTTCAAAAAGCCTTTACCAAAAGTGGGAAACTAATTTTTTACTGGAAAATAGCATACAAGTCTACTGCCTGTCAGTAGGACAGTATTCATTAACCTTTGTCCCCAGTTAGTACTGTAAGTCTTTTTTACCTCTACCACACATCTCATCATGGAGTATTTAGTCCCTTACTAAAAGTTCCATTTCCTGCATTGATATATTTTGGAAAAAACGTAGTTGGCTTGTTAGTATGATTAGAATAGAATGGATCCTCTACTGTAGCAATTGCATGTGTGTATATATCTACTTACAGCCATGTCAAACACACACCGAGCATCAGATATAGCATGAATGTACGTTTGCATTTCCTTGCAAGAGCCTGAAACATGAAATCTGAAAGAAATAAAAGCACAGTTAATACACTGAACTGTGCAGCTTTCAGACCAAGCAAACTGTTTCACCATCTAGAACAGCAATGGAAGCAGTTCATTCCCAAGTGGCTCAAGGCAAGCTTGCATGATTAATACGGTAACCGTGCAAAGAATAAGTTCTGAAGACAATTGCCTTCTACTCCATTGGATTTGTACTTGAGGCTTGTCTTAGTCTTAATGCTAAGAATGTCCTACAGTATTTTCCTCTTTACAAAACAACAACAGATTTACCGAACCTTTCAGTCTTCGCTATCAAAGCAGTTAAAACGTGTTCTTCAGTGGGTGCCAATGCTAACAGTACCTGCATACAGTTTCCCTTCTCTTATCCTACTTCGTATTGCTTTGCCTGTATGCCCTTTCTCCCAGGCCATCCAGATTTCTTCTCAAAGCCAGGGCTGTACTGTGCACATTCCCTACTCTCTCCAGCATTTGGAGAGGGTGACAAGAGGCGTGTGCCAGTGCCACCCTGTTCCAAAGCCTCTTCACCCCAAGCCAGTTCCTAGTTTCACAGCAGGACTGAATAGGCTGGTGAGCAGGTCATCAGAAGCAGAGAAGTGCTGACTCCTCCCACAAGCTCCTGAGTTCCCTCTGGTTCCTTGTCCAAAAGGTTTAAGTAGTACCATAATACTGGTAGTAACTGAGGTGCTAAAATAAGTGCCAACATTCCCACAGGCTTCCTAAAGATCTGTAATGTCTGCTGGTTCTGGACAGACCATACACATACCCATCTGAGCCATAATGCTCTCTACTCCAAGTCTACTCACTTCTTTAAGGAATGCCATTTTGAGGCAGAAGTCACTTTTAAACTTACTTGCAACAATCTACATGTGGATTTTTAATTTTTTAAATAAAGAAAATGCAAAAAAGCCATGTGATTTTTGTTAAAGTTAGTTTAGATATTCTGAGGTATATTTTTTCAGTAATATAATGTAATTTTAAAATACATTCATCATTTATAACAATTATAGTACATTTATACTATAATTTAACATCAAACAGTTTTATATCAAAACAATTGTGGTTTAAATCCTCAAAACCTGGCTTCCATTGTGAACACCATTTTTACTGCATTGATGACCCATGCTCTTTTACTTGTTTGGTTGCTTTCTTGAAACATTCACGAGCACACGATACATTAATAGCTGAAGGCAGACAAAACAGACTTGGGCATGCATTTTTCTTCCATATAGTAAAATCTTTGTGTCAGACTTCAAATTAAAGTACCACAGATCATCTGGTAGCTCTCAGAACACTAAGATTCATTCCTGCCATCTGCAAGTCAAACTCATCTGAGTATTTTGTCTTGATATGATCAAAGAGTGCCATAGGACCTAACTCTTCAAAAATCCAACCCATGTTCATCTTGTTCAAAGTCTGTCCAAGCTATCCCATGCTATACTAGAACTTATCTGTTATGCAGTTGATTGCTGGAAAGATACAAATCAAGTTACCACAGAAGTTCAAGAATATAGCTAGAAAATAGGAGAGGCTTCTAAACTTTTATGTTGACAGAAGGATTTCTGATACAAAGTTTCAAATTGCTTTGATGTCTGTAACAGTCACTTTGTTTCATACTAGCTTTTGCTTGGATATTAGCCCTTGCTTGCCAGCAAAAACTCACAGTCCAGAAGTTTTTTGGTTTCCTTTAAAAAACCCTGTACAATAGTGCCAAAGGGGGGGAGGGGGGACACGGGGGACAGGGACACGGACCTTTTGTATTTTAAGTCTTGAGTACATCATACAAACATCTGCTCAGCCAGCAGAGAACAATAAAGTTACTCACTTAACACCAACTATTTGGACTCCCAACTCCTTAGCACATTCCATGAGGTGCCTACAGTTCTTCAGGGTGGTGCCAAACTTCATATTCATCTCCTCATCAGCAGTAATGTCTTCTGTGGCAATGTGCAGTAAGAGCCTAAGAGAAGGGGAAGATGATTGGGGCAGTTGGTTTACATCATCAGCACATGTGAAGCCTGAAGACTGTCAGAAGTGTGTTGATTATGTTGTCAGTACTCCAGCTCCATCGATGGATGAGTCAAGTCAACCTAATAAAAACAATCCTGTACAGAGAAAAAACTAGCAATTAGGGGCTAAAACATGGAGCCAACAAGGACAAGGGATTTCGAAATGAAGCAACTAAGACTCTTTTGTAGCAGCAAGAGTCTGTTGAGTGCTGTAATAAAAGAGAGTGTTACCTTCTAATACAGTGTACTTCCTCATAAAGCCATTAAGACTGCAGTATGCTTTTCCCACCTCCATCCTCCTTTCTAGCCAAAAGGAGAACATGGAGATTCCCCTTCAGTCAGTAATCTATCAGATTTGGTTAAACTCAGCATCTAGAGAACACCAGGCTGACACATTGAAAGCACAGCCTGGCCACATCCCTCCACCTCCCCTTCTGGCTGAGCACATGGACTGGGGGCTGAGCACTGGGGTGGGGATGTCAGTGCAGTCCCTGCTCCTTCTTCCAGGGCACTTGTGGAGCAGGGAGACAATAAGTACCATCTCTTACAGTCTTATGCAGTGAGACAGCTTCCTCTCTCTAGTTAAAGCCCCATTCTGGGTAGGTTTGGCAAACTGCAGTGCCAGTGTTGGGAGTTTGCTATGTTGAAGTAACATGTCTTTGCTACTCAAGTGTTAACATCAAAACAGCCACAGGTACACCTCAAACTCACAAATTCAGACTGCTGTCCACTAAGAAAGCCACTGGCTTCCTCTCCTCACCCCGCCCCCCCCCCCCCCCCACGATCAATTAACTAGCCATATAGTAAGTTAAACACAAGTTGTGTCATGATATACACACAGATAGCACACAGCACATTTCACTTAACCAAGATGGAGAGTGTAAACAAGAAATACAAGCTCTGCACTCAAAGTGAAATAGTTCTTTTCAAGACATGAAACAAGCAAAACTTAGCCTAATGACTACAAAATGCATTGGCCTAACAGCTACCCTGACTCCTAGAGTCCTTTCCAAATGTCTCACAATGTGTTTTAAGTCTATTTTATAAAGAGGAAAAAAAACCCTAAGTTCTCATAGGTTGCCCAGCAATCCTTGTTAATTGTAATTTATACCACTTCATTCATTGAGAAACTGACTAGCCTCTCACTAGGTGCTCCACTAGCATGGACACTTTTGTTCAACCGATTTGTAGTCAATATTTTGGAAAGTGTATGGAAAGAGTACTAGATGTAACAAAAAAAAAATGTTAAAAGTTAAATTCTTTAAAATATAAAAAAATTAAAATCCATAATACTATTGTTTGTAATCTCATGCTAAGATTACACGAAGCTGTTTCTTAAAGACATCCAATGTTAAGTTTTATTGATTAATTATTATGGCAGCACTGAAAGTTAAGATATTTTTCTAGTGCAAACCACTGAAAGAGTAATTCTGATTTCTAGAAATCTAGTATTCTTCTTCCTGGGTTTCAGCCAATTAAAGCAGGGCTAGAGGTTGATGTGTGTGTTTGAGGTTTGGATTTTGTTTATTTTCAAGGAAGCACTGACACTTAAGCCAACCACGCCTCTTACTGGAGTTCTTAGGACACCAGCAATCTCAGCAGTAGCAGCTGTGCCTGGGAAAATCCAAAGGTATAAAGAAACAGAAGACTAGACACTCCTTTCTGACATTTCTCCTCTTTCTTAAAAGAATTTGCAACTGTTCAAGTTACTAAGACTTCCAAAGGCAGAAACATCAATTATAAGAAGAGACCCACCCACTGAGTTCAGTGCAGAAAGTTAAAAGAATTTTCAGAAAGTGAGGAGAATTACAGCTTTCTAAGCAGAATTTCCTCAGCCAAAGTGTAATTAGCTTCATCCACAAAAAGAAAACCTAGCTATAACCACCACACACAGGAAGAACAAAGCAATGTAAAGGTTTTCACTTCTTGCAATTATGCCAAGGAAGAGAAAGAGGAAAACTCGGTTGTCACTTCAGCAAAGTTTTAATGACCTGCATAATAAGAATTCTAATAAAACACAAACAAGTCTCTACCCAATAAGACAGCCGGAGATCAGGTTTCTAGAAAAATTAGATGGCAAATTGCAGTTGTTTCGTAGACGTTGAGTTTCTTGTCCTTGGTAAAGAGGAACTTTTTCAAATATTAGACTACAGGATCCTTGAAAAGAAGTGGAGAGTTTATGTTGTTTTTCTCTAGCTCATGAAACTCCTTCATTCTGTCTCCCTGCTTCACAATTTCTCTGGCTCAAGAAAAATCTGCATCCTAACTTCTCTTCCTGTGAATGTTATGATAGACATCTTCTAAAACAGGCTGTTAGACTCAAGGAAATAAATCAACATAAGAACTAACAACAGACTAAAACCACCAGAGATAAACACTAATGATTGAGATACAGCTTTAGCATTGCTAAGGCTTTCAAATACATGGAGTATGTCAAGGCCAAGATTTTACACATCAAATTATTTATCACAGATAACATTCTTTGCACAGGAAGTACTCTCCAGTATGCAAAGCACTGACAGGTTTCCATGAGGAGGAAGTGTAGTCACTACCATCAGCAATATTAGCTCTCCGGGTAGCCCAAAAACAAAACGAAAAGAATAGCCAGGTGGGATGAGCAGAGTCTCCAGATACTGAACTCAGTAGAATCTTCCCAATTCTACAGCTACGGCCACAATTTTGGGAGAAGACATGACACATTAATAAGGACTGTCTAGACCAAGGGATTTGTAAAGGATGTCAGGATTTCAGTTTCTTAGTGTGCTCCAATGATGTTTGTGGGAAGCTATACCTAGTTCATCACTGGAAGGCAGTGTAACATTTACTAAGGCTCCAACTCCAAATTTCTTAAAGGTATGGCCCACAGCCAAAGTATTCCTATGTGAGGGATGTGATGCTTAATGACATGCGCACCTATCAGTCCAGAAGGGACCACAATACATTGGCAGCAATAAAATTCTCATATTTAGCAACCAGTACATCAGCTTTGATCACTTCTCTACAGAAAGCATCTGGGCCAATACTGAAGTGACTAAAAACAGAACTGGAGTCAAATTTCTCACAGTTTTAAGTATGCCTACAGGTATTTCCCCACTATTAATAGACCTGCAGAGCATGCCCAAGCCCTAGATGGGACCCAATGCACATGCTTACTTGCTGATCAAACAACCCATAATACAAGCAAAATTAAGTTTCCACCACATAAAAAGCAAAACCAGAATTTTAACACTTACTTAGCATTTGGATGGTTACGTGCAATTTTCTTCAGCTCAATATCATTGTCACAAGTCATGATGTTTATCCCAGCTTTCGCTGCATACTTTATCTGAGAAGCTTGCTTGCAAGGATTTGTATATATCATGTTTTCAGGAGAAATTCCCAGGTCTTGTACCAATGCCATTTCAGACTGAAAAACAGGACCATACCAGATTTTGACACACAGTGCAGTGCACTATCTTTACTGAATTTTTATTAGATGTGCTCTAGTACTGGACTAAATAGTCAAAATACACTAAAGAGAATACTATTCACTGCTGCTAGGGTGGAAGTACAGATTTGCAACTGCTAGTTACACAGAAGTTCCCAATTTAAATTATATTATATATAACCATGGCACTTTACACCAAAAAGCTTATTTTAAAACAGTAGACAGATGGAAGAAAATAAGGCACACAGATACTCAGAAAACAAAAACAACTTACTTTACTGGAACATGCAAATCCAACACCAAGGGTTCCCAAAATTTCAAGTACACCTGGAGTAGAATTGCATCTTACAGGATAAAATGGTTTTATTGGTGCCATCACGTTCTGCCATTGTGTGTTCTTCTTTACAAGCTTTCCAAGATCACCAACATAAAATGCTCTTTTTCCACTCTAAACAAAAGGAAAAACAGGAAAATGAAGTGTCTAAAATTGTGAGTTTGCTGTCACAACATAAATAACCCACAAAACTAGGTCTTAAAGAATTATGTACGTTATTTTCATCCTGCTATTAACTTTTAGGTTTGACCTTGAACAATCCTCTTTTTACTTTCACCTAGCAATTTGAACTACTTTAAAAATCAGTAAAAATCAAAAGGAATACCTACCACTTCAGAGATATTATGAATGCTATTTAGACAATATTCTGAGATTCCTGAACAAGAGATGGTCTGTTGATTTTATCTTATAATTCAGAATAGGTTACAAATTTCTTCCAATTTTGTGTTTTCAGAAGTCTGCAACTTTTTGGAGGAAGAAAATCCACCAGGACAAAAGCTTCCACAGTCTCAACATAATTTATAGCTTATTATACATGGAAAAAAAAAATCTAATGCACTACCATTATTTTAACATCTAGCTAAGAGCTCATTTTACTGAAAATTTGTTTGATAGTATTTAATTCAGGAAGTCAAGTTTGAGACTGTTCACATCTTGTGAAGCACAAAGTTAAAACAGAATTTTAAGAAGTAAACTCAATGTGTTAAGGTTGCAGAGTCAAGTGCATAATCTTCAAGAAAAAGCAGCAGACACTTTTTGTGGAAACTGTTAACAGTGCCCCTTGTGCATCTGTTACCATTGTCTTTGTCAATATTAAGTCATGATGTGGATGCAGTGGATCAAAATCCAAACAGATCATTCTATAATTGTTTATAATGTGCACTCTAAATTCCTGTAAATGAAGGGCCTACTCTGTATCATTTAAAGACCATTACAAAATATATGATCGATCTGAATTAAGACTGTACTGTACATCAAATGTTAATTCTAGCACTTGACTGTCACAGATATGAAACTATGTTGTGGCTTATTGTATACAATGTCTTTATTTCTGTTTAAAAAACACAAATAGAAATTCCATCGGGTGGAAGCATACTGACCCCCTGTACGGGTCACCAGCAGGAATGGGATCTGGAGCTTTAGATCCATGGCACAGGCCTCTACCCCTTGAGCTAAAGGAGTAAATGAAAGCAGCAGGAGGCAGCTATCCTCTGTGAGCCAGCCAGTGGTTGGAGACATGACATGTTGCCAGTAGTTTACCTATTTATTTGCTAGACAGAAAAAGAATATTAGGAATCAGGATTTGGGAATCCTACACCTGAGTTCAGAAGGCCATGGGATTTAGCTGTTTGCTGTACTATAGTTGAGCACTTGCATTTGAACATTAGTTCTGCTAAACCAAGGGAAAAGTGAACAACTCATAGGTATGGCATATTAGGGATACAGTATTTGCTTAATGAAACTTTTTTTTTTTTTTAAAAAAAAGCTCTATTTCTACAAACTTGCCTATAAAACAAAGACAACTTCTTACTGCCTCCTAAAAAGTGAGTGAAGCCTTATTGAATAAGACTATTATTATATACACAGAATTATTTGTTTCTTTCCAATAGATTGCTAAACCTTAATAGCTTTTAGACCAGTTTTTTTTCTTGAAAGAAAAAAAGGTAGCACCTCACAACATGCTTGTACCCATGTTTCCAACAGAGAGAAGGATAACAGGAAGATGTATAACAATACAACCGTGATTGACCACAGAAATTTAAAACATGGCTTTAAACTGGCTCAGCATACATATTTTTCTAAACTTTGGTATATTCTTAGGTAAAGAGCAAAAAAAGTTTCTAACTCAGTAATATTCACCTGGTCAATTCCAGGTTCCTTGTCTAAACCCCACTGATAATAACATCTCTTGAAACAATGAGATAGGAACCTGTATTTAATTACATCAGCAAGAGTACTTTCCTACTAGCCACACTGAGGGAGGTAACAACTGTTGCCCAAATTTCATGAGCAGAGTTCAGCCCGAGGCAAACAAACAGCAAAGTAGAATTAGAAGAGGAAACTACTTTATAAGGTGAGTTTTAGCTGACTGTTCCTCTACTGCCGTCAGCTCATCAGTGCTAAATACCTTGACCTAGTTTGAAGACTTAGAGGACTAAACCAGAAGATTTGGAAAACTTATAAAACTTACATGAGTATGTTCATAAATACAGTTGTCAATAACATCTGCAAGAGTTGCTCCTTCATCCAACAGGCCAATGGAGTAATTTGCATCCTCCAGAAATCCTTTCATCTCAGCCGTATTCCACAAAGCCGACAGTCATAAACCAAGAAACACAAGGAATGGGCTTCCAAGCCTTATATCCGGGTCCTTAAATTATGCAACAAACTGTACAAAGAAAACAAATCAATGGGAAAAGAGGCACAAAGCATACTACACCACTATTTAAAAATTACACATAGTAACACACATACACTCTCTCTCTCTCCACAAAAATTAAAAATTTTTTACTCTGTCCACTCTCCATTTGCCAGGGATAAGGATAGTGCAATTCTACTGAAGCAAAGAATAAAATAGAAGCTGTGTCTTTTAAATGTGTTACTAACTTAACAGTAAGAAACCATTGAAGCAAGCCTGGTCTTGAGAAGCACCCCAGACTGTACGCACACTGATCTGTGTTAAGGTTATGGAAGCTATGAAAATACTGCAAGTGTAGCATACTTGACAAACACTTCAGCTCAGTTTTTCTTTAGTATAACATCTTAAATGACATTAGTATTCAAGTATGCAACTGGAAGACTGCCTGTAATACAACATTTCTGAATGTTAAAGAATACTTGTAGTTTACTGACTAAATGTTAGCATTGATATCTGTTAAGATTCACATATTTGTGTTAACATTCTGTTTTTTGTTTAGATGCTAATTTATAACCACTGCCTTCACACACTGTATTTACTAAACATGTATTTTGTTCACAAGATCACTACAGCACAAAAATCTTCAATAGAGGTTAACAGAAGGAAGCCACTAGCTAGAAGTAGTTTTTAAAAATGACAACTAATCTCAGTAAGTGGAAATGGTATTAAAAGAAAGTAACAGTTATAGCCTAGCTTTATTTGCATCTTGTTTATTCTCAAACCTTCACTGCAAATTAGATGTTGTTTATAAGCAGTGTTTTCCAAAAGACAACCTGAATCAACACAATCCAAAGACAGAAAACATTATTAAATATACAGTCTTAGAATATGGATTAAATACTCGGTCTCAAGTTATAAAATAAATCAGCAGACAGCAGAAAACTTCCAACAGTTGTTTATACACCTTCAGCCTTATTTGATGAATACAATCTGCATTTTACATTCCATTAGAGTTGTAGGTCTTGTTTAAAGGCAGTTTATTCACTTATAGCAACAGACTGACCAGACTTTGTTGCAGTTGTCATCTTTATGACTAACACAAGATTGATTAAAACCAGTCAGCTAATTAGATCCCTTCTTTACATGGATACCCAAGACTTCTTCTAATCTCTCAACAGAAGCTGCATAGTATTTATAAAAAAAAAAAAAAAGATTGCTTTCTTAAGGCACCTGTACTTGGCTTTAAAATAACAAAATTATTTTTCTAATTAAAAGTGTTGATAGAAACCAGAAACATTACAGCCAAAGGTAAAAAAATGTTTCATAAAGACTCTAAAAGCTAGGATGATAATTAGGCTTCAAATAATCACGAGGCCACAGAATTAACTGTCTCATGTTTCTCCCACCACCTCCCTACTGTCAAAAAAAAAAAAATTCCACAATTTGCAACATAAGTTTGGTCAACATTGTTAACATTGTTACTTTTGCTCAAGCTATTATTACTACAACAACTAAGCAGCAGTTGCTCCTGCTTGTCATTACACCAAATAACAGGGAAAAGAGCCAGCAGAGTTTTGTACGCTTTCTGCGTAACTCAAGTATGCCACCTATGTTTAAGAGAAGTAGTTACTGCCAGGTGAATTTAACTCAGCAGCAGCAAGAATTTTCAGTCATATTCAGAAGATTAATGTTTAAAAACAAGTACACTGGGTAAGAACATACTTGTCTCACACCTACAGTGAGTCACATGCTTATTTAAGTGAATCCTGAAGATCTAAAACAATAATGAAAGAGCATGATAATTATCATATTGATGTAAGGATTTAAGTAAATTATAATTATAGAAAGAATTACTAGGTCGTAGACACTTTAATAACCAGGAAAAATGCTTTCAGTCAGTCACAGCTCAGTTTAAGTTTGCGAGTAACAGCTAAAATCGTTAAAAAAAAAAAAAACCCAAAACAACCCACAGTATTAAACAAAAAAAGTCAAGCTTGTTAACAAAGTTTGACTTAGAATCAGTGAAACAAACATGAACAGGAGTCATGTTTACATAGCTACTGTCACCCTCTGAACAGGTACTTCATCAGTATCCTTCATTTGGTAGATGATTAGCACAAAGTCCTCAACATGTTCACTTCTGTAAAATATCCATGATTTCCAGAAGCAGAGTACCAAAAAGGGTGTGGTTTGGGTTTGGTTTTGTTTTTTCCCCCCCACGGAAAGAAAAGCTGCCATCAGCATTTTACTGAAAGACTTATATAGTTCTGGAGTATTCAAAACACAAAGATCAAAAGATGAAAAAGCGCTAACAGTAGAGCTTAATTATTGTAGCATAATTTATTTATACTATAACTTAAACAGCTTAATGTTTAACTAAGTTATAAAGTACTTTATGCATCCTCAGGAACTTGCTGGTTGTGTAATGCACATTAAACTTTTCTTCTACAATAACAGCTCTTCTGTTGTCTTCTTGCAAGACAAATACTACACAAAGAGGAATAAATAAACAACCATGGCAAACACAGGCAAGAGAAAAGTGATTTCCATTTTCAGCAGATTATTCAAATGTAGATCTATTAACCATTCAAAACCCCAAGTTTTTTAATCCTTCCGTTACACAGAGGACAAATAAGCTTTCTGCTTCATCTACATCCATGACATCTTTTAGGACTCATCTAATCTATGCTGTGACTTCAGAAAAAATTCAACAAAACTCAGTGGCAACATTTTGACACAGTAACTCTGTAGAAGATGAGCTTTCATGATCCCAGTTCCTCTTCCACCCTCCCTGCTCACATCCAACCAGTAAATACTGTAAGTACCTGCAACTGAATGCATGCAAGAAGTGACTGGGACTGGCAGAAGCCTCGTATCTGAGCTTCTTTTTCCTTATTGTTTATTCAAGTTGGACAAACTCTGTTTCTGATCATAAGCGCACAATTGCCTGACATACCATACAAACCTGTTAAAAAGCCTGAAAGCAGAAGTAAAGCATTTTAAGGATTTACTGTATACAAGAGTACTACTTAGCTAGATTTTAAAGTTTTGGTGTTGTGTTTTTTTTTTTTTTTTTTTTTTTTACTACAAGCCACTTCCTACACTCTAAAGCATGCAAACAGTCAAGACCCCTTCCACTGAATGAATGCACCCCTGCCCCTGACCTGCCCTGCTGGGGTGTCTCAGCACACCCAGCGGAACCCACCCCTCACTGCACTGAATGGATTTTTAGACCCAGCCATCAGCACATCCCCCACAGGCTAACTGCTTGTGCCTCATATTTCAAATGAAGAAGCTCGAGCTAAACAGCTTTTTTCTTCAAGTCTTGGTGATCACCTGAGTTACATGGGAGTAAATTGAAGCTAATATTCTAGTACTCTTAAAAGAAAAGGTTTTTTTGGTTAATGACTGTGGTGTCTACAGCTGCCCTTTTACTTCTGGGGAGATCCTGGGCAGGGGGGTTAAGTAAAGCACGGTGGGGAGGAGGCCTCTCGACCACTAACACCTCAAAAACAACAACAAAAAGAACACTCATCTGGTAAGCAAGCAGATTAAGTCAAAATTAGGTCTTAGGCTACATCAGAGATCCTAAGAAAAAAGTCTATGTTTGAGAGCAAAAATAAATATATTAGTTTCAGAAGAGCAGGCTACTCCATAAAAAAAAAAAACAACACCACCACAACGGTACAGAAGTATGTTTTACTCAACTAATTGACCACATCAACCTTGAACAACAGCAAGGATTAATCAGGCAGCCAAGAGCTTCTTGTTAGCTTTGATGAAGGTCATTTCCTAAAACAGACGTTGTCTCTTGTAGTTCATGCATCCAAAAGCATCTTATGGTCAAGAGGCAGGGACAAAAAGAAATTCGTGCTAGTACAGACTTAAAATAGCTTGCAACAAGCCATAAACAACCTACTATAACCTCTCCCAGGCAGCTTACCAGCAATTGCTTTTTTCTTAGCTTTTTCATTTAGCAAAATTTGTCTAGCAAAAAAAAAAAAAGATAACATTAGCCTACCAACTTCTGTCCTCAGAGCCACAGCCCGTTCCTCTCCTCTCCAATTTCTCCTGCTCCAAAAGAAATGACATCTTTTGAGTCTTGTTGAGAACAGATAGGAAGAATATTCTACAAAGAGAAAAGTGAAATTCCTACCAGCACTGCTACAGCACAAAACCATGCATGCTTGAGAAATATTTCTTTAAGGGATCAATACCTACAGTAGGATTTGGGATTGGGCTATAACCTTACTCTGTTCTGACTGGGCCCCCTCCTGAGGGGAGAGAAGAATCAATGATAAAATTTGGGAAAGGATCAAATGAATACACTCAAAGAAATTGAGAGAATAGTTTAATACTTCTATGCCTGTAAGATGAGTCAGAAATCATTACAGTACAGAGTTCAGTCCTTGCTGGAAGTGCTGACTTGCTGCAAGTCATGATTTGACAGACTTAGTGTGGTAACACCACCCATTTTACCACCTGAAATGTTAGTCTGCACAATGCTCCAGGACATATATTTTAGGGCAAACAAAAGCTGTCAAGTGGTATGAGACTTCTACATAGACATGCAATTCCTTTCTTTGAAGTAAGCCTTACATCCTCAGGCTCTTTAGGGTTGAACACAATGACATCCCAGATAAAGAACTTTAAAAGTTTACATATTTAAACACTGCAATTAATTCAGACATCTGGAATAGAAGAAAATTAAAATGCTCTGAGAAGTGACTAACTAAACATGCGCTTGTCATATGCAAGCATCTGTAACAAATACATTTTTTTTTTTTTTTTACATTTTCAGAACTACATGTTGTTTGGCCTGAAAAAAAAAAAAACACACCACCTTGAGGTTTGGTTCTTTCATTAAAAACTTCCTCTGCAAAGAACAAAGTCTCTGTAAAATGAACAGACTCCCGTTAACGACTTTCAACTACATGTCTTATTAAGCAAAATAAATATTTATGAGATTAACAATTATGCTGATACAAAAATCATAAAGAGGTAAAATATATTCATCTCGCATTCCCTACAATACCGGTTCTTCACAGGTAAGAGATCAAAAAAGTAGAAGCATTTTGTCACTAACACTGGCAATTAAATACAGAACAGGCATACTAGAAGAGTAGAAACATAAGTACTCCATTTTCAGTGCAAGAAACACCTATTTATAATGGGAGTATCTTTTAAAAAATATTTCAAGATGCCACTTCATCACCAACTTACATCCTTATTATTCAGTTAGCTGAATGCAGCCACTGATGGAAATGCTGAAGCAGGTGTCTATTTACAGTGGCGGTGGACACTGTGTGTTACTCAAGTTGCCTCTCAGTACAAATCCACTGAGAGTGGCAGCAGACTACCTGTACAGCTTAGGTTAGTTGCATCTTATTCTCTCAGGAGCATTCCACAGAGTTAAATGAGCAATGTAACAAGAGCATCTCCGCTGAAGTAAGCGAGCCAAGTGGGTACATACTTAAAAACAATGGCCCATCTGATATATTTTACAAGAATCATGCTTTCAAGAACATCCTTCTGTTTTCTTGAAGTTCGTATACATTATTCAAAGCCAATAAGCTAGCAAAGCTTATAAAAGCAAGTACTCTTCCAAGTGGATGTGTACTTCTGTGGTATCATACCAGCACTTCTCTTTCATGACAGTGCAAGCAGTTACTTCCCTTTCCTATCCTCTTACTTGGTCAATATTAATATTTGGCCTTCCCACTGCCCCCCAACCCTCCAAATTCCCAGCCCTCCTGTTGCCCGATTGCCACTCAGTCCCATTTAGACAAAGTCCAGAGAGCTTTGAAGGCTAGCCAGTCCAGATAACTACTGCTTCCATTTAGCATAGACAGGGCTTGTTAACAGATTACATTTCCATCGCTACTTTTCTCCATTTCCGATCAACCAGATGTGGCAATAACTAGAACAGATTTTCAAGGGAGCAAGACTTCAGACGACAGTTGCCAGACTACGCAGGAAGTCAGAGCCTGAAGAGCAAGACAGAACTAAATCCCAAGTTCTTCCTTGGCCAGTGTAATACAAGGACAAAAGCGGGAGGGAGAGAATTATAAAAAGGAAGTGAGTTTAATGGGAATGTAAGTACACCTTCCGACAGAAGATATTTTTTTAATTGCATTGAAACCTACTATTAATAATTACATTTAAAAGCTCAATTGGCCATTTTCCCATTAAATCACTTTGCAAGTTGATTAGGACTCAAACTACCAATTAGCTGGCTAACTTATATCTTAGCTGTGTTTGAGGCAATTACCTGTGCTTCAGCACACCAAAACAGGTACAGATTTACTTGCATACTACTGCTACTTACCTCACCACTACATTCAACACTGAGCTACATATATTTGTGTATGGTGTATAACTGCTGAACACATAACAGATCCAAGATCAAAACACACAGATCTGAACATTCAGCTACAAAAACAGCAAATGCAGTGGGATTTCCATTCTAGGACAAGCTATACCTTGCACTATTTGCCACGACACATCAGTCCACCGGTTAGAGAAAGAATAATCTCAATGAAGGTACCAGAACAGCATTCTCAAAGAGAAAAACTTCAGTCAAAGCCACAATTCCTTCAAACAGTTTTAGAAACTAAAAAATGCATTTACAGTACCTTAAGATTTTATACTCTATTCACTCCTTCCTCCTAACAATTCTTTTGCCTTTTCTATCTTTTTACTGCTTTATTCCTCTTGAAGTGCAAAATGTCATGCAAGAGTGAGCCGAAACTGAGAAACTGAACAAGAGAAACAATTTTCCCAGATCTTTTGCTTATAAAAATCATGTGACACCTACTAAATAATGATGATATTAAAAGAATTTTCAGTTTGAACTGTATTCACTTGAATAGAGCAGTCATCTACATAGAACCAGACATATGTGGTTAATTCGGTAAGTTGCAAACAAAACGAGAAGAACATAACCTCTGGAGTTAATGCTAGAAAAACATGATAAACCAAGCTCATCCTGTGCCTCCTTTACTGCAGTATTTTCAAAGAACAAGGTCATCTACATTAAGTACCTTATTAGGAGACACACTAACACAACTGGCATTTGGACTCTTTGTGGTCTTTAAAAAGTACCTGGCTCAGTTAAATGCACTTAACCATTCTCATCATCAAGTTTTACATTAAAAAGTGTTATGTAATTTATAGGTACTAAGCCAAACAAAAATGCCCTCAGCTAGACGTGAAAAAAGTAATACAGTAGAAAGTCAGCTTAATTCAGATACTGGAAATGTATTTAAGGCCATTGTTAAAGCTATTGTTTTATGTTAACAGAACAAGATAACCACACACATTCTAGAGTTTTCTGTTCTCCTTAAGATCAGCTATGTGCATTCATTTGTTTTCATTTATCATGGGTTTTGTTTTTCTTTAATAACTACTTGCCTCTTAAAAATGTAAAGGCATTTATAATTGGTACACAATTTCTATCCAACACAGAGTTCCACATTCTACTGTAGCTCAACTACAACTATTTGTGGAAGTGGATAGTAATTAGCAAATAATGGAGACAGGCATTTGGGAAGGCACACCCTCCATGATCGGTATTAGTTGCTGTTTACACTAGCAAATTTTAACTATTTCAGTGTAAAATACCATAAGAAATCACACAGTACTCAGAAAATCGTGATTTGATGTTAACAGTCATGCAGTATGAATTCATGACTTCTGAATTACCACCGAGTTACAGCATTTTATTTTAGAATTTCTCTAGCCAATAGCCGTAATTCAGATAACTCTATTTACAAAGTTTACTCACATGTGTCTCCCAAATTCATTGGTAACTCTGGTGGGAAAAGAATTAGGTGAGTAAAAATTACAGTCCCCCTTGAATGAATGCCCCATATAATATGCACACCACTATTTTCAAATTCTGATAATCTACATCAAGACAGTTAACTTGCTTATCAAAAAGCCAGTACATGCTGTTTGTACTTCTGGAAATGCTCATCCTCCTGCATACGGAGGAAAAAAAGAGAAGGTAAAGAGACTTACATGGACAAGTTAGGAGATGGAACCCTACTATCATCAGCTAGGTTCCCAAGGTGGCTCAGCGTTGAAGTCGAACTGTTCTCTATAAAGCACTTCTCCTAAGCCCTCTGGATAGTTGTAAACTTGATCAGAGATTTTGCCCTGCAGGAGAAAAAGCATAACAAAAATAAATTTTCATAGCCAGAACAAAAGAAAAGCTTTTTCTTAAAACAAGTAACAAATGCTTTTTCAGTAGTGTTTTTAAGGAGGCTTGCAACACCACAGGAAGAAAGCTTATAGTCACAAGAGTGAATGTAAACTCTGAGCCAGAACAAGTCAGACTTATGAAGAACTGCTAAAACACATCAATTAGGCACATGAAACTGCTTGTTTGTACTTATCTTTCATAGTCTGAACTGGAAGAGCAAAGAGCTCTACACGATCCTACTTTAGGGTAGTACTCCTTAATACAGGACTACACTCCCAGAAGTGTTTTTAACCCCGTAACCACTATGATTCTTCTCCTCCCCACTTCCTTTCTATTTTAGAATTCACTTGCCGTGTTTTCTTCCTCTGCTATGAATGAACATGGCATGTGGGTGAAAAATAGTGCTTTGTACAGTGAAACTGAACACTATACAGACAAATCCAGAGATGAGCAAGACAGTAAAAAGAAACTTATGCTTGCCACCAGGAACAAGGAAACATTTCAGCTGGCCCTTAAAGGCTATTACACATAACACCAAAACAGCATTTTAAAGTACAAGGCTAGCTTACTCAAATTAAGTTAAAACAATCACACAAAACAGTACAATGAACATGAAAAGCAGTGAGGGAAACATTAACCAGCCCTGCTGAGAAGTTATTCCTTCTAAAAGGAACTGTCATTTTCATGGAATTAAATACAGTACAGAACTGGTCATGTGTAAACCCAACATACAACAAAGTTTCCATAAATTCACTGTGGTCTATGGCATGAAACATAGAATGTACCAACCTATTGTAAAAATAAGTCTTTGCTGCTCTCATTATTTAAATTAGACTACACGTGCTGACTGCAAAAACCTGGCTTCTAACCCAAATGATCATCTTCTCAACCACATTACAGTTAAGCAAACTGCTGAAGTATATTTTCCCACTTATTCTTCCTATTACAAAACTAAACTAGTATACTCTATAAAGTACCGAATTACAAACAGAATGAATGCAACTTGAGGATAACTTTCACAGCAACTCCACAGAGCAATCGCTTCAGCTTTACCATATAAATTAGCGTTCAGTAGCATAATATTAAAAATAAACCTCAGCACTTCAAAATTAATTGAGATATTAAGGAATTTTGCCAGCTAGAATTAATGTAAATGCAGTGTATTTAATTTTATCCCTTTCTTCCACTAAAGCAAGAAGTCAGTAACATTTAGTTCTCAGAGCATGCACACAACAGTTTTAAAAGCTGGCAACACTTTCCTTTTGTAAAATTAACTAGTAGCTCCACTATTTTCTAGTGTTCTTCTGATCGTACTCAAAAACTCGTAGAAATTTTCCAGTGATTATGAATTAAGTCTACCTTCCCAGAGAAAAACATCATTAAAAACAGGCACTTCTAGGAGGACCACGTGACCTTTAATGCAAAACTTAAAAAGCCATGCTTCAGACAAATATCACCTGCAGTACTATTACAATAAATATTCTCACATAACCCAAGAAGGAAGTGTGCAATGAAAGTTCCTGTGAAGCTGGAATGAAAACCAATCATTTTCCATAGCAGCAGTCAACTCTGAGCTGCGCCGAGTTCTAATTGCCCTTCAGAATCTCTTTTAAATGAGAATTATTTATCTGAAGGATCTACACAAACGTATAGAAAATAGTCTGACTGCCCTCTCTTGCACACATTTGCTGATATTAAATATTCAGAGAGGAAAACGGTACGATTTGAGACTTTCAAATCATAGTATTTTTACTCTGGTTTAACTAGCACAAAGGGTTAGTTTGCTGTACTGTAGCAGAGCAAGACTACCATCTGAAGCAGAAGTGTATTAGATGCCCACAACCCATACACAGTTTTAGAAGAATTGCGCATGTGATCAGCCACAATGAAGCATTCATTGTTTATGGCTCTTAACTTAGGTATAAAAGCATTCTTTGCTAAACAGCGAGCTTTGAGCTACAGGAGTAATCGACAAGGCAGCTTTGCCTTTTAATACTCAAGTGACACCTATATGCATGTATTTATATATCACTTAAGTACACTCAACTAGCAGGTGTCTGAAGTTTGACTGCAGCTTGACCAGCAATGCTGTATGTTGCACTTGAATAGTAACACTCATCTAAGGAAGAAATTAACCCCCCCAGTCATCCACAGCACATAGTTTTGCCAGAACAACTGCATCCCCGCAATAAGCCCTATAAGCGCCAGCAGCCCAGTCAGGGCCAGGCCCTTTCCAGCTCACCAGCCCCCTCAGCTCTCCATGTCTGATATGGACAGGGCTACAAAACCACACCCCGATTCACCTTCTTGAGAAAAAGAAAAAGATCCACTGCATCTCTCCATTTCTGAGAGGAGACCCTTTAGTGACCTGAGCTAAAATATCCGTGAACCAAACCCTAAAAATCCAGCAATACGCTGACCTCACATATTTACACCAGCTGACAGACTTGGAGGCACCAAAGTTACTCTGGTCCACAAAAAAATTCAGCTATTCTTCTGTTACAATAGGTCTCTTCCAGATCAGGGCCAGGGCGTTGTGGCAAGGTGGTCCCCAGGGGAGAGCAGGTCCCGAAGAGAGCACAGGTCCCTGAGGAATTTTCCCCTCAACCGCACTCTTGCTCCTGTGCTACATCAACAACATTTTGAACTGAAATTTGCCATTATACCCAAATTAGTCCATTACACAATTAAGCCTTCCTTTCAGGAAGGGACAGTCTCAATTCCCTTCCAGAGCACTCTCTCCTTTAATTGGAGACATGGAATCATTTCCAGACCGTACAGCGCAGCACTGCTGCAAACACACACCTGCAGCAGCCTTCCAGCACAGGGAGCAGCCAGTGGCGCAAGCTGCTTGCCCAGGGGCCAGCTGCAGCCCTGGAAGGCAGTAAGCCTCCCTCTTGCCTCCAGTAAAACCGTCCCCACGGGGGAAACATTTCCATTGCCATTCAGCACTGAACAACACCCTCCCCCTCCCAAAGTCTTGTAAAGACTCCTCTTTTTCTGGGGTTTAACAACCTTCCCCCAGAGCTCAAGGCCCGGTGGGAGGGACGGGGATGGGGGGCTCGGCAGCAGGCCGGCGGGGGGCTCGGCGGGCAGAGCAGGCAGGGAAGGGAGCTCACCACAGCCTGAACCACATGGGGAGGGGGCTGCCATGTCGCAAGCATCAGCCACGGAGGCAGCAGCATTGTTCACACGGTGACAGGAAGGAAAGAACTAGACTGGACCAGTCCAGACTGGAACAAACCCCTCCTACCATCACCATTATTCACAACCCCCACCTCCCCCCCTGCCCCCCCCCAGCACCGCTGCCTCCCACATTTATCCAGGGAAGAATAGCAGGCAAGTGCAGTATCCTCAGAGCCGAAAATCCAGCAACTGGGGTGGAGGCAGAGGACGTGGGGCAGCACTCCCCCGCTCAACCCCCAACCCCATTGCCACGAAGGAGACCCAGCTACGCGTCTGGCTGGGAGGGGGGTAGGCAGGTCTAACCCGCTTTATTGGATGCCACACGGTGATTTCATTGGGGGCGGCTATATTCGACTGGGACTACACAATCAAATCCTGCTGGGTCACCCGAGACTGCTGCAGAGGTCTGAAACGCAGTGCTTCTCCTGCCTACTGGCACATGTCGGCTGTGCAGGATTTTGCACTGCAGGAGACGCACTCCAGAAAGGCTCAAAAAAGATTTAAGCTCACTTTCTTCTCTCTTCACCACAACCGGGGTCCCCCCAGCACAGATACGTGTCGTCTTGGACTCTGAACGAGCCCAGAGCGCCGACTGGAAAAGACCTGCAGCACTACCTATTAATGAGCCATGACAGCATCCTCCCCAGTCACCCCACATTCCTGCGCTTGCACCATCCCCCTTACGCACTCATGAACCCCCACACCATCCTTCCAGCTCCCCTACAGCCAGTGACAGGCACCTCTACTGACCTCCCACCACTATAACCAGTAACAGGCACCTCTGTTGATCTCTCACCACACAAGGACCAGCACGGCAGCAAGCGCAGGCGCACTCAGGACACTCTGACACTCAGGTGCACACGCTGTACGCACCCAGCTGGCAGCTCAGCAGTGACTGGACGCTCTTCTCCATACTTTCCGAAAGGCACCAGTACAGCAGTGGCCGACTGGACTGCAAGTACCAGCAGAAGCAGCCAAGCCAAAGAGGTTGAGGCTCAACCAAGAGACTTCCAGAAGGACTGGCGGCACCAAACCTCCTACCGCCACACTAACAGAATGACCGCGGGGAGGGGGAAGACGCATGTCCTTGAGCGAACACCCCTGGCAAAGGGAAGAGACCGCTAACAGGAGGGAAGGGGTCCACTTTCCGTACCCCACAGGACTCCACTGTCCCCTCCGCGTGAAGGCAATTTGCCCTGTCATCCCAGCACTTGTCCTGGAAAGCGTTGCTTGTGCAATGCCCCGTCAACTTGTGCGGTGCCCTAACCGCTGGCGCTGCCGCCTTGCTCCACGGCGTGCCCCCCGTCCGCCATGCCGAGGGGGACGGGACAGGGTGAGGCGCCCACAGGTGAGGAAGGGGGGGGGAAGAGGAGCGTGACAGCGGGCACCCGGATGGATACCCACGGCTACAGACACACAACATGGCCTCTGAGAAGCAGGCGAGGAGAGACGCCGCGGCCGTGCCACCAGCACTCCTCCGGCTTCTCTGCCTGCGCCACCCCCCCCCCCCCCCCCCCGCTAGCCAGGCTGGCCTCGAAGCCTGTCACACAGCTGCTCCCCCCGCGCCCGAGGGGGCTGCCGAAGGGAAAGGATCCGCCGAGACCTGCGCGGCAGTCACTGCTCCCGAGCCCCAGCAGCTGCCACAGGGCGCGGGGACGGCGCGCCGGGAGCCCCCTCTCCCTGAGGGGTGCAGGCGAGGACGCCCCTCGCCTCCTCGGCAGGAAGGGGCACACCGCGAGAGGCAGCGACGCCCGGCGGGAACGGGTCCCCCGCCGCGGGGCACTGCCCCGGCTGCTGAGGGGGAAGACACCACACAGCCCCCCTCCGCAGGAATCCGCCATGTTAGGGCGGCCGCCGAGCCCCCGCTCCCGCTACCCGCGGAGCCGGCGGCCCCATCGCCCTCCCGCGCCCTGAGGGGTCGGGGGAGAAAGGGGAACGGCGGCCTCGGCGCAGCCCTCGCCCCGGTCCCCGACCTCTCCCCTCCCGCCTCGCCGCCTCTCGCACGCAGGGCTGTCCGCCATGTTAGCGCGGCGGCCGCTGACCCCCCCTCCGCCCGCCGCCACCGCCGCCCTCCGGGGCGCGGGGGGCCCCGGCGCCCGCCCGCTCCCCCGGCGGCGGCCCCGCATCGCCCGGCGCCTCGCTGCGCGCCGGGGAGAGGGGGAGCCTCGGCTCTGACTCATCCCGCCGTTCTCCATCTGCCGCCGCCGGTGGCAGCCGGTCTCGCCCCACGCCGCCGGGCGAACGGAGAAAGGGCAGCGGGAGGAATGGGCCCCATTCCTCCTTCCCCACCCGGTACTGCCACGGCGGCGGTGCTGCCGGCCGGGCGGCCCCTCCGCCCTTCCCGGTTGCCGCGACCACCGCTTCCATTCCCCTCCTTGCACTGGGGGGGAGGGGGGGAGCAAGGCCCCATCCCTCCCCAAGCCCCAGGCCCCGGGGAGGGGAGAGCTCCTTCCTCTCCCTCCCGCCGCCGGTGACAAGGGACGCCCCGGCCCGCTCCGGGGCTCAGGGTGGGCGTCGCCAACCCCCTCTCTCCCTCCCTCCCTCCCGCCCGCCGCCTCCCCCGCGGCGGGAGCCCCGGCCCGGCGGGGAGGCCGGGGGCGCCGGGACCCCCAGCACCGGTACTCACGTGAGATAACGGCCCGAAAGATTTGGTAAATCGTCTTCTCTTTTTAGGCGGAATTTTTAAAGAGGGATGTGGGAACCTACAGCAGAAATACAGGCGGCGGCAGCGGCGCCTTCCAGGGCCATAGGCTGCGGGGGCGACCGGCGGGGGAAGCGCAGCGCAGCGCTGGGACGGGAGAGCACAGACAGAGAGAGACAGAGCCGGAGCGGGCCGGGGGCGCGGGGCTGCGGCAGCTGGGGGCGGAGGCGGGAGCGCGGCCACCGAGCGGCGAGGCGAGCGGCGAGGCGAGGAGAAGGGGCCGCCGCCGGCAGCGCTCTTATAGGGCGGGCGGGCGGGCGGGGAGGGACCGGCGCCACGCGTCACTGCACCGCGGGGCGGGAGCCGCCGAAACCACCCTCCACCCCCCCTCCCTAACGCGGCGGGCCGGAGCGCCCGAGGCAGCGGCGGGCGGGCATGCGCCGAGCGCCGCCGCCGGCGGGCAGGGGGACACGGCGGCCGCCGCCGCACCGCCCCGGGGCCCGCCGCCCAAAACGGAGGCGGCGCGGCGGCGGCCCCCGCGCTGGTACCGGGCCGGGCGCAGGTGCTGGCGGGGAGCGGCTGGTGTCCCCGGCGGGTGCTGCGGGAGAGGCCGGGGTGGCGGTGGCGGTGCGGACAGGAGGCGGGACAGGGCAGGGCTGAGGTCGGTGCGCCCCTCAGGGCGCAGGGCAGGCGGCTGCCCACACGTCGGTTCATACGGCCGCTCGGATCTGCGTTTCAGCGATGGCTTCCGCAAAGGGGAGAGCCGTCCGGTGTCACTGCAGCTTTGAGCAGGTGGGAAAAGAAAGCAGGTCCGTACGGCCGGTCGGAAGCCTCGTTCGGCGGGTTAACAACAGCCTCGTAACTCGTACCGAGTGACTGGGCATTGATAAGCTGTTAATGACGCTCGCTGGAGGAGACTAATCACGTTGCGTACCTGGCAAGCCTCAGTCTTTCATCAATTTCGGGCCTTCAGGACTCCCATAGGTACATACGTGAACTGAAGGCTTTAGCTGACCCATCTGTTCGTGCAGTTTCCCTGAAGCACTCGGACACCTTCAGCACATCCCAAAGCCACTCGGAGGTCATGTCCCTCAGTTGAAGATCACAAACTTGCTCCACAGTGGAGCTGAGGATGAACCCTGATCTGCCAGCCCCAGGCTGCCATGTCAACTTTACCAAACCATGCAGGGCTGTTTTGTTTTGGTTTGTTTTGTTTTTTTTTTAAAAAAAAACCTCATTCCAATAGTCATAATTCTTTCCGGACACTAAGATATGTAGTTACCCAGTTCACTGTGGCCCATGAAAGGATGTACTTCTGGAAGGTAATTGTTCATCTCGGGGCACATTAATTTTCTTTTTAAAGGGGTATGTTAGTGCAGTTTTGATACTTTTTTTTTTTTTCCAAAGCAAACCCAGTTTGTTTAGTTTTATAGCAGAGAGAATTTAGAAAAGCAGTGAATAGATACACACCTGTCATCTCTTTAGAAATAAAATGGGACTGAGGTTCCACAGTATGTAGGGGTGGAGTTTGTTTACTCTTTTCATCTGTTGTCACCTTCTCTTTTGCAAATCATTTTAAATGAGGAGGAAGTGAACTGACAAATATATGCAGTCTCATTACAGTGTCCCATCTTTCCTGATAACAGCGCTAGTAGGTTATGGATGAAGTCAGTAAAAGCAGGCACATTGATCAGAAAGTCGGAAGATCTCTCACATACATTTACAACAAACCAGGCACTGTGGTCTAAAAATGGAGTGGTTTACACTGCTGTTTTCTCAGGTATGTTCTGCATCACACCCTTCATTGGTGACTTACCTGTCCGTTTGGGTTCCTATTCCAGTATGCAAGTGCAGGAGGAGGAATCACAGCATATAAAAAAAAACCACCAAACCAAACCAAAGGTACAGAGAGGTAGGAAGAGAGATTTGGGCAGAGCTTGGACATGGCACAATAAATGTGAATCATTAACAGGCAAAGAAAGGACGAAGGGTTAGAGGGGAGAACAAAGGTTATAGCAATATACGCAGAGGAGCAATCCAGAAAGCTGTATTCTTTGGGAAGGTAGATTTTTTTAAAACACATTTTTGGAAGGTATTTAAACTAGGAAAAGGAATTGACTAGCTTGGTGGCATTTAGGTGCAGCCAAAAATGTGATCCGGCAAGAGGCAAAAGATAAGTCAACACTAGTTCTATGTAGAACTATGTATTTTATCTGTGTTCTTATATGTCTCATGATGGTAATATCCAAAGATATCCCAGCGATATATGGGTGATGTAACTGCCACATCAGTTGCTGCCACCTCATCTACGTTCATCTTCCCAGAGGATTTTTTGCTTTGGTAGGTAGGGGATGTTTTTACTATTTCTTTCAGGACTAAGAAAGCAGATGGACTATTTAAGAAGAGGACAGTCACGTAGGACAGGAAAAAGAACTTCAGTTTGATATGCAATTAATTGGGAGTGCTGTCAGCTATTTTAAAAACGTATGAAGGGAGGGAGGATTTCCTACTTATACAGAGGAAGCGACACTTGAAAACAGAAACGTAAACTTCATCCCCTCAAATCACTGGAAGAAAAAGAGTGGCACACTGTTTGGGAGAATACAAGACTGAACTGTGTAGTCACTATATACAAAATGAGAAAAAATTGGTGGATGAACGCTTTATACAGTGTTTTCCCTACCACTGGTGATATTAACGTAGAACTAGAAATCTGATGCCACAGCTCAATGTATACGTATTTTTAGTATAGTCCTACACAAAAGAGCAGTTCTGTTTTGTCTGGAGAGGCAAAATGTAAAAAAGCTAACATAAAATTTCCTTCTGCCTCATTAGCATTTCTCTACACTCAGTTTTAATACTTGGATTCCTAACCTTGTATGACTCCATATGCACAATATATTTCATAGATTATTAAAGTAACAATTCACTTTTTGTTATCCAAAGATAAAAAGGCAGCAGAGCACAAAATACATGTCCAGCCCTGAGTTGCCCTTGCTTCCAACTGTGAGGTACTTCTACCACATTCCCCCCCTTTTTTTTTGCCTCCACGTTTTATTTTCAGCACAGTTCATGGTCGGATGTAGACAAAATCAGGTGTTACCCCTATGACGCAGATAAACCAGAGCAGGAAAGACACCCTTCCTCACCTCGTCTTTTGGAGTGCAAAAAATACTCGCTGGTGAGGCAACCCAGCGGTCAGGAGCTTCAAATTGGTTTGGACAGATGTCTGAAGGCTGCATAGCCTGGTGACCTTTCCCACTAATCCCAAGTATTTCCTTCTCTTTATGTCTTCCTACAGGCTACCTCTTCTCTCCTCTGGTTCTCCCATTTCCTCTCCCTCTCTGATGCACCCTCTATCACCAGGAGTCAGCAGCGGGATCAGATTCCGCTCCTGCAGGTGAGAGAATGAGATTATTTCCTCCTCCATCTCCTCTTCCTCTTCCCCCATTGCTGCCAGCTCCTGCAGCAGTCGGTGTTTTTTCTTAAAGCCTCAGGTGCAGGAATTATGTGGTTATGCAGGAATTTCATCTTCCATCGAGAATAAAATGTCCCTAGCTACTGAAAACTCATTGCAACAGAAATAATGATCCACCTTTGGAGGTAGGGAAAAGGTTGCTTTGTTTTCTGAATGCTTAAACATGACAATGGGGTCCCTTTCCTGGCTCCTCTTACACACAGCGGCACTCAGTGCCAGGTATAGCTAACAATCTGTACCTGTCCCACTGGAACACCCAGCTGTTGTGGTGGGAGGAAAGAGTCAGTCCAAATTGCATTTTTGTCTGAGCTGCTCGGGGCAGGAATGCCCGTGCACAGGGCAGAGGCACAAGAAAAGGAAAATGAGTGGCTGTGGCAGCTCTGGATCCCTCGTGGCCACAATACTGTAGAAATACTAGAGTTCAAATAGTCTCTCTTTTTAATAAAACGACCTGTATAAATAGGACCTTGTGGAAGTAATATCAATTGATACTCTGATCTTCAGACCTTTTACATTGCTGCATACTTTGGAGCTATCACTGTTCCTGTCCAGTTGACAGAAACACTGATAATCAGCTGCAGGAATGATTCTTAATTATTAAAAGCCCAAAGGTGGTGGGAGGAAAGACATCTCTGCCTGAACTCACACGGAGTAGTCACCTCTCACCTATATTTACTGAATCATTTGCTGGACCAAAACAACTGGGGCAGAAGTAAGGTCCCAACTTCCTAGTATGGGTTAGCTTGACTTCAAAAGAAGTGTAAGTTTAAGTGTAATTTTTACACAGAATAGTTACAGAATAGATCTCATACTCATGCTAAGTTGTTTACGCAAAGGAAAGGTTAAAGAAGGTGTATATACCAGCGTTATTTTGACTGACTGACCTCCTATAGCTGCCCACAGGGTGATGTCACACCTGGAAAATTAATGGAATCAGCAGGTCAAAGCACTATATAAAAGTATCACAAGTAATTAAAATTAAGGTGGTGTTGTTTTACAAAATCAAAGGTAGAAGGAAAGAGCAAGAGTAAATTCAATCCTGGTTTTGGGGTATCCAGCAATATATTATAAGCCCAGTTTTGCTATTTACAGCTACAGTCTCCCATCAGCCCAATGCTAGAATATTTTCACCTGCAAAAAAAATCTAGACTGGATGGACAGAGACTAAAAGAAAATGGCTGTGAACTAAATATCTGAGCTATAAAATAAGGACTGTTGAAAAGAATATTCAAATATGAGCATTACTTGAGACTCTAGCGACCTGCACGCCTATGCCACATCAGCTACTAAAGAAGACTCAAAAGCTTTAAGTAGCTGCAACAGGGTGTGGAGTTTTTACTGTTAGGAAATGTGCCCAAGTCCAGCCCAGGTTAGAAACTACTTGGGCTCATTCCGTGGTAGATACTGGGTTGTATATTAATCACTCACACTCTAGCTCCCAGCATCCATGTGTCATGGATCATCACTAAAACCTGAAGGATCAGCTGGAGGCCGAGGTTTAGGCCTCCGTGGAATTCATCATTTCTCATGACAAATATCTCTGGATCTGGGAAGAGGCATGGAGTTTTCCCTCTGCAGATAAACAGGAGGCAGTGGTTCCCAGAAGAGTGAACTACTCCACAGCGATAAGACTATATCAACTTAAAAATGCAACAGTCCAAATACTAAAGTGGCATAAAGTGGTCTGTGTACCATGCAAGGAGGTTAAAAATATGCATATCATGTGCTGTTACTGGTGGTTACCAAACGGGGAGATTCTTTTTTATTAACTCTTTTGGAATGAATACTCTCTTTGTTGTTGTTTGTTACATTTGCAAGGGGGTTTTGTTCCCAGATGCTTATTCTCAGCCCTGTAGTTCTTGTGTAAGTAGTCTTCCCCAAATGTGGTACTAGCTCTATGCAATGATTAAGAGTGTTTTCAGGCTGCTTAGCTTGTTAGTTGTTCGTGTGAGCCACCTTCCAGCTTTCTGAACCTGCACATGTTCTTCTCGTGATTTCTAGATGCATTATCCCCTGGCAGCCCCCAATTTTGCTGAGCTTCCCCTGGCTGGTAGGGCATTTCATCGAGAGTGAAGACTCATAGTCTTCAAGGGAAGATTTCCAGCTCAGCCCTGGAGAAGCACTTTTCACTTGTCAATGTCTTTCATCACTCTCCCAGCTCTGAGAGGTGGTGGTGATCTCCCCTTTGTCATCCAAGAGCAGTGAGAAGGAAAGTGGTCTCTTGAGATTGCACTCCAGTGCTATCTGAGATACCTCCAAATGTGTGCCTGCATTTTCTGTTTCATTGACAACGTTGTCTCACACATTTTTGGGATAAGAGAACCACAAGTCAAGGCAGAGGCCTTTCCCACAATGGCAAAAGGGGCAGGAGTTTTAGACAGACAAAACCCTAGCAAACTCACTGCTTTCAAAGCAAGTGACAACCCATTAAAAAAAAAAAAAAATTGACCCATTTAAAATAAATCCTGTTTACTTTGCTTGCATGAATAGAGTTGCTAATGTTAGCAAGAGGAAGATGAGCAGAATGTGGCACTACTAGCTTCACTCTGCATTTAAATTTTCTGTTACATGCATTCTTCACTTAGAAGTTGGCAGACCTTTTCAAAAAGAATTCTTTTTCCCCATAAAAACAAAACAAAACAAAACAAAAAAACCCAAACCAAAACAACAAAAAACCCAAACCAAAACAAAACAAAAAACAACAGAAAACCCATAGATGATAGGCTGGCAGTAGTGACCAGCATAGAATAATTACCCCTGTAATGTTAAGAGCATACAGTAGGATCTGCAGGATCCATGTCACATCCATATGGGAATGAACAGGTTCTGGACTTGTGCATTTGGTTGTCAGACCACTGCAGCAGAGATGCTCAGTTGGTACTCGGGGCCTTCAAACAGGTCGTCTGTCAACACGCATTTGAGTCCCTAATTGCATGCAACCAAGTTTGGTCTTCATCTCTAGGAAACTGTGTTTGTATACCTGTCGCTTTTTGTGTCTTGCAGCTGGCCTTTAAGATTTGTAGCTTGCAGTTTCTTTTTTTTCAGGCTCAGTCTTTCTGTGGTCCTCAAAAATGGGGAAGGCAATCCCTTTTTAATTTTGTTGCCATTAATATTCCCTGAGCCAACTGATCTTGTATAGGACTTCAGCCATGGTTTGCTCAAGAATGCGGGGCAATGTCCTGGATCAGCCATAACATTGCTGGAAGTGAAACAGTAGCTTCGGATACGATCCGCGCAGGATACTGTGTCAGTGCTATCCCCTGGCTTTGCTGTGGCCAGCCGGATTTGCAGAACCAATAGGAAAGTTAGCAAAGTAAGGCAGCCAGGGCTGGGTTATTTTTATTACACTCCATTTCCTCGCAGCTGGCCAAAATAGTCAGTACCTTCCAAATCTGACCAGCTTGAAACGCGAATGAAAGCTGAACGTAAAGCGAGCACCAGGGAAGGCTGGGGCAGTGTCTCCTGGCTAGTACCTCATCCGCTTCGTCGTGCCCATTCCAGCAGCAAGAACATATGGCCCAGTGTGCACACTCAAACCAGAAGACATAAGTGCTAAGTGAGAAGATCTCAACTACTTTTAACATCTCCAAAATCCCAAGGCAAGACCCCAAGGAAGACGTCATGCGGGGCAGTGGGGTCATGCACAGCCAGGAAGTGTCCAGGACAAGCGGTGGCTGCAGCCGGGGCCCCACCAGGTCGCTGCAGAGCAGGAGGACAGAGCTGTTGAGCTGAGCCCAGCCTTCAGCTCCGGGCAGTCCCCGGGGGGGTCTCGGCCCTCTCCCAGCCACAGTGTCCTGCCGGGGCCGTGCCTCTGCTGCTTACCTCCCCGCAGAGAGCTCTTGGGCCAGGGGACAGCAAAGCTCCCAGCACCTGCAAGCTCAACCATTGCAAGTAGGAGAGAGGGCCTATTCGAGGAGCTATTAGTGGTACCAGTAAGCATAATGTAGAGGCTGCTCCCTGCCTACTTGCTGTGCATCTGCTCATGTGAAAACACCACTGAAACTAGTCTTGGGCCATTAACTTTTCCTGGCACTCCAAGACTGGGATTTGTTTTGTTTGGGGTTTTTGTTGTTGTTGTTGTTAAAGATGGTTTTCCAAAGGGGCAGATAACTGCTGTTCATTCTTGAAATTGAAAAAAAAATAATCTTTCTTATTATATATAATTTTCTCACATAATTTAGAATTTGTTTTCCCTCTTCTCCACTGCCTGGAAGTGTGAGGCAGGGACCCAGCACAGCATCTGGGAGGTTGCTGCAGTTCCACGGCTGAGCTGGACCCCCACATCTGCTCCGGTGCCGCTGGAGCTGGAGGGAGAGATGGCTGCCCAAGTCTCATCCATCGTGGGAAATAAATGCCTAAAGCAGAATGTACTTAAGGTTACCGCCTCCCAGATGGTCCTTTACTCAGGACATCCCAATATTTTTCTAGTTATGGAGCAGCTCTTTGGGCTTAGGTTTACCTTGAGAAGCCAAAGAAATTTTCTGTAATAGAAGCAGAGTTTAAATGAATGATTATAAAAATATCCAGGGACTGTGCTTCTGAGATTTTACCACATGTAAACACAATCATAAGCATAATCAATGTCAATGACTTCCATTTAATTCTCAGACAAAGTTTGCTTTTAAATACCACACCAGATTTGATATGGCCAATGATAAATGGAATGCAATTAGTTCTACTATTTGCTTTGATGATATGCTAAATTATTTCTTACAACAGACCATTTATTATCCAAAGCTAATGGTTATACTCATGCATTTAACAAGTCTAATATATCATAAACCATGGCAAACTGATAAGTTTCAAATTGAGATATTGAAGTCTAAAAAAAAGTCATTCCATGAACGAGTTTTATCTAATAAATCCTTGTCAATATCCAAGTCATCACTTTCATAAAGAAATCTTACACTGTAAGAATTTTGTATGGATTTCTCATCATTACGTAAATAAAAAAAATCTTAATTATGCTGCCTCTTAGTGATTTACAGTCACTTAATGAATATATAATCTTAAGGAAAATGTCTGAATTTAGATGTTCTTATAGCATTTTTAACATAATGCCTCTTCTAATTGTTAACAAGACAATGATTGCTTTTTTTTTTCCCCTGAAATTTATCATGAGCTTATCACAGTAATTGCAAATTAATGAAGAGAGTGTAGTCCCTGAGAATATAAATATTTGATCTTATGAATTGCTAGCCCTTACACTGCTTGCTATGGAGCTTACTCAACTGCTCTGCACTCTAAATTTCCATTATCACCCCTTTCCTTCAGTATATGCTTTCTTCATGTGGACCTAATCCAGATGAGGAAGGTAAATGCCTTACAAAATAAAAAGCTGAAAAGAAGTAGCAGCAAAGCACCCGATCCCAGAAATTATATTTAGTCTGAAAACATCAAGTGCCTGAACTTAAGGAAAAATGTCTTGCCCAAATTTTACGATTTCTGCAAGGTATTAAAGCTACCTTGTGAGTGTCAGGCTTTGATATTTCAATGCCTGTTGAAATTCCATGGCGGCAAAAGCAGGGCACACAAAAAGTACCAGATCTCCAAGACTGTGGAAGGTCTTCCTGTAGAGTTAACTGCTACAGTGGAAAGAGTATTGAGATTTTTAATGTCAATCTGCCACCCTACACTGGCAGCCTCAAGTCTTTAACAGAAAAGGAGCAACACAAAATTACCAGAGGGACTTCAAAAATTCAACTGTAAGATTTATAAAAAAAAATTTTCTTCGTATTTTTCACCCATATTCAAATTTCCTCCTATCATCAAAGGACAAGTCTGTCCCACCTTGATCTGATCTTTATTCCAGATTTCAAAATAATGCAGGCACAGCAAATTCTGGTTGTCATTTAGAGAAAATTCTTTCTTTTCATAACATGAGGGGTTACAGAAAGGGGCATTTAATTCCCCTTTCTGTGGTTACCTTAATAATGACAAGCCAGGCCTGGGGTGCTCTGCCCCAGTCACCCCGCACACACTCGCCTGCCCCCTCCCAAAACCCCTTTGCTCTCCCAGTCTCTCCTCCCTTCCCTTCTACCTGGCTGCAGCCCCACCAGGCACATCTTAAAGTCTTATACTCTTCTGCAATTTCCCTAATGTTTCTTCTCCCATTTATCTAATTCCTCAGGGATTTTTTCTCATCCCAGTACCCACCTCCGTTTTCTGAGCTACATGTTTTCTTGCTCCTTGTGCAGGGGAGTCTTCTCAACAGTTTAATCCCCCTGAAGATGATGGGAAGAGGTGATCACTATGGATAAAGGCAACCTCAGAAAACGTACCAGTGTTTCATGATAAACACTTAACCCCCTCCAAATACCATATTGTTCTCAGTAAAATCTTAAACATTAGCAACGTGGATTGTCCCTTCTGCCAAGGACTACGTAGAAATGGGGATGTAAGGGCATCTTAGCATTTTTCCTGAGGAGAAAAATAAATTTGACTAGACATTCAAATCATCCTTCTTGTTCTGCTGTCCATACAATGTGTTCGTAAATCTGTTCACCTTGAATAAAAACGGCAACCGTAACAGGGAGATTGACGCAGGTAATCCCACTTGCAGGACCACAGCTAAGACACTGCTGTGTTTGGTACCTTTCACGCTAAAGCTCGCTCTCATTATTGTCTCTGTAAGCCATGTGCTTTCTGAATTCTGGTCAGAAGAATATTCCTGTCATCCAGATGACATCCCGTCTTCTGTCAACCTTTTGGCTGGCATAACATTTCCTTGAGGTTCTCCGTCTCGAGAAAAGAGCCCTCAACAAACTCTGCATGATGGAGTTAGGGCTGTCTGAAACAGCAAGCTCCGCTTCTCTGCCACAAAACTCTGTAGTACATATTCATCACCCCTGCATTTATCACAGCAATACTCATAAAGATTTTTGACAGATGATATGTGGCTTCTAAACTTCAGTTTTCCAACAGAAATACCAGAAAGCAGCAGTCAGCTGCTTCTGTTTCAGTTTGAGGGAAGGCTACAGATAGCGATAGTAGCAGTCTACTACCTGCAAGGGCAATCCATCATATTCACTATACGTTCCCCTCGGCTATGGTTGGATACAGCTCTGTGATTTTAGCACTCCAAAGTGTCTGCATTTCTCCAGGGTAGCTCTTGTCTTTTTCTAGGGAGTAATGTTAAAAGTCCCACTTGCAGCAGGTCTCGTCTTCAACTTTTTCTTCCATTTAGAAAGGTTTTATCTAGCAAATAGAGTTGTCTTCTTTCAGTGGGAGGGCTCTGGATAAAACTCACATTCTGCTGTTTCTGTCTGCAGCAGAGTGGCTGCTTGCACCGAGATAGGCATCAGTGGGAGCTCAGCAATCATCTACTCTGTTTAGCCGGACAGCAATGGCTTGGACCAGCCGCAGGGCTGCCTCCTCCCTGGCCAGCCCTCGGCAGGCTGCCATGGGCAAGGGCAAGGGGTGTTAGGGGATGTGGGGAGAACCTGGGGCTGTGGAGAGGGAGGGAGGCGGGGATTTGATAGTGTGAACTAGGATTTCTGTAGGATGAAAAATAAGGTGCAAATCGTGGGAAGCAGATGTGGTTACTGCTGCTGTCCATGGAGCAAATTGTTTCTTCCCATCACACCTTAAATAAGCTTCTATGGGACGGTGGCACCACAAAGCCATGGGGCTCATGTACCGTGCCTGTTCGCCAGTCTCCCATGTGGGAGACCGAAATCACACGTTCATCCTTAATGACCCCATGAGTGAAGTATAAAATAAAGGTAATATTAAAGTGCTGCAGTGAAATCCCTTAGGCGGTAACTGATGAGAAAGCATGCAGCTCTGCTTCCCGCAAGACGGGTGCTGATTTCTTCTGATGGCGGTACTGAGCTGTCACTGCGGCTGCTTGCTTTAGCGTGAGATGCCAGCTGCACGATACCATTAGCATTCCTCATCAGCCACGGCTTATGTCTCTCCCTGTGCACAACGTTGGAAAACCAGGTCATTCTCTTGGCTCATCCTCCTCTGATAACTCCTCTTTTCTTCCACTGCTGGGAAGCTGAGGACAGCATAATTAGTTTTCACTAATGTTCATCTCTACGTGCAACTGCTTTTGGCTCAAGCCAAAAATGAAGTTTTCGCATAGTTTGCATGCCCTAATAGGAGGAAAACTTGAGACTAATTTGAGAGGTACCCATTTTCCTTGTGTTATAATGGTTCAGCTGATATTTTTCAAAAGACCACAAAAAATACTAATGACATGTTAAGTTTCCAACACTTGCAGAACAGAGAATAAATGAGTGAGATTCCAATGAAAATACTAAGTTATATACCTACCCATGCCAGATAACAACTGGTACTGCAAGGCTGTCATAATGAGCAACCCGAAATCATGCCCTTGATCAGAAAAACTGTCCAAAGTTATATTTAACTGCTTGGGGTTTGCAGGCAGATCAGAATCCTGATATTCCAAAGAAGCTGCAGGGGAAAATAAAAAGGAAAAAGTAAACCCAAACCCTGGAGCAGAAGTTCAGGATTACATAATGAGAGAGTGGAAATGATGGCTTTTAAAACTGCGAGGAATACATTTTGAGCGGACTGTATGGAGCGTGGTACAGAGAGATAAAGCAACAAACTTTACTAAAGGTCAAGTGATTTTGTGCTGTGGGTAAGTACATAAACATAAATGCCCATGAAGAATTATCTGGATGGTACAGTGTAGCTTGTGTTTTGGCAAAGTAACCATATCAGTAATTAAAGCTGCATTAATGTGCTTGAGTGATGCTCCGAAAGTGTCACTGTAATGGCAGTCACAGCATCAGCTGAAGCAACTAAGCTGTGAGAGGAGGCGCTATGAGCTACAGAGACTCCTTGCCAAGAATGTGCTGAGAATTTAACGTGCTGGAATGCTATTAAAAATAACATTATTTAAATAACAAAAATGAAAACCCTGCAATATTAATATCCACTACAATAACTGCAAACCCAATTGAATTATATGCAGTATTTCAGGAAATAAAATACGAAGCAGAGAATGCATTAACAGTCATTCACGTCCCCTCATCACCAGGGGAAAGAAGCACACCAAGTTTCAAGGGAATCAATTCTGTTTTGTGTACCTTGGGGGGCTGGAAAAGGTCAGAGGGACCCTGAAATTGCAGTTGGAATTGGTGACCCTGGAAAAATTTAAATTCCTCTTTTGCAGTGATTAAGGTTAAGAAGTCCTAAACATGGGGTATAAGCTGTCCAAACCTCTGCAAACAAATACCATAGAATCATTGAATCATAAAAGCATCTAGGTTGAAAGGGACCTTTAAGATCATCGCGTCCAATATGGATCCATTCATTCAATGAGGTGAAAGTTACAACTTACTGGGGGAAAATATCAACCAGAAAATTTTCAGATGGAGTTAGTGGGAATACTTGTGCTTCAAAGGAGAGAGAAACATTTTCCAAAAAATTCATACTCAAGCATAGGTGATGCTAGCTGCCCATATTCAGCAGAGTAATTTTACAGAAGCTTCATACACATTAATTTTACTATCATTATTATTCAAATAGGATTTGGCCTGAAAGGCCACACAGTGGTTAAACTTGTTGTAACAACTCCAGATATAAGAGAAGCCCAAGTTCAAGGTATCTTCAGATGTGTGGTGCTAATTGCAGATATAATTGTCTCATTTTTCAGCTTCATCTCTTGCAAGCCATCAGGTTATAAATAGATCATGGAGAAATAACTCATTTTGATAAGTCCAATCACATATTACCTGTTTCCTGCAGTGGTTAATTTAATAAGAGCTATTCCAGTGGTATCCACAACAATGTGATAATGAGTATCATCTCAATCATCTATGTTGTATGAAAGCATTGCTTTGGTTCACAATGGGGCAATCACAATCTCATACATATACAAGACCAATACTGAGGACTTAACAGTTACAGATGATGTGCAAAGAATTAATTCAAAGAACCCCAGGACAGAAATCCTTCTTTGAATCGTTTCCAGATTCATACCCTGAATTTTAATTGTGCTTAAAATGTAATTTGCAGCAAAGAGCATTTTACCACAACTAGGCTTTTCTTATGCATCACGAGAAGGGAGATAAAGGAACTTCTGTGATGCTTTTAGGCCCAGATTCTTGCAGCCTACGTTCTTTGGTGATATTTAGACTGTGTAAATACCGGCAATATACGTAGTGGTCTGATTTGTAATGCAGCTACCGATCCGTTAGGAAGAAACTTAAACTTTGCAGTTGCCTCCTCTCACAAAACAAACAGTGCCTTCTTTTTCTCCGGAGGTGCAGAGCAAGTACCCTCTAATTAGATCCCGTACCGGAGAGGGTCACAGTGTAAAAAGCCCTGCTCTAGGAATAAGCTCTGCAAATGAAAAAATACGAGAAGCCCCAAATGTTTTTATATGTTTTAATGCACATCTCCAAGGGAAAAATAAAGAAAGAGATTTCCATATTCACAAGATATTACAATAAATGCCCTTTTAAAAACATTGCATAAGGTATTGTAATAGCTCTGACTTGATTCACTATTCATGCCTGATGATTTTCTTTACAGACAGAGGGACGCTTCTTCCCACTGCCAGCCCTCGGCCAGCTGCTGCTGCTGGCACTTTGGGGCTCACCCTGCAAACAGGTTGCATCCAGGCCCTAGCAGGCCATTCATCAGCTACTAACGCTTACAACTGAGGAGAGACTTCCAAGGCAGAATAAAGTGACAAGAGCAGAGGAGGCAGATTGTAAAAATCCAACCAGCCATTGTAACAGGCACTGGAGGACAGCTTGAGTTTGCATATTAGCTTCTTTGTTTGTTCTTCTCTAACAGATGATACTTCTATTGCATAGTAAATGAGCAACATTATTTGGTATTTTGTGTATGATTTAAAGCTAAAAAAAAAAAAAGCCTAAGTCCTCTTCTGTCCTTATTTCTTGCACCCGGTTTTCACCAAACTATTGCACTAATATTCTTGTAGCCACATATCAGGAAGTGGGAAAATTAGAAAATACTCAAATCACGGAATCACGCAATATCCTGAGTTGGGAAGGGCCCAGGAGGATCATTGAGTCCAACTCCTGACTGCACACAGGGCAACCTAAAGGTTAAACCATATATCTATGAGCATTGTCCAAATGCTTCTTGACTACTGACAGGCTTGGGGCCATGACCACTTCCCTGGTGACCTTGTTCCAGTACAGATCTCTGAGAATATGACCCGAAAGCCATGCGGAGACCTTTTGTTGACAGCACTGTCATACAGGGCACAAACCTTTGCTGTGGTTATGCAATTGTGCTGCAAGGGCATGAGAGGATAATAGAGTTGTGTAGGAAAACTAGGTCTGTGGGACTGAGCTGAGGCCCCAGGCTCTGAACACAAGCCAGCACAGTGGAGCTGCTCAAGTAGAAGACTTTGCTTCAAAGTTGGTGGAGGCACTACCATGGTAACACCTGCAGTCATTGGATCTGGTCCAGAAGGTTTGGCTCCAGCACCGGTGGACCATTAATGTTTACACAGTGTGATATATTACAAATAAAAAGTAGTTCTGTGTTGGTCCTTTGCCCTGCTGGTGACAAGGAGATTGCTTGCACAGTTCCATCCATGCTGGCCTCTTTTATAGAAGGAATGGTTTCCCGAGCATTAATTTCTCACAAAAAAAAATGTTGTGGAAAGAGCCTGTGATCTTCTTTAGGATCCTGAAAAATGTAGCTGTAACAGAGCAAGATCTGCCTTCCTTCACCTGCCTTTTCATTAACAGAATATTTTGTATGTAGATCAGCTTTATTTGCCTCCAGCTTAGCACAGTTATACACCTGAAACATCACTGCGTTGTGGTCTTCTTCCCAATCCCACGGGACATACACAGCACTGACCTCATAGGTATAGCCAAACCAAGAAGGGATATTCATGGGACTACTTTTTAATAAAATAACATGATTGGCCTGCTTCCCTCTGCCTGAAGATGTATTTCAAAGAAGAAAATACCCTGATGAAAATATTCAGTAAAAGATCAGGGCAACAAATGACCCAGCAGAGTGCCTGGCTCTTTGGGCAATAATACTGCTGAGCAAAGAACCCTTTTCTCACTCAGTGCATCGTAAATCCTGTCCTCAGTTCTTAAAGTGTTCACAAGTAATCTTTCAAAATAGAGCATAAAATGAGTTTCTGCATATCCATGTTGTAGGCTACAAACACTGGCTTCCTCCAGCAGCAAGCCTTGCTGCTGAGGGGCAGTAGGTTCCTCTAGCAGCACCGTAAGTTACCATGAGCTCCTATGCTTCATGGGCCGTGCCCGATGCTGAAAAGAAAGTTTTGTTACTGAAATAAATTTTCTGAATATTACTAAATTATTTTTTACTTCCATCCCAAAATACTTGCAAGGCATGGTGCTAAAACACATACAGCTAGTCCAAGCTGTATTTGCAAGCACAGGACAATTACTATACTTGTGTGCTTTTAGAAGTGAAAAGGATCTAGACCAGCACTTCTAAGTTCATAGCTGATCCTTTAAGGATGATGTAGTCCTTACAGAGCAACTCATCACAAACTGCTACGTGCTTTTCCTCTGAAATTCACGTCCCTTTAACGTTCCTCAAAGTGTCTCTAATGTTCAGTGATATGGAAATCACGGGTAAGGCAGGCGTGGAAACATCACTGATGCTGCTTGTCTCGCAGAAACCTTGTGATGCCTTTGACTAGGGTGTGTTATAACACAGACTGTTTCAGTCTTTCCTTTTATCTCTCCGACTAAGACACCAGCATGACAGAGCAAACACTTCCAGGGCATCGGAGGACGTGACATATGGGGCAGGACTGATGCTGTGTAGGCTCTTGGAAGCCCCAAACGGCGGAGAGCTTGCAAGCCCAAACGGCTCTCCTCCGGCCTTGAGTGCTGTGCTGAAGCTTACCACAGCTTTCCATCTTAGCTGGGTTCAAAGAAAGGGCAAACCAAACCCCAAACCAAACAAACAAGCCCTATGTGCCCCTACCAGCTTATCAGCACAGCCGAAGCTTTTCTTTAATTTCTTGCTTGCTTGTTTGTGCGAAGAAATCTGCAGTCACTTAACAGGCTTGGCATTGTGTGCGACTCCCCGCATCAACAACTAGGTCAACCGGCAGGGTAAAGCACTGTACATGCGAGAGGCTCCCTCGGCTCAGCCGGTGCCTGCCGATTATATTTTGGGAATTAGCTAGGTAGAAGAGAATGTCCTCCCAGGCATGTGCTACCCTGAAACTTCAGTCCGTTTGCACGAGTCATTTGAAACCTCTTCTTGGCCCCGGCTGAAAAGGGTGCTAAAGCCACGGCAGCCCAAGCAAGACTGAAACAGCGGAAAGTTCAGGGGGTTTCTGTTCTCCTTCCCTTCCTGCAGCACTTGTAACTACCCAGTAATTAGTCGCTTTTCCAGCATCCAACACTTTACAGGGCTTGTGCTGTGTTCAGAGAGTATCGTCTTTCCAAAGCAATGCAGATAACTCTCGGGTAAGATAAAAGTGAGAGGATAAAGACCTAGGATATATTTTCTAGGACTATTTTTATTTGCTGTATGAACATAATTCCTATCACTGCCTTAGGCGAAGACAAATAAAACGGCAAAGATGACAGCTACCCTTACGTCTAGGCAGGCAGATCTCTCCATCCTGCCAAAGCGTGGGTTTGCCCGCTCCGTCTCTAGCGGAGCTGCCTCTGTTGTAGTGCCATCAATGTGGAAACACTGCTGCAAGAACATATTTTTGGCCGTCACTCAGAAACTGCTGCCAGCCCTCCGCAGAGCCTGGGAGACCTTTTACGCTGTGAGCTTGCCTTTAAGGGGAAAGTCTTTACAGAATATATGATTTCCACATCACTCTAGTAGCTCACATGTTCAGATAATCTGTAAATGAAAAAAAAAAAACAAAACAAAACAAAACAACCAACCAACAAATAAAACTGACAGCTCTGCAGAGTTCCACCTGAGACATACTATTGCTCTAAAAGCTAAGGAATTACACCCAGCTGCCTTCCAAACTCGCCCATATGATCAGATTCTCCTTGGACCAGGACACCAGAGAGTTTGTGGCTGCACAGCAAATGCAGAGATAACAATCAGAGGGACACTTCTGTCCTACCTTCTCCTTTTTTGATCACTTGAAACCTAACCTTCCGTATTACCCATAATTTGTAAAATTGCAGCCAAGGAATCTCTCTACAAACCTCTCTGTCCCTCCTTTTGCTCTGTGCCCAGCCATCCCTGCACGCCTGATGACAGCACTTAACCCTATTTCAGGAGCTATAGAGTCAGAAGGGCTTGAAGGAGGCTTTGGGGGAGGTCATCTACAACCTCCTGGAGAGGCTGCCTGCACGAGGACAGCAGTGGAGGTTGCCAGGGCACGTGGTTGTCCTGCCCAGATGGTATCGCTGTGTGGTTGCATCTCAGCACATCTGCCCCACTTCTTGAGGTACAGTGGGAAAAGATCTGAGCTACGGGGAGTAAGCTGGGACTTTTGCAACGTGCTTTCTGTGTGCAGTAGAAGTAAGCTGGAACACATTTTAAAATGCCCTCTAAGTTTGGAGCAGAGGTGGCCAGACAAGAAGCTTGTGCAAAACGGTATTGCACTTTGAATTCACACTCTCACGTACTTGTCAACAGCTTATTTCCAGGGTGGATAAGCCTGAAGACGGAAAAGTCTGCTTAAGCACAGAAACACAAGTTACAGAAATGCATCGGATAATGACAACATAGAAAAGGTGTAGTACAGATTTCCATTCTCTCTCATGATGCAAGGAGAAACAGACAGTTGAAGAAATCAAAATGTGGCACATTCAGAAGTGATGTGAAGTTAGGTTGCTTCTCACAATGGACAGTTCAACTGTGGGAGTCACAACTACTAAATGTTACCGATGGCAAAAACCCTGTAGGAATCAGTGAGGGCATGAATACTAACATGAGTGTTCAGAGTTGCAACAGTTTGAAATTTTGCAAGCAGTCAGGGTGTACCCCAATCCTCAGCTACTTGAGATTAGGACATTTCTTGCCCCTTCCTCTGCTGACTGTTCTCAGGGAAAGGATATAGGACTATGTGAGCCACGTGGCTAATCTAGCAAAACAGCAGGTGTGGCATACACATGGATGTCACATTAAAAAATGGTGTGACTTTGCAATAGTTATAGCCTTGGTGACAATGGCATTCCTTTTAAGCAGTTTCTCACCCACCTGTGTATTTTACTTCTCATATAAATTAATGAATAACTTGAAAGTGAAGATCCAAAAAATGTCAAATCTAGTGAGTGAACTACCCAGTGGCTGGATGGGAGGTGGAGGCTCCCAGGAGTGTTTGTTCACTGCCCTTTAAAAACACACACATCTGTCAGATTACAGGTCTGTTATGGCCTTAGATATAAGCTAATTCTCAATCATAATTAGCCCTGCACACTCCCTTTCCACAAAGTGACATTCTAAGAAATCTATTTAGATATATATGAACTCTCTGTAAAAATAGCCTACTCTGAGTATTAAGAAGTCAAATTTAAAAAATAATCACACAAGCAGAAATATCCAGCAGTCTGTGCACATCACCAACTCGGCAAATATCAAGTATTAGATCTCACTCCAAGACTCCAGTTTCCCTGCAAGCACCAGCTCTTATCAGATCACAAAGTCTGGATTAATCCATTGGGCCAGCAGCATTACATTAAGACCAACGGGATCCGCGAGCTACCGAGGCAAAAGGTCTCTCTGCAAACGTAGCGAGCCAGCCGCAGTGTCGCAACGCTTGCTAAGGGATTGCGAGAGCCTGTGATATTACACGGGTTTTCTGCCCAATTGCCACGGTGAAGGGATCTGCACGTTCATGAAAGGAAAAAAAATCATGGGCTGTGTAGAAAAATTCACAGGTGGGGATTGTTAGTGGTATCAGAAAGGAGCAAATATCTCTAAAATGCAATAATAAGATTTTTTTTCTAAAATTACTTTTTTTGAAATTTTTGGAGCTGACAACACTGCAGTTTGCACATTACTATCAGCATTATGGTTCTGAGCAACGAAGCACAGAGATGCGCCCTACAGCTTCTGCCCAACCAGCACTTGCTCAGCCCTGTGTTCTTCACACAGAGACAAGATCCGCTTCACCACAGACATGTAAATAATTTACTTTGATCAGAAACAAGCTAACATGGCAAAGCAAGCTGATACGCTGTGTGTACCCCGGACACCAATCCTGGTTCCCTGGACACCTCCTGATGCTGATGCGACTCTTCTGACCTCTTCTCCCTGGTGACAAGTGATAGAACAAGAGGAAATGGGCTCAAGTTATGCCAGGCGAGGTTTAGATTGGATATTAGGAAAGATTTTTTCACTGAAGGGCTTATCAAACATTGGAATAGGCTGCCCAGGGAGGTGGTGGATTCGCCATCCCTGGAGGTGTTTAAAAAAAGGGTAGATGTGGTACTTGGGGACATGTTTTAGAAGTGATTTTGTTGGGTTAGGTTAATAGTTGGACTTGATGATCTTAAAGGTCCCTTCCAACCTCAACAATTCTATGACTCTGAGCAGGGTATAGATATACCTATGTATATGACCAGCAGTGGCTGGCTATGGAGGAAAGGGAAGGTAGGAGAGCAGAGCCATCCTACAGAGCCGTTTGGTGGTTTTCCTTGGCCCCTTCCCTGCTGTGAATCCCAAATTCCTACTCTCATTCCTATCACTGCCTTGCTGCAAAAAATACACATCTCCCTAGGCCCATCGCTGAGGGCCAGATTTCCATGAGTGTTAAGCATGCATATTCCCAAATGAAATTAATGGGAGCTGAGGATGCTCCAGACATCAGGAAACACGATGTAATCCCTCCATGCCCTAGAGCACACCTATAAGGGAAAACTGCCCTACTTTAACTGGATCAGTTTTAAAATGTGAGGTTTTAATGGTGAGATTTTTGCAACTTAAGTAGTTCAGAGAAGGCCTCGTGTTCCCTATCTCTACCATGTCTGTAAAAAGGACTGTTTCTATTAAACAGGCTTAATTGAGTGTAAAGCCCCTGGATGAAAGGGACTGAGCCCCAAGCATTCTTGCTGCGTTTGTTGCAATGGCACTTTCCAACTGATCCACGGTGTCTGCAAAGAGCTGAGAGGCCACAGGGCTTCAGTTCCCTCCCTTGGGGCAGACCTCCAGCCCCGCTCCCCAGGCCTCTCACTTCTGTTTCACCTCACCCCGCTGGCTTTGAGCAGGGAGTCAGACTGGGGACCTGCAGAGGTCCCTTCCAACCTAAATTATTCACTGTTTCTCTCTGAATATCTGAGTGGGCTTCAGCTTTCATTTCTCTAAACGCCATAGAAATAAGGAGCGGAGGCAGGTCCATGCTGAGTGCTTTGCTTTGCGAGGTTAAGGAGGTCTCACGGGGAGGCTGCCCTATTTCTGCCTGGTCTGCATTGCATGAGTGCTGCATCTCATCCGGGCGCACGCTATAGGCACATCTCAGCTTTCCCAACGCGCTCTGTCCTCGTGGCCATAGCATACAGTAGCTCCAACCAAGCTGCACTATAAATATATTTCCAGATATGCATAACTCCTCCAAACCCAGTGATGCAACTAGAGGACCAGATCAGGGTAAGTCGAATACACAGGAGATTAAACCCAGGCTCAACTTTTGCTCCTGGTACCCTGGAAACCCGTGAGCCTCTGGGCCAACAGCTCCCAGGAGATGTATTTAAGAGAACGGGTGAAAGAAACTCAAGGGCGATCCCCAAATCAGGGCTGCCACAGCACAGCAACCAGAGTGGTCCTTCACTTGTAGGAAAGGATTGCCCTGGAGGGCTCATGGAGGAGAGGAGCAGATCGATGTGCAACGTGTGAGGAAGAGCTTTGAATCTGCAAACAGGAAAAATATACTGAGAAGAAAAGCAGATGGGAGGGAAGAAGTCAAGAGCAATTAACTTGCTTAGAGAAGAAATAAAACACACAAAACACCATTAAAGAAAGGAAAAAATAGTTACTTTCCTAATAATAGTTTGTGTTATACGCAGTTGCTGTAGTTAGCATAGGGACCTTGTTCCATTGCAGAGGAAGGGAACACTTTTGTGAGCAATATATGCTCTGCATTGTCAGAAGCACCATCTGCCAAAAAGTCTACTTTTTCTAAAGGGGAAGAACCAAAGCTTTCTATGGAGTTACTGTCCAGCTAGATGACCTTACCCTCCATCGTGGCCAAAGAGACCATTTCTTTCCCATCGGCAACTTCCTGAGCACATTTTTACCTGTAACGCAGCTAGTGAGACAGCATTTAGACAGTTGGTTTCAAGTGTCATAGAATCATAGAGTAGTTTGGGTTGGAAGGGACATTTAAAGGTCATCTGGTCCAACCCCCCCTGCCATGAGCAGGAACATCTTCACCTACATTGCTCAGAGCCCCGGCCCACCTGACTTTGAATGTTTCCAGGGATGGGGCATCTACCACCTCTCTGGGCAACCTGTGCCAGTGTTTCACCACCCCCATTGCAAAAAATTTCTTCCTTATATCTAATCTGAATCTACCTGCTTTTAGTTTGAAACCATTGCCCCGTGTCCTATAGCAACAGGCCCTGCTAAAAAGTTTGTCCCCATTTTTTATAAGCCCCCTTTAAGTGCTGAAAGGCTGCAATAAGGTGTCCCCTTCTCCAGGCTGAACAACCCCAACTCTCTCAGCCTGTCCTCATGGGAGAGGTCTTCCACCTCTCTGATCATTTTTGTGGCCCCCCTCTGGACCCGTTCCAACAGGTCCATGTCTTTTCTGTGCTGAGGACTCCAGAGCTGGACGCAGTACTCCAGGTGGGGTCTCATGACAGTGGAACAGAGGGACAGAATCACCTCCCTCAACCTGCTGGCCATGCTTCTTTTGATGCAGTCCAGGATACGGTTGGCTTTCTGGGCTGTGAGCACACATTGCCGGCTCGTGTCCAGCTTTTCATCCATCCATACTCCAAATATAATGATTCCAAGTTGAACTGTACCATTTCTGTCCTTTTCTAGGCTCTCCTTTACTGGGAAGTGCATCCTTGCGGCCAGCCTTTGCATGGTAAGAACCAGCAGTCCTACTTAGTAGTTGCATTTCAAATTAAACTTAAATTTCTGCTGTTGATGAGAAAAGACAGCCTGGAGAAGGTAGCCATTCCCACAGCGGGCCCACTCTCAGCCTGGACTAGGATGAAGACCTGGATTCAATCTTTGCTCTAACACTGCTTTACCAGGAGCAAGTCAGGTCCCTTCCCAATGCTTTGTTGTCTTAATCCATAAAACAAAGATATACGAGTGACACATATCACTTTAAGATTTAGATATGAAAGTGTCATTGAAGAGATATTGATGCTATTATTTATTCTTATTTACACATTTACATCTCATTTCTCACCTGCAATATGTTAGGTATTACCTCACATGAAAATTCATAACTGCATCTACCAAACCTGATAGTTTGCCATCCAAGTTGTGCTTTAGGCAAGTAAAGGTGCCTCATTATCTTACAGCTGCTTCGAATTCATGTAACAAGCGTCAACAGTTCTTCTAGCTAGCTATCTTGTTCTCAATGCATGCCTTATCTTAAGAAGGTGATGTTTCATATTGTATTTTCCAAATCCCCGGAATTCAGTGCAAGTGCATGTCTATCTTCATTGTTTAACTGAAACAGCCGATCCAGTTACTAATTTACCCAAGCAGAATAAATGTGATTCAAAGGAATTTGACATGGAAGAATCTAGTACATTATTTAACCCAAGTCAAGAAGAGCTCAGTAAAAAGAGAGACCTTGAATATTTCCAGCTGCAGAATAAACAATGGGCAAAATGATGCAAAGGATGGCAATGGAATTAACTGAAAGATGTTTATTGTGTTTCTGCATTCCAGGTGTGGCAGAGAATAAAATGTACTCCTTCCCTGAACTTTGGAATATACTCAAAGATAAAATATCCAAAATGCCACTGCTGGGTGATCACTTATCCTCTTAAATAAGGAGCAAGCGCTACTATAAATTTGGGTGCCTCCTGTGAGGTCATCTCTTTCTGCTAAAGGAATGAGTATCTCTCCAACAAGTAATATTTTACTGGGAACAAACACCCTGTCTGGACTCCCAAACTCTGCTATGAACACACAGTAACTCACCTTTAAAACAATCTTTTTTACCTCACTTTGGCTAATACACAATGCTAAACCACTAACCTGGCTGTGTTTCAGGTCTTCTTTTTGTAGGGAAAATCAATATCGTGCCACACAGCGGTAAAAAATGAGGTCTGAGCTAACATGGCTTGCGACTGTTTGTTTATATGGGCCTTGCTGCTAAAATTCACCTCTTGCACATAACATAGATTGCAATTTTAATATGCCTAAATTGTATTCCCAGGGTGTAATCCTATTCTATACATTCAGTGGAAGCTTTGCAGCTCAATTAGTCTGGCAGGATTTAACTTTGTATTTCTTCAAACACAGCAAAGCCAACAGCCTTCTCCTAGGCTCAACCACCACTTTCCAAACTGAGGCTTTGTTTCCACATCTGAGACTTAACTACTGCCCATTTCAGAGTACACTCGTCACCGTAACCTTATCCCTAAGTTAGAGGATTATCAACAGCTATATAAAAACTCCCAGAAATTGAATGTTATACTGATGAAGGCCATAAAAGTACTTATTAAAAGACATTAGACCGAGCAGCATTTTCATTTGAACATCAGATTAAAACCAAGGGTTTTTCTGCACTTTCATTAATGGGCCACATAACAATGCTGCATTCACCTGCAGCTTCTGTAAGATCGGACAAATGGAGCCTTGTGATCCTGTTTTTGTGAATAAACCCCCTGAACTCTCCTTCCTGGTGACAGTCAAGCCAGAAAAAAAGTCCTGTGAGAAAGCCAATGTGAGATGGAGGACTTGGATAAATCTTCGGAGACCAACACACTGCTACAAAACTCTTCAAAGTTTTGATGTTTTCTGTTTTTACAAGGGCTGGAAACATCAGTTCCAAGCTCAAGAAACACTAGACAACACCAGTTTTCATTAGTTTTTCACTAATACTAAGATACTACTGGCACCATCACATTGCCTTGAGACCAGCTTTTCCCGAGTCTTTTCCTGAAGGTTGCTTCTGTTACTGAACAGGACCAAGAAATCCTGAATAATACAAAGATGAGCAAAAGAAGCCACAGGCCATCAAGTCTAATGAAGATGTAGTTGTGCTTTGGACGGAGACTTGGCTGGTTTTAACTGACTTTGCTCATTCTCTCTGTATTGTCCATATTGAGCACTTCAAATATACTGCCTGAATTTTAGCACTTCTTTAGTCCATCTGCCCACTGGTTAAAAAAAAAAAAACTACTGTAAGAAGAGAGGGAAGACTTTCCACTATCATTTGGGGAATATACTTAAATATCTAAATTTACCAGCAGGTAAATCACTGCCCTTTTGGCAAACTAAAAATAAACAGGCAGCGATCTGTAAGTGTCACATAGTAAATGCAGTCGCCTTGGAGGTATGCTGGGCAAAATGAGACTTCAGCTCCTGGGAACCTCGAGTGAAATATTAGCTTTGCTGCACGTCTGTAAAGAGCCAGACATACCATCATTTATAGACTGTGAGAAATGAGGGCAGAACTAGAAATCACGAGATGAGCTGTACTAACATTGCCCTCTATCAGAAGTTTTAAGTAAAGATAAAATTTACATGATTTATGAGACCTGTATTTGGCAGGTATTTTTGTTGTAGTTCGCATAAGAAATGTATAACAGCATATAAACCATAAACGCGTACATAATTTTATTTATGTAAGGACATGATTCAGTGGAAGTGCTGCATGAATGAGCTGTACAGCTCAGTGCTCTTTTACCTTCTGAGCCTCTCACTCTCCCACCAGCTCTCTCCTTTCAAGCACTGGCACATTTACAGCCACGGAGTAGAACGGGTTAAAGAACTGATTCAACTGAAAAAATAGCGGGAGGGGGTGGAAAAAAGGTTGTTTTTCAGCCACGAGTCCACTGCATGGCCACAGACTGCTTGTGCTGGTGCAGCACTGGGCAGAAGGGTAGATAACGTGGGGTAGGACCAGCAGGCAAGGACACAGAAGGGAGATGATGACTTTGTAAGATGGCTCTGATGTCAAATAGTTTCTTATCAAACTATGCCTTAAAACCTTTGCTAATACAATGCTGTGGTGAGGATAATATTTGGTCAGTATTACAATCAAAGGATTGAAATGAGAGGAAACTGAGAAGTTGAGATAATACACTAAGTTATTAAAATAGTTTTTTTTAAAATAATTTTTAAAGGAAAAATCTCTAGGATGGTTATGTAGGAGTGAGACAGGGCTTTTGTTTTTCGTGTCAAAACTACTGCGGTAGTAGCCTGTATTATCTCTACTTTAGCCAGCAACTTCTGTCTTCAAAGGTGCCTCCTACAAAGGCACAATGGATGTCCTGCTTAGTTAAATGCGTGCTTGCAGAGCCAGGTGCCAGGTATCACAGTTCACAGTTAGTACTTTATTGTCACTCGTATCTTCGCAATCTTTCATAAAATGTAAGTTGCCAATCCATTATTGCTATGACTGCTGTGATTATATCATAGAATCATAGAATAGAATCATAGAATGGTTTAGGTTGGAAAGGACCTTGAAGACTGTCAAGTTCCAACCCCCCTGCCATAGGCAGGGACACTTCTCACTAGACCAGGTTGCCCAAGGCCACGTCCAGCCTGGCCTTGAACACCTCCAGGGATAGGGACTCAACAACCTCTCTGGGCAACCTGTGCCAGTGTCTTACCACCCTCAAAGTGAAAAACTTCTCCCTAATGTTCAATCTGAACCTGCCCTCTTCCAGTTTAAAGCCATTCCCCCTCGTCCTATTGCTACATGCCCTTGTAAAAAGTCCTTCCCCAGCTCTCCTGTAGGCCTCCTTTAGGTACTGGGAGGCCGCAATAAGATCTCCCCGGAGCCTTCTCTTCTCCAGGCTGAACAGCCCAAACTCTTTCAGCCTCTCCTCATAGCAGTGGTGCTTCAGCCCTCGGATCATCCTCGTGGCTCTCCTCTGGACACGCTCCAGCAGGTCCATGTCCTTCTTATGTTGGGGACTCCAGAGCTGGATGCAGTACTCCAGGTGGGGACTCACGAGAGTGGAGTAGAGGGGAAGAATCACCTCCTTTGACCTGCTGGCCACACTTCTTTTGATGCAGCCCAGGATACAGTTGGCCTTCTGGACTGTGATCACACACTGCTGGCTCATGTTGAGCTTCTCATCAATCAGCACGCCCAGGTCCTTCTCCTCAGGGCTGCTCTCCAGCCATTCCCCGCTGAGCCTGTATTAGTGCTTGGGATTGCCCCAACCCAGATGTAGGGCCTTGCACTTGGCCTTGTTGAACTGCATGAGGTTGGCTTGGGCCCACCTCTCCAGCCTGTCCACATCCCTCTGTATGGCATCCCTCCCGTCCAGCATGTCTACCTCGCCAAAGAGCTTGGTATCATCGGCAAATTTGCTGCGGGTGCACTCGACCCCACTGTCCTTGTTGCCAACAAAGACATTGAACAGTACAGGCCCCAGTACCGACCCCTGAGGAACGCCACTCGTCACTGCTCCACTTTTCAGAATATACAGACATATAATTCATTTAAATACTATTCTATGATACTGAATTTACCTAAACAGAATTTTAATTCAGTGAAGATTCACAGTGGGGTTCAGGCATTTAACTCCCGTGAAGTGACATCTGACATCACTGGTGCCTGCAGAGCTTATTCCTGGCTGCTCCCACAGTTCCCAAAGCATCCAACCATTCTGCTGACAGACTCCCCTGGGGCTCTGCTGGACAAATTTGTAGCTGCCTGAAACACTGTGCACCCTGCAAGTTCTGCTGGTGTAGCCAGGCCAGCCAAGCTGTGCCATGGATGCAGGTGTGCTGGCCAAAGAGGACGTTGCCTGACTCCACGTTATTTGAGAGTGGGACTAACACGAAGCCTGATGCAGCAGCGCATGGATGGAAGTGCTGAATATGTCCCTGGGCACTGCTGACTGTACAGCGCTACAGCCTTCCCAGCCCCTTCCAATCAATCCAAGCCTGGAGCCAGAGCCCAGCAAGAAGTCCCCATCACCTTATCTCTACAACAGAGCTCTAAATCAGAGGCTCGGATTCATGACAGCACTGAGCTTCTCAGTGCCCCCTTCCATAAATCAGGTGCTCTCCCAAATACCTCGGCTCCGAGTCCAGCATCAGTACGGTTCTTGAAGACTCTCTGCCCTCCACTGAGCAGGCGAGGCAGTGGTCACAGCTGTGCGGGGGGAGCACGCACTCGGGATCACAAATGCTATTCATAACTTCCCTCTGCTTGATTTGGAATAAGGCTCTGGACATGGATTTCAACTCCCACAGAATACTTCCGTCCCCAAAGCTTTTCAGGCATGCTGGTTTAAGTCTTTCTAAACCTGTCCTGATGTGCCCACATTGTATAGAATAATTAAGTGCTCCTATGCATAAATCCATATAAATGGGGGCTTCAACTTCAGTTGGGGTAATTCAGGAATTCTTAAATTTTTTGGAAAATTCAAATGTATTCTTTTCCTCAAGTCCTTGTTCTGAAGCTGAAAGCCAGGGAGGCAGTTTTAAAACAGAGAAGCAGCTAGGGAAGAGACATTCTGTCTCCTTCACAAAGCTTGGCTGAAGAAAATATACCATTTCTGCTCCAGTTTGCAAATATCTTTTTTCAAAGACTTATATTTCAATCTTAAGGCTTGTGTCTCCCAGGCAACATCAAGAAAGATTAAAACGCAATGTGCTTTGATAGGTATCTTTTATTAAAATGCTTTCAAAAAGCCACCTCCAGGAAAAATAAAAGTAAATAACAAAGTAATACAAATTTATTTTCTCTCCACTTTCTTTGAATAACTTTGGGAAAACAGCAATATGTTTTCTCTCATTCTCCTATCAGTCAAACTGATGGAGGCTGGAGGACGGAGCCTTATACTGCAGTTTTCCCGTGTTACAGAGGACATCGCAATCTTACCCCATTGTATTTCTTATTTTTCAGATATTTGAATCCTGTGCAACTTCATACTGGGATATGTGTACATCAACATTATTCTTTTCTGTCTTTTGATCTACAGATATTCTCAAGCTTTAAAAAATATAGCTTTCCATTTTTAGGGTTTTACCCATGCAAATTGTACAGAATCTTTAATTTTAGCACCTTTATCACCAGAATAAAAAAATCCCGCTGACACATTAATAAAACTGGAAGTAAAATTCCAATCATGTTAAAACTGATTATAACATTTCCATTGTCTTCAGGAATTCAGTTTGTCAGCTTTTGTTTTTATAGGCCTCAGAGAATGCCAGAAAGCGAGGGAAATCTACCAAAGAAGAACACGTAGCTCTGCAGAGATCATTGCAGAAAATTTGGGTACAAATTAAAACAAATAAATAGAAACAGAACGAGTGAATAATCAGAGTTCATATAAAGTCTGTATTTCCCTCAGAAATGCTCAGAGATTAAAAGAGTCACTGCACTAGAATGAAAAGCTAAGATCTTTTCACCACATTCATTTTGGAAACATTTGTCGCCATGAGGGAATGTGGAATGGAAACCTCGACTTATTAAGCAAATAAGAGGGCTCTTACAGGACTGAGTCCTTGGATGGCTTCTGACAGCAGCCTGCAATGGGCTTTTAGGCTGAGGCTCCCGCGCAGCAGGCATGGATTCCCCGGATTCCCCAGCTGGGAACTCCTCGTCACTGCCCGGTGCGGCACACATACTCTGGGTCATGGAAGCCCTGTGGGACTCTTCTAGCCCTGGGTACTGTTACTTTCACCACCAGGATTTTCAAACAGCAGCAGCTATTTCCATAACCCATTTCATGTCTTCTTATGTTCACTCTCCAAATCTAAAGGAGCAGCCACTTCATGCAGCCGGTAAAAGATCAGGCTTAAGGGCAACCAACCCTGCCACCCCTGACACCTCTTGCCTAACTCTTAGGTAAGCTTTCTCAATCCTAAGTGGTTTTATCTGCAAATATCTCTGTGCACCCCGCTGAACACTCAAGTCAGTCTGTGTTTAGCCTGTGCATAAGAGTTATCCTGAACAAAAATGAGTCATTCAGATATTCAAAGCTGAATACATGTGAGGAGCTGATCCAAGGTCTTTTTTGACATAAACTTGGGTTGTAGAATGAGATTTGTATGCAATGATTTAAAGAGATAATTATTTTAAAAAAATATATTATTTAAAAAATATAATTATTTTAAAAAAATACAAGAGAAAACAATTGAGATCAAAAAGACCCACTACAGTTCCCCCCTCCTCAAATGAAATGTCAACAAATACATTTCTCAAGCCATAAAAAAAAAAGTACATGCTATTTCTTTCAGGCTTCTGAGTCTTCATAAAAATATCGCTGCCAGGCCAGATGGAGCAATGTTACAGGCAAGTACGTTTATAAAAATATTAGTGAACATATCTGTTTAATCTACCATATACCCACTCATATTGTAGCAGCTCTGGTTTTAAATGTTATTCTTTACAGCATTCTCCATGACAACATTTATAATTACTGCACACCTGGCTTGGGTTTCTCACTGACAGCTTGCTTAAAATTGTGTTGCAGCTCACTGTTACTGTGTATTTACTCTGAGGGTGCTAATATCCCGATATTAAATTTGTGTTAATTCTTTTTTCCTTTTTTTGTTTTCTAGTAAAGAGTTATAGATTGCCTACAGGCCTGCTTTGTACCTCGTTGCTCTTAATTAACCAAATGGCAAATATTGTCATAAAACCAACAACATTAGGCAGTGGACTTTAAATGGCAGATCATAGGTCCTTGTTCTCAGAATCCCCTCCTGCGGTTTTACAAGCACGTTGTCATCGTGCAGGTTAGAAATGCTTGCTATTCTTCTGTTAAGTACTGATTTTATAGTACCATTCACTAACTACTCTGTTTATTTATAGACGTTAATGCCAAGTTTCCGTCTGATAGCTTGGAGCTATGGATCACTCAAAAAAAATCTTATCTTGTTCCAAAAATAACAGAGATAATGACTTGCATTTGCTAGTTAGTGTTGGCATATGGCATATATTGCCACATTTTGAGGAACTGGCTTGCAATAATAATGAGAAAATGTGTCTATTTTAAAGTTTTATAAGAATATCCACTGAAAACTGATTGAATTATAGTAATTCAGTCATTAAGAAATTATTCCTGCGGGAGTTGGTAATGTGGGTATTTAAAAATAAGTTTACCCACTTTGGATGCAGGTAAGTTCCTGTTTTACTGAATTATTTTAGAGTATGCTTTTTTACAGTGATACAAGAAACGTCTCTTACTAAATCATACTAGTAGGAGCATGTCTAGAGCATTATAAATGGCTGTGGGCAGTTCAGTAATGGGAGCATTTTTAGAAGCCTCTGGTGGCTGAAGAACAAAATAAATGGCTGAAAGAAGACTTACTAGGTTAGGGGTTGTTCAACAATATTCACACTTAGAACTTGACTAAGCAGAGTTTGGAGCTGCTAGATCTATAAATACTGAAGGGGGAGAAGACCACTGGACTAGAGGCGTGGGGTTGCTCCCAGAGCCATGCAGCCACATCCTTTGCTCGGCTGTGACTGTGTGAGGTCACCTTTTTGGTACTGTGATTGCAGTTGTACCTCCACCATGCTGCAGTTCCCCAGTAGCCATCCACAGCTATAGGATGGCCCTAACTCATGCCTACTTGAAAAAAAAAAGAAGAAAAATAGGAACAAATTGTTTGATTCACCAAAATCAGGAAAACAAAGTAGTTTGCTTTTTGTATATGGTTCCTGCTTTCTCCAGATAATATTGTGAATTAACATGATAAGCATTTTCATACAATAAAACGAATTGACTTTGCTAGTAATGCAGCAATTTACAACCTGCTACTTTTCACTTAGCAACTACTGCGCGAGATAAGCAAAATAGGGTTTGCTGCCAAAGTAAAATTGCAAGTTTCTAAGTCTTTCCCCCTCTTCACCTGCACGCATGTTGTCCTTTTTCCCAAGTCCTGCACCACAGACCAATATCATTTAAGCACACATATACTGATAGTTTTGATCACTGAACTACCATTGCATTTTCCAAGGCTGTGTGCTTTCCAAGAGCTGATCTGAGGAAAATTAGCCCACCACGGCAAGAACAAACACACACGTTGTCAAACCTTCTCTGCCCCCAAGAGCAAAATCATATAGAGCCTTCTTAACACCATCAGCTTCCTCATGGTGGATGCGGCTGCTCTGATCCACATGTGTTTTTCCCACAAATTCCCAAATCGAGCCCAAATTTATCAGATGCGGCCAGAGCCTGCCAGGCCCTCAGGCGGCCATTGCTGACCAGGCCCTGAAGGAGCTGGTGCCTACTGGAGCCTGCAGGGCCCTGAGGCGCCCATGGCGGCCGCAGGCAGCTCGGCTCGGCGCCGAGCAGGCTGGTGGTGTCCGTGTCGCCGGCGGTGCCCCGGGCGAGCGCTGGCTGTGGCGTGGGGAAGACTAAAGGAATGACCACGCCGGGCCCGGCTGGGCCGGGTCTCGAACCCGCGATCCCACCGCCCCCAGTGGACCTGTCAGTCACTGCCGCCGCTGCGTCACACCTCCCTCCCTCCCTCCCTCCCTCCCTCCCTCGCTCCCTCCCTCCCCCGCCCCGCCCAACCCGCCGCTCCGCCGTCTCGTGACCGGCGCTGCGGCGGCGTCAGCTGACCCGCCGCCTCACGTGACCTGCTGGCGGGTGTGCGGGCGGCGCGCGGCGGCTGCCGGCGGGGGATGGAGCAGTGACCGGTAAACGCTGTCGGGAGCCGCCGCCGTCGGGGCCTGGGGAGCGCAGTGGGGGCGAAGGAGGAGGGCCTGAGCCGGGCCGCGACGCGCCCTGAGCGGCTAGCGCAGCCCTCCGGCCTCCCTCGGCGGCGCGCCGCGCTGGGCCTGGCGTGAAGGGCAGCGCCGGCCGGGCCCGGCGGTATCGCCGCGTCTCTCGGGGGCTCTGACAGGCCTTGGCGCCGCGCCGGGGGCTGCCCTGCCGCCGCTCTGCCGGGCGCCCGCGCCGGGAGTGAGGTGGCCGCTATGGGGTTTTTATCTTGCGGAGGTCGAAGTGAAAGCGCGGTCCTTGGAGCCTATGCCGGTGGCTGCCGCCGCAGCCGCCGCTTGCCCGAGTTGTGGGAGCTGTCATCTAATCCCCGTGATCCAGATCAGCGGCTCTGGGGAGGGTAAAGCCAACTCCCCCTGCCCCGTGTGCCAGCCTCGGGGTGCCTCTGCTCGGGGCGTATGTGAACTCTCCGTTGTGAAATCTTCCCGGGCGTAGCTCTGTCTTTCTCGTTGTTTATGAAATGTGGAGGCAGTGAAGGCCAAGCGACAAGCGTCAGAAGTGATTTCTGAGGGCGAGCTTAAAGAAATAACTCTTGGGGACTTAATGCTGGATATCGTGAAGCTTTTAAGTCACGTCAGTAAACTGAGCTTTCCTGTGAAGCTAAATAGGAAAGAAGAAACAATTGTCCCCTACCCCTAGCCCTGTTGTTTTTGAAAAATGCAATGCGCAGTGTCTTAGCTGAGATTCTGTTTTGACATTGCTATATGTGTTTCCAGGTACAGCACCGAAACAGCTGTTTAGCAGTTTTATTGCTTAGATTATAATACAGTATACTGCATGAAAGATTTTTCTTTGGAAATCCATTTTTCCTAGTAACATAGAAATTAGGCAGTATAAATGATGGGTAGTCATGCAAAATACATTTTAAATAATATATCAAACTTACTTTGGACATTGGGGTAGTTAGGGTTCAAAAACAGGTTCTCCAGAGGAAACCTTCAAGGGATGAAATATTTCAAGCATTTTATAGATGAGTTGTGTTTATTTCTATCAGAACATCTTAGCAATGTGTTTATGTTACTTAAATCTCTTTGTAACAGCACATGGAAGACTATTAAATTTCAAAGTTAAGTTGCAGGTTTGCTTATGAGAAGGTGTTAAGGGACACTGAATGGGATGCTGCCCAGTTTTTTAATCTAAAATGAGAAGTGTATTCTAATGAATTTCTAGCATGAAGCCCTTATAACTGAGAACTTGCACTCTTCATAAGTACTGAACAAGATAAAGATAGGTCAAAGCACTGCTGGTATTGCAAGATTAATTTTTTTTTTTTTGAGATATGGGTGGTTCGGTCCATCAGTATTAATATAATATTTTCAGGACCTGTGGAACTGTAAGTATCAAGGTAGCTAGCTTAGTGCCGTATATAAAGTTGGAAGTCCAGAACCTGTTCCTGGAAGTCTTGAACTTTGATTCAGCATGGTCTATAGAGAGATTCTTTGATATAAACTTTGTTTCTCATTTTCCTGACTTAATTATTTTTTTCAGTTGAGTAGCAAATACTTTTTGCTGAAGTTTGCCAGAAAACGCTTACAGTAGTATCTCAGAAGCAGTTTCAGTCCTTAACAGGTGGCTTTACCTGTATTCAACAGAACTAGGACTATAATTTCTGCTCACTTAATATCCAGGTGGCTTTACCTGTATTCAACAGAACTAGGACTATAATTTCTGCTCACTTAATATCATAGTGTGGTAGGGTACTGAATGGACAATGTTTAGGAAAAAACCCACCGCCCTGAAAGTGTTAGCTTGATTAACTCTACTTGTGCTATAGTATTGAATGTCTTTAAATTGATGGATTTATGTGTTGAAGATAGTTCCATTTATGTACATGGATATCCATTTATGAATATTTCTTTTAATGAGAGTACATCAGAAACAATTGAAATAGCAAAAATAGCCAAAAATTTGGCTGGAATGATGCAGCTAATTGTCTTTGGGAGTGAGGAAGGCGAGATGATAGCTGACTGGCAGCTTTTTGTTGGGGTTATCCTCCCTGCTTCTGCTTTTGATTCTCAGCTTTAATGAATGCTTTCAGTTGCAGTTATAAGCAAAGTAGAGAAAGAAAAGAAATTTAATCATCAGGTTGTTAGCCAAGTACTTAAAAATTCGAACTGTGCATTTGGGGTTTTCTTGGCATATGAGAAGACTAAAAGCTAAACAAGGTTTGCTTCTGCCTGCATGCTTGTTGTAAGTTCTTTTTGTTGTTTGTTTTTCCCTCTGTAGCTTAAGTTTCAACATACAGTGCTTCAACCCTCACTTAAACATCTGCAGTCTGTATCCTTATACAGACAGTGCTTAGCACAATGAGATCCCAGTCTGCATGGACTAGAATCTTTGGCTGATCACATACTTGCAATAGTATAGTTTTAAAATACTGTCAGAAGTACAGATAAGGCTTTTCAGGGCAAGGTGTAGCTAATAAATTATAGTATCCCTGTAACTGGTATTCTAATGTTAAGGCCAAAAAAAGACTGGTGGTAGTTTTTGCAGACTGCTGAGATGCCAAAGCTTGCCAATTTAAAAATACCTGTTGACCTAACGAAAGAATAAATTCACTACAGCGGTGAATGTCAAAGCAGAGTATATACCATTATTTGTTCAGATCAAAGGAATAAAATAATGGTTTACTAGAAAATACCTGTCAATGTACTTAGAAGATTTGAACACTTGCTATTTCCTGCTTTATTCTGTGGTCCTTCTCTTTAAATTCCATGGCTTTCATTTTGTCGTGGGTCAGTATGTGTTCTTTGGCTGACTAGCATCTGTTTCCGTTTCTCTTAACATTCTGTAGCACTTCTCCTTTCTCCACTTCTTGTTCATTGTTCCGCATAGTTCTGATTTCAAATTCATTCCCCTCCTTACATAAAAAAAAACCCGTAGGAGCAAATGTTTAAAACTCTTTTACCAAGCTTTTTTTCCTTGTATGTTTTTGAAAATACTTCTATTGAGTAGGTAGTTGAAACGGGGTTTCATCTCGCTTCCCATGACTACTAGAAATGGAAGTTATCACACAGACAAAAATGGTGGGGGAGGGAGAGAAGAGAAGTCCACAAGCTTAACGATTGCTGGGAGCTACAACTGTTCTACCTTTGCCTCTTTGCTTTGAACAGCAGATGAAGACCTTGGTTATTCAGTTAAACAATCCATTTTTGCCTCTGATATTAAGGAATCGTGAAGTATTCTGGTACATTGGTTTTTTAAGCATGAAAAAAGATTTGCTGCATGTCTGTCAGGTGTTTGTAACCAGTTTTGTTCGTGGTAGACTTCTTAAGAAGTCTGAACAGTTAGTCTTTGGAAACTAAAAGATTGAAAAACTTTAGTTATTAAAAGCAATTATGCTTTGCAAAGGGTCTGTTAAAGTGGTTTGGGGTTTTTTTGTGCTTTTATTTTTCTGAAAAAAGATGTTGGATTTTTAATGGTGAGCTTATTGTCCCAATCTATAATGCAGGGAATGAGACTGTCATTGTAAACATGTAACTGTTTCCTTAGATGATGCAGTTTCTGGAACCTTTATATGTATTCTTTAGGGGCTATTTATGTTTTGGTGGAAAACTTGAGAATGCAATGTTCCATCCGTCTTACTGAATAGGAATCTGGATTTCTATGTTATGGCTCTTGTCTTTTACTTGAATATTTGCCCGCTGCTGCTGCTGCTGCCACCTAAACTTGTTTATGTATCCAACATTTATTACAAAGACTCTTCTAGTCCTAGTCTAGTCAAATCCAAACAGAAAACAATTTAAAGTTTAAACACTTTGAATGTGTGTGTGTCAGCTGTAATGGTGTCTCCCTGCGTGGGTGGAGTTTACTATAAACTTGGCCGTGTCTTTTATAGGTCCAGAGTTCAGTGAAGTGTAGGAAAACATCATGTGGAATGGATTCACCAAGTTTGATGTGTTAGGGAAGATAATGCATCAGAGTAGTCTGAATAAGAGGAAATTTTGTCTTGTTCCAAATTGTTGATAATTAGTAGACCTCCTGTGGAGACCCATTACGTAAGGTAATCCATTTAGTGCTTCCCTAAAGAAAGAAGTCCCATAACATGCAATGTTATATTGGTGATGACTGATGTTGCTTTAATTTTTCATGATACCTCCCAATACCAAAATCATCAGTATGGTATGACCAAGGATCGTTACAGTACACACTTCTGAGCATGAGGGGCCAGTGGTGCCTGAGGAGCTCTTGGCATGGGTTTCATGCCCCTCTCTGATTCTGTTCTCGGGGACATTCCCCCAACAGGCAAGGCCACAGCATGGTGGCGGAAGTAGACCCCGGCTTTTACCCATCCTTCTCAGAGATAGGACCTCTTTTCTCACCCATGCTGTTTCCAGGAGCAAAGAACTCCTTATCCGTTGTCCTTTTGACCTGCTTTGATAAATTTTTAGGGGAGAAGGGAGAGGAGTGTCAGTGAGGAGAGCATGGATAACTTCCAGGTCCTTGACTTTCTGCTGTTGGATAGAACCAGCTGTGCAGGTGCATAGCCCCAGCTCCGGAGAGTGGCCAGAACTGGGCTCGGTCCGGGCGAACAAGCTTGTATGGAGTTGGACATGTGTCTGGTCTTGTAAATATTCTGATTCTCAAATAACTATACCCATCTTGGCATTGTCTATATTTACGATTATAGCACTGCTGTGCTACTACCTCATAATGATGTGTCAGGCGTCATGGAATGTGCGGTATCAAGAGCCTCGATAACTGAATGTCATCATCTCTTGTTGTAAACAAGGCCCCTTCATTGAAGGAGAATGGCTGTTACGCCAGTGACAAGATGTGCTTCATGATATTAATTTAATGGTTGGTAAACTTTCTTCAGCTTCAGGCTTCCTTAATATCTGAGCAAAAGAATCAGCTAGCAGGCCTTTCTTTAGCTCGTCTCTAACTTCAACACCCTTGATAATTTGTTGAGCATAGAATGATTGCACAGATGAAGGACCTGTATTTGTTGTTTTCGGCAAAGTTTGCTACTGTTTCTTAAGTCTTACAAATACAATATTTGATTCTCTCTCAAAAAAAAAAGAGTGCTACAGTCTGTGCTCATGTAGATTAGTCTCTACTCTTTCAGAGCTGCTACAGGAGACATTGCAAATATCAAAATTTGACATTTACATTCTAACAAGGTACACTTTGATTTTGTTCTTCACTCCCTTATTAAAAAAATCCAGTAACTCTCAACTGGTTTGTTCTGTTTCTTAGTGACAGAAGAACATATGTACGCTTAACTTCTTGAGCTCGTTTGCAAACTAGCTCTGCATAATTTGTATTTATACAAGAACTCTCTTGACTAATGCCAGTATGTGTAATGTTATTGTAGGTCTGCAGTGACAAGAGATACCAAGACTAGAAAGTGTTCTCTTTTTCCTTGAAATTTTAAGCTGGCAGAACCTTCTTTGCTTGAAAGAATAAACTGAGTTTTATCGGATTTAAATATTTTTTTTAGGCATTTACTCACTTTAAAACACTGTCCTAATCTGAAAAGTGATTGGAAAAGCTATAACGTCAGAGTTGAAATTTGTTTGTTTGTTTGTTTGTTTGTTTTTTTTTCCTCTTAATGTGTTCAGAAAAAGTTATCTGCCATACAGATGCTGGAAGATACATACAGCTGTGAAAATACGATTTGGGTCCTGTTTTTTTTGGCTTTCTTTTCAGTTAGATTGTTTGCTTATAATCTTCTGTGGAATTGCAGTTGAAAGATGCTAATGTTGCAAACTCAGCCCACTTTTAACTTGCAGGATGGGCAGTTAAAAAGACTTTCCAACTGTGCAAATGTGATTTGGAAGATAGGAAAAAATGAATTTGGAACCACGTGATGCTCTTGGTAAAACCTCTTACAGAGGTTGGAACTGCACTTTAGTAACATGGAATGAGATGTTTTTCTTCAGGCAAAGCTTTGAATCCTGAACTAATGGCAGATATTCTTTTTTCCCCACCCCGCTTCCCTTCTATTAGCACCTTGCCTCTATCTTCAGAAGCAGAAAGCATCAAGATAAAGACACAAAAATGACTGAGTTTTGGCTGATTTCTGCTCCTGGGGAAAAAACCTGTCAACAGACATGGGAGAAACTACATGCAGCAACTACAAAAAATAACAACCTTTCTACTAATTCGAAGTTCAATATTCCAGACTTGAAGGTATGTAAGCCCCACGTCGTGTCTTAAGAAGTATGTTTGTTTTGCATCATCTTTGTTTCTTTAGACTACTCTGTAGATGGGGAATACTTGCAGACTTTTTAGAAAGAACAGCTGACTTTTGATTATGTATGGATCTAAACAGTAATTTAGACAACAATTATATTTTTTTCTGAAATTCTAAGCTAAAAATTCTTCACTCTAAATTTTAAAGGTACAGCAAGCTGTGTTTTTCCAGGGACAGTAGGCTTTACCTCATACTGCTAGCAGTTAGCTGGAGAAGAAATTAGAGGAAAAATGGACTTGTGATCTGAGTATTCAGATGATATGGTTTCCTTTGTATTTTTTGTTTGGTTGTTTTTTTTTGGTGTTTGTTGTTTTTTTTTTTTAGTTCTGAATTGTCTGCTTCTCCTTTTATGGCTGAGATGCAGTGAAAAGGCTCGATTTTTAAAATACAAGGGTTGATCAAACAGCAGCTACCTTTTCTCTGTCCAAAAGTACCATTCTTCTGTTAGAGTTGTGGTTGTCTCTGATTGAGCATTCCAGTGTGACGTGCTGATGTGTGTTAGTGAAAACAGGAAGAAAACTGTTTGAACTATTACTGGGAGAGGCAAAGAGAAACAAAATCTTAAAGCAGTTTCTCTTTGTTAAACACCATTATCGGGGTATGGGAAAGTTATGAACCAGTGTATTCATTAAGAAAAGGTCTATCCTGACACCCAAACGTTTCTTGAACAAGAATAATTGTGTAACTGAATGAAAGCTCATCAAAGCTTACCAAAATAAAGAGGAAAAACATGCTACCAATGCTTACGGCATTTAGAAAACTAATCACTAAACACTGATGTGGCCTATTAGGGTTATAAACATTTTTTTGTTTGTTTCTACTGCCTGAAAGGGGCAGAAACTGAGTATACTTTATATACAATGGGAAATGGCCTGACTTCTGTGAACCCGGTAAAACTGTTTAAGGACTGAGCTCCTTTCATTAAAACTCATTAAAAGGGTGATTTCATCTCATCGAACAGCAGCCTTATTGCTTAAAGACTTCTTGTCCTGTGGCTTGTAAGTGACTAGTCAAAACATTAGCTTCCTTATTCTGCATGTAGCTCAGAAAAAGGTAGGATGTGGAAAGCCATTTGGTTGTGATGTTAAGTAGTTGTGCTTCTTTCTCCTTCAAGGCCAAAGAGAACAGGAATCATGCAAAGTTGAGTGGTGAAATAGATAGAACAAAGATGCTAGACTAAAAAATGTTAACAGCATCTTGACTAGACAGAAGATTCACTTATGTCTAAAAATATTTCAGCAAGAGATATAAACTAGTAGCTGAAATATTAGAGATAAGAAGTCACCTCTTTGGAGCTATCTCCTACTTTCATTGAACAGAATGAACAAATGTGTAAGTACTTAGAACCAAAGAAACACAGATATTATGTGACCTATTTAAAAATAATCACCCTCTGGCTGGTTAACTTGAGCGTAGCTATGCTGTTTTTATGCTTTTTGATGTCTTTGACCCATTTGAGACTTGTGTATGGAAGAGCTAAACAGAATATTTTACTGTGCTGTAATTTTCATGTTTGAATTAAACAGAGTCTAAAATGGTGTAATCCTTGGCCCCAGAAAGGTATAAATATTGATCTAGGTTATTACATAAAATTAGGGAAGAAAGTGTTTTCTGGAGGAGAGGGGAAGAAAGCATGAAATCTTTTAGACAAGCTAGGTACTCCATTACTCCAAAAAGTCCATACTTGTGTTGGCTGACTGCTGCAGTACTCTTGTATCTTCAAAGTTTTCAATGTTCTGGTTGCCTGCAGCACTGAGATACCTGATTACAGACATTTCAGATTTGATCTAAAGTAGTAAATCAAATGCTGAAGCAAGTGACGTGTGGGGAAATGCAGCCAATTTATAACGTAAAAGTTGTTTTAACACGGTGTGGGTGGCTGGAATGCAGGACTGAAACTGTGCACCGAACTAGAGTGAGTTATATCTGATACAGTGGTGCTTTAGGGGTATCTTGAGCAAATGAAACACAGTGTGACTTTGTTAAAACAATGAGTCTGAAATCTTAAGAGTACAGTATTTTATGTAGTTCTGAAAAGCTACCTGTTCAGGAGATTTAGCTTTTGTTGTAATTTGGTTTTATGTTTCTATACAGTTGCTAATGTGCTTTGATCTTTCCTTCTAGGTTGGCACACTGGATGTTTTGGTTGGTCTGTCAGATGAGCTGGCTAAACTGGATGCATTTGTGGAGGGGTAATATTTTATTTTTACTAGCATGTAAAATACTAGAATAATGATGTGACAGTTTGTGAGTCCTAACAATGCATGGATTATTTTCAACTTTTTTGGTTTCATAGTGATCCTCTATAGGCAGTCAGCAAGTTAAGATTTAAATAAGCAAAGCTGCTGTTTTTCCTAGTATCTTTTCATGGAAAAACCAATATTTGAACTTCTTGAATAGTGGGTCATTATGCATTGATGAAGGACGGCTCTCCCTATAGTAGTGCTGTGTGCTGCCAGGTCCTGGAGAACTGTTAAGAAATGAGCCTGACAGCTGCAGGAACTGATAATGAAATGGAGTAAAAACTCTTCTTTTAGCAAGTTAGAGGACTTTGAGAAGGTAACTACATTGTTTCCTAATCCACAGAGATGATTAAACAGCATTAATATTAAAATGCAAAACATATTCATCTTGAAGAAACCAATGGTCCTTTGAAAGTGGTTTTGAGCAAATATAACAAAATTTCACATAACCAGAACCTGTGGAGCCATCTTCTGTTTCAAAGAGAGAAGTGTTAAGTAGTTGTTTTTAAATACAAAAGGAAACTATTTGGCATGGCACATGTGAGTAATATTAAAAATAGCTTTTCTAATGAGGAAGGCAGGTCTCATGAGGGCTCAGGGCTGGGGTTTCTCCGTAGCTCTTCAGTTATCTTTGGTGTTTCGTTGTCACAGTTGCCGTGTGTTTAGTTTGGATTATTGATGACTTCTACCTTGCTACCTGTTTTTAGAAAGGGGCTAGCATTTTGAAAGTACCACAGGCTTCAAGAAAACACTGGAGTGTAGTGAGATTACACCTGAAGTCAATGCTTATTACCTGGAGGCAAGGGAAGTAGCCTCACCTTGTTGAGATCTGATTAGTAGCAGCACTACAGAAGGATTTAAATAAAGTTCTGGCATGTATTTGTGAAGTTGGTGTCCTTCAGATACTGAGCCAAATTTGTGCTCATGGAAAGCTTGTACATAAAGTGATCAACTCTTCCTTTTTGATCCAATCTCTTAATTCTTTTCCCAGGCAATTTCCAATCAGTTTCATGAATGGTATTTCTCAAAATGGCAGTGCTTTTCATTCTTTTTTTCCATATCTTTATCTTTCATTTTTCAGTGTTGTAAAGAAAGTGGCCCAGTATATGGCTGATGTTCTAGAAGACAGTAAAGATAAAGTTCAGGAGAATCTTCTGGCTAATGGAGGTAAAGTGTGAACCATAATATGTGCATCCTAGAAGTAATAGAAGGGAAGGCAATGAGCCTGAAACATACTGAATGTTGTTTCTCTGTATGACAGTCTGAAAGCCTAGTTTAGACATGGAAGTACTTTTTTTCCATGAATCACTGGCCCCAAAACAAATCACAGGATACAGAAAGACAAGAAATTAGATCTACGTGTTAAATACTCACAGAAGCCTTTTGATCCTTTAGGGCTGCATTTTGTCATTGCTGGTCTGTGGTGGAACAATAAAAATTACTGTTAGCGATCACTGTAAACATTCTTTGTATTAGTCTGTGATCTGAATAGGCATGATTTTACATAAACTATGCTGGAATATTTGGTTATTCCCAAATTGTGATAGAACGTCTTTATAAAACTAGTTGTCCAATGGAAATATTTGTCCATTTTATTATAGTAAAGAGTTGCGTTGGTCTCTAAATCAGTATTTTGTTTTCAGTAGTCATTTAATAAAATTTAACACAGCTTGTATTGATGAAAGAGAGGCTGATATGAGTGGATTAACATGAAGACAAGTGCAGTGGTCCTAATTAAGACAGTTATTCTTAGGTAGGGGCTTGGAGTAGTCTCATAGATAGCTTTACAAAATTGTTGGTTCAGGTGAGCCACATAATCTTTGCCTTCTTTTTTTTTCCATCATAACCCTCCCTTTTCCCACCCGGTTTTCACACAAAGCAAAAAATAGTTGGTCTTGTCTGTGTTTCTCCAGCCATCATTGACTGAGTAGTAAATATCATTTAGGGTCTACAGAGGTGGAGAAACCAATGTCTGAATGCAGAGGTCACAGATAACTGATTGTTTATTTTCAAATTTCTTAAGCTACAGGGTCCACACATGTGAAGGTCCACAAACAATCTGTTACAGTACTCTTCTGTTACAGCAATTCTACATGGAATATAATACATCAGTCTTTTTATTGTCTATCTTAACAAAGTTGTTCTTTAAAATTTTAGTTGATTTGGTCACCTATATAACAAGGTTCCAGTGGGATATGGCCAAATACCCAATCAAGCAATCGTTGAAGAATATTTCAGAAATTATTGCAAAGGTAAAGTAATTTGTTTTGTAAAACTTTCCTGTTTGAACTTGATATATTTATGCAGAAAACTTGGTACTCAAAGCTATTTGTCTATTTTTGTTAGCTTCATGTAACTCTGATAATGATATGAGTGAATTTGGTAGCAGTGTCTGTGTTTTAGTAACCAAAGAAATATATTAGGATGGGGATAGGATTTGGAGAATGCTCCCTGAAGGCCATCATGCTGTATTTGCTGATTTTTGTTTCCTGAGATCACTGAGTTAAATAGCCAGCAAATGATATCACCAGCACGCCATTTGTCTCCCGTTCTCAAACTTTGTGGGCTATTAGCAGTGAACCAGGGAACTTACCTTCTGAAAGCTATGGCACTCGGTTGTGAGGGGAAAAAATACGCTTTCAGTGTTAGAAGTAAGAAAAGCTTGTTTGAGTGCTGTCACGGGTTTTCACCCTGTCTTTACCTTGGTAAAGTTTTTTACACTTTGGGGACTTCATTTTGTTTGTACTTGCTGTGAGCATAGATGGGGTCCTCAGCAGTGACTTACTGCATTCAAACAATGAAAGAGTTCTCTGTAAGCTCCCCTTGCTTTAATATCTTCCTGGCTTTTTTAGTTTTTTTTTTTTCTGTCATGGTTTAGGCTGAATTGGCCATCAGACAAGTGCCAGATGCTCCCCACTACTCCTCTTCAAAGAGAGAGGCAGAGGTTTTCTGTAATCTGCAAACTAGCTCTTGGAATTATTTGTCCCAATAAAATACATAACCTGGGAAAAAGGAGCAGCTGCTCTGGGTGCCTATAGAGATTGTCTTTGGTGATGGATATGTGGAAACTATAATTGGGGTGGGATGGGAGTTAGTGCTGGCAAACTCATGTTTTGCTGTAAGAGCAGATTCTCTAGATGTTAGTTTCTTTCCTGAAACCGTTTGTTAAAAATTCTTGCAGAGATTACAAAATCTTAATATGTGGTACATTGCTGACTAAGAATGCAACAAACACTTTAATTTTTATATTTTCTTTGGGGCTATGACTGCATCTTGAATTTACTCCACAAACTACACTCAGTAACTATTCCTGGGAAACATAGGTAGCGTGGAGTTTTGTTGGAGGAAGACTGACTTATTTATGACCTAAGATTTGCACATTAAAAATATCAGAGATATAAAATAATCTTAATATCTGACACTCCTGAAGTACATAAGCTTTTGTTTCTTTAGAAGAAGGTATCAGAATGAAGCATTCAGCTGTTTATAGCAGTTTATGAAGCATTTTGATCCTTTAGGGCTATATTTTGTTATCACTGGTCTCTGGTGAAGCATAAAAATTACTGCTCGCTGTAAACATTCTTTGTATTAGTCTGTGATATGAATAGGCGTGATTTTATATAAGCTATGCTGGAATATTTGGTTGCTCCCAAGTTGTGATAGAATGTCTGGCATAAAGTTTAAGTGGGGAGAAGAGGAACTTGGTGGCAAAGAGGGATAGAGAGAACAGAATAAGGCAGGGTGAAGTGGTTTCTACAAGTCTTTTCAAGGAAGTGATTCTTGAAAAGTTCCTTTCCTTTGGTTTGACTTTAAAATAGGAGTGAAAGTTACTGAATGGAAAACAAAACAAAACAAGAAAAAAAGTCTTCAGCTGTGTTTTGAAGTTTGGAATTTTTGGAACTTACCTGTTGCCATGCTGTAGAACTTGGTTTTGTAGCAATTAAGTTTGTTGGAAAAAGTATCAAAGAACACAAAGGGATATGCCCTCATTGAAATATTATTGAGGATTCAGTACTTGTTATCCTGTGTCCTGGAGTTTGCTAGCTAAATCACCTACTTGCAGCAAAATTGTACTCCAGAACCTGAATTTTAAATTAAATAACTGGCTTACATTCTTCTCCATCTAATTTAGGGACCTCACTGAGTTATTAGACTGGATACTAAATGCAGAGAAACAGGTCTGCTGGAGCTCAGCCTGAATCATCCTGTTGAAGGTTTCCATTTCTCTGCATATTTAGCTGTACCTGTCTTCTATAAGGAGAGCTTCAGGGACTTCAGGAGAGCTTCAGATGTATTAAATCTAATTTCAAATACTTTAAAAAATGTTTTCAATTGTGAGCCACAGATGTGGGTCCATACAGTGGAGAAGAGAAGGAAGAGGATTGAAATTGCCTTACATTCTTGTAGAAGAGACACTTAGGAGGTAATGTCACAGGAAGTTAAGTAGTTTTTTTCCCTAACACAGTTAAAATCTTCACTTTAGCATGCGATTAACATGAAGTTATAGGAAAATTGATAGAGCTACATTAATTAAAATCTGTGAAGCCTCTTGACATGTTGATGTTAAAATAACTTGAAAAGCTTGTCAAATCATGAGATACTACTCATGTTTGTCAGTTGAGGAAAAATTATAGTAGTGTTGGAAACCTTTAAAATAAAAGGAAATCTACTAAAACTATCTGTCAAGTTTTTTCAACTTTTAACTTTCAGAAATATTGTGAACCCCAGTGTCAGTACCGAAGACTTTGAAGATGTGCCATGTGAGAGCTGTCACTTAATCTAGTCATTCTTTGTAGTTGAAATTGCAGTCATAAGAGTGTTATGCAAGGAGACAACCTTGATAACCTTAGTGCCCCAGCTCAACGTTTTCAGCAGTCCAGGTATCTACTGAAGTAGAGCAGCTCAGCTGTATAGGTACAGGAAGACACTCATGTATTACAAGTGATAGTGGTTTAAATATTTGGGGTTTGCTTCATGTAGAAATAGGCCCACTATGTTAGACTGGTAGTTTCTTCAGCAGTGTCATGAGTCTGCCTCATTTTGCAATGACATTCAGGAGTTATCCACCAGTTGTACTACCAAAAGGAAGTTTGTATGTTGCTTCATTTGGCAGTTTTACACAAGTATATTTTCCAAGAGCCCTGCTGTGACATTGAGGTTTGGGGTTCTTCATTCTCTAACATTTTAATAGGAAGCAAAGCTGGTTCTTGTTTACAGTAAACTCCAGTCAGTGCAGCAGTAACAGGCTTTTGTCTAAGCTGTCATCTTTTAAAAGGCTACTGACTTTACAAATGAGAACAATTAGAGTATTGACCGTTAGGAAATGATGAATGGAACTGGTTCAGAAAGGCGGTGTTTGGTATCAATGGTTTTTGCTTTTTGTCATTAAACAATGCATAGTTAGGAAGTTGTTGAACAAGTTTTGATCCTTGGAAAAGGCAGAGGGGAAGGTTGTTGGTCTGGGAAAAAGTCCAAATGCACAAAGGTACTAGATGAATAGCTTCTGATTATTTTTTTCCTCTAATGCTGTCTTCTAGCTGAAAAAAAGTGCCATTTCTTATAGTATAAAAATCGCTTTCATTTCTTGTAGTATAAAAAAAGTTTTCATGAAGATGTATGCTTTGTGATGCCTACTAACTGTTCCACATGCTTTGCTAAAGGATACATCAGTCAAAGAATTTAAATAACCTTAAATACTCATCTGTTTAAGAAGTAGATTGTCTTATTTTCAGACTATTTTGCTGTATCTGTAAAGGTGCAAGCTGTTAGCGTGTTGCCAAATGAAACTGCCAGAATGTTCAGGCTTTTAATGACTCTTTCCTTCTACAGACAAGTGAACTTACGTGTTACCACAAACAACATCACTCTATACCTAAGTGACGTAGTTTGAGAGAGATTTATTTTGTGGAAATAAAATCGTATCTGGATCCACAAGCTGAAGTGTTGTATGCAAACGAAATGTTTTGTCAATGGCCTGAGTCCAAATAAAGACAGTGTCCCTTGGCTGTGTTAAGATACTTGTCCCTGGGAATTTTTATACGCTTGTACCTACGTACCATAGTGAGGAAGCAGGGGTGGAGGGAGTAGGCTGCAGTAAGATGTCAGACCAATACTGTACCACGTTCTTTCAGTTATCCAACTAAGTGTATTGATTTTTAAAATACTTCCTTGTATAGGGTATGCTGATAGGAGTAAGATCGGATGTTTAAGACCTACTAATTGCTTAATTTGTTTTGTGTTCTTTCACTTGCTGCCAAGTTACCTAGCTGGGAATGAATCATTTTTGGTAATCATTCTAATTAATACATTTGAGAAAGATGGCTTGCGTGAGCAGCAATGGCAAGCCGAATGTGAGTCTGAGTCTAAATGGTAAAATAGTTGGAACTTTGATATGAAAGTTTGAAAGAGTATTGAAGGCTGCCAGTGACATTGGACATAGAATGCTGCCTCTACTTGATTAGATAGATATATTTATTGTCTGAAATAAATTGGATTCAAGTCTGAAGTACTGTTTATCAGTCTACCCTGGAGCTGACCCTGTGCAATTTCAGACATTCCAAAATACCTAAGTTTTTACTAAAGAAAGAAAGTCTCTGTAAAACAGAATTTTCTTTATAGTTGTAGGCCACTACCAATGTAAAATAGCAGCATAAAAGATGACTTTTGTGAAGGGAGATGGTGACATAATTTATTGCATTTTCTTTTGCAAACATACAGAATGGGAAATAGCTCCATTCAGTGGAAGATAATCACAAAATAATTGTGTTAATACTTAGAACCGTAAAGAATATCAACCATTTAGATCAGGCAGATGATTTAATTGATATTCTATCTATGAGTGCCCAAGGCTGTTCACAGTATCACAGTATGCTAGGGATTGGAAGGGACCTCAAAAGATCATCTAGTCCAATCCCCCTGTCGGAGCAGGAACACCTAGATGAGGTTGCACAGGAAGGCGTCCAGGTGAGTTTTGAATGTCTCCAGAGAAGGAGACTCCACAACCTCCCTGGGCAGCCTTTTCATCTCAAGGAAAGGTGCAAATTGCGGTAGGCAAACACAGTGGAACAGAGTCTCCTCTTAAGTTGTAGATGATACAAAGCAGTCATGCTTTAGGTTACTTAAGTCTTGATTTGCTACTCGTAAAACTGTACCATCACTCTTGTCTCTGAAACTCTAATGAGGGAAAAGTATGAGAAGTGAGGTAACGGCTGGAGGAAATGATACCCAGTGTTCACAAGTGTGCTTGTATCACAGCAGGAAGGTAAACTTCAAATGATCTCTCCTGTCAGCTGAGCTGGAGGGTGGTAGCCTCAAGGTGATGGAGTAATGATCAGCTGGGTGCAGTAGCATGTCCATTTGATACCAGAAGAGGATGTATAACTTTTATTATTGGCTGATTTTTCTTTAAAGGAATTCTAACTTAGAGTTTTCTGAGTTTTGAGTGAAGTTTTTCAAGCACTAGAGAAATAAACATTTTAACTTGTATATTTTTTGTATTACGTTCTTGGTTGCAGATCTAAGCTTTGAAATTAAGAAATCATTTAAAAACTATTCTAGTTCTTTAGACACCATTCCTTTTCTTTTTATCTTTAAGGGAGTTAACCAGATTGACAACGATCTGAAAGCAAGAGCCTCGGCATACAATAATCTGAAAGGGAATCTTCAGAATTTGGAAAGAAAGAATGCGTAAGTCACATTGTTTTTTGCTGATGAAGCACAGGAAAGTTATCTAACCATGAAAACCTAGTAACATGTGAAGAGATACAGGTTTTAAGCTTAGTGTGTTTTTGAGGTGTTTATCAATTTTGAATAGCAACTCTCATAAAAGAACGTTCATTACCAGCTGACTTGCTGGTACTAGCTCACTTGCGATTGATAAGCAGTATGAAATACACAAAAGCATGTTCAAATAGTATAAATTGCTGGAGCTTTTGAGAGAATCTTGGTGTTAAAGTGGTGTGTAACAGTGCTGCTTAGGTGTCTGTCTAAACAAGGAAGTCTTTTCCTTCACTCCAATTCATGCTTTAAGCATATCAATATTTCTGGGTTTCTCCCCTCAAAATTCACCAGCAGAGAGACAGCTGTTGGATACATGCAGGTGATAAATTAAACAAGGACATTGTGCTGTCTTGTCGTGTACATGTGATGATTATCTGAAATACGGTTGAGATACAGGTACTTGGCTTCTGAAGTGTGTGAGGTGTTTGGAATATGAAAATGACATAGCTCCAGAAGTGGAGCTGCTGATAAAAACTTTCAGTGATTTTTGACGGTAAGATATAAAATGAGTATAAGAGCATTTTGTTGCTCTGCTAATAGTGAATGCTTAGGTAAAATATATTTTTGAAAATGTTATACTATCAAGCACTGGAAACTTGTTCAGACAAATTCAGTTCCTAAATATGTGTTTACTCTGGCTGTCATTTTGTTTCTCTGCAGGGGAAGCTTGCTAACCAGAAGTCTTGCTGATATTGTAAAGAAAGAGGACTTTGTACTCGATTCAGAATATTTGGTCACGTTATTAGTGATTGTACCGAAGTAAGTTTATTGTTTGTCCTAAGAGCAGAATAAAATAAGACATTTAAATCAAATAATAGATCCCACAACCCTATGATACTGTAAGAAAGAACATCTGAATTTGTTTAGGGTTTTCCTGCATGAACTAACACAAACTTTTGGATGCTTAGTAGAGGCAAACAGGCCTGTGTACCTGTATTCCGTTGTTCATGAGAACTCATCGTAAGGAATGCTGAGTGCTCATGAATTTCTTTAAGAAACTGGAGATTTGACTTCAGTCGCATCTAATATTAGCCATGGCTAGTCACATTGCAGAAGGTATCCTTATGAAAATAGTAAGTACTGAGTAAAAACATGACTTGTTTTACACTAGATGGCTTAATGATTGATTTATCCTGGTTAGGACTGTGCTGGCTTTCACTGCTCGGTGAGCAAAGTGATCTCTTTTCATCTTTGCACTTTTTCCAATTGGCAGAACACTGCTTTTTTACATATCTAAGTCTCTACAAAAGGAACACTGCTTATGTCATGTCAAAGGTTTGCCAGGAATAGGTTGTTCCTGTCTGTAATGTTTAAATGACAGAAAACCCATCTTTTCCCCTGGCCAAGGAAAGTGGTGATACAGATGTCCCTAAGACTCTTGTAAAATGACAAAACGGCACAAGACTGTCTTTCTGGAGCTGGGAAAAAGAGAGCTTCTAACTTGTAAAGCCAGTAGGCTGTTTATTGCATGAAGCAATAGTCTCTATCACATGTAAAACTCTGGTGAAGGCAAAGGAGTTTTACAGTGGCTTTAGCAGAAAAGAGGTGGTTAGAATATCTTGACTGTTATTTTTCTTTTACCTTTGATTTGGCTTTGGTGTTGAAAGGGTGGAACCTCTTCACCATGACCACCTACAGAAAAGCAGGGCTTCCAAAATTCTCAGTGGTCCTTCAGGCAAATGCAGGAATCTGGGGAACCCATTTGTAATTGTGGAAAAAGTATTCCTATTAGTAACTCAGAAGAGCAGAGCTACATAAGGAGTTTCTGATAAACCTCGACAGTTAAGTCCGTTTGGTCCCCTGGGATCTGAACTTAATGATGACTAATTTAATTTCTTAGTTCTTTGATTTCAAAATTTTACATCTGTAAACTTACATAAAGACTGAAAATAAAATGTTACTTTTGCTATAATTATAGTTAGTTAGCAATAATCTTAAAAGCATGAGGACTGTCCCTTATGTCTTGTATTTCTGACAACCTGCACCTGGGTTGGAAGATGTGATGGTTAAACACTTTTAACATTTTTCTGAAAAATATGATTCCTTAATGTAAGATTTCTTACTACAATACTAACAGTCTAACCATAACCTGTGTATTCTCTAGGTTAAATTATAATGACTGGGTTAAGCAATATGAAACACTAGCAGAGATGGTTGTACCACGTTCCAGCAAGTAAGTTGTTAAATGCTAAATCTCATATTTGCATGTGTTATAAGTGTTCTTTATCTGTAGTGACTTTGAATGTTAAAGATTGGTCAAAAACTTCTTAAAATATCTAGTTCTATAGCTTTATCTGATTAAGCTCTATTATGTTGTATTGAGGAAAAACTCAAAGGATCCCTAACTCTAGTGTTAACAAAGTTATCAAACTAATTATTGTGGAATGAGTAAAATAATTGAAAAGTTAGCCTAGTTCAGGTCAGGTACATTCAGCTTCAGGCTAGTGCATGATGGGGTTTAGCAACAAATACTAGCTAGCTAGCCAGCCAGTAAGCTTTATGCCTCTATTCAGATGACTTAAAACAAATTATATATACCCTTTGAAACCTGCTCAAGATTGAAGAACTGCAAGTGTAGATGGTTTTCTTCTGTGCGAAGAAAAGTAACTTGTCTCTTACGGGCTAGCAAAGGGCTTTGGTACTAAGCCTGAGCTTGATGTCTGTGATAGGCAGGACTGAGGCCAGGATTTGATAATACTGTTAAGCCACTTTAGCAATCTTGTAACCATGTTGAAAATAAAGTCAACATGGAGCACAATGCATTGCTGTGTTGTTAATTTTAACTGACAGGGTCAGGTTTAATTAGCCAGATCTGATATTATCAGCATTGTGCCAATTATAAAATCTGAACTTGCTCTGGGTAACTTCATGTTTGAGTTGGATCAACTTAAGCCTGGTGAGAGATCTGCTAATGATTCTTACTTAATTACTGGGAAACCATGATCTAGGGGTAGCTTAAGAAGAGGTGACTTGTTAAACTGTTGGATAAAGCTTGTATTTAAGACAGTATGACACTAAGGAACAGTATAAATTTCTTCAAGCTTTTTTCCTAAGCTGAAGTCTCAAAATAAGGAGTATTGTCTTGAATAGTAAGTCTAGGGGTTGTCTTTACAGTCTAAGAAACACTTTTTCTTACCACCCTATGTCTTTTTAATTTGTGTCCTTTTCTATTTTAAATCCATTTCCTTTTTCTTTAAAACGCACATTTCTAAAAATTCTGTGGTCTAAACTTTTCAGTATAAAACAAACTTTAGTTCCTTTTTCTGTAAAATGATTTTAACTTGAACAAATATCCAGATGTGTGAAGTATTTCTGAGTGGTGAAGTCTGAGTGTGAAATGGAAACCTCTGTCCTTTACAAAGGGAGTAATAAGAACAGTTGCTAAAGTTTCAGTTACTTTCTGTATAACGTGTTTAATTTGGGATCTAATCCTGTGTGATTATCTATGTTTATGTTCTTGCCTAGTAGTGATAAAGTACAACTTAAGCTACTGTTATGTCAGGTGTGTGGTGACTTGTACTTTACTAACTCTGACACTTTTTTTCTGTGTAGTGTACTCTTTGAGGATCAAGACAGTTACCTTTGTAACGTCACCTTGTTCAGGAAGGCAGTGGATGACTTCAAGCATAAAGCCAGAGAATATAAGTAAGGCTTATTTTGAGTGTGTTCTGCCTTGCATGCTTTGAAGGATCTATAGATAGCTACTTTTGATTTTATTCACTTCCAAATGCAGATTTATGGTCCGTGACTTCCAGTATAATGAAGAAGAGATGAAAGCAGATAAAGAAGAAATGAACAGACTGTCAACTGACAAGAAGAAACAGTTTGTAAGTCTGTATAAACTAGTCATTATAGAAACATGAGACATCTAAGACTTGTTGTTGCTACGTAACGATTTAATGAACTTGTGATTCTGAGTAAGCATTGCAAGGATGACATGACACAGTCAGCCTGCCACCCAGCTAATCTGCTCAGGGGTAATCGAGTCTTCTGTAGCACAAATGCTCCTCGCTGCGTTGAGCCAAGTGCTGACACTGCAGCTGATAATACATGAAGTTGGAAAAGGGACAAGTAGTTGAATTAAATAATCAGGTATTACCGAAGTGGTGCTTAATATAGTTAGCCCACAGCAGCTGAGATGGTGTACTTAAGAGACAACAGAAGTCTTGTTAAATTTCTCTTTACTTAGTATCAAAACACTCTTGAGCCATTATGTCCATAATAAACTCTGCCTTTAAGTTCTCTTTATTGTAGTGATATAGATGTTGAGTATCTGCTCAAACATGCTTAATGGGCTGAATCTTTTTCTGAAGTTTGAACAACATCAATTTTTTGCCCTTTTCCCTTTCACAGGGGCCTCTGGTTCGGTGGCTGAAAGTTAATTTCAGTGAAGCTTTCATTGCGTGGATTCATGTGAAAGCACTACGAGTTTTTGTTGAATCTGTTTTAAGGTAATGAGGCAGACCTGAATAGTGCTTTTCTTCCTGGACTTTGTAAGGATTTACATCTAGCTTGGGTTTACCAGACTGAGGTGTGTGAATGCCACTCTCCTCAGAAAGAGGAAACAAGAACAGCTGATGGCAGTAGCTCTTGTTGCCAGTTGTGGAATATTTGAGGTAGATAACTGTGTGTCTTGCCCCTTGGATAGTCTTTCCACCAGTGCTTTAGCAATTACAGGTACTCTGTAAGTTGCAGCAAGTCATTTCTGCTGATTCTTAGCTTGCTTTATGAGCTGCTTGTAAAAAGAGCTTACTATGTCACCTATTTAAGTCAGAAATTTGAATAGTTCAGAATAAAAAATATTCAGGCTTTGAGTAATATAGCTTGGCATCTTGAAATGTATGTTTTTTCTTTAAAACGTGCCTTTCTAATAATTTTGTAGTCTAAACTTTTCAGTATGAAAACATTCAATATTCTAACTATAAAATTTATCTGCTTTTTTCTTCGTACCTATCCAGAAGTATAGTGACTAAGTTGACTTAAGAACAGCTGTAGTTCTGCAGGAGGAAGGACCTGGATTTTTTTTAAGAGTTGAAAAGACTTCTACCTTAGTCAGAAAATGGAAAGGTTTTTCTTAGCCTTTTTGATAAGTCGTCATAAAGGAGACGGCCGGAAGAGAAAAAAAATCACATTGACTTGCATTCCAGTCTGTTTCATATCTACTATGGGCTTATTTTGAAGACAAACTTGAGTAAGAACGAACTTCATTTGAATATTAGCAAATGTTTCCACACATCTAGAAAGGAGGATTGGGTAGAGGCTAGATTCTCCACCTAGTGGCATAAGCAAAGTCTTGCAAGTAAACTAGCTGGAATGTTCAAGACTTAGTCCGAGGCCTCAGGTAACTTGGAGAATTGTGCTAAGTACTCAAGGATTTAAAATGGTTTTAACAGTATTTAGACTTCTGTTTTGTTATTTTAAACTTGAAGAAAGAAGTTCTACTTTATGGATGCCTTATGAATTGTAGAAACAGGATGGTCTTGCAAAAATGAAAATGAGCAGGATTTCCCCTTCAGCAATAGCATTCTGTCTCAAAATAAAATTCTGCTTTGAAAGATAAAAGAAGGCTTATTTCAGCATTTTCATAGTTTTCTGCTTGACTTCCTCAGGTATGGTTTGCCAGTTAACTTCCAGGCAATGCTGCTTCAGCCTAATAAGAAAACAATGAAGAAACTGAGGGAGGTTTTGTATGACTTATACAAACACCTTGACAGCAGTGCAGCAGCTATCATTGATGTAAGTATTTCTTGTAGCTGCTACTCCCCTTCAATATTAGGCTTAGTCTGTTTAAAGCCAACAGACCTTTTTTGTTTGATAAAAAGCTACACCTGTCCATATTCTCCAGCATTCTCTCACAGTACAGAAAATTATGTCTCCTTATAAAAATACCACTTCTGTTTTACGTTTTTGCAAAGCAGACGGTATTCAAAGTTGCAACCAATGCATTTGATGAGTTGTCTGGTATAAAAGTCTCGTGTAACTTCTTACTGCATTCATTCCTGCTGCTGATGGAAAGATATCTTGCAGGCTGCATACATATTCCTATCCTCAAAGAATTCAAAGTCAACTTTGATCTGAAACTAGGCTGAAGGAACTTGAACACATTTCGTATCTTTTTTTGAGCCCAGAAGGAATATGTAAATTATCCACAGTCTACAGTAACAGTGGCCTTAATACTGAAACAACTTTTTTTTTTTTTGGTTGCGTTGCTGTCTTTGTTTTTAAGTTAACATAGTTTTCCTTCTTTGCTGAAGGAGGCTGAATTGATGTCAGGATGGAGTTATCCTTTCCATCTGTAGAGGTCTCACTTCCATATTTAAAACTGATTTGCTAGGAGGCTTGTTCTACTAATTTACTTTGTATTGAAAAGCAGTGCTTTCTGTAGTTCAAGATTAACTAAAGATAGACCACACAATGAATTTGGCTGAATTAAAAAAGATTAAAAGTCATCTTCCTTGTTTTTCCAAAGTATTTCCAGGCCTTTTGGGGGAAGGGGTTTGTGAGACAATTAAGGTGAAAATTGAAGATGCCGGACTTCATGTAACTTCCTGGATCGTTCAGCACCCTATAACATTCTTTTCATAAACTGGTTATGTTTAGAAGTAGTAAAAATTGCAGTACTTTTCCTTCCACTTAATGGCGGTGTGTTTACTATAGCAACAGATGTGAATTATTGATGCAAAGCTACTTAGGTTTTGAAAAAGCACTTGTATTTCATTTTGAAAAATACTATTATTCATTTATCCAAGTTCTAACTTTGTTGCTTAAATGGTCAGTTGAAAGTAAAAAATTAAGCTTGAGGTCTTGCCTGACCTGTTTGCTTCTGAAACATACGAATGTTTCAACTTCTGAATAGGAGTCTGAATTGTAAGAGTATAACTGGTTTCAAAACTTTATTTGCAGGCAACTGTGGATATTCCAGGCTTAAACCTCAGTCAGCAGGAGTACTACCCATATGTGTACTACAAGATTGATTGTAATTTGCTGGAATTCAAGTAAAAGTTCCCTAACATGACAATCTTCTCAGTGTTGGTGTAAACAAACAGAAGTGAGGATGAAGTACAGTGATACTTTTAACACTCTACTAATCATATGCTTGCTTCTTATGTTAGGTGAATTTAATACACAGTGGTCCATCTCTAGACATTTTCTTTTTAAAGAACAGTGTAGGTAATCTGCTTTTAATCAATGATGTCTGTAAATGTATATTGAGAGAATTGAAGTATTTATAAACAGAGTGATTTATTTAAGGAAAAGCTCATTCCTCTTTCATATGGTGGTCTGTGTTAATTCCATTTACCATTGTTTATAAAAAAAACAACTTGTTTACAGAAGAATAGTGTAAATGTTCATGGCCATTTTGTTCGTTTGATTTAGTAGATACAATTGTGTTAATGTTGTTGAACTGTGATGTAAAGTATGTAAAATTGGTATGGAATCGTGCTTTCTGAATGGTTTAAACTTACAATCGAAGCACTGTAAACACAGGAAAAAATAAACATGCCTGTGCAAATGTGTCACTTTCTTGTACCACTTATAGCTGTAGATACTTGTGTTTAAACTGAAGCAATGTATTAAGTCTTAAAACCAATGCTGCATCCTGCATGCAGTGGTACAGGAATGCAATTGGCTTCAGCACAAATACTCTTAAGAGATGCAGGTATTTCTTTTGCTTTGTGCAGAAATGTTCAAGTATGTTGTTTGGCCACCAAACCGATGTATAAATGTTCTTTTGTGTTTATATCTTCATGACTCTAAAGAAAAGATACGAGACGATTATTGGGAAGATGGGAGTAACCTGGGATGCTAACAAGCTAGGCTGATCTGGGGGGTTGTGATAATTCTTTGTTCTTTTTTTTCAATTGGTTGAAGCTTGAGACTACTTTATGGCTTCAAATACTGTACTATTAGATGCTCGTGGGGTTTTGAGGGTGTTTTTTCTGTTGGCAGCATTCTTTCTACCATACAGGGAACATGACAGCTTCCTTTTAGGGTGTATAGAGAGGGGTTGTCTATTTCAGTAGCAGTTATCACAGCTATTACACATATTGTATGTATTCCGGTTGCTAAATATGCAGTAAAAACTGCAGTACCTTTTAAAACTGACTTCAATTAAGACTGAGACTGGAGGAGCAGTATTAGTATTTGAAGTACTGTAACCGCTGGATATTTTTCTAAATTGGTCCCTAACTGAAAATAACAGTGCTGTGAATCGAAGCAGTATAGAGCTTTCAGCTATAGAATCTCTAATCGTGAGCCAGAAACACTTTTGAGGAATTTGCTGTCTTTGATAAGCCAACATTGAGATCTCTTATTATTGAGAGAGAAGTCTGGCTTTTGACTGCAAGGGTTGCATCTAGCAAATGGGGTTTGAAGTCTAAAAAAAAAAAAAAATACTTACTGTGTAAAATGATATTTGCTTTTCTTACCTTTTTTTTGGTAAAAGGGGAAAGAGTGAGATCTAGTGTTCGGTTGTGCTCACGCTCGCATGCTCCCTCTCACTTCCTTACAGAAGATAACAGCTGCTTACTGTGTTGACCAGGTTGTTAAAGTGTGTGAGCAGGTGGAAGGGGTTTTCCCTTTTATCACCCAGCTCCACCCCTTCCACTGGCTTTCGTTATTACTACGTACAAAGATAGTCATCTTGGTTCTAAGCCCACTGTAACCGAGAGAAACTCTTGGGGCTAAAGAGGGGTTTTTTTGGTCCACCAGAAGCATTTAATCCTGCTTCCCTGATCACAGAAGGAGTCAGGCTAAACTGTTGTCTCTGTTCTTCATCTTAATTCTCTTTTGATTTTGTTTTCAAAGCCTTTGTACAAACAAGTGCAGTATAAAGGCTTAGGCTTCCAGTAAGTACTGTGCAAACTGCTTTGCTGTATGCTTTGCCCTGTTCAAGGTACCAAGCGTCTGCTAAATCAGTGCTAGATTCTTCTCGAATGAATGGGAGCAAGAGGCAGCTGGAGAACAGAATGACATGACCCCCCCAAGGTGAGGGAAGCAGTCAGTATGCTGAAAGACAGGTGTGCTGCTCAGAGGGATGTGGGCATGCTGGAGAAATGGCAGGTGCTGCATGAACTTCAGCAATGAGAATTGCAGAGTCCAGCGCCTGGGGAGGAATAACCCTTATGCTCCAGTACAGGCTGGGGGCTGACTAGCCAGGAAGCAGCTCTGCAGAAAAGGACCTGGGGCTGCTTGTGGAAAACAATTGCACTTGTGGCAAAGGCCAACCATCTCCTGGGGGGGTGTTAGTAAGATGGTAGCTGTTCTTCACTGATATTTAGCACTTGTGAGGTCATGTCTGGACTCTCTAGTACAAGAAATGGAGTACCACGATGGAGGAAGTCCAGTGGAGGCTCCCCAAGCTTGTCAGGAGGCTGGAGCATGTGACATTGTGACGTACTGGAAGAATTGTGTCCCTTCATACCTCAGGGAAGAGGCAGAGGGAAAGGAAGAACAGATGTTACTGCTATTTACAACTGCCTGAGCAGAGGGCACAGAGAAGATGGAGCCTTCTCGTGTGCTTGAGCGCTTCTCAGAGGTACCTGGTAATAAGATGAGAGGCAGAGGGCACAAGTTTGGATATGGGAAATTCTCATAGAGGCTGTGGTGGGTTGACCTTGGCTGGCTGGCAGATCAGATACCCACCCAGCTGCTCTCTACCCCTATTCGATGGGATGGGGGAGAAAACAAGGTGAAAAAGCTCATGGGTTAAGATAAGGGCAGGGAGATGGCTTACCAATTACTGGCACAGGCAAAACAGGCTTGATGTGGGGAAGATTTAGTTTACTAAAATTAGATTTGGATGGTGAGGAGCAGACAAAAAATAAAACACTGTCGTCTTTTTTTTTTTTTTTTTTTCTGAGGTTTGACTTCATTCTTTTATTCCCAACCTCCTTCCCCTTGCCCAGTGGCATGGAGGGACGGAGAATGGGGGGTTATGGTCAGTTCCTAACAGTTCCTAGCTACTTCACCTTCCTCCTCATACTTTTCTCCTGCTCCAGCTTGGCTTCTTCCACAGGCTGCAGTCCTTCAGGATAAACCTAGTCTAGCATGGGTCCTCTACGGGCCACATTTCTTTCGGGGCATGTCCACCTGGTCTCATTTGGGTTCTCCAGAGGCTACAGTGTGGATATCTGCTCCGGCATGGACCTCTCTGTGGGCTGCAGGACAATACCTGCTCCCCTGTGGTCCATTCTATGGGCTACAGGGAAATACCTGCAGTGCGTTTCCTTTCCGTGATGCGTCTAGATTGGAGTTATCTGAGCCCGAACAGCCTCCGAATTGTCGTTTATAAGGAAGGGAGGATTATAGAGTATTGAATGTTAGTGACCGCCATGGAATAGCTGGTGTCTACCATCAGCCTTTCGTAGTGGTGGAGAGAGATACTTTGGATACAGGGCCTGGAAATTAGTCTGTTAGACTTGATTTATAGGGAAAGGCTAGAACCAAAACCTCTTTTTACAGTTTATTATATTTCTATGGTTCTTAAAAGATTTCTGGCAAATGGAACAGGGTTTGAACTGTGTAGAGATGGAAAATTTGCATTCTGTTTCTGAGAAGCATGCCAGGGGATTAAGATAAAAAGTAATTTGTGGAAGAACTGAAGAATGTAGTCTACTCTGGAATGTGAGGAGTATGGGAACTTTATATTTATTGTAATAAGTAACAGCAGATGATTTATGTCCTAATAGGAAAAGCAGGCAAAACTGGATTGTCACAATTTACATGTCCGTACTCAAAATCTGAGAAAGGGAGACAGCTGCTGCACAGCAGAAGCATCTAAAATAGCAATGTACTAATATTTTAGTAAATTTAACATAGATCTTGAAATGCTGATGGATAGCATTTGAAAACTGACAAATAAAACTTAGTAATGAAATTGTATGAGAAAGCATTAGCTGCAGTGAGTTCCAGGGTCAGCAGGACTGGGGAGAAGGAGGAGAGAACTGGACAGAAGAGGGAATGTGGTAGCTAGGAGCTTGTAGAAGGGGCAGTTAAGGACATGCAGAAAAGAACTAGTAACTCCTGTTAATGAGCAGGAAGGGGTATGGGAGAGCATCTCCACGACTGAGGACAGTGGGAGAGAATTTCAGTGAACTTCAGGAAATGAACCACAAATGAACTTGTTGGAAGGAAACAAATATCACTCTATCTTGAAAAAGGGCAAGAAGAGGATCGGGGGACTGCTGTCTGCTCAGCCTCACCTTGATCCCCTGGAAGATGATGGAGTAAACTGTATTAAGGAGAGGAAGGTGATTAAGGGTAGGCAATGTGGATTTGTGCCTTACCAACCTGATAGCCTTCTACAATGAGATGACTACTATCTCAGTGGATGAGGAGAGCAATGGATGTTGTTTATCTTGACTTCAGTGAGGCCCTTGACATTGTCTCCGATAGCATCCTCACTGGCAAACAGATGAAGTACACACTCGGTAAGTGGACAGTGAGGTGGACTGAAAAACCAGGTGAACTGATGGGCTTAAAAGCTTATAATCGGTGGCATGAAGTCCACCCAGAGGCCAGTTACTAGTGGTGTACCCCACGGGTCACTACTGGGGTCCATATTTTTTAGCATTTTTATTAACGACCTGGATGATGGGACAGAGTGCACCCTCACCATGTTTGCTGGTGATATAAAACTGGGAGGAGTGGCTCCTGTACCAGATGGCCCCATTCAGGGGTCCTGTGATACACTGGAGAAACGGGCAGGCGAAGTTCGACAGAGGGAAATGTGAAGTCCTGCATCTGGGGAAGAATAACCCCATGTGCCAGTACAGGCTGGTGGCCGGCTGGTTGGGAAGCAGTTTTGCAATAAAAAGACCCGGGGCTCCTTTTGGAAAAGAAGTTGAGCGTGAGGCAGCAACGTGCCCTTCCAGTGGAGGCCAACAGCATGCCCTAGGAAGAGCAGTGCCAGTGGGTCGAGGAGGGTGATCAGTCCCCTCAACTCCACACTGATGAGACCACATCACAGAATGACAGTAGCTGAGGTTGGCAGGCACCACCAAAGATTGTCTAGTCCACCCCTGCCCTGCTGAAGCACAGTCAGCTAGAACAGATTGCTCAGGACTGCGTCCAGTAAAATGTTGAAAAATCTCCAAGACTGGAGACTCCACAACCTCTCTGGGCAACCTTCTCCAGTGTTCAAACCCCCGTCCAGTAAAACTGCTTTCTTATGTTTAGACACAATAAGCCGTGTCCCAGTTTGTGCCCATTGAGCACCACTGAGAAGGGTCAGGCTCCCTCTTCTTTACACCCTCCCATCGGTTATTCGTAAACACTGGTAAGATGATCCCGAGACTTCTTATTTTCTTGAGGAGAGAGTGGTGAGTGCTCCTGCAGTATTCAACCATTTGCTTCTGGGGCTGCTTTTGTTTTAAGGAATATAGCTGTTAAACATGGCAATCCACAGTGACCAGCAGAACATGAGAGATCTTTGGTTTGTTTCTTTTATTTTTTTTTTTAATATGAGCATTTGAAACACTCAGCTTTTAAACCTCTATTAGTTTAATTTTCATAAAGGTATTACTGATTTTGAAAGCTTTCTGGAAAATAAATGCGTCTATGTTCTGCTGAACTATTAGATAGAGAAAAACACTGAGTGCAGTGACTGATTCCTGAGCAGAAGTGTTTAGAAGGTAACATCTTTCCAAATACCTTTGGATGTGAATTTGGGTTTTTTTTGACAGAATTCTCCCTGCAGAAGGGACGTTTGAATTCTGCTCCATCGCTAATGTCAACAAATGCAGTGTTTGCCTTCCGCCCAACTGGGACTGGATTCTTAGAGGGAAAGACTAACATTTCGCCAGCAGCTGAGCATTCGTCTCCAGGCAGACAGTCTATAGTTTATCTTACACTGACTTAAGTATCTTTAAGAGCACAATACGTGAGCTGAGTCATAAGCAAACGGTATCACTCTTCACTTTGTGGGGATGGGATCCCTGCCTGGGATCTTTTAATGTTGCTTCAAACAAACAAACTCTGCCACTTTCTGTACCATGGCATTAACTGCAAGAATCAAAGATAGAGTAAATCATGAATACTTTGTCTTGCAAAGGTTGGGGTTTTTTGTATCCCCAAGAAGCTCACGTTTTGTAGGGTCAGGGGAGATACAACTGTAATATTTCAATTCCTGCAACTTTGTTGAATTGAATGTGATTTCCCCGAGCTTCATTTGAGTCCATAAGCAGATTACTGCAATGTTATATTTCCCTGAGACTTTGGGGCTACATCGTGGTGCTGGTGGCACCTGAAAAGCTGCAGCTGCATGGACAATTTTGGAGGGTCTTGCATTGGACAGACCCAAGGGGAAAACTACAGGGGAAGCTAAGTGGAGTAAAAGTAGATGCTGGAGAGCCAGCTTTGAATAGACAACTGCGCTTTTACATTAAAGAGTTACGAAAATAAGCGTGAGCCTGCACAGTGTCATAGGGCTGTTCACTGTTTATTGGCCCCAGTATCGCTTTTCTAAAAAATGTGGTGGGTTTAGCTTTTGTCCTATGTAGGCTGTGGTTTTGACTGAGATAATTATCTTCATAGTAGCTACTATGGGACAATGTTTTGGATTTGCGCCGAAAACAGTGCAGATAAGACAGGGACGTTTTCGTTATCACTGAGCAGTGCTTGCGCAGCGTCAAGGCTTTTTCTGCTCCTCACACCATCCCACCAGTGGGTAGGCTGGAGGTGCACAAGAAGTTGGGAGGGGACACAGCCGGCACAGCTGACCCCAACTGACCAAAGGGATATCCCGTACCATGTGGTGTCGTGCTCAGCACATAAAGCTGGGGGAAGAAGGAAGGGGGGGACGTTCAGAGTTACAGTGTTTGTCTTCCCAAGTAACCATTACGTGTGATGGAGCCCTGCTTTCCTGGGGAGGGCTGAACACCTGCCTGCCCATGGGAAGCAGCGAATGAATTCCTTGCTTTGCTTTGCTTGCACGTGTGGCTTTTGCTTTACCTATTAAACTGTCTTCATCTCAACCCACGAGTTTTCTCACTTTTACTCTTCCGATTCTCTCCCCCATCCCGACTGAGGGGAGTGAGTGAGCGGCTGCGTGGTGCTTAGTTGCCGGCTGGGGTTAAACCATGACAAGGCTCATTAAGAACCACTCCTGTCTTACGATATGTCTGGGAGTGTGCTCTCTAACGAATTGTTTGGATTGTCTTCAGAAAGGAAGTCTTTATTTTTCACCTCTAGAGAGCGATCGCGAGCTGCTTTTAAAAAAGCTGCCAGGGTAAAACTCTCACGAAGCCTTTGCTGAGTGATTTGGGTTTGAACGAAAGTGTTTGATATCTTAACGATTTCATCTCATCATTTCATAATACCAAGAACATTTTTCATATTGTCCATAATTATTATGCTTTGCTTCCCCATAGTCCCTAGAGATTTGTATGGTGCCACGTACGTGTCCAACCTCTCACTGAAGAGCCTGAAGAGAAGAGATTGACATGTCCTGACAGAAGAACAAAATTCTGGTGGACTCAGAATTGCCATTTAAATTGTATATCTCCAATTTCAGGTACATTATGGGATTTCAATATTTTAAAAGTGGATTCTCTGACTACACTGTTTACAAACTATTAAACAAAGGGATTGTTAGGGATCACATTCTTTTCCCATCAAAGCAAAAGACTGCAACGTTCAACCTTCTGTACCATCTCCTTTTGCAATGTACAACCCTGCTTCACACCCGCAGCACCACAGGGAAAACACCGAGTGATCCTGCAGCTGAAGGCTGTAAAACATTGTCGCAGGCCTTTTAATATTTTTCTCTTTTTTAAATAGATTTATGATTTTTTTTTATGTGTGAAAATATTCCTGTAGTTCCTGAGTTGCCAAGTTTTCCTTCCACAACAAACCTAGATTTTAAGTTAAATATTCGCAATGTAGCATTTTGATAACTTCTAACAGAGCCTGGCAGAGGCTTGCCTTTTCATTCCAGACTCTTCAGGAGAAATTCACGGCCTCTGGGGACAGAGGCAATGTGGACATCATTACACAGTTACTTTGTTCTTGCATACTGTTTTGCCATTCTCTACCTTGTGTCAGTAGCAGTGTCAGTCCAAAGCAGATCTGCCAACTGGTCCAGCTGAAACCCACCTGTTTTCCCATGTATTGGTTACCTGCTTTGGTTGATAGAAAACAGAAAAACTGTTTCCAACTTAACTTCACCTATAAACATGATGGAGAAAGTGACTGTAAGAACAAATGTCCATCTGGGATACACGGAACAACCTCTCTTGGTAAGGACCCGCTTTCCACACCGGAGCCAAGAACAATGGCTTACCCCTGCTTGCTCCCTACGTGCTGCTTCTGCTCTCTCGTATCACCTTGGTTGCATCACTCTGTTGTAGGTCATTGCATGTGCCCTACTGAATCTTTTACTTCTTTGTCCTTCTGCTACTCCAACTTTCCCGTCTTCTCCTTGCTCTCACTCTTTTGTGCTCTTCCACTGCTCCCTTCCTTTTTCCTCTTGGATTTATAAACTGCCACTCTACCAGAGGCTGCAGTTTTGAATGTTTTCATGTTGCTAAGCAATATTCTTCCTCTCTTCACAGCAGCTTGGTTTTCTTAGAAGTGTTCAGTGCCTGCAATCCCTGCTTGGTTGCCCTAAATTCAGATGCATCCTTGTCTTTGTCTCCCATAGCTAAACAGCAACCTAACTTGCAAATTCACCCATGTGAAACTTCATAGACATAAGTAAAACTATTTCTTGGACAATACCGTTTCAGAATTTGTTATATTTCACGATGTACTTGTTGACTGTGTTGTTACAAGAGACTTGTAATGTGCTCGTAAGGGGTTACCCAACCTGGACCAGGCACCAGAGCACGTGAATTGGGGCCTGTCGTGCTGCAGCAGTCGTCAGTGCTCCAAAGCGCCATAAGACAAAGTGTACGCTGACCGATTATTTGATCGATATCCTCATTATGCTCCACTGATCGAGGGTTTGGATAAATTAAATTACATACAGATTTTTCAGTTACCGATAGTACAGAAAATATTTGAAGAGGCAAGATGAAAAGACAAAGTTTTGACCAGCTACTGAAGCCAGACCATCCCCAAAATCCCAGTTGCTCCTTGTGAAACTGCGAATTACCTATACTGATGTTTTTACAGCTCAGTTCAAGGTTACGGTTCAGCACATAGGTGCCAGAAAAGAATATGAAAACAAGCATCGTGAGCTCTGATGAATGCAATAGGAAACACCCAGCGAAGGTGAGCGAAGAGAGGTTCATCACAAAGCGACAGGTCTGTACTGCTGTTGGGCTGTTGTGGAGAGATGTTAGTACCGATACGGCACCACGGGCTTTATCAGCCTTTATCATTTATATACTGGGCATCGAGACTGCTTCGAAGGGCTCCACACATTTAGAGACACTGTAAGGCCTAAATTTAAATTTACTTTTTCAGACCATGACGCGCGATCTTTGCCTGGAGAGAAACGTCCGTGATGCAGAGCCTCACCCTGTAGGATGTCCTTACTGCCATTGGCTCTAAACGAACAAATATTTTTAGCTTCTTTTTCACCCCCCAGCAGACAATTTCCTGTTAAAAACGAATGAATGTTGAACCAGTGGGATGCGGTTACTCTGCCGCCGCTCTTACCTGCGCACAAACTGTGCCGTGTCGGCTACACTGGTGTGAAGTAGTGGGGTCTGCCTTAACGTGCCATAACAACACTTGCTGAGTTTATTTCCACAGGTGAAAATCATTAGTTCTGACACCATTGCTATACTGGTGTACCATGGCTGTACTAGTATTCACACTGATGAAACTATTATTTCAGCAGAATATTGTAAGGCTGATCCATGTAGCCGTACTTACAGAGAAATAAAAAAATCAGATTTTAATTACTGGTGGCAACAAAATCTGAAATTAATAGTGATGAATAATTTTGTGCTAAATAGTAAATCAGGCACATTCTTAACTGGGGTACATAACTCTGAAGAATATAATTTAACACAATTTTACTTCAGCAGAACAAACTAGAAATAGAAATTTTCTTCCCAAATACCAAAATAGTGTAATATAAATTCTCTTAAGCTGTCCAAAATGGTTAGTTTCTACAGATGCCTAAGTGATCCCTTTGTAGTGACAAACTTTTCATAAGAATTTAGAAAAGTGCTTGTAAGTGTGTATCTATGAGCATCTTTGTTACCAGGTGAAGGTGATTTTGATCTAATTTTCACTCTGGTCTTAACCTGGACTTCTCAACTTGTGGAAACGCCACGGCTTAGAACAAGCTGCATTCCGCAGCCTTGGGAGACAAAGGTCTGATTGACTCTTTGCAAAGCAGATATATCAGCAACACATTCTCCAAAGATATGAGGTGGTCCAAAGGCAATATAAATAATGCCTTATTTTTTCAGGTGAATGAAAGAAGAGCCAAACCTCTCAGAACCATGCTTCTGAGATGACAGCGCTAAAGTCCTCTTGAAACCCCTCCACATGCTGCGGCATTTGGTTTAGGTTCTGCGTAGACAGTTACTGCCATTGTGTTCAACAGCATGACTGCTGTAGTAGTCACTCGTAGTACAAAGGACAATTTCAAACCCATTACCCTGAGTGTTTTTCAAGTGGAACCAAACTCTGGGGAAAACTTATAATTAAACTATTGCTGATACCTGAATGGATTACGGTATATGCATCTTGGCATTTCTCCAATAATTAATATGGTTGGTACTGTAAATTAGCTGTTTCTAGTAATCTTCTGATTTTTTCTAACGGAAAAATATATTCATTATTTAGGTAGTGTCTAAAAATAACCTTAAATTCTTAAAAAAAAAAGCTTTAGGTCCATTAAATACTTTAGCTCACCTTCTGAAAAGGTATTAGGAATGGAAGAAAGGATTCTTCTGTGTTTAGCTGAGAAAAGCTGTTGTAATAATAAAAATACTTTTCTTATTTAAATATACATGCACTTCAAACCTTAGAGCTTCAAAACTGAAAAAGCTAAAATGAATGAGTTAAATACCATCCCCATTTCAGTTAATTATGGTCTTGACAGTTGTTTCAGTCAGGCTAGGATTACACTTAAAATACTGAATCAAACCTATAATTTTCCTGTTGCTCTGCTTTGCTGGAAGACAATTCAGGTTCCTCATTCAGGCATTTGTATCACTCATTGGCTCACGTGCACCTGACTCCAAGGAACTTAATAATCTGACCTGAAAAATAATACAAAATCCATTTATGCTTAAAATAACTATGTGGGAACGTTGTTTCTCTTGAACTATTTCCTAATAATAAAAAAAATCCCCGAACTGTGGTTTGATTTTTAAAAGATAAATGTGAATTTCGCAACCATCTTTTAAAGCAGGTCAGATATTACAGCGCTAATATTCCTTTTTTCTACATGAGAAATACACCTTACCATATCTTGGTTTCATATTTCATTATCTTGATATCATATTTTCACATGAGAAACACACCTTACCATATCTTGGTTTATATAAATCTTTGCAAATAATAATATCTCCAATCAATAAATTTTAAGTATCCAACATTTTTGAATAACACAGCAAAGGAACCTCTATCATCACGGACATCTCCTGCAAAAGAATGGAAGGAGCAGAGTCAGCAGACAGAAGGCAGCTTAACCAAGCAAGACGAGGTGTGAGATTCAGCTCTCGGCAGCAAAAATCACGTTGTCTACATGTGAGCTGGCTGTCTAAGCACTCACTAGAGACAACCTGAGGTGCAGAGTTTGTTACAGGTGTGTAAACAGAGGTGTCCAGTGCCATTGCACACACCATATGACAGCTGAGATATGCTGGTAGGACTGGCAGGTAGGACATGGGACCAACGGGAGGTCTTTATCCTTCTGGATGCTCTCCGGATCATGCAGCACTAGGTGCTTTGCTTATCCACCTGACCTGAAGCCCTTCTGGCCGGGCAGCTGAATTGCTCTCAAGCTGTTCCTTAGATCCCCACTGGAGATAACGGGCCATAGACAGAGTTAGGTGTCTTCATCTCTAACTGAATCCCAAGCGCTTCTTTTCCGTGCTACGATGTCTCCAGTCTCCTGTCTCAAGCTGCAGTTCTTACACAGAGCTCTCTGCAAATCACTATTTCGCAGTGTTACGGCGGGCTGCTTCAAGATGCACTTTTCTTTTTTTGCTGCTGCTTTTTAACTGTTCTTGAAGCTATTTAAATTTGTGTTTTTTCTCCCTATCCTTATGATGAATCACACACAGAGCATGAAGCAAAGCTGCTATCGTCCTGGTGCGTGTGAATCCAGCTGAACGTTGAATGCACTGGTATCGTCTCAGTGATACAGCTGTGGTCAGCGACAGCAGATTCGGGCTCATGACTTTGCCTCAGCCCTTAGGAATGCAAACGATACAACCGATGCTCTCCGAGCTATCGGTCTACCATCCTGCGAGGCCAGCTGACGCAGGCTGCTCTGCTGGCACAGACGTATGCAGTACAATAACCCCGTGGTGCACAGTGAGGGCTCCCAGGTGTGGCGTGAAACGGCGAACAAATAATCTGTGCGCCAAAGTGGTGTCATGGACGGACTTAACGGCCAAGTGAGGCAATGCCCTCCAGCAGCGGTTGGGTCTGTAGCACAGCTCCTTCTGAAAACTGCAGATGAGTAAATGCAAAATTCAGGCAATGTTCTGGGGGTGAATGAACGGACTTTGCCTGTGTTAGGTGGTGTCTGGAGAAGGCTGATCCTTCACTAAAATGACTGTTTAGTCTCTGTCTCCTCGCTGTGTTCAGAGTAACTTCACAACTATGGCTGAGAAGAGAGGTTTTCCTGGATGATAGCTCTTGTTCTCCAGCCTCTCTTCTTTACCCCCTTTTTTCTCTTTCCTCCATGCAGATGAAGAAACTTACTGGTTTTATCTGAAATTAAGCTTCTCCCAGTCTCTGATGTGCAATAACAGGGTTGTAGCCAGGCGGCATTTACAGAAGGCCATATGGCTGACCGACACGAAGTACTCGTACCATCATGTATAAAAATAGGCCTTGAAGCCTTTACAGTTGTGACTAACACTGTGGTCACTCGTGAATTCCTCCTCCCTTGCCTGGATCATTCCTCACAGGCAAAAGCTGTTTGCACACGGTGATATTGACGTAGGACATCCTGACCTCGGAAGTTAGCTTATGTTAGTATTATTAATGTTAGCCTTAGTTAACTAATGATGAACAGAACACTGTGTTGTTTGAAGTCCCTCTATCCTTAATTAACTAGTAATGAACAGGACGCTGTGTTTGAAGTCCCTATTCTCTGGACCTTAACATCGAGGATTGATTGTGCATAGGATGAGTTATTTCACAACCTGGCAAGATAAATATCCAGCTGGCCAACTTGGCAGCAAAACTTACTTTCAAGGTATCCTGAAGCGAACTGCCTTCATTATGATATTAAAAAACACATCCACAGGTCAAGAAGATCCTTGCCCAGGTGAAGACCCTTCCCCCATGCAGGCGCAGTGATTGAAGAGAATGACACAGCAGATATTATAACTATATGTAAATTACTAGCCAATCATTGTGACTGGGAGTGGAATACCTTGTAATTTTTGCGTATAAATATGACAGGGAAACCGGCTTAAGGTGTGCTTGATTTGTGGTAAATCCACTTAGCGCCCAGGCCTGAATAAATACAATATCTCTCCTGAGCGTGTGAGATTGGTTAATTGCACGCTGGGCATGAATCTGCTTTTCGGACAACAATATCAACATACAATCTTGCCCAAGCCTCTGACTCTTCTCTTCCTGAAAGGTGGGAAGAGAAAAAGGTTTCTTTAGCAGGGCCGGAATTGACTTCCCTGACCTCCCCCCACAGCCGCATTGATTTTTTTTGAAGACTCCTCCTCATGTTTTTGCATGAGGATCTTCAATCAGAAGATTTTCTGCCAGAAATCACCAGAGCTTCATTTTCCCTCTCCCTCGCCTTGAGGTCTGGGTCTGAGCACACTGTACAGATCTGTTATGTTTCTCCTCACGCACTAGGCCAGCATCAAGGAAGATCAGGAAGAAGGTCATAATTATTTTATCTTAATCTACAGTTCTTGATGCCCTCTTGAGGGAAGCGCTCTAGTGCAGTGAGTTCATCTCATGACCTAAGAGGGAGGACTAGCGGGAGACCCAAAGAGGAAGACAGCTAATGAAAAGCTCATGTCATTGTGGGGCAATTTCTTCCCAGGCGGCTCTCTGATGGTTTTGTACATAGATAATACAAACTGCTTCCCTTTTAAAACCAAGTAGCAACAGAACATAAGGGATAATTCTTACGAGAAGGTGATTTTCAAAGCTGTCAAGCTTTTATGTAACATTTATTTTCTATTCAGTCATGACTATAAATTTCTTTTGATGAAGACCGGAGAGTGAATGTGTTTAAGCCCAACAGGACAGTAATGTGTAACAAAACTCAGAGTTTCAACAAGTAGCTTCTGCAGCTGGCTCAAAATGGCCCGCTGAGCTAGTGCTTATTATATAGTAAAACACATAGTCTTAAAGAGCTAAATAGATTAACACTTCCTTAAGCCATAATTCTACTTAAGTTATTGTAGTGCCATCCTCTCCTTTAAAAAATGAGAATAAAAGTTTGCCTCGTTTTTGGCTCTTCTGTGTTAGTGTGAGTTTTCAACCATTTGTGATCAGCTGTATCCGAGTGACCTGACTTTTTCCCATGTTGATATCAGATGGGATTTGCCAGGTTAAAATGTCAAAAACTAGATGGGAAGAAAACCTAAAAAGAAAACCATAGTGTTTAAAAAGAACAGATTTTTATTCAATGTATAGTTCCTCTGCTTTGTACTTTTGAAGGATGACAGCAGTATCACAGTGCTTCAAGCAGCACTTATTAAAAATGTCTTACAGTGAAATCTGGTAACGGTTTAAGTTGAAATGTTGGTGCCGTGGGTGAAAAAGCAGAAACTTCAGCTCATCATTCAGCCACAGCACAGCAAGAAAGTTGTACATCACCATTTTCAAGCTCAGGACAATTATCACTCTAATAAATAAAGTTAGTTATATTGAAATGGGTTTTCAAAACCTAACCAATACCTTATGATGAAACTCTTGAAGTAAGGACAATAAAATTGAATTATTATTTGCAACAAGATCTTTGTTCAAAACGTCTGTGATGACTAGCCAAGGAGAAAATGGTCTGTTGAAAGGAATTCAGCTGGGACTGGGATGCAACTTTCCAGCAGGTGGGAGCTCCTGCACAGTCCTATTTTTTTGGTTAGTTGGAATTGCAAACAGATGTTTAAAGAGGAAATAAAGTCAGGCATGAAGGCAGAGTAGGAACACCTATCTTTCACCTGCAAACAATTCCTAGGGAAGGGTAAATACTCAAGATTTTTTAAAAAGATGTATTGTTTTATGGGGAACTGAAGGCCTGAAAAGTTACTGAAGAAGATAAAGAAAAACTTTCTGACAGTTAAAAACTGGCATGAACTTAAGTATGTGCAAGGGAAAGTGACACATGGAGATTACCTAATAAAGAATTGTGGAAAATGTGGGAAGAGCCAGATATTTATCAGCTGTCACATTTCAGTATGCGTGGCCTGGATTACAGGGCGGGCGAGTGAAGCTTCTTCTGGAGGGTTTTTCTTTAGGTTTGGGCCTTCAGACAGAGCCAGACCTGAGAGCTCCATCAGTGATGGGGAAAACCGATGAAGGCAAATTTAAAGACAGCCAGGGAGCCCTGGGGTCCCCGAGCGCCACAGACAGCTCCGACTCAGCAGCCACTGCGGAGGGCAATGCTCCCCTGGCTCTGCGTGCCCGTGCCTCCTCGAGAGCAGCTGGGGTCCTCCGCAGGACAGATCTTCCTCTTCATATGCCTTTTTGCTTTTATACGCTATGTCCTAGTCTGCGCACTGGCACGGCATCCCATGCAATGTGTGAGTATCTACTTTGGCAGCAACCCAATGGCTGGAATAGTGCTGTTTTGCAGGTTTGAGAAAAGAGGCACAGAGCTAAACCTCCAAATTTCCAGAGGTTCTCAGATTTTGTAAATCCATCTGATCTCAATTTAATTTAAGCCCAAATATTCAAATGTACTTAAATGTCATCTACTTGCATTTAGACACAAAGTATGGCAGAGCAGAGAAGCACAAAATTCATAATTGAGTAGAATTCCTCAAATAAATAAGAATGCAATTAATTATTTAATATCATTAACAGGTCAAAATCAGTTATACCACTTCCGCAATACTGAGGTAGCGTGTTACCGCTGGAAAATAACGAGCTATTCTAAACCAGATTCTCTTCGTTTTCCTTTCCCGAATCGACAGACTTCCCGCTGCAGTTTGCTTGACTGAGGTGTTAAAAGCAGTAGCGAATTTAAACTGAGGCAAATGAGTCTGTCTTAAGGTAACCAGCCCTTGAGTCGTCATCGTTGCCAGACTGGCACATCACAGCAAGAGCAGATCAGCGCTACCTTACGTTAATTCAGAGATGAGTCAACTCTTGGCGATACAAACAAATGGACCTGCTCTTAATAGAGGCAAAAAAAAATCTTAGCTGAGGAAGAAGAAAAACTCCTTCGCAGGAAAAGGGCTCAGTCGGTCAATGGAGAGGGAAGATGCAGCCCTTGCAATGCGGCATTTCTGCTCCGTCCGTAAGCAAGAGAGTATTGCTTCTGGCAAACTCAGCTGAACCGGGCAGCCGCGGCCGCCAGCCCTGCTCCGCTTCCGAGAGGAAAACGCGCAGCCCCGTTGTCGTCATTCAGAGAAGGAGTGGAAGGAAGAAATAAATAATCTTCTGAGATGGGAATGGATAACGGACGGAGATATATATTGAAACTGATGTAAATCCTGTTGGGTGACGTGCCAGTGAGTCACGAGGGTGGGTGGAAGTGATTTTGCATAATAGCGGTATCATCTGCTTTCTCTTCTTGCACTGACACACAACAGCAAACACAGGCACTGTGCAGCAGCCAGTGAGTCAGATGCTGTGTACCAACCTAAAAGGGCCGAAACCTCAAAATATTTACAGTTGCATTTCGCATCTCAGTGTAAAAAGGCATTGGGAGTGGGCACTGATGTTGTACCGCCCTTTCGGTTTCCCCTGGGAACGACCACATCACACCGAGGAGTCAAAACTTTGGAGGAGTCTTAGGAAGAAGGTGCTCTAGAGTCCACAGTGTTTAGACAGAATAAAAGAGGACATGAACAGCAGGGCAGGCTCTTTCAGAATTAAAATTTGTAAAGAATGATGTTGAATTCAAAATAATAGTACTGAGGTAAGCTTTCAATTCCATTTTTAAAAAAACTCAGCAGAAGCGCTGGAGCTCAAAGGAAGAGTCCTACATCAAGAAAGGGTTGTGCTGAAGCTTAGACATATTCAAAAGCACTTACTGAATTGAGATCATCTTTATTTCTCATTTTAAAACATTTTAATTATTAAATGACAAAACACGATTTAAAAATTCAGCATGATTGCTCCTAATTGAACTCTTACCTAACACGAATGTAATCAAACCCTGCCAGTTTCCCTCTCCTTATTTGCCATCCTCTTGGTGCTGCAGGAAACGGAAACAAAGCCTAAAAAGAGAAGAGAGCAAAATATTGTATTTTGTCAGGTTTATAGCTGACTGAATGGACCCTGTATGTATAGAATTAGCAATTCCTCGACTTACAGAGCTTTCCTAATGCAGTACACAACTAATGGAGTGTCTGCCTACTTCTTTTTTAATTGCATTTAGATTTCTCTGCACTTTTGCTTTAGGCTGTTGGAGCATCTAGTCTATAACAAAACAAATTAATTACCTATAAACAATTAAAACATAGCAGTACCTGCTTAATCTTGTGATACCCAGGGAGAGAAGAATACATCTGAAGGAAAAAGTCAAAGCTATTTTAATTAAGATTTAGGTATTAGGGCCATAAAATTTCAGACTCACTCTGCCAGGAACATCTGAAGTGACAAATGTTTACCCAGTATGATACTTAGTTACATGAAATACTGATTTCATAACTAGGTTTTATGATTTACCTTCTTAATTAGGGACAAAGTGTAGTCTTGGAACAGAGAACAAGGTAAACAGATTTTATGAGGAGGAGCTCTGCAGAGACTCGGGTAAATGAGAGTAAATCCATCACCACACAGTGCTACCGCTCAGTTTGCAGTCTGAGGTTTCCAGCGACGATATGGTTGGTGCCAACGGCAGCTTCTGCAAGGCGGCAGCAGTGGATTTGTACCCTTTTAGTGATAAACTCAATAGCTCTTTCCTCTGGGGAGTGCCACCCACAAATTCCCTGTGGGGGAACAATTTAGAGCCTCTCTCTGTATTATCCTTGCTGCACTTACACTTAATATCCTTGCTGGATATTACACTTGATCAGCTCTACTCAGGCTCCTCAGCCAATAGGTATTTAAACGCTCTCTGATACAGCCTGGTGCACAGCTGACCATTTTTTTTCCCCAGAAAATAGTTTTATTTCTAGATGCCAGTTTATTTGGACAGGTCTGGACACCCAAAGGGATTGGAGGAAGACCTTCTACCTTCTTTAAGGAGGAGATCTCACCTTGGCTATCACAGCCTGGTAATACTTTGTGGGGTGAGTTTCCACAGGTTGTTACTGCACCCTTCAAACAATCCTGCGAAGGGAATGGCTATTTAGAACCATGTTACAAAGTACTATGGCTGAACCTTGACTGTGCCTGTTTTCATACCTCCTCCTCTCTCAATCCCTTCAAACTATTTGAATTCACAGGGAAGTATTTGAGAAGATATTTTCCCCGAGGGCAAGTACGTCTGGCCATTAGCAAGCATGCTATATCCCTGTAGCATCCCACTTTCCTGAAAACCCAGTATCCACCATCACCCAACGCTACTCCTCTGCCTCTGTTGCGTGACTGCAATCCGCTTTCCATCCTTGACTGCAACGCGGAACACTGTATTCTGAGTGCTGCAAAAGGTACCGACTCTCACTTTGCAAATGAAGCAAATATTCTGGTGTAACTTTAAAATGTTGAACTCCCGATGTTTTAGAAGTTAGACGGAAGCAAGCCTGGGATTTTGCCTTTCCACCTACCAATACTGAAGATTTCTTTGCACACAGCAGACTGGAAAAGCACGATGGACACTGCACAAACATGCGCATCTGCCCCAATTTTCAGTCATAAAGTATCCATAAGATGCCAGGCAGAGAGGACGCTTTGATGCCTGCTACGTGAGAGTTTTCCATCACTTGCTGGGAAAGTAGATACGCTTGTTCTGATCCTAAACCTCCTGTTTATGCAGGTGGGTTCACTAGGAAACATTCGCTTGAGCTGCAGGGCAGGAGACTGGACCGCTGAGGACAGATCAGCGTTAAAGGCAGCTGTGGTCCAAAGGCCGTGCTGAGAAATCTGGGAAGCTTAAATGCCCGTGAAGTTTTCATGATAGTACATCATGGTGGTAAACTTCTGTGCTGCCAGGGCACAATTATTCACAATTAGGAATCTGGGAAATTATTCTTTTGAGGGGGTTAAGCCAATTTAAAACTAAATTGGCAGGCTTGCATGAGGGAATTCAAAGCCTTGCTCTCTGTGCGGATGTTGGGGTTTGAGGTTCTGTTTCAGAGTCATCTTCAAACATGAAAAAGATGCTGTGGAAGAGTGAGTTATTAACTTCTTCCTATTTATGAGCGGTTTGGAGACACTTTACCAAACCTTCATCTGTAGCTAATATTGAATATTACCTGTACATTTTCAGGAACCTGTTAATACTAAATTGAAAACTTTCTTGGTTTGAATGGCCATATGAGATAAATGAATGCCACCATTTCCTTGTTGAAAGAAATGCATAATTAATGCAGAGCAATGTGAAAATTGTATGGTATACCTTTGAAAATTGAGAGAAATATTTGAGCCATCAAGCCAAGGAAATGATATTTTCCAAGTACTCACGACAGTAAAGATGAATGCTTTATCATTTACTTGAAGCACATATGTGCTGTCAGGAGGAAAGCTGACTCAAACACAGTGTGAAAGCTTCGGAGGCGATCTTGCTTCCAGGCATATTGCAGGTTTGGAGTGATGATGTCAAATGGACGTAACACAGCTAATTAATTTTATTCCTCCTCAGATGCACAAAAAAACTGACCAGAAGGAACAAGTTTTAAATACAAACTCCTCTCTCTCCCCTAACGATGCCCTTGAACCGCAGGGGTCCCTCGATAAGTGAGTAAACTGACCTCCTATCTGCTTTCTGGCGTGAAGCGAACAGGTTTATGAGACAAGCTGGGGCCTAAACCCACCATTTAAGTGGTGTACTTGCTCAACATCATCTGACAGGACAAGCAGAGATACCACCCAAAAAGCTGAAGACAAGCGGGACATCTTTTGCTTAAACCTCCTATTGCTTCTTCTGCACTTAACGCTGTAAGTGAGCGTAAAAGCTAACGTACAGCTGGTTGGGGTCACTGGGGTACAAAAGAATTAATTTGACCCAGTAATTTTTAAGGGAAAATTAATAACGGGTCCTACCACAATTCCATATGGATGTTATGAGGAAGAGCGTATTTTAATTATTTGAAACCCATTTTAGAAAAAATATCAATGTAAAATCCCCGAGATTGCCTTCCCTTGCTCACCCCCTGCCCATCCTTTCCCTTGACTTCCAATTCCCATTTTTGAAGCAGCATATTTTGAAACCAGCGTACACAGAGCAGCTGTTACTGACCGCGTCAGGAGGAAAAGCATCGCGGCATAGTGTGCATCAGGCGGCACAAAACCAGAACAGCTGAAATACAGTCTAAACTCCACTACTAGGATCTCTGGGAGACCATCCTTTTGCTAATGACTAATGGAGAGAGGTCACGTTTTACTGCCTTAATCATCTCCTGGCATGAGGGTAACAGCACGACAAATTAAACAAGACCCAAAAACTTGCATTCTTAATCTCACTCCTGCTAGGCTACACCGTCTCGGGTGCTGAAGCAAAGCAAGAAAAACAAGTTGTACAGTTTCTCCCCCCAAGATTTCCGCAGCTTTCAGTTCTTCGCTCACACTTTGCCATCAGCCCCTTCCTGCTCTACACCGATTGCTCTCCGCCCGCCTTCGCCGGCAGGTTAGTTCCCATCCAATTACACCACCAGAGGAGATGGACTCAGGCCAAGCGTTCATCTGATTTGGGGTATTTTCCGTGTTTCTGAAGGCAGATTTCCTTTTCTGCCCACTTTCTTCCCTGATATGATTCCCAGTGCAAAATTAATATTATTGAATTACTGTTCTCAAATTGTTACCTTGCTGTGTTAACGCCGCCACCATGGGTTTCACAGCAGTCAACATGCATTTCATTGCCACGGGTTGTGGTACTTTCTTGGGGTTTGCTCTTTCGCTCAGGACTGAATCAGATACGCGAACATTGTGCCCCGCACACTTGCCAGTGAGAAGCAATTTTCTTAATTAATCAGAATGGATTTTGATACAAAGGTACCTGTGATTGACTGCATTCAACTCTTAACAAAATGACTTAAAACTCTGTTTTTCTCCTAGTCTCTTAAATTTATTTAAAACACACCAAAGAATAAAAGTTCTTTTAGCTGTAGAAAAAAAAATCCAGTTTCAAAAAGCAGTTCTCAGGTCCACTAGGAACTGATGAAAATAAAATCAAACCATTTACTTACTAGAGATAACAAATGTATTTTGCTTGTATTAGTCAAGCAAATGTTTTTATTTTGTAAGTTTTTTAAAATTCATTTGAACCTTGTCAAATCTTAATATTTGAGAGTGAAAATTATCAGGTCTTACTGTTGTCCAACTGATTTAATAAACGGATCAAAAATGACAGCAGCTGCTTCAATATGAAAGCAGCAAGTGTTATAATATTACTTTTCTGCAGTAATTCGTTCCATGTTCCACCAAAAGTGGAAATCTGCAAGTCGATGCAAAGTACAACTGCAAAGGAGGCACCTCTGTGGGGCTCAAGAAAAACAAACATGGTTTGATACAATGCTTTAAGACCCCACTTTACATTTAAGGTCTAATTACTCTCTAGTGGTGGTAATAATAGCAGAAAAGAAAGAGTAGCTTTTTGTTGTTCTCTTGCCAGTGGCTTCTCAAGGGTTTGAAAACTGTGCTAGGAAAAAAATATACTGGAAGATGAAGCACAGCTAGAACTGATATTTAAGGGATGTGAAAGTACACGTGCAAGGAGATGGCATCCCGTCAGAGCCCTTCCAACTTTTAAGTTAAAGTGAAACAAAATAAAAAGACTCCTCTGAGGTTCTGTTCCAGCATGTGTGTTGTTTAGCGGTCTCGGTCTAGAAAGATGCTTCCCACAATTACAGTGTGAGACATGGACTGTGTCTCTCGGGTTTTCATTTCGAGACTCAGGTATGTCTGGCAGTTTTCCCGGGCCGTGCCCTGTGCCCACCCAAAGTACACACAATTCACGGGAAGCGGGGTGTGTGTTAGACCTCTTTGTTGGCTTCAGACACCACTATATTTCATTGCCCTGGGGACTATCTGCTGGTGGGGCAGTCTGAAATAAAACCTCTGTTAGAACCCTCTTCTATTAAAAAAAAAAAAGTCTGATTAGTCCACAGAAACATTATCACAGTGATGAAAAAGTGGCTGATTCCTCTCAGATGGCTGCCCTGCTGGTCCCGGGACCTTGGTAGCACAAGTACGTGGGCAATAAATGTCAGCAGCGCTCCCATGCTGTAAGGGATCTCAGCAGATCTCAGTAGGAAAGTAAGATCATCGTGAGTCAGTATTTGGCTGAGAAGCTGCTTAGAAACATCCCAACAGTCATCTGCTTTGGGAAGCGTAATGGGTGATTCAGCAACCCGGGCAGCACTCTCCGACCTGAATCACCTCAGAACCAGAACGCGGGACCTACTGGCTGGGGTGCAGAGCCTGTTGGATGCTCTTAAAGATCTTCTACCAGCCTTTAGGAGCAAAAGCATTTAGCTCCAGTTTGTGCTTCTGCTTGTTGTGTAACGGCATGAACTGCAGTGCACAGGAGTTCTCTATCACTCTGTAAGATGTCTTAGGGGGAAGAGTCATACCTGCTACTCTACTACAAAATGATTACAGGAGAGAAACATTTATTTGGGAGGAAGTCTCCCTCTCGTGATACAATCCCACAGCGCCTAGTGTTCATGGGGCTTGCTCCAGCCCTGATGGGGGCTTTAAGAAGCAGCTATTGTAACACAAACTACAACCGCCCATCAATTTGACTCAAAACACTGTCAGATCTCTCTCCATGTCAGTCATTTAGATTCCATTCAATAGCTTAAATGATAGGCTATTTTGCAGGAACCTGACGTTCTCGTTTGCTTCCCAAAGTGTGTATCCAAGAGGAAAGAGTGGAAGTTTCTCTGGAGTTAAGTACTCGGTATTATATTTTCAGTTCCCAACTATACAGCAGCAAATCTGCTACCGCTGAGGTGGAAGCAGCTAAATCAAGGAAGGGACAGCTGGATTTACGAAATGGGGTGCAAGACCCAGTTGGGGTGCATGACCCAATCAGGGTGCATGACCCAATCAGTGTGCCTAAACGGGGTGCAAATCCAGGCTGGGAGGACTGCTACGCAATGTTAGTTATGGCCGGCTGGCATGTATTGCCAGCCTAGATTTTTAAATCCTATCGGTACAAATCCTTAACCCAGGGAAGAGGGAAAGCCTGCTCCTGCCCTCCCACCGCTGGGGAGCCGGGCTGGGGGGAGAGAGCGGGGCCGGGCTGGGAGGCGGTGGGATGGGAGAGAGAACAGCGGGAGGGGAGGGAAAGGGGTAAAAACAGGAGGAGAAGGGGAGGGGACAGCCGGAGGCGGGGGGGGGGGGGGGGCTGGAGGAGATAATAAAGCCGGGGAGGAGGGGGAGACGGGTGAGCGAAGCCGAGGAGAGCCGGGAGAGCGGGGATGGGGCGGAGGGCGTGAGCGGGGCCGGCGGGGGACCGTGCCCGGCAGCGGCGGGGAGGGGGGGGCGGACCGTGGCCGGCGGCGCGATGCTGCCCGGACGGCGGCGGCGGCGGCGGCAGTGAGAGCGGGGAGAGGAGGGAGAAGGGGGACCGCCATGGGCTGCGGGGGCAGCCGGGCCGACGCTATCGAGCCCCGCTACTACGAGAGCTGGACGCGGGAGACCGAGTCCACCTGGCTGACCAACACCGACTCCGAGAGCCCGCCGCAGGAGGGCGGCAGCGCCGAGCCCGCCGGCCGGGAGCAGGGCGGCCCGCGCCCCGGTGAGTGCGGAGCGGGGGGGGATCCCCGCCGCGGGTGGGCACGGCCGGCGGGGGAAGGGGCGACACCGTAATACACATACACACACACATATATATAGCGTATATAGGTGTGCATATCCGCCTATCTATCCGCTTTACCTGCTTTTCGGGGGGTGTCTTTTTTTTTCTGCCCCCACCAAGAAATGGATTTTTAAGGCTGTGCTTAAACGTCCCCCCGGGTTCGGGCCGGCAGCACCGTCCGCTCCCGGCATCTGCGCTCCCCCGTCCCCCGGGAGGTCCCTCCGCGCCCGCCCCGGGCGCCGCCACCGGCCGCCCCCGCGCAGGGCTGATCTCTAAAAGAGCCGGTTCGGTGTCCAGAGTCCTTCTCCCGGTGGGGCTCGGTTAGGAGAGAGAGCATGTAAATGTCATCAACTGTGTAATAACGTCACCAGAAGGGACTTGGTCCTGGAGGCTCTTGTTGGGCAACACTCCTTTTTAGCCAAACGAGTCATTTGGGTTTCAAAGAAGGAAGGGGTAGTGATGTGCCAACCTTCTGCCATGGTACCTCAAATGAGGATGACATACAGAAAACTGCTCAGATGGTGTTGCGCAGGAGCTGACCTACACGTTTGAATTTCCCAGTTCTTGTCAGTGTGGTACGTTCTTAGTTGTGCCCCTGAGGCACTGCAGTAGGGACGGAGATGGGAAAGGGAACGAGCAGCTCTGATCTGGTGGGGGGGTTAAAATGTTTTCAGAATTATTGTGTACTGCAGTGGTATCTAGAAATCTCAGTCTAGGTCCAGAAAGTCATCGTGCTAGATGTTGTACAAGCACAACATGAAAATGGTCACCGCCCCAGATAGATTATAATTTGCATATAAAGCAGTATATGCCTATGGGCAGCTTCAGAGGAAAAGAAGTAGCTTTGCAGAGTTTTACAGTGAGCTACAAAGCACCACGAAGAAATCGCGGAAGTGCAGGAGTGAAAATTCACAAAGGTGGGTGTCACAGGCCAACTGCAATGGGGAGATGATGACTCTGTGCTGATGGAAATACGACAGGGAGGGAGAAGAGAAGACGTAAAAGGTCCTTATTGTATTCCTGAAGGCTAAAGAAAGACTTTGTAGTAATCACATGCGAAATTATGGGAATTTGAAGGTGAGTTTGTATATGAAATGCTGTATTAACAATTATATAAGGAGTTTAAAGAGGTTCAGGATGATACTGGTGGGTAAGCTTGAATGACAGGTGACAGTCTTGTCTCCAGCAGTGAAAGCTAAATACAGCGAGTGTGACTTCTGTACCCACACTTAGCATCATCTTAGCCATGTTTACTTTGAGTTGGTGCCAGATAGTCCAAGATTTGATGTTGAATAGGAGGTGATAAAGAGGTAAGTATTCTTCCTAGAAACATGTGATAACTGAATTTGTGTTTACAGATGAGAATACCAGAGATAAGGAGAAGAGGACAACACTCAAGTCCAATAGAGACTGATTAGGGTAAGAGAAACTCTTTACAGGAAAACCTTGCAGAAGAGATTAGAGAGGAAGGGAATGAGGAGAGGACAGATGAGTAGGAGCAAAGGAAAGACTAGTAGGACTCCAGGGAGGGCAAGATTCACCCTTCAACACAGCTGCGGTGGCAATAGCTTAAGGAACCTGAGGAAAGCACACTGGTCCCAATTAGTGCCTTGAAAGTCACAAAGTACATCACTGGGAGCTGTTGCAGGGCAAGGCTTGAGGTAGGAAAGGAAAGGAATAAGGAGAGGTACTCCAGGGACTAGAAAGAGCACGTTCAGTGAATTTACAGATGAAAGGGAGAGGAAGCAGCAATTGGAGGGGCAAATGAGGTCAAGTATGGGTTTAAGACGTGAAGAGGAAAACATGCTTTTAGTGTGAGAACTGAAAACTGCCAAAAGGGAAGAGTAAAAGAGAGAGAGACAAAAGGGAAGAGAGACAAAAGGGAAGAGTAAAGGAGGGGATAAGAGTAGGATGGAGGAGATGAGGAGATGGGACGTGACATTGGCGTAAGCGGAGCAGGCAACTTCTGTAACTGGGACGTGGAAAGGGAGGAGGCAGCTGGGGAAGGGGGGACCAGCCAAAGGCAGATGGGGAGAAGAGGGTGAAGTTGTTCTTTGTAATTTTTCACTGGGAATAAATTGGTGAAATTCTGTGAAGAGAAAGAATTGGAGGCAGGATGAAGGAAAGACTTCAGGAAAAAGCCAAAAGCAGTGAAAGGTGGCTGTGATCACTGACATGTTACAATTAAGTGGAAAAAACAACATCAGATGTTGGACATCAAACTGGAAAGGGAGGTAAATCACTCAGGGATGAAAGAACGTATGGTATACAGGATCAGCAAGTGTATCAATGAGGAAAGGTTAGGAACTACTGTATATTAATCTTAGTAATCTCATCCCACCCCAAAATTTCATTATATCCTTCTCTTTTTGTAAGACAGCATATTTAGCTTTCTGTGTCTGCTCTCACTGGAACTATATGCGTTTGTGTAGCCAAATGTTTGTATCTTTACTAAAGCATTTTGAAAGATAAAATATTAAATTAAAAAGTAAGTCATGAGGTTTTCTTTAGTTTTCCCTTCGCTTTTCCTTTCTTCCTATTTCAACTGATCCTTTCTTAGCATATTTGTTCACTTCCCTACTTGATTATTTACACCCGTTTTCATAAAGTGTATTCCAATCTCCCTGTTTTTTTACAGGAAGACATATAGGACAATATCAGTTTTTATAATATAGCTAAAATAAGGCAGACGACTTTTCCTAGGTTCACGACAAGTCACTAACAGCCACGAATACAGGTGTTAGCAACTTGTTGCTGAGGCTTTGACAATGATGAGCAGGGTAAATTGATATGGCTGAAGAGGGGTAGAAAAGTGATAAATAACTTCATGAAGCACTGCAGGGGGTGAAATTGGAAGACATCTCCTAGAAGATAAGCGTACGTACTGTTCCTAGGGCGAGCGGCTTCCAGGAGGGAGGAAAAAAGGAAAGCCTCACAGTGAGCCCATACAATAGAGCGGTTTCGCTTAAGAACATCCATTGCTACGTAAGCAGAGAACCTTTCACAGGATTCAGCTACTGCATAGGCTATAGCTGGGGAAAATAATAGACTACGTTTCTGCTTAGTAACCGCCCCTTGATCCTTGCAACCCTCTGCACAAATTGCCTTCTCTTTAGAGGGTCTGATTCAGCTAAGTGGAAGTGTTCGTGCAAGTGATGAAGTTCTGGGGAAGTAAGAATCTGGAGGAGCAGGCGAGTCCTCAGGGCGGTCACCGTGGGTTACAAGCAAACCGCGGGGAAAAGGTTGAATTAGCAAAAACCCGCACAAAACTGTCAAGTATTTTGGAACACATTTACCTATTCTGCTATGTTACATTGGGATAACTTGCTGATGCGCGGATATGTGTAGGCTAGGAGCTGAAGATGCACGATTTTCTACCAGTAAGCAGTACTGTAAAAGTGCTTTATAAACCCGTTCAGTAGCAACTATAACAAAAAATAATATTTTCATCTAAAGCAGGCTTTAAGTCATCTTATTTCTATTTCTTTCCATTTTTCAATGACTAAGCTGCTGAATTCAATTATTTTTTCTTTATTATACTCGAAAGTGCCTCAGAGTGGATAAAGCAGCGTGTTGCCTCGTGGTCAGAGAGACCTTACAATCGTGACTGACCTCACGGGCTGCAAACTCCTTAGGACAGGATCTGTCCCTACTGTTTTCCAACAGCGACCAGCACAGTAAGACTCCAGTCTCGGCTGGAGATTGTTACTGAAATACAAGTAAAAATAATTAATTTTTAAATGATGTAGCAACCAAGGAAAAAATAATTCTTTTGCATCAGAACTGAAAAGCTGCATATTGATTGCCATTTGTTCAGTGCCTCAACTAATAAAATATTTATTTATTATCATTACTTGACTCACAGTATTGGCTAAGGCTTTAAAAATAAAGACAATTGGTTTTCATTCTTTGTACTTTGCAAGGTTTCTATAGCAAAGTCTTTTCTCCTGAAGCGTATTAAGGAAAAACATTATCCACATTTCACAAAGACTCACCTGATGCACTTGGGAGAAAAACTTGCTCATGGCCTCAGCAGACATACCTGCAGCCAGTGGGTTCACCAGGAATGAAATCTGCAATTTAGGATCAGTTTATTCCCTGGTGAAGACATTTGCAAAAGAGCTATGAAATGGGAGTTGTAAAATAAATAAATAAAATCAGAGGAATGCAGGAAAAAATGTATCAGTATCTAGCAATCCGGACAGCTGTTTACTTTATGTAGTTGCCTTTAATATAGTTGTACATTTATGAATAATTCTTGTCTTAAATGACCACCTTATGCTGCTGCTCTGCTATTTTGCGATCGCTGACAACTGTGGGAAGTTTTATAGACGGGGTTCGTCTGTGCAGTTAAGCCTCTGGTGGAGACTCAGTGTACAGAAATCGGGGCTTCAGAGGTAACCTTGCATAGAGAAGTTTTGGAAAATTGCTTTTCCATCCTTTGCAGTAGGAGAGGCTGGAAGCAGCTGCAGCCGAAGAGCCGGGCTGTGCGCGCACCAGTTGCCATAACAACAGGGACTGGTGCTGGCTTGGACCGCAGCTGCAGTCATCCACTCCTTCGTTTACCAGGTATAGGTAAAGTTAACAGCTTACCGAAATGCATCAGCAAGCATCAGGTTGTAAATGAAGACCTTATTTTGTGCAGCAGATGGTTTCTCTTGAATCGGACTGCAGAGAAGTATTTAATTAAAAAATCTATTTTAGGTTGGGAGCCAAAGAGGGATCACTTTCGCTGGTGCGTAATACAGGTGTATCAGTATCTCTCTGTGGTCTTATGCCCATTTACTACTGTTCTTCTATGAACAGGTTGGTTCAGAATCTGGTTTGTTTAGGAAACAATTATAGCAGTGATTCTGACACGTGGTATTTTCAGGAGATAACCTTATTACAGTTCAGAATTACAGTAAAATGAATAAATACAGCCTCTTCTTGGACTGTAGAAATCTTACAATAATTCCCTATTCCCATTTAGTCCAGACCTTTGTTATAATGATATGGTATTTGCTGAAGAGTCCCATTTCATATTGTTTCTGGATTTTAGTTACACAATCTCTGCCATTTCAGTTGTCACTAGCCTCTGTATGACAGGCGGTACTGAGGAAACCTTTCTAAATCACAGAAAGAGAAGAAAAGGAAAAAATAGCATGTGGGATGTTTCATAGAGTAGGGAGAGAAAGCTTTTGCATCTAATTTTTACCATCTGGCTTTCAGAAAGCAGCCACCTTATGTATCTGCTCAACTTTGTACACCAACTTTTTGCGCGTTCAGTTTTATATGGGCGGGTAATAGACTTCTTATATATGTAAAGTGCCTCTGTAGAGTGGGTTTCTGTAGGTGCTTCCTCCTGCACAAGAAGAAGATTTTGTCCAAAGCTCTCTGAAAATCACTTTCTTAAAAGCATGATTTGGTAGGACTACTCTTCAATGGTTTTCTTTCTGAATGGCACCTAGTTTTGTGTCATCCCTCTGCAACTCTGGAAGACCACGGAACTAGCAAACCTTGCTGTCAGGACTGCACGTGCAAACTCGGTACCAACCGTGGAAGTAAGCCAAAGCAGTGGAAAAGCCTGGTGACCCTGCAGCTCCAGAAGAGTTAACCATTCCCATATGCTTTAGGGACTTCTCGTTGAACTTTTCACAGCACATCTGCAGGAGAGGGATAGGGAGTGTTGCAGGATAGAGGGAAAATAACATGGATGCACCGCCCAGCTATATGCCTCACTTAGAAATGGAAAAAATAACAGGTTTTGCCAGTAAAAAATGGCATTTTTCATCAGTCTATGGATCAGGGAGTGATAAAGAACCTTAGATGGCAATAGAGAAAAATAATAGAATTAAATGGATAACCTCTGTAATAAATTATGGTTGTCAACCCACTGACCTGAAACTACTCAACATTCCCATTCTTCATGTGACTCATATACTTGGGGTTTGCTCAGCGTAGAACCCAGTCAAAGATTCCAGTATTGGCCTAAACCAGTACTCCACCACAAGACAGCATTTAAATTATTGGAAAAATCAGTCTCATCTGATAAATACAGCTCTTTGTAATAATAATTTTTTTCATTCCAACCATTGCTGTTAACTCTTCCCATCCATACATTTTCATCTTTGCTGTCATATGACAGTTTAATATTATCTGAATTTCACATAGGTACAGATGTCATTTAAGAACAAAAGCTGAAATACAGATTGGAAGCAACAAAATATTTCAACATATTGTCAGAGAACTTTGGCATTTTTATGCCGAATCATCCCACCCCTCCCTATTCCACCCTCCCCAAAATAAACATCTCCTTATTTTTAAGCATGGAAAAAGTCCTGTTGATATTGAGACCCCCTGTGCTTAAGCTTTTTGCTAAATTATGAGCGTAGGATTGTTAGAAATGCAAATCTTGTTTGAGATAATGTATAGGGGATGTAAGTAATTTGGATGGGACTGTTGCTGCTGTTTTGCACTATGGCCATTCTGTGTAATTATACTCTTTGTGGGTGTTGCATGTATTTTGTTCTGCTGATTCAGTAAAAAAATGTTACTGATACTTGTATGGCCCATGAGAACATACTAAGCAACCTCCCTCCCCTACATCTAAAAGTATTTTTAAATTAATACTTTATTAATAAATGTCACCTGCCTACATGAAAAGAAAGGGTCCAAGCAAGCAAAATTTTATTAAAGATATGAGAGATAATTGATAGATGAGAAAATTTCTTCCATTATGAGCCTTCAGCTTGCTATTTTGTGAGATGTATCAGACTCAATTGCTGGAAAATCTTCGATCTCGTTTAATGGTAGGTGGTTAGTGACATTCAGGTACTGCACGAAGGCTCCTGAAAGGTCCTGGTGTCTCAGGCAGGAGCAGCCGCCCCGTGCCCCCGCGGCAGGAGGGGAGGGCAGGGGCTGGGCAGGGCTCTCCAGCTGCCTGCTCCTTCCTCGGCAGCCTCTCAATTGCTCTTTCTGCCTCTAGGATTCTCTCAAAGCACTGAAAAACCTTTAAAAAAAAATTGAAATATACTATGATGACTTTTCCATGAGGTCTCTTAGTCTCTGATTAATTCCCACTTAGCTAATGGTCTTGTTGAATCCCTCCTGCACTCAAAAGCAGACCTACCAGGTTTGGTCGCCCACAGCTTACCCCAGAATAGTCATTTACCCACGGATGGGATAAATTCACTGAAACTGCCATGTGCACGAACACTTGAATTTCATGAAAGGCTTTCCTAGCTGTCACAGTACCAGAAGGGAGAAAGGCTGTTGAGCATCAATAGAGGTGATTTGCAGGACAGATGATTGGGAACCTTCTCTTTGGATAATTTTCCAGCTTAAAAAAAAAAAAAAAAATCCTTCTTGCAGCACTGAAATCTTTCATGAGAAAAATTTTCTTAGTTACCGAGAGCCAAAGGGCTGCAATGAACTACGTGGAGAGCTGTTGCCCTCTGCCTTTGCAGCGGGCGGTGGGGAGGAGCGATGGTGAGGGAGAGAGAGTGTCTGAAAGGGTTTGAGCAGGAAACCTGAGCAGTGGTTTTTGTCAGTAAGAGGTCCTGCCTGCAGGATGCTCAGAAGGAAATTCCTCTGCAAAATCCTTCTTCTTGTGGAAAAAGCTCTCTGTTGTTTTGGGTTTGTTTTTTTTGTTTTGTTTTTTTTTTTCCCCTTTATATCCTGATTCAGGACATTAAAAAAATCCTTTTTCTTTTCCTCAGGAATGAATTTACAGTTTCTGCCCAGTTCTAATTCCGTATTTTCCAGTTTAGGAATGTACAGTTCAAATCTAACACTTAAAAATGGGATTAGCTTTAAGTGAAGACTCCTGCCAATCTCAAAGTAGAGGTGTAATATATTTCACACAGGAAACACAGTTCAGAGTGTAGTTTACCTTATTGCCCATTGATTGAAATTTCGAAAATTTCCACATTGACCACATATTGCAGTAATCCAGCATTTAAGTGACAGAAACCTGTCTTTCCTGTACCTGTAGTCAGGTATAGAAATATGTTTCCTAATAGAAACAGAACTGATATTGCCAGTCCCACTTTTTTCTCAGGTATACCTGCAGTTTAAAAATGAAATAAATTGATTGCAGTTAAAAAAATCCGAGATTCAAAGTTGGGGTTTATCTTGAATTGAAATACAGTAAGAGTTAAGACTCAGAAACTGAATGACTGAAGCCATGAGTCGATTGTAAGGCAGCGCTCTTTTTCTAGGTTATGCAGATACTATTTCGAAAGTTGCGTGATTGTGTGCATTTCTTCGCAGTGGCTTTGCATGAAAAAATGGCTTGGTCCTTTACTGTATGCAAGTAAATAATGCGTTCCTATCCCAATTTTATTATCTGATGAGTAGATGCATACTTACTTCCCTAGACTGTCACACTGCCTTTTCTCTTCTGCTTAGGAAAAATACAGATAAAGTCAAACAAACAGGTAAACGGGGAGCGACGTTTTACCGATTAGCATGGGCAGCTGTAGGCTGCGAGCCAGGATTTTCCATTTTAAGGTTTTCCTGAATCCACCAAGACCCTCCAGATCATTTCTGCATTGCTGTTTGCTTGACTGAGCCTGAAGTTTTAAGCAGCTGATGAAAAAGTAGTAAAGCTGAGCCTCTCGTTCCTCCTGGAGGATGACGGATTCAGGCGAGCCTGCTCAGGTGGATGCCAGCTACTGAAGAGGAAAATAATCAGCCAAACCCTCTATTGATTGACTGATTTTAAATTTTTTTAATTTTTTTTTCCCGGTTTCCTAGCAATGCATATGGCCATGTTTCTATTTCTGTACATTTCATCTGGATGTTGTCCTCTCCTTGTTTCCTCTCACATTGCAATTGTCACTCTTGTAAACTGCTCGTATGTCCCAGGTGGGCCATCGGAATTGTTTTAAGCACTTGCAGTGCTAACGGTACGAATTTCTGCCACTCGCCTAAGGCTGGAGCCCAACTGCTTTCTGAGCGTTTAGCACTGTGGAAAAGATGAAAAAAATGCCATGGATTTATCTAGTAGATTGTTAACAGCTGATGACATTAGGTTTTAACCCAGCTACTGCCCTCATTTTAGGATGAACGCTAAATGTGAGTGACAGCTTTTTCACATGCATACAGATCTCTTAAGCCAAAGCATTTTATGATCACAGTTATACTGTGAGCCGGTTGAGTCGTGAGTATCCTTTCGTATATTCATGGACTGTACGACTGGAAACATCACCTGCCCATACAGCCCACTAGTATTTCCTGAATTAATTCCCATATGGAGCATACATTTGGGACATTCAGGCTTAATTTGCAGCTTTCCAGTGGCTCACATTTTGCCTAAGCCTTTGTAAATCAGGCCAGCAGCTAATCACCCATTGTTAAAATACATGTCTAATGTCTTACCCGGAACCTTTAGCTTCAATTTCCAGCTGCTGAACTGAAGAGTCATTTCAGCTCAAGTTTCATGTACATATACATACTTTTCACAAGGATTTCTATTTAGTCTGCCTAAATATTTCTGCTGCTCCTCAGTAAGATTAATTGAAACGATGCTATCTACTCATCTTAAAATTCCATGCGTGATTAGCTGCGTAATGAGAATGATAATAATACTTTCCATTTCTGTGTTGGAAATTAGTCTAAAACATAATGAGTGATGTTTCATTACCACGTCCTGAAGAAGAAGGAAAGACCATGTAAAGGAGAAGGAAAGACTATGTGAATGTCTATAACTCTAAGCCCCTGTTTAGAACCTGTCTTCAAGCAGGGTGGGTACAGTTGTGGGGTGTCCGACTAGCTCGAGTCAGCCTGTTTTCCGATGGTGCTTACTTTTAGCTCCGTTCCTGTCCAATTCTTTCCTTAAGATACAAAGAAAGAAGTTCCCACGGTAGGAAAGCACGCTGAGAGATGGAAAACAAGCAGCAGACTGCTGTCCTTCTCTCAGCCCTTTGTTTACAAGACAGTTGTACCACAATTCCGTATCATAATTTTAAATCAAAATATACCAATATGCCAAGATTTAGCATCTGCCTGTACCTGGGAAATTAGGCCATGTAAGAAAAATAAAGATTTGCAGTTTTAATGCTGTCCTTTTTGTATGCAACTTGTCTGCTAGGATCCTTGAATACTTTCTAGTAGAAATCTTCATATTATGGTAATAAATCTGATCAGACTTTCAGAGCTATTTATCATATGGTCATTTATGCATGTGCATGTTAAATGCCAGTTTTAAAATCTTTTAGACATTCCTTTTATCTGACAAAGGGGAGACTCTTGCCTCATTTCAAAACAGCAATGGCAAAAGAAGTTTTGAAATACAGTATTCTATAGAACTCTTGTTTGTTTCATGCTCAGAAATGAAGTGTCAGGAAATAGGAAAATAAGCAAATCTCCCCACCAAAACTGTCACAAGATGTAGTGCTTGGTCTCCCAGTTTTGCCTGATGCACATAAAGTCCTTCAAAAGCATTGAGTATATTCATCGTGAGCCAGTTCTTTTTGTACTGAATTTGACATTTAATGCCATAATCTTACAAAAGAGCATAATTCCATCAGGCTCCTGAACGTGACAGAACAGAGTCTGATTTGCCTTCTGCTATTAGCCGTTACCTGAGCCTCGTTGTCTTGCGTAAATATAGAATTTCCTCTTATTTATCACCTACTTTCCTTAGTGCTGAAAGTAAAGCAGATACCTTCTAAACGGAGAATGAAGAGGGTGTTTGTGCTGTAGGGTGAGTTGAGTTCAAATAAGCCTCCCATGGAAGTGGGGAGGAAGGCACACAGCTCCTCCCTCTTCCCCGCGCCTGTGGGACTGAGCTGTGCGCCGGGGCACGGCTCAGCCCTGCCTGGGCACAGTCACCCTTGGAGGCACCTGCCAGGTGTGGAGGGCTTCAGGTGAGGAGGACAGATCTTCCTCTGCCTTGTCCCCAGCCTGCAGGGAACGCATTTCTGTGGCATAGAATCATAGAATGGTTTAGGTTGGAAAGGACCTTGAAGATCATCGAGTTCCAACCCCCCTGCCATAGGCAGGGACACCTCCCAGTAGACCAGGTTGCCCAAGGCCACGTCCAGCCTGGCCTTGAACACTTCCAGGGATGGGGCATCCACTTCTCTGGGCAACCTGTGCCAGTGCCTCACCACCCGCATCTTGAAAGAGAGACTCCGCGGAATTTTGACGGCCAACACAGAATGTGTAGAAGTTGTAAATACATTTCTTTTGATTTGCTTCATCATTTAAAATTCCTATTGCATTAGAGTTCAGATAAATTATTCTGGATTCTCTGAATGTCCGGGAAGCAAATTTATTGCGTTATTGTATTTGCTGAGTCACTAAATACAAAACATCCTTTCTGATGACATTTTCCTGCTGCAACAGGTCCTCCTTCTGCAGATTTTCTGGATCCTTCGTCCTGGCTCACAAACCCACTCTCTGCTATGCCTGAAAGTTTCTAAATACTTCCTTGTTAGGAAAAAAAGGTATTGCCATTTTCCTGAGCATTTGGCCTCGTGCCTGAGGCTTTTGTTTTGGAGGAAATGACTTAAGCTTGACTTTTGTCACAACCTCCACTCCATTCTTTTATGATAGGATCCATGCTAACTTGTATTTCTGCAGCAGAAGTACAGATCAGCTCTCAGGCCAGCAGGTACGTCATTTTCCCAAACATGAATAGTTTCAAATTGGGAAAACAGGTACAGATAACAGGTGTTTCAGTGCTCTCTCTACTTACCACTCTGTAGCATTAAAAGGAACAAACTCAGTGATGGTAACACTCTGAAAGCAACTGTGTGTTGGGATAACATCGTTCATGTGTCTTTACTGTGAGTTTTCTCAGAGTCCATTTCTACAGTGCAGTATCTTATTATGCAAGCATTTTCTGAAACAGCATCTTATGCATTATTAATGAGGTACCGGCCACAATAAATAAAAAAGGGTGTTGCTGAACCAGAAAATTGAACCTTACTGGTTTGTTCGTAGTCAATTCCAAAGATATAATTTTAGCATACTAATGAACAGCTACTCACTTTAAACAAATAGGAGCTTGTTATTCAGTAGCAGAGCATGTGGCAGCACTGGGTCCACGGTACTGGGTCAGACCTATAGCGTATTTGGGTCAGAATTCATGTCCTGTTTTGGCCACTACCTGCTGCTTTAAAATCAGGTAGGAAAATATTATGGCAAGTGCATGTGGAATAATTTTCTCCAGAAATGTCTGACCCTTTTGGCTAAGACTAATTTCACCTCTGTACTACCAGCTTCATACGCCTTTTGAATTTCTCGCCAGCATTAGCTATTGCAGCATTGCTAATTTTTGTTAGTCACAGAAATTTTCAGTTCAGTTTTGGATCTCGCTAAGATATTGGTCTTTCGACGAGGTCTATGCAAAGGGATCCAATAAACCTGTGGTTTGAGAAGTTTCCAGTAGTCCTGATAATTAAGGGCTACCCCTAAGTGTCGCTATCTGGTTCCTTTCTCCCTTGATCTTTAGCAAATATATATTAGCTTTTTTCCAACCCTATGATTCTGTGATTCTCGTACATAGATAAGGTCTGGCAAAAAGCCTTGAGGAAGTCATATTGTTATCTTTTGTCATGTACAAAATTGACCCCCTAGTTCCCTTTTTTTCCTGTCTCTCTGTGCCAGCTGTTGATCCAGGACACTTTTTAACTTCAGTTTTACTTTCACAATCTGAATTAATTACGTTATTTTCCACCTCTTCATGTCATCTTTATTTCTGTACTAAAATCTGGCTAGAAAGAGTTAAATCTCAAGAGTAAAAATTTCCTCTCCTCTTTATAAGATGCTCTCATAATGAGTTCTTAGGTGTAACCAGGCTGTATGAAAAGCTATGGCAGCGTCTATGCATTGGTTGTCCTTGGTTTTGCTATCACGACTGTTGTCAGTATATAATAGAAAAAAAAATCAGAAATACATGTCTAAAATCTCTGTTCCACGTTTTACACTTTCTTTGACTTCTCTGCGGTGAACATCCTATTTACTAAAATGATTCTTTTAAAATCTTTCTTAGACTGTTCGTTCCTCATTTAAATGGTTTTAAAGAGTTATAAAATATGATTTAGGCATGCTTTATTTTGAATGCATATAAGTTTGCAAGTCTGTAAGCAACCTTTTGGAGTACAATTTTAAGTATATATCTCCTAAAATACAAAATGCCTGAGGTATTAAGAACTTCTGTACTTTAGTATTATTAATAAATTGCTTTGAAGTATCTAGTGCTTACAGAAAATAAATGTTGCAGGGATGGCCTTATGGTGGTATCTATACCTTATATCGTATTTTCATTTTTCACGGTTGTGGGATGCTGCTTCCTGGGAAATTCTGAAAACTCATTAGCATTTAAAAGTTATTAGGCTTGTAGACAAAAGAACGATGTTAGCATAGCCTACGAGGTCTTGTAGAACATGGGAGGAGATGGGTCTTGGAGACTCTTGCTCTTAGAGAAGTGAGGCACAGCCACCAGGAAGATAAATGAGGCAGATGGAGATGTTGAGAGAGAGAAGTTAAGGCATAGGTATGTTACAGCCAGCAGAGAAAAAGGGCATCACGGACAGATTTCTCTGAAGGCAGCAGTGAGTTTGCACCAGATTTCCAAGTGACATTTAGGAACTTTGAACAGTCCTGTTTGCGGCCTACAATTCTGTTACGAAGAAAACTTCTGTTTTCTTTACAAAATGGTCATGTCCTACCTGTGCTTAATACATGACTTAGTCTGAAACACAAAGAATCACGATGATAATATAATAAAGACAATTTTAGATAATTACGGTAACAGAGGCATTGAAGTGTTCCAAGTCTTCCTTTTGAAAACTAATGTTGATGTTTGCTTGGACAAACTGAATTTTTCATTACGCTTATAGCAGAGAGAGTAGGAGGTTATCCCAGAAAGACTGGAAAAACTTGGTCTCTTACTGGCAGTTTGAATATTCATCATTAGGACAAACTATTAATTATGAGTAGCAGCAGTTCTTGGAGAGTTAATTTTATTTACACTGTTTATAGGAGCTACTTAAAAATACCACTGCCTTTATTTTTGTATTGGTAGTGACAATTGTCATGTTCTATTCTCTTTGTCCTCTTCTAGGAGTTTATATTACCCTTAATTTGCCTGTTGTTCTCCACATAAGATACATATTTCGGACAGATTTGTTCCGTCTTGCTGGTCTTCATACTTGTATTGAGATAGCTCTGATTTTAGGTAGCTTTCTGTTCATTGCTTATTGATGTAATTATGAAACTGTTCTTAAATGCCCTTCTTTTAAATTGTGGAGCAGCTAAAACATACCCAGATATCCTAGGGACCACTTTTTAGGTTTGTTTTTTAAAATTTAATAACTATAGCTGATTTTTGTCCATACCTGGATTTTCCAAAACTTCTGTATTTTGGGAACTGTGAACAAAAGGCAGTAATTTAATGCCAGCATTTTACTGGAAAAAAACTTGGGCAAATTTGGTTTTTCAAGTTTCAAATGTGAAAATACACAAACTGAAAGATTGTTTGAACTGCCATCATTTGGTCTAAATCATCAGAATTCTTAGTGAAAGAAATTTATTTTAGAAATAAAGTTTCTTTGTGTAGGATATTTGTAATCAGTCAGTGACATCACATCTTACTCTGAGCCAGCAACTTCTTTAGAAGTCTTTGGGACACTTTTTCCTGTAACACAACGGGAATCCTTAGTGAATCCAGGCTAAATGGGTGAAAGAAACGTACGTCCCCTGACGCAGGGGTAGTTGGAAGCAACATGAATATACCTCCAGAAGATTTGTATAGCTCAGCAAGGACACTTGATGAGAAGAACGAGTGTAGCCGGGTGAGTGGGGTTTGGTTGGGTTTTGTTTATTGGGTAGCACACCGAGCGAAGCTGCTTTCTGCTGCTTGTTTCAACTCCCATGCTACTCCCCAAGTTGCGCCGGTCTGACTGCTTGCGTCATTGGGTGATGAATAAAGTCTAGGGCTTGATTTCAATTTAAAATAACCCCTTTTTTTCCCCAGTGCTACTGAAAAAAGCATTTGTCAAACTGCAGCCTAAAGGATTTCTATCGGCCTGGTAAGAAAGGCGAGAGCTAGCTCGCCTGTGCAGCCTAGCAAGCCGCTGAAAAGGAAGATGACAGTAAGCAATGCCATGGGAGAGAAAATGTTTTTTAGCATATTTCATACTGGAAAGATGGACTTGGACTTGTGAGCAATGGGGCTGCTGCTTGGGTATTCTCCCTGCGTCCACTGAGAAGAGAACTCATGTATGGGAAGTAGCTCGGAGGAGAAGGATCTGGGGGTTGTGGTAGACAGTAAATTATCCATGGCCCAGCAATGTGCCCTTGTTGCCAAAAACGCCAACGGAATCCTGGGCTGTACAGGGAAGAGTGTGGCCAGTAGGTCGAGGGAGGTCATTCTCCCCCTCTACTCTGCACTGCTGAGGCCACAACTGGAATACGGTGTCCAATTTTGGGCTCCCCAGTTCAAGAGGGACAGGGAACTGCTGGAGCGAGTCCAGCGAAGAGCAACTAAGATGATTAAGGGCTTGGAGCATCTGCCTTATGAGGAAAGGCTGAGAGAGCTGGGACTCTTTAGCCTGGAGAAGAGAAGGCTGAGGGGAGACCTTATTATGGCGTACAAGTATCTAAAGGGTGGGTTGAAGGAGGATGGAGCCAGGCTCTTTTCAATGGTTCCCAGTGACAGGACGAGGGGCAATGGGCACAAGTTAGAACACAGGAAGTTCCATTCAAATACATGGAAAAACTTCTTTACGGTGAGGGTGACAGAGCACTGGCACAGGCTGCCCAGGGAGGTTGTGGAGTCCCCTTCTCTGGAGATTTTCCAGACCTGCCTGGATGCAGTCCTGAGTAATGTGCTCTAGGCAATCCTGCTTTAGGAGGGGAGTTGGACTAGATGATCTCTAGAGGTCCCTTCCAACTCTGATAATTCTGTGATTCTGTGATTCTGTATGTTCTTTATAAACGAAGCTGATTGCGTGCAAAGAAATACTCGCCTCTTGTCATCCGTTCCTCCCCATAAAGGGAACAGCCTGGCAGTCCCCCAAATCCTGAAGAACCACTCCTGAGGGGAAGGTCACCATCACGTTGGTGTGGGTTTGATAATCACCCAGAAACTCAGGGTTTGGGGATGGAGCCATAAGGCTATTCTAGTCTTGCCAGTTCATTTAAAAATAAAATATGTGTATTTGACAGAGCATTGTGGTGGGATCTGCTGTTTTCCCTGGCCTTAGGAGGCCCACAGGCTTCTGGCAGGGGTTGTCCTGGCAGAGAACATGAGAATGAAAACACCATTACTGAACCCATTTGTTTAAATGTCTACAGTGAAGGACTAAGGAGGTTATTTACCGAACCCATGCTGTGAGGGTGATATAAATATCTTGACAGTTAGCTTGGTTGAAACGACACTGAGGCAAGACCCTGAGTATTGCCACCCTGCTACCTTGCAAATTCCAGATTTTACAGAAAAAGAAAGTTAACTCTTCCACTTCCATTTTGTTTACTGTGGCAAACCCTAAATAGCAATGCAAAAATATTTGCTATTTTAAAAGCAACCATATGTTCCTAATCTTTTTTTAACATCATCTCTGTTTTGCAATCAGCATTTTGTGTTATATATCGTCTGTAAAATAGGTGTCACTTTATGAATTGCCTACAGATCTGGTGCTCTTACTGCCACTGCTCTGGCATTCTCACTTTGGTTTCTGCTCAGTGCTCATACACAAAGAGCAAGTCATTGAAGTCTTTAAACTGTTGCCCACTCTCTAAATCACCTGTTTGCCAATGATAAGGAATTCTAAAATAGTTTAACTTCAGAATAGCAAACATATTTCAGAATAAAATAAAAAAGCACTGCTTTTTGCACTAGTATTGGTGACCACTAGGTCACCCATATAAAAATATAGTAAAGTGGTAGTGGAAGGCTCCGATGCTGATATCTGGTTCATTTCTGTCAAGTATTGCAAAAAAAAGTCTCACCGCTGCAATGTAGGATTCAACAAGGGTGCTCGGGCTGCAAACCAACAGAGGACAAAAAATGAACCAGATATAACATTTTCAGGATAGAGATTTTCCATCAGCCTCCAGAAATGGACTGATGTAAGAAAAATTGTTCTGTGCAAGATCAAAAGATGCGACACAATCTGATACATGAACAATTGTGCTTAATAACAAAGTGGCCTTTCAGCTGACAGCTGTTTCACCAGACAATTTAGTTAGAGGCCAGATGGCCAAAGGGACACATGGCCCAAAGTAATTTTGTAGGATGACTCCACAGAAGGAAAAACTCATAATTTGTACATGTTTGAAACGTCCAAGGTTCAATTAATGGAATTAGTATGTAATGCCTGCAGCATTTTACCTGGTCGAAGCTGTGCTCAAGCTTGTCCTCACAGCTCCACTGCAAGGTGAAGCAGCAGACTATGGCGTGACTCCTGACTCACACGGCTCTAACTGCCTCTCCATCTCCCTTCCTGACAATTGATTTTGTCTATGATATCACTCTGTGCCACTTACTGTGCTGCACCACGTCATTTTTCTGCCTCTCATCTTGCACTGCGGAGTGGTAGGAAGAGATAAGACCTAAACCACAAGTAGGTATGGACTTTCAGGAGATGCAGGAGAGGTGAGGCTTACTGCTGTCTTGGGGGGGTTCCCTGTAGATTTAGATGGGAGAACAGCGTTAGTTTTTATATCTGACAGAAAAGGCAGCTTCCAAAGACTGAAGTATTTTTAGTTGCTTGGGGGGGGGTGGTGGTTGGTTGGTTTTTGTTTTGTTTTGTTTTTTTTAACACCCTATAATTTAGTATTTTCAACTTCCAACTCATTTTTTTTTTTCTATCAAAAAGTAGAGGATTTAGGACTATTCTTAGTGACCACTACTACAAGTAAACTGTCTTAGGAAAACTTTAACACCATCTTCTGACTGCTTAGGGAAATGCAGTGACTCGTTCGTATTTATACTTCTTAAATCTTACACAACTTCAGATATTTTCGATATCAACACTGAATATTTGCTTGAAGCTTTATTGATTTCATTCATTGCCTTTGCTAGCTGCTACTGATGTTGCTTTCTACTGATAAATCCTCTTTTCTTACAGTTTTCTGGGAAAGAATTCAGGACTCTCTCTGCTTCTTTTTTAATGATCTTAATACTGTGCTTGAATTCCCACCTGACTCATGGCAGAAGTTCTTGTTGACACAATGCACATTTCGAGTAGCAATAAATTGTCATTGGTTTTCTTCATATTTATTTTTCCCTTAGTATCTGTGACTCCTTGCTTCTGCCTCCAGTTTTGATACCTGCATCGCCAATTAGTAAATCTATTTTTTTTCTATTTGAACATAAAGCTCTTTATAAATAAAATTGAGAGCTCCAATCATGCATTCCACTTGCCCTTTGTATTGGGGTTTCAGACCCAGCATTACAACCGGATGTTTAGTGCTCTGCACTCACCAGAAATGACAACTGATTTTTGTTAATCAAATAAGACGAGAGAATTCTTTTAGGCTGGCCAATATCATATTGTACAATGCATGTCTTATCCACACAGCTAGAGCAGAAAGCAGATTAATCATTTATTTGATTACCGATAGTCAAACCAGTATGAAATATATTTTTTTCTTAATTTTTTTCCTCAACTTCTGATTTTAAAAATGTTCAAGGCCATAAATAGAGCAATCACGGAATCACGGAATCATGGAGTTTCAGAGTTGGAAGGGACCTCTAAAGATCACCTAGTCCAACTCCCCTGCTAAAGCAGGATTGCCTAGAGCACATTACTCAGGACTGCATCCAGGCGGGTCTGGAAAATCTCCAGAGAAGGGGACTCCACAACCTCCCTGGGCAGCCTGTGCCAGTGCTCTGTCACCCTCACCGTAAAGAAGTTTTTCCGTGTATTTGAACGGAACTTCCTGTGTTCTAACTTGTGCCCATTGCCCCTCGTCCTGTCACTGGGAACCATTGAGAAGAGCCTGGCTCCATCCTCCTTCAACCCACCCTTTAGATACTTGTAAGCATTAATAAGGTCTCCCCTCAGCCTTCTCTTCTCCAGGCTAAAGAGTCCCAGCTCTCTCAGCCTTTCCTCATAAGGCAGATGCTCCAAGCCCTTAATCATCTTAGTTGCTCTTCGCTGGACTCGCTCCAGCAGTTCCCTGTCCCTCTTGAACTGGGGAGCCCAAAACTGGACACAGTATTCCAGTTGTGGCCTCAGCAGTGCAGAGTAGAGGGGGAGAATGACCTCCCTTGACCTACTGGCCACACTCTTCCCTATGCAGCCCAGGATTCCATTGGCCTTTTTGGCAACAAGGGCACATTGCTGGGCCATGGATAATTTACTGTCTACCACAACCCCCAGATCCTTCTCCTCAGAGCTACTTCCCAGCAGGTCCGCCCCTAACCTATACTGGTGCCTAGCATTCTTCCTCCCCAGGTGCAAGACATTGCACTTGCTTTTGTTGAACCTCATTAGGTTCTTCTCTGCCCAGCTCTCCAGCTTGCTGAGGGTACACTCTGTCCCCTCATCCAGGTCATTAATGAATATATTAAACAAAATTGGACCCAGTACTGACCCCTGGGGGACACCACTGGTTACAGGCCTCCAACTAGACTCTGTGCCGCTGATCACAACCCTCTGAGTTCTGTCCCGCAGCCAACTCTCAATCCACCTCACTGTCACCTCATCTAGCCCATACTTCCTCAACTTCCTGATGAGGATGTTATGGGAGACAGTGTCAAAAGCCTTGCTAAAGTCAAGGTAGATGACATCCACGACTTTCCCCTCATCCAGCCAACCAGTTATAACGTCATAAAAAGCTATCAGATTGGTCAAGCACGATTTACCCTTGGTAAATCCATGTTGACCACTTCCAATAACTTCCTGTTCCTCAACGTGTTTGGAGATGACATCCAGAATGAGTTGCTCCATTACCTTCCCAGGGACAGAGGTGAGACTACCCGGTCTGTAGTTCCCTGGGTCCTCCTTCTTGCCTTTTTTGAAGATCGGAGTGATGTCAGCCTTCCTCCAGTCCTCAGGCACCTCTCCTGTTCTCCATGACCGTTCAAAGACGATGGAGAGTGGTCTAGCAATAACATCTGCCAGCTCTCTCAGCACTCACGGGTGCATGCCATCAGGGCCCATGGACTTATGAATGTCCAGCTTGGCCAAGTGGTCTCTGACCCGGTCCTCCTCAACTGAGGGAAAATCTTCCTCTCTCCAGACCTTCTCCTTTGCCTTCAGAGTATGGGATTCATGAGGGACAGCTTTAGCAGTGAAGACCGAAGAAAAGAAGGCATTCAGTAACTCTGCCTTCTCTGTGTCTTCCACCACTAGGGCACCCGTCTCATTCACCAGTGGGCCTACATTTTCCCTAGTCTTCCTTTTTCTATTGATATACTGAAAGAATCTCTTCTTATTGTCTTTAACTGCAGTGGCCAAGCTGAGTTCTGATAGAGCTTTGAGCTCATTTTCCCCCTACATAGCTTTGATATATCTTGATAGTCCTCATAAGTTGCCAACCCCCTTTTCCAGAGAACGTAAACTTTCCTTTTTTTCCTGAGGTCCAGCCAAAGTTCTCTATTTAGCCAGGCTGGTCTTCTTCCCCGTCTGCTCGTTTTTCGAGACAAGGGGATGGCCTTCTCCTGCGCTTTTAAGAGCACCTGCTTGAAGTATGCCCAGCCTTCCTGGGCACCTTTGCTCTTCAAAAGTGCCTCCCAAGGGACACTCTCGACCATGCTCCTAAACAGGCTGAAGTCTGCCCTTCGGAAGTCCAAGGTGGCAGTTTTGCTGGCTCCCCGCCTTACTTCATCAAGAATTGAATCTCTCCATCCATATCGGTCTCATCTGTCATGCTCACATCTAACCCTTTCATTTACCAGAACTGAAAGAGTTTTAAGGGCAGCCCCTCTGGGTCCTCAGTTAAACCCTCAGTCATGCAAGCAGCTGCGTGTGTGGAGAAGCCAACGGAGATCTGCAGGTGACCAAAAGGCTACTTATAAGCTGCACTCATCAACCAGTTTTCCACATTTTCTGAGCCAGTGTTTCACGGAGCAGTGGACTACAGGAGAAAGGCCAAATCATGGGAAGTGTGAGGATAAAGGTGACAAAAGGAGGTAGGCTGCTCCCACCGTAGTACTGTACCTCACCTTCCACGACTTGCGCTATCACAAAAATGTGGGAAATAGAGGGAAGCCAGAGGCAATGTTATAAACCGCTCCTCAGTATTAATCACACAATTTCATGTGTCCCTACTAGGTATTCTGGAAGATGGAAAATCACCTCAGACAGGTGTAACTACAGCATCAGCCACGGCTGGAATGCTGAACACCGAGAAGAGGAACAATGGTGGTCCTCAGTATGTGAACCCCATGGTCCATGGCACGGGAGCTAGGACACAGAGACACAACGGCTTGAGAGCAGCAGAGGTAAGAGTATAATTATGGACCCTTACACTCAGCCGGTCAAACTTATTTTTGTGACAGTCTTCCTCACTGCAGTCAGACTGTATTTAATGCCTTGGGGGAAGACAAAATGGCGGCACCACAGGCATAGCGTGATTGAGCCTAGCACCTCTGACAACGTCTCATGCCCGAATGGCCACAAAATCGATGTCTTATTTGGCAACTAGAGTAACACACACACTTGTTACAGCAAAAAACCCTACGCTTTTTTTTTTTTTTTCAACTCAGTCCAGCTGTGGCATGTATTGTGCAAACTGTTTAGATTAATTATCTGAAAGGGAATGTGCTTTTCCTTAATTGCTGCTTTGCTTAAATTATGTGCACTGCACAAACGCTGGTTCACTTAAGGCTGGATGCAAAGCATGAAAAAGTCAGTGGGAGTCTTTTCAGTAACTTCATTAGGCTTTGGATCAGGTCCTCCTCCCTTCTCCCCCCTCACCAACTGCATACTTTGTCAAAGGATCACCTGGTGTAACAATGGTGTATGGAAACCTGAGCCTTTGGGGCTACACCAAAGCCCAAATGTCTCCTATCCTGTCTCTCACTGGTTTCCACCCACTGCCCTGTTTGTGTAGCAGCTGCTGAGCTGCTGCAGATTAAAGTCACCCAAAACCTACAGTTGGTTTACTGCTTCCTTCGTTTCTCAGAAGGGAAGACCTCTCAGCATGGAGTGTGGTGGAACTGCTACACCCACCCCATAAGAAGCTGTCCCCTCTTGGGACTCATGTCCCGGAGAGGGGTGAATTTAAACCCAGGGGGATTGAACAAATGAAAAAGGGAATTTGGTCTGAACTTCACCTTGTGTTTGCTAACAAACACCACATTGTTACATGTCTGGTTATTTTATACCTTCACTGTTTTATCTTTTGTACTGCTGTTGTACAGAAATATTGCCCGGTGACATGGTTCCTGCTGTATCTTTTCACGAGATACTGCAGCTCCAGACATACAGGGACGCGTTCTACAGCAGTGTGACATCTGGAGCCATGGGTTTGCTGTAAATGAAAAACATAAATGCCTGTCATAGCCACTAGCCCACAGAGAAAAATTAACTGGTCGGGTTGGATATGGTTGAACAGAACTAACATAATTATTAATCCAATTTGAAAAAGACTTGGCCACACTTGAGGATTATAGTGTATACCTGACATATTGTTGGAGAAAATTGTTTGTCTAACTTTGTAAAGCAATTGAAAAATTACTTCTGTAGTTAGACTTACTAGGAAGTATGGGCAAGTTCCCACAACATACGAATAATGTGAATGTTGACTGTAATGGGACTACTCAGTGAAGTGTGGGTTCCCAACCTGGGGCCCTATGGCTTTGGATGTATCCTCCCGCCTTTTTCTAGCTAAGATACAACATATATCTGTACTGTTGCAACCTGGCGCAAAGGAAGTTTCTGATTATACGTAGGGCATTTGCATTGTTCTATGCATCTAATGCAGGTGTCTAACAAAGCAAGACAACTTGTCTAAACTTCAACTTATAAGTCAAAAAAGGAATGTATTTTCCTACAGTGAAAATGTAGTACCTAAGTTAGGCTCCAGCTCTGGTTTGCCGTTCTGAATCTCTGTTTCTCCACTGGCTGTTTAGGGAAGCGGGTTTCCAATTTGGACACCTAAAGTTTAGGTGACTATAGCTGAGAATGTGACTCTCCCCCCCCAACTCAAAATGTGTCCATTTTATTCATCTGAATATTCATGCTGACTGCATTTTTTCTTTTACCTCTGCGTGCTGTAGAACACAACGTGATGCAGCACACGCTGCTCTCAGGGACTTGGGTTCTGCCAGCGGCCTGTGGGGTGGCAGGAGCAAATTGTTTTACCTCTCTGGTTCTCGTTTTCTCAGGCATCAAGCTCTAAAGCATCCTACTGCCTTACCCCTACCATCGGTTACGTGACAGGGTACAGCTTGTGGTGTCGAAAGGGAAAGGGTTTGACATGGGCTGCGTCTGGGAAATGTTAGTATCCTCTCATGAGGGTCATGTCAAAACAACTTGGAAGTAAAAGATGCTGGTGATGAAAGGAGTCCTAATACCAGGGGAGACAACAGAGTGGTCAAGCACCCCGAAAGCAAAGGTGATATCCGGATTATGTCACTGACTGACAATAACCTGGTTTGGTTTTCATGAGATGTGTCTTTGGAGAGCCCTTGTGTGAACGGGAGCAGCGGGGAGTGGATAGCAAAGGAGCAGATATATTCAGGCTGCAGAACTGTGCAGTACTACACACCGGCAAATAAACACCCGTTTTTGCTCTCAAATAAATACGGACCTTCCACTCGGGTCAGTGGAAGTTTACCAGACATTATTGCGCTTGGCATCATTACCATGTAAATGGTGCCTAATTTCCCTGGCATTCTTTACACTTACAAAGTGTCTCGTGAAGCGCTGGAAATGCAGTAATCAAACCCACCTGTCTCAGCTCTGTGTCCCTATCAGCCAGGGTCTCAGTGTCCTTTGCTAGACCTATCCAGTTTACTGCGCAGTATAGTGCGTTGCTTATGGCAACAAGCAGACAGACTAGGCGATGGAGAATAATAAATTTAAATTAAGGATGCATTTCCATGCCTCAGACAGACTGACTTTTTTGAATGTTTGGGAATAATCTGACGAAGCTCTTAAAGGTATATACTGTACTTGGGTCTGATATGCAGGCAGAACAGCATAACAAAATATTGTTATTTTGAAACTGTATTTTCATTTAAGAAACATAAAATGAAGTAGAGAATATTCTGTCTCAGACTAGTGTCTGAGCTCCCAGTGACATCCAAAGGAACCTCTAATTTCCACTTCTGGACTGAAAACGGATTTATTTGCTCTGCTTTTAGAATACATGCATGCAGAGATGCTAATGATAGCCAAGAGGGTTGGTCCAAAGCCTACTGGTGTCCACAGCCTTTATAGCAATTATAAAAGCTTGCGTCCATGCTGAATGAGAAAGTTGGTCCACATCACAGTACTGTGTGAAGAATGCCGGAGTCTTTCTCTTTATTTAGTAGAACTGTTTTCATGTATTAGGAGGTAATCGTCAACAACTCTTTGTGCTGTCATTGTGGAACTCACTGTACTGTTTAAAACTTTCACAGAGTAAATGGGACGCACAGAAAATGTCCACAAAAGATGTCGCCATTAATGTTACAAAAAGCCTCAGACAAAGCGACAGAAGGAAAACAAAGAATTGTGTCAATTAACGAAGCAAAGCGCAAGTGAGGATGGACCTAACATGCTTCGCTGCACTTTAAATGTCGTCAGTTGCTGAATATATGAGGATCTGCAGATGTTCCACGTTGAATACAGCAGGCAGCTGCTGCTGAGTGCCTTCAGAAACACGTCTTGTAGAAACCAGCTGCAGACACTGTAGGATGGTCAGATGTCATTTGTCTAAAGCAGTGGCACCGCACAGACATACGCCAAAATTCATGCCAGTTGGTTTTTAGTAACTCCTAAGTTATCTCCTTGTGTATGTCCTGTTCTGCGTTGCTATTAGGATGAGGCTGGATGATGAGAGGTACAGCTCATCACAATTTAAAACAGGGAATGAACAAATTAATCTGCATTTTTAGTTGTAAGGGGTTGTGAGTGTGAACATTCAGACCCACGGAGTTTGTTTAAAGAGCTCACTTTCATAAAACCCAAACCCAGAGATCTCAGAAAGAGACATATAGGTGGCCTCCACTAAATCTCTTTTAAACTATAGATATTGGTTATATATAGTTAAGTCATATAGTAACCTTTTTATATGTTATTGTTTTAATTACTTAGTTTCCATTTATTTTCTGCATTGACATAATTTAGATCTTAAAAACAGTCACTTTCATATTGATCAGCCTTACTTGAAGTTTCTAGTCTTAGCTGGCAGGGAGGGTTCTGGCTACTTGATTATTTTAGACATGCCCCTTTAATTATGTTGAGGCCCAGACTGACTTGGAAAAAAGTGATCATTAACATTACATGAAAATAACCATAATTCTTAAAACCATATTCCAATGACATCTCTAAAAAATTAACTTTATTTGATCAGATATAGTTGATTTGCTGTGCAGAACTTATTTAATTGCATTGTAAGCATCCTGTAACATAGTAGTCCATGTTTATCATAAATATACAGCTAAAAGGAATATAAAGGTTCTGTGTAGTAAAGACCAGGAATTAATTCAACATATTACTTCTTAATATAGAAGTAATAATACATAGTCTCTGTGAGTTTGTACGTTTATGAAGATAAAAGAGGTAAATTTCTTTGCCTCCTCCATCACACCTATATATGTATCCTTAGAGCGCTATTTACAATAACTATTTAAAAGTTGTTCATAACAAACAGATGGTATTGAGAAGAAAATCCATGTATGAACTTCAAGAAGTCCTTTTTACACATGGGCAAGTAAGTATAAATAGAATTTTGGGAGTGAATCCTAATGTATTCCGTATTAGGATCATTTGAATAACTTGCTGCTAGGTGTGCAAGTACTTAATACTTTCCTTAGAGTACAACAAGTCTATGCAATAGGGAATTGTTTATTAATTATTCTGACACAAAGGCAAACTAAAATCCAGAGCCAGTGTGAGATTTTTGCATACAATAGCATATGTATAACAAATATTTATTTTTAGATGTCCTAAAAAAGGGGCAAAGAACTTGTGCTAAGCTTTCTGCAGGGCAGCGTGTTATCTGGTAAGTGATCTGGCGCTGCACATTTAGGTAGGAGAACTAAAAAATATTGAAACTGGCGCTGTACGGGTAAGGCAATGTCAGTCTGCGTACGTCCTTCCAACTTGTGGCTTTCTGGCAGCGTTATAGCACAGGAAGGGACTTGATGCACTCTAACAATAAACAGCAGCTGCAGCAGCTCAGCAATATTAATTTAGAAACGGATAGCCATTGTTGGTGGCCGTGTACTGACCTAATTGAAAGCACGCGTTCAGGATTCTGCACTGTTTGTGAAGAGCAGAAGATGCACCATTTCAGATCCGTGCCAGACCTGGAACTCACTTCTGTTTCAAAGGATTTACTGGCAGAGAGTGCAGTATAAACACAGACGATACAGGAAAGTTACAGAAAGCGATAAACAATACTGGTATGTGAAGGGCAGGTTCATTGCGTAAGAAGCTGTTCCACAGGTAGTTGCCTTGGGTGGATACCACATTAGGGTGGGTAGACACGAAAGCAAAGGAGTCCTGGCAGTGAGATTATTTACTAGCTGAGAAATTATTTCCTAGCGATGTGCTGGCCAGATGCAGCTGACGGCTCGTGTCACACAACAGAAGCGAGCCTGCAATGCAGCCTACCGCATTGGTAGGAGAAATAGCCCGAGCTGCCCGCCAGCCGTCAGCAGGGAGGCAGGTGTTGAGTCTCGTATTCGGAGAGTGAGATGTGACAGGATGGTTAGCAGGAGATGGCCTTGGTACATAATTATCTGGACAATCCTGCAGACCTTGCCTGTGTTGACCACATCCCCCGTCAGGGTGGCAGCTGGGGAGCGGTGAAGGCCGACTGCCCTGGATGACCCCTCTGTCTGCTCGTGGGAACTTTCCTGGGCTTCTTTGAGGTCCCATAAACCTGGTTATGCCCTGAAACATAACTTTAGGACGTTCAGAGACTGGATCCAACTTCTGTGGTACAAACCATGACTAGTTACAAGCAATTTTATAAACTCTTCTCATGTAACACATTACTGTTCTTATTCATTAGGTGGTAACTGAAAAGAAATTATATTATGTCTTAGGTGGCTTCTTAGTTCTTGATGCGTAAGCTTCCAATGACTTTAATAAAACTAAGAGCATGTTGTGGAGATGTGGATGCTGCCTCTCTACATAGATAGGGTTATTTTTGTGCTTTCTTTACTTCCTTTCTACGAGAGACAATCACCAGTAGAAACAACCAATTTGTTTATAAAATAATATACCACTGTATAATTAAGGTGACAGAACCTAGTATATACTGCTTAACACAATTTAAAGTCCTAAAAATAGATTCCTATGCTGGTTTTAGTGAAAGAAGCAAGCTCAAAGAATCATCTGGACATCTTCACTCCAGATGGCCTTCCTAGGAGTGAAGTGTCTTATTTATGGGGTCTGTTCTTTGAGTAGTATCTTTCAAATATAAATAGCTCAAATACAGGAAATAAAATAACCATGTTAGAAGACGGACTTTTAGATGAAGGACCTGCGGACATCTCTGTCTTCTTATATGACAGGATTTTTGAAATGTAATTTTCCCCCACAAGATGTTATGCCACTTAATTTGTTTGATGTCCCTCGGCTGCACACGAGGATTTCTACAGCGACACTGAAACAACGCGCTTTCTGCTGGGATGATTTGCCAACATCTGGTGAGTTTTTATGATTTACCTGAGTTCAGAAACAAACAGAAACAAACTTACTTTTTCATGTTTCCTTAATTCCAATACAATGCATAGCTCGGATTTTCCTCTAATGTATATATACACGTAAAATATATTTTCTTCCACTGAAATGGAATCACTCAAAAGAAAGTGGACATTGGATAAAGGAGAGAATTTACAGTTGCCGATAGACATCATTAGGCAAATTCATCTTCTCAAAGACTCGGTGCAATTTTATCTTTCAGTATTCCTTCATCTTGTCCCTTATGCTTCCTTAATGTGTTTCATCATTTCACCATTACCATAGGACATTGACTGGAAGACACACAATTTTACTTTGTGACAGAAAGGATCTTGTACTGGAAAAATAAGAAAGTATAATTATTGTGCAAGCAATATGTGAGTACTGGGTTAAACGTGCATTCTGGTCAGCTAAATGACTGAGATTGCATACAAAACAGAAAGCAGATATTTTTGATCTTCCCAGTATATTCATATACACATATATTCATATGTACATGTCTCTGCCCGTGTACATTGTAAAGTCTTTAGGGTGTACTTCTGTTCTCCAGTTCAGGCATGATTTTTTGCAAACCTTTTACTTGTGTTTTTAATTCTGAGACCCAAGGGTAAAATCTTTTAATGTTTGAACTGAAATCTGGTTTACATGCCTTATGAAAAGAATGAGCTATGTAATTTGTGCACAGAAATGGTGTTTGAAAAAGCAGGCTTAGTTTTATTTGGAAATAATGAATAGCCTATCTAAATTCAAACTAGACTAACGGGAGCAGCTTTGTAGTCTCATTTTATCTGCAAATTATTGAAGATTGACCTTGAACTTGAAAATGAAAATAAAGAAAATTTTTCAAGTGTCTGTTTATTACTCCATGCATTTTACATTGCTGTGTTTGTGGTGGATTTATCTTTAAGAGCTAAGACCAAAGACTGTGAAGGCATAATGAATGGTTCTCACCTCTTCTCCTTATGGAATCAGAATATTTCTGTATCCGATGTTCTCAGGCTGTGGCTCATGGATTGTGTGGTCATATCAAAGAAGCCAAAATACATATATTCCTCATAAGAAATAGTTGTATTTACCAAAGAAGGCTTATGAAGTCAAAATGAGAGGAATCGTAGCTCTGTAATTATAAATGGAAGAGTTTGTGATTGCTGTCATGGTTTAAGTGGGACACTGGGAATCCGAGACATTTTCTCCAGTAAGATGTCATATTATTGGGGGGAGAGAGAAGACCAAGAACTGAGAGTTATAGCGCCAGCTCAGAGTTGCCTCTATAAATAGCAGATTCGGTACACGCTGAGGTAATCCTTCCCCATTATGCCGCCTCGGGAAGGTCCCTGCTGAAGCACTCAGCTATTTCTGGCACCTCACTTTAAGAAAGTTGGGAAGAGACCAGCAAAAGCAATCGGCAGCCTCGGAGGCACAGTCCCCCAGGACAGCCCTAGGAAGCCCGCCTTGCGCCGGGCGAGAGCACACTGATGGAAGCATGCTTGTGGTCTTCCTTTAAGTTGACCGGGAAGAAGACAAGAAGAAATGAACTTAAGGGGATGTTGGAAAGATTAATGCTAGAAAATAAAAAACTCTGGGGATCAATAAGTATTTGACAGATTGTCTAGGAAAGTTTATTAAGATCACAGTAGACAGAAACCTGTTGTATGGTGTAGGGACAACTCATTCTTCACTTTATGTGTTGTTTTATCACAACCCACAGAAAGCCCAGTTCTACTCAATTTTCTAGAACCTCTTGTTCTCCAAGGAGGTCATCCCTGAGGTAACCTCTGAATAAAAAAGGCATTTGCCATACAGTACTACTCTTGTAATACTCAAGGCTCATCTAAATATAATGACTGTGGGGAAAAGGGATGACATGCTTATATCAGGCATGACATGCCCATGCAATGAAAACCCCACTTCTCCTGGGGCGGTAATGATAGCTATTCGCCCTTCTTCCGCTCTTGTCATTTTTACCAGTTGCACCCAGAAGATTCATTACTGAGATTACTGTCTAAGAACACAGGATGAGACAGTCCTTATCCCAAGAGACACCGAGTGTTCTCTAAGACGTGGGAACTGAATATGATCAACAGTAAAAAACCAAAAAAGCTGGGTAAGAAGGATAGTTCTGTATGTTAGCCATGTAGGAGAGTTCTGCAGGTGAGGAATGTTTTGAAATCTTGGGGAAAATCTGTATGGCACGGCAACAGATAAAGAAGGTGTGTATTCAAACATGCAAAAAAGACAACATTTACCTCTGAATCATGGGAAACTGTTCAGTGCTCAGGTAACATCTAAGCAGTGATGGATAAACTGGAAGAGGACAGGTTTAGATTAAACATTAGGACGAAATTTTTCACTTTGAGGGTGGTAAGGCACTGGCACAGGTTGCCCAGAGAGGTTGTTGAGGCCCCATCCCTGGAGGTGTTCAAGGCCAGGCTGGACGTGGCCTTGGGCAACCTGGTCTAGTGGGAGGTGTCCCTGCCTATGGCAGGGGGGTTGGAACTCGATGATCTTCAAGGTCCTTTCCAACCTAAACTGTTCTATGATTCTATGAATGACTACAGGACCTGCTATGTTCATGAGAAAGGCATTATCAAAAATACTACTGTCAAAAACCAAGTGGGACAATGTATAGCATCAGTCCCAGCTCAGGCTTCAGGATGTAGCTATAACCTCTTCTGCCTGCAGAGAATGTTAGGCTTTTCTGATATGTTTGATATAGCCATACCCCCTTCTTCTTGCACAAGGTATTAATCATTGCTGATGTGTTTGAGACCCTCCTGTAATGTGGTAAAATGAGTGACTGCTACAAAGGTAGCCAAATGTGAGAGGAGGATTAAAAAGTACCACAAGAAACAGCAAGAAGCGAATCCTGTTTGGGGGCCTTGCCGCTATACACAGCAGGTACAGAAAGCTCTTTTTTGTACATACCCCAGTGGCACACCAATGTAGACATGACTTCAGTGAGGGCTGTGCATTTGGGTCCCCGTGAAAGACAGTATATGCATGGTGTTTTCTGTGCCACTGAAAAAAAAAAATCAATGAAATAATGACAAATTCTAGTCAGTACCTGTGCAAAGATTAAAAAAAAAAAGTAATCCAGTAGCATGGAAAGAATGGCAGCCAAGTACAATGCTGAAGAAAACAGCACAAAACTGCTGCTAAAGAAATTGTGTGACCCATGCTAGCAGCAAAGCTATTAACTGCCCATCAAAAAGACCGGTGGTCTCCAGGACTCCAGCAGCAGCGGATTAGCAGCCTGCAGCCTGGTTCACATCCAGCAGGAGAATCAGCGAGGGGGGAAGAGTAAAAGGGACATGGTTTATTCTCCCTGTTTTGTCGCTGCAGCTGTAAATGTATGAGGCAACAAGAATGCACAGCTAGTAAAATACCCTTGCTCCTGCCTGAACTGGAAAGCACAGGGTGGAGAAAGTAGCTGCTGTGTTGTTTAACCTGTGCCATAGAAATAAACTCATAACTTTTACATATAACACTTTCTTTTTTTTTTTTTTTCTCAAAATTACACTTGATTTTTAAGATACTTTTCCTTAGTGCCAGAAAGGGTTACTCTTGCTGAAATATCACCCCCATCCTAATCGCCTGTGCCTCGGGTGTTGTCTGACAAGTAGCTTGCTCTCTTTGATTCCTGGCCAAGATGCTGACACAGCAACTGGTTTGTTTCCTGTGGAAAAGGAAGAATAGTATCAAAGGAACGGCTTTCAGAGCTGCCAAAAAGAAATGGGATGTGGGGACACGAGGAAGCCATCGTCCAGCAGTCAGGCCTGTAAAATCCCATGGGGACCTCGTGAACAGAACACTTCAAATTCGGGGGTCAGACTGTGCCTGGCAAGCAGAGCCCTTGTTGTGCAGGGAGTGAAGGAGGGGGGCAGCTTGTTGCAAGCAAAGCCCCCAAAGCAGTTGGGATTTAACGGACTCTGTTCTGCTTGTACCTCTGGGGAATATGTGCCGAGGTGGCATTTCTAAATTTAAAGCTTGGCAGGTCCTATGTGATCTGTGTACACAGTGCATCCGCACTACATTTTTATTCCACAGGGAGGCAAATTTGGTAAACTCGGTACACTGCGACGTTTCAAAATTAAACCTTCAGTGCCCTCAGGCCAAGCATCCTCTGTTGCACTTGTGCCTTCCCAGGTGCCTCCTTTCCAGATTTTCTCAGTGAAGGATGTGGAACAGGTACCAGAAAAAAATAAGATGCGGTGGTCTAAGATGCAGGGATGCAAGATGTCTTGTTCTGTGCTGTTATCATCCTGGGGTTTTCAAGTCCTCCAGTCTGATTTTCAGATTTTTTTTTTTTCAGGTAGCCTGTGAATATTATCCAGAGTTAAAAGCCATTCTCCTGCCCATGAGTAAACTAATGGCAAAGTCGGATCATTGATATAGGGTGAAAAGTGAGCTGATTCATCAGAAAAGACGTTTGTTGACATATGTCACTTTAACAAGATAAAATCCAAGTTTATTTGCAACAGCTCCTTGCACAGAAAAACTCAGCAAACACGAAAATGTAGGAAACACTCCAATCTTAATGGTAGAACTAGGATGTTCATAAGCAAGAAGGAAGAAAGGAGAATGTTATAGTTTTTCTTATCTTTCTGGACGACTGAACATCATTTAAGCCCTGACTGAGGAAAGTGGGATGCCTCTCTTAATCTGTCCTTGATAGACTATTTGAAACAAGCACTTTCACTCACTGCTGTGGGTGCCTGCTAAGGAAAAAAATAAGGTTGAGGGAGAAAGAGAGTGGTGTCACAGGTCAGGACGAAGCTGTGCTGCCAGTTGTGTTAAGTAGCCTTGCTTGCACTCCCTTGCATTATAATCAGTATTATTTGGCTTTAATTTAATTTCCATTAACCTTTGCAAAACACCCACATGTTTGGATACAGGGAAATACATCTGGGGCATGACTGCATGGATAGAACAATTTGCTCACAGTCAAAAAGCAGCTTCAGGAAAGGCACCGTAGCTAATCAGCAGCCTGCTCTTTATCAGCTACGGGGAGCTGTCAAATGCAAAAGGCATGAAAATATTTATGGTCATTTGTGTCGGCTCTTACCAGGAAACAAAAGTATTTGGCTTGTTCTTGCAAGGCAGATAGAACTTTCCAGGTCACGCTTAGTAAGAGGCTTAACGTTCAGCTTCCCTGACTCAAGGGCTGAAGAGCTGATTGTGTTCAGTTCTGGGCTCCCCAGTTCGACAAGGAACTACTGGAGAGAGTCCAGCAGAAGGCTACAAAGATGATTGGGGGACTGGAACACCTCTCTCATGAGGAAAGGCTGAGAGACCCAGGTCTATTTAGCCTGCAGAAGAGAAGACTGAGAAGGGATCTCATCAATGCTTATCACATCTAAAGGGTGGGTGTCAAGAGGATGGGGCCAGACTCTTTCCAGTGGTGCCCAGCGACAGGACAAGCGGCAATGGGCACAAACTAGAACACATGAAATTCCGTCTCAACTCGAGTAGAAACTTCTTTACTTTGAGGGTGGCAGAGCACTGGAACAGGCTGCCCGGAGAGGTTGTGGAGTCTCCTTCTCTGGAGATATTCAAAACTCACCTGGATGTGTTCCCCTGCAACCTGCCCTAGCTGTGCCCACTCTGGCACGGGGGTTGGACTAGATAATCTCTAGGGGTCCCTTCCAACCCCTACCATTCTGTGAATCTGTGATTCTGTGATTTGACCCTAAACATCAGGTGCTAAGTCTGACCCATGTCCCTCAACCAGCCCTTCTTGCAGGCTGTGGCATCTACCTTATCCTCAAATTCATTCTCCCCCTGCCAAACATTTTTTTCCACATCATTCAGAGTATTAAGATGACATCTTGCAGCACGTTATTATGCATGTTATTATATTGCAGAGAGCATAATTTTATCAATTCAAACATGGACCTGGGGAAGCTAAAACTCATGATCAAAACTGCCAAGCACAGGAGCAAAGTTACTTCTCATTGATTCAATGTCCAGCCACAACCCCACCAAGTAGTATCGTCACCTCTGGGAACTGTTGGGATGCAGAGAGTTCAATATTAACGGGCAGGTACAGTGTTCTATGCAAATAATATTCATTATTCATGCTTCCGATTCAAAACCTTCTTTCGGATGAACTAACATGTTTAAAATCACTGCTGGGGGAAGTATTTTACACCCACTCCTGGAATGCAGTACTTTACTGCTCTAGCTGGGATTTCACACCCAGCAAATAAGGATTTTTGGTCCCTTGTCTGCAGCTGATATCATGGCAATCTTTCGACAGTTTAGAAGAATAATTAATAAATACAACAGAATAACTTCCAGAATATATACTGGGCCACATTTTTCAACAGAAAATTGCTGTCATTGCTGCTTATCTGTCTGCATGCTGTGTTATCTTACAACACATTAATTACTCACATCCATGGTAAGAAAGCAGCTTCTTAAGACTGCACTATATAGGTATTTTTCCATTCCCTCTAATAAGCCCTCACTGGCATTTCATGTTACAAATGCATTTTTATCTTGAGGTGAATGTACACTGCCAAATCACTTAGCTCCAACACTTGCTCCTGGATCCTGGTCCCAGACCATCTGCGCTGCCCATATGCACGTGTGCATCTTCACTCCCGGTGAACATGGGAACAAACCAACCAGTTCCCTCTGCAATAAAACCGGGCTGGCCCAGGAGCTGCTCCTTGCAGGCAGCACGGGTTACTCCGTGTCTCTCTCCCTCTGCCCTGCAGAGACCTCCGACACCCCACAGGCGTCCCAGCTTGGCACAGCCAGGGCCGCCCTTGCGCTATGCCCCAGGACACGTCTCACAGAGCATCGGCAGCATGTTATAAACAGCTTCTGTGAGCTGCAGAGCAATCCTTTAATTACTCTGGGAAAGGTGTTTTCACACATCGTGAAAGCCGGTTCCTATCAGCTCCTTCTTTCCGGCTTCCTGGGGAACCCCACCCAGAGGGCCAAACCACAGCCCAAGCCCTCAGCGTTTATGTCTCCATCCTCCTTCTCCAGACAGAACCACCCCATACACATTCCTTGTTTCTTCCGTAGCTCATCCCTCCTGACCAAACAGCCAGTACTGTTTCCAGGGGATAAAGAGACACAGCATACATACACGGCCAAGAATTTATTATTAATCTAATAAAAAAGTTAACAGTCCAATAAAAGAATTACTATCAGTCTAGTTATACAATGATATACTAACACTGATAATCCAAATTGCCCAGTTATTCCAGCTCACTCCCAGGAAGGATACTCGCTGCTCGGCCCCCACCCCGCTGTCTGGGGCTGTCCCCCTCCTGCCCAGCCCCTCTGCACCCTAGGGTCAACGGCACCCGTCTGCTCCACGAAGGAAGGTGGGAGCCTGGGAGGAATATGATGTTAATGTTCATAGTTTTCCACCTCATCTTATCCAGGAGGAGTATGACTGATGCTGGAGAGCTTCTTCCTCCTCGCTCTGGGTCTGTCTGGAGTAATTTCTACATATTTTCTAACACCATCTTCTGTTTACTTGGTCTTTCCTCATTGGTTTGCAATTCCATGTTTTGACTGAATTTTATGTATATAGCATATTTTACTTGTGTTGGAGGCTTGTTGTCTGTTCCCTTTGTTAACCCTAAAACAGGTTTAACCCAATCCACAGGGTTGTTCTCCTCTAGTGACTAATAACTGACCATGGGTGATTTGTGCTTAGACTCCTGGCACTTTTAGTATCAGTCTGCACTCACACCTTGGAGGCCACTACTGTCACCCTGTGCTTATACTTTCAAGGACTCCTGTTAAAACCCCCTGTTTTCCTTCAATCACCGTAAAGCTGTAGCTTTCCGGTAGCCTGGTTAATGTTTTATTAGCATAACCTAGTTGCCTACACATCCTTGCTTTAGAGCCAACTCTGCCACTTTACAACAAGAGCAACCCACCAGAAGACACACCTTCAGACCCGTACAGACACAGACACAGTACTCTGTATCTACTGGCTGTGGAGGTATCACTGGTAAGTTGTCAATTTATAAACAAACCCAGTGCACTTAGGGATAAATGATCTAGATGATGGCTTCAAAAACTTCCACCATGATCATACTTAAATAGAAGTAAATCAGTGGCCTTAATGGTGATGGGGCTTCAGAGCATTGTCCTCTGCCAGGGTTTTCTGCCAGCTGCTTCCATCAACTGCTGGAGATGACTCCCCTATACAAGAATTTGGTCATCTCTGGTGGTCCTGGTACATCCTGGTCCCAGTACATCCTGGTCCCATCAGGGACACTGCTATCCTGGGCCACAAATTTTTTTTGAACTATAGACAAACCAGCAAGAATATAGTCCCAGTAACTCCTGGCAGTTCATGTCCGTGGCAACAGCCTGCCCATAAGCTGACTTCCCTAGGATGGTGGCTGCTCTACTTGTCAGGATTGATTTCTCCAGCTCTTCTGGGGAGACTTTGTTCAAGAGCAGGAGCCAGGTATTGGACAGACCACATATATAACATCAAAGTTTCTTTGACATGAATGTGAGCAGTAAATACAGCAGCCGCAGAAGCACCAAAAAGTAGTTGCAATGGTGAGTGCAACAGCAGCAGTGGTGGGCAGCATGTTCTTGCAGTATGGGCATGACAGTGTGGGGAGCGCACAATTTTTGAGGAGTCTGCTGGAACAGTTACTGCTGTACATGAGATAGGAAAGTGCCATACACTGTACACCAGAAAAGGCCAAGGGGTGAGCTGGTGGAAAGCTTGCTGGATACAGAGCAAGCCAAGCTCCCGGCTATGCAGTGTGGATGAAGCTGGCCTGCTCCAGGAGGGACCAATCTTGGCATTTCGAAGATAAGCTACAGTAGGCCTGATGCCTTCAGAAGTATAGCTGCCAGCTGCCCATAGCCAAATTTGGATCTGGACAGAATTTGGACTAAGAAGAGTTCATACGATACTCCTCACAAGAAAGGCAAAGTTCTTCATTTATCTCCGCTCTTATAATTTTGTAAAGTCTGGGTTACTTTTAATTATGTAACAGGGAAAAACAATAAATTAATCCTTCCAGAACTAAGTGTTACCCCTTTTTGATCAAAGTGACCAGCACAATTCACGTCATTTGATTTAGGAGGACATTTTGATGACAGATCCAAATATCTCTCATGTAGTCCTGTTTATTTATAGAGAGTATAAAAAGTCAGGTTGCCCTGGCCACAGCAGGATGAGAGCAATGGGAGATAATTTATCTAATGTCTCCAAGCATTTCTGTGACCAACATTTGCTGAAAAGTTTTGTCTCAGCTCTTTCTACTGGCCATGTCAGCACTGCTTCTCTGATTCAACACCCTTCAAGTAAAGCATGTCTCATGACAGAAGCAAGTGATCCACACTGACAGCCTCTATGTCTTCCTTGGAAGATGCCACAGTGATTCAAAATTTGCCTTTTTCATACATCAGAGAACTTTCCACTGGTGGTTTAAGCACACAAATTACATTGCAAAGCAATAAGAAGTTACCCTGGGGATGGGCAGACACCCTGTCTCAAGTGGGAGGTCGGTCATTCAGAACTAAGGAGTGGTAACTTCTCAAATGCATTTGATTACTTGTGGTTATCCACTGAGATTAATGGAGACATCTTTCCTACTGTCTCAAGCACATTGTGTTCTGGAAGTCCACTGTCATAGGTATTAATAACTGAGGGCTTGTATTTTGGATGCTTTTGAGGCAGGTGGAAGGCTGCTTTCAAAGAAGAGGTACTGCTGGTTCTTATTCATCACATTTATCACCTTACAGACCTCTCTAGTGGTAAATTAATGATCTTTTCTCAGGACATTCTGATCTATGTCTGCTTAGTACTTTGAAATGTTTCTCTTCAAAATCAAATGGCATTCATCCCACACACTTGAACAGTTCGTGCTACTGAATTCTTAGATATATTTCTGTTCTCTCAAAAACCTGTTGGAGAGTTGCTTGAGCAAACCCAAGTGACCACTTTTTTGGCATGAGCAGTACAATAAACACATATATCTTGACACTGGTCTTAGACTGCCTGTTGGGCTCCCAGAAAAGTAATAGCACCTTTTACTTTTGCTGGGCATTTGGGATATCTTTGAGGTCAAAAGAAATAATGATTTCCTTCACATGATGGACAAGTCCAAGCTTTGCTTAGTCACACCAGTGCAATTTATTATAAATTGTTTCTACTCTGTGATTTTCTTCCATATATCTAAAATATCAGTTTAAAACTCAGTGAGTATAGGTCTGCGTGACATCTTTCTTCCTCCGTTGACTGACTACTTTGGTTGCACCTACCAAAGATAATTTTTGATTCAAGTGACATTGGTTTTCACTCCTACCAAGACCACTGCATACCACGCTGTCTACTTTGTTAGCATAAAGGCTTTAAAATGAGTGTATGTTGCACATTCTCATGAATCCCTCTATATTGCCAATGTGGTATAAGGTGACTTAACTGTGGACAAAAATCAGTGGGTTGTATTTTTTCCAAGGTTTTTGTTTATATAATTTTATGCAATATAAAAATAAATTACTTTTGTGCATGTTCACAGCCTCTTTCTTTTTTCATTCAACATGTATTATGCTGCTGCTGTTCTCCCACAATAGCCTATAATCCAGAAGAAACCATGTTGCTTTACCACGAACTGGTATGAAAGTAGAAAGCTCCAGTAATGCAGGTTTGATTTTCTTCCCTTTTTACTGTTTTCAAATTCATAAACAGGTTAAAAGCAGCACTTGAACTGACACAGCTAGAGCTCCTGAATATAAAGCAGCTTTAGATTCTTCCAAATTGGTAGAGATTTGAGAGTTCTTTCCTGGCATTCAACAGTTTCACTCACACAGTTCACGTAGAGCTTGAACAAAAGCTTAGCTGAATTTTTCTCTTCACTCCCAGGAGTGTAGAAACCTTGGATTCACTAGTGGCTGAAGAAAAGACACAGTGCAATTGGCAGAGATGCAGAAAGATGTATGTCTTGCCAAAACAGGCACAGAAAGGAGAATAGAACGAGGGAAACATATGAATTATGGAATTATGGAAAAGTCAGTCCATTGGATTAAGTCCTGATGCTAGTTATATTAGCGTAAATCAATTAATACATTAAAATTTTTGATATGGTAACAGAATTTGTTGCCTTCTATTAAAGATGTTACTATCTGTTTTTACTATAAATTACTCCACAACACTTGCTTAAACACTTTCACCTGAGTTTTGAGAAGGAAGTTGAATTAATTTAGTGCAAAATATAATGAGGCACGTGTTAGTATAATGCAAGTACAAAGAGGAGAATAGAAACAAACCACTGTCTTTGTCTGTTATTACTGATTTGAATTTATTTTCGGTCCCTTTGTGCAGGAGCAAATAACTGCTATGGAGTGGAGAAGAATTAAGTTCCTAGATACCTATTTGCAGTTCTTACTCTATGCTAGCTGTTGTGACATTTGATGCACAAAGAAGAGACAGTAAAATTGGCCAGCCTGAAAAGTCCTAGCTACGTTACTCCAATTATATTTCCAGTAGAAACCAAGGTGGGTGAGTTAAACTGATTTTGGTCTTGTCTATCCATTTTGCTCTACTGACATCTTGAAAAGGTCCCAGAAGCTGAGTTACAGTATTTTTGGTATGGAATTTCCCTTCTCTTTCTGACCTCCGTAAACAGTGCTTCCATCCCTGGATGTCCCTGCTCCCTTTTTCAGAGACTGCTCGGTTGGCCTAGTCCCTTAAGTGCTGTCAGTATCTTTAGGTCTGCATCAGCTACCAGCCATGATCAGCCTCTCCATCTAGATTCTCATTAGGCCTATGGCCTCTACTACTATGCTGGTATTGTTTTGCTTATCTTCACTTTTCACCACGGAAGTCATTGGTCCTACAGCACAGTACCACTGCAAAGTTGGACCAGACATAGAACCTCATCCCAAACATATCCCTAATGCAGCCATTAAAAACATTGTTCCAGGAGAATGCATACTTCTAGCATATCATGATCCCAATTGAATGTGTCAGATGGTCTGAAAATTTGAGTAAAGGATCATCAGTGCATGGGGTGACCACCAGCACCATGGGGTGACTCATCATCGTCATTTGTGCCCAGATGTCCCAGCACAGGTATAAATGCAACTTAAAGCAGTGCAGGACTAAAACTATAGCCCTGAGGCAATTAAAACTGATAATCAACACTTACCCATTGCTAAGGCATTGTCGTCTGCTGCTGTGAGGATCTGAACTGTGTTCTGTTGTGGGACAGGGACACCACACCAACATACACGAGTGCCTTCATGGAAGGAGACATAGGCATCCCTACCATTCAAGGGCAGTTTGGGTCCTCTGAGGACAAGGTAACCATGATGATTAGGTTGCTGTTGGCAAGGAAGGCCAGAGAAGTCTCCCATGAACCCTAAGTGTCTCTTTGCCTCACAGAAGCTCTCCGGGATCCAGGAGGCAATGGTATGAGTGCCTTCCAGTTTCCCTTTGTAAGAGGAAAGGCTTTATGGATATTTCTCAGCCATATTCCCCGTTTGGAAACCAAGACCATAGGCCTTCAATGAATCAGTGCTCAGAGAAGGGCAGGTTAGGATTCCTGTGACACAGACATGCGTAAGTCCTACCTCCCATCTCAGGGTTCTTTTTTCTTATTGCTTGTATGCCACATTTTTGCTTTGCTTTGTGATTCTGGATGCTTCATAAGATCCTTAGCAATTGCCCAGAGCTAAGCTTTATACGTTGCATCCCCATCCAGCAAGTAAACTCTCACCCAGTCTCCCATCTGCCCTGCTCAGAGAGGCAAAGAGCCTCCTGGCCTTTCTCCTCTGCCTCTCATCCCACTGCCTTAGAGAAGCCCATCCCTCTGTCCCTTCCTCCTGGCCCCCTGGCCTTCCTTTTCTGTTTGAAGCTTTACTTTTTGGCTTTTGGCTCTTTCCCCTTCAAGTAGGACACATTCAGTTACATGGAAGAAAGTCCAAGAAAGAAAATGAAGGCACAAACATGGAACCAGTACACTTTGTTATAAAAATCATGTAAAAATACACAATGGAGTAGTGGTTAGCCCCTTCCCTGACTCACCTTCTCTCAAATCATCTTAGTTGGTGATATCCGTGAATTACCAAAATTTCTGCTATGCCAGGTGGGGAGACAAATTTGAATGTTAACTAGATGTAGTCAAGAAAATGCTATTTTTGTGCTTAGAATCAATTCCTTGCTAATGATGCATTTTTCTCTTTTAACGACCTACTGAGATTACTACCGACACATCCTAAAGCCTTTCCTTTCTCATTCATTATTGTCTTTGCCTATTTATTTCTTTTGTTGAAAAATATTTCACATTTCATTTTTCTGCCATAATTTGTATTTGAGATGCTTTCACACTCACACTTTTGGCTCCATAATATTTCTGACTACAGATTCCTGGATGGAAAGGCTTCATTTCCAGACATTGACTGGTGATATAATGGTTGATCCTAAACAGCAAGGATGAAAAGACACGGAAGGAGACTGAGAAAATGAGGTTTATATAATTTGTAAGTCTTAATAGTGGTCAGCACTATCTCCCAGGACGTGGTATAACTTGTTCCATAACCATATTTTGCAAATCCTAGTTTAAAACAGTAATGCTGACACAAGTCCTGGAGTGCAGCAGATTTTATTAACCCAAGAAATGAGTTGTTATGTGGTTACAGTTACCCTAAGATCTAAAGTGTGACTCATTTTTGTATTCCACATTGATCTTGGGCAGAACTGTATGTCTCAGCTGAAAACATATTTAGTATTTTGCATGCTGTTTGCATTTTATAATAGCTTGGGAGCAGCTGTGAAAAAGTTTAGGAAAATCAGATCCATTCAGTATTTCTGAGTATTAAAACCATAAGATTTGAATAATTTTACTGTTATCATAAACAGTGACAAAAAAATGACAGAAAGCAACTTGCTGTTCTATTCATAAAGACGATGGATACAGTGATCATAATACTTTCTACTTAATTCTTACACATTAACAATAACTTTACTCCATAGGATTTCAAAGAAAAGCTATTAAAGATGAATATAAGATTGTGAAGCAATGAAAACCAAAAATTTGTAGTTCTTATCTGAACTTCTTCTTTCACAGTTTAACAAACAGTGAATCTGCCATTCCAGAAATCCCACTGAGAGAAGGTTTTGGGAGGATGTACTTACAGACAGATGTGGGGTTTTTGTACGAAGTACTCTGTTATGTAGTTCCCCAGAACTTGGGAAGTCCCTGCAGCACAGGATAGTTATGATGGGAAGACAGTATGCATTAGCTGGGTATGGGATGGGTGTAATTAACAATGCCCTGGAACAGTGCTGTGGATGCTTGTTAGTCTGCCTTCCTTTAACATGTTGATTAGTACCTTTGGAATCACCTTGTAGTAGTTAGCGCGTGAGCTTCCAAAACTATTGTTTTCTTGTATCGCTGGCATCCTTATGTTTCAACAAATATCTTGAACTACCAACTTACAAAGCAGCACTTGAAATGCGTGTGAAATCAATCCTGCTTTTGATAGGGGCATTTCAACTCAAGTTAACGCATCGGTGTTTTGGAGGGAACGAACAACGAAGCTACAACATACTCCATTAAGTCGGGGCTTTCTGTTTTGCTGTCAGTGTCACCTGTACCTTGCCTGTCCACTCTAACAGAGTGCTTGGTTGGTATAAGTCTTTTATAAGTGGAAATCACTCATGCCCTATAGCACAGATTTCCTTTCCCCCAGCCTTTGTGACGTTGTGCACAGTAAGTACTGCCCCAGATGATGAAACAACGAGATAAGAGGGGCTCTGTCGTGAAAAACACTCACCATCGATGCTACTGTTACTGTCACCCAAGAAGACAGGCTGCAGATTTATCTGGAGTGAAGGCGGCTGTTAAAAGTCAACAAGGAATGAAGTATCCTTGATCAATTTTAGGAAAGTTTTTGCAAGCATATTTCCTGTTTAATTTACATTGTGCTTAATATCCAAGACTAGGTGAGGTAACCTGTTGGGAAAGGAATACTATTAGCATAATCACTGTTTTATTAAAGCAACGCTACGAAGGCACAGTGTTGTCATTTACAGACAAATGAAAGATGAGATCCTTCTAGCATAAAGGAAATCAACATCTTCTTATGTGTGGGTGCCACACAGCCACAATATTTTGAAGGACTAAAGTCTAAATAGGTCATAGTTTGTTCAGGGAAGAAGATGCCATGGGTTCCAAGCACCCAGTAGTGCGGTTAGCAAATGTTAGTGCATAAACCTTCTGGCTTTCTTAATATGTTTCCTTCTCCGGTTTTCATTGCTATTGTGGGCTGGGGGTGGGGGGTGGGGTTACAGTTTAAAGGCTTTATGGAAAAAAATGTATTCTAAAGAAAGGTTTAAGCTGACACAGCTTCATGAGATTGGAGAAGTACTCAGAGGGCATTAACTCATCAAAGACTGGATTTTCTAAATAACTAGGAAATTACTGTAACACATCTGTGTGTTCTTACTAAGCCTTTCTTACTAAGCCTTTCTCACAAGTTTACGTGTTCAATTAAATGGTAGAGTTTTGACTTAGGAAACACATTCTGTTTATAAACTGAAATGTTTTCCCTGACTATTAGTGTAAACTAATAAGTATAAATTATATCAATAATGCTGTTTTGTCTAGCCTTTTTTCATTTCCAAATGCATTTGAGAAAAAGACAAGAATTACACTTTTCAATTTTAAGTCTCACAACAGGATTTATTGGTGCCATCTACTGGCTATTTAGTCCTTTTAAATTTCACCAAATTATGAATAATGTGTTTTAAATGTAGAATAACAAGAACATTATGAACCTTATAACCGAATCAGCCAACATCAAACTATGTAATTGGCAAATCTGTAATATTTAAATTACATTAAGTCAAACTTTAGTACAATGTTCCAACAGTGTAATTCAGTTATGAAGCTTTTAGATGTGCCAATAGGAGAAAGCTCAAGCCAGCATACGACTGCTCATGCGCAGACAGTGTGGCACTAAAGCCACACACAGACATACCCCTCGTGTCTCAGAGGCAGGCTTCTTCCTGGCAACTGCCAACCATTTTACATCCTTCCTCTCTAGTGCATGAGTACGTGTGGCATTACGTGTTCCCATAGCAGGTAAAAGTGGTCATGTTGTTGTTTGCCTTTCCTGAAGGGTTGTTCCCACAAAAATTTGAAGGAGAAAGGGGTGCTTCAGTTCATAGTCCAGGCAAGCTGTCAATATTTCTGCCAAGGATGGGTTTAAGCTAGTTGGATGGAGTGTGGGCAGATGATCTGTTCCACCACATCCGTCGCAGAGGCGGTAGGAGCCAGCAGAGCTTGGAAGGGAGCTGCCGTCGGCCACTGCTGAAACGCCGTCTGCTACATTTGTCAAAAGGCATCTGAAGATGATCTAGGATTTAAACATGTGATTTAGAAATCACTTGAACTCTTTGTAGTAAAAACTGCTAAACTATAATTGTTTGAAGCAGTGCCAGAGAAAGGTCAGCAAATTAATATTACATTAAATTAAATGTTAGCAATATCTCCAGTGCTAGGTGAGCAAAGTACTTACACATCCGAGTGGCTGCATCCCTAATCAGCAATGTATTTGAGCACATGCTTAAAATACTTAATGATACTTTAAGGTGCTTTGCTAGATACCAGTGAGAGTGTTCACATTCCTCACTCTGGTTAATCAAGACCTTTACAGAGCCAGAAACAAATATATTTAGATCACGGCTCTGAGAACCAACCTCTGGAATAACTTGCTTAGCAACTAGGTTGTGAGCAAAGAAAGTATATTAATAAGGTAATTGAAGAAAGGGCTTATCCTTCCTTTTCTCTGCCTTTTTCCGTCATCTAACACAAACATGAGAGTCTTTAAGGAAGGAAAGCAATGTTATTTACCCATATCAGTTTCTCAGAGATTGAATTTATGTATAAAAATGCATTCTGATGGAAGGAACTAAGCCATCACTTTATACAATGCCATATTTATACAGTATGACACCAGCAGAGCTCTGCTTTAACAGAGTTTAGCAGCCTTAGTTCCTCACAATACCCTATTTTCAGGTGCTTTTTACTTCAACAAATTTCTGTGTTTTGGCTGAAATTTGCACACCTTGGATTTTTGTCTGGTTGTTCAGCAAAATTTCTTATTGAGCTTTCATGAAAATAATCTAAGACATGCTGGTTTTCTTATATTAAAATTATAACAGAAGTTTGTCTGAGAGTTTGTCCACCCTACATACTGGGAAGCAGAGGCTTTTAACTTGGTACAGAAGGTCCCAGCTAGTTCTGCTGCTGTTTACATGAAAATGCCTATAGGCTTAGTCAATGAAACCAGAAAGGTAAGAGAATTCAGTAGAAATCTGCTGGACTGTGAATCTGCACTGAACACGTCCTGTCCCTGCAAGGTTTCAGTGTATCCAAGGGACTGATGGTGTTCCTGGAGCAGAGAGCAATGCAGCAACTTCATCAAGGGCTGAGCAAAAACTTCCCTAGACTGGCTTCTGCAGACACAGAGTGGGAAGACCCTCTCTTGCATGCTTCTGCTGCTCTCACTGCCAGACCCGCACAGCGTGCAGCTCCTCAGAGCTCATGAAAACAAAAATGTAATAATTCTAGGATGGGAAGGAGCTATTGAGAGAGACTAGGACAGAAGCCAGCTGGAGGATGAGAACTGGAGCGATGACAAAGTATAATGTAGGTGAGTGTTTTTATACAGTAGAGCACATTAGCTTCCACAACCTGCAAACAACATTTCATTTAACATCACCTGTGAAACCTGCTGGGAAAATGTTAGTCACCTCCCAATTCAGTTGCTTGTTTGTACAGCAAATTTAATTCCAGCAATCAAGTTACTCCATTTGCTCAAATGGCAGAGCTATGTGGATCTGCAGCAGGTAGGTATAATCCTCCTCATGATTCTCACAGGTGCTAAAACAGTTTCATGCAAGGGAATCTGGAGGGTTCTCTGGTTTTGTGGGGTGACACAGGAAATGATACACAAAAGGTCTGCATGAACAGAGAGTTTTTAGATGCTTGTGGTCCTCTGAACAGCCATGTGCAGCTTCACACTCTCCACCATGCATGGATGGATTCTCTAGGTAAATGTGCCTGGCTCTGCATGAACTACCTTGGGGCACACCAGCAGAAAGGCAGCACTGCGTGAACGTCATCAAACCATTTCTAAACCTGGTTTGCATGTCTCGGCATCTGGTGTTTCCTGTTCCAGTCCTGGAGTGCAGAGTGAGTTGCACGGCTGAGCAGCAGCCTGAGGAGACCTTGGGTGGCTCCACGCAGAGAAATTTGGTCATATTTGCCTAGTAACCTTCAGCATGTCTATAGCTAGATCTCAGGCCTCTGTTTGCAAACACAGTTAAGCACAGCTGGACATCAGCCTGGAGAAGGCTCCAGGGAGACCTTATAGCAGCCTTCCAGTATCTGAAGGGGGCCTACAAGAAAGCTGGAGAGGGACTTTTTACAAGGGCATGTAGTGATAGGATGAGGGGGAATGGCTTCATACTGGAAGAGGGTAGATTTAGATCAGGTATTAGGAAGAAATTCTTTACTCTGAGGGTGGTAAGGCACTGGACCAGGCTGCCCAGAGAAGTTGTGGATGCCCCAACCCTGGAGGTGTTCAAGGCCAGGTTGGATGGGGCTTTGAGCAACCTGGTCTAGTGGGGGGTGTCCCTGCCTATGGCAGGGGGGTTGGAACTAGATGGTCTTCAAGGTCCCTTCCAACTCTAACCATTTCACGATTCTGTGTATGTGTGGTCTCAGCCGGCAGCAGCGGCAGCAGGACAGGTCACGCACCCTTTGGGCCGGGTCTCTGGAGGACAGCGGTAGCCTGAGCACCAGGGCCAGCGCAAGCGCTCCTCCTCCCTCTGAACGCCCCCTTCCCTTTGTTCTCCCCTCAGCGTCCCTTTCCTTAGCAAACACCTCAGGCCACCTCCCTCCCCTTCATTAAATTCAGCCGCACCGCCGTCTAACATCGCCCTCCTCCTCAGCCTTAGCCTCGTCTGACGACTGTCCGCGCCCCTCATTCCATGAGGACTCGGCCATTTTCGCAGGAGGGCGGCAGGGAGGGAGCGGCCCCGCCGTGAGGAGACCCCGGCCCGCACCAAGGGGCGGGGCGGGGCGGGAAGGTGAGGGCCGCCCCGCCCCGCCCCGCCCCGCCCGCCAAGTATCGCGCGAGATCCTCCCCCCGCTCCCCCCCCCCCCCATCCCCCCTCCCGCCGCCAGACGCCACATCCTGTCGGTGGCAGCGGGGCAGCCGCGGCCATCGCAGCCGCCGCGGGGAGGGGGCCGCTGCTGGGCCGGCCCGGGTGAGTGCGGCGGCTCCTCCTCGTGAGCGGCGCCCCGGGGCGGCCACCCGGAGGGAAGCGTCGGCCGGGAGGCGGGTTCCGGTGAGGGGGCGGCGGGGGCGCGGCCCGGGCGTGGCGGGGATCCGGCGCCGAGGCCGCGCCCGGCGAGCCCCGGCTCCTGGGCCGACTTCTCGGCCGGTTCCCCGCCTGGCCCCGCGGGCGCCGCTTCTCAGGGCGGGGCTGGGAACCGAGCGCCGACAACGGGGCGTTGGGAGCAGCGGTGGCTGCGGGGCCCGGGCGGGAGCGGTGGCCAAACGCACCGCTGCCCGTGGGCGAGGCGGCGCTCCCCGCGACGGGACGGGACGGGACGGGACGCGGCCCCTGCGGGGTATGTGGGGGCGGCCGCGGGCGCTGCCGGGGCGGGAGGGAGGGGGTAACGGGGGGTGCGGTGCGGTCCCGGCGGGAGCTGCCCTGTCTCCCGTGAGGAGGCCGAGTTCGGCCTCGGGGCGGGTGGTCGCGGTCGGGTTGTTTTCGGTTGTTAATTACTCTGTCCTGTCGTTTCCCCGCTCCTGCAGCGTACAGGCTCGAGGAAGAAGGGGTTTAGTAAAATTGCGGTCAGCCAAGATGGGGAAATGCCCAAAGCTGCGCTGAGGAGTCTGATCGTCTGCCTTGCTGCCCGTGTCCCTGCCTTGCGCTGGAGCCGGCACAGGAAGATGTGTGTTTTTATCCCTGTGCAAAGCCGGTCTGTCTAACTACTGAGCAGAGCTATGTGCTGAAGTTGGAGATCCTGACAAAATGGGAGTACTTGCGTTCTCTGCGGCTTGCAGTTTACTTCTGACTCTGGTGCGAGGGCACAGTTTATTCACGTGTGAGCCAATTACTATTTCCAGATGTTCAGGAATGCCTTACAATATGACTTTTTTCCCAAACATCATGGGACACTATGATCAGGACACGGCTGCTCTCAAAATGGAGGTAAGTTCTTCCACTCCTACTGTAGTATGTAAATATAAACACTGTGAAACAACCTTTTTTGTCATTGAGAAATGGTTTGTGCTGAATGACAAGGGAGATAATGTTTAGTGACTAGATGTTTCTTTAAATCTTTTTGGAGTGCACTAGGGCTGCTTGGTTGTATAAGCACTATGTAAGGGAGCTATGGACACCCAGCCCCCCGCCTCACCTTGGATCCTGTATTAGAAGTGGAAGAGGAGTGGGTGTAGCACAGCAATGTGGCTATTCGGAGCTCTTTGGCTGAGCTGATCACATATAGTCCAGGTACCTCACTGATATATACAGAACAATGCTTGAAGTTCTCTGGGGCCATGAGATTCTGGCCTGCCTGAACTCAGGTGATGCAAAAGTAATGTTTAGAAGTTGCTCTTTGTACCTCTCTCAGCTTATGTCTACTAAGGAAAGGTACCTAAACTTATTCTTTGCTCTATTCTCCATTTTGGCTTTTGCATTGTTGTCTTCTGATGGAGATGGATGTTGAAACTTCTGACTGAAAGAGCAATGTTCTTTTTTATTTTTTTAACTGAAAACAAACTTTTTTTTACCTGAACTGTCTAACATATGGCTCCCTTGAGAATATGCCACCTTGTGGAAAGGCTTTGCTGATAGCAATAGCTCTAAAGTGTGAGAGCCTCTCTGGGTGAGAGGCTTGTAAAACAAGTTTTAAACCTGTTTTAATAATGGCTTTTTCAGTGGTAAAAGGAGGGGGAACATCTTAACGCAGGTCTTTCAAAGCTTGCTGTCTTGTGCTGTGCAGAGAGCAAAACAGAAGTGAGTTGAAAATTATGAAGTTTCTGGTTTAAAATAAAAAATTAGAGGTGGTATTGAAGGTGGCTACTATTACTAAAATCTTATTTGCATATTCTTTACTGAGCTTGGAGGAGGAGCTTGGTTCAGTGTGCCAAAACATTTTTTCTTTAGTGTTGTTTGGAATAGTCAGGATTCCCTGTTTGGCCTCTAGCTGCCGGCCTGGAAGGCCTCAGGCTTTGGTCTTACATCATGTTTGCCAGCCCAGTGTAGATGTATGGGAAATTCTGGTATCAAATGTGAAGACACCTGTATTCAAGCAACTGAATTCAACTGCAGATCTCAGATAAATTGTGGGCTTTTAAATTGGAAGGCAGGCTGTAGGCTTCAGTTGTAAACTCTGTTTAGTGCCTCGTCCAGTTGTCATTTGTCAGGAATGCTTTCTACAGCATCTGCCGCTTTATCTCGTCAGGTGTGCTGCTGGTTCTTACTTGGTGTGTCTTAACTACAACTGTTGAGCCAGCTTTTGTCAGTATTCGTGCCTTCCAGTCATGCTGCTGTTACAACAGAGAGACCACAGAGCCATTTTTATTAGTTTGCCATGACTGACTTTTCTGAACTGTCAGTAAGTTATGCATAGTGCATGCCTTCTGCGTGGAGGAAGTTCCTTCTGGAAGGGATTCATGGCTTACCTGTTCTCTCATAGGTACTTCATAAAAACTGTGTGGTAGTGAGAAGTTTGGGTTTTTTTCTTTCTTTTTCCATCCTGTCTCCCTTAATCACCCCTGACTACTGCAATGGTTGATCAGTACTCAGCCAACTGACTGGGTGACTATGTGGAACAACAGTGTCTATTAGGATTTGATTTCCCTACCTTGTTTCATTTGCTTCCTAGTGTCCTGTCATTGCCACTGTCTGGCCTCTAATTTGTTATACCTCACTAGTCTAGTGTTACGCAGACATTTCTAAACTACCTAATGTGTATGCGTGCTGATCTGTCTACCTTTATTTGTGATTCAGCAGTGCTGATTGACTGCTTGGTCAAACTGAATTTTTCAGGCACCTGCTTTACTGGTGAAAGGGTAAGGAAGCTTCCCCCATTCTGTACGTAGCTTGTGTTGAATCTGTTGATAGCAGTTAGATTGGAATTAATATGGTAAGCTTAGGGCAGTTCATTGCTGGGCCTTTTCTCTGAGGGAGACCAGTGCGTACCAATGTCACGCATTTTGGTGTGATTCTACATGGTATTTAGTAATGGCGCCAGTATAGTTAGTTTGTCCATGGTTGACTGCAACAGGGAACCTTCTCAGTATTGTCAAGGGGTTCTGCTTTTTAGGAGACTTGGTGTTACAGCAGAGGAGGAGGAGCTATTAGCTTCTGGAATTGTTTAATTTCACTTTGCAGCCATAAAGAGGCAGAAGGTTGGGAGGTGGAGGAGACTTCTGTGGTTTTAAGAGCTTGAATTTTTCTGTAATTGGTAGTCCAAACTTCGTTCATACCAAAGAAAGAATTTTAATAGTATGCTGGTTAAAGCTTCTTTCTTTTGATCCTTGGTAGGAATGCTTAAAGGCTTTGTTTTTTAATTCCATCTCTCTTCCCCCTCCCTTCCTCACAGCCTGTTCTCAAGACTGGGCATTGTCTTAGGATGTAAACACTGGGTTTGAGATTGAGGCTTGTAGTATTTTCCTCACCGTATCTTAACTGACTTTGAGCAAGCTGCTTAACCATGCAGAGAGGATAGTGGAGAATTTTTCAAGAAATTAAAGTATTTTGTGCAGAAATTACCTTGATGTTTCCTTTTTCCTGCTCCTATACCCTCTGGAAACTTCTTTCTATTACTTATTTGGAGCATTTTCTCCCAGAAAGAACAAAGAATTGCAAGGGAACAAGTCTCTCCCTAAGGTGAAGTTCACTCTCCAAAACAGTGGTAACTCTCTCCCATATCCCACTCTTAAGGCTCTGCACGTGTTCTGCTGTGGGGAGTCTTACAGCCAGAAAAGCTGTGCTTTCTGTCTTCTGGAGTGCTAAGACTTCTGTGCACTTTCTCTGCTTTCTGGAAGGGTGTTAAATTGGCATTTCTGGATCGTGTCTTCATAGTAATCCTCCAGGAGAGGATCATGTGGACCCAGCGTCTCAGGTGGTGGTTGTCTGCCAGGAAACAGCTGTATAATCAGCTGATCTGTGGTCTTACATTTCTGTGTAATTTCAGCTCTTCAAAATAATGTGCTATAAACCAGAACAATTAACTGATTAGAGCAGGAAAAAAAGACTAACTCAGTCTTGTGGCATATGTTATGGGTGTTCTGGCTAGTGATGATAATCCCTCTGGGATCCTATTTTATGCGATGGAAAATACGTAATTTCCAGTTGCTCCCTCCATTTCCCCCCTTTTTTATCTTTATTTTATTCTAAGCTTTTGACTTGGATTGAGTTTAAGCAACTTGACTTTTGCTTTATATTTGGATTAGTTTTGTTTATACAACAAATGGTGATTTTTGGAAAATAAAACCACCAGACTGTGGTGTGTAGTTTTGGTTTTTTGTGTATTAGCTAAACAGTTGGATGACAGTGGAATCTAATTTTTTGCAGATGCTTACAGTATCCGTATCTCAAAGCAGTTTAGCAGTAATGCTGCTCATGTTACTGCTAGCTCAAATGGGGAGGCTAAAGATCTAGGGTTTGTGAGTGAGGAAAATGGATGGATGTAGCAGAACAGCTGGTTCGTTACAGCTGTACTTTAAATAGGTGTAACTCCCCCTCGTGGTCAGCCTCAAAACAAATTCACTTCGAATTCCAAAGTAATTCCTACTTAACTATACTGGAATAGGTTTTCAATATAATGCCTTATTATTATTAAGGCATTATTCCAGCAAGGCATAGAATATTACTGTGTCGTAACTTTTTGTTCATATCTCTTAATCTGTTCTGCTGCAGTTCTGGAATGTGTCTACCATAGGCAAGCCCTTAAGACTTCCTGACCTGGGTAGGATCTACAGGTCTGTAGAAGTAAAAAGACAAAAGGCTTGCCAGTGAGTTTTTAAAGCAGACTATACAAAACACTGGAAAATGTCCCACAGAGAACAATCAAGTACCTCAGAGACTGGAAAATGATTCAGTAGTGAGTTTTCCGTTCAGTTCAGAGTTTGTGACCATGTGCCAGAGAGTGAGTGAGTGTGTGTGTGTGTGTGTGTGTGTGTGTGTGTGTTCAGTGCAATTGGCTGCAGCAGTGGGAGAAACTGTATGAGAACTAGGGTCAGTTTCAACTAACAAACCCAGTTTAAAGTAGATTAAGAAGCTCCTTCAAAAGCTTAATACCGAAGTTCTGTGAGTTAAAATTTGTAATGTAATCAATTAATTTACTTTCACTAAATATAAATTTACGGTTAATTCAATATGAAGATATTTGCAAAAACTGGAAACCTGGTGTTTGGCAAGCTTAAATCAGTGTGTTTGTCTGTATATACACACAGGGAGGAGGAAGCTGTCCACCTTCTGGAGGTTAGGAGTGTTGGGGAAATAAGTGCTGTTTTATGTAGAAGTTTGTTACTGAGTCCTTCTGCAAAATAGCACAGGTGTGAATTTACTGAAACCTCTATAGACAGGCATCCTGTCTCTCCCTCTCACCCCATATGAGCAGTGCTTGGCGTAATATGTGAACCACTGGTACTTGAAGCTTAAATCCCTGCTCTTAAAATTTTGCTAGCTCAGCTTCAATTAGGAAAGCAATTAATATTCTCTATCTGCCTGGAGTTACATTTTTGTCCCTGGTGCTGCCTCAGAGCCTTAGTTGGAGAAATGGTGCAGAGATGTGGACATTGACAATTGAACAAGCACAAGGGGCTCTTTAATTCACATATTTCTTGTAGCATTTCTGCTGTTTCTTTACCGTATATAACTGGTACTAAGGGACAGGGAGGGCTTACACAAAAAGTGGTAAATGTAGCATGCTGTACATCATGCATTATTACTTTGTACAAACTAAGGTAACTTTTGTAGCTTATCAGAAGAAAGTGGTGGTTGTAAAAGATTTTGGTGGTGAAACAGCTAAATTGCTGCTTGTTAAATGGAAGCTGGCAAATGCCAAAGTATTATTTCGTAAACTCTTCATATGGATCAAGGGAAATACAAAACAGTATGGCTGAGTTCTGTGCTGGGTAAGCCTCTAGAAATATAGAACAGTTAGATGTGAATAATTCTGTTTTGAGCATCATCATGTTGCTTGTAGAAAAGCTTTGGCTGAGGGGTCAAAAAACATGAATTGTACACGTCTGTGTCATTTTGTATAATACCATAACAATTTGGGAAGTCTGTTTTAATTTTTTTGTGCTCTGTTGCTCTCAGGTGTTCCAAAGAAACTTAAGTCATCATTAGTTCTTACAGTGGTTCTTACAGCAACACATTCAGAAACCATCTTTGCTGATTCCTGTGGGTACACTAAATTACAGCCACTAAAAAAATGTTTGTTACCTGTAGTACTGAGGCCCTTCATCAAGTGTGATTAGCTTGTGCAGATTGGCTGAAGCCAGACAGCCGAACGTGTGTAATCCTATTACACTGGCTTTAAGCGTATCAGTCATCTGCAAAATCTAATGCGCTTTGTCTGAACAGCATTCCTTGTCTATTTGATTATGTGAATAGTACTGTCTTGCTCCTCGTTCTGAAAGAATACTACTTAGAATGCAAGGGAGGCCAAACTAATGCATGCTTTACAAAGAGAGGTTATTTACCCTACGGTAACTGGGGTTCATTGAGATGGTGCTGTCAGTGTGATTCTCGGAGCCTCATCTTTACCCAAGTTCAGAGGCTATGTCTACACTAGCAAGTAATTTGGTGTTACAGGAGTGGATCACTAGGTGAAGTTGTTAGTACACTTCTTACCTGTCCACTGCATAAGATTAAAGGGTTTTACTCTGGACTAGATTTAGGCCAGTCCTACTTGTGCATGAGGTCTGAAGTTGGCCTATGGAAGGCTGTCTTTCAGATCTTTCCTGGCAGCAGACCTTTCTAGGAAGTACCATGGTATCCTGTTGTTGGTCTTCTGCAGGTTGCTCTCTTTTCCACAGTGCCCTGTCTAGTTTTCATGTGTAGCTGCAACACCTGGTGGTTTGTGAGTCTCATTGCGCAGCCTGCGTCTCTCACCCCATCTTCTCCACACTCGTATTCTAAGTGTGGTCACTGGCTAAACCAAGGCATTGTAGGTGGGGAGTGATGGACTAGTCCGGTGACCGTAGCTTAATCCAGGAGGACATCTGTGAATGGAATCATGCAAGCTTCCATAAAGCTATTTATATAGAGAAGGAAGACATGGACAGAGCTACTGAGTATGGAACTGCTTTACCTTCATCGATAAGAGGCGGTTAGGGAGCGGGAGCTGAGCCCAGACTGGTGGGAACACATCAGCCCTGGAGCTGGGGAAAGCCAGCAGTGGGTACAAAGCTTTCAGATGTAGAAAGGTATATTTGCAGCTGGTATTTGTCCTTACACTTCACCATCATCATGTTCCATTCCAAGATCATCTCCATGTTTTTAAGGAAGTGGCTGTTGCTCTGTGGAACCTTGTGAACCTCACCTGCTCAGTAGCAAATCAGATTAGGGAGGACAAGTCTGATAAGGGTGATGTGGTGACCATGATTTAAAATGTTAGTCTTCATGTTATCTTCCTTCAAATAGTAGACAAGTGTACAAAATTGTGTACCATTGTGTACAGGTGGCGCACACTTTGCTGTCCATGAGTTGTCAAACTGTGTGGGATCAAGCTGTCTTCCTATCAGCTCATATCCAGTATATTGGCCCATGACAGCTCTGTCAACAGCAACTTGATTGTCTTGCAGGCCTTGATGAACCACCAAGGTACATCTGTGGACATCTTTGCAAGGCTTGTGATGCTTATGTCTTCTGCAAATCTAGCCGAAGAATGGAAGAGGATTCTGATGCCTTCTTTCTGAAGAGGGATTTATGGTGTTTGTTTAGGTACCTTCCTGCAACTGTGAGAGATGCTGTTTGTCCACAGTGCTGCATGGGTCTTACGGCTGTATGGAGCCCAGGCCCTTATTGCATGCAGGTGGAGATGGAATGTGAGTTTAGTTTTCCACTTGCAAGATGGATGTGATGATATCTATGCTTTTGTTGATAAGGACCACAAAAAGTGAATGGTCTAGGAAAGGAGTGAGTGGGATAGGAAATGTGGTCAAATGTCAATGCTTTCTTTTCCAGTGTGACAATGCAATAATTAAATATGACAATTTCTAAAACTACTGTTGTATCATCTCTTTAGTTCTCTACCTGGTTCCAAAGGGGAGGGTAGGAGTGTCTGCACCACAAAGCTTGCTGCCTTTTTCTCTCTCTCACTCTGCTGTTGATTCACCAGCCCTGTGGGGCAAACATGGTTGCTTTGTCTCCGGTTGCCTTTTGGGGCCTTTTCTGTGTTTTGTGTGCAGCTGTGACTGCTGCATCACAGTAGTAATTTTCTTGCCAGAGGAAAAAATGCGTATGTCTGCTCTCTTCTTTTGAACTACATAGTGGAGATGAGTGGAGACTTGTTTGCTTTCTGCTTAGCTATTAGAAGAAGGGGAGGTGTGCAGAAGAGCTGTGTAAGCAGCTATTGTAAATGAGGGGAGAGAAACTTGGTATGATACAGAGGCATAGGGGACAGGCCTGGATAATCAGTCTTTGCAGTGCAGAAAGGATGTCCTCTTACCAAAGATATCTGTTCCTTTCCATCCCTGTAGTGAGGCAGACGAGCTCCCTGGGGAAAAAACATCATCATCCATCTTTCCTGTGTTTAAACTTCTGGTGGATCAAGTTATTTTGGAGAATAACCACATCCTTCCCCGTTTGGCCCGTATTGTATTCCCCAGGTGGCCTGCACAATCAGATTTCTTCAGTCCCAGTAATTATTGCCACAGAGCACTTAGTGGCCAAACTCTCCACACATTTATCCTGCATACAAAAATTAAAAGCAGTTTTTCAGAGGGGGACTCTACCCATCCAGCCTCATAATGGCCTAGCAATACCTAATTACGGGACTGCGTGTCCCAGCTCTGTACAGGTTCCCATGAGCTAATGTTCTTGCTAGGAAGGTATGAGGTGCACCATTTTAAGCAAAGCTTGAGAATCCAGCTGGGTGGAGGATCTCTCTGGGGAGTATGCCTGGGGCTACAAACAAAATATTGTATGCTGAAGGTTAACATGGCTCACAGGTCATAAGATGAAAGGGTAGAAGAAAAGGTGGCCTTGAGTTTTTAGAATAGGAGAAATAGGGAAGATAATGGGGGGGAAAGGCACCATGGTCAACAAAAAGAGCACTGTGGGCTAACGATCAGAAAACACTGGCTAATACAGGCAGTGCTAACACAGCTAATACAGACTGGTGCTGGTCTGTGCAGAGATGGTTCAGATGCCTTTGCAGCCACAGAACTGACTTTCTGGCTGTCCTGGTAACTCTGTGATGGTAAAGGGCATTGAATGCTCTGGTGTTCTACTAGTACGAGTATGGCTTGGGTTTAGAAAAGGGGAATTAAGTGTCTTGTGGGTTGTCCCTTCCAGGCTGAGTTGGCAGTGAAAAGGTAAATATCTAACTGCAGATTGTATGGCTTTCTGGCACAGAAATTTCCCTTGCTTTTCTCTGTTGATCTTGTATCACCTTATTTAAAATACTTAAATGCTCAGTGGAACAGGATCCCCACTTTCTCTCCCAGGAAAATACCAGTTGCTGAGCTATTGACTTAAGATTTTTTTATTTTTTAAATTAAGACTGTTTATTTTTTTTTATAGACTGGCACAGGAGGTGTCTGAACATGGATCCTTGAGCATTCTGAGAAGTAGTCTGTTGCATAAACACTGTCTTGGAGTTTGGCGTTAACTGCCTAACTTTTGGAGATACATACAATTTGATTCCTGCTCCCCTTGAGCATTTTATTCTGGCTGTGAGGTTATCTCTGCTTCCTGCATCCTATGAATGTCATTCTCGGGTGCCTCTCTGTGTGGATATCGGATAGGGAAACTGATTTTGAGGACTTTGTGAAGTACCTGGAAGTTAGGCATCACAAGTTTCTGTTTCAATAGCCAGTCCCCTCTGTGGATCTGGCTCTTGATTGCTCTACTTGATGTCATGGAAGACTGACAGAAGATTGCTTGAGAAGATCAATCCTGTCATGACTGAGATTGTCCTGGTTTAGTTTATGTGTGAAGTAGGCAAGGAAGAAAGCATGGTGCAGGGTTACTACTCTGGTAACATGGGTGGTGCTGTTCTGCTCAAGTGCATCTCCACACTCACAAAGACAGGGGGAAAACATGAATCTGGTCTGGCTTTTTTGAATCCAGAGCAATAACAACTCCTGCTGGAATTCCCTTCAAATGAGGAATTTTTCTATAGATAACAGGCAGTCTATCAACAGTATTACTGTTAATCTTTTAAATTTTATTCTACACAAAAAGTTCAGTAATAAATCCATTTGCTCCTATAATACATGGCAAATGCATGAAGAATTTAAGATTATTTTGAGATACTTCTGCTACCACAGTCCAGATGTAATGAAGCTCTGTCTAGACTTCAGATGTTTGAGGGCCCGCAGTATACTTTCCTTCAGTTAACTTGTATTTATCTGTCTTTTATGCTCGGTATAGTATACATGGAGATAAAACCATATATAATTGAAAGCTTTGCATAAATAGTTCAGTTCTGTAATGCTTGGGAAAACTCTCTCGTGTTTGTTTTGGACTGTAAATTGCAGAGGCTGGAATATCTATAATTTAGGTCAAGCTATAATTTAGGGTAGAACCACGAAATGCAGTGAATTTTGCTAATTTTGGAAAGTATTGGAATATTTGTACTTTAGTTTGTTTCAGAATAACTTCTTAGTGAGATGTAATATTCCTGTTTATATTGCTTCTAACCTTTCTTATAATTACGAAATATAGGGATATATGTATTTTTATTTTGTATTTAAGAAATACTTAACAGGAAAACATGGAACTAAGTAGTTTTACTACAGAAACAAATTCTGTAGTTTCTAGTTAATGCAAACAGTCCAGAGCCCATAGAATTAAAAAGCAGAATAGCCTGCTTTTTGTTTCTGTGTATGTGTTTGTGTATACTGGCAACTGCAAGTTTAGTGCCCGGTTGTGGTGGCAGAGTGGCTTTTGGTTTTGTTTTGCTTTTTTAAAGTAAGTGAGCTCTGGCTGCCCTGCTGACCTCCAGAAACCTTTCCCCACATGCCTTACCATGGTTGGATTTCTCATTGATAGACCCATCGACGTTGAACAGCTGGTATGAAGGTTCACAACTGAGTATATATTTAAGTATATCACATATATAGGGGTAGGGATGAACAATGGTGAAGAGTTTGCAAATAAACTCGTGATTTTCTTGCAAACTTATTGAATGTTTAGATGATGAGTAATTCAGCTCATTGAGCAGTTGAACTGAGGCCTGGCTAGTTTAGCTTGAGGTGGGTGATGAGGGTCTGACTCCGTGTGCACTGCACTGCACGGGCATCTGACTGATGGCCAGTCAGTCCCTGAGCCACTGGAGTTTACAGCGCAGTGTTTTTAACATCAACTGCTATCTGACTTTGCCTTCTAAATTATGATGCTTCAGCAGCTCCCACACATGTATGGCTGTGGGAAGAGCAGTTCAGCTTGTCAGCTCTGGCAAGTTAAGCTGTCCCCACACTTTGCTCAGAGCCCTTAAATAACTTGTTGCCATTGGAAGTCCAAGTGCATGCATTGTCTTTGCTGCCCAGCTGAAGGACCTAGACGAAAGCTTATATCTTTGCAAACATGTTCCATTGCAGAACAGCATTGTTTGGTCTACTTGCTTTTTACTCATTTTTCTTTCTTTCTTTCTCACCCCTGCTACCCACCCCTTCCCACCTCCTTCCCCCCCCCCCCGTACCCTGGGCTCTTTGAACTCTAGATTGTCCTTGAGTAGGAAACTTAAAGTATTTGTGTCTTTTAAACTGCTGGGGTAACCTGATTTCTACTCTGATAAAAGATTTCATTCTTATCTCTGTAAGCACTAGACTGATAACAGCTCATAAAATGTTTTTTTAAGTGTAAAATTGAACGTGATATTATTTGCCTTAATTCTGTCTTAAAAGCTGTAGAAAGTAACGCTGCTTTGTTTGAGAGCAGCTTATTTTAATAGGTGAAAGTCATGTGCTTTCAATGGTTTTCTTTTCTTTCTGTCAAATTACTATGCACTGATGATGCATATTAAATTTGTATATATTTCATATCTAAAACTTGTTATTCTTTATCAGTGAATTTTAGTCATGAAAAACTTTTGTCTTACAGGAGTTATCCATATAATTTTGACTGAGGTTAGAAAATACAGATTATGACTGATACTTGCTGCTGGCAGCAATAGTCGATTATTACCCGCGGCTCAGGTAGTGACTTGAGAGTATTTGCTCCCCCCTTCCCCGCAAGTCAATAGCATATTAGTTTATACCATCTTCATTATTAGTTTAAAGGGTGATTGACATTGCACTAAAGTTCATAAGCTGCACCCATGTTTCTGTTTTGCAGCTCTGCTGTTGAAGTAGCAGCTTCTAGCAGACGTGTATCAACAAGACACTGACAGTTAAACTACTTTATCCTCCTGAGTTTCTAAATCCTTATGTACCAGCTTAACAGTGTCTTTAACTTGCCTTTGATCTAAATCCGTCAATATAGCATCCAACTGGAAGAACCTAGTCTTTTCTCAACATCGCTTCGAATCTAATCAAACTTGAAAATTTCGTCCTTCATTTAGCTTCGTGTGTTAGGACATTTATTTATTGTGACTTAATTAATTGTGCATGAATTAGGAGTCAGAGTTTCTTGGCAGCTGATTCACTATGGCCATGAGCAAATTACCACCCTTGCCAGCCCATCTGGGAGTTGTATGAAGGCATTAATCTCTCTGGTATGATGCTAATCTTGTTGCATCCAGTTGAGAATAGCTCTACTGAAACAGTAGTGTAGGATTAAATCAACCATGCCATACTTGTTTCACTGTTTTTTAATTTAAACATATTATCATTATAAAAATGGCTACAGATACCGTGAAGATTAATTGTTAGTGTAGCTCTGAGTGTAAAGAGTAATTACTGCCTATATTCTTTTGAGACTATTTTTATACACCATGGTTGACAGTGGCCGTATTTCCTGCATATCACATATCAAAGTATATCTGTAAATTATATTGTGTTTAGGTGTTGAGGTTGTACTTTAATTTTATAATGACACTTAATGGACGGCAGTTGTGTTTGAGTCTGGTGCTGTAAATCATGAATCATTATTAATTAATCATTAAGGTGAGGTGTTATTTCCTGTAAAGCAGGTAAATAAGTTAATGAATAACAATGTGTATCTTTAATACACATAGGAATCTGGGGTACACAGTGTAGTATGATTGTAGAAATTGAGACTTAAGCCCATGTTCACTTCCATGATTGACACACAGAGTTATGTAAGTGACAAGGCTGTAATGTTGCTTTAGGTCACGAGATTAGTATCAAATCATGAAACGGGTACCACTGCTTAACAGTGAGACAGCTGGTGTCTCACTGCTTAACTTAGTTAACCTAGTTAACACTGAGGTTAACTAAATTAAATGTTTTAACTTGGAGAGTAGGTTGTTACTGCCATAAATAACTGGCTCAGATGGCTGAACAAAGGCTTTGATTCTGTGTATATCCCGGCAATTCAAGATATTTCCTGTCTCTTACAATTAAGGTTTACCATAGCTGATTATAACAAAGACCTCGATATTTTGATCCACCATTTTATATATTATTTAAATATTTCAGTGACATTAATCAGCAGAGTACAGGAGAACATTTTCACTTACTTGTTTTGACATCCCAACCCTAGAGACATCTGCTCATCTCTGGTAATACTTTTCTCTAGGATAAAACTGAAATGAGGTAGGACAGAGCATCTGCACTGTCTGCCAGGAATAATGAGCTTGCTTCTGGTTTTGTTTTGCATGTGTAAGCCCGCTAAGCGCAAAACTGAGAAGCATGCTAAGTGTGAGATTCACATACAGTTCTAGGTTGCAATTTACTTGTTGGTGAAGCATTTTTGAGTGTGTTTGCACCTAGTCATTAATTCTGTACTCTGCACCATTTGTTTTCACTCATCTTAGTTGTGTTATTGTTTGTAGGACCACACCATAACTGAATTTCTAAGATAGTCTGGCTTTTTGCCTCTGGATAAAATATATCATAGACACACTTTGTAAAGAATCTAGGATTTACTTAGTAAGGTGTTTTGTTTAGTGAAGAGGATGTTCTTCTCACTGACTAGTGATGCTTTACTCCCTTGGATTGTTTGACTGTACTCACAGTCCACAGTGGGTACCTGTATGCTTCACGGGGTTCAGTTCAGACCATTTTGCACTGAGAGGTTTCTGTACAGGGCACATGCCCCTCTCATACTCTGCACTGACAACACAGTGGAAAGTTTTGCATTATACAGCCCTCAGTTCTTCGCCGCTATTGCTTAAGGTTCTAGATTCACCAGCTTTGTGAATCTGTGGGTTCAATCTTGGACTTGGGTGTCAAGGCATCAACACATGCATGTGTGCAGGTTCCCCAGCTAACCACTTGGGTAGAAAATGGTTGGTGGTTGGGACACCCATGATCTGGATAACACAGCCTTGAAGCAACCAATTCATACTCTCAGTGAGCTTGTGATCTCGGTTTTACACTTTTTGCTTACACACTATCCAGCAGGAGGAGCAAATACTTTGGGTTTGGTGGAATTTTGCTTTTATGGTCTGTCAGGAAATGCAGACCTATTATTTTCTATAATGAAACATTTCCAAATTGGCTAGCTGGAAGTGAAGCCCACATTTAAAGATACATAATTGTTAGCAGAGTTCCAGGCGCAATTTGTGACCTTTTTTGCTGTTCTTAAAAGGTAAAAGTAGGCAGTTTCTGAAAATAAATCTGTATTTTACAAATCCTATTTGTGTCTGGTTGAGGCAAAGTTTTACATTTCATAGTTTTCTGGTTGAGGGAAATCACTGCCTGTAAAATCTATTGAAGTTTTTTTTTGATGGACTTAACTTTGTTGAAAGGGGTGGTTCAGCCTGCATATTATACTTCAGTTTTCAAAAAAGGCTTTTAAAAACCTATGTTTTTAAAGAAACTATGCTGGTAACCCAAGAGGAACTTTCTTTTCCAATGCCTAACTAAAGAACAAGAAGAAAAGTAGGAATGAACAAATGTTTTCTAACAAAGTAGGGTATTAAATCATTAGCTGATAGTTTGGTCCTATAGCAAGTAAATGACTGGGTACTGAAACCTTCGACACACAACTAACTCATAAATGACCTGGAAGAGGCATGGATAGTGAATTTGCTAAGAAAAAAAAAAAAGACGACTAAAGAATTGCAGTAAGGTCTTGTGATAGATGCAATTGGACAATAAAATGGTAGGTGAGATTTAGGGATGGTAGATGCACAGTAATGGGGAAAAATAACCCCTGCTATTCGTACAACTAGATGTATTGTATTAGTTGCTGTCACTCAGAAAAGAGTCTTTGTCATCATTGTGGATAGTCCTGTGGAAATGTGAGGTCAGTGTTCAAATGTAGTCAAGGCAAATAGAAGGCAAAGTATGTTATGAAAGGTGTAGAAATCAAAATATAAAACATTATTATGCTAATATATACATACAATATGTAAAAGATAGCAGGATGGCAAAATGGCATGGGAAAAATGGAGAGTAATCTGTTAACTGTCAAAACATAAACGAAGTTGCAAACCCAGGAATTACAATAAATAAAATGCAATGTTTTCTCAGCAGTGACTGATTAAATTATGCAGTGTAACTTACTGATGTAGTGTCTTACAGAGATTATAAGCGTAAATGGTTGAAAAAGGGATTAAATGTGTTCTAGAAAGAAAGGAAGACTGTTGATGTCTTTTCAACACAGTGGTGGTGTTATAACCTACATCTGGTTTCCTAAACCATTGACTGTAGGAAGCTGTGAGGGATGTCAGCTTGTCTTATTTTACCCCTTTTGCTAGCAGCTGTGGTGCGAATGGGGTGGCCAGTGAAATGCACATTTGGTCTGACTCAAAGTCTGCTTATGTTTTCAGAACATCAAACTTCCTGCTCTTAACTTGTGTTCATACTTTCAAGTGTCAAAAGGTAAATATTTTTAGCAAGCTGAAATTACTCTTGGCAGCCAAGTCCTTGGATTTCTACTCTGATTACATTACAGGCTGAGCATAGCTTTCTTCATAAAATTTTGCATTTATCTGGTTAGGTACGTTTGCATTTAAATAAAATACGTTCTTTAAACAACAGTATTTAGCTATTGACATGCTGTAGTAAAATTCTTGCAAACATTTAAATTTTTGCTTGTCATTATCTACCTTGAATATACAGTATTATTGTGTACAGTGATTGTTGTTATATTTTAGCTTTTAAGTATTTTCTTATGACAGAAATTCTGTTAGAATGGTAAAGGTTGGTTTTACGTCCTGACTTTCTTCACCAGACATAGCTTTCTTTATAGTCATTTTCTGTATCAAGGGAGCAAACTTATAATACATAGCCTTATTAGCTATGTTGGAAAATGCTATTTAAAAATTGTTAGTTGCTAATCAAAATAGCTAGTAAAATATCTCTTTATCTAAAGTTGGTTTCATAGATAAGCATATTACTTTTTTTAAATTCTTACTTTCTGGAGAAAACACTGCTGTTTTACTTAAGTCTGCAAAAGTTCTTGACCGGCACCTCAAAACTTGCTGTAGAAAACTATATATTATTTTTTTTTATCAACTAAGATGAACTGAGTGACAAAAAGGAAGAATTCATAACATTCAAGACAATTTCTACAAGACTGAATTTCAAAAGTAAACTTGATTTCTATTGGAGATGTATATGACTACCCAAGCTATTATCTTTATTTTGTCCTAAGTGCCAGGAAGAACGTAGCTAACAAATTAAATGTTGGGGCAAATAAAATTTAATTGAAAAGAACACAAGTATCATAATTGTGCAAAGGAAACTTCGTTCATTTAGAGTTAACTCCTGACTACTTTTTTTTTTTTCATCTGAAGCCGCATAGCATTTAGGAAATAATCCAACTTGTGGAACTGGAGTACATTATACCAGAGCTATACTTCTATCTCCCTGTCATAAAATACTCAAGTCTTGGGTTCCTGCAAAGGCAGCTCCAGAGTAGACATCCAGAGGGGGGATCAGACTTCTGTGCGTCTGCTGTAATGGCATCTGCAGATGCAGCACGCAGCCAGAGTGCTCCAAAGGATGGTGCCAACATTTTTTTTTTTGTTGTTGTTTTTCATAAAGCGTTTTTCTGTTATTACTCTGCCTTATCTTCTCCCTTTCCCCTCTCCCCACACATTCCTACATTTATTATTGAGGTCCCTTGAGGATTTGTAGATATCTCATTTTGAAGGGGAAAATTTATTTGTCAGTGTCTTTCCTTTTAAACTATGTGCTCAGTAGTAAGACTTGCTTTTGGGGTATGGGTGTGTATATATTTGGGATACTGAAAAGCTGACAAAAGTAAGGATGCTTTTCTGGGCTCAGAAGTTAGTTCTTCCTTTGCCAATCATTGGTTGAATATTTGAGAGACACAGCTGTTAGTGGCAAAGAATTAAATAAAATTCTTCCTAAATAAAAATCTTACTAAAATTCTGCCTTCTTCAAAAATTTCATGCAGTGTCCCTATTTATCAGCACATTTCAAACCGTGTTAAATACGGTTTTCATCTTTCCTGATGCATGAATTTCACTATTTGTGTGATACGGAGACTCCTTTTTTCCTGAAATACAAGAAGCATTTCATCAAAAAGCCTATGTAGAAAGAACTGGCGATGCCGGGCAGCTCGTGGCCCTAGCTGATCTGTGATCTAGTATCCATGTGTAGTCACCAACAGGTCTTCGGTGTGTGGTTGGCTTCTTCAGTTTGACTTCTGCCTGTGCTGGCTAAGGCGAGGGCCTGTTTAGACAGCCCCCCCCCCGCACCTCTGCTGCCTTCTCCTGGCCCCACTGCTTTAGACATCTGGCCCACTCAGCCATAGAGGAGCGCATGTGCCTGGTGATGCTGTTAGCATGTCATCACTTGATTCCTTCAATAAGCTGCCCTTATAACAACACAGCACTTGCAAAAATGACCAACAGCTTCTGGTTTGTCTGGAGTTTGCACACACAGTAGTATTTTGGCTTACTTAATTTTCCCTAATGATAAAGTTGATAAAATGTAGAGAAAGAAGGCTGGTTTTTTTTCCTTAAAAGCCTGTCTGACTGTAAGTAATGGATTAAATAAATAGGGGGTGAAAAAAAGTTGCATTACGTTTCATTCTATGAATTCTCTAGTGAGAGCAGTTGTCAGTTATATACTGAGCACCAGGCAGTGAATGGGTAGAGAAATTCTTAGTCATGTTGAGGTTTTGAAATGCAATGTTTCAAAAATTAGGAATAATGATATTTGGACCTCATTAATCAAAAAACCCCAAACTTCTCTAGCGTGAGAGAAGATGATGAGTGCAACATACCACTTTGAACTGAAAATGTAATTTAACAGGAACTACAGGGACAGACACACCTTTAAAAATGTCAGGGAAGTTATTTCGAAGCTGACTGGTGAATGTAGGTACTTAATGTTTTACCCTATTTTTTAAAAATCTTGGGCTTTCATAATTCCTTTCAGGTTTCTAATATTGTCAAACAGGGAAAATCAGGTTTGAATAGTTACCAATTGGCCAAGATCCCGGGGCAGGGGCTGGGCTAGAAGTGCTAATGGAGCTCCTCACTGCTCAGAGCCACCAGGTTTTGTTCTTTCACAACTGCTGAACAAATACTATTTTCTAGTATCTTTTCAAACCTATGGGGGGGGGAAACATGGGAACACGACACTAATGTGAGCCATAGTGATGAAAGTTAATTTTGATGCCTTGAATTATCTTTTTAAAGTTACTAACCAAAGTTTTACTTTATTCCCTGTAGCCTTTTCTTACACTTATGAATCTTCACTGTTCACCAGAGGTCCACACATTTCTGTGCAAAGCCTTTGTACCTGCCTGCCTGGAGCAAATTCATGTGATTCACCCTTGTCGGAGCCTCTGTGAGAAAGTGTATTCTGACTGTAAGCAGTTGATGGACACTTTCGGAATCACATGGCCTGAAGAGCTGGAATGTGCCAGGTGGGTATTTTTCATGTTGACAGGTGGTGGGGGTGATATTTTCATATTTGACCTAGACTGAGTTGAAAATCTGTGGCAGAATGTTAAATATCACCATGCTGTAACTTCCTTATCACTGATGACCCTACAGTGTTTATGCATATGACTATTTTTCATTTATTCAAATGATCACCTGCATCTCCCGCTTGTGGCTTTTTTGCAAAAATAAATCTGCAGCAGTTCTTTTCAGTATTCAGATGCCTGCAAAAAGAGGCTTTTTACTATAAGTTTCTTAAATTTAAAAATATTAAATGTTTCAGCATAGATTTTGCATTGGTTTCTGATCTCTAACCTAGGGATGATCATACTTACTTCACAGGGGTTTTAGAAGCAATTGCTCATAAAATAATGCAATATAAAATATTCTGTATTTGAATGGCCACAGACCATTAAATAGTAGACGTCTTATCTTACTAACTGCTTAAATGTGCAAATTCAATCTTGTGTTGCTTTTCCTGTACTGCCTGCCCAAAGTGTCTTTTTTAAAAAAATTTCACCTTTTTCTCAAAGATGTTCATGTGTCTGTTCCAGAGAGAAGACAGTTAATACTACATTTGGGGAAGGGATAAGTCAATATATATTAAATGGAAACCACCGAAAACACTCCAGTGTTATCTTCTTGAGATTCTGACTTTCAACTGCAGATATTTATAAATGATTAAGGCCAGATGTTGGGTCTTTTTAACATGCGTCAGGGCAAGAAGCATAGGAAAGGAGCTGAGTGTGGAAACTCAAATCATTTTTCTAACCCCCATGCAGTTGCTAATCTGTGATAGGGATGAAGGAGAGCTGGGACAGTAGTTGTGTGCCATGATCATTGGTAGAAATCCATATTGGAGTGAATGTGACAGATGGCATCAATGCTATTTCCCTTAGTTGTGCAGAAAAAATTGAAGTTGTGGGGTTCTAAAACAAGAAGGAATCAACTTCTAGGCAACAGTAGTGCCATTCAGCACAGCAAATGTCTTCAAGAATTATTTTGAAAAATTAGGAAAATTACAAGTGAATCCAGTTATTCAAGATATCTTTCAAATGACGTTTAAATTAAATTACATTTTTGCAGGAATCGCCACAACTTTAAATTACTCTATTACTGCTAGCATTTACTGAAAATGAACCAGCTCTGTTCATGTGTGAAATGATGTCTGCCCAATAGCCAATAGAGAAGTCCATCTAACGCAGGATGTTCTTAGAGCCTGCCCCTGGAAGAGGAGCTGGTGTGAGGATGGGCAGTAACCAGAATCCTGAGGTTCACACTCTGGTATTCTTACAGACATACATAATGCCTATTAAGACATGGGTGAATAAAGTCCACACCGTTTGTGCGCGTGCTGGTGTGGCCCATGGTTAATGAAAGAATCTGCTGCAGAGTCAGTTTTCTTAATGATTAGTCTATGTTTATTTAGACAGCATGATAATGCAGAGAAACAAAGAACTGAAGGGGTTTTTTAGCTCAAGCTGAGCTTGCAAACTAACATTGAGAAATTCATAATAATTTGACAAAGAAAGTTTTGAGATAACAGAATTCTTTACAGAATCTTACTTTAAAAGCTAGAATGCGAAACTTGTTCTTTTAAATATATTCTTAGACTCAGAATGCATATAAATATAAGCCCCATTTTGAGTAAATGCTTACCTGTTTGAGGTATACTCACACAATCTAGTTTGAAAATATGTCCGACACTGCTAATTCTATATTAAGCATATAAAAAGGTCACATATTGTGTCCTATTAAACCCTTGAGCAATTGAGTCCTGTGCAATTTTAAAATGAACGTTATGGAGCTTGAAAAAAAAATTGCTAAAATAGCAATCATTTTTTACAATGCTTGTCTTTTCTACTTTTGTCTTTTTCAGTTAGGTAGTTTCATTGTTGTCAACAATGAAATATCACTACAACACACAAAAATATAATAATAATAATCATATACTAGTCATCAGTTAATTCTAGATACTCAATCGTCTGTCTTTGTTCCTTGACTGAAGCTTGCCTTTTTCAGGAGATTGTTCGCTGTCTCCAACAGTATATTGTTATCCAGACTTAAAAATATCAACTACTGTAAATATTTTTATGTACATATGTAAAAGTTTAGTAGAATTTAAGACTTTAAAAGAACAATTGTAACTTGAGTAGTGTTTCATAAGCAATAAAACAGTGAAAAACAATTAAATAGCTGTGTTTGAAGTCTTTTAAACTGAAAATACTTGAAAACTGTTTTTTAAAATATGACCTGATTTTTTTACATATAATGTACATTTTGCATTATGTATGCAATTTAACGGTGCTCAGAATGAGATTTTTTTTTCATATTTCTAAGAAATAATTATCGTTGAGAACACAGAGTATTAAGATATTTCGTCTTCTATTTGTTTATATAGACTAGTCAATTGTGACGAGACTGTTCCTGCCACTGCTGCTGTAACCACAAACGTACACGGAACTCAGAAGACCCCAGGCCAGACCCGAAGGGATTACGGATTCTGGTGTCCACGACACTTACACACTACCAATGGACAAGGCTACAAGTTTCTAGGAATTGATCAGTGTGCACCCCCGTGTCCCAATATGTACTTCAAAAATTATGAATTGGATGTTGCGAAAAGCTTCATTGGAATAGTTTCAATCTTTTGTCTTTGTGCTACGCTTTTCACATTCCTGACCTTTCTGATTGATGTTAAAAGGTTCAGGTACCCAGAGAGGCCGATCATATATTACTCTGTCTGTTACAGCATAGTCTCTCTAATGTACTTTATCGGATTTTTACTTGGGAACAGAACTGCCTGTAACAAGGCAGATGATAAGTTAGAAATCGGTGAAACAGTTGTTCTTGGCTCCCAAAACAAAGCCTGTACTGTCCTTTTCATGGTTTTGTATTTTTTCACTATGGCGGGAACTATATGGTGGGTGATTCTTACAATCACTTGGTTCCTTGCAGCAGGAAGAAAATGGAGTTGTGAAGCTATTGCACAAAAGGCCATGTGGTTCCACGCAGTTGCGTGGGGAATACCTGGTTTTCTAACCATTATGCTCCTTGCAATGAACAAAGTTGAAGGGGACAACATCAGTGGAGTTTGTTTCGTGGGTCTCTACGATCTGGATGCCTCTCTGTACTTTGTGCTTTTGCCGTTGTGCCTTTGTGTGTTTTTCGGTCTCTCTCTTCTTTTAGCTGGTATTATTTCTTTAAATCATGTGCGACAAGTCATACAGCATGATGGCAGAAACCAGGAGAAGCTAAAGAAGTTTATGATCCGAATTGGAGTTTTTAGTGGATTATACTTGGTGCCACTTGTAGCACTTCTTGGATGTTATGTCTATGAACTGGTGAACCGAAAAATCTGGGAAACGACTTGGGTATTTGACCACTGTGACCAGTACCATATTCCTTGTCCTTACCAGGCAAGTAGCAGTTTCCTTTATAAATAATACTGGAAAGTAAATTAACAAAAACCCTTATGCACCACCGTGCCTACTGTGCAGTTAGTAAATTATTTACACGTTAAGCAATCAGTTCAAGAAATGTAGTGATAGTTGCTTTTTAAGTCAAAATCAGTGGTATAATTTTTGTACTGTTGTGTTGGGGAGAGGATCATTCTTCACAGTATCTATTCCTAAAAGTAGTTGCTCAGTATTTGGGTGCCTAGCTCAGTATCAAAGTACCTAAGGTGAATTTCCATCGATTTCAGTTGAAGCTGAAATCTTGAAGTGATTCTTGAAAATTGAGTCTAAATTGGATTTAAAATGTTGCTTATAACCACAGATTTAAAATCACTTTTTTTCTTCAAAGTGTAGTGGTGTAAAACACTTGAAATTAGAAAAGAAATTTCCGGTATATTTTTTCTGTGATAGCTGTCATTTGCAGGATGATTTAACATAATGTAAAGATGCCTTTTTAAAAACCAACCAACCCCCAAAAAAACAAAAAGCAAACAAAAAAACACCACCAAAAAACCCCAAACAAACAACCTGACAGCACTTCAAATTGTGGAGGTGTTCGTATTTAACATTTGACTCTTAAAAAAACAACTTCCTCGGAAAGGCTTTTAAAGTAAATCTGCCCATGTTCAGTATTCTCTATGGATTAAATCTCTTGTAAGTACATAAAACTCCCTGTAGTCGTGAGTAATTTGTGGTTTGTTTCTTTCCATTTAAGAACAAATATAAAAGAAGACACCATCAGCAAGAGAAATGCAGGTGTCTCGTGTCATCTTTCATTGCTTTGCACTCACCGTCTGTGTTTTTACTGCAATAAACTATCATTAAAGAGAGGAATATAAACAGAGGCATTATGGGATAATAAGACTTGATCCTTCTGGATTCTTAAACAACCTCTGTATCCTCTGCGTTGAAGTCAGTGTAAGCTGAGAGTAGCACAGCTCACAGATTTCTTGGTTATTTTTGCTTCCATTACCATTCTTAACAAGTGCACTTTGTCTTTGGTGGGTTTTACACTGAGCTCTAGATCAACCTAAATGGTCCAAAATAGGTTGAAAACAAGGCTCTTTTTTTTTTTTTTTTTTTTTTTTTTTTTTTTTTTTTTTTTACAAGAAGCATAAATGTTTTGTAGTGCTTAAATATAACAGCTTGGCTTAATAACACAGAAAGAGCATGTATTCTCAGCCTTTAATTAGCCTATTGGAAAGAGAATAGCAACAGGGAATGTTGCACAAAGACACACTTAATGGGATCTGTCCCTATAATAAACAGTGTGTGCTAACTGTGGAGTAGCTTAAAGTGGCGTGCTTGGCCTTGGCTTAGCTGCGATAGCTTGTAGACTTTTATTACATTGGCCAGATCAAAACCAAATAAAAACAAACTTCAATGTTACCTGGCTAACAAAAATAGTAACTTTCGTAGACGTGACTGGCAGATAAGCTAGGTAATGTAAATTAAATTTGCAGCATGGGAGCAGAAGGTAATAATCTCTTACTGGGTTAAATGTCTCAGTTCCTATGATCCTGTTCTGCAAATAGGTGGATTAATTTTGCAATAAACAGAATACTATGTAGTTCCCTGCGGCTCCATGAAGATGCTGTCTAATCTGATTAACTCTCAACTCATCCACTTACTGTTTCTTTTAAGTTGAAGGGATAAATCTTATACATACAAACTATCTCTGAAGAACATGGTTACTAATACTATTACCCCCCAAATTATCTTTCCTTTCAATTTAAAAGAAAAATATTTCCTTCTGACTAATCTCCTCTTTGTGTATTCAGCTGTAGACATTAACCAGGTCTGACTTGACTGTACATGTCTAACATTTGTCCCCAGCACAAGCCTCAACAAAGAACAGCAGCCGTAAGGAGACAGTCTCTCTTTTAAAAGTTTTGTTTTCTGCATTTAAAAAATAAATTAACAGGTATATTTTCTTCTTTGCATTTATTAAACTTTGTTATCTTCTAGGCAAAGGTGCTAGCAAGACCAGAAATATTTTTGTTTCTGATGAAATATTTGCTGACATTAATTGTTGGCATATCTCCAGTCTTCTGGGTGGGAAGTAAAAAGACCTGTTCTGAATGGGCTAATTTCTTCAACAGAAACCGCAAAAGAGAGTAAGAACAATTTTTTTTATTCCTGTTTTTAAAATGTATACTTAAAAGTAAGTTGGATTTCAGACATGTTTCTTTAAATATAGCCCAGGTAATCAAAATGTTGTCCTTAGACCCTTTCTTTTTCGGAATTTAGATGCTGCATATGGGCGTCAGCAAAATTCCATTGGAGTCTATGAAAGTTTTACATATGCAAGGACTTTTTGACAATATTCTCAGAAGATAGGCAATATTTTCCTCTGCTGATTTGTTCTCTTTCATAGAGCAAAAGACATACTGTTGTGTTCAGCATTGGCTAATACATCTCTGGTTTCCAGTCAAATGAGGGAGATAATTTCAGCCATCAATTTAGATCCTTTGATGTGTTCTGACTACTTCATTTGGCACAGTACTTAGCTGTGTTTACTATCACGCAATAATAACATCCTCTGCTTTTCTCCTCTGCCAGGCTTGTCATATTTTAAAATTAATTTTCATTGAAGCCTCCTTAGTATCGCTTTTGTTATTAATCTACTCTTCCTTATTTTTTTCTGAATCAGAATAATTCAGTTTTATTACTTAACTTTAGTAACTTTATATCTATGGATTTAAACAGATTATAAATGTAATCTCTATTTCTTGTAGTTGTAACTTTTTCTATTCCTTTTTATTCCTTGATTATTTCTTTTTAGATTATCTGTGTTACTCATAAATTATACTGTGGTTTTAGATCTTTTTATTTTTTTGGATTGCACAAGGCAGCAGTCCTTAAGCTCCTTTTATTTTACATCTACATTCCTTCATGGTGAGCTTATAGATTCCTTTCCCTCTCCTCTCCTTTTTCCGTTTCCTGTATAATTTTTCTTGTTTCAGATGCTAACTACTTTCAGCTATAAGAATTTAAAAATAATGAAGTCAATTTTGTAATGCTTACCTTTTTTTTTTCTTTTTTTTTTTTTTTTTTTCACCTGAACAAGGTTTACTTTACATAAAGGTAATTTGGTAATACAGCTGCTTATGAGCTAATCCTGCTTTCCTCTCTTAGATGATTAGTCTGCTGAAGTCATTGGACCTACTTGCAGAAGTAAGAAATGTAGAGATCTGCTTTATTTAATTGTTCCACAGACATAATTACTTTGGAGCTGTTATGATCAGATTTTTTTTTCTCCTCTTTTCACGTATAATTTTTTTTCTCGTGTTCATTAATATCCAGCTCAGATTGCATCATTGGTTGCTATTCTTTCACGTTTTTCTGTACAAAGCTATATTGCATTGTATCTGAGGTTGTCCTCTTCATTCAGTTACATGCTTGTGTTTTCTTTCAGTCCAATCAGTGAGAGTCGAAGAGTGCTGCAAGAATCATGTGAATTTTTCTTGAGGCACAATTCCAAAGTTAAACATAAAAAGAAGCACTACAAATCAACTTCACACAGATTGAAAGTAATCTCAAAGTCAATGGGGACTAGTACGGGTGGCACAACAAATCATGGAACTTCTGCAGTAGCAATCACTAATCATGATTACTTAAGCCAAGAAACTGTTGCAGAAATTAAAACCTCTCCAGAGACATCTGAGAAAGAGATAGAGGCAGATGGAACATCAGCCCGAAGAGTCGAGGAAGGTGAAAACAGTGGAGATCAAATGTTATCTAGTTCTAAACTGACCGTGGACCAGGTGGAAAAAAGAAACAAAGCAGATAGCACATGTGATATGAGTAGCTTGGCTGAGAGTATGAAAAGAGTAGGTGAAGGAAGGTAAGGCTCCTTAACTCAGTCTTTTGCTTGTTTATGTGTATTACCACTATTTTGTAAGTTTCTGTTTCTTCTCTCTGAAGAATATGTATACTCTTAGTATACAATTAACCCTCAGGAGCTGTAAAGAGTACTGTAATTCTTACAAACTATTTCATATGGCTGTGCATCTTTAGCATTTTACATTTTTGTAGGATTCTTCTTTTTCTTTTAAGCATTGAGTGCTGGAGCTTCAGCTTGTAGGATATTTTTGGAGTGTTGAACAGTGACCCTCAAGAAATGTACAGCTCCAATGCAATCATTTTGAGAGGTGACAAGTCTGAAAAAGAGCAATGGTGACCCTAAGCTTGGAAAAGTATACAGAACTATATTGCGTTTTCTTGAAAATAACATTAAGAGATATAATTTCATTGGTAAAAATGTATTTTTTCCAGTGTAATGCACTGTGCTTAAAATTGTCTCCCTGTGATTTATTTTTCATTGTTTACAGAATAACTCCTAAAAATGATTTTGTTGAATCTTCTCCATTACAAAGCAGCTGTTCCCAAATACCTGATGCCTCACAGTCCGCTTCTGTATCACTACTTGTCTACTCGGCTTCAGATGCCAGAAGAGAGTTGGATTCAGGAAACAGTTCAAACCCTTGAAAGACTGAAATTTTATATGAACTTTTTAAATATATAAAACGAATGCAGATTCTTTTACACTGGAAATAACGGATATTCTGTGCCTTACTGAAAAACACATGTGTCTTACTTTGCACTTAAATTTACTTTGCATTTAAATTTTGTTGTGGGGACAGCTAGCAATAATGTACTATATTTAATCCTATCCAGGTCTAATGGAAATTGAAGTTCTGTAGGACACGGCTGGATTGACTAGCAGTAATTTAAGAAAAAGATGAGAGAAACAAATATTATTCCCAATATAAAGAACACTTTGTAAAGAATTACATTAAAATAATGCTTAGAAAGCACTGTTACTTTTCAAGGCATAAAAGTTCCACCTGTGTCTTTGATATTTTTCAAAACTTGTGAAATTTTTTCTGTTTTGTACTGTCTCTTAAACAGCAGTATCACTTAAGGGATACACAAATTTATGAATACTCTCTAAATTATGTGTCATGATGGATCAATTATAGCACTGGTTTGTGGTAGCTTGTACACTGAATATGAAAGGGAAACTGGAAATGAATTTTGTAAATAACAGATGGCATAAGGTCAATATTTTGAACTACTGTTTTGTATGTATTGTACAAACTTGGTAAAATTAACATGCTTCTGTTAGGCTGTTACTAAAGTCAGCAGTCCTGTGGTGATCAGACAATGTTACTTAGTTCTGAGTAAAGCAGATTGTACCTTTATATATAACATGCACCACACACTGTGCATCTGGGGCAAGACTGGTCAGACCCCTCTGCATCCTGTTACAGGGACAATGCATTAGATGCAGCACAGCTTCAGAAAAATCCTTCTGGGAGTCCCTCCTGGTGTGCTGTTCCAGTGCCTCATGCCAAAGAAGAAAACACTTTGGATCCCTTGCTGCATGAGGGACAGAATCTGAAGTGTATATGCTTTGGGTTTGTGTGTGTTTGTTTTTGTTTTTTTTTACTGAGCTGCAGTGAAAGTGTATGTTTCACGTTGTTTCTATGCAAGTAAATTAATTTTTTTTAAATTCTGTAGAGAAATATCTTGCAGAAAACAAACTGTTGAGTTATTGATATACAGACTTGTCTAACAATATATTTACTTAAAAGAAGACCTTAATACTTTTTCTACAAAGCTTAGTTTTCTATATGCTACAGCAATATATTTTCTTTAAATCAAAAAGGCCTTAATACACGTAGCCTTTCATATGATAGGGTGGTTTTCAAGAGCAAGTACTACTGACATGGATAAGAATTTCATCGTTTGGCTCTTAAATCCTGACTCTGATGAAGTCTGTGTGATTTATTACTTGAGATAATTTGGAGCCAGGATTTTGCTGCTTTCTAAAGCTAAATGTCAATGATTTTTCTGAGACTGTTCAGCATCTTGCAATTGACTACTAATAAGAATTTCTCAAAATTTTTGTTATGTATATAAATTATGTTCTGATTTGAGCAGCATTCACAGTGATGCTTTGAACAGTCAAACAAAAGTGCATGTTACAAAAGTCATGTAAATACTGAATCAACAGGAGCTATAGTTCTGATAAACCAAAGTTATTTGTTTTATCCGTCATGTATTAAAAACTGAATGTGTTTACCTTTATTACAGCATCTGCATTTTAGCATTTGTAACTTATTGCCTTAAATAGGACATGCTATTTATTTTATAATTTGCCCATTAAAAATATACAGAATTCTTGCTGCTGAGAAAGATTTGAAAAATCTCCTGTGAAACTGCACACTAAGTACCCTTTGGTCTTGTAGTCATGTTTGTAAACGGGTAACTTTATACACATGTTCAGTAGTTTTGTTATTACTGTCTTTGTTAGTAATAAAATATACTGTTGTATAGTAAGAGCTTCTGAGTCGGTATTTCTTACTAACTAGATGTAGCACGTTTGTGGCTCTATTACTGTAGTATTTTTGCACCTAAGACACTTCAATGTATTTTTTCTTAGAGCTGTGTGAGGTAAGAAGTATTGCAGTGTGTTTATCCCTCCTGTGTGAGTGAGAAACTGAGACAGAACAATGGTGGGAATTGTTCACACGAACACGAAGAGATGTGAAGTAATGAGAAACTGAACTAGTTCTTTCATCCTAAAGTTTAGTGTTCTTTATTTCATGACTTCTAGTTAAAAGCCTCCTTTAGATTACTTGCGTATGCATTTCCACACTCTGTGCTTGCTCCAATCTTCTTAAAATGTTGATCCACAGTTTTAATGTATTTAATATTACGCCATTTATTTAGGTAATTCAAAAAAAGTAATGGTTTTGTGGTAACTGCTCTAAAAAGAGTTAAATTCAAAGTAATTTTGGAGTTACAGCAATACCATGGGCATGAAAATAGAACTGTGAAATACTAAGCAGTAATCCTAACGCTCATCGGAAGTGAAATGCATCAGTGGTAGAATGAGACTGGAGCCCTTGTGTGTTCCAGTGCTGCTGTACCAGAAATAACGTACAGACTGTGAATTCCCAAGGTGACCTTTACAGCTGAAGAGATTGTGATCTCTGGGTGTTTTCACCTTGAGATACCGAAGCAGTAGTTGGACAGTTAAACAGCTGTTTGAATGCCCACAGAAATGATGGGGGGAAAGAAACGGAGAGAGAAGTGGTGCAGAGATGAGCCAGGCGACGGAATTACAGGTGGGCTGTAGAGAAGCTCATAAACAGTTTCTCTAACAAAAGGTGTTTGCGTTATTTGCTTTCATCTGTTACCCGACCAAAGTTAAAACAGAAAATAGGCAGTTCATATTAAAAGGGTTTTTCTTAAACTGTAAGCATAACTTCTTACTGGAACATTTCCATCAGCTGAAGTCATTGACCCGAGACTGGCTATCTGCTGAAAGATGCACTATAAATCCAACAATTTCAAAGACTGATACAGCCATTTTAGTTGTTTTCTGCCTTTATTTGCACAAAGCTAGAATAAAGGATACTGACAACCTCTCCAAGCCTTAAAATGTGTGTGCTAAATGGTCTTTTACTTCTCCTCTTTCTCTTAATGCATCTGTCATAACTCACTTTAAAGTATGCATTATGCTGAGTTTTCAGGTTGCATGTAAAAATCTTTCAAAGGACAAGATAAATTTAACATATGAAATTGTGTTTGATTTCTGATAAACAGCACCTGAAAGCACCAATACAGTAGGTTTATGGTACATGTTTTGTATACTGTATTTTACTGTCCCATTTTGCTAATTTTTTTTTTTTAGTAAAAACTGGGGTGAAGTTTACCTAGAGTAAAATAAAATAAATCTATGCACATATTTGGAAAAAAAATAGTCAAAGTTTGAAAAACTAACCCAGGATATGGGAAAAAAAACACCAAACTTACTTTGTTTATATTTGTAACATTTAAAAGGTGCTATAGCGGATAATAAGAAAAATATCTGCAGTATTTAAAACCTCTTTAAATCCTTTTGCTTTTTGAAATGTCAAGAAAACCCAAACCAATTCAGGAATGGAGCACTAACAAGCTGAAGCATCATACTATTTCCTTTGCCAGTGTTCCACTGATTTACAGAGAACTGTAGATCCTTTTTCTTTACAGGATACAGAATATACTTGGTTTCAAGATGGTCAAATCCAGTTGACTTTCACAAGAAAAAAAAAAATAAATAAAAAGTTGAACTTCCTTAATACCGGTAAGTTTAGCATTCTGCAAAGCACTGAAAAATGCAATAGCTGAATAGGATGAGGGATCACGTTTCCCTTTGAAGTTTGACCACCCACTCTCAATGTGCAATTTCAGATCACTGCACATCAAAGGAGAAATGTGACAACCCTCCCGTGACACTGGCTGCTTGTTGAATCCGTCTTTGAAGGTATCCGGCCGCTCTCTCTCTGGCTGCGCTCACTGGTAAAAATCTCTGCCAGTGTTAACCACTGGTATTTGTGGTGATTTAGACAGCTGGCACCAAAGGGGTTTTAGAGTCTCACAAGAATAAATGTTATTTTCCATGCATTGCCTTTTTTGCGCTTACTCTTTCACTTTTATTTTTATCCCTTATTGTACTTATCTTTTTTTTTAATGGACTAGAGTTTAACTGTAATTAAAAACAAAGAAGTTGGGCAACCTATACCCCACCTTCATGAGCTTTGTAGCTCTAGTAGGGGAGCTCAGAGTATCTTTCTGATGTACATCTATGAAATCCGCTTCTGTATATTAGCCGGATTTTACTTCCTGTTAAAAAGCGCTTGAGATGCAAAGTATAATTAAAGGATTTAAAACATGCCAGGACATTTATATTTGAGCTCTTCCTTAATGCTTATTCCCTGTATTTCAACTTAGTTCATTGAAACTAAATCTAAAATAAAAGTTTGCTTTATTTCAGGTCTTATTAGTTAAAATAAAGTAATGACAAGCATGAGTAAACCGGCGAAGATCTGCCTTCATTAAACGGCTCACAGCTGCTTTCTCAGCACAAACGGAGCCGGAGAGGAGCACGGTTTCTGCCAGAAGAGCTGTGTGGAAGCAAGCAGGCTTTGTGGAAGGGAAGTGCTGAATGGGTACTCGGTACTGGGTGTAGGCGAACTGGAGGGATGCTGGTCTCCAGGTGTGGCAGTACAGTCATGAGGGGACATCAGTGTTTTAAGCGGAGAGGAATACACTGCTGTATTAGGACTCGCTCTGGACATACAAGGTGAAGAGAAATGGAAAGAAGAAACTTTACTTCCATTAAGTAGGTTTGTAAGTTGCAGAGGTGATGGTGGGATGGTCAGACACGGCCACCACAGGGATCTTAAGAGGGAGAAATGTTCCATGTTGATTGTGTATGAAGGATGACCAAAGTATCTATGTTTTTCTGAAGATAATGTGCATCCCAGTTTATCTCCCTGATGTTCTGCCTGACCACATGAAACTGGATCACAAGAAATCACACTGGTACAAAAATAAAGACACTGCAGATAGGTGCTGGAGGAAATGATTGTTAGTTAATTAGTTGATGGCTTAAGCTAGCTGGCAAGCTGCATTCTCTGCAGACCCAGGTCTACTGGTATCATACCTACTATGCAGAATGCGTGCAAGTCTTGAATGACTCCGCCGAAGACGGAGGATTTGAGGATACTGGAGCAGCTGAATGGGTTTCTTGGCACTGGGTTTGAGTCACCAGTGTTGCTGACTGGGCACAGTCCTCTCTGGGACTTGCTCTCCTTCCAGATTCCTGCAGGCAGAGCTGCGATCCAGACTTCCAGCTAAAGAACGAGTGGATGCGCTACAGGGAGTAATGATCCATACACGTGTCATCCTATGAAACGTGAGGCGGTGGCACTGACAGGGGTGTGACATGTCAGTGGGCGGGTGAGATGCAAATGTACTGGCCTGGCTGAAGTCGGGACTCACCCTGGAAATTAATCAGAGGTTTGTTTTTTTTTTTAAAAATATGATTTTAGTAGTCAAGGTCATTCTGAGAATGGCCACTCTGAGAGAAGCTGATAGTTGAGATGAGGTTCTCTATGGAGGGGAAATGGAAAGTCACCAAGCCACTAGGAAAAACCAAGAAAGCACACCCAACAGAAAACAAGGGAGGACTTTGCCTTTTAAATTAATATAGCCTCAACAGCATGAGATATTTTTAGGGCACACATAGTGAACGTTTCTCTACTTGGCAATGGGAAATTGTGAACTCATAAATGAGATTTTTAATCAACCAAGACGTGCTGTAATTACAGCAAAGTTACAGGGACAGAAGTAAGGAAACCACACTAGGAACCAAGTCACCTCACAAAAACAAAGTTAGATGAGCACCTGCTGTAAAACATATAACTCAAAGAATGACTTGAAATGACATTTTTCTTCACAGGAACCTGGTAGGTCTTTTGCTGTTCTGGCCAAACACATGAGCGAGGGGTTCAGTGTTGTACTTGATCCTTTCCGGCGCCATTGCACTACTCCGTTGTTGACTCAAGTCACATAAGATTTCTACTTTAGCACACATCATAATTATGATGCAAGAGTTTATCTGTTGGAGTATCCTCAGGGCTAGCTATGGGATGACCCCACTGATCACTGAGGTGAACCTCTCTCGCTGTGCCCAACCCAGCAGCCCCTGTAAATCCATTGCCCTTTAGGTGACAGTGGGCCATGGGGGAACAGATGAGGCAGGTGCTGCCCAGAAGCTGCACAGCCCTGCTCACGGCAAGCCATGGCGCTTCTTCACTGAGGTCACACCACCTAGGGGGGACAGTGTGGATCTGAGAAGCTGGGTCTCAGGAATGCCGTGGGCTCCAAGCTCCGCCGCTACGTTCAACGGGCAGAGCCACAGCGACCATGCATGTTCGGCTCTGTCACCGCTGGGTGGTGGCTCTGTCCCTCTCTCTGTCTCGCTTGTGAGACAGAAAGTTTTGTGCAACTGTAGTGTCCTGCGCCAATTCATTTGTTTCTGTGACCAAATCCTCTCGCATCCACAGGCTTCTGAGTATTTTGTGTGCGTCAGCTACAGTGGCTATAGACCTCTGGCTTCTGTAAGCCACCCTGAAGCACTACACAGACCTTCCCAGGCCAGTAGCCCACTCGTCATTGCGGCCTTGCTTGTCCTCAGGAACTCCTTTGCAAAGGGCATGTTGGATAAAAATAGAAATAAACATTTCAAAGTTCAAGTCCATTCCTTTAATTTCAGGATTATCACAAATTCAAGGCGCCATTTCCAAAACTGGAAGGACAGACCTATGGCAGTGCACTCCGTGAATGGCATAGAAAAAACAAGATTGTTCCCTTCATCGAAGAAGCTTTCTTGTCTGAATGGAGCATTGCAGTTCACATCCTAATAACTATTCACTAGCGGACGATTCAAGGGAAGTTAGCTTTTCAGTTCCACAAAAGGCCTTTCTATTCATTGAGGATTCATGAGGCAACCAAGTAATTTTTCTACCATCGACTAATTCGCAGCCACTCTGATGAGCAAAGGTTTCTCCTGAGCCTCAGCTCTCTGTTTGCACATGATGATTCACCAGAGGCCACCCTGTACATTTTTCTGCTCTCTGTAATCACCATCTTCTTCAAGAATTTAACTTAAAACTGGACTGAGTTAGTTTTGCCGTTCTATTATGTGCACAAGTCCTTGAACAACCCAATCTAACTGGACCTGCTTCAACCTGATGATCTCCAGATGCCTCTTCCAACCCAAGCATTTCCATGGCTGCAGCCAGCGCTGCACTGGCTGCAGTTGGGAGACAGTCTTGCAGTGGTACAGACCAGACTCCTTCAGAGTCAGACATTTGCAACCAGCAATCAATGAAAACAGGTCCCAGTATGGGCTTTTCATCATAAAGTTTACACCGTGTGTATGTCTGGACGTTCTGAAGTTATCCTCTATCAGTGAAGCAGACAGTTCTCCCAAATAGTTTTATTAAACTTTATCTAACTCTGCCTGACGATTTGTGAATGGTGTTTGGTTTAAGATATTCAATCCTTCCATTATTATTGTAAAAGCCACGGCTATAGGGAAGTGCAACTATAAATCAACTGATGACTTTGACAGAAAAAATCTGCCTAGAAGCTCCAGCAGGCTTTAAATGGAATTTTTTCCACAAGATGAGCTCCTTGGTATCTGACATATGTCCTGTTCTTGACTTGTTGTAACAATGTTAAAGACTTACCTTGATGGGAAACTTAATTAATTGGAGTAACAAAGTGTTTTCTGTTGTGCAAAAATACAATTTTTCCATTAAGAACTGCCCTGTGCTTATTCAGAAGAATGACCTAAGTAAAAAATAAACACTTACCTGCATGGTTTTTGTCTCACCCCCAAAAAATGCCATCCTGCTGTATGTGGACACAGGAATCTTCTTCCACAGACGAGCCTCGGAGGGGTTAGCCTGTTCTTTCCTGACAGTTATGTGCCTCCTGTCTTTGATAAACCCTGTTATTATGCTCTAACCTCTGCCCTGCCTTCCTGGCCATCATTCATAGAATAATAGAATGGTTTAGGTTGGAAGGAACCTTAAAGATCACCTAGTTCCAAGCCCCCTGCCATGCGCAGGTACACTTTCCACTAGACCCGGTTGCCCAGGGCCACGTCCAGCCTGGCCTTGAACACCTCCAGGGATGGGGCCTCAACAACCTCTCTGGGCAACCTGTGCCAGTGTCTCACCACCCTCAGAGTGAAAAATTTCTTCCTAATATCTATTCTAAATCTACCCTCTTCCAGATTGAAGCCGTTCCCCCTCATCCTATCACTACATGCCCAAGTAAAAAGTCCTTCCCCAGCTCTCCTGTAGGCCCCCTTTAGGTACTGGAAGGCCACAATAAGCTCTCCCCGGAGCCTTCTCTTCTCCAGGCTGAACAACCCCAACTCTCTCAGCCTCTCCTCACATGAGAGGTGCTCCAGCCCTCGGATCATCTTTGTGGCTCTCCTCTGGACTCACTCCAACAGGTCCATTCAGATGCTCATGGATTGCGTAGTGGGCTGTCAGCATGACTTGACTGTCATCTGGAGGTATGGAAACCCAAAAAGCAGAATATTGATACGACTTACACTTTTAAACTTTTCTCAGAGGCAGAAATATGACATCAGCGAGTATTATAATCCACTAAAAAGTCTGCCTCACACTAATTTTTAAGATTCAAATGTTAATATGTGTACCTGCAAAGAACTCCTGTGACTACAATGCCATGCTTATCATGTTTATGTAGAAGTTGCTGGAAGACTTGTTAAATAGGTGTAACTGCACTATTAAAGCAACAAAATAGAGGGAGAGAAGTTTTGGATTATTTTAAAATATTAAGCATGCTATATAAATAATATATTCAAATTAAAAGGTGCTAGGAGGGATCAAGGCCACGATCCCACTGATCTTTATGCAGATCCAAAGATATTTTTTTTGTGGAAGAAAATGAAATCTGTTTTTTAAACCTGTAATAAATTTCCCTGAGAGGTCTTACTTGGGTTTTCTTCTACAGCGGTACAGACGGCTCTTTGTTTCCTTGACCGGACAGGCAGGCTGCTAAGAGCCATTCAAGAAATTCAGCCGCCTTCTCTGATCTCAGCCTTTCCCACCGACTTACAACTCACCCCAAAATATCGGTGATAAAGTGAACGAGAGCTAAATGATGAATTCCACTATTAAAAGCACGAAGGGTAGAGCAGCAAAGATCCTGAGTGTCACGATGCTGAGCTCTGCAATGCAAACCCCGAGCGCTCTGCTGCTTACCCTGGGGTACGCACACGGTCCCCAAAGCAGTGCGTAGATAGGGTTGACAATCACAGACAAAACCCCCAGAAATCACCAGAACAGGGAAATGTATAAAGCAGTAAGAGTTAAAAGCAGAGGAAAGGCCCAGGTCTTGGCACTTACCTTACTGGGCCTCTTTTGGCTCAGGATCCTCAGCCTTGAACCTTCTGTAATATTCAGACACCTAAGCCTGGTTCTCCTGGTTGTGAAAAGCCACAAGTAATATAGTTGCCATCTGAGACGAATCTAATTCTGAGCGGTTAAAGCTTCTCCTCAATCCTCCTCTTCCACCAGATCTGGGTCTGTTCTGCCAGATCAGCGTCTCTTCTACCAGATTTGGGATACGGACATGGGCTTTCAGTCCCAGGCTCTGCATTAACCATGGCCAGTGGGTTTCCCAGGACAAAATGCTTGTATCTTGCCTACTGTAGCTGTTTCACCTTGTGAAGACCAAGGACTGAATAGCAGTTATTTACTGGTTGAATTCAAACGAGGGATGTAATAAATAGTATTCATAAACCTGAAGAGTTTGCACAAGAAAGGTGGAGAGACCCAGCACCCCCGTGGGCAGACCCTTGAATTCAAACATTTTATAGCTGAGGTGAATGGAAACACATGTGTGTATGAGCACATCCTTCTCTCCAGGCTTGTGCGGCTGGGTTTTGGGATGCTGACAGGTTATGTGAGGAGGGGAAAACAGCTGAAGTTGCAGTGGAGAGACTGCACTAATGGCATCAGCCTGGTGGTGTGAGCATCTGTTATGGCACTGATGGTGCCACGGTGACCTTGCATGAGCCTACAGATTGATTATGTGGAAGATTTTAGTGATATTTAAATGACCTCATCACCTTTGCTGATATGTTTGTAAAGCCACATAAAGACAAATTCTATATCATATGGCAGTATGGGTAAGATGAAGGAATCACCAGTTGGCATAATCATAGAATCATAGAATCATAGAATCAGTGAGGTTGGAAGGGACCTTTAAGATCATCAAGTCCAACCATTAACCTACCCTGATAAAAACACCACCGCTCCTAAACCATGTCCCTAAGCACCTCATCTACCCTTTTCTTAAACACCTCCAGGGATGGTGAATCCACCACCTCTCTGGGCAGCTTATTCCAATGTTTAATAACCCTTTCAGTGAAAAAATGCTTCCTAATATCCAATCTAAACCTGCCCTGACATAACTTGAACCCATTTCCTCTTGTCCTATCACTTGTCGCCAGGGAGAAGAGGTCAGCTCCCATCTCTCTAAAACCTCCTTTCAGGTAGTTGTAGAGGGTGATAAGGTCTCCCCTCAGCCTCCTCTTCTCCAGGCTAAACAACCCCAGATCCCTCAGTCGTTCCTCATAAGGTTTGTCCTCCAGACCCTTCACCAGCTTTGTAGCCCTTCTCTGGACACGCTCCAACACCTCAATGTCCTTCTTGTAGTGAGGGGCCCAAAACTGAACACAGTACTCGAGGTGAGGCCTCACCAGTGCCGAGTACAGGGGGATGATTACTTCCCTAGTCCGGCTCACCACACTATTCCTGATGCAGGCCAGGATGGTGTTGGCCTTCTTGGCTGCCTGGGCACACTGCTGGCTCATGCTCAGCCGGTTGTCCACCAACACCCCCAGGTCCTTTTCTGCCAGGCAGCTTTCGAGCCACTCCGCCCCCAGTCTGTAGCGCTGCATGGGGTTGTTGTGACCCAAGTGCAGGACCCGACACTTGGCCTTGTTGAACCTCATACCATTGGCCTCAGCCCATCTGTCCAGCCTGTCCAGATCCCTCTGCAATAATATAGTTCCTGGTTTGAAGATGCTCAGGCAGGTTTATTGCAACTGCTCCTTTTGTCCACAAAATATTTAAGGCAAAGCAGATCAGTAGTTCTGATTCAATTTGAGTATCTCACCAGCATCCAACAATGGTTGCTGCCCTTAGAAGCATTTAAACACATCAAAAGCCCGGAGAACATACGCCTAGCAGATGGCAGGGCTTACTGGGACTGAAGCAGGCGAAGGAGGATGTTGATGTTTCTGTTTTGCAGATGGTAATGCACATTGCAAGTCAAATGAGCTCTAGGAACTGCACTTACCAGAGCTCAAAGCAGATGTCCCACCGTTATTCGGTAAGACTCTTTTACAGCATCCCCAGTTTGCTTCCCCTGGCAAAGCCTGCCAGTTGGGATCTGAGAGCTTCTAGCCCAGACCCAAACCATGCTGGTGAGCAAACCCAGGTAGGGAAATGCATATGGATGCACGTGCAAATTTTGTTACCTAAAATACTGAGTAATTGCATTAGGAAGGTGTACAGTGCTGCTGTGCCGTGGGCTTCAGCTGCTGCACATCTCCCGAAGAAATTAATTCCGTAATACAGAAGTTTGGAAGTCTGGGAAGGGTCGTGCCTTAGCAACAGCCCGTATTGGTGCTGGGGACCCCTGGCCACTTGGTGACGATGCTTGTGTGAACACGCACATTACACAGAAGTTATTACATTATCTTCTTCATACATTATCCAACACGATCTTCTTCACAGTACCACCACCAGCCCGGACCAGAGGCAGGAGGGTTTGCTGAGAGCGACACACAGTTGCACAGTGAGTGCTCTGCACGGGCATGTTTGTGGACGTTCACTGAGGCTGTCACAGAAGCAATGCTATAATTAAGGGTTTACATCATGCCATAAATTTTCCCAGTGGGTTTAGGAACCGTTATTATTTACCAGCCGTTTTATGAAGTCAGCTGGGTGTATCGCTGCACTTCTCCACGAGGCAGGAGCCCGCACCTCAGCAACGCAGCCAAAGGCAGTCCTGGTTCTGAGGACGGCGTGTGACAGTGTTGATGGTGGCAGTGGGACCTGTGGCGCAAATCTCACTTTGCTGCTGCGGTGCAGCCAGTGTGGACGTGGAAAGGGGAGAAAGGCAGAAGGAGCCTAAAGTGCAGAGGTAACTGCAGTCAGACCAATATAAAGAGGTTTAGCGTTAACAAGAAGCTGGTTCTGCGCGGTCTAGCGTGAATGGCTCGACATCTTGTAACGTGCATTCCTACAGCAGAAATGAGTGTTTTTGTTAAATACTTCAGGAAAAAAAAAAGTATTGAAACTTATCTCCCCCTTCTGGAAACTCTAGCTCTACAAATCCCACTGAGATTGTGACGTACAGAACTTATCTTTCAAATATTTGTTATTTCTATTTTTAATGTTTAAGGACATACAGCATTCTTTATTTTATAGTGCTTTCATTTCTAGTATGATGAAAAAAAATATTTTAAATGAAAGCAAATTGAGATGGTTTATGCTGGGTTGCTGAGGATTTTTCTCATGTTATTAAATTGATAGTGTTCAGTCAGGCAATACTTTGATAAAAGTCCAAATTCCGCTGCTGCTCAGAAGGATTTTGTGCCCTTACCTTGTACTTCTGTTAAAATTAAATCAGGGATTTATATCCAGCTGCTATTTAATCTCTGTTTCCACTCACGGTGCATCGGGCTCCCGCTGCGGCGTTCTGCCGTTTCTTGGCAAAACAGCTCTTTCATCAGGAAGGTGTTATCATCCGCGGAGCAAATCCCTGGAGATCGGGAAGAGGACTATGTGGTGCTCCCGGGGGACCGGGAGAACGCCCCCGAGGTGCCCGCGCCCCCCGCCGCCCCCTCGGCCCGGCCCGGCCCGCCCGGGGGGGTGCCGGCATGGCCCGGGGCGAGCTCGGCGGGGCCCGGCCCGAGGGGGCGGGAGCCCCCCGGTCCCCGTACCAATGGCTGCGGCGGGGGGTGGCTCTGCCTGGACGTTCCCGCTCGGTTAGAGGATGGAAATTCCCGGCCTCCCCGGGGAGGGAGCTGAGGCTCCGCGCTCTGAAAGGCTCATTTATCGCCGCGCTGCCGCTCAGAGCGGCGGAGAGGGGCTCCTGCGCCGCAGCCTCCTCCGGGCCCCGGTCCCCGGCGCCTCCCCGCGCCCCCCGCCCGCACCATGCCCCGCGCCCCCGCCGCCCCCGCCGCCGCCGCCGCCGCCCCGCTGCTGCTGCTGGCGCTGCTGCTGGCGGCGGCCCCGCCGCCCGGCGGCTCCGAGAGCCCGAAGGGAAAGCAGAAGGCGCTCCGGCAGCGGGAGGTGGTGGACGTGGTGAGAGCGGCGGCGGGGCCGGGGCGCGGGGCTGGGGGCGGCCGGTGGCGGTGGCGGCCCCGGGGCGGCGGGCGGTGCGGAGGGGACGGGAGCGGGGCGGGAGGGCGCTTTGGCGGGGTGAAGGGGGGTGAGTGGGGGGACGGAGGGCCGCGCGGCTGCTTTTTGATTGCAAAGATCAATCAAAAAGAAAAAAAAAAAAAGAAAGGAAAAAACCCTAAAAAACCCCACCCCAACCCAGACCAAAAAAACGCCGGTTTTCGAAAAACCGGGGTGCCGCTGCGGGCAGGACGCCGCCGGGCCCGCCGCCGGGTTTCCCGGCGCCGCTCGAGTTCTCCCGTGAAGTTTTTATGAAGCCTCCGGTGTACTGAATCGGGAAGACGCTGAGAAAGGGTTTTGGGCAGAAAGCGCTGGGCTTCGGCGGAGGGGTGCGCTTTTCTGCAGCGGGTGTTGTCTGTGGGGTTTGCGGCTGCGACCGGCCCCGGCCCCGCTCCCCCCCCCCCCACCATCCCACGGCCGAGAGGGGCCACGCCGGAGGGAGGGAGGGAGGGAGGGAGGGAGGGAGGGAGGGAAGCAGGGAAGGAGGGAGAGAGGGGGGCATCGCGGCGGGAATAAAGGCAGCACTGTGAGCTGCTCCCTGCCCGCTGCACATCGCAGGGGCGACGCCGAAATCCTACAAGCCTTGCAACCTAAGTGGTAAATGCTGTTTAGTTCCTAGCAGGCTGGTGGGTCAATACCAAACTACAAAAAGAGGAATGAAAGGACGGCTCTTCAGCAGCCATTAGGTCCTGTGAAAACTGCATCTGCACGCTTACTGAACCCGCTTTTCCTTGGAGCTGCATGAATGCATTATTCCCTCTGGCACCCGGGACTGCATACCGCTGTTTGCAATTCCATTGCAACTAGAAATCTGAATGCGTTGGGACTATCCTATCTCAGGGATAGAAGGAAGGAGGGAGATTTTCCAGTCCTTGGAATGTAGAAAGCAGATGTGAAGCTATTTCCATGAGCTGCTGGATTGCCGTTCACTTTCTGTAGAAAATCAGTGGTGTGGCCATTTCTTCCATCATCTCCTGAGAGATCCCCCAAAATGATGTGCTGGATGCACCATTGGCAGCAAAGCTCCTTCCCTTTCCCACCACCTCATTACCCTTTCACTTCTATTGTGGAAATTGAATTGCATCGAGAATGAGGAGTCAGAGCACATGGAGGAGCTTATGTTTTCTGTCAGAGCGGTATTTTAGGGTCCCCCATTTGTCTTGCATCGCTCCATGCTTTCGGGTGCGGCAGAGTGAGCAGCAAAGCGTGGGTAAATCGATGGCCACTGGTTCAGGCACAGCCCAGTTGTACAGACTGCTTCAGCTAAAGCCCTTCCAGAGCAGACTGAAGGCATGCCTGAGGGGATCCTGCCTTCGGAGGACATTTTTAAAGATGTTTTATGCATTTCCAACTTAAGAAAGCATGAAACAGACTTCATTTGGCAAGCATAGATGAATTTAGTTGGAGTGGAGCCCAAAGCCCAGGTAATTGTTTCTCTCCTGTCAGTTTTTTGGGTGTGCAGTGGCTAAACTGCTCTCTCTGGTGGGAAGCGGTGCGGCTCAGGGCAGTGGCAGTGGCAGCTCGTCGTTTGGGGCAGCTCCTCATTCGGGATAGCCCTGTCCCCTCCTGGTGCCCCCGGGGAACTGGGAGGTGGCGGGTCTGAGCCTCAGCCTGCCCCCAGCTCTCCCCAGTTTCCACGTCCTTGGGATTTCTGTGGTGAGTAACCACAAGTCAAACCAGAGCCAGTCACCATTACACACAGAGTCTGACGGGAAAAGAGCAGCAAAAGCCGATGACCAGTGCTGTGTGAAATAGGAATGTCTTTGCATCATTCTCGAGGTCCCTAGGTCCGTGTGTGCTTCGCCAAGCAGCCTTCTCGCCAGCTAACTTTTTTCAAATGTGGCCTTCTTGATCATAATAGCCCACTATTTCCACTGCCATTCGCCGACAGTGTCTTCTTTAGTGAAGGCAGTAAAGAAATGCCAGCATCCATTAGTCCAACTCTCATCTCATTTCTTACTAGATGTCTTCATATAGTCACTGAGTCACTGAGCCTGTGATGCCCATACTGTTTTTTGCACCAAAGCACAGGGAAAGGAACCGCCCCAGAAGAAGAAAGTTCACCAGTCTGACAGAGTTTACCATAGTTTACAGCTCCTGTGGTGCAGATAGTGGCATGGCTTGAAGTGGGGGGAATAGCTGCATGATTGTTTTGTTTTGAAACAGGTGGGGATTAGGTGGTTTAAAATGGACAAATGGAAGTAGGTGTGAGAAAGGGGAAGAGCAGAATATAGAATCATAGAATTGTCTAGGTTGGAAGAGACCCTTGGGATCATCGAGTCCAACCATCTATCCTACTCTACAAAGTTCTCCCCTACACCATATCCCCCGACACCACATCTAAACATCTCTTAAACACATCCAGGGATGGTGACTCAACCACCTCCCTGGGCAGTCTATTCCAATGCCCGACCACTCTTTCTGTGAAAAATTCTTTCCTAATGTTCAGTCTAAATCTACCCGCGAGGATTTGGGATGAAGACTGGAGGAAGCAGTCAGTCACCAGATGGGAAAGCACATTTAAAGTAAAAGCCCTGCCGTCACCAGCCCCTGCACATTCCTGCTCAACGCTTCTGTGCTCCGCCGGCTCCACACGCGTGTGCTCCCCCCGGCATCCCGCGCTCGTGTTGCTGGGGGAAGCAGCTCTGGGCTGCACAAACCTACTCCCCAAGGAGGGCAACCCCAAATCTCATCACATATGAAGGCAACACGTGTTGACATGCAGGTTGGGAGAGCATCATTTGACCTTTCCTAATGTTGTGCTCTTAGGGAGGACATTATGTGTCGTCCTCCCATGCGTGACTTCCCACGGCTATGGATGGGGCCCCTGAGTTTGGGATTATTCCAGAGTGCAGCTTCCCATGTCCACACGAACACAGACATGCGGTGTGCACTCAAGGAGTCGGACTTACGTGGCTTGACTACCACAACATGGTTCTGGTCCAGAGGAATGGTGCCAGAAAAAAACTGGTGTTAACCTCCGCTGTCTATGAAATGTAAAAGTTTCTCTACTTTAAAAAATAAAAAGGAACAAATAATAATGAAAGCTTATTAGCTGAGACGGTTATACAAACAGTGGTGGGTTAGAAGAAAGTAACTATTAACATATAACTCTTTTTTTTTTGTTTCTGTATTGGAATGTTTTGGATCTCCTGATGTTTTTCTATTGAGTTTTAATCCTTGGATTAGGACAGTTTTTAATTCCAAGATTTATGTATCTTTTAAGAAAATAACTGGCACCTTAATTTACAGCAAGTTCTGTTGGCACTGGTTATCTTTGACATTTTATTTTTCCTTCTTTTTCCTCTACTCAAACCATTTTCTCGGTGATCCAGAAGTAGCCCATTAGCTTGTGTCGCAGCAGCAGGGGGGGTTGTGTTTTGTTGTTGTTGTTTGTTTTGTGTTTAACTTGGTCAACCTCCGAGTTAATGGACAGAAGCAGCAAGATCTGTTCTGTGTTTCAGTACAATGGCGGCGTGTGCTTGCAAGGCCCCAGTGGCGTTCCTGGACGGGATGGAAACCCCGGAGCCAATGGGATCCCCGGGACACCTGGAATCCCGGGACGGGACGGACTGAAGGGGGAGAAGGGAGAGTGCATGCGTGAGAGCATCGAGGAGTCCTGGACTCCCAACTTCAAGCAGTGTTCATGGAGTGCACTTAATTATGGCATCGACCTTGGGAAGATAGCAGTAAGTTAGCTGTGTCTGGGATGCTGCACTTCACCAACCACAGCGGGCTCGAGATCTGCCTCGATGAGCTGGGTAGCACCAGTCAGACAGATTTCCTTTTGGAGCCTTTTTCTACATGGAAGGGTGAACTTCTCAAAGGTTTCGCTACTTGAGATCCATCTCAGCTGTGTTTTACAGCTGCGTGCCCATTTCATTTCTGTAATAGTGGTTGGAAAGAATGATGTGGCTGCTGTAAGAGCACGTTTAGAGGACCAGATCTGTAACTGTAAGGCTGGAAGTCACACTACCGATAAGCTCCTCCACCTTGCCTGAAGTAGGGCGAGGTGCTTGCCCTTTCGCTCGTAAGGAACAGGAAAGATTGTACATCTTTAATCTGTTAATTGTACATGTCTTTCTAACTCCTGCTTCAAAATGGATGTTCACTGAAACTCAGTTGCAGGGTGCTGCTGCTGAAGGGTCGGTGGTGTTCAGGAGCAGAGTTAACAAGTGGTACCCAGACTAACCCACACGGTCTGTCCTCCACTGCAGCCCTGGCTATAAAACTATCAAACACAATGGTGCAAGCCTAAAGGAGGGGAAGAAATCCCAGCTCAGTCCCAGCTATAAGGCAATGCCCAGATTGGTTGGAGTAATTTAACTGCTATTGCTGTGGCTAGAATGAGAATCAGCTACTTTTTTTTTTTTTCTCACTGCCTTGTACTTGCAGAACTGTTCCTAGCCCCCCCCTCCCCCCCCCCCCCCCCCCCCCAATATCCATCACTTTAAAGGCAGAATAACAACCTCTTAAAAACCTGGAAATGTTTCTTATTCAGTTGTGGAGCTTTTATCAGAGTTTAAGCCTGTTTTGTTTTTAACCCAGACAAATCTTGTGAGCACTGTTAAATCCAGAATAGGTTGAAAACCAGAGGTTGCTACCAAAGCATTTTTGTCTCCTCTTAGGAATGTACGTTTACAAAGATGCGCTCGAACAGTGCTCTCCGCGTTCTCTTCAGTGGATCGCTTCGGCTAAAATGCAAAAATGCCTGTTGTCAGCGCTGGTACTTCACTTTTAATGGAGCAGAATGTGCTGGGCCACTTCCTATTGAAGCCATAATATATTTAGATCAAGGAAGCCCAGAGCTGAATTCTACCATTAATATACACCGAACTTCTTCAGGTACGTATGCCAAGACGGCATGAACAGCGATGGAGAAGAAGCCAGTAGCAAACTGAGTTACCAAGTGCAGAGAATACCATCTGCCACAGAAAGTCGAAAGGCTGAATGAAGAGGCAGAAGAGCGGCCAGCTAACGCTTGTCACTCTGCTGCAATAGTAGCAGTGTTAGAATTATCTATTAAGTGGTGCTTTATTACTGTGGTATTTCATGGTACTTACACCCTGTGATTTAGAAATGGGAAAGATTTCTATCCAGACAACTCTACTGAGCTCTGCTACAACATGAATAGAGACACTCTGCTGGATTGGCATGTGGAGAACCTGCCCTGCTGCCAATCACATGGTCTCATCCTGGCTTAAGAGACTGGTATTTTGCATTATCTGTGCATAAAGCGAGACCTGTTCCTCCTGGAATTTCTACTATAATTTTCAGGTGGGGCACAAAAGTACCCCCAAAGTGAAATATCTAGGAACAATTATGCCATTGCTAAGCAAAAGGCAAATTAGTGAAGTCAATCGACATCAAAGCAGCTGATGCTAGGAAAAGGGGACTAACAGCAAGTCTATGCTCTGTCTCCTTTCTGATGGTCGATACTTACACTCAGAGAAGTATTTCTAAAACCAAAGAGGTTGCATTAATTTAACAGGCTTCTGGCCACTAATACTCTCCACATTACATCAGTGGTTTAAGCTGTATTTTGTTCTTAGCTGTGAACAGAGATGTGATGCCAACAGCCTGGCTCTTTGCAAAAGACCATTTTTCTCCCTGTCCCATTTCACAACTGCATGAAATCCAACATCTAGAGCTACGATAGGTTTTTTTCATCAAGGTGTAGGTCCCACCTGTCTTCATTAACCCACCTCTAACTAGCGGTGCTAGTGGGGAAACAAAAAGGGCAATTTAAGTGGAACGTTCTACAGAAGCAGTGAATTAGGAGTGGAAAAGGTCACAGGGTGGCAATCACCTTTGCAGGGCTTAATGGTGGAAGCCAGCCATGGAGGTGTCCCTCCCTCCCCATCACTGCTAAAAAGATGGCTGGATGGGATTGAAGCCATATCCCAGCTACCAGTTTGTAAATTCAGACATTTGAAGAAGCAGGTGTCCTTCCCATTTAGCCATCCTGTGGATTGTGATTTGCTTCAGGGACTGCAACAGGCCTCAGGAAGCGGCATGGGTAAAGGCAGTGCCCAAGTCTGTAACCTGTGCTGCCACATCACTTAGTAGTTTTTATTTCATAGAATCACAGAATCATAGAATGGTTTAGGTTGGAAGGGACCTTAAAGATCATCGAGTTCTGACCCCCTGCCATGGGTAGGGACACCTCCCACTAGACCAGGTTCCTCAAAGCCCCATGCAGCCTGGCCTTGAACAACTCCAGGGATGGGGCAACCACAACTTCCCTGGGCAATCTGTGCCAGTGCCTCACCACCCTCAAAGTGAAAAACTTTCCTAATATTTAATCTAAACCTACCCTCTTGCAGTTTAAAGCCATTCCCCTCGTCCTAGTAAAAAGTCCTTCCCCAGCTCTCCTGCAGGCCCTTTAGGTACTGGAAGGCTGCAATAAGGTCTCCCCAGAGCCTTCTCTTCTCCAGGATGAACAGCCCCAACTCTCTCAGCCTCTCCTCATAGGAGAGGTGTTCCAGCCCTCTGATCATCTTCGCGGTCCTCCTCTGGATGCACTCCAACAGATCCATGTCCTTCTTATGTTGGGGACTCCAGAGCTGGATGCAGTACTCCAGGTGGGGTCTCACAAAAGTGGAGTAGAGGGGCAGAATCACCTCCTTTGACCTGCTGGCCACACCTCTTTTGATGCAGCCCAGGATACGGTTGGCCTTCTGGGCTGCGATTGCACATTGTCGGCTCATATTGAGCTTCTTGTCAATCAGCAGCCCCAGGTCCTTCTCCTCAGGGCTGCTCTCGATCCATTTTCTAAAAATGCTATTCAGGTTTCACTAAATAGCGTGAGCTTGCAATGAACTGCTGTGAAGTAGTTGTGTCCACCTTCAGTTGTGAAATACAAAGCGACTGTGTTTGCCGAGGTAACCTGATTTTTGTCTTTAACCAGTGGAAGGTCTGTGCGAAGGGATCAATGCCGGCTTGGTGGACATTGCCATCTGGGTTGGGACTTGCTCAGATTACCCAAGGGGAGATGCTTCTACTGGATGGAATTCAGTCTCCCGAATCATCATTGAAGAACTGCCAAAATAACTTTCTCTCCCTTTTTATAATCTCTCTCTATTTTTTTTTAATTTTGTACAATTTTCTTCAGAATGTACGTCTATAGAGTTGGATGCAAGTATTTGACTGAAAGGCACCAAACTCTTGCATCTGTAGTGTTTGTCTGGCCTTTTTTTGCACATTGCAGAGGCTTTTTATAATAATCATTTTAGAATATAAATATCAAATAGTTCATTAACTTTTTTAATTCCTTGTTTAATGTATGAAAATATACCACCACCATTTTAAGAATTAACTGTAACTTTTTGTATCAAATAAATAAGACCTTTTACAAAAAAAGAATACCATCTATTTTATTGATCATCAAACTGTTTAAGGTGTTTTATATGGTGTTAATGATACACAATTAATTTCTTTAGAAGACTTCATAGAAAGTTAAGAGGAAGTAAACTCAGATCTTGGCTTTAGCCTTCAGAAAACATGTAACATCTACTCCTGTGAACCTGACTACACAACAGGATGCTCTGCTGTTACAGTCTTAAGTCTCTCAACAAACTCCTGGTGACTTAACTGTGACCGAGATCATGTGGTAAGCATTAAAGACCTCATTCTGAATAACTATGTAAAAATAGACTATCTTGGCTCTCCTTTCCTATTCTGCTTCTTGATAGATATTTATCCTGAAATCCAGTCTATTATTGATCTCCACTACTAGCATGAAGATACTAAATAATTTCACAGTTACAAAACTTAATTTCATTGCTCCAATAAAATAATTATCCTGGATTTAGCCTTTCAGATATATACAACCACTTTGGTGTTAATTAAAAGCTAGATATATTAATTAGTTTGGAGGATATAGAAATAAGGCGGGTTGAAATGCCTTGGCTTTCAAAAAGTGTACTGGTGAAGTGAAAGAATGATGTCATAGCTATTTGACTGCAGCCACCAGACTGGACAAGTGATGACACTGATCATGCCAGGACAGCATCGGCTTCAGTGTTTTAAGTACTTTCTTCCACACACAGCAACTGATATACTCAAATATTTCTAAAAATATTTAAAGGGAAACAATAGTCATGTTTATATGACAAAATCAACTTTACATTAATGAAATAAAAAAACTAAGAAAAAGCATGTACAACATGCAGAAATCTACACTCTTCCCAGAAATTAAAAGGAAAAAACATTAAATCTGAGATAAGGAACTTATTTCAGCTATTTAGGATTAAATCTCAGTTTTTTTTTCTGAACAGGTTACTAGCTTTTCCCCAGGTATTTCAAATTGGTAGCTCTTGTTTGCAGCTTTTGTCAAGAGCGCTAAAGGAACACACCTGCAGCTAGGAGAGCAGGCAGGCTTTCCCAGCTTCAAGCTTAGGTGCGATACTGCTGCAAGCCAGCAAATTATACAGCTGGTATTTTGTCTCAGAAGAACTGTACTGTTTTCATTGGCTTGGACGATGGGTTTTAAGGTATCTGAGCACAACCAAGTTACTATGAGCTAAGCTATGGTGTGAATTTACAGAATGTCAGTTAACATACAGTGACTGATTGTGTACATGCCTGTATGTAGCCTGTCTTTGCATTTATCCGGGAGCACGACTAAGCTGTTCTGGGCCTAGAGCACACTAATCCAGGGTAGGAAGTGCACAACTTTTATTCTTTTCTTATGATTTATTCATACGTCTTCACAATATTTTTTGGACCCTGGGTGGCAGAGTTAACTCAGTGTTTCATTAAATTCATTCTGCATACTAGAAAACACGCAAAACCAAGTAAACACCCTCCAAAGGCAGCAGTTAGTAGCCATTAGGGATCTACAGAGTAACTTGCACAGTAAACTTCCAGTAAATTCAATCTTCAGCTAAACACACATGGAAACTTTCATAATAAAAACCAAACCAGTCATAATTGCCACATGCCCCTTTCCAGATGAGATTATCAGCTGTATCAGTAAAGGGGATGGGATCGTGGAGGGGAAAGTTTAAATTATCAATAAAGTTAAGCACACACAAAATGTGGTATGTGGCAATAGTATCAACAGAAACAAACAAGTGGATAGCTGAACTACGATTTAAAATATTGAGCAGTTTCTGTAGTCTTTCAGATTTTAACTTAAAATTGAAACCAATTCCCTAATCTGTTAATTTTTTATTAAAAAAGCCTTATTTCTGCTTCAGGTTAGTCTTCTGTTAAACAGGAAACTTCTCTAAGTGATTATTCAGTTGTTTTGCTGGATAGTATTCTCCGCTCCTTATGAAACTGATTATTTCCCCCTACCTATTGAATAATGTTTGCTAACGTATTTCCTCCTTAGTTAAGTGATACTCTCTAGATACTTCTTAATACCTTCTTACTAACAGCAGAAGGTAGATGTTATGGCGAGTAATGTATTTTTGTAAAGAACTAAAAAAGTAGAACAAACCCAGATCTCCAAAAAGTACATACCCTTGACAGCAATTATTGGCATGCAAATAAACATCATTATCTTACAAATTTATTGAGATGTACTGTAATTTAGTTTATCGCTGTCAGCAATCAATATATTCTCACAGTCCTTTCCTTAGACCAAATCTGAAGACATTAATGGATTGTTTTGTTGTTTTTTTTTTAAATAAAGTCCTGTGCACAGTATATTTTAGGCTACTTACGGATTTTTTTTCCAGAGAATATTATTGAAAATAAGCATGGTCATATTTGTTGTTACAATAGTTTGAAAACTGCATCACTATGGGATTACTAGAAAAAAACCTCATTTTTAAAATGTAAGCCTACTTTCAAATATGCATTTACTTAGTAATATTTGGTCAGATGTACCAGTAATGGAGACAGAATTGTGCTCAGAGAGAGAGAGGGCAGACAGGGAAGAGAGAAAAAATGAATTAAGTAAGTGGCCAGCGATGCACAGAACATATACTTTGGTCTGGTGCTAAAAGCAAGCCAAAAACCACAGTGCAAGTCTGTCCTGGTATGAGACAAGAACTGGGTTTCATCAGATGGGCAATTATTCAAACCCAAGAACGGACAGCTGTTTTACAAAACATTTGAGTTTCCAAACTGCACCCCACTGAGGCAGCATTTTTGTGTTGGATGAGCAATGGAATTTGGAGCATTCCATATCCTAAAATCTGACAAATAACACAGAGGTGGATTCAGAAGACACTGCTGTAAACTACATACATACTTTCTTCATGAGACTCAGACAAAGATTTAAGAAAGTTTTGACAGAGCCCAGAGTTGCTTTTACATAACGTTTTCCACTTCTGTAGGAGTAGAATCTGACCAACTGTTATCTTGAGACTTGTCAAAACACATTAGTCTGTTATTCCAGGCGGGCCAGGATGAACTGAATTGCTGCACAGCTGCCTTCACCCAGTCACAGTGCTATTATTTCACAGTTGCAGAGACATCTGTTTCAAGCAGACACAGCTGATTCAGAGAGGAAGGCAGCAATGCAGGAACATTCAGCAGAAGAGATGTTGGCAGGGTTTTACTATCTCCAGTTTCTTTCCTCAAAATACTAGATCAATTCACAGTGTCAAAAAAGCCCGCTGAACTAAATCTCTCCCAGATCATAAATATAAAAAATAAAGGATAGATTCCTTATGAACACAAGTGCGTACCTTTAATTATTTCCTTTTCTAAAGCCAAGTAAAAAACCAGACACATTTTCATAAACGACAAAGGTAATACAGCAGGCAGGAGTCACTCTGATCACATTGGGGATAATTCCTTTGTAAAATCCATGAATTCCTTCTTTCCTTTAAAGACACAGAAAAGCATTTAGTTTTAATTAATGTCTTTTAATAGAAATCAGAGATAAAACAAAGCCTGGCATTTTTCTTCTTGTGCTGTCCCTGAGAGAGGTACTTTAGGTTAGGAATAACAATTTCAGAATAATTTCTAACTCTGGTGTTTCAAGAGCCACAATATATGAGACCTTAACCCATCATTTCCTCTTCCGAACATACAATAGTATTCTGTAGATCAGTTATTTAGCCTAGGGCTTGGGGGAAGGTGGGTGTTGTGGATTTGTTTTTTTGTTTTTTTTTTTTTTTTTATTGTCTAAGTAGGAGGCAATTTGCTATCTTTCTTCATGCCACAAGAACTGGTTAAAATAACTTAAAATTTCTGCAGCCTGTTCCAAAAAGCATTTACATATTTAATTTCACAGAAGCCAGCAGGGCTGAAAGGCTTGGTGGTTTTGGGTCATTTAAGAGCAAGTGAGCTGAGGGTCAACATAACTAAGGAAAGTCAGCATTTATTTTCACAGAATTAAAGCACCTCCTCCAGAATTTTGCTTCCACTGGCCAATAAATGAGAACCTAACTTCTGCCAATTTGAATCAGAGTATTCATGTTAGGGCTGTTAAAAACTTTCAAAGACTTTTAATGTCAGCTCTCTATTTTCAAGCTTCTTAGAGGCCTAGGATATCTGGAATGATTAGTACAGTTAACACCGCTCCTGGAAAATGCTTAGGTGTGGTTTACACTGCCCTCCCTAGGGCTCTAGGTTGCATTTGTTTCATAATGTACAGCAGTGGTCCCAGAATGGCTGTATACATTCACACTTTATCAAAACTAATAAGCCTTCCTATAGACTGCAGCACTGAAGGGCACAGGGCTGAGACATCAGAGCTATTTTCGTTTTGAATTGTCTTCAGTCAAAATGCTTGTATTGCCCCTGAGCCAGGGGCGGTCCTGGAAGAGCACAGCCTCATTCACTCATCCAGGTGGCACCTCTTAGTACCCCAGGAGTTAGTTGACTCCATTCACATCTCTCCAGCAATATGCTGCAACCCAGAAACATTGTCCAAAGCAAGATTAATATTGTTTGCATACTGCAAAGGTGGCCAACCTCAGTAACTGCACAGTTCTGTGTGAAAACTCGCATGCGTCCTGTGGAGCTGAGGGAAGAGGGTTTGTGAGAAGACATGCATAGGTGTGAACTCCAAAGGTCCTACAGGAAGCTGGGACTAAACTACAAATGCAGTCAGGCCCCTATGTAACCCAGGGACATCAGTATAAACAGCTCTGGCTAGCTCACTTTCTCTTGCCAGGAATTTGGATTAGCCACAACTCCCAGCAGCACAATGCTCCTGTCACGTGTGATAATCTAAAGCAGTTCAAGTGAGACTTCATTGTTTAAGAGCCCCAAAACAGCCAACTCAATGTTATATTTTTACCCTGTAAGTGAAATTTGCTGGGGAAATGAGAAGGGAGACAGAATAAAATACAGAAGCAAGCAGGCTAGCATTGACCCTCTCCTATCTCCTCCTTTGTCCTTAGATTTTCTGTTAGTGGCATCTTGCACAAAATGACTCTGCAAAGCTAACATTTTGTTTGCTCTGAGCTGCCCTGGTTCTGCCAGTCAGCATGGAAGCCACTAAGCATAGTTCTGATTCTGTAAGTCTCACTTTCCAAGACGTAAGCTTTTAATTCTGCATGCCTACCTCCATGTCCTGCGGATCACATCAAACACACCAGAATATGTATTATGCTGATCTTGAAGACGAGCTCGCACAACTTGATAGGGATACGTTGCTGACACAGCAAATATTTTGGATACAGCTGCCATCATTATGTATTCCACAGTGTTCTAAAAGCAACAAAAAATACCAGGCTTGCCTTAAGTATGGTTTAAATTAGCCAATTCCCCAAAATTTTATTTGATTTTTCAAAGTTAAACTAAACAATACTCTAGGTTTTTCTCCCTTATAACACACACATTTTAAAAAAATGGTAACGTTTACTATATACAGTGCTACAAGTAATTCCTTGTAAAATGTGTTGTGCTCTCTCATTCCTATTAAGTGAAACACTTCCAAAAGTAACTACCTTTGCCCAACTTGAACCTGACCAGTTTTCCACATAAGTGTTTAAGACCACCTACTATGATTCCACGAAGTAGTAAAAAAAAAAACATTCCTCCCTCTAAAATTCTCAAAACACTTGCCAAAATAAGAAGTTGGTTTTGCTACAGGAAAACAGCGCTTACCAGTTGCTTGTTCCTAAAAAGTGAAGAAGTATTATTTCCTTCTATATATTCTACATTCCAATTAATGTATCAATACTTTGTACATTTGGTTGTTCTAAATAAGTTTCCACTTATTCACATGAACAACACATTTTTATTCTCAAGAATCGTACCAATTTTGTATCTGATACTCTGTTTCTATACTTGTTGTATCTCAGTTTCAAATCCTCATATGCCATGAACTGAAGTGCTCCATGTGAAGTTCCAAACAGACCAGGCACAAATCCCTAAAAAGAAAAGAATAAAACAAGGTTGAACAGCAATGCACAAAAACAATATAACAATGTTCTCCATTAATTTACAAATTGTGACTGCACAACTGTCACTGTGCTGTATGATTCAAAGCCAATTCTGTGCTGGTATTCTTAATTGCAGAATCACACAAAAGTGTAATAAACGTTACTTTTCTCCAAATGACATACATGCTAAAGACACCTAATGAGTGAGCAAAATAAAACAAGTGGCCTAGGGACTCCACAAATCAAGCTGCGGTCTTGCAAATGTGCTGTTCAGGGACTGCCCCTTACCAGGGACTGCCACTAAGCTGTTTACTTCCCACATCAGACCAGTAAGAGCAATGACAGAAGCTGGCATCACTTCAGTGAGGAGGGCAATCAGGAGTAGAGGTACAAAAAAATTCTTGTGATCAAGTCCTGCAGATAGGTAAGGACATGTGTGCATGTGTGTGTGTATATATAGAATCATAGAATCATTTAGGTTTGAAAAGATCTTTAAGATCATTGAGTCCAACCATTAACATAACACTGCGAAGTTCACCACTAAACCATGTGCCTAAATGCCACATCTACACATCTTTTAAATACCTCCAGGGATGGTGACTCAACTGCTTCCCTGGGCAGCCTGTTCCAATGCTCAATAACCCTTTCGGTGAAGAAATTTTTCCCAATATCCAATCTAAACCTCCCTGGCACAACTTGAGGATGTTTCCTCTCGTCCTATCGCCTGTTACTTGGGAGAAGAGACCGACCCTCACCTCACTACAACCTCCTTTCAGGTAGTTGTAGAGAGCAATAAGGTCTCCCCTCAGCCTCCTTTTCTCCAGGCTAAACAACCCCAGTTGCTTCAGCCGCTCCTCAGGAGTTGTTCTCTAGACCCTTCACCAGCTTTGTTGCCCTTCTCTGGACACGTTCCAGCACATCAGTGTCCTTCACACACACACAGAGACTTGCACAGTGGAAAGTTGAAGGGCACAGATAGAAAGCTAACTCATACAAGGGCTTACAGATGATTTACATTAAAGAAATAAATCTAAGATTTGGATCAGTTTGAGTGCATTCCTCACCTCACATCCCAAAGCAGCCCTGCAGAGGTGACCAAAGGTGTAACAAAGCAGACTGGGAAATGCTCGCCATTTGTAAGAGGCAGTAATGGACAGTAAGAGTATAATAAGAAAATATACAGAAACATTTTCTTTCAAAAAAGTTGAAATGAAGGGGGAAAACAGGTATTTTCTGAAGTGTCTCTACAAGAAAGAGAAGGCAGCAGTTCCTTCAGGAGCAGGATTAGCTCAGTTGAAAATGAGCTGACAGCTGTATAGTTTCGAGAAGCACTAATTCTCTTTTCGAAGAGTTGGTCATCTACAGTGGAAAATACAAATAAATGGGGAATTAATCATCTTGGCCAGAAATGACTTAAGGGAGGCAAAAGCTTGCTGGAAACTGCTGCAAAGGGACAATTATAATGGAGTAAGTGATCAAAATGTGGGTAAAAGGACTCAAAAGAACGAAGATTTCCCCCAAAATACTGGTATAGACCAGTTTTATCTTATTTCCCATGATCCATTCAGGTAAGACAGAGGAATTAAAAGATGTGTCCAGACACAAAATGCTGTATTAGACTAAACTGGAAGCCCAGAATGTTGAATAAAGACTTATCAAAATACTACTAAGAGCCTGGAGAAGGAGAAGAAAAAGAGAAGGGATCCTGGTAGGAGTCCACTGGAATAGCGTAATAGGACAAAATGATAAATTACTTCATATACTTATAACTTGCAGAAAAAAAAGAAAAAAAAACCTAAAACAACAGCAGGCACAGAAACTGCACAGAGCTTCTACCACTTCAGAGATTAGCTCTCTGCATGCTATAGATTTCTTAAATTTATGAGATTACAGCCTTTCAGGAAGTGACTTTTAGGATCTCTTTGATAAATGAGAACACATTTCTTCTCTCAGTAGAAAATAATGGCCATAAACTAATCATCAGTGACCATGATCTGACAAAATGCATTAAGGGCTAGCTAAAGTCCCAGAAAATACATTTCCCCAAATAAGAACACATGGAATCAAACCAAACATCTATATGTCATCAACTGTGAGCATAATCACAGAATTTTGTGAAGTATGAAAACAAAGAGCCACAACAGAGGGAAAAGGACAACTTTGGTTTTCAGAAATCCTGGATCAGAAAAGAAAATTAACCAGTAATATAAAAACAGAAGAGAAGGAACAGAAAAAAAAACCCCAAATTATCAAAAATATCACAGAAAAAATTATCTGGGTCAGCAGAGCAAGGAACAGTACAAAATTTATGTATAGTGATAGCAGGGAAAATCTTCACAAACATTTGCCCATGATTAGACAGTAAAACCATTAAAAAACAGAGGAAGTAATTGCTCTCTACTTGGAAAGACTTAGAATGATTTCTTTATATCATAGGAGCATGAAGTAATATTTTCCCCACCAACAAAAGAAGAATGTTAAACAACATTTAAGAGTGCTGAACTCTTAAATTTAAGCCAGCAGATTTGGATAACTTGCACCCAAGAGTCCTAAAGCATCTACTGATGATATTTGCTAAATGAGTACCAGCACACTCTAAGTCTTGTGCTGATGGGGAAAGCTTCCAAAGACTGAAGGACTTTTAATGTTGGGCCAATATTAAAAAAACCCAAGAAGGGAGTGAGACAACTGTCAGCCAACGCGCCTCAGTAAAATAAGAGCTGACCCAGCGTTCTATTGATCATACAAAACAATATGTTCTTATGGAAAAATGTTTCAAAGCAAAACTGCTTTCTTGACAGTAATGAAATATCTTGGCTGAGGAATTTTTTGAAAGATATTCCTATTCTATTTTCTTATTCTTACTATTTTACACAAAAATCTTTCTTGCTACAAAATTTAACAGAATTTGAAATTTATTTTTTATCTATAATATGACTGTGAAGATCAATTTTAAAATAATTTCACTTTATGTACTTCTTGTTACTTTTTACTTTAATATTCAAAAGATATCTTTAGAAGATTTTTGCCATGAGGGCTTGACAGGATCAACAGTTGCTTAAAAAAGCCCTGTTTGAATTCTCTTTTGGAGGATTAGAACAATAGACAGAATTCAATACATAATTAGAAATTTAAACGGTAAAGCATATAATTCTGAACAGTAGACAGTAGGAAAAAAATTTCAATTTTAAAGTTGGCTTAAACAGTGGTAAGTGCCAAAGATCCAAGATAAGAGAAAAACATCCAGTTGGTTAGTGTTTCAAAGGTCACCCATAACAATGAAAAGGAACATAGGCAAATGTATGTAGTGGAAAGTCTATGCTGCTTACTAAAGTAGGGAACAAGGTTCATTTGGTGATGTACTTGCATCGCTGCCTGAAGTGTCTGAGCGCGCTCACACCAGAGCTGCCTCTGCTGTATGTTTTGAAATAATGCAGCAGATTGTCCTTATAATATCTTTAGTGTTGTCTTCATTTGGGTTCTCAGTGTACCAAAAACCAGTAGTATGAGAGTGCCCCACACTGACAACTTGTGCGGAAAGACACTGGAAGTATGCCATTATCTCTCTATGCATTTTGATTCCTTCATGGTGAAAAATGATACCATCTTTTACGTGAAAGTTACTTAATCTTTTGTCTCTCTGTAGAACCTGGGACTAAAGCTAAAATCAAGATGGCCAAATCTCAGTGGATTTTGCTATATACAAGTACAAAGACATAGAAAGTCATTAGCTTACAAGGTTCACATTTGCAAGAAGGAAAATAGCATAAGCAAAAGTATAGCAAAATAAAGAGAGCTACGTGCCTTAGAGATTAATGGACTGGAAAAAATATTTTATCCTCCGAGTATAGAATCTCGCCTACCAAAGGCGAAATGACAATACAGAAGTGTACAATGCATTTATTTCGCTTGGTAACAAGCACACATTACTGCTAGGATTTTGTTGTTGTTGTTAGCATACCACATTATTATTCTCAGTCTTGATGACTCTATATTTTCCTTTCACCTTCTTAAATTTTCTGCACTTCCTTTTTATTTTACTGTTGTCTCTTAAGCATTGCTTTATTTCTAATTGCTGCTTCTACATCATCGCTGAAAGAGAACAAAATTGAAAATACAAATACAGAGACATGGAGGCCAGGAAGAATGTTACTTGCATTCTTGATTGATGTTTTAGTAGTCAGTGATCCCAGACTTGACATTTAACAGTTTCTCAGGGGCTCAGAGATATTTTATGTTTTTCTGAAAGTGCCAACTCCTACAATCTTATGAGTATTTTACAATGCTTGGTCTCTCCTGCCCTATCCTTGAAAAGAACTCTACAGCACTCTTAACATAGAGATGGTTGCATGACATTCAACTTCATGGCAAAGTTAATTTTTAGAGATCAGATCTCCAACAGATCTGTAAGCGTGTTCAAATTACATAACCTCAAGCTGTTTTTTTTCCTCAGTTTGGTGTGCAGCAGAGCAGCTCTGTCCCCAGTCACCCAGGGGACGGAGGCCAAAGGACAAAGCCTAAGAGATGGAGGGTGAGGATGATCATTGACTAGATGATTACTGGGACAATCCGTGAAGGATCCTGCCTTTTCAAAACCAGGCCAAGTTCTAGAAGAACAGGTTATTGAGGAACCCAGCTTCAGATGAACTATAGTTTAATGAATGAACAATACCTAACAGAGCTAATAAAGACAGTTTTGATCCCTGCTAGAAAGATTGAAGCATCCTGACATTACTAGCCTTGTGCTCCAAAAGACTTAAAGGAATTGTTCAGACCAGTAACAGCATTTTGTGCAATAGAGAGCAAGATATGGAATTGCTTGGACAGAAATACCATTCTTCAGAAGACTAATCTCAAATTAATCAGAAAGAAACTACTTCCAGATTTTATTTCCAACCTGTGGTGGTATTCTCCGAAATCCCTTTATTTGCTATAAGGAACTCTATCTGAAGTTAAGATTATGAGGAAACCAAAGACATTCAGGTGCACGACAGCTCCTGCAACTCAGGGCAATTAACAAAACTTCAGCTGTCAAATTTCAAATAAAGCAAGAATGAGAAAAAATGAAAACTCCCCCAAAACCAGAAAATGAAGGAAGGTTAAAGTGTGGACAAGTCAAAGAGCCACCTGAAGAGGTGCCTTTTTCCCCAGTATAGACAAGGTTGAGAGAATCTTGACGTCAAATGAAAGTTGCTCAGTGTGCAGAGTTATATAGGTCACTCAGGACCTATCTAGGTCACTTTCTTTGCAGATTTAAGCAAGTTAATTTGCTCTTTCAAAGGAAGTACCTGCTTTAGTTCCCCACTTGCATATTAACACTACAAAGTAGTGTCTAGTGCCAAAGGCAACACATGCTTCCTGCAGGAATAATCTGAAAAGTAACTTAATGGAAAGACTTTTTAAACCCTAAGAGAAGCAAGAAAATAGAACTCATCTACATAGAACGGAGCAGACATCCAGGCAGGCAAATCAGAAATCCTGACAATTTCAATTTGGGAATAAGTAAGGTGCCTTGTTCCTGGTGTCAGAATTTGGCATTCATTGGTACATAGCATACTAGTCTTTCAGCAGAGGAAGGATTATATTTTTGACTGCAAATAAAAGAAGTTAATGTTCAGTAATCAGGACAATTCCTAAGAGATAGTGGTCTTGTTCTACAGCATTGCTTGCAGACGAGCCAGACTGAACTAAAATAGGTTTCTTCACACCTTCCAGGCACTGATGAATGCATCTCAATGTCATGGCCTGAAGGAAGTGGAGGCAAAAAGTCCAAATCCACTTGCCATCTGTTTCCCTAAATTAAAGGAAATAGAAAACCCCCACATATGCAGACCATATTTAGAAGTCTGCAAATTTTATGGATCTAGAGATGACAGATTACAGACCTCAATAACTAGAGGGCAAATGAGCAGTTGTGAAACCGTCCATTGTGGAAGAAAAAATTAGCAACCACTTTAGTCATATGTTATGTTCCACAAGATGTCAGAAAGACAGAGATGAGGGATGAGGTGGAAGAAAGCACTAGCAGCAAGATAGATTACGCTATTGCTGCCCTCCTTATCCAAATTCTAATTATAGGAAGACTCAAAAAAATTAAAAAGCAGCTTGTAGTTTATTCTCATTTCAGCATTATCACCTAATAGAAGGTGGCTTAGCCATAAAGCTTACACCCTATTCTTCAGTGATTTCCTACCTTTCAACAGTATAATAGCTTTTCTTCCGATTAAGCCTTTTCTCTGCAGTGCTTCAGTGAGAAAGAAGACTCACAGAACAAAAGTAAGTGAGCTAATACAAAATATGACTTTTTTGTAGATGAGTATTTACAAGTCTCACCATGGTACTGAGTAGTGCCAGCTAATCCTGGAATTTTTCTGAAATTTTTTTACCTTATATAAGCCACGTATGCCCTCCATCTTGTATATCTTTATAAGAGCATCAAACATTCCTCTGTATTGCCGCTTTGATGGATCAACACCAGCATTATATTGTAGCACAAGTCGTGTCTTCGTTACCCATATTGGGTTTGTAATACAGAGAGTCATGGCTCCTGAGAACAGATGGAAGTTAGACTGATTGTTATGCCAAGTCCAAAGCTTGTCCCACTTTGTTCATTCCAGTGTAACACAGGCTTCTACAATGACAAAACTACTTATCCTACAAGAGTACTCACATTACTTAAAACAAGTAAAGTTTATGCCCATCATTGTTCCCTCTCTGCCTTCAAAGCTCACGATCAAGTCCAACTTACTCCTGCGGTGATACTTCTGCAGAGCATATGGCTTTTTGCATATTCCTAGTACATCCCATATTTTGCCTCACCTCTCCACAGTCAGTAGTGTAATTTCTTAAGGTACTCCTGATTATCCAAGTTATTCTTTAGGTATACAACTGTTCAAAATTTAATGGACACCTCAGTCATGAGAAATTTTCTTCATCATATTGACAGGTTAATAGAAGCAACCTGTTACAGCTTTATAGGTTATTGAAAATACAGTTGTAAAATAACCCATTACTATTTTTCACATCAAACAATATCCCTCATATTTCAACATTAAATGAATGCTCCAACATCCTAATAAAAAGTCTTCTCAATTTCCTAGCTTAAATAGAACACAGAAGCATGTACAAGAACATATGTTAGAAACAACATATTTAAAGTCTTGCTGACAGAAGCTGTATTTTTATTTCAGATCTTTAGTTTCTAAGAAAACTTTGACCATAGATAAAGATTTTCAAAGACCAACGACCAATTCACTTATTCAATTATCTTCAATAGGCTTTCTCTTTTCCAGGTCTAAGTGTTAAATATTTAACGGGTTAACAAGCTGACAGCAGCATATTTATATAGTTGCATTTTGGGACTCGATATAGTACTAAATATGGAAAACATTTATACACAATGAAAACAAGGTCAAAAGGTATTTTCACAACTGCTATTTCTGAGCAAAACTGAAAAGACCACAGTGGTCCATCTATTCATCTTAGACATCATTAATTCATTTACAGACAATAAATGATTGCATTTGGACCCGAACACTTACACTTGCCACCTGTAAGAAAAAGCAGCACTGACACACAAAGGCAGGGAGCAACATATGGAAAGGCTAGAAGCAAACATTAATCTTCTTTGCATTTAAACTCACCAGCCTCTGCAGCTGACACTAGGTGTTCGGTTGCACTGAGACTTTCCAGCTTCCCTTCCTTCTTGTAAGCTTTGATGGCATTGTAACTGGAAAATGTAAAATATATTTTGGTAAAGGTGAAAACAAATTTACATCACTTAAAAAAAACCCCAAAACAACAAAACACCTCACTTAAGATCATGGAAAACATTAGGTGGTACACACCCTTTGAAAATAGGTATCTAAGCAAACAATCTTTGCTTAGCTGATTGATCGATCTCTGAACAGTTAGCTCTTAAAAGCGAACTATGGCAATACGTATTTAAATTGATAAAGTATTGCTGTCAGTATCAATGAGACTGCACCTTGAAACAGCTATCGGATCTCAAGAATTAACTTCTAAAAGAAACCAATTAGATAGCCTCCTTTTTATCAAGAGCAACAGTGACAGGTATCTATCCTCTAGCTCATAAATGCACTGAGTTTCTTCTCTTGATCGAGGTTCCAGTCTTTGTGGATTGAGAAACTGTCAACAGGAGCTGAACCGTCAATAGGAACCTATAGCAAAGCTTGAGGACTGAAGTACAACAGTAACAGAATCTAGACAACTGACAAGTGAGGTTTCTATAGGCATAGCAACTAAGTATTCCCTGAAGTGTTTCAATTAATAGCAATCAGCAGTACATCAGGTAAGCTACACAGCTAATAAAGCAGAAAAGCTTGATTATTAAGAAACGGGCTTTATAACCAAAGCCCATCAACTCACAAAAACAATGAAAGAACTGAGTGTCACTAAAATTATTAACGATCAGTTAAACATTTAGTAGAACACTTTATCATGTTCTCTAATCCTTAACACAGCAGTTTAGGTTTTTATTTTTCATGAGGGTCTAAGCACTTTAAGAGGATTCTTCATGAATGATGTCACCATCTCTCAAGTTCCTTAGTACTTTCACAGCATCAAGGGAATGCACCGTACTTGACAAAGTAACAAGTCTTTGACTCAAACTGCTTAAATTCTAAAACAAACCATAATAAAGTTTAAAAGACCTGGACTCACTAAAAGAATCACAAGATTATAAACCACTTAGCACATTTTTATACCCTCAAAAGAAGACGCAGTGTATATCTGAACATTACATTGCACAGGATATGACACATTTTACAGTTCTACTTACAAGAAAAAGTAAAGTCCCCAGGAAGCTCCTGCTCCCAACATGTTTGGAGTTACCCCTTGATATAAGCCTCGTAGTCCTTCATGCTTCCAGACAGTGGTCATACAGTGGAGAATCCCATTGTATTTTGGCCTCAGCTCCAATCCATCGCTTACTATAAAAGAAAGAAATCATACTGGAAAACATTTCAGGAAGTATGAAGTTCAGCTGTGTAAAAGCCACCACAGGAGTACACAGCCTCCAAAGCAGGTTGCAAACGAACACGAAACCTAACCGATTGGCTGTATTTTAAAAGTATTCTTTTAAAAGTATGCAAGAGTTGGGGTTTACAGCTTCGTAGGTCTCGTTAAAGAACTCGGGAAAAAAAAAAAGGGAAAAATGAAACAGAAAAAAAAGAAAAAGAACTTTTAAGGTCTCTGCAAGAGGAAGGTTCCCATCTCTCTGACAAGGCTAAATAAATGCACCACTGTGCATTTTTGGTGACCAGCATCTTTGAAGTTTTTTATCTCTTCTTTTTAGCGCCCTAGAAATTTTGCATCATATTTCAAGTGACATGTCTTTGACAACACGTTTCTATAAGGAGTTTAGAAAAGCCCCAAATAAGAACTCTTAAATTCAATCTTCCACTTTAAAATTATCTATAAATATCCAAATATTTTCAATGCATCATGTCTTATTGATTCCAAAGCCAGTTTTTACCAGACCACTCAAAGGTTATTTCCATAAAAAATTCCTGTGTTCTCATTGAATGGGTTTGCAGGAGAACACAAAATGCATACACTTCTCCCACCCAGTAACCAAACAGCTGGTTGTCCAAATACTCAGAAAATATCACTGTGGAAAAGATAAAAAAACATGCACGTTTTTGTTTGATAGATTTCATTTAGAACACAGATATTCATGTGGCTTACAGTGGTAACTACTATTGCTCCTACCGTAACAGCAAGATAGTAAGTTGGTTACTGACAACATGTGGGATACAGCGCATGGTGAGATGACAAGAGGTAACAGACACAAGCTGGAACAGAGGGAATTCTGACCAGAACTTTTTCTCCATCAGAGTGCTCAAACACTGGAAAAAATTGCCTGAAGAGGCATCTTTGGAGCTACTCAGAACTCTAGCAGACAGAACCCTGAGCAATCTGATCTAAGCAGACCTTACCCGTGTAGGGGGAGAGCTCCATAGACCTCTTCTGACCTAAACTACTCTATGCAGTAGCTTTCATTCTTAATATAGACATAAGGCTAGATTGCAATTTTACTGAAAATTAATCTCAAAGTTTTACAGTCAGCATAGTTTTTGTGTCCTGGGAATCATGAATTTCAGATGTTTTCTGTTCAGTGACACATTTATTATGCATTCTCCTTTGACCTTTCTGTACAGCACTGTACATCGTGACTTCAGGACTAAAGACAAAATGTTTTTTCTGAACACATTGTGACAAGGCCTCAACACCTTGACAATCACTCAAAACTCAAACACAAATTAAACACCTCTTTTCTCCATCCTGAATGAGCATTGCTAGATCTTTTCCAAAGACCTTTCCAAATTTTTTTACCATGCTGTCATTAAATCAGGTTTATAAAGATATTAAACAAGGTGGGAAATCAGAGACATGAATGCAAGTCTGTCTGTCAAGGACGCTGACGAGAGTCTTCACAACATTTGATTTCTGATCTCAGTTCTTACTTGCTGATTGAAGACAAAACATAGGAGTCATTATTTTCAACCCAAACAAGCATGTAAAATTATACCTTTCTTTCTCTCTGTACAGTCTGACTAAAAAGCTCCCTGGAGGTAAGGCGGAGAAAGTTTAATGCTGGAGTACCAGCAAATAACTTAGGTATAGTCCAAAAACATACCAGTGCAGCCTCCAACAATGGAAAGAAAGGGTCGTTAACGACAATCCTACACAGCAGGAAGAGCCTACATTCTTAAATGACACCCAAACTCAAAGCATATCAGCATCTTCTTCTCTCCTGTGCCAAAAGCTGTATTTTTCAGGTATCAAGAATCACTACATGAGCTAGTCTGCTAAAAGACAGACTTCAGATCTCAATGATTTGGAACAAACTTTTGCAAAAAAGCCATGAGCTGTGGTGAGTCCAACCAAAACCTGACAGATGGAAATCAGGAACAAAACTGAAACCATCATATAGAATCATAGGCTGTCAGTGACCTCCAGAGGTTATCTAATCCACCCCCTGCTCAAAACATCTAATTAGATCAGGTTACTCAGGGACATGTCCGGTCGGTTCCTGGACATTTCCAAGGCTGAAGAGATTACAGCCTCTCTGGGTAACTGCTTCCAGTATTTAACAACTCTCACGGTAAACATCTTTTTCCCTAGTAAATAACTGGAATTTTCCATGTTCCCACTTGTGCCTGTTCCATCTTGCTATTCACCTGCACTATTCACCTCCAAGATGAATCTAGCTCCACCTTCTCTGTGTCCCCCAACCACATAGTCATAGACTGCAATAACATCTCCCCTCAGCCTTCTCTTCGTGAGGCCAAACTGGTCCTGTTCTGTCAGCCTGTCCTCCTACGTCGCGTGCTCCAGCCCCTTCACCAGTCTGGTGGCCTCCTCTGGAACCACGCCAGTATGTCAATGTCTTCCTTGTACCGGTGAGCCCCAAACTAGACACGATACTTCAGATGTAGTCTTACTAGTGCGAAAGAGAGAGAAAGGAGCACTTCTGCCAGTGCGCTCTTTGTAACACAGCCCAGGACTGGCCCACACTAAGATATACCAGAGTATACCAACTCAGCTTTGCACAAAGCCTGCTGGGAAAGGTAATGCTTTAAATTTTGTAAAACCTCTCTGTGACAGTTCACTACTTGTGTTGGATATCTTAAACACCCATGTATCAGTTTAAGATAACGATCCAAAGATACAGCCAGGCGTTTCAACCTCTGTAAAAAAGAATGATAAAGGGCAATGTGTTTCTCATATTAACAGCCAAATCGATAGGCAGAAGCCGACATGCTTCCCTGCAGAAAAACAAACAAGTTAAGAGTTCTCTGCAAAACAATACCACCACTGTTAACAAGCGTGATTCTTGTAAATCTACTGTTATGCTTTGAGTGTTGAAAATCTTTGGCATAAAGGTGAACTTTGAACGGTGGCTTGAGACAACGCACCCGCTGAGACCAGGCAATCTCGCTGTGTCCTGTGGCACTGGTGGTCACCACGGAGAGGGCACAACCTGGCCGGGGCTCTAACCTGCCCGAAAACAGCCTGAGGCACACAGCACCTTTTATAGTCCCTAGAAATGACAGGAAAGTTAAGCTTTGGGATCAGGAGTGGGGAAGAACGGGTGATGGTCCCCTTCGGTCTAAGGCTTGGTTATTCCTAGCTGCGGGGCTTCCCTGCCAGCGCCCGCTGTCCGGCTTGGGGACAGAGGGCGGGCTCGCCCGGCCTGATCCCCCTCAGGAAAACGCCTGGGCACGGGGGAGCCCGCTGGGATCCGGGCGCGCGTAGCTCGGCCTGCCCTTGCGGCCCTCAGGCTGCGGGGGGCGCCGGCCTCGGGGGCACACACCCCACCGGCCCCGCGGGGGCAGCGCCGCCCCCCCCGCCCCCGAGGCACCGCGGCCTCAGGGCTCGCAGCCCCTCCGGCCCGGCCCGGCCCGGCCTCACCTGCGAAGCGGATCTTGACCAGGTCCAGCGGGTGGAGCACCAAGGTGGAGACGACGCCGCCGCTCAGCCCCGCCGCCAGGTTCTCCAGCTGCACGTGCCGCAGGAGGGACCGCACGGGCGGCGGCGCCGCCGCCGGCGCCTCCACGGCGCACGCGGGGCCCTGAGCGCTCATCGCCGGCGGCGGCGGCAGCGGCGCGCGGGCAGGGGGCGGGGCGGGGCGGTGCTCCCCCCTTCGCCCGCCCGCCGCGGGCTGACAGCTGGTCCCAGCGCTGCGAGGAGCAGCGTCTCGCGAGAACAGCCCACGCGGCGCATCCGGTCACGTGTGGGGGAGGGGCAGGGGCGCGCGCTCTTGCCGGCGGGGCGGAAGTTGCAGCAGTAGCGGCGGCGTGCGGGATGCGGGTGAAGGTGCTGAGCCGCAACCCCGACGATTATGTCCGGGAGACCAAGCTGGACCTGCAGCGCGGTGAGCGAGCGGCGAGGGGGGGCAGTGTCAGGGGGAAAGGCGCTTGGGTGGCCGCCGGCCCTGCCCCCCCACCCCAGCTGCCCCCGCCCCGGCTGAGGAGGCGGTAACGGTAGCCGTGCGCGTGCGCCCGGGCGGCCCGCCCCGCGAGGGGGCGGTTGCGGGCCTGCGGGTGGAAAAATGTCGGGTCTCCCCTCCCCCGGCCTGGCAGGAGCCGGAATTTGGGCTCTCGGGGTCTGAAAGGCCGTTAGAGCTGGTGGTGGAGGGGATGTTTAGTCACCGTTGTGGTACTCCGAGATGGACTCTTGGTATTAACCCAGGTTGCTCTTAGCAGTCTTTTACACTTACTACTCTTTCTTTCCTGGTACAGCTCGTCCTGCTTCTTGCATATCTCATATTAAAACTAGCAAAATTCGTGTAGGTTTTCCGCGTTATTTTTAGATGCAGCAGCTGTAGCCTGGTAGATGAGATGATGACTTCACATGCTCTGTTCTGCTCGTCTTCCATAGAGCTGATCGTACACAGCCCTGCAGGTTCACTTGTGTAACGTGATAGAAATAAGGTTTAGTCTCTACCTAGTGTCAGAAATAAAGTTTGTAGAATGGCCACCCTTTGTCAGAAGGAGCAGGAACGTAACTGGGTGTCTTGGATGCGTTAAATCAAACTATTTTGAGCAGGACAATACACCTATAGTATTTTAAATTGCCTATACTTCATTATTTGATTGAATTGGAGGTAGGTGACTATGTTGTGTGAAGTAGCACCCGTAACTAGCATTCTCTAGTTATTTATTTGCTGTAACGTGCTTATAACATGGAAAAATGTTATTGAAGTTACTCACTGGAATAGTGGCTGAACACATGTTAATTTTCCAAGTGTGATTTGTGTGTAAGCTGTTAAATCAAATTCTTTGTCATATTACAGAGTGATATCTATTTCTATTTCATCAGAGATTTTGGAGGTTTTGATATGCATTAAATAGTCTTCAGAAACCAGCAGGCTGAGTATCAGTTGTTAATGAGCGATGTGTTGTCAGTTGCTCTGCTGATTTTTCAACCTTTTTGAATGAAATGGAACGAAAGAGACAAAAAACAGAAGCACAATGTCCATATCCAGTGTCTTTCTCAATTTGTTGTAAGATCACGGAATCATGGAGTTTCAGAGTTGGAAGAGACCTCTAGAGGTCATCTAGTCCAACTCCCCTGCTAAAGCAGGATTGCCTAGAGCACATTATTCAGGACCACATCCAGGCGGGTCTTGAAAATCTCCAGAGAAGGGGACTCCACAACCTCCCTGGGCAGTCTGTGCCAGTGCTCTGTCACCCTCACCTTAAAGTTTTTCCGTGTATTTGAACGGAACTTCCTGTGTTCTAACTTGTGCCTATTGCCCCTCATCCTGTCACTTGGAACCACTGAAAAGAGCCTGGCTCCATCCTCCTTCAACCCACCCTTTAGATACTTGTAAGCATTAATAAGGTCTCCCCTCAGCCTTCTCTTCTCCAGGCTAAAGAGTCCCAGCTCTCTCAGCCTTTCCTCATAAGGGAGATGCTCCAAGCCCTTAATCATCTTAGTTGCTCTTCGCTGGACTCGCTCCAGCAGTTCCCTGTCCCTCTTGAACTGGGGAGCCCAAAACTGGACACAGTATTCCAGTTGTGGCCTCAGCAGTGCAGAGTAGAGGGGGAGAATGACCTCCCTCGACCTACTGGCCACACTCTTCCCTATGCAGCCCAGGATTCCATTGGCCTTTTTGGTGATAAGGGCACATTGCTGTGTCATGGATAATTTACTGTCTACTAGGACCCCCAGATCCTTCTCCTCCGAGCTACTTCCCAGCAGGTCCGCCCCTAACCTATACTGGTGCCTACCATTCTTCCTCCCCAAGTGCAGGACCTTGCACTTGCACTTGCTTTTGTTGAACCTCATTAGGTTCTTTTCTTTCCAGCTCTCCAGCCTGTCCAGATCATGCTGGATGGCAGCACGGCCCTCTGGGGTGTCAGCTACCCCACCCAGTTTGGTATCATCAGCGAACTTGCTGAGGATACACTCTGTCCCCTCATCCAGGTCATTAATGAATATATTAAACAAAATTGGACCGAGTATTGACCCCTGGGGGATACCACTGGTTACAGGCCTCCAACTAGACTCTGTGCCACTGATCACAACCCTCTGAGTTCTGTCACACAGCCAGCTCTCAGTCCACCTCACTGTCACCTCATCTAGCCCATGCTTCCTCAGCTTCCTAATGGGGATGTTATGGGAGACAGTGTCAAAAGCCTTGTTAAATTCGAGGTAGATGACATCTACGACTCTCCCCTCATCCAGCCAACCGGTTATAACATCATAGAAAGCTATCAGATTGGTCAAGCATGATTTACCCTTGGTAAATCCATGTTGACCACTTCCAATAACTTCCTGTTCCTCAACATGTTTGGAGATGACATCCAGAATGAGTCGCTCCATTACCTTCCCAGGGACAGAGGTGAGACTACCCGGTCTGTATTTCCCTGGGTCCTCCTTCTTGCCTTTTTTGAAGATCGGAGTGATGTCAGCCTTCCTTCAGTCCTCAGGCACCTCTCCTGTTCTCCATGACCGTTCAAAGACGATGGAGAGTGTTCTAGCAATAACATCTGCCAGTTCTCTCAGCACTCGCGGGTGCATCCTGTCAGGGCACGTGGACTTATGAATGTCCAGCTTGGCCAAGTGGTCTCTGACCCGGTCCTCCTCAACTGAGGGAAAATCTTCCTCTCTCTAGACCTTCCTCCTTGCCTCCAGGGTATGGGATTCATGAGGGACAACTTTAGCAGTGAAGACTGAAGAAAAGAAGGCATTCAGTAACTCTGCCTTCTCTGTGTCCTCCACCACTAGGGCACCTGTCTCATTCACCAGTGGGCCTACATTTTCCCTAGTCTTCCTTTTTCTATTGATATACTGAAAGAATCTCTTCTTATTGTCTATGATGTGTCTATGCAGGTGGGTGCAGAGAGACCTGTGCTTGAAGCTTGTTGGATGTAAACACTCTTGTCTGGGAAACCAGATAGTGTTAGCAAATGACCAAGCTAATGAAACTAATGAGTCTCACTTCTGAGCCAGGGCTGGCTGGCAGCTGACTAGACATGAAGAGAGCTAGGTTGCCTCTCTTTGTGCATGTCCATGTAGCCATGTCCTTTCTGTGTATGTTACGGTTTAGTGGTAGGAGGTTGGTGGTGTGGGGGTCTTTTTTTTTTTTTTTTTTTTTTTTTTTAAATTCGTGGTTGTTGTGGGTTTTGTGGTTTGTTTTTTTTTTTTTTTTTAATAATAGTTGCAAGATATCTGCAACTTCCAGTTTGTTGTGTACATTCATATCTTTGTTAGATTAGCAGTATACCCGTGAAAATGACATCAAATAACTTCAGACTTTATTAACTTCAAGCTTGTTAAGTGAGCATACTAATGATCCCATGGATCAATTTCAAAACAGTAGGAGTGGCAAAAATCTTAGTGTTGCAGAAAATTCTCCCATGGCAGGAAAATCAAAGAGAAAAGCTTCTGAATTCAGCTTACCTTGAACTACAGTACATACCATGGGTTTTTAATGTCTGTGTTACTCTTATTGCAGTTCCAAGAAACTATGACCCTGTATTGCATCCATTTGAAGTTCCACGAGAGTACACAAGAGCTCTGAATGCAACAAAGCTAGAACGTGTGTTTGCAAAACCCTTTCTTAGCTCACTTGATGGCCACAGAGATGGAGTTAATTGCATGGCCAAACACCCAAAGAGCTTGTCTACAGTGTTGTCTGGAGCTTGTGATGGAGAGGTAAGCTGCAGTTATAAACAGCAAAGGTACCTTTCTTCTTTTTTCTTCCTCTTTTGTATTTTTTTCTTTTTTTTTTTTAAATACTCTCTGTGTCGTTGTTCAGCATGATACCCTATCTTCTCTCAGAAGATGCAACTCTACCCACTTTGGGGTAGTGTTTCTCAAACTGCAGGTTTTAACCTCCCGGCACACAAAGGGTTTCAAAAATCTTTAGGCAGCAGCTTTTAGCTGTTCATGTCAGGGTGTGACATTCAGTTCCTCGGGATGGAGCAGTGATTAATATTTACAGTCCATAGTGATTGCTTTTTGCTGCCTGTGCAATCCCCCTCCTCCCCTTGTAGAAGTTAAACTGCTTCAGGTTCAGAAGATCACATGAAGTCAGATGAGCTAGGGAGAAGGAGCATGCAACCAGAAACTCTGTGGAATAATAATTTAGCGTATTGCCTAAAAAAATGCTAACTCTATATTTGTTTGATTATTTTACATAAATAGCAAGCAAGAACACTTTAATTGGAGTCAGTTGCAGAAAAAAAAAATTGCCTGTCATTTTTGTATTCTCTGTCCTCTCTCACCCTTATGTTGCTCCTTTGATAGTACTTGTATATTTTAAAGGTGTCTTCTGGGTAACTGGTTGCTTTCTGCTTTTTATAGAAGGCGCTTATGTCATGCGGTAGTATAAGGGAGATTAACCTTTTCAGAGAGGAGGGGAATAAATTGATATGAAACGTTAACCTGATTTCTTACCGTAGAGTGAGTAAAGTACTGTGTGGTATAAATCCATGCAAATATAAAAACTGACCTCCATTTCTTTGTTTTTTCAAATGGGCCCAAATGCTTTGAAACCGAAACCTCTGTGAGAGTTGGACATCTATATAAAATGTAGTACAGCAACTGCACTGAAAACATTCTGTTTGTTCCAAAAGCTGTTTCCTTGTGCTTTTCTCTTTAGAGGGGTATATTTTGCTAAAATTATCACTGCTGCTATTTCTTAGCAAGAATTCTAGTTTATAAAAAAAAAAAAAAAGGTGGATGCAAAAATACGGTAAGTGTACATCTTGCGGGGGGGGAGGGGTAAGAAGGAAAGAGCTGCACTTTTAAAACTTTTTTTCAATAGAGGAATAAATAAATAGTTTTAATGTTGTAAAATCTGGCCGGTATTCAAGCCAGCTATGCCATTTCATTACAACATGTGTGATCTCTTATACTTGGAATTATGAACTGCAGTTGTGGGCTGTAGAAAACTTAACAACATAATACTTTTCTGGTTTTAACAGGTTAAAATTTGGAACTTGACCAAACGACAGTGTATTCGTACTATACAAGCCCATGAAGGCTTTGTTCGAGGCATGTGTGCTCGTTTCTGTGGTACATCATTCTTCACTGTAAGTATAATGTGTCTTCTTCGTACAGTGTATCAGTACAGAGTGCCTGTTCACCATCTGTTTTCCAGTCAGCAACTTACTCTCTGCCATACAATATTTAAATATTGTATGAATACGTTTATTAAATTTGTCAGTGAACCTGACAATTCTGTTACTGATGAAATTTTTTTGATGCTGTGATATGGATGTTATTCAAGACTATGGAAGGGATAAATACCAGAAAATTGCTAACAGATGGTCATGTAATTGAAACTTGAGTAAACTAGTTTTCATTAAAGTAGTAGATTACGTTCATTGAAAGACGTACAAACACTTAAAAAAGTAACCATTTGTATATATTATGATTAAAGATAAGCTGATTAAGTCAAGATGGTTCCATGTTAATTAAGCTTTATTAACTTAAATCAACCACAACTGATTTAGTTGCACGTAAACCATCTGGAAATAATGTGTCTTCCTGTTTGCATTAAAACAATTCTAAGATAATACAAGAAAAGTAATTGCTTTTGAAGACTAGAGTTTCCTGAGGGTTTGCTGCTTTTGAGCTGGGCATAGAAGAGCTATTTTCACAACTACCTATTTATCTCTTCTGAAGTACATACCAGGTCATGAGGACAGTAGTTAGGATGTAGGGGAAGTGATAGCAAAAAATTCTAAGTGACTCCAAATTAGAATCCCCTTTTGACAATCCCTCTGCCTGAAAATTGAGAGATAGGAAGAAGAAAGAGAAGCAGGGCTGTCAGGACAGGAAGTTAAACTTGTGTGGCTAATATTTTTTGGCCAGTTTGCCTGATACAGGTCACTGCACAGCCATGCAAAAGCTTGTGCTGGCATAGTGCAAGAGGTAGCGTGGCGTCAGGAACAGGCAACTGGAGCAACCGAGGTGGAAAGTGCGTTTTAACTGTTTAGTTGCTCATCAAAATGACATCCAGAAGATAATTTGCAGTTTAAGGTGCCATTTGATTAAGAATCACAGAATGTAGTCTAAAAAAATAGTCACCGTTCCAGCTTACCTCTTTCTATTTGACCCTGGAAGTATCTCTTTTGAAAACTGGAAAAGATTTGTAGATTGAGATAAAGACAGTTGAATAGGTGAAGGAAAGGTGGTGGTTGGGGGGGAAACAGTGACAAACAGGGAATCGGTCGCCTCCTTTTCACAAGCAGACAGTCTCTGAGCAGCAGCCACTTCAGAAGCCAACCCTCACCTCCCCTTTCTTCTTCCACTACCCCAGTTTTTATTGCTGGGCATGATGTTATATGGTATAGAATATTCCTTTGGCCAGTTCATGTCATCTGTCGCTCTTGTGTCCCCTCCCAGTCTATTGCCCACATGGGGGAAGCAGGGATGATGATGGACAGAGGTGGGGCCAGCGGGGGAATGCCTTGACACTGTGCAAGCACTGTTCAGCAGTAGCCAAGGCATCGGTACCTTATCAGCACTGTTTTAGCCACAAATCCAAAACACAGTGCCATATGGGCTGCTATGAAGAATGTTAACACCATTCCAGCCAGACGATGTACATATACCTTCTCAGTTTCTAGTTATCCTCATCATAATATTTCGCTAATCTTCAGCTTGGAGGTATAAAAGGGAGCAGTGAATAGGCAGAAAAGAGCACTTCTCTGTGTGTCATAGATCATTCTCTTTTGAAAGGCTGCCTGTACTTAATTGCAAAACACATCTAATAAAATAAACAGACTATATTTATGTAAAACTGTACATACTTTCTCCAATATTTCCAGGTTGGTGATGACAAGACTGTGAAGCAGTGGAAAATGGAGAGCCCAGAATATGGAGAAGAAGAAGAACCTATTCATACAATTCTTGGAAAGGTAGTAAATCTAAGTTTTGATTTTTCTCACATCTCTTCTTTTGAATTAAGTTTGAACCAATTCTTATCTAGCTTTGGGAGGAGAGAGAAATGGTTTGATATCACCTGTTATCATAATGGGTTGTAAGGTGATGGCATCAAATTTTATAATGGCATTTTTAAAGTATCTTCAAGTTTTTGTTACATTTATTTTACATGTATCCAGAAAGGACTCTCTCAAATGTCATCGGAGACTACTTAGATCTGTCTCTACTAATCATCCCTTTTCTGTGATCTGGTCAGATCTTTCTGTAGTCTCTTTCTGTTCAGACATGTGTTGTCAGTGCTTAGTCTGTGTTAAATAACTTTCTTTTCATGCCAATACCTTGGAGCCATTCAATAAAAAAAATTAACTTTACGTTTTGGTTTTTTTTTTTTTTTTTTTTTACAAAAGCAGCCTAAAAATAGATACTTCAGCACTTTTAATTTATGTTGAGCTTATTTTAAGAACAACATTAAATGCTTGTTGTAAATAGATAGTTTGAAACTCTTTAGTTATTGTAATGTCTATGGAATCTGTTCAGGTCCTCATTGAAAATTTGTAGTTATACCCTTAAAATTTCGTTTTGCTTTAAAGTCAGCCAAGACTTTGTAAATGGGCTTCTAATGCTGACTGCATTGTAAATTAACAAGAAGTGCATGCATGCTCATTAAGTGAGTACATAGAAAACTAGTCTATTGTGTAAGGGTACATCTGGTAAGGCTTAGTTTCTGGTAGCAGTGGTGACTTGGTTTTCAGTAATATAAGTGAATAAAAACATGGCAGACTCGATATGCAATGATTCGTTGATCTTTTTTGTAACAGAACATGCTTGTTGTCACATATTTGTTAGTACAATTGGTTTTGTAAATTTGTGTTTGGTTTTTTTGTTGATTTCTTTTTTTTTCTTCTTTTAAAGACAGTGTATACAGGAATTGATCACCACTGGAAGGAAGCTGTTTTTGCCACCTGTGGCCATCAAGTGGACATTTGGGATGAGCAAAGGACAAGTCCCATGTGTTCTTTGACATGGGGTTTTGATAGCATAAGCAGTGTAAAATTTAATCCCATTGAGGTAAAGTTTCTGTTAAATACTGATCAAGAAAAATACTGATATCCAATATAAGATCTAAACTCTATTAACACAATCTTTAATGGCTTTTTCCAAATTTGGATTTTGATATGTGTTTTAACATAATATTTAGGGGGGTTTATACATATAATTTTTGTTTATGGCTGTATTGCTTTGGAATGTAGTACCGTGTATTTTCATCTTTTTGTCTTTTGTCTTTGACAATGAGGGAGAGGAGAAAGAAAAGTAGGGTGGTCTCCATTCTGCCCACAGCAGTACATATCCCGTACCTCAGTCATACAATGTACTGGTTATGCGGCTGTGGAGTTCTCATCTGTTCCAGTACTGCACTTTTTGTGACTAAGGCTTCTCCCCCTCTCCATGGCAAAACAATTGTATGTGATCTTCTACAGCAGTTCCTATATACCTCTTGGCTGGGCTGTGTTCGTCGATGAAGTGTTTATGAGGAATTACTTGTTGCTTTTGAAGTAGACAGGACTGGGTGGATTCATAATCTTACAAGGGAAGCTATTAAAATGTTCATGCTGAATAATTAGCTGCACAGAAAGAACAATGAATGTATTTCCTTGACTAAAAAAGGAACTATTTGACTACCAGCTTTGTGAAATCGCTTAGGTATCTAATGTAAGCTGCTAACCATGCTCTAGAAGTGTTTAGAAGACCCTTCACACTGTTTTTCTGTGTTTGTTTTTTTTTGTTATTGTTTTTTAGACATACCTTTTGGGAAGCTGTGCTTCTGACAGAAATATTGTGCTATATGATATGAGAAAATCAACTCCATTAAAGAAGGTAATCTTTTTAACAGAAGCTTATGGCACTAATAATTGTGCTGAATATGTAAATAGTCTGTAACTGTTGATGAGAATAGAGAAAGGGAAGCTCTGAACTGTGAGTTCACTGAGTTTTCATTGTCTAATTTTGAGTCTTTTAACTGAGTTTGAATTAATGTTGGGGTTTAAACCATGCAGAGTTAAAGGGCCCTTTTCTGCATTCGAACGGGCTGTCATGTTTACTCTGTTGTAATTCTGGATAAAGTGCCTGACCTGACAGCAATTTCAGAATAAGAACTTTATGTTCCTATATTGCATTCTGTCTGTGTATGTGTGATTTTCTTTTTTCTTTTTATTATTATTATGTTCTCCTCCATGCCAGAAGCAAACAAGGTAACTTCTAAGGTATTTCCTTTCCACTATTGGAGAGCCTTGCTCTGCATTTGAGAAGGTGTTTTTCTTTTGCATGGACACAAATGCCCCTCCCCGCCCCTGCACCTATTATAAACATTCAGAAATCCTTTGCAGTGGAATAAAAATTGTATTTATGTGTGGAATTTACCAATTACATGAAGATTCCTATTTATTTTTAAGAGAATGTATGTATTTACTTAAAACAAGAAGCCAGTATTTCATACGCACATATTAACCTTGATCAAGTTTGGTGGGTTTGAGTCCCAGAACTATCTTAACAATTTTCTTCATGAAATATGAAATTCTGGCTTGTGAATACACACTCAGTATCTTTCTGGTATGTTATGTACTGTCTGCAATGACACTGTTCTGATATACTCTAGAACACTATAATGGTATTTAACTTAGTTATAAAATAGGAATATTGTTGGCATAGCAGTATTTCTTTCTCTCCCTGTGCCGCAACAATTTTTAATGATGTTTCATTTGGGCTGCTGAGACAGTGCTTATAAAAAAAAAAAAAAAAAAAAAAAAAAGTCAGTGATGCTAGTTGGGGATTTGTTGAATTAAACACAGCCAGTGCTGTAGATCTGCAGTTACAAGTTAAAAGGATGTAGTTTGAGCCTTTGTGAACTAAGTTTGAAGCTAACAGGATTTTACATATGTATATATGCTAAATATATAAAAGTATATGTACATGTGCATATATACAGGTGTGCACATATATATACATATGTGTATCTCATGTAGTAAGCAGCATGCTTAGGTGCATTTCCTGCTATAGGAGTAAAACGCTGATGAATGCTTCCTTACATCTGTGGATATAGTGCTGGGTTTCCTGCTGGGATAAGGATGATTCTCCTGTGGAGAGGCAGGTTGAGTGTCCGTTTCTGCATTGAGAGCTAAGAGCTTTGTAACTTCCAAGAGAAGGGCGCTGCTTATTAGAGGTACTTTACCTATGTATGGGCACTGGCTCCTAGCACTGCTGGGTTCCTGATGTTTGATCAGCAAAGCAGCTCACCCACTGCCCTGAGTTTGGAACTCAGTGGGAGTCCCTTCCTTAACAGAAATAGGAGTACAGTTTTACACATCATGAAGCAGTAGCTGTGTTGCCTATTTGTCCTGTCTGTGAGTTTCACAGTCTTAAGTTTGAAGGAGGAATGGATAAGATGGTGAGATGCTGCCTAAGTGCAAAATAAGAACTAGTCTAAAAAAGCTGGGAAAAGTTAAAGGGAAGCACTCCTGTTGCATGACAAGAGGAAGATCTTTCAATAGAAGTTGGTATGCTTTAAAACTAAAAGTTGTTCTTGTGCACTCTGAGGGATTGCAGGAAAGCTTAGTGTGTTTTAAACATAGACTTTAGCATTTAAATAGCTGACAGGAACTGTGTTGTCCGTTGTTTGTAACATTTTTAGATAGGTAGTAAAGGAGAACAGATTAGCACAAGACTGGATCGCACAAAAAATTAATCTCAGTCTCTGGGCTGACACTCTTTATAAGCAAGTGCTCACAGTTAAAATAAGTAAACCAAGACAGCCAAGTCTTTAGGGACTTCACAACTTTGACTTGTCTTAGTAAGGACTTTTTCTTATGAAATGCCCAACCTTATCTCCAGTTGATTAAAAAAGTGTCAGGAGATGGCTCTGCTAAAGCTTTAGATTGTTCAGAAATGCCATTATTAACGTATTTACAGCAACTTAAATCACTTCCAGCCCAAGTTGCCTTACATAGTTGTTACTGAATATAATGCTAGAACTGTACAGAGAATCCTTTTCTTAGGCACTATTTTAATTCCAAGTGCCACTGCTGAAATAAACTGAATGCTTGTAAATTTGGGTGAAAAAATAGTGAAGCAAGATGCAGAGCATGGATTTGACCAAACCTGACCCCTTTTGAGAAAAAGCTGGATTTTTCAGCAATATCAGAGTTATTTTGTAGCATGGTTTAACACGTTATAGGTGTAATAAATATTTGAACATTTATCGTGTACTCATTTTGCAATGGCTGAAAATCTTGGAGAGGGAAGAATAAAGAGCCCTCCTTCAATTATTAGCTTCCCAGATACATGCAAGGTTTATAACTATAAGAACAATACTGAAATCTGAAGAAATTCTAGTTGTCACATTACTGTAAACATAGGGTCTTTCAGTGGCCTATCCTTTCAGTAAAATCACTTTTTAAAGTAGAGATCACTTTAGACATCTGTGTATTACATTCAGCTCTGGATGCATGTAGTTTCTGATAACGAGTAGTATTTTGCAGCACAGACTTTGTATTGAACAGGATAATGTCACCCAGGAAATGAGGACTTGCAGAGAATGAGAATCATCAGAATACACAAACACTCATAAAATCATAATCTTTTTTGGGGGAGCAGTTCAGTAGAGGTTGTCGTTATTAACTTGCTTTAAGATTGTGTTCATTATTGTAAAAGTTATAATTGTACGACTATATTTTGTTATGTATGTAAATTTATGGTGATTGGTATAGTAAACTGAGAACAAAAATGAGTTTGGAGTACCATAGCATTAAACACCCAAATTTCAGGATTTTCAAGTAGGATTATGGCTGGCCTGGAGCATTGTGGAAAATCCTATTTAGAGTTGTTTGGTTTGTTAATAAGTTACTCTGTAATTACGCATCTACTTTGTGTCAGGCGTACTGTATGGGATTTATTTTTAAATACAATGGTTGAAAGCTCCTCCAAGACTCAGCAGAAGCCAAAGCTGTTGTGTCGTGTGGGGTGTCAGATGGCCTCCTCCCTGCCTCCCATTCTCCCACAGGGGCCCAGCTGTTACTGCCACAGCTGTCCTCCAAGGTGAGGGCATCCAACATACACCTTCTTAATACTTCTTGTCTAATCCACTGTTGGCAAAGTAGAAGGGTCTTATTAGGCTGTCATCAGCTGCCTTCCTCCCACTTTAAGGCAAACTGGCCTCTTGTAGCCATCTACTTACTAGCAGTAAGCTAATCTTACGAATATGTAGCAAATGACTCACCACTAGTGCAGTGATAGTGGTGAGTACATTACAACACAGTAACTTTACACACGTGGCTTGGTACTTCAACAAGAAATGGCAACTGTCCTGGAGAATTCATGACCATTCTATGAACTGCAATTTCAGAGAAAAAATAATGAAGCGCTACTAATAACTGGGAGAACATCAAAATATTATAATAGCTTTGCAAATGCTGGTTCACAGCATCAATTAATGACTATCCTTTGAAATAATCATTTAATTACACGTGTTTATAGATTACTTAACTAAAGGTTCCTGTAAATATGATGGAGAGGTGAAATTTTTCAGAAGTTCCAGGTTTACGTGTTCTCCACTAACATGTTTACATGTTAAATGACCACTTTAGAAGAATTTGCTTCTAAGATGACTTCCAGAGGAAAATTTAATCGTAGAATGGTTTGGTTTGGAAGGGCCCTTGAAGATCATTGAGTTCCAACCCCTTTGCCACTGGCAGGGACACCTCCCACTAGACCAGGTTGTTCAAAGCTGCATCCAACGTGGCCTTGAACACTCCCAGGGATGGGGCATCCACAGCCTCTGTGGGCAACCTGTGCCGGTGTCTCACCACCCTCGGAGTACAGAATTTCTTCCTGATATCTAATCTAAATCTACCCTCTTTGAGTTTAAAACCATTACCCCTCATCCTATCGCTATACTCCCTGTTAAAGAGTCTCTCCCTGTCTTTCCTGTAGGTGCCCTTGAGGTACTGGAAAGGTGCTATAAGGTCTCTCCAGAGTCTTCTCTTCTCCCATCTGAACAACTCCAATTCTCTCAGCCTACCCTCACAGCAGAGGTGCTCTAGCCCTCTGATCATCTTTGTGGCCCTCCTGTGGACCTGCTTCAACAGGTCTCTCTGTCCTTCTTGTGTTGGGGTCTCCAAAGATGAACACGGTGTAGCATAAAGCAGTGAGCATATGATGAGGGACAGGGAGTCTTGAGTTCCAATTCTAACACTGCTGTCATGTCACTATTTCTCTGCTATAATTCTGTATCTAGGAAGTGCTTTTCTCCAGTGGTATAGGAAGCTTTGAATATAGTGAGTGTTTTACTGCCTATAACAAAATAGCAATGTGTAAATATTTTTCAGGTTATCTTGAACATGAGGACAAACACACTATGTTGGAACCCCATGGAAGCTTTCGTTTTTACTGCAGCAAATGAAGATTACAAGTAAGTGTGTCCTTGCTTTTTTGATAATCCTGATCGTGTTATGTTTTTAATCTGTGTTTTTGTGATTTATCATCATGCTAAAGTACGTTTTAAAAAACTACCTACATTCTAAATTTGAATCACTTAAGTAATAGCCTAGAGAATTATAGGCTCACTGATTTAAAAAAAAAAAAAATTGATTGATAATAGACTACCTCTTCCTCTGTGTTTCAGTACTCAGGGAAGAAAAAGGCAGTGTAACTTACAAAAAATGCAGCTGAACCAATGCAAGTGTAACTTGCAGTGGGACCTGGGAAATAAATACTGTTGGTCCGGTCTGAGGCAATATAAGTGTTTTATTTTCTTGTCGGCTCTTGTGAAGTTGATATATTGTACTGGTCAGCTATTTTGATGAAAACCTTTCATAAAAAAAAAAAGAAATTAATCCTTTGTGAAACAGTTCCAGAGACTGCAATACTTATCCTTTCAATGTTTCAGAGCAGTTTTTTACTTTTGAACAATACTATTCATGTGAATGGCTAATCTGATATTGAAAAAGCAGTCTCTTCAAAACTAGGCCACTGCAAAATATGCTCCATGTCCTTTTTTGCAGGAAATCAGTGATCTAACAATAGATCGCTGTTTTCTTCGAGAACATAAGAATTTTATCACTTATCTTAAGGCTGTTTTTCCAAGGAAATAGAATCTGGCCCAGACTGTGAAAGTGGGTGTTGTATTTAATGTACTGCTTTTCACCGATTTTGGTTATGGTATGGTAGGGCTAACAGTCTATCTAATCTGTTTGTTTATAAACCTCACCCACCCTCACCCCACCCGCCCCTGCTAAACTAAAAATGGTAGTTCTTACTGTCAGGGGCAACTGTCCTCTTGCAAACTAAAGTAATTAGTCTTAGTGCAATGACAAATGCATGTATCAACAATGCACATGCAAGTTATACCTCATTATATGGAGTAGCGGTTTTGAATATGATGCTAGCATAGCTTTTCTTGGGGAATTTAGAAGGAGAAAAACAATAGTTGCCAGTAACCTATTGAATAAGAAACATTGAATTAATTCCAGTTATGCATTCATCTGCAGCAAGGAGGATGAGAAACCTGCTAAATTACCAGTTTTTAATATAGTAGTTCTACTGAATTGTAGATCTTAAGCAGGTTTCATAAATGCTTTGTGAAGCATCTTTGCTTATTGGCCCTAGGCAAATTAACGATCTACTCAGTTATTATGCCTTGCTATGTGTCAGTGGGCTTATTGATTCAAAGGGAGTACAGGTAGACCTCACCTGAGCTTTGAGGTGCTTAAGAGCAAACCAGCTGTGGTCCAGAAGCTGAGAGTTATTTTTAATGTAATGGTTTTCTACTAGGAGTGTGCTCTGCTGAAGTAGTATCTCCATGTATTGAAGGACCAAGCTTTGCTTGGACTCCAACGTTCTCTGGCCTAAAGACGATTAGGTGGTAGGAGAGGGTGCCAACCAAATGGGAACTTCACAGAAGACTTGGAATTACTAGGAGTTCCCAGTATGGGAATATCTAAAAACCTCAACGAGTTGATAGGCTTGCTGTAATGATTCAGAGATGCTTGTCCAAGTTCAGGTTATATACTTATAGATGAAGATGGAGTAAAGGAGGACAGTGTGGTGGTTGGAGAAATGGGTTTGGTTGTGACCCATCAACAGGTGATGAAGGGAATAGTGGAGACCATCTGTGCTTTGACAGTGAGCAAGAAACCTAGGTCTGATCCAATAACTAAAGCCTCTGGTTAATAAACTTTTTTCAAGCCATAAACAATATATCGTTCTTTCTTTTCATGTGGTATGAGCACACACTCTTTAAAGAGTTACCTCTGCAATATGGATCTGTCTTTAAGAGTGGTTTATGTATGATTAAAGTAGATGTTCAGCAGAAATGTATTATTTACTTAGGAGCTGTTAAGATATTAAGTTGTTGGTGTATTTCTTTTAAAGCTTATATACGTTTGATATGCGCTTTCTTGAATCACCTGTGATGGTGCATATGGATCACGTGTCTGCTGTTCTTGATGTGGATTATTCACCAACTGGGAAAGAATTTGTCTCTGCCAGCTTTGATAAGTCTATCCGCATTTTTCCTGTAGACAAAGGTCACAGCAGGTGAGTGACTCTACAGCTTTCTCTCTTGCTGTCATTCATTCCAGTGACCAGCCTAGTCCTCAAAATTCTGAATTCATTCATTAACATCTTCATTGGGGCATTTACTTCCTGTGAATATTGTAATCTTATTCTGTATATAACTTGAGATTGACAGGTCATGTAGTTGCCAGATAATTCTGGAGTATGTATTACAGTAGAACTACTTAATGAATAGCAGTACTTATGCAGTTTTGGGTTAAAATTACAGTGGATTATTGTTCTTGGGTGTACTCATTTGTATTTTACCAAGATGAATCCCATTTTATTTCCCTCTATATGTATCTTCAATGTTTTTAGGTCACTTTGTACTGTATCTGTCACCACTTAAGTTTGCAGTGTCTTACAACATTGTAGCATTTGGTTTTCTAGGGACTGTCTTCATCCTATATGGGTGATTGCTGAAGATGTTACGTGAAAAGCGTTGTTGTATGAATGAAACTGAGGATCAGTTTGGGACACTTTTGTGATCTGTTTCAGTATGGTTATTACCTTTTGTTCACATTTTGTTAACCTGGTTTTGATTCATGTGACAAGGCTTTGAATACAATTCACTTTGAATTAGTTTTTTCATGTAAGATTTCATAAGGCAGTGTATTAAATATTTTGCTGAAGTTCAGATTTGATCTACTGTGTCTCCATTATTATTTTTCTTCAATTTGGTGAGAATTGAAGCAAGTTATCAGATCTGTCTGCTATCATTTGTTCTTCATAAACCTACCTTTGTTATCCTCTGTTGTCAGTTCTTCCACTTTTTTCTTTATTCTTAACTTTATTTTACTTCTAGTTGCCTTCCTCTGTCCAACCTTGGCTGCCCCAAAAGTTGCTGTTAGGTCAAGTTCTAGGTGGTTTAGGGGGTGATAATGTTGAAATATTGATTGGGGGAGGAGTATATTTTTCTTATTGATTGATGCAGTTATGTATGCATTATTCAACGTAACTGTTGGTATGCTCCTATACTGCATTAGAGATTAAGAAGGGCTGTTTACATTTTGCTTTATAACTGATCTACAGGTAGTTTTCATTTTCTTTTTGTCTTGCAATAATATTTTAAATGTAATTATGTATTGCAGTTCCTTTGTGGGTCTGTTTGTTTTGTTTTTTTAGTTCTTATATTATTAAGCAGTTCTTGTGTTCTACAGATTTTCCTTTCTATGGAATAGTTATGTTCACAAAAGTGGTGATATGCAAAGTTAAAGCACATCATTGAGGAGAAGCTTGCAGATGCCATAAGGCAACAGTAAAAGGCTTTATTCCACATTATAGCAGATTGTTGCCAAGGCCTGTGGAAGGAATTTTCCTCTTTCCCCCTCCCCTTTTTCCCCTTCTGTGTGGTGGCCATACATCTAGTGAGGAAGAGTATTAAAAATAAAGAACTTAGCTTGAAAAAGCTGGGCTTTTTCAGAGTTGCACAGTTGAAATTAATCCCATGGAATGGAGAAAAGTCACCAAATGGAAGATCTGATCCCACCTGGAAAACTGGGAGGGCAGTTAAAAATGTCTGTAAACAAGGTTCCTGACGATACTCCAGTTTTGACTTTTGATCTCCTGCCAATCTGAAAAACTCCTACCTTCCATTGCTTTCTATTTTATTTTAAAATGGAAATTGAAATTAGGAAATTGATTAGCCATAAGAAATAAGATTTATTATGAAGTTGATTAAATTTAGTAAATTTTTGGTAAATGGAACTGGATGGCTGTGTGAATTTTTTAAATGACAGATCCAGTTTAGTTGGCCATGGTTCGTGTTTTTCCTTTCCCTGAGAATGTTATTTAATAACTTGTGATGACAGCAACAGGAGAGGCAAAGGCTGAAAATTCAGAGTAACGAAAGGAAAAGTACTCGGTTCCCCAAAGGTCTGTGAAGAAAAGCTTTGTTATTTGGCCAAATAGTAAAATAAAAGTAAACTTAGGAATCCTTGTAAAAATGCGTATGTGCACACATGCTATTAAAACATCAACATCATTAAAAAGCTGATGTATTAATGTTTTCTGAAGGTACTCATGCTCAGTCTTCCACAGTTCTTGTAGAGAATCACTTGAGTCTGAATTACAAAAGGTGATTAAGCTTATTAAAGCTTATTTAAGGTAGAGTATTGATTACTTTTGTTTTTCTTACAACCCTTCCAGCTCAAGCCCTGTCTAGTTTTTCCATGGCTCTTGAATAGGTGTTGTTTCCACGTTTCCTTTCCGTTACTACTTGCATTTTACTTGTAAAACTAACAAGGTAGAAGAAAGAGAATAGTCTATAAGTTGCACTGCGTGGCTGATATACTGAAGGAGTGGGTATTAGTGGACAATAAGTAGGCCTTATTTATTCTTCACCTTTAGAATGCTAATAAATAATTAAAATTACCAGGAAAGTGTACTTAGTCCTATATTTTTATGGCAGAAATAAAAGAATAACTTTATGAATAATATTGCTCTGCTTGTTTGGTACAGAGTTAATGAAAATTATGTAAGTTTCATTTAAATACTGGTTTAAGTGTACTGTAAAAACCTTTTTCAACAGGTGCCAGCACTTCTTGAGCAGGAGTCTAATTGGCAGAAAGTAAATGTAGCTTATGCTTTAATAGCCACACAGCTGTTCTGAATCCTTTTTTAGTAGCTGATATTTCTCACTGAGTTCTTGTTTGCAGGACTGAAGACTTTTTCTTTGAGTTTTAAGGGTTACAAATTTTTTTCCTAGAAGTCCTTTAGACAAGGATAAGGAAGTCCATTTTGGGAAAGGGAGGTAAATCGTAATGAAGAGTAGCCAATCCATTGCCATGTTGTAAATGGACAGCTGGAGGTGTTTATTTACTGTTCTTTTGTTTATGTTCATAACGGTGCTGTCAGATTCTTTGGCACCCATTCTTCTGCAGTCCCATTCTCTAATGCTATAACAGTGCAACAGCATATTAATGAAAATTATTTCAGGTATGCTATGCATATCATATTGTACACCCATGGCATGTCTTGCAAAAAGTTACTCTTTAGCTATTTACTGTAATTTCTATGAAAACACCTTTTTAAAAAGCATTTTATCCTAGGTGGTCCTTAATCAGTCTAACCATCATACTTTATTTAAATTTCTCTCTGTATAGATTTAAGATCAGCACAGTGCTTTTAAAAAGTCAGATTTAAAAAAAAAACCAACAGAAAGTAAAAAATACTTTTACCTTGAACAGCATGCTTTCTGATATTGTAAAGGCAATGCTGATGGGAAAAGTGATGGTAGATCATTTAAAAATGTTTTTCTTTGCTTTAGGGAGGTATATCATACAAAGCGAATGCAGCACGTCATCACTGTAAAATGGACTTCAGATAGCAAATATATTCTCTGTGGCTCAGATGAGATGAATATTCGCCTGTGGAAAGCTAATGCTTCTGAAAAATTGGGAGTGGTAAGAGTTGCATTTTGTTTTTTGTTATCACGATGTTTGGGGCTTTTTTTATGTTGTTAGAACTGGTCAGCCTATTCAGCTTCCAAAAACTTGTTTCTAAAGGGGTGAATGTAAAATGGTAGTTTGATATTTGTATTTAATCTGAAAACTGCAATGCACAGTATAGCTCATTGTATTTACTACAACTTATAATAATAATAAAATTGCGTGGCTTCTTGTTGCTACACAAGGTCACTTTTTTTGGTCTTATTTAATGTTAACAATAATCATCAGTTCTAACTAGATTAGAGTTTTTTACCTGGGTGCTACAGGTGAGAATTCATCCCTTTGCACTAGAGAAAAAGCAGTACATTCTGGTTTGCCATGCAGAAGTCATTCTACTGAAGCTTAGGGTTACTACTTTTAAAAATTTTGACTGGAACGCGACTGGTTCATGTGTGGTTCATACTGTGATAGGCATATGCATTGTAAAATAGACCATTTGCACCGACGCATAACTGAGATTGTCATTACCCTATATAATTCTCAGATATCAAGTGGGCAAACTAGTGTGGTGTCTGAAGTCCATTTAATTCAATGTAAGTCGGTTTGGTTGAAGTGTTCCTAGTAGGAAGAGTCATCAGTCCAATTAGATACATGTCTTTTCAGTTACACTTGTTCAAAGGTTTATGTATAGACAAAGCCAAAACATTCTGTTACAGTTACCACTTGCATGTATTCATCTGCACAGTTGTATTAAAGTATTGGATGACTTTGGAGAATGAATTTGACACTTTGTCCGCTGGGAGTAATCCCTTTATGTAGCTTTATATTGTTAGGGTATTTTGGAGGTGCTTACATTGCTTTTTCTGAGCCCATCAGCATAGCTGTCAAATAATGCTTGGGGGAATTCCTGCTTGATCTTGTGGAAGATTGAGGGGGTAGGAAAGGGAAGCTGTAATTCAGGGAAGAATATTGTACAGCTAAGGGGATGGATCTATGGCATAGTCACGTCTAGGGCTGCTTGTGATTACCTGAAGCTCCATCAAGTGATCGTATCTCCATAGGAGGCAAGTGAAGTGGAGCTGGGAGAGGTGGCAGGTATATGGGAGTGGTAGGAGTACTTAGGGCTACAGTGTGGATTGGGGTAATTCATGGGCAGTTGTGCACTGTGAAGCACTGGGTATGGTATGAAGCACAGCTAAAACTACATGTATATCTCCACCATTGGTATTTGGAAGTCCTGTGATTTTTCTCGTCTTTGCTATAGAGCTATAGAGTTAAAAAAAAAAAAAAAGAAACCAAAACATTACTTTGTAACCTGTACAGTATTTTTGATTGCAAACTACTAATTAAATTCTTTAATGGAATAACTCTTCTTTTTTGTTGAGGATGCTTTTTTTTATTGTTTTTTTTTTTTTTCTGTTCTGAACTGATTCTTGGGATTTTCCCATGTAGAGCATCAGTCAAGCATTTAAATATCAGTCCCATGCTTGCTAATTCCAAGGATTGCACAGAGCTCATTATAGAATTTACTTTTTGATTTAACTTTTATGTTGAATTTGCTTAGACAGGATGGTTGGGCAGAAATATTGCCTGTTTCCATATTGTCATATCCGTATGCTCATGGCAACGCCCTTTTCACCTGATTTTATAGTATTAACTGAAATGTTCTCTTTACTCACTGTATTCTTAGTGAGAGAGCATGCTCTCTCACTCTAAGATGTTTTTCTATAACAGAATGCATTTTTGCTCTGTGCCCTGTGTGTGAAGGACACATAGGTAAAAAGAATGTCAAAAATACTATTTTCATATAGAGCGATTCCTAATATTTTCAGGTATGAACAGCAAATTCACTCTGTTGACTACTAGGTGGCATTGGCTCCTTTTCTTATGAAAGAGTAAGGATATTCGGCTCTAGGCAATAATGGGCAAACCCTACTACTCCTGCATAGCAGAAGTACTACGTGCCAAAAGGACAACTTGGTTATCGTTTAAATATTCAAAATGTAGAGTGGTAGATGACATTCTGCTGTTTTCTGTAGTATTTGCATCAGTGAAAACTGGCCACGAATGGGCCTAAAAAAGGTGCTACCAATTATGAGTAGCGTCTATTGGATGTCACACGTTAATACTCTTGTGTTCTTTGACCTGACAGCAAATCCTATGTAAAATAGCCTGTCCTTTGGGTTTTTGGTAAGTACATTGTTGCTGCTTAACATGCCTCTTGGAGGCTGTGCATACAATTCACTTCTGCTGTTGTGGGATCATACAAATACGGCTTTTGTAGCATGCATGTATGTCAGGGTTTGTAAGCATTTCTGTCAAAGTTCTTTGGCTATCAGCTCCCAAGAGAACTAAGTCACTAGCTATCTATAACACACAGGTCAAGTGGCAGGTGTTTTCTTGTTGATTTTTTTGTTTGTTTGTTCTGGATTTTTTTTATTTACTATCAGAAATGAAAGTAATCCCATCATTTAGAATACAAAACTCGTCATGCTATCTTCAAAAAACCATCTTGCAACATCAAAAGATATCTTAAGAAAGCAAAATTATTTAGAAATACAGGAAGAACTTACAAGGGACATAGTGAATTATGTAGAAAAACTGCTCTCATTTCACATGGATGATGCTAATAAACTTGTAAAGAATTATGTTATAATAAGAAGAGTTAATGTTTCACATCCCCATATCTTATGTGGAAATGTGTTCAAGCATTGTGCTGTAGAAGCTTTGAATTTAGGAAAGCACAGAATTTGCATATTAAATTAGTAACTGTCCAAAGCTGCTATAGTTGTTGTTAATTTTTTTTTTAGAAGCGCTATGAAATTTTATTTTTCAGATGTTTAGAGAGTAATTGTTGCTAATAGGACTTAAGAATGGAATCTCTATGGCTTATCACATTCTTGTATATACCTTGGAAATGTTGCTTGGATTCAGGCAACTGCCAATCCTTGTTTGATCCACCTGGTAGTTCCTGTGATTCTCAACATTGCAACTGTTAATGGCTATTTATCAGGTTGCACTGTTTTTCATTAGTACCTGGTCCTTCTTTTTTAGAGGATTGGTGTTCTTATCTTCATAGACATATGCTTGCTCATTTTACAGATGTCCAGTTCTTCCATAGTCTGTGGCTATTTTTTGAACACTTAGAATATTCAAAGATGAACACTCAGTAATTCTGTCAGAAGTGTCAGAATAGGTCTTAAATGCTTAGTTGCTTGGTCTGCTGTTTTTCTTCGCTGAGAAGATTTGATTGAATGACTCATCCAAAGGTCACTGTATTTCTGATATAATGCTAACATCCTGTAATACATTGTATTTTAAGATGGATATTTTTGGGGTGGGAGTGGATGGAAACCAGCATCCTGAAAGAGAAAGAAAAGTGGTAATCAAATATTTTTTTTTTTCTTTGGCGAGTACTTAGTTTTACTTGTTTTTAGCGTTGCTGGGTTCCAAGGAGGTACTTACGTTGTGACTGATGAACATTTATCCAGTCAGAAAGTTGTGCTTTCTGAACCGTGGCTACCCTAGCAGTCATCAGTTCTGACACGCGTGTTTCTTTTATTTTTTAATGTATTTGGCATCGTACTCATTATCCAAAATCAGTGAAACATTAAAGTAAGAATAAAAGTCTCTGGAGGAGCCAGAGGCATGCTGTGTCTCCACTCCACTGACAAATAAGTCTGCATGGGTTTTACATAGGGGTAACAAAACCCAAATCTCTGTTGGAGCTGCTGCAGAAGTTGCTTTAAAATAATTTGCAGTGTTTAGGTTTTTTAATAAAAGTTGATAAAATAGTAATTATTATTAAATAGGACTTAACAGGTGTTATTTTTAAAACAGTAAACATGTAGCTCTGCATGTCCGGAAGCAAAAGGCTCAATTAAACAAGACTGCTGAGATACTCCAGACTGTTCAAATACTGTACATAGAATACGACATGTTAAGTATGTTTGAGGCTTTTGTACCTGTGCTCTCGGAGAGGTTTGGGATTTCTGAAAGGGCAAATGACTTTGGCTTTTGAGGAAAAGAGGAAAGTAGAGCCTTGTCTGAGTGAAAAGTCTGGAAAAGCAGCAGTAATAGAGTAGATTTCAGTTAATAGAATAAAATTAATTTAATTAATACAAAGAAAGGGATACTTTTTTTTTAATTGTAGTGAAAGCAATGAACGATCAGTAAAACTTCAAAAAACTGTATTGTTCTTCAATCTATTGACACATTATAAAAAAAAATCTACACCTGCAGTTCTTGGAGTGTAAATGCTTGGTAACATTACTTCTGTGAGTAACAGCTGCAAAATTTGGCTCTGTTACATTTCCAAAGTAGTTGGGAATTAGAACAGAGCACTGGTCAATTGAAGAAGAAAACTTTCTGCTTGGGAATGATTTATATTTCAGTAAGTGTAAAACTGTTTCACTCACTCTTGACACTAATAGTGGAGCATATTCCTTTCTTACAGGATGCAGAAATAACAGCTTTTGAGTAAGGACTGAAAAAGGTGTGCAGTTACAAGTCTTGGTTTTGGTCTTGGTTTTGATTAGCAGGAGTGCATCAAAATGGTTTAAGTAATTGTATATCCTTTCAGTCTGCCTCTAGTATACAGTTCCATTTTGTGAATTAAGGCTGATAACAAGCAGTACCAGATACTGTGTGACATGGCAGTCTTTTTGTAGTGATTTCGTGTTTGTGATTTAATGCACATGTAACTTCACCCCTTTTGCTATGATTTTATGCTCTTAACATCTACATTACCTTTCTTTTTTTGTCATCCATTTAGATATAAAAAAGCCGTACGTTTGTGGTCCAAGTAAACAATGAGTAATAAAATTTATGGCAATAAATTTAGAAATGTGTTTGCAGCGAAGCAATGGAAAATATTAAATAAAGACAAGCTATGGTGTAGAAAAGTGCTGGGACACGTTCACATTCTAAAAATATGTTACATCAGTGCTCTGTCTGCCCTAACCTAGAAGGGCAATCTGGGCAAGGTAGATAAACAGCCATTTCATATTCTCATGCTGAATTACAAGTCTAATAGTGTGGAGTTTAAAATACTGTACAGTACAAATACAGCCCGCTTTAACAAAAAAAAAATCTCCTTTTAAAGGTGGTCTTAGCTCTTCAATCAGGGCTCTGGAAAAATGCTTACCTTCCTTCTGCTTAGATTGGAAAAGTAACCAGCCTCTATCATCTGGAGGGAGGAGAGAGAGGCATAAGCAGTTTACTCGAGGACACATTTTCCTACTGCTGACAACTTGCTTGCGTTTTAGAGTTCTTTTTCCCCCTTTTTCACTCTGGATGTTTGCTGTGAAGTACTGCTGTGGTAATGGCACAAATCAGCTGTCTTCCTTCCTACATCAGGGAAATAGAAATGATGTGGCAGAAAGTTGCACATTCACTTTTGGAATGTATGAAAAAAAAATGGTCATACATCATCTTTGAGCATGTCTTCCTCTCGTGATGTCATATAAATCCTAATTTATTATATTGTAGAGTGTTCTACTCCCTATAAACAAAATCTCTAATCCTGCTAAATCGTGCTGTGTTTATAGCATCTTCTCCAGCTCAAATGGGAAGTAATGCTGTTCTCTTCATCTGTTTCTCTCGCAAGTCATTTTACAAAGGTCAATGTAAAGGTTGGAATTCAGTGCATTATTGCAGTCTGCTTTCTTAGCTATCTGCTGTCTCTCATAAAGAGACAAAACCTTGTCATTACTGCAAAATTTTCTTTTGCCATCATGTAGATGAGGGTGCACTTAGTGCAGCCTGGTGTATGGGGCGTTGGTATGCGGTAGTTGGATGGAAAGTCACCAGCTATGTGCCTTTCTGTATTCCACATTACATTTGAAAATGGAATCAGACTCAAACATAACCACCTCTTAAACTGTATTATTTTTTTAAATAAGATATCCTGGATGTATCTTTAATTTACAGATTCACCTCTTGTCTGTAGAATCATCAAGGTTATATGAAATCGGCAGCAATTTGCTCTTCTTAAATTAAAGGAAAATCATTGCATTTAATTAAAATAAAACCTCTTTAATTTGGATTATGTTGGCAGTTTTCTGCAGGGTGGGAACACCTGGGATTTATTGAGAGTGAAACAGCTATTCAGGCTGGCACACCAGACAGAATTTCAGTAAAGGGTGGGAGGAAGAACAGGGGGAATAGTTTTAGTAGGTTAAGATTGTAAAATTTACTTGCAATTTGAGACGTCATGATAAATGTAAGCAGAAGGATTTGTTTTCTCCAAATCAGAGGGTATGGAGAAACAGAGGTCCTGCGTAACAATTTTCTGAACAATGAACAACTCTGCATCTGGTACTTGGTTTCTTTATTGTCCCAAAGGAGAAACTCCTTGGCCATATGTTTTATTAATATTTGCTTCCGGACCATTAATGGTATTTCAGACCAAAATTATCTGAGTATGATATTTATTTTTTCAGAATTCAGAAATATTCTAACAGAAGTCACTTCTAAAAGTGTCTAGTTGAAAAAAAAAAAAAAAAAATTAAATATCCTCTGTAGGTTAGCTGTCAGGAAACAGCATTTCTCACTTTGTGTTGTTAATGGTGGCTCAGGCATAATTTTAAATATGAATACAATTAGTCTTTTGTGGTAACACTAGTTTACCTGTATTTCATGTGTTTTTAGCTTTTTAGATATTTTTTTTAGATATTTTTAGCTGTGTGATGAAAGTTGGAACTCCCTATGTGCTATATAGTCAAGCTAATACTTGAAATCTGGTATGTGCGCTGTGCTTCCTAATGGATCAAGGTGCTGGGTAAGATTTAGGCCACTTGAAGAGCTGTCTGTAAAGCTGTTCGTGAAGACAATTCATTTATAGCATTTGTACTTACACTGGCTGGTGATTAAAATGCCTGCAAATCTTTGTTTCACAGCAAAGGTTGATCATCAGCAGAGGTTAGAAAAGCAGGCAGACTGATCAAAGAGGTTTTACTGTCAGCTATTTTTATTCCTTCTTCTTTCTCTACAGCACATTAAAATCTGATTTTCAGGGAGTAAATTCAGTTACTTCACTGAATTTTGAAACTGTGATAATGCTTTGTGTTTAAGCATTGGAGCATTGTTGAAATTGCAGGTCTTTAATACTTACCTACCTTAATCCTGAAGTTTCTGTGGCTACAGCTGTTTGCTAAAAGGAAGCTGTTTGAATTAAAAATTGAAATTTTGTTTTTGTAGAGAAAATCATGACAGTTAAGTCCCTGTTCTTTTATAACATGCTTCTTTGTGATGTTTTCCCCATAGCTTGCACCACGAGAGAAGGCAGCTATGAATTACAATCAGAAGCTGAAGGAGAAGTTCCAGTATCACCCGAAGATCAGGCGCATTGCTCAACACCGTCACTTGCCTAAAAGTATATTTTGCCAAATCAAGGAGCAACGTATCATGAGAGAAGCTCGTCGGCGAAAGTATGTCTTCCTCTTCTGGCTTTGTTTTATCATGATCTTAATAAAATGCATCACTGCAGTGCTGTAGCAGCAATGTATGGGAGTGATAGAGCGACAGTGTGTGGGAGGAACACGAATAAGCTGCTTTTAACATCTGAATAAGTGATCATGAACTACTGGATTGATTAACCTTTGATTATAAGGAAAATGCAGACAAGTGCCAGTATCAGTGAGGACTGCCTGCTTCCCAAAAGTTCACTGAAAAATGGGAGCAAATACCATGTTGGAAGGAGCCGCAATGCTCTGTTAAGGATGACATGATGCAACATTGTGAAGGAAACAGAATGGGCTGGTTTGGGGGTGTGGAGGGTTTTTGGGGTTTGGTGATTTTTTTTTTTTTTGGTGTGTTTGTTTTTTGGTTTGGGGATTTTTTTTTTAATACCTGACTCCAGGATGAGTGTTTTCTGTCACCTGGATCGTTGCGATATTGGAATTTCTAGGAGCAAAAGGTGGCATACTTTGCTGTAGCCATTAAATTAACAGTAAAACCAAAGAGTGGTGGGTTTTAGTCATCTTTCTCAGCTGAAAGATTCTACAAAATTGAGCAGCAATTGCTGTTGACATGAAAACCAAGTAAGCTGAGCTCCCAAGAAAAGGCTCAATTCAAAACTTTTCTAAATTAGCCAATTTTAAAGTTATTTTTCAAAGGGAGAGTCCTCCTCAAAGGAGGAATTACATGGCTTTTGATTAATAAAAGCAGATCAGTTATTAATATTTTTTTAATTGTAGGATATCTCCATTAGTAGCTTAAGGAGGAAGCTAGTATTTGTTAAATCTTTGTGTTGACTACTGAACTTAATTTTTCTGTTTTTTGTTTCTAGGGAACTGAATCGTCGTAAGCACAGCAAACCAGGATCTGTACCATTTGTGTCGGAGAGGAAGAAACATATTGTGGCAGTAGTGAAATAATTGTTCTCACATGTACAAAAATGTCACAATGAAAGCAAATGTCACTATTGAATGAATCCACTGTAAAAAAAAAAAAAAATGATGGACATCAGTGAGGCAGCACATGGCTCCAGAAACGTGCCTTTTCTTCGAAGTATACACATGCTCTGATTTCTCAAGCCACCATCTGCTTTGGGCAGTTGTAAGAATTGGCCCTGTAATCTTTTATTGCCATTTGCATGTCTGATGTTACTGGCCCAACCCTGTGTATTGCAGTGGAGTTTGACCCTTTTGATATAAGTGGATAACTTGGTAGTTGGTAGAGGATATCTGTAGTCCCAATCCTACTCCTTGATACTGTTACTACAGAAGGATGAAAAAGATTCAGATTTGTCAGAGGCAAAAAAAAAACTTTGTCCCATGCAGAATTATAAAATCAGTTGTCCTTATGCTGTTTGTTTGTTTTTTTTCTTTTAAATAAATCTAATAAAGTAAACAAGTGACCTTAAGGCAATGGACCAGATCTTGATTATTCCAGCTGACAAATATACTGCATTATACTTATTACAGTACAAGATATTACTTTTCTTTTATCCAAGATGAATTCAATGGGATTCTCAGATATCTGTAAACATATTTATAGTTTTGTTCTGTCTTTTTAATATTGTTATATGACTTGACAAAACTTCAGACTGTTGAAGTTGCTAATATTAATAATGACATAGTTGAATAAATATATTTTCTCTTTAACTTATTTAAAACTTCTAAAATCTGGATGAAAGATGACACAAGTTATATAAACCCCAGAAACTTCCTTAGGTGAGATTTATTATAAGCCTTCTATTTGGAGTTTATATAAAAAAATAAAATAAAAGCTTCACATTTCACAATGTACCTGTAGCCCAAAGTTCTTTTACTATGTGTCTGGAAAATGGTCTGTTTCTCTTCCAGTGGGATAGTCTTAGGTTTTTACTGAAGACACTAAGGTGATCAGAAAACTATGCTGGAACTCAACTCGGCCTTCTAGGCTGAAGGCTTCTTTTGCAGAAGTATGATATATTTAATAACCCTAAGTGTTGCTTAACATCTTCCATACAAAAGGATATTTTTAAGCCTTTGCACTACTGTGCAGTCTGTAACTACACTTCTCCCCAAGTTTATGCACAAAAAAATTTATGAACTCAATTAGAATAAACTTTATAGTTAAATGATAAACTTTTTTTTTTTAATTTGGGAATTGAGCACTTTGACCGCTTGCCTTCATGTAGCATCCTGTTTAATATGTACCTACTGACACTAACATCCATATGCATTTCTAGCTCTTACTCTTCCAGCACTGTTTGGGCAAGATTCCCAGATGATCATGGCAAAATTATGGCTGTTTGGTGATAAGAGGCTATAATGTATCTTTTACTCTCTGGATCACTTACCTTATGGCGTGATGCAGGAAGAGGAGCAGATCTGAAGAGCTCTAAGTAGGATGATGAGAAGCAGTAGAACAGATCAGGGAATAGACTGATGCTGGCTGTGTGCCTGTTGTACTAATACAGTGCACTCTGTGCCAAATACAGTTTATTTCCTTCCTGAAACACTGAGAAAATTGAGGGAGAATGTGTGGTCCAAAGTATGGTGACACAGCTGTAGTCAAGTCTTGCACAATTTGCAAAACCAGACTAATCTTCTGGAATGTGATTAAAAATTTTCAGCCTTGTCAGTTTAGCTTGAGTTGATGTGGTTGGTTGTTGATTTGTTGAGTCATGATAACCTCTAGTGGGAACAAGTCCTGCTGCGCGGAATTTATTAGCTTTTGGTGCAGAACTCTGAATGTAACTATAGAGCTTTCAGTTCTGAAGTTAGTTTGGTTACAGTGTGGTGTTGGTGTGGAGCTCTACAGCATCAGTTGTGTCCAAAGGATCTCCTTATGTTCAGAGACTTTCGTGTGTTACTGCTTTCAGACAAGCACTCTAGTGGAGTAACTCAAAGGATCAGGGTTAGTTAAAAATGTTGCTAGAGAGATTGTAACAGCATGTTGAAAAAAGGAATTTTAAAATTAGAAGGGTATTCAGAGGCTGTGTATTTGGGTATGAATTCCTTTTACAAATTCAATGTGCGTGGTCTTGTACAGAGATCTCAGTCGTGTCATAAAGTGGAGCACCCCCTTAGCATTACAGGAAAAAGTCTCCTTTCCAAAATCAAGTGTTTCTATGACTTCTAGAAACATGCTACTTGTAAAACCAGTGTAGTTGTGGGCTGGGGCTTTCTGGTTGGAAGTCAGTTGTTTGGAATTTTGCAGGTGGCAATCGCAGTCTGTTCAGAGGATCCCTGGTTGTGGATTTGTATGGTGTAGGGCTAGCTGCTGTTGATTTGTCACTTCTGGAAGCCCCTACAGTTGGTCTCCAACAGATTTTTGTGGCCGTCCACCAAAAATATATAATGCCACAATACTCAGGGTAGGGTTTTTAAACTTATTTATTTAAATATAGTAGTTGCCAAGTGGTAGCTCTGCTTGCAAGAAGTGCTCATCCAAGTCTGTCACAGGCCATCACTGAATATATATTTTTTTTTTTTTTTTTCCTCAGTGATTTGAGGGGTGTAATCAGGCCTCATCTTAATCACGTTAAAGAAGTCACCTAGATTTATCAAAATCATTATACGCAAAAAGATATGGATCCGTGCACCTGCATGTATGCATACCCAAGTGTATGTAGAATAAAATCATTAGCATGACATAAGATACTGTAAATATAAGGAAAATGTTAATGATTGCCTTCAAAATTTTGGTGTGATTGCAGAGAAAAAAAAAGAAGAAAGAAAGAAAATAAAGGATATGATGGGCTATTTTCTAAATCAAATGCAATGCCTACACATCTACTGATTAAAAAAGACAACTTCTGTATGTATTCTTACTCTGGAAGATATTTAAAGATTGTTTTGAAAGAGAAATAACTTCTGTGATACAGAAACATTTAAATCAGTATTCATAGCCTTGGTGAATTTTAGCTGTTTCATGATAAGGCATCTGTGGAGTCATAGACGTTTTATTCCTGTTTTATCATAGATGGGCTATGTAATGATACAGATATTTGAATAAAAGATTTTCTTTTATTCTGTGTATATACTAGATGTCTAAAACAAGCCAAACTGACACTCAGGTTTCTGAGGTGTATATGAAATAGATAAAAATTCTAGACTAACTGAAAAATTCCACAGAAGTGTTTATGCCGGTGTCCCTGTGGGGTTTCTTCACTTTGTTTGTGGCAGCAGAATCCCCTGGTCTTTGGGACCGGGGGGATTTTCCCGCTCCGAATCCAAAGGAGCCAAGCCTGCTGTGACTCTGTATCCACAAGCCCGTGACAATACCCCTGTGCACACCTACACACAGTGTGCACTTACACACAACACCAACAATAAACCCGTGGCCAGCCGCAAATCAACCTGAGGAGAGAGAGCAGTGCCTTCACTGGCACCTGTGGAAACACAGGCTGCGCTTAGACACTGCCTCTCCACCCTCTTTCTTCTCTCCAGTGGGCCAGGACTGATGTTCACCTGTGGGGGGTGTGTGCACCTGCAGTATGTGTCTGGTAGCTGCTGTGAGACGGCCCATCTCCCAGCTGTTGGCCTCTAGACCCTCAAGTCTTTCAGCCATGTCCTGGTCCAGTGGCTCATACTGACTCCTATCACCCCACTCGTGGGCTAGCCCCACTTGAAGGGTGCTAGCATTGACGCGTGCATGCAAGGCCAGTTAGGAATAGGGTGTAGCGATGGTATCAGGTGGACTGCAGCAATGAAGGCCAAGGCACGTGCACTGAGGTGTAATGGGTAAGCTGTCTACATGGCACTGCCCCCCTTTATCCTCATTTTTTCCATGGTGGTTTTTTTTTTTTGCATGCGATCGCAGCCCAGAAGGCCAACCGTATCCTGGGCTGCATCAGAAGAAGTGTGGCCAGCGGGTCAAAGGAGGTGATTCTGCCCCTCAACTCCACTCTCGGGAGACCCCACCTGGAGTACTGCATCCAGCTCTGGAGCCCCCAACATAAGAAGGACATGGACCTGCTGGACTGTGCCCAAAGGAGAGCGACGAGGATGATCTGAGGGCTGGAGCACCTCTCCTATGAGGACAGGCCGAGAAAGTTGGGGCTGTTCAGCCTGGAGAAGAGAAGGCTCCGGGGAGATCTTATTGCGGCCTTCCACTACCTTAAGGGGGCCTTACAGGAGAGCTGAGGAAGGGCTTTTTACTAGGGCATCTAGTGATAGGACGAGGGGAAATGGCTTTAAACTGGAAGAGGGCAGGTTTAGATTAGATATTAGGAAGAAGTTTTTCACTTTGAGGGTGGTAAGGCACTGGAACAAGTTGCCCAGAGAGGTTGTTGAGGCCCCATCCCTGGAGGTGTTCAAGGCCAGGCTGGACGTGGCCTTGGGCAAACGTGGTCTAGTGGGAGGTGTTCCTGTCTGTGGCAGGGGGGTTGGAACTCGATGATCTTCAAGGTCCTTTCCAACTCTAAACCATTCTATGATTCTATGCTTGTTTCTCTGCAGTCTTCCTTAGTCCCTCCCTTTACGTGCCTTTGGTGCTTTCCTTTAACATCCCATAGTAAGTTTTGCACGTTGCTGCAATCCCCTTAAAAATCCCATAATAAATTTTACGTAGTCCCCAAATTCTCTCCTCTGTCCCTAAATTCTCGTTCCCCTATATCCTGTAAGCAGTCTTATACCCCTTCAGATAATCCCTCAATTTGCACAGCTTTCTAGGGAGTTTCCTGGGCTTGTTTTAGTGGGTCTTGCACCGGGGACAACGATCTGAATCACTCTCCTGCAATGATTTCAGGGCTAGTGAGTCAGTGTGCTCGGTTTTCACTAATTGTTCTTCTAATCCTCGCCATGGCTTTGTGTTAATTTGCTTAGCCTTTAGTCAGATAACCTAACATGCTCTGTTACATGAAAATATCTCTGCAGTGCCTTCTGATCCTAGTTACTGCACCAAGAACGTGGTGGTTGGAGTAGAATTCATCTTGCTTAATCTTAGATGTCTACAGTACAGGCACAGCGAACAGCTTTGGGTACCTCATGTCACCCTATACTTGATTATTTTAGGGGACATTTCTCCCATACTTCAGACTTATTATGATTTAAAATTTTGGGTTTTTTTATAACTAATATTGTGATATGAAAGGTGTGAATATCTGTCTAGGTTTGGACTGAATCGCACACAGAGGTCACTAGGTTTTAGTTGAGTAAAACCAGGGACAAGTGAACACCTTCTGAAAGTTTTTGTCTGCTATTCGTCATTGCAAAAGTCTAAAAACTTTTGAAGGGAGATGAATGAGTTTCTGTAACTGAGGACAAAGAAATTTCTGTGGATAATAGCTTGTGGGAAACTTAAAGAGCTCAGTCTTATACTAGAGAACGACGGAAAGGCATTTGAAGAAGAGAGACTTTAATTAGAAAGAAAAGACTGTGATGTGCTCACCTAGGACTTCTGGGGCTTTAGAAGGTATGTGAAGAATTCTAGGACAAAATCAAAGATCATAGTTCAAACAGCACCAACTAAAAACTGCTGAAAGTGTTGTTCCTTACTATATTAAATGAAAAAAATACACACTTCCTTGGAGTTGAAGATCGTGTTCTTTATACACAGTTTGAAACAAACTTAGGGATTTATTTCCAAAGGTGATGAGTAATTACTGTTATATTGACTTTAAGCAGAGCTGCTGTTTTTCAGGGCCTTGAAAGTTTGATCTGGGATCTCTGTGGATTTTAGGACATAAAGTGGGTTTTGAAGTTTTACTTATATTAATAATTGTTAGTATCCTTAGTGATTTCATTTTGTCCAAGCCTAGAGCAGTTTCAGCAGATGCAAATGATGTGTGCTCAGTGGGTAGATGGATACGATCAGGAGTTTATAGCATGTTGCATCATGTTTTCTACTTTTAGGGCTTGTGTGGGCAAAACTAAAGATCTTTCAGCAGACAAAGGAGCATTGCTGATTATTAAGAAGATAAATGGATGAAGATGGTATTTTGACCGTCATTGTAAAAATGTGATTAAAAACCACAATACGATAGAAAACCACAGATTTAATATAGATTTAGTAGACATGCTGCACTCATGTATTTATTACAAAACTGACATCCAAGCCTCTAACTTGTGTTCAAGCAGAGTGGAATTATTTGAAGATGTTACTTTTTTCTAGGAGCCTTATTATGGTATAAGACAATTTTTTTTTCAACAACCTGAAAAATACCAATTATTTACAAAACAGTATATAAAAGCTGTCATGGCATAAGGTACAAGCGAGTGGTGGGAGGTAGTGGGGGAGAGGGGATTGTTAGGTCTGGTAAGAGAGGCCGTTGCATCAAACACCGGCACGAGACAAGTCCACTAGTTCATGATAGAATCATAAAATCATAGAATGGTTTAGGTTGGAAGGGACCTTGAAAATCATCTTGTACCAACTCCCCTGCCATGGGCAGGGACACCTCCCACTAGACCAGGTTCCTCAAAGCCCCATCCAGCCTGGCCTTGAACACCTCCAGGGATGGGGCTTCCACAACCTCTCTGGGCAATCTGTTCCAGTGCCTCAGCACCCTCAGTGAAAAATCTCTTCCTAATATCTAACCTAATCTACCTTTTTCCAGTTTGAAGCCATTCCCCCTCATCCTCTCCCTACATGTCCTTGTAAAAAGTCCTTCCCCATCTCTCCTGTAGGCCCCCTTTAGGTACTAGAAGGCCGCAATAAGCTCTCCCTGGATCCCTCTCTTCTCCAGGCTGAACAGCCCCAACTTTCTCAGCCTGTCCTCATAGGAGAGGTGCTCCAGCCCTCAGATCATCCTTGTGGCGCTCCTCTGGGCACAGTCCAGCAGGTCCATGTCCTTCTTATGTTGGGGGCTCCAGAGCTGGATGCAGTACTCCAGGTGGGGTCTCACGAGAGTAGAGGGGAAGAATAGAGCCAAGCCTTATCAACAGCTGCAGAGTCTCAGTCTGAGTGCTCCTGTTTTTACTGTCTGGGGCAACCACCCTGGGTAGCTAAGCAGCAGCATTTGGTCGTTCCTCATTTCCCTTTCGCTCTGTCCCACGAGAACAGCTCTTTGCTGTTTTTCTGCACTTTTGAGATCTAGGGTGGAGATCGAATAGGACCTGAGGATGAAGTAACTTCTTTGTATTTGTAGAATTGGTTTGGTCAGAGGATTACAGATTTTCCAGCAGTATGGCTTGATTTCTCTTCTGTTTTTGTTCTCTTCACATCCCTGCTTCCCTAAATAGTGCCTCAGAAATTCTTGCTTTCTCTATGGTCATTATTGACTTTGCTGTATTACTTAGCTTTTGCTGACCAGAAAACAGAAATACTTCTTTCTTGAGGTTTCTTTCTTGACCACTTGGTGGATAAGGAACTGTCTGGACAGTCGCACCCAAAGGGTTGTGGTGAACGGCTCCACGTCCAAGTGGAAACCAGTGATGAGTGGTGTTCTTCAGGGGTCAGTACTGGGACCGGCACCATTTAACGTCTTTGTTGGCAACATGGACAGTGGGATTGAGTGCAGTCTCAGCGAGTTTGCTGACGACACCAAGCTGTGTGGTATGTTTGACATGCTGGATGGAAGGGATGCCATCCAGAGGAACCTGGACACGCTTGAGAGGTGGCAGGGGGTTGGAACTAGATGATCTTTAAAGTCCCTTCCAACCTAAACCATTCCATGAGTCTATAATTATTTCTACCTTATAATATTATCTAGCGGGACATTACCCTGAATCCCTTCAAAATGAGGATGGTCAAGCTCTGGAAGACCTGTGGTCTCTTTAATCATTTGCAGATGCCTACGAACCTACACTATGGTGTGTGTAGTGGCTGGGATGTATTAAGGGAAAGGAAACCTGGTTCTCAAAAATGCTTGGAGGATGAGAAGAGAGGAGAGCCAAAGGGGGAGGATTATTACCAGAATATAACAAGGTTTTGCAAACTGGCCAAAGGGGTGGGGTTTGGCATGGCAGGAGTCGGGGGAGCTGCAAGGCACAGATGGAAACAGAAGGAGCATGTCAGCAGCTTTCTCACTCGGTTACTCGGTTTGAGTAAAGACGATAGGGAAAAATCAATCTCTCTTATGCTTTAAGAATGTAAGGCAAAATATCTAAAATGCCTACTTTTTTTTTTTTTTTTTCCTTCCCCACAAATGGGATAATCCAGCATTTAAGTCTGAAGGCAAAAGATTCATTGGCTCAGCTGGATATCTAAAGGTATCATATTTATAGACCAGCTATTTCAGGAATGGAGCCTGTGTTCTTTTGCATCACTTAAGGCAAAATATAACCTTGGCAAACAAAACCACTGGCAATATTTGCAGTTGCGTCATTCTCAAGTGAGTATTTAACATCAGAAAATGTTAGGACATTCATGATAAGCCACTGTTTTTACATAATCCTGTCAGTTATGGCTGTCCAGTGGCTGCGGTACAATATCTTGAACAGAAAATGTTCACTATCACAAGTGAAAGCAGCATGGAGTAGGTAACTGGATTATGATATTGATGTCAAACTGTGGAATAAACTTAATCCGGTAATTGGGTGTCTAAATGTGATTTGAAACTAAGGTTTAATCAGAAGAGCGTTTTTTTTTTCCCCCAGGAATAAAAAGAATAAAAACAGGAATCTGGCTCAGTGACAATTCTTTAAATTATGGACAATGCATAGTAATTGGCTTCAAAAGACAAATACCTTTATGGGTTTTGTGCCTTATTTGTAGACAGTCTTTTATGTGAACTGCCCTAGACAGAGATTTTTCACTGAGCTCTGTGCAATGAAGAAATGTCATCGTGAATTTTGGACCTAGTCAAAATCCGATTGGGTAGTTATGCCAAGGGATGCATTTATGGTGGCAGACACGGAAAAATGTGGCAGAACAGATCAGAACTAAACGCTCAAAAAAAAACCATCAAAAAAAAAAGTTTTCTTAAAATGTTTAGTAACCAAAAACTTTATTCACAAGACAGGAAGAGCTGAAATAGTGCGCAGCGGGATGCTAAACTAACCAGTGAAGTGTTTCAGTGAGAGGTATCTGAAGGAAGAGACTGCCGATCAGTCAAGTTCTCATTTTATCCGCCGGTCTTAGGTCAACCCATTTTTCACATCGTCAGAAGTGGAAGAGTTCAGCTGCCTTTAAGCTGTGCTACCACAAGCCAATGCCTTCACAGCTTTCCAAATTTTCTTGCAAAACTGCTGCTCCAGTTGATACTCTGCTGAAAACATCCCTCTGCAAAGGCGTGATGTCCAGGCGTGCCCGGTCCAAGAATGGGACCTGCCTTACTTTGCGCAACTCCATCTCTCTGAGTAACCAAGGGCAATACCGATGCTGAAAGCAGTTTTCCATCCATCCCGTCCTGACCGGTGGGTATATGTTTAATGCATAGCTACAAAAGACTCCCAGCTTGTCGCGGAGGGCGTTAGATTTCCCTGTTGGAGGCCAGCCATGGAAAAGCAAGGCGTTCCACTTGAATCATTTACTCACAGACGCAATCATGCAAAAGTTGCTGTTTTAATAAGTGAGCTAATAAACACCACTTCCCAAGACTTCCCTCTTACAGAGCAATACAATCACCTGAGGTCACGCTGGCTTTCACCACCTTTGTTTTTTGACTTTCTGACGTCAGGATGTTTTATTCAGTTCTGGCAGTTCTTAGCGGCATGGTTTTTATCACTGTCTCCAGGAGGCAGATACCATCAACAATGTCCAGACCTACACGTGCGTGACCTGACCACAGAATTTCACTGTCTGGAAGATCTCTTACCTCCAAAATACGGTAAAATTAGTATTAACTCCAAAATAACTGGTTAGAGATCTTGGCCCATCTGGTGTTTTAACGAAACCCACAAATTTTCCTGGGTATTGTACAGCGTTACTGAAAAAATGCAGAAATCCTCTTGAAAGCTTTCTGAAAGTCAACACAGGTATGTTCGGTATGTGCCACATGTTGCTGGTGTGCATTGGTTGTTCAGTGACGGTGCACAGTCTAAAAACACTGTCAGCATATGATCAGGCTGCCAAAAGCTATCTGTTGTTCTTAAAGCACCTGAAGACACAGTGATGTTGCAAATCCAATTCAGCTTAAGTATGTAGAAGAATTTTCTGGAGAGGACTGTGATGTTATGCCAGCTTTACAGTCGCTAAAAGTGCCTTTCAGGTAGTTTTTTGAAGGTTTTTCTTCTACGTTCTTTGATAGTGGACTCATTCTCTTGTGCTCAGTTCAAGATTTAGAGCATCATTTACTGTTCCTTTTTGCTGCTTTCTTTGAGAAGATGTGATCTGTTTTACCCTACACTGTGCCTTCCAGTTCTTCGTTTTTGAGCTACTTTCAGCTTAATGAAACATGATTTTCTCACAGTTATTGTCTTACTTGAATTATCCAAATCGATTTTTTTTTTTCAGGTGACAGGGCAGTTTCATTATGCAGCAAAAGTCTCCTCTTTAATTTATTTTTTGGATAGTAATAGTATTTCCTCATTTGTTTTTTATTAATTCATTCTAGCTATGAGTAAAATCACCGGCAAGCTCTTTGTGGTTGGAAGACAATCCTCAGGAGCCCCCTTTTTGCTGCCTGCCAATGTGATTGTCTTTTCTTCATAACCATTTATTCTCATTTTTAATAGCATTTTGGCCTGAGCATTTGGGATGTTCTGCTTTGCTGGTCCCTCTCTGATGATGCCACTCCATCGCATTGCAGTGGCCCACCCCTTCTTTTTCTAGCCAGTGAAAAAATACCAGAAAATTTTTGGCTCTCCTAATATGTTTTACTAAAGATACACAAAATTTGTTTATGTGAAAGCAGAAAATTATGCCTGTCTGTGGAAAATTTGTTTTTTAAGAACTGACTTTTAAATTCCACACATTTCAGTGGTGATTTTCTTATTTTCTTCTTCTTCAAGTATTTGCTTTACATTTATTTTCATGATGGCAGCACATATGTTGTACTGACTGTCAGTGCATACAATTTACATGCCCAAACATTCAGAGGAACAAAAATTTCTTCAGGTTAAAACCTGGTACACCTGTGTTCTTGTTACGACCCATCTGATGTGATTTTTGTGGGCAGAAGGGCATGTTCTCGCCATCAAAGAATAATTTAGTTATTAAAGTTGGTTGAACTCTTCATTGGTGCTGCTGTGTGATCAAATTCCAGGTACCCACGTCATGTTTGGTCCACAATTAGTTGTCCCTACTCTCTCATTCATGGTCAGCCATGTGAAGGAGGGTGTGCTGCTGCTAATGAGGTTCTGTAAGATGTTGTAGGAAGTGGTTTTGTACTGCAGTAGCACTTGGAGGGTTTTCATCCTCACCTACCACCTTGAACTGTGTACCTGCTCCTTTGCCATTAATTGGTTCCTTGTCTGTCTTGTCTGCTCTTTGCATGGTGTCACTCTCAATCAGTGCAACTCTCTCTTTCCCTCCAGCTGGGGAACCTGAGTAGTTCATGATTTTATTATTGTTCTTCAATTTGATACAATCTGTTCCTGACCATCTGTACCCACTCATGCTGAGAATATCAATACTGTAATTTTCCATCTCCCTCATAACTTGAGCTGATTTTTCCAGCTTGCAGCATTGTATGTACATGCCAGAATCTTATACATAACATGGAGTGACTCTGGAGCAGCAGCTACCTCGAGGTCCGAGCTCCTTGCTGAGGCAGGATTGGACTGATGCTTGTTGCACAGATTCATTTGGGACTATCCACTAATCCAAGGAACTGAGATGGAAATTGTCATGGAGACAAAGTGAAGACTTAGCCAGTAATATTTTTAAAGAGGAAGGTGGTCAGCCTTGCATCCAGCTCCCACGCTTGAAGAATCGAGAGAAATTTCTGTCTGGCCTCTCTCTTTGATGTACCCAGCCTCGGTAGACCTGTCGGGAGTTTACATAATCCTGCTGACAAAACTCTTCGGATCAGAGTCTCCTAAGCAACCCAACACAGCAAGGTACTAGTTTCAGAAATGGGGAAAAATGTGGGTTTGCCTCTGTGTGGGGGGTGTGCGCGCGTGTGTGTGTGTGCATGTACTCCGCATAATTCTGTCAATTTGTATTCTAGTATACTCAGAATTAAGCAGGTTAATTTAGCTTTTCCTCTACTTGTTCATATCTGGTGCTTAGAGGATTTTGAAAATCCTGTTCTCAGCCATCAGCTAATTTCATTTACATAGAAAATACTACAACTGTTACATGTTGTCTGGTGGACCATTTTATTATCATTTTTTTAAAATGCTTTTTTCTTCACATGTCTTGAAGTAAAATGCTTCTATGTGGCATGTGATTAGAAATATGATTAATTAGGTCCTTGCAGTATTTAACTAGTCATTCAGGTTCTGCAGACTCCTACATTTGTGTGTATGTGAGAATATGAGGGAAAATAAAGATGCATAATGGACTGTAACGAGAGGTTTCAGTGATGTTATAAACCACAGGACTGAAGTTCAGATGGTTTATGGTCCAGTTAACAGAAACTCTCAATAGAATTATATCGCTATAAATCAAAATTTGTCTGTTGCTTATTTTCTATATGTGGTTCTGACTCATGAATCTATGCCCTGTAGAAATTTCTACTCCTTGAGTCACGCAAATGTTGCCTCCTATCACCCCACATCTTGCTTTCGCCAGTGATTAGCCCTTTTGTACCCTACTCTGTTGTCATGTGTTTTTTTACTTAATTTGGGGGCAAAAAGTAGTATTGATTTTTCTTCTTTTTCAAAAGTAAGGTAGAGTTCATTGTGCTAAAATGGGGAAGTACATGAGACAATCAGTATATACATGATGTAGAACCAAATAGGAAAAAAGTTAATGTAAACACAGACAGGATACTTTATGCTACTTCCTTTATCCTGCTTCTGAGGGTGAAGGTCTGAACGCAACAAAACATCATCAGTAAGCACATGTGGGCATCATCAGATAGAGAGATGATATATTCCTCCCTATGAAAGGGTTTGGTCAGGTATCGAACAGGTTTACCTGTTCCTCTTGAAGCTATTCTGTGAAAGAGTAAAGCAAAGCTGAGACATTGTTGCATGTGCTTCTCATCCTATGTACTCATACAGAAAAAGCATGACCTAAAGCAATGGAGTTAAATAGTTGCTGGATGTGGAATTATGGACAGTAATAATGTAGACTTGAGTGCAATAGCAGATAAATATACGAAAGCCTACGATGCTAAATCAGGTGGACAAAGTGACACGAGGCAACTTTCTGACTAGAAATGAGAAACAGTTCCTTGCGAGAGAAGCCAGCAGCCATGTGCCCAACATGTCCATGTTGCTTTCAGGATGTGAGTCAGCAGCGTCGTCGCTGGCCGGCCTGCAGTCATCTGCTACTACGGGCTAGATGCAGCTCTTCTGTTTGTAAATCCTAGGCTGCATCTGCTGAAGGATAGAAAGAATTTAAATTTTTCTTCTGTAATAGAACGGTTGAGGTGTTGAGCAATGGAAGTGCTTTCAGTAATAGCCAGATCAGCAAAATCTGACCGTCTGTTTTGAAATGACGTCATCAATGATCTGATGCAGACAATGGCCTAAATGACATTTTTTGGTATTGAAGTGGGTTGTCTTTGAAGTCAGATCAAATGTCTCATCTGTTGGTCAATAAAAGGCAACAAAGCTGGAGCAAGGGCTGAAAGGAATGTCCTGTGAGGGGTGGCTGAGGACTTTGGGCTTCTCTGATTTGGAGAAAAGGATGCTGAGGGGCCACATTATTGCTCTCTACAGCTTCCCGAGGAGGGCCAGTGGAGAGGGAAGTGCTGATCTCTTCTCCCTGGGATCCAGTGACAGGATGCATCGGGAATGGTTCAAAGTTGTGCCAGGGGAGGTTTAGACTGGACATTAGGAAGCATTTCTTTACCGAGAGGGTGGTCAAACACCAAAACAAGCTTCCTAGAGAGGTGGTCAATAGCCCAAGCCTGTCAGTGTTTAAGAAGCATTTGGACAATGCCCTTAACATGCTTTAACTTTTGGTCAGCCCTGAATTGGTCAGGCAGTTGGACTAGATGATCGTTGTAGGGTCCTTCCAACTGAAATGGTTTGGTCTGGTCTATTTATTCTACTCTGCTGTACTCTACTCTACTGTACTCTATTCTACTCTACTTTATTCAACAAAAGACATCATTGGTAAAGCCTGGAACCTGGAGACTGGATCCATGGTCTGTATAGTTAGGGAAAGCAAGGAGGGAAACCCCTCGGTCACTGCGGTAAATCATTCTTTCCTTGGAGAAGGCAGGTTGCCAGTTTTATTAAAATTAGACGACCAGAATAGTAGCCCATTTTTGATGCTGATTTATCAAATGTTGGCTTGTCCTACACTCCTCTTGGGGCACAGTGATTTTTACATAAGTAGCAATGCTTTATTTCCATATATAACTCATTTTTCTATATCTTTTATGACTGAGTTTTGGATATGGGTGTGTTACAGGCTACTCTTTATGTTTTTTGAACTGCTGACAGCCAGAAATGCTTTTGAAAATGATGGTGAATGATGGGTGAATACCTATGAAATCCATAGTATCACCAACAAAATGCCATCCATTGTTATTGATAGTTTCTTTCCTGCTATCCTTTGAAATGGCTGGCACAGGGAAGAATGTGCGCACAGAAAGGTGGCTACTCATCAGAACAGCTCATATTCAAGGCAGAAATATAGGAAAGAATGCATGTAGATAACTACAGGAATTTATTTTCATATTACTGTTAACACATTGGTGGGAAATAAAAAATATTATTAATCTAGACATTGTTACGGAGAGAAGTACAACAGTAATGAGATGAGCATTGTAAGTACAGGACTGCATTACTGAAACAACTATAAACATTTGACCCTCAGTGTAGCTGGATACCTTCTTGGTTTTGCACATGCAACAGATTTATTGCCCCCTTAAATTAATGCGTAGAACAAATTCAATCCATTGTGTGGTTGATGCTAGAAAGCTTCCATGCCTGCTCATTTTGCTCTGTGGGAGAGCACGTAAATTTGCTGTGGAAATCGTCCCTGTGCAAAAGTCGAGATGAGGCTGCAAAGTCTTTCTGCACAAGTGTATCCTCTTCGGGCTTTGTAGCACTAATCTGAATTGTAGCACGGTGGTTAATGAAATATAGGCTAAGCAGCAGTTTTAGCGCAGTGTTGTGTACTTTCTAGGTATTAGGGTAATTACTGGTTCTGTTCTTTTCCTTTCCAACTCATAAACCCCCTGCTTTTGAAAGTGTCATCCACTAATTTTATAGCGGACATGGTCCCTTTTATAAGAGACAAGGCAGACTTTAACAGCTGATAGTCTAAAGTATTGTCTCACTACAAGATTCCTTGCACGCTGAGAGTGAAATAACTCCCTTTACATTCAAAGAAGGAAATTCACTACACTTACTTTTTTTTGACATGCCTCTTTGAAATGCAAGATGAAGTGTCAAAAATTAGCTCATATTTTATTACCTCTTCCCTTCCATCCCTTCCTTCGCAAGACAATTCTTCATAGAGAATACTTTTTTTTTCTGTCCACTGTGAAAACAGATAATGTGTTCAAGCTGCTGCTTCTCCTACCTCACTATCATCAGGAAAAGCTGGAAGTAAAAATAAAAACATAAAGTTACCATATATTAATGTTTTAAATATCTTTGCTGTCTGTCAGCAATCCTAACATATACTTTTCATGTCAATTTGTACGATACCTTAGCCTAGGAAAGGTAATAGCTGTGCACAAAGGTTGTATATTTTCTTAGACTAATACTGCTAGTAAAAATAGCCCAGCTTTTGTGCACATGAATCCCTTCTCAGAATGTTTTGATTTCCGACTTATTAGGAAATCATTATGAATGTAATTATATTAATGTAGCTAGTGAATTAATCTTGTTTTAATCATACTTGTGCTTTTAAGTATGGCAGAATCCTGGTCTGGAGAGCAGAACACAAAGCAGGCATCGCCGTGTTACTGTGTGTTTGCTGACTCTCGTTTGGCCTAATGCAATTTTTCCCTTAGCCTAGTAAAATGCCAAAGTTGATTAATGTTGATTAATACTGTTCTTCATAAACTTTTCATGCTGCACAGTTTGATTTTATCCAAGGTATGTCAACTAGTATCATGGAGAGCTCTTTCAGGAACACTGTACTAGAAAGGGTCAAATAAGTGCTCATGATCTCAACACACAAGAAAGAAATTGTTTTCCAATTAGACTTTAGCTTTTGTCACTCTAGTGCCTTCCGTCTCTGGAGTACACAATGAACTTTCACAAAATACTGGCTCCTTTCTTCATGTACCGGAGTTAAAATTGTAATGAAAGACTGTTTGCTTGAATAAAAAAAAACAACAATAAACCACCTGCCTGTACCCTTATGCTTTTAGAAGCAGTTTAGCAGTGCTACAGCTTCTGCCTTTACCTATTATTTGAATTAATTGAACTTCCTGTTTAATTTTCTGGCAGATGTGAAACCTAGATAGACAGGTAGATTTCTAGACAGAAAATATCATATGCTAAGTTTTAATTATCATCCCTTTTGGGCATGTTTTCATTATCAAAGCTACTATATTCCAGGTCTGTGAGAATTAACCTCAGTTGAAAATCCAAACAGCTGAAGCCCAGCTGCCCCTGGATTTTGAGGAAAACGAGCAGCCCAACCAGAGTTTTCTTTCTCTTGCCAACAGAGAGGCCACAACTTAAATTGTGTTCAGTGAAAGAAGGACCTCAGTAATGGGCTGGTTTTCTGTGGATGGATGTTACCTTGAGAACTTCCCACTCATGCGATACTTTGGGAAAAGCTTAAGCAGTTCCTCTGCAGCGATGCCCCTCTGCCTCTAAAACTCTGTCTCCTTATGTTTCTTCAAAGATCAGTTTAGCCCCATCTTATGATAATGTCCATGAAAAAATAGTCATCTTCCACTTATTTAGTGTTGCTGCCTTTATTCTATTGCTGTCTCCTCATTTCAACCCGCCGCCCGCTGCATTTTGTCTATGGCTCTCTGAGCTTTCTGTGACAACAGGCTGTTGTCTGTGCTATTCTTTCTATCAATATCTAGGGCGTTAGAGCCTTCGTACACGCCTAGGCTTTCTAGGCATCAGTGTAAGAATAATAATAATTCAGGATATTATTACTACTTTTAATAATGAATAATGAATTGTGAGACAGAATCACATAGTAGACTCCATAAAGGAAAAAAAAAAAAAAAAGAAGAAAAAGAAAGAAAATGGGGCAAACAACCATTTCTATCTTGTATAAAATCAGGAGATTTGGGACTTTCAAGCTGTCACTACAATAGGAGTGAATATATTCCTGAGATGTGGTACACAGTATTCCGTACCAACTCTAAAAGACAATCTTATGACTGAATGAAAAAAAAAAAATCACATGGGACTTAAGAAATATTGCTGTTTCTTCTGAAGCTGCTTGAGTTTCAGAAATGTAGGAGGGATCAGCAAAGAGGAATTAGAAGGCAGCAAACAGGGAAGGCAATGCTGCATCCACACCTTGCAGGAACACGTGATAACATTCTAAGCACCTACTGTACCAATGGTGAGCCTGTGCTTTATGTGTTGAATAATGTCTATATACTCATTATTTTGGATTTTGAAACCCATATAGTATCTGACAACTCAGAACAGTTAAAAAGAAACCAAAGTGTCCAAGCTGGGGACAATTTTTAATATGAATAAAGGTATTAAATACCAATTAATGGCCTGTGAGTGACCAATAAAAATAGACTCTTGTATGGTTTTGGTAGGATTCTTGAAAATTGGCTGGACAATTGCTACACTGTTGAGAACAAAATCCTTGACTTATCACTATCAGGGCCTGTTGGAGTACAGGAATTAACTTACCGCCCCGTTACTTAGAAACATTGCTGGTACAGGTCAAGAATCAAACAGAAACGTATAACCAAAGAACTCTGATTATGCAGGAATTTTTAGCTTCTTTCAAAAATTCTTCCTTTGAGTTTCAACTGACTAACTGAACAACAATCAAAATTGAATTTTCAAATTCAGACAGAAAATACTGAATAAGTTTAAGATCCTGTAAAGACTTTTACCTACACCTTTAATTCAGTATGTTATATATCACACTTAGTTCAGTCAGAATATTTCAAACTGAGCATGTAAACAGAATTGAAGGAATGAGACATGATAAAGTTTTTAGAACTGAACATATTTGCGATTTTATAAACTGTCCGTCTGTGTATAATTGCTCTGGAAAAAACATCCTAAGCCCTAGAAATCATGTTATCAAGTATTCCATTCACAGACTCATAGAATAGTTTGAGTTGGAAGGGACCTTTAAAGGTCACCTAGTCCAATCCCCCTGCCACGATCAGGGACATCTTCAACTACATCAGGTTGCTTAGAGCCCTGTCCAAACTGACATGAAAGTTTCCAGGGATGGGGCACCTACCACCTCTCTGGGCAACCTGTGCCAGTGTTTCACCACCCTCATCGTAAAAAAATTTCTTCCTTCTATCTAGTCTGAATGAACCCTCTTTTAGTTTAAAGCCATTACCCCTTGTCCTATTGCGACAGGCCCTGCTAAAAAGTTTGTCCCCATCTTTCTTATAAGCCCCCTTTAAGTCTTGAAAGTTTTCCCCCGAGCCTTCTCTTCTCCAGGCTGAACAACCCCAACTCTCTCAGCCTTAAAACAGAAAACAACCTAATCGATCTGAGCCTTTCTTCAGTTTTCAGCCAACTGTGCTTCCAGAACACCTGCGTGCCAGGGCCTCTCCCGCATCCCCTTTCAAAATACAACCTGGATACCAGCTCCTCGGTCCACTGAGAGAAGGCAAATCAACCTCTCGCCACCCAAACTGGTTTAGGAATAAGGTTGAAACTCCTCCATACTTCCAGCAGCTGCCATGATGCCCATGGTGAGCCCCCACTCCTCTAATCCAAAAAGTTTTTGCTAATAGTACTTCCTGAGCAGAGAAAAGGTTTGGAAGGGGGTAGGATTAAGTTACACTCTTCAGCACACCTTAAGGACTTTCCCCTTCTTCTGAGTCTGTGAAGATACTGATGACGTGCATGGAGAGGAGGAAAAAGTGGGGGCACTAGCTAAAAGACCAACGATTTTCCATCTACTGCAGACAGATCCTTTACAGCAGGGAAACTGGGAGAGGGTCGTTTCATTGAGTACAGTTCACATAAGGGTATGGGCAGTACTGGGTAAACTATGGATAATCCTCTTCTATGAGAAATAAGAGTAACAAATAAAGAAAACTAACATTTATGCAGAAATATTACCCATATATGTTACCCATAAATTACCCATAAATATCTAATATTCTTCAAATCACTTGTGGGTAAGTATCCAACTAAAGAAATTTTCTTGGAGCAGAAAAAAAATGCATATAGAGCAAGCAAAATCCTCCTGAAAGAAAACAAATGAAAATGTAGGTGACATAATACAATATAATTAACTTCCTCAATTTAGACATGGGAAAGCTGGGCAAGAACCAGTCCACGATGGTTTGACAGCACTTAGTATAGGACCTGGGAATCCCAAATTGTTGCAGTGTAAAGTTTTGTCCTTTCTCAACACGAATTTGAGGCAAAAAGCTTCCAGGAAGAATCCTACAGGATGCATTTCTTGCTGGTTATACATCTGATTTGTTCTATTGAGAGTCTGAGTACTGGAGGTTTTCAACCAAGAACATGTTTTGCATTTTCTCCATTCACTGATCCATAACAGAATACTTTAAAGTTCCTTTCATGTCAGCTGCATAAAGATGTTTTCCAAGCGAATGTTTCAACTTGGGACGAAAATAACAGAAAGAATTAGTTACAGTGGATTTCTCTCTTATACAAAACATTGTAAAGCAGATGTTAGCGTTACCTTTTCAGGAAAGAATTACACTTAGCATGCTTGAACGATGAATCTACCAACTCATTTACTCTTGTAGTTGCTATGAGGAAGGAAATGGGAGTAAGTATAATGAGACCCTTAGTGAAAGGCATTTTGTGGTGATATATAAAACCAGGTTACAACACCACTGTTTCCTTGGGAACCCCTCTTGTCCAACAGAACTGGAAAGGAACGGAAAAAAAAAAAAAAAAGGATATCAGAAAACTTATGTTAATAACCCTGCTGGTGTCAGTACCTTTTGATGACTTAGAGAAGCCACCAAAAGAAAGTATCGTACCTCGATTCACTGGGGTGAATTTTCAGATGCAGATTATACCGTGGAAGAACAATTCCAATGGAGGAATGTAAAACAGGGATCGGAATCTCTTTTTTCAGAGTATGGTAGTGAGTTCAGAACGAGAGCTGAGAGGAACAGGAAGGGCAGGGGCCTGGAGACAGGAGAAGGTGAAGGTCAGAATTTATAGCTGTTTCACTACTGAGGGAATTACAAATGAACACTCCTTAAAAATAAGTTTCATAAATGGTCATACTACATGATAATAATTTATTTTGTTGGTTGATTGTAGATTATCGTTGGCACCATTACCCTGGAGTAGGTAGGGAATTCTGTGCTGTGAGTATATTTTCATCAGTACATCACCTGGGTAATGGAAATAACAGTAACAGCATGAGACAATTCTATGCAGGCTGACAGGAACGTGAACAAATAATGTTTTAATTTAATTGCAGGAAAATGCAAGGAATGATAGATGGAACTGATGGGGAGAAAGGAAGGTAGAAGCATAGAAAGGTCAAGTTGAACCATTTCTTCAGTGAGTCACAGGATGTCTTCTGCTCTGAATCTGCTCTCTCTTTTCAAAGCAAATAGCTAGATAATATATGGGGATTACAGTTCCTGTCCCTGGATTTGTTTGTTTATAGTTACCCACTTAATGGCACAGGATTTAGTGGGAACAGGGCAAATACCAAGGAGAAAGGAAAGCTCTTGAAATTCTACAGTCATGCTGAGAGCAGGTATTTGTAATTTGTGGATGAAAAATCACAGGCGCCTTGAAATGACTGCAGAAACAGGCACTGTAAATCCAGAGAGTTCAGAGGTAAATATCCAGCAGAAAGAAATTCAGATGAATGAAGCACTGCACAAAGAACTGTAGTGATGTCTTGCAACCAAACCTACAGTCAGAATACTGTTAATGTTTATGGTTGAGATATGGCATGAATTATTTTTGAAACAACTGTGTAACCTGACAGGGTGGAGAGATTGCTTTCGAGTGGTCTGGTTCTTTTTAATTATTCTTAGAAGCAATTGAGTGATTTCTCTCTTTCCTCACTTCTCCGGGATAAAATGTAGTTTCCCCAAAAAATCAGTCCAGTTAATTCTTCCATTCAACATTTATAGATTGATAAGGACTGTACTATCTTTGGTAATCTGATGACACACAGTTCTACATTTCCTCCTCTTTTTGTCTTAGATGCCAGATTTATCTAGTGCCTGGAAGAAACAGGGAACTGGGTGAGAGCCAGCTGGCCAGAATCCAGTCTGAAAGGTGAAGGTGATGTGGACCGGAAGAGCAGAATGTTTTCAGTATTTGATGAAAAAACATATAGTTTATTTTACAAGGGTATCTGCTTAAATATAGTATGCTCGGTTTCTATACAACTGTTTATGTCTAATAACAAAGGGTCTATTAGACATAATTTTAGACAAAGAAATGGAACAGGCTCCTTTCAGCTAAGGATGCCAATGACATTTCTTAGACAAAATTAAAATTTGATAAATATATGTGCATGCCAATAGGTAGGGATTACTACTGCTTTACCACAACCAACATATCACGTTGCTCTGATTTTTCCCAAAGGAATGATGTCTTCAGCCCAACATCGCATGCAGAACTCTTTAGCTAATGAATGTACATCTTCGAATTTATTCTCTGTGGAAATACAGCTAATGAGGACCAGGATACTTTGAGGAATACAACTTTTTTTTTTTTTTTTTCTGGGCCTTTATGCCTGGTTATAAGTTGGTGTCATAGTCCATTAGAAATAGCACCAGCTCCAGAACTGTATGATTCGTGGTGAAGATTTCAAACTGCCCAAACAACTTTATTATTGCTACATACACTTGTAAGATATCCAGAGTTGGTGTGAAATAGGAGTTACGTATCATAATGTGAGTGAACAGCAGGTAGAACTCTACTGTCTGCAAATAGATTGAAAACCTACAGGTCTGGATTGAATTGTTTCTTCATCATTCTTGGACAGGTTATTTCCCATTTATTTGGTCTGGATGGCATTTTGAGCGTGGTCCCGAAATTACTTCTTGCCATCAAAATGACTGCTCAGGTAGGGGATTTACAGGTAGCAAAAGCATTTTACTCCACTATCGCCTGTTTTCCAAGGTGAGAGGCGGACTTCCTTCTCCAGCCTTCTCTCATGGGTGTCACATCCCTGCTCTTCAGGGTTGAAGGTACCCGTCCAGACAGACGCTGGGGCAAATTTCACAGCTCGCGTTGGCTGAAGGACACACCAGCAGGACGTTGCGTAGGCGATGGTGGAGCAGCAGCTCGCTTGGGGTGGACCCGCACGGGCGAACAGTGGTGCCGCTCCCAGCCAGGGGGAACCGGAGGGCCGCCCGGAGCCCTCCCCGCCGCTCCCCGCGGCGTTGCTCTCCGGTTCTCAGCCTAAACTGCAGACCGCGCCGTCGGGCTTCCGAAGGGACGGGGCCGTGGCGGCCCTGCCGCCACCCCGGGCCACTTCCCCGCTGCCGCCTCCTCCTCCTCCCGGGGGCCGGCGTTCCCCCCGCCACCTCCTTCGCCCTGGGGCTGCTCTCGGGGCCGGGTCCCGCCGAGCGGGTGCCCCTCTTCGCCGCCCCCCCTCCCTCCACCCCCGGGGCAGCCCCGGCGGCGGGAGCGGCGGCGGCCGCGCAGCGTCTCCCCGCCCTCCCGCGGCCGCCGGTTTCGGCCCTCCCAGCGTGTCGCCGCCGCCTTGGCTCCTCCTTGTCCTTCCTCGCGTGATTTTTATCGCGCCCATTTTTTTTGTGCGGGGATAAATAAATAAATAAGGAGGGCAGCCGGCCGCCCCTCCCGGCCCCCTCCCGCCGCCCAGCGCCGCTAGGGGCGGCAGCCGGGCCCCGCGCCGCTCAGCCGGGGGAGGCGGTGGGGCGATGCGGAGCCCCCTCCCGTGACTCCGGCTCTCCGCCATGCCATGGGTTAGGCGGACTCCATCCCGCAGCCGAGAGGGCACCAGCCAAGCGAGGCGGCGGCAGGAAGCGGCGCGGCCCGGCCGAGGAGCAGCGGCGGCGGCGGGAAGCGGCGGCGGGAGGCGGGCGCGGCGCTCCGCGGCCCCTTCCATGGACGGCGGCGAGGAATTATGAGCCGCGGCCGGCGGCCGGGACTAGCGCTCGCCCGCTGGGGCTTCCCCCGCTGCGCGCCCCGGGGCGCCGGAGCTCCGCTCTCGCCCGTCCCCCGCCTCGCCCCCCTCCTCCCCCCCCTCCCCCCCCGGCAGCCTCTGCCCCCTTCTCCTGCCCCCCGCCGCTGGCTCCGTCCCCCCGCTCCCCGCTGGGCGCTCGGGGTTAGGATAATCTCGCTCGCACCCAAACCACAGCGCTCCCGCGGCTAATCCTGCCCTTTCCCCTCCGCCTCCCCTCCCCACCCCGCCTCCGGCCCTTCCTCTCCCGGCGCTGCCCTCTCCCCTCCCCGCTCCCCCCTGCTCGCCCCCTGGGCCCCGCCGTCCCCGTCCTCCCCGCTGCCCCCGGCGAGCCGGCGGCCGGGCGGGTGGGTTGCGAGGTCGGGGCCGCCGGCCACCCCGCCCCTCCCCGGCGGGGCCGTCATTAGGCTGCCGGTTGATTACAGGGTATTGATTTGTATGTGCTTCTCCCGGCGCCGGCGGCGGCCGCTCCCGCTGGTGCCGCCGCGGCCGCTGGAGTTAGGGCAGCGCTTCCCGTCGCGGCGGTGAGCTCCCACCAAACATGTCGGCTCCCGCCGGGCCCCGGGGCGGCCCCGCTCCTCCTCAGCCTCCTCCGGCTCCTCAGCCCGAGATGCCCGACCTCAGCCACCTCACGGAGGAAGAGCGGAAGATCATTCTGGCCGTCATGGACCGCCAGAAGAAGGAAGAGGAGAAGGAGCAATCCGTGCTCAAGTAAGGGCGGGCGCATCCCTTCCTCGTCCTCCCGGCCCGCGGCCGCCGAGGTCTCTTCCCCGGCCTCGGGGGGCGGGAGAGAGGAGCCGGGCGGCCGGGGGGCGGGCAGGGGTGTCTCTCGCCGCCGGCCGTGCTCCGGCGCCGGGGCGAGCGTGGGGCGCGGCGCGGGGGGCTCCGCCGCGGCGGGAGCGGGCAGAGACGGGGCCGGGAGGCCGCCGGGCCGGCAGGGCGCCGCGGCCCGGGCTCGCCCCCTGCCTCAGCCGCGCTCCGCCGGGCGGGCGGCGGCGCGGCGGCTCCGGCTCCGCACGCCCCGGCGCTGGCGGGGGCAAGGCGCCCAACATGGCCGCACAGGTGCCGTTCTCACCCGGCGTGTGCCATCAGGGGGAAGGGGGGGTGGGTCGAGGCGGCGGTTGGCGCCGCCGGAGGGGGCGGATCGGCGGCACCGGGCCCCGTCCCGGGGGCGCGGCGGGCTCTGGGCTGGCGGCGGCGGCCCTGTCCGGCGCTGCCGCGGCCGCCCGGGTCGGCGAGGGACCGGCGGGGCCTAGGCTCCGGCCGTCTCGCTGGGTGGGTTTGCCACAGCCGCCATCTTCCCCCGACAACGTGTCTGCCGCCCGCCCCCGCCCCGCTGCTCTTTCCAAGCGTGAGCCCCGGCGCCGGGGGAAGCGGGGCGCCCTGCCGCCCGCCCGGCGCGGCCACGGGAGGCGGCGGCGGCGGCCGGGCTCCAGCCACGGGAGCTGTCCGCGGCGGCGGCGGTCGGGATCCGACACCGGGAGCTGTCCGCGGTGGCCGCGCTCCAGCCCCGGGAGCTGTCCGCGGCGGCGGCCCGGCTCCAACACCGGGGGCTGCCCGCGGCGGTGGTCGGGCTCCAACACCGGGGGCCTCCCGCGGCACCGCCGCCCTGCCTGCATCCCTTCGCGGGGCTGGGTGGCCCCGGCCCGGCGGCGGGGGGCGGTGTCTCGTCCTGCCGCTGCTGCCCAGGCACCGGGGGACGGGGAAGCGTGAGCGTTCCCCTCGCCCTGAGCCCGAGCCGCGAGGGGGAAGGGGGTCGTGTTGGAGGCGCGGGGGTCCCGCCCTGGCGAGCGGCATGGGGGGGTCGTGTCCTTCCCTGGCCTGGCACCGAGTAAACTCAAGAAAACTGTTCTCCCTCCGTGGCGGAGCAATCACGCTGACTTCGAACGGCGTAAAAATAAGCAAAGCTACTAGTGTCGTGGACATGAGTCATATGAGTGCCGTGGAGCTGAAGCGCTAAGCGTTTTTTTTTTGTACCAAAATTAGTATTGTGCCTTGGACACATTAACCGCAGCTATCCCTTCACACTCGGTACCTGGAAGCTCTCTTCTGGGCTTCGGTTGCTGACTTCGGAAGTCTGTTTCCAAGATTCATTGCATTATTGTTAGTGTCATAATGAAAACTTCAGATATCACTTGTGTGACAGCTACTAAACTGTGAGGTGATCTCCTAAATACATTTCAATGTCTGTTTAAAAATATACTTTATTGGGTGAACATTTTGAAGAATGACAGTGTAATATGGACAGTGGAAATAAAGTGCCATACCTCATTTCATCACTAAATAGCTCTCAGTCTCATGCTATACAATTTGCTTGCTGTTGTAAGTATCACATTTTATTTTAAAGCAATTTAAACTCCCTCACATTGCTAAACTGTGTGGCATATCAAAAAACCTGCAAATTTTTGCATAAAATTTCTACACTCTTAAAAATCATTAACAAAGAAGGAAATGGAAAATTATTCAAGTTGCAGTTTAAATATATAGTAATAGCATTACAATTTTGAAGAAGGCTCCTGGCAACTTGTATTGTGGATGATAATATTTATCATCTAATAAAAAGTATGATTTCAGTAATGATACTAGGATCAACTGTTAAGCTTACAAATGAAGAATAAACTGTTTTCAAGTAATGACAAGGTAAAAGCAACTTAAGAAATGAAACAGAACTGTTTTCACTGTAATCTTCAGAATCTTGGAAGCAGACAATAGACAAAGGAAAGGTCCTCATAAAATCTAAACTGTACAGTTCATGTGGGGTTTAGTTTCTCATTGCGTCCCATTAAAGCTTTGAGTTCTGTGTAAGCCATGAGAGAAATGCTATGGTGTAAAGTTTATACACAAAGATAGCCTAAAACAGCTCTCTCAGGGAAATGCTTTTGTCAATGGAATTTGGAAAGACGGCCCACAATATTTTACGGGATACTGAGAAGTCATCTGGTGTCAGATGAATAACTCACCAGTTTATTTTTTCTTAAAGTGAAGTGGCTCCTTGAACCATCAGGTACATGTTTATTCTGAAAATATCTACAGATTTATTAAGCACAACCCTCCACCGAAGTCATACCAGAGCTTGTTCTGCATTTTTAGGTAGATAATACTGGGTTTAATTCTCTTGACAGATGTTTTCCTTCTGTCAAGAGAAGAGAAAGAAGAAGAAAGAAAAAGCCCCATATTTATATGAATGAACTACTGTTATTTCATAGAGATAGATACAGAGCTAAGTCATGCAGTTTTTGTTCAAGTGTAATTCTCCTCGAAGGCAAGCTCCTTTTGAAGTGGAAGGTATTTTTGTCTGACTAAGCAATAAAATTGTGTCATTTCATTCCATGGAGAAATAGGGGAGGATAAAAAAAGATGCCGAAAACAAGAGTTGATATTTAGAGTTGATATTATCACAAGAACTGTTCAGATGTTGTAGAAAGGGGCAAGCATGGATTTCCTCTAATTTTTTTGATAATTTATGGTAATTTGAGTGTCAGTATGAATGGCTAGTCCCTGGGCTCTACTTCCTTTCTCCATTCTATTTCTATTTTGTGCTTTTCAAATTCTTATGCTGTGCCCATCACTGTGGTATTTGAGCGTCTTCCAAAAGTGCATTAAGTAGTGTGACTCACATCTGTAATGTGGACTATTTATTCTTTTCCTTTCACTCCCTGGGGTAAATATGTGTGGATTTAAAATAGATGCATAACTTCTTCTCCTTATGCCTGTTTTACTCTTTTTGGGGAAAGGAAATGCAGATGGTATTGAGTTGTAATCTGTAGCAATAGTGATCAGGTCAGCATGAATTCTTGCCAGGATTTGCTGGAACATGATGGCGTGGAAAGCAGAAGCTTTCCAGATTTGCTCTCTCCTTTGGCCTGGTTCGGTCTGTGAGATACGCCTAGCTACAGTTGTGCACTGTGTTCCCGTGGCAGAGCTTCGCTTTTAAAAGGAGGATGGGCAGCAAACTCTGCTGCTTTGACCGTCTCTCTTCAGGAATTTTTGGGACCCTTGGAGTGCATTTTGAATGTCATGTACTAGGAAGGTGCCTTTTTGACAAGGTTATTGAACGTATATTTTGTGTAATATTTAATATGCATAATGCATGGCACTCAGAGTGAATTTATGTCTGTACACTCAAAGTCCTTCTCTGCTGTTATAGGAATATTTACATATTTTCAACTTTTATCTTCGTGGGCGTTCTTCTTTCATGCATATAGAATAGAACTTTTGATGACGGCTTTTCCTTTACATTATGCACATCCTTCTTCTTACAAGTTCTAGTTTTGTGTGTGTCAGCTTTCTAACAGATTTTAGATAGCGCATTTCCTCCATACGGATTGATTTGTGGGATCAGTCTTGTGGTTTTTCACTTTTCTTTTGTACTTTATTTCTATATCAAAAGACTGGCTTGAGAGGATGCACACAAAAAAAAGATTTGTGGAAGATGCTAGGATGCTGCCGTTATTTGTAAAGACTTGTGTTTCAGCCTGTGTGATGCGCATATACACTTTCCTACTTGCAGTATCATGAGTTTCCAGCTCTTTTGCCTAACTATTCTAAAGATAAAATGCTCTCCTTGTAAAGTCAGAATCACAGCTCTGAAAATACAGGCATTTCAGCTTTTCACGTATGGACAGTTTAGCCTAGTAGAAGACGATTTCCCAAGAGAAATTTCATTATAAAATCATCCAGCTTTTCATGTATTTGTGAAGCATCACAGGTTTACTATGAGGTCCTCATAAAAGATCTCTTTTGTATGTGTATGTGTGTGTGCAGCTGAAATCAACTGGCATTGTCATCTGCTTTATCCAGGGGGAGAAGACAGATGGAAACATGGTGGGCTAGTGAGAGAATGGTGGCTCTATGTTAGCCACCAGTGTCGAGTCCAGAGTAAGTTTTAGGAAGGCACAACTGACTGCAGCCTTACGTGTACTCAGTTGCTGTGTCTGTGATTGCACAGCCATAGTAAAAATTGGGTAGCCACACTGACTGAAACAAAATCCCTGACAAGCAGACCTCAAAGAAGGTAGACTGCGTGGGATCTGTATGGCACCGTGGGTGAATGAGATGTGGGGCAGGATGCTCGGCTTGGGGGAGAGGAAGCAATAGATTGATGGCTGTGAGTCACAGCAGTGTAAATATCCGCCTCACAAAGCTATTGTACTGCTTTATAAATAATTATCCTGGTTTATAAATAATCAACTCTGTTTTCTGCTGGTTTAAAAGCAGTGTGTGTTTAGGGTTTGGGTTTTGGGGCTGGAGGGATGACAGAGACGTAGGTGGTGATTACTGGCTTTGGTTTTTGAAAACAGAGATATATGTATGGGAATTTCCGAAGTTTATAGGGTAATACAAAAAGATTTGCTTTTGGGTACATAGTAAACTAGGACTCCAGACAATGTTAGTTGTTTAAGTTATGCTTCTGTAACTACATTGCGTTTTGTCTGAATCTGGAGTGCTGATCAGAACAGCCCATTGCTACACCACTCATGATTTTGCTTTTGTTTCTATGTATTATAAAATAAAATGTGGTCAAGGTGCCTTTAAAAGTAATAACTTCATGCAGTGTAAAATAAGTGATAGTGATAGTTATACAAAAAGATACAGTTGAGGAAGACAGCTGTCCCTTTCCCTGCCCTGTCCTGCCCTACCCTCTTCTCTGCCCTTTTCCCTTCCTCATTCTCTGCTCCCTCCCCCTTTCTTTTTTTTTAACAATTTGTACTGCTTTTGGGGCCTCTCTCAAAGTTGTCACCATTCCTTACTGTTCTCTCTTACCACATGCTTAGACATTTTGTACTGTAGATGATACTTGTCAGGATGTTACGGCTTGTACCATTTGCTCTTCAAGAAGACCCAGTGTTTACAACTGTTCTCTAAAGCATCCAGCACACTTTTGGGCACTGTCTACAAATAATAGCAGTAGTGCTTCCTCTTAGTGACTAAGCAGAATGTATTTGGAGATTATACAGACTGGCAGTTACACTAATTACTGGGCTTGCTAATGTTAATGTTGAGTAAAATTTCAGAAGACTGCAGCAGTGCTGATGTTCCCACATTCAAGAAGTGCAAGCAGGATGGGCTGGATGTAGAAGGGCCTGACGTCATATGGGGCCAAAAAATTGAAAAGCTGATGCGGGATTTAGTTACCAAAGAACCCCCAAAATAGATATTTAACACCAGACAGTATGTGCTTTCTGAAATCTTGTGAAATAAATCTGCTTTTGCACTTCTTTGGAACAAAAAGAAGAAAACATTTATTTTTACATCTGAAAGACAAGAGCGTCAATCATAATTTAAGGGGCTGGGACTGTATCCTAGAAAGCAATGACTGGGTGAAATTCAGTGGTCTCTGGAGGTGAGGTTAAGGCACTGAATGGTCCATTCTGGATTTCGTCTGCATGCGTCTGTGAGCTGGGTAACGTCTAAATATGTCAAATAATTGATTTTTCCATTGAAACAACAGCTTAATTAGTGTATATATTCTAAGTGCAAAAATACACAGAAGTGATAGGTTACTACAGAACTAATATAAAATGTGTTTTTATCCTGCCAATGAAGTTTTAAACTACTTGCAGCATATTCAAAGTTCCATAATAAGGAGGAAAAATTAATATAATAGTGTGAACTTCGAAATGTAATCCGGTGGAATGCCAAATTAGCCGTGTATATAAATGCTCAGTTTTTATCTGTAAGGTAGATCTGACAGTCTTGGGAATTTTCGGCAGCTGAATGTCACCGCTCACCCCTCTACTTTACTGGCTTCCTTAAAGTTTGTCATATTCGCAGTCAGTTAGAACATTATGAAAGTTTCTACATCCATTAGGCCCACCTTTTCCAGGAAGGATTATTTTTTTTTTTTTTGTGTTGCCATCATTCCTTTTCCCCTAGTGTCTTCGCTGATGGCTTTTTTGACAGGAACCTGGGGAGATAAAACCCAAAAGAACGCAAGAAATTATGAGTTATGATCTTTTCTATAATTGTTTGATTGCAACAGACATTACACCTTAACAATGAGCTTTGGGTGGGGATGATTTTTTGAGTTAAGATTAGATCATGTGGGCTGTCTTAATCATATGTCTTACTATATCATGGTTAATAGCTACAAGTTATCATAGAGAACCAAATTTCTTTAAAAGTGGGCAAAAGTGAGACTTCTTAATTTAAACTCATAAGCAGGAAGAATCTCTTTAAATACTAATTGTTTAAAAATGGCATTCAAAACCAGTTGTCTTTCAGACAAATTAGTTCATATTATAAATCTTAAGTTTAAATCAAACCACATTGCTTTCAGTGCTTACTGAGTTTAGATTTTGTCTCTTTTGCAAGACTACGGGGTGTAACAGGAGGAACTGTTACATCCTTGAAGTATAACTGTCTGTTGAGGGTGTATTATAGTTTATTAATAAGAACAGTTTACATCTAATCTGGCAGTGCTTTTGTAAACTCAGTAAACTCCAACAACTGCATCTTGTGATTTGTTAAACTCCGGGTAATGCAATAAAATTGCAGAACCAGTGCTGTGCTGAAAAGCTGCTTCTGCATGATATGTTGTGACTGTTTCCTCATGTTGTTGCTCCAAGATATTGTCTTGAAGCTGAGATTATAAAAGTTATTGTAACAATACAAGATCGAAGAAGTTGAAGTTGCATTGAAGAAGTTAATACGAATAATTTTTGGAGAGTAAGAGTTCAAAATAATTTATAGTGTTCTCTGCTGTTTTCATTGAAGGTGGAAGACAGTTCTTTTATAGTCTTAAATTCAAATATCAGCTGTCATCACATTTCTCTGCCTAAACATGTTTGCAGAGTGATCTTAGTTGTATTTCAATAAACTGAAATCAAATTAATGCATTTTGATAGGGAAGGAGTTTATAATAGTTGATTTTATATTTCTTTGGGAATTCTGAAGTTTTGATACGAGACACTAAAGAATATCTCTGATTTAGACTTTAAACTCTTTTATTAAAACCACAGTGAGATATCCTGTTCATTCTAGCAGGAGCTAGCAAGAGCTGACTTGTGTTTCAAAAAAGCCCGACTGCTTTCTATTTAGAAAATTTACAAAGAAAATCTTTAAACTTTTAATAAAACATAAAAAAGTTATTTCCTTTTTATTGTCTCTATGGGGTTCGTTCTTTCCTCTTAAATGTCATCTTAAGTTGCTTAAACTCTTCCTGATGGCTTATTGTTTCTCTATTTAACATAAATATTTTTGAGGTGAATGGTTTCTTACAGCAAATATTATATTGTATTTGTACATAGATTATCTCACAGGTCATATAGCATTGCTAAGTATTTGATATAACGCAGCATTTTGGTTCTATGTATTTGTGAGGACAGTCTTTCTTTAGAATGTGTATTACCTTAAGCATATAAGGGACATCAAATGTTTTTACCTTTAAATAAAAATGTGAGTTAGAAGCAATCAGCCTGTTTTTGAAAATATTTTGCAACCATATTTCATGTAACTTTTCAGAAATAAGTACTCCCAGGTGTTAACAAGAAATCTTTTTCCATATAGAATTTCTCTAACTCTTGGTGCATTTACACATCTTTCTCTTTACAGAAAGGATCGGTGTAAAGTAATGCTTTTAAAGCTCTTTAAAGCCCAGATGACACATACAATAATAGAAAATAGGGTTGGTTGGGACCTCAAGAGGTCTTCCAATTCATCCTTTGCCTTGAGGTATGACCAACTATAAGGTAGCAATTTCTGACGCTTATTTGTCTAATCTAGTGATTCCCAGCTGTGAAGGCCCACCTAGCCAGCTCCATGGCCAAGGCAGGGACACGTAACAGACAATACACAGAATTTGAGCTAATCACCTCTGTAAGAGCTGTGCAGCCTACATAGGAGAAGTGGGCCAAACAGATCTTAGGGCAAAGCTCTTAGATCCAGTAAGAAATTTTTACAGTTTTTTCAGATGGTAGTTTACTACTGAAAGGTATGGGAACAACAAATCCAACTACTGATCAAACCAGGGATGGAGATTGCTTGAACTCCCAAGGTAATTTGCCAAAGTTACTCAGTCTCATTATCCTTACCATTAGATTTTTTTCCCCTGCTGTTAACCCTAAATCTCTTTCCTGCCGTTTGCTACTTGCTCTGTCCTCAATGGGAATGCAGAGCAGTGTGTTACTTTTCTGTTTGCAGCAACTTTTTATGTATTTCACAGATGTGATCATATCTCCTCCAGTAGATTCTCATCATCCCCCTTCTGTAGACTCAACAGGTCATATTTTCTAGACTTTTGGCCGTTCTTGTTGCTGTTCTTTATATACTTTCTAACAGATCTTTTTTGAAATACAATGTTCAAAACCAGACACAGTATTCCAAACAAAAGTGTATGGGGAGAGCACAAGGGTAACACCATGTGTCTTGCACAGAACAGTTTCCTTGTACGGTCAGTGTCATGTATGTTTGGGTTTTTTTTGTTGTGATATGGCATTATGGACCATGGTCAGCTTGTGATTTGCTGTACCTTCAACACGCTTTCCTGCAGAAGTGCTGTTGAATCAATCATTTCATGTTTTATATTTTGAAGTTGATTACCTCAGCTATGCATAGTGTTTGTCTTCATCCCCATTGAGTTGCATTCTGTCTGTATCAGATGCCTCTTATGAATTTTGCATTAGAGTACTTAAATAAAATGCACAAACAGCTCTTGAAGCAAGAACGAGGATTTGCCTCTAGAGAGTATTGTAATCACAGAGTTTCTCTTGCTTGTCCATACATTCATGTTCCTGACTGCACAGTTGCACAGCTTCACTGGTAGAATGCAGAATAATTTTATTCCAGTTTTGCCCATAGCTTGTTTGTTAGGGAAGAGAGAGCTGTGTTCAAATCTCCTCAAGCTGAGAAGGGTCTACCATGCAGGTCTTGCACCTCCTTGGAAAGATATAACTGCTACACTATTGTAAGGGAAATGGTTGCATCCTTTGCTATATTTAGTCAGTCCGTGGAAGCTGTTGGCTGACTTACAACACACTTGACACGAAAGTTAAGATCCCAAAGATACTTAATTAGTAAGGGTCTAATGAAAATAAGTAGATGGGTAGTAGAAAGGGATTGTCCACACTCCTGATTGCGGAAAAGTCTGCTCGCACCATATTACATACCAAGGAGTCCTTATAGGGGATAACCAGCCATAGACATCAAAATAAATCAATCATGAGCTGTGAGTCCTCAGGAAATCAGACTTCTTTAGGCTCAGCACTCATAGAACTGCTTGGTTAATGAAAATGGTTGCCTTGGGTTTGGTATCTTTTTCATTCCTGCGTTACAATATTTAGAGCTCGGGTTAAGGATTGAGCTCAGAGAATCTCTGGGATTCTGACTAGATGTGAATATCTGCAGTGTAAGACATCTACATCTGAAATTGCTTAGATTCAATTTAAAGCAAATGGAAATAAAGAGGTGTCTTTAGAATGTGATCCATCTCATCTTAAATTAGACATTTCAAACAGGCCAGATGAATTGCAGAATCCATTTCTGGTTATGGCCTTAAAAAGAAGATAGAGTGAACGTGCCAGACAGAGGTCTACCCTGTAGACATCTTGAGCTGGGTAGGATGAGTTCTGGCTTTGAGCATAACTCTTCACTATTTGGTCTTATAGGAATGCCATAGCCATTTTTCCTACTGGCACTGACTTTTATGGTTATCCAGATTTCTTTGGTTTGTCAGTCTGAATCTTTTGCTTATATTTCAATCAATTATTAATTAGGGCATGCTCATTTATCCATATGTTTACTATTTAAGACTTAGTGCTGGGAACCTGAGTATGTTTCCCTTCTAGTCCAAGGTTGTTCCTAGGACTTGATGTATCTTCTATACTAAATTCAGAAAGCCTGTGAAGAATGAGATCTGAAAGAAGATTTTGGAATACAACATCTTTCCAGCATGTGGGATTAAGCAAACCTATCGATAAAAGTACATTGCAAAGAAAATCTTCACATGCCGTTTACCAAGAAGAATTATTAGTGCATATTTTAAGCCAGAAGATAGAATCTCATAGCTGAAGCTAGTCCGATTGATAGATGAGAAGTTACAAACACAGGATTTGTCTACTACTTGTAAACTTAAAAGAGTGTAACATTAAGACGCAAAGAAAACTCTATAAACTCATTTTTAAGTTGATAATTTCTTTCCACAACTCACACACCATCTCTCTTTTGCCATGTATCAATGCAAATTAGAGAGATTTCAACATATGCTTTGAACATCTTCTATGCTTTAGGGGTAACGGTTTTAAACTGGAAGAGGGTAGATTTAGATTAGATATTAGGAAGAGATTCTTTACTGTCGGGGTGGTGAAACACTGGCACAGGTTGCCCAGGGAAGTTGTGGCTGACCCATCCCTGGAAGCGTTCAAGGCCAGGCTGGATGGGGCTTCGAGCAACCTGGTCTAGTGGGAGGTGTCCCTGCCCGTGGCAGGGGGGTTGGAACTAGATGACCTTTAAGGTCCCTTTCAACCAAGACCGTTCTTTGATGATTCTATGCTTTGAATTTCTTCTTTTCCTCATTTAGCCATTGCTTTAATAATATTTATTTAGCTACAGTGTATTTACAAGTTGATAGGTCACTTTTGGTGGAAGCCTATAAAAACATACTATGGAATTGCTGTGCATTCTGAATTCAGCACTTTCTTGCTTTAACAGCCTGGATAAACAGGTATCTGTGGAAGATCTGTGGTGTAGAAATCAAATATATTTTTGCTGAATCAGGCCCTAAGTTTGGGAGCATGGGTTTTGATTCAGCATGCTTTCATTAATTTGGTTAGTCATTGCGATTATGATTCATTTCATTCTGTGTAACTGACTGCTGCACAGTAAGTGACAGCTGAACCATGTATTATCTAACAGCTAGAAAAATAGCATCACTGTCACGTTTAGAAGGCTGAGGATTGTACTTTTATTGAACACGTGCTTTGTACTAAAGTTAAAATGCTTCAGGAAAATGTTACCTTTTCTCAAACTACTTGTAGCGTTACAGGTTTGAAGTAGCACAGCAAACAGTATGAACTATTTAAGAAGAAGAACTTAATTTTAATTTTTGAATAGACTCAAGCTTCTTGTTCTGATAATAATTTATTGGCTTCTTGGATTGGTTGTAAAATTATGTGTGTGGATGCTTTGCTGATAGTCTGGTTTACATATAAGTGTTAGGGTTGAGAACCTAAATTTAACCGAATGGGAAATATTTCTCAAGTGCTGATCATAGAATCATAGAATGGTTTAGGTTGGAAGGGACCTTGAAGACCATCTAGTTCCCACCCCCCTACCAGGGGCACGGACACCTCCCACTAGACCAGGTTGCTCAAAGCCCCATCCAGCCTGACCTTAAACACCTCCAGGGATGGGGCTTCAACAACCTCTTTGGGCAACCTGTGCCAGTGCCTTATCACCCTTAAAGTGAAAAATTTCTTCCTGATGTTACTTCTATGCTAATATATATCACATCAGAAGACATTTCAAGTGAAGCAGTAATTTTAATTGTTCTGCTGAAATTTACCGAAAATGCCAGGAAGATTCGAAAGTTAGCAGGTTGTAAAGTTAAGAAAAACCCAATATGATTGAAAGAAAATTGTATTTTTACCTGGTATCCACATTTCTTTTTAAAAAGTGTATCTTCTGTGTTTAAAAATATGTCAGAAAATTCAGATATATTTTTTCCTACCCTGTTTATGGATTATCTGAAAAAATGCTGTATAGGGTGCTGTAAAGGCACTGAGCCAAGAAAAGGTATTTTCAGGGTAGAGTACAGAGAACGTACTTGGTATTTGAAAGCGTTGGATTCTTCTGTCTGCTTGATATCTGAACATGCAGGTGGCCAAAGATGAATGGAATTTAATGGACTATAGCTGAGCGCTGATGTACATTTATATGTTATGAATTTATTTAGGTGTGGTAGGAAGATAAGTGTTTTTAGCTACTTTGTAGTGTTTATTTGAACACGTCTTTCGCAAAATTTACTGTGTTCTTGTCTAAACTTTGCACTGAGTTATATATTTGAAAAGCCTTTATAACACAGGCATTCTCTTGTATAAAAGAAGATTTTATTTGGGGAAAGAAAAAATAAACAGTTAGATTTTTAACTATTAGTGTGAGTGGTTATATTTGTTCTGCACAAACAAGAGTGATTATAATTGTAGAGTCAGACCATTATCACACTGACACTTATGCCCCAACTTAACTTCTCAGACATAAATAACTATTTTTTAACTAAGTAGGACCAGTTATTTGCAAGTAAGAGATTCGTTAGTTAAAAAATATGGGTTAAAATACTGCCTTTTTTATAATTCATAATGTTGCCTAATAGTACTTTAAAATAATAAAAAAAAAGCATTCACTGAAACTGGAGTTTTCCTATGGAAGTTGAGTCATGGTTCAATAGTTAAAAATTGGTTTTGGTTTTTTAAGTTTTTAACCATTGTGCTTATAGAGAATATATAATACGCTTTGCAAATGACAACGTTTACTCTTTTAATAAGAAAGGATTTCCTGAAAGTTTACCAACAAAATTAATTAGTGCAGTGGGTCATTAAATGAGTAAAGGCACTGTTGTATATTTTTGTTGTTGTTATTGAAATAATTGAATAATATTCTCCTAATTTTATTCCTAGGTTAAATAAGGAGTAGTTGAGAATTGCTAGCATTTTTTGTCACTCTTCCTAACCACAAAATTTTTCTTTAACAAGGGCTTAGGAGTGTTTTATTATAGTAATCCATGAAAAATTTGTCTTTCAAAGGGGCTGCTGTTCCTAACGCAAGTAAGACTAAGCACTTCCTTAATAACGGTGACCTGTTTTAAAACAGTTCCCACCTCCCATTGGCACTGCGGGGTGTTCAGTAAGGCTGGCTGCAAGGAAGATGGTGGCTTGAGTTAAAAGAGGCAAATTGCCATTAAATATCTTCTATCTTGGACATAAATAACTTTTACTCAGTATTTATAAAGTTACTGAATGGTTTTATCATGATGTGGAAGGAGGTTTATACAGGAGCTCTACTGGTCGTTTCCATTGCTTAATATGTTTGGTCATGATTAGTATATGTTTCAGGGATGATTTGAACATCTGCATAATAGTTTTTATATTTACATTACTGAAATGTATTCTAGCCTTAGTTTCAGTTTAATAAAGTTTTTCTTCAAAAAATTTCTCTGTGTGTGAAACAAAGGGAGAAAAGGATTGTTATTGAACTCTTGCCCATTGACCCGATTATCCTTTGCCTTCTAATTCATAATTAAGTTCATAGTGCCATAATAAATGAAAACTTACCCAAGAATTTACACAGAAATAGATTCATAGCTAAAAATTGTATCACTTATTTTTCTATATGGAGTAAGTATTTGTTTTGGGTTTACATGTCCAGGTGTTGGGGGTGGGGGGTGGGTGCTGCAGGGGTGGCTTCTATCGGAAGACACCAGGAGCTGTCCCCATGTCAGACTGAGGTGGTTTCAGCCAGCTCCAAAATGGACCTGCTGCTGCCCAAAGCTGAGCCCATCAGTGACACTGGCGGTATCTCTGCGATAACATGTTTAAGAGAAGACAAAAAATGCTGCACAGAAGCTGTGAGAGAGAGGAGTGAGAAAACTGTGAGAGAAACAACTCTGCAGAAACCAAGGTCAGTGAAGAAGGAGGGGGAAGAAGTGCTCCAGGCACCGGAACACATTCCCCTGCAGCCTGTGGTGAAGACGATGGTGAGGCAGGCTATTGTCCTGCAGCCCACGGAGGTTAATTGTGGAGCAGATATCCACCTGCAGCCCATGCAGGACCCCACACTGGAGCAGGTGGATGCACTTTGAAGGGAGTTGTGACCTCGTGGAGAGCCCATGCTGGAGCAGGCTCCTGGCAGGAACTGCGGCCCGTGGAGAGAAGCCCATGCTGGAGCAGATTTTCTGGCAGGACCTGTAGCCCGTGGTGAGACCCATGCTGGAGCAGTCCATTCCTGAAGGACCCCATAGAAAGGACCTATGCCGGAACAGTTCTTGAAGAGCTGCAGCCCATGGGAGGGACCCATGTTGGAGCAGTTCATTAAGGACTGTATCCCGTGGGAAGGACTCCATGCTGGAGCAGGGGAAAACTGTGAGGAGGAAGGAGTGGCAGAGATGAAGTGTTAGAGACTGACTACAACATCCATTCCCCATCCACATGCGCTGCTGGGGGGGCAGAGGTAGAAGACTCAGAAGTGAAGCTGAGCCTGGGAAGAAGGAAGGAGCGGAGGGGAAGGTGTTTTCAGCTTTGTTTTTATGTCCACTATCCTACCCTATTAGTAATTGGCAATAATTTAAATTAATCTTCTCAAAGCGGAGCCTGGTTTGCCCATGATGCTAATTGGTGAGCAATCTCCTTGTCCTTATCTTGACCCACAAGCTTTTCCATCTTATTTTCTGCCCTGTCCTGCTGAGGCAGGGGAATGAGAGAGTGGCTGGGTGGGTGCCTGGCAGCTGGGCAAGGTCAACCCAACACAGTATTTTGCAAATATATTTGCAAGCACTAACTTGAGTCTAGTGACACCACTCTTCCCAGGAAGAGTTCCCAGGTTCCCTGCAGAATCAACAAAGCAAGGGAAAGAGCGGCTTTTCCAGAAGGCAGCTCTGAGGGGCTAAATTCAGCTCTGGATCCCTGGGTAGTTCTCTGCTGTCACTGCAGCACAGGCAGCTCCATTGCCACCCCACCTGCTCCTTCCTGCCTCCGTGACACCATCATGGCCCTGGTACAAGTGTCTGCTGATCTGTCAAGTGAAACTGCTTCAGCGAAGTTAAGCTGATGAAAAATATTTTCCCCTTCGCCATTTTGGCAGAGCATTTTTTTAATCTACAAAAATGAACTGATCCGGTTTACTGTACAGTCCCTCAAGCTGCTGAGCTAGCACAACTGGGGCTGGGAGAGATTAGCTACAGTACTTTTGGAGCTTCTGGGAGCAATGGACTTATTCCACCTTTATTTCCACAGTCTGCAGTGACTGGCCATGTTGCAGTCGTTGAGAAAAGCAGCAGTCAACACTTATGAAATCATTTCTGGTTTTGAAGGTGCCGTTTGAGGTCTATGAGTGGATACAGCCAAAATTAGTGTTCAGAGCTTTTCTCATGAAGAAAACAAAGAAAATGTGCATAAAGTTTTGCTGTTGAATAACCGGAAGTGGAAGACAATTGCTGCTGTTAGTTCAGATAGAATTAGGTTTTGTGTCTCTGTATCAGACAGTGTATGCAGGTTTTTTTTCTCAGACACTTTTAAAACTCTGATTTTCTGACATAATGGACTAAGTTTGTTCAGCTCATAGGACATGGCAAGAATGGAGAGAGGAAATACCTTAGATGAAGCTGGCTAAGTGAATGGGCTCTAGAAAGCTGTGTTGTTGCATTTTCCAATGTGATCTGGCACATAAATAATGAAAGAAGTGTAGCAAAGGCCCTAGTTGTAATTGCTGCACACACAAGCTTTTATATTTTCACAGGTGACTGGACACTCTTTTTATTATGTAAAATAATGGGAGAGCTGCTTTGCCCCTAGTATTTCAGTTTTTGTATGGAGATAAGGTCTTCTGATTGCTCAAATTATCTGATGGCTTTGGCTCTAAGTTTGTTTGCAATTTACTTGAAATATAGGCTGTACTGATATTTTTTAAAAAAATGGACATATAAATTATTTTGTTGTCATTTAATCTGTTATTAAAACATCATTTTAAATAGTGAATCCTGTAGATGACAACAATTATGATTGAATTTCAATATGCCAGGGTCATGAACACGTGAACAACCAAAAGTTTGTAAGATTACACAGAGAAACGCAAAGCGTGAGCTTACCATTGCTACTGCCTATGCCAACACATAAGAAAAAGACAGACGTTGCATCAAAACATTTTCTTCTAATTGTAATAAAAATAATTGATTCTGCTAAGTTATAGACTTGCAGACTTGTGCATCTGATATGTAGCCTCATTGGCTTAATTGAATTTTTTGAAAAAATGGCTGAGAAATACAGCAATTAAAAATATCACCAAGCTAGCAGCAATTTTCTGAATGCCTACGGTATTATTTTTAAGCAATGCTATATTTAGAGGGACATTTCATTCTTTCAGAAGAGAAATAAATCTATTAGGACTTGGACTATTATGTAGGACTATTAAATATTCACATATTTTGTACTACTTCGTTGCTAATATTAGCTCAGTATTCATTGAAGCTATGTTCTACTATTGGTTAGAAAATGTTGTGTTGTTGTTTTTTTTTTTTTTTTCCCCCTCTTGGATTGCTCTAACAGTCGTCTTTGACCTGCACTTTATTGAAAAATAAAGCAGCTGTCCCCTTTCTTACGCCTCCCCTCTGCTGGTAAAACTTACTATAGAAGCAATATTTTACTATGTTAACATACGTTGCGCCCCCAAATGAGTGTGATGGTCCTTCTTTCAGAACCAAAGCCCACTTGCTGCCCCCAAATATGAATAAATTATACATTTTTAAAATGCCATATTCACTCAGAAACCAGCAATTTTATTAAACCTGACTTCATTTTGAACAATTTTTCTGTAAATATCAGACACAAATTTCTGGAGGACATAGTGGGCTTTTACTTTTTCACAGGTTAATATTCAGACTGTCTCGGTGGCTGGTTGAATAAATGTCCAGTGTCTGACTGGATCACAGTGACTCCATTACTGGTTTGTACTGCTGGCTCAAATGCTTGTGCTATTGTAAAATGAAATGCTAAAAGGTCCTTCTTCCTAATGCTGTATGTAAAGAAGATGCACTTATATTAGATGTTTCTCTCTGTAGAAAATGAGGATGGAACTTCAATAGAGATCTATCTGGGATGATAATGGAGTTATTCTGAAAAAAGGAAGATATTATGGAGGGCATGTTCATCTTAACCAAGACTTTTTTTCCATCCAAGAAGTGATATATTTATTCCAGTGCTCCAAATATGTTTTAAATTATATAAGTGCTAGTTTAATATTTTTAATTTTACTTACATTTAGGTTATACAAGACAGGATTTTCCAATTGTTCTAATTTTTTATCCATTTTATATAGAAAAGTGTTCTGGGAGATGACCATTTAAATCTGTCAGTCCTGTCAGTCCTATAGATTTTAATACAGATTAATTTTACATTATACACTTTCCCCAACTCATTTTTTATGGATGGATCTTGTAAGAAAATATTTGGGTTAGACCATATCACTGGCAAATAAAACACTTTATTGCTTTTTTGTGATGCTTTCCTGAAAATTTTCTTTACATAATAAAATGATTGAGCCTGATTTTGGTTTAACTTGCATTCTTTTATTCTGTTATAAGTCTACTGATGTCGTTAGATCACTTCTGATTTAATCTTATTGTCAAAGAAAAAAAATTAGGCCCATTATTCCTCATCATTTATGTCAAAACCTATAATGGCTATGCGGGAGTGAGAGACTGCAGACAGCATCGCTCCCCTCCTGTAGAAGTTAAGCAGTGAATTTGTAGTTCCTGAACTGGCGTTGCTGCCTGTGGAAAAGCAGACAAAACAGCAACCTGAAGTGAGGCATAGTCCCCATCCTGGGGAAATCTTGAAACAAATAAAACCCCATTCTGTCACGCTGGAATTGTATTCTTTAGTCTCATAAGACTTTTACCGTTTTCACTTGATACAGACAACCATATCGTATTGTCCTCATCACCATACAGGCTTCCGAATTTTCTGACATTTACAGTTAATACTGCTTGAGCTGGAGGTGTATGTATTGAAAGCATGGATTGTAGATTGGCTGCTAATATTTTGCTGATGTCTTTATTATTCTTACACAGTAAAGGGTCTTCTGGTAATTTCTTCAAAGATTGATAATGTTTTCTCTTCATAGAGGTGGATAAAGATCGTAACGTCTAGTGTTGCACTAGATGTAGCTAATCATAGAATCATAGAATGGTTTAGGTTGGAAGGGACCTTGAAGATCATCGAGTTCCAACCACCCTGCCAGGGGCAGGGACACGTCCCACTAGACCAGGTTGCCCAAGGCCACATCCAGCCTGACCTTAGACACCTTGAGGAATGATGCCTCAACAACCTCTTCCAGTGCCTTACTACCCTCAAAGTGAAAAATTTCTTCCTAATGTTTAATCTGAACATGCCCTCTTCCAGTTTAAAGCTATTCCCCCTTGTCCTACCACTACATGCCCAAGTAAAAAGTCCTTCCCCATCTCTCCTGTAGGCCCCCTTTAGGTACTGGAAGGCCGCAGTAAGATCTCCCTGGAGCCTTCTCTTCTCCAGGCTGAACAGCCCAAACTCTTTCAGCCTCTCCTCATAGGAGAGGTGCTCCAGCCCTCGGATCATCCTCGTGGCTCTCCTCTGGACGCGCTTCAGCAGGTCCATGTCCTTCTTCTGTTGGGGACTCCAGAGCTGGATGCAGTACTCCAGGTGGGGTCTCCCGAGAGTGGAGTAGAGGGGCAGAATCACCTCCTTTGACCTGCTGGCCACACTTCTTTTGATGCAGCCCAGGATACGGTTGGCCTTCTGGGCTGCGATCGCACACTGCTGGCTCATGTTGAGCTTCTTGTCAATCAGCACCCCCAGGTCCTTCTCGTCAGGGCTGCTCTCCAGCCATTCCCTGCCGAGCCTGTATTTGTGCTTGGGATTGCCCCGACCCAGATGTAGGACCTTGCACTTGGCCTTGTTGAACTGCATGAGGTTGGGCCCACCTCTGCAGCCTGTCCAGGTCCCTCTGGATGGCATCCCTCCCCTCCAGTATGTCTACCTCGTAAAACAGCTTGGTGTCATCGGCAAACTTGCTGAGGGTGCACTCGACCCCACTGTCCATGTCGCTGACAAAGATATTGAACAGTACAGGCCCCAGTACCGACCCCTGAGGAACGCCTCTTGTCACTGCTCTCCACTTGGACATCGAGCCGTTGACCGCAACTCTTTGAGTGTGACCATAACTCTTTGAGTGCGACCGTCCAGCCAGTTCTTTATCCACTGAGTGGTCCATAAGTGGATAAAATCTGTAAAATAAATACAGAAAAATGAGACACTTTGCCCACTAATCCCTAGCAAGAGAGTAAAATGACAGTTATCCATTATAACTATTGAAATTAATCAACCTATTCACTGTGCCTGTTAAAAATGAACTTACTAATAATGAAGAAGTTAGCAAGCCTTGTAATGTCAGCACTTCTTGTGTTCGCTGTTGCTTCAAGAGTTTTTTCCTTTCTGTTTTTTTGTTTGTTTGTTTGTTTGTTTTTTAAATCTTGAATACTTCATTAATCTCACGCATCTTTGGCTACTCTGTACCTCCAGATATTTTTTTGTAACATCAGTGTGTGGAATACAGACAGTGTGAAGGTTAGCATTTTAGTAAACAGTGAAACTACAGTACATTCCACAAACACGATAAAGCTTTGGGGGTCAAAGTTCATGCTACATGTGTAGCAAGTATTGTGCTTGCAATAATAAAAAGTACAGGAGTTGAAGGAAATTGCAACTTGATATCTACAGTTATGACATCATCTTGTATATAGATACAGCTTTAGGTTTTTATTTGTTTGCAGTAGATAAAGGGAGGACAATAGGGCTTTCAGTGGTTCTCATTCTCTCTTTTTTACAGCCAGTTAACTATCCTTTAAAAACATGCTCACTATTTGGGTTACTTGAATCAGTTTTTATACAAATTTTTCTGGAATCTAAAAATACTTGAAGAATAATTCTAATTTAAAGCTAAAAGAAAGCTATTTAACTAATGAAGTGCAAAGTAGAAATTATACATGCATTTGTCTAATATTAAAAATCTAAAATATCCTCTGTATGTGTGTATATATGATTTTTATGAAAAATGTCAATTATTTTTGAAAAATAAGCAATAAAAAGTCAATATCTTTTGGGGTCTCATTGAGAAAGTCTTTCTGATTGAAAGTTTTTTACTGCCTTTGTTACATTATAAAACACTTTAGCGCTATTTCATCTGTAGTAGACAATACGTAAAAATAGATGTCTTATTGTTTTGAATTATCTTTGTCCCGATATCTTTCTTCTAGCACTTTTTGGTAGCAAATCCCTATATGTCTGTTGCTAAAGGAATACATCTTCATGGGTGTTAACAAAATTAACTCATCTGTAGTTAATTTATCCAGTTTAGTCAAGTAAGAATCAAAGTACAGAAATTTGAAAAGGGCGTATTTAATTAATGTTATTTCTAACAGTTGGCGTTTGATAGCTGAAGGTTTTTTTTGCGCCGTCAGCTGCACCATTTCAAACTGAAGTGCTGTTTCTAATTTGCTTGTGACAGACAGCCGTGCCAGTCAAAATGCGAGAGCCCGGATGCTATCAGTTTCTGTTCATTTCCTTATTCACTTTCTTGCTTTGCTACAACCTACTTGTGCTCTCTCAATCTGTCAGACACACTTAAAGGAAGTTGTAGTCTACATTTCTACAGTAGTTTTGTTTTCCCATGTTTCCTTATTTTAATAAGCTGTTTTATCCAGTTTTAGTTAGAGCAGATTGATCAGAAGATGGATGGATTGAGTCAAGGAGCCTGTAAGAATGACACCGAAATGCTGAACACAGAGCGAAATCACCCAACTCTGTTTCTGGCTGTGTGCTGAAGAGGGATAAAAAGCTTTTTTCAGGGCCAGGAAGGAGGCCTGCAGCAGCTATGTGGGTGTTTCCGGGCAGAGGTGGAGAGGGAGTTGACCTTAACACTTGTTAGCAAGTTTTGGGATTGTCTGCACTCTCACAAAGAAGGAAGTGATTAGAAACAAGAACAAATCTGACTTAGATTATCCCTTTGCACTCCCAAAATACATTTTCACAGCCTTGAACAAATGTTGCCCCTGAAGCAGCACAAGTAGGTTCTGTTCCTTTCTCTGGGCTTTTAGTAAAAATAGAGCAAATGCGGATCATCCACGAGACTCATATCTTAGTGTGTTCATCTTTTGTCTCTTTCCGCTTCTGTTATTTTCTGTCCTTGAGGAAGGATGTCATTATTGGAAAAAGTTTTCAATGGGAAGGTAGGCCATTCGTTTTAAGGGGCGTATGAATTTGAGCTCTGTCTAGTGGATGAAAATAAATAGTTGTAAAACTTGTGTTTCAAATTGAGAATGCAATTCTCAATATTGAGGATCCAAGAGTTTCTCGGAACACATTTCCTGATACGTGTCCCAGTTCTCTGGATCCAGGTGTGCAACTCAACTTCGAGGTTTTACTCTGTAATGGCACAAAATTAAAGTCTGTACCAATTCCCTCTAGTTTCCCTGTGCACTGGTTTCCACAAAAAGGAAGCATTGCCGTGGGCATCAGGTGAGAGCTATGGCACACTATAAAAAATAGCTGTTTCGGATGATTCAGAGGTGAGGATATCTGAGTCCTGATGTACAATGAATGATTTAAGTTCACCCTAGGTCCTATCCTGAATTCCATTACCTGCAGTGTGCATTGCATTGTAGTATCTACTATCTATGTAGTATAGCAGCAAAATGTAGTTTTTAACCTGCAGTTAATGTTTTTAACCATAGCGTGTGTGATGAGGTGTGTTCTCCCAGGTTATTCTTGTTTGACAAGGAGGTTGCTGAATTTTATACAAGTTATTTTTTCTCATCCTTATTAGAAAAAGTTGAAGTAGTCTGATCAGGAAATGATTAAAGCATGAATCAGAGTGACAGTGTCCTCATTTGAAAAGAAAAAGTGCAGCCTCCTGGATACTTAAGGTTTTAAAAACGCTCTTTGCTATCAGTACAACTGTGCCTCCAGGAGAAATGAAGAATCCAGTATGACCCCATGACTGTGCACTTGATAATCATTTCACTCTTAATAATCTAATCCGTCCATTGTAATGAAGCAATTAGCTCGCTGTGCCCCTAGCTGTAGTCTAATAGCGAATAATGGCATTTATTCTTATTTTAACGGTTTTACTGTTGAATACTATTAGGTGGGGTTTATTTGACCTGTCCTTTCAGGCCTCGTACACAGTAGAAAAAATCTTTTTATAAGTCAGGCTATCTGTTGTGAGGACATTTATGATGGATGAATTTAGCTCACTGCCATAAATTTCTTTGGATCGGAAATAAAGGTAATATAACACTGGAGGGAAAAAAAAGGGAGAAAATAAAGAAAAAAAGGGCAAGGAAAGGAGAAACCACAGCACTAAATCTGGCTGCTATTAGTTCCTCTGGTTTCATTTGAAGTGATCAAAGAAGTGATCTGTGACAAAGTATTACTCGTTCCTGATCTTGTCAGCTAGCCTCAGAATCTTCTCTGTATTTTTCAATTTCTTTTATGGTCTAACGCTCCATTTCAATATAGGTTATCTTTTTAGGGCTCTCTGTTTAAAATGGGAACAAACATTCCTTGCATATTTTTAAATTGGATATGGAAAGATTTTATTTGATGTGTAATATTTAAGGTTAAAATATATCTATTTTGACTTTGCCAGAACTGGGTAGCACTTGGTTTTTTTTCTTCATTCACTGTTTCTCTTCCAGACTTCCTTTCACTCTCTTTTTTTCTTTTTTTTTTTTTTTCCCCTGCAGTGCTTATTCTCTGTAAGAGCCTTCCATGACACAGGCAGGTTTTGTCCAGTGCAACTGTTATTCTGCTCCTACAGTGACTTTTTTCTTTGTAGGAATGGCATGCAGTATCAGACATGGCATTCAGGAGATGTGAGGAGAAGGCAGGCAGAGGGAAGACTGTCTGGGTTTTGTTCAGTCTAACTGCTGAAAGGCAGATCCAGGTGGAAGGTGACATTAAAAAGTTCTTGAAAGGAGAAAGCACCTTTTTTGTGTGTAGACTTTTCAAGTTTTCTTTAAGGTTTTATTTATTTTCAAACTCTACCAATAGAATTTCCTACTGCAGTGTATTGTGCAGAACAACTACAACTGTGTATGTTCTTGTGCGCTCCTTGGCTTGTTTTAACATCCTCAGTAAGGTCTGGGTGTACTCAAGGCTTCATTAGACCTTCTCAACTCTTTGTTGGGATTTGCATGTTCACTGAGGTAATGAAAAAAATCTTTTCAGATTTTTTCAGGATTTTTTTTTAAGTACTTTCCATGTGCTGCTAGAAGCCAGACAAGTTTTGATATCTGGATTCTGCTGGGAGAAACCAGAATTTCTGCCAGCTCCTCTCCCCAGCTCCTTGGCAGCCTCACTGGCAGGCTGGTGGGAAGCCGTATTCTGCATCCTTTGAGTCGTTCAGTCCCTGGTTCTTCAGCAACAGAGACAGCTGGGGCTTCCAGGACCCTTAGTTCTGGGCAGCATGTCAGGTGGCTTGTTTCAAAACCCAGACTCCCGATTAAACTAGGTCAAACCCAGTAATTCAACTTTGTGGCAAATTTCTGAATTTTTGGTGCTCATTCTTCCATAAAATGGAATCACTGAGAGGCTTGAACCTAGTATTTTCCTTTCCTTACGTGGATTTTGAATGTTCTCCTGTCTGGATTTTTTTGGTATTTCAAATGAACGTAACTCCTTTCTCTCTTTTACCTTTCTTTCTTCAGTCAGTTACAGAAAATTGTTACAGAACGATGTTTATGCCTTAAAAGTGCTCTCACAAATATGAATGAAAATATTGAATCACGGAATCACAGAATCACGGGAGTTTTCAGAGTTGGAAGGGACCTCTAGAGATCATCTAGTCCAACTCCCCTGCTACAGCAGGAATTGTTAAGAATGTATGATCTTGTATGATCATACATCTTGTATGAATGTATGATCATGTTTCTTGAGTAAGAACAACAATTCAGCCCAGCTAATCTGTACAGTGAGAGATTATTAACTCTGATTACCTTTCTACTGGGGACCTCAATCTTCCAACTAACTACTGAAACTACATAAAACAACAAAATTTTCACCCAGAACAGGCATACAATATTAAATTGGTTTTGTTCTATTTATCTATTTGATCAAAATCACTTGTTGAACTAATGCTTCATCATTGTATGAATCTGACAGCATAGTGGGCTAAACCTCTGCTATAAAAACTCTGATATTACCTATATTCTATAGTGTTTAGATATTATTTTCTGTGTATTCAGCACAGCCAACAAACAAAATGTACTTCTAATTATTGTTATCACTTAACAAATAGCCTTCCATTGTCTCATTTAGAACAAGAAAATTGTTTAACTCCTCAGAAAACTAAATTAGTCCCAAGCTTAGAGAATAACAGAGAACAAATTTAATTGCCTACCTTTCCCTATTCTTCCTTATCTAATTTGTATTGTGAGCATTTGGGAGCAGCTCACAGGACTTTTGTTGTTTTAGAAGTGCATGTCTACTCTGGATTATGCTAAAATTTGTAGTAACTATTTGCCTTTCTGCAAGTTTTGTTAAAATGTAACTGTGAGTGACATTCCCCAGAGGAACTGCTCTTAAATATGCCTTTTTGCTTTCATTAATTTTTGGACAACGCAGAAGAGAGCTCATGCTGAGAACATAAAAAGAGGCAACAATAAACATTTATAAATGAAACAGAATAGTAAATAACACTTGGAACTAACACCAATTTCAATCTTAAATCTTTGTTTATGAGTGTCTTTAAATGTAATTGGTGCTAATTACTAATTCAGACACATGGTGAATTTTTTTTCTTCTTCCGTTTATCACCAGATATTATTCAGAGAGATTAAGATAAGAAGTAAGCAGTATTTCACACTTTCACCTGCTTTATAGGTTGGGGTTGGTTTTTTTGGTCACTGTAACTGTCAGAATTTGAAAAATTTTGGAACATTTTTCTAAAAAAGGTTGGGGCCTGAGAATAGCTCCCTTCTGTTTCCTGGTTTATAGCTTCCTCCACCATCTGAATTTCATGTCGGGCTCTTCTCCCAGGACTACTTTACTGGCGCACTTCCGCAGGCTCAGACAGCTGCCCTCTTAGTCAGGGGTCAATCTCTGAAAAAAGAATAGGTAGCTGCACAAGGAGAGGCAAGAGAATAAGAAGGGGAATCTGTCTCGGCTATTCACAGATAAACAGCCTGGAGGAAAATGCAATTTCTCCTGTCCTGTCTTTGGACTTTGCTCCAAATGATGAAGAGCGAGTGTCCTAGTCAGAAATGTATTTTGGAAGATGCTGATTTATACTAGCTGAGGCTGTGGTCTTACACCTTTATTATAAGACTAAATTACAGTCTACTCTAACTTCCCATACTGGCATTGAGGAAATTATCATGATATCCTAAGACTGGAGGATTTAATTTTCATATTTTCTGCTGTTTGTTTAGCATTCCAAATGAAAAAAAGCTTGAAGCTTGACTTGTGGGTGAAGCAAATTGCTCATCTGCACTTGGGAGAATATAACTACTCCCCTCTCTTTTTCACTATTCTTGCTTCAAGCCTGAATTATGGCACTTTTTTTCCAGAATTGTGTTTATTCCTTGTTTCAGGCTACACATGCAAATCTATGTGAAAGCACGGAGTGCTATGGTGCTGTTGATGTTGATAAAACAGCAAATAAAAACAATTTGCCAAGTCTGTTTCTTACAGATGGACATTCATTTTCTTGAAAAAGTTGTTTGTTTTTTTTTTTTTCTGAAAATCCTTGGAACTGATGAGGAATTTTTTATTAGCTTAGAAATAATTTGTGGTGTGGTGATCAGTTTTGATGTTCTGAAAGTTTTTGGCTTCAGCCTCTGTACCCGATATCCATGGCAAACTGAAAACATATAAAGAAATTTGGATCAAACTGGGCTCTTCACCTTTTAGCTTGATACTTTATTCCCATTTGGAACTCCTTGCTCATTCTAAATAAGAGTTGGACTTTCTGGGGAGGGTTATGTGCCTGATGGTGCCTCACCATCAAAAGCTCATTGTCCTCAAAGATGAGAAGCCAGTCAAGAAGATTTTCAGGGCTTCTGTCTGGAGTAGAATATAGTGATGGAACTGAAAGCATGTTCTTTCTGTTCTTTGGAGATTTGGGTTATTTAAATTCTCTTTTTGTTTTCAGTTTGTGTTAGAAAATGACAGGCCATCTAAAGAGTCTGAAGGACTAGATGACAGAAAATTAAGGGGAATAAAGAGAAATTTGGAGAATTCTGAATAAAGAGAAAATTTGAAATTTCCTCATGTCCTCATTTTGAAAAGCAGGCTCTTTTCCTTCAAGTACAAAGTAGATCACAGAAGACCAGTGGGAAATCTCTGGGTTTCCATCAAAATTTTATGCATTGTTAGAGTCTAGTCATTGCCCATTTGTTCCAGGCACAGAATGAATAAAAAGTGGGTATCAGATCTTTGTCAAATGTTAGCATAATAAAATTTTTAGAGGCTTACTCTTTGAGAATGTGTACTGATATCAGGCTTCCTATTTAATTTTGTGTTCATCTGGTGTCTTCTATTTGGTCTACAGAACCTTTAGGAAAGAAGCCACACAAATGGTTATATGACCATCTGCCAGGAATATTTTGTGCCATGTTATGCACATATATTTTAAAGGACTTCTCAGCACTTTCTGAGAGACTTTTAGGGCGGTGGGGGAAGTTTGGTGTGGTGTGGGGTTTTTTTTTGTTGTTGTTGTTTGTTTGGGTTTTTTTTCCCCTACAGTGGCACAGATCAGGAAGTCTGTTGGTAATATGGCCATGTAAAATCACCACGCATGTTTTATCCTTTTTTCTTTAATTTTTTATTTTATTTACTACAGCTATGCCTATATTTAGCTGTTGTTTCACCCTTTCTCTCTTCCTTATGTTATTGACCCAAAACTCAACACTGCTCAAGCCCTGGCAGATCAGATCATTGCTGGTTGTGTTTGAATAACTCTGTGAGTGTATCCAAAATGCTATTTTGCCACTTCTGGGATCCCTAGCGACCTATCTTCACTTGTATATTGTAGCATTTACAGATTGGGTGCGCTGTTGTACCCCTGTAAGGTTAAGGAACCAGAAAAGCTGTTCTGTCTTTATTGCAAATGCAAAATTTGGAGTTGGGTTTGCTTTCACAGGCTTGCAATACCTGTGATTAATTTTTAATAATTAATAACTGGTATTAATTTTTCCTCAAATGCTAAAATAATTGTGGATTTAAAATAGTCAATTCTCAAGTGTGTCTGGAACAGTAGGAATTCCAGTTTGTGTTGAACAGGGGGTATATTACATTAAGTAGTCTTATATTACAGAGATTTTTATAAGTGATCATTTCCCAAGCTAAGGGTATAAGATGATACAGAAAGAAATCACATTTACTAGTATGCATGCCCGAGACAACTGTCATGGTTAGGAATTTGGTTTAATGTTGCTAGGGCAGTGATTTCTGAAGTGTTGAAGAAAATATATGAAAAAGGATATAGCAGAATCAGAGACTGAACAGTTTAAGGGGTAGGCTAGAGGGCTTTTTTACAGAACATGACACACAAAGAAATGTTATGACATCTCTCAGACTTTGCAGGATATGCTGTGGTAAAGGCCATACAAGAAGCTGGTGTTGATGGGACACAAAGAATTAATTTGTGAGGCAAAATAGTCATAGATGTGTAAATGCATGCTAAGAAAAAGTTTTCAAATTCTAGACTACTATTTTCACTTCCTGCAGGTAGCTTTACAAGAAAGCACTGCAACTGAAGTGATTTTGCAAACCAAATATCTTTTACATTTTGTAATACCTATCAATTGATCTGTTTACAGGACATGAGTCATGCAGCTTGCGATACCGTTTGGTATCAGGTGTGTAACACTAGCCCTTGTTCTTCCACTGGTTGGTGAGGAATAGAATGAAAAATAATGTGAAACCTGTTGGATGAAGCTGGGGATATTGATTTGGTTTATTGTTTTTAAAACACATGGTATCTGGAATATTATTTGCTATGGAACAATTGATGGTCGATAACTTCCTTGTGCAAGTGATAGAGGAGCTAATGAGGAGAGGTGCCATGCTGGACTTTGTTCTCACCAACAAGGAGGGGTTGGTGGGCAATGTGAAGATCAAGGGCAGCCTTGGCTGCAGTGATCATGAAATGGTGGAGTTGAAGATCCTTAGGGCAGAGAGGAGGACGCACAGTAAGCTTGTTACCCTGGACTTCAGGAGAGCAGACTTTGGCCTCTTCAGGGATCTGCTTGGCAGAGTACCCTGGGATGAAGCCTGGAGGGAAGAGAGGCCCAAGAAAGCTGGCTAATATTCAAGGACCTCCTCCTCCAAGCTCAGGAATGATGCATTCCAACAAAGAGGAAGTCAGGCAAAAATGCCAGGAGGCCTGCGTGGATGAACAAGGAGCTCTTGAACAATCTGAAACAGAAAAAAGGAAGCCTACAGAGGGTGGAAGCAAGGACAGGTGGCCTGGGAGGAATACAGAGAAATTGCCTGAGCAGCCAGGAATCAGGTTAGGAAAGCTAAAGCCCAGATACAGCTAAATCTGACCAGGGATGTCAAGGACAACAAGAAAAGCTTCTATAGTTATGTCAGTAACAAAAGGAAGACTAGGGAAAATGTAGACCCACTCAGGAAGGAAATGGGAGACCTTGTTACTCAGGATATAGAGAAGGCTGAGGTATTCAATGACTTTTTTGTCTTGATCTTTACTGACAAGGGTGCTAGCCACACCGCCCAAGTCACAGAAGGCAAAGACAGGGACCAGGAGAATAGCAAACATGCACTGAAGGAGAAAACCACGTTTGAGACAAGCTGAAGAACCTGAAGGTGCACAAATCCATGGGACCTGATGAGATTCATCCACGGGTCCTGAGGGAACTGGCAGATGAAGTTGCTAAGCCACTATCCATCATATTTGAGAAGTTGTCACAGTCTAGTGAAGTTCCCGCTGACTGGATAAGGGGAAACATAACACCCATTTTTAAAAAGGAAACAAAGGAAGACCCAGGGAACTAGAGGCCAGTCAGTCTTACCTCTGTGCCTGGCAAGATCATGGAACAGATCCTCCTGGAAACTCTGCTAAGGCACATGGAAAATAAGGAGGTGATTGGTGATAGCCAGCATGGCTTCACTAACGGCAAATTATGCCTGACAAATTTGGTGGCCTTCTACAATGGCATTACAGCGTTGGTGGATAAGGGGAGAGCAACTGACATTATCTACCTGGACTTGTGCAAGGCATATGACACTGTCCCACACAATATCCTAGTCTCTGAATTGGAGAGACATGGATTTGACAGATGGACCGCTCGGTGGATAAGGAATTGGCTGGCTGGCTGCACTCAAAGGGTTGTGCTCAATGGCTCCATGTCCAAGTGGCGAGCAGCGATGAGTGGTGTTCCTCAGGGGTTGGTACTGGGACCAGTGCCATTTAACAACTTGTTGGCAACATGGACAGTGGGATTGAATGCACCCTCAGCAAGTTTGCCGATGACACCAAGCTGAGTAGTGTGGTTGACATGCTTGAGGGACGGGATGCCATTCAGAGGGACCTGGACAGGCTTGAGAAGTGGGCTCGTGCAAACCTCATGAAGTTCAACAAGGCCAAGTGCAAGGTCCTGCATGTGGGTTGGACAATCCCAAGCCCAAATACAGGCTGGGTGGAGAATGGATTGAGAGCAGCCGTGAGGAGAAGGACTTGGGGGTGTTGGTTGAGGAGAAGCTCAACATGAGCTGGCTATGTGCGCTCTCAGCCCAGGAACCCAATCATATTCTGAGCTGCATCAAAAGAAGCGTGGCCAGCAGGTTGAGTGAGGTGATTCTGCCCCTCTACTCTGCTCTGGTGAGACCCCACCTGGAGTACTGCGTCCAGCTATGAAGCCCCCAGCATAAGAAGGACATGGACCTGTTGGAGCGAGTCCATAGGAGGGCTATGAAGATGATCAGAGGGCTGGAGCACCTCTCCTATGAAGAGAGGCTGCGACAGCTGGGGTTGTTCAGCCTGGAGAAGAGAAAGTTCCAGAGAGACCTTATAGTGGCCTTCCAGTACTTAAAGGGGGAGTACAGGAAATATTGGGAGGGACACTTTATCAGGAGGTGTATAGATAGAACAAGGGGTAATGGTTTTAAACTGAAGAGGGTAGATTTGGATTAGATATTGGAAGATATTCTTTCCTCTGTGGTTGGTGAGACACTGACCCAGGTTGCCCAGAGAAGTTGTGGATGCCCCATCCCTGGAAGTGTTCAAGGCCAGGCTGGATGGGGCTTTGAGTAACCTGGTCTAGTGGAAGGTGTCCCTGCTCATGGCAGGGGCATTGGAACTAGATGACCTTTAAGGTCCCTTCCAACTCTAACCATTCTATGATTCTATGATCCTTTATTCAAGAGAAATGTATAGAACATAGCAGACATCAGACAAATTGGGATTTTGCAGAAGAAGCAGGCAAGACTTTGTTTTGATTTGGTGCCACAGGCGGTTTTCACTAATTCAGTAAATGATACCGTGATAAATGCGCAGCAAGGAGGTTAACAACCTTCAACATCAGGGATGTCATGTGAGTGCATTCTTAGTCATTTAATATTTTCACCACAAATAGTAATGAAGAAATAAGTGGTATTTTTCAACTTCCACAGGTATATGAGGTAGTATATTTCCCATTCTTTTAAGAAAATTATGGATGGGCAATGGTAAAATGAGGGTAAGACAGACATTGGATTTAGCAAATTCATAAGTATTTGAATTTCTGTACTGTGTAATTATTGATTTTTCATTGATAAATGTGCTGGGAAAGAAACAGTGCATTACACCATTCTCACAGTCTTCTGATGTATAACTTGATGTACCTATTGCAAAGGTCAGAGGCATGAGGAATTGAAATTGTAAAGGAAACTATTGTTTCCCTGATTTGTAGTAATGTGATTTAGTAAGAACATACAGTGGAATTCAGGAACTAATCTTTAAATGCTAGAGGAGATGTGTCTTTTCCCCCCTCTCCCCGCAAAACGAGAATAAAAATATTTTTTTTCTGCCATTTGTTAGCTTTTCTGTGAGAGTTGGAACGAAGTCTCATTTGTGCCATCTTGACAGGTAAAGAAGCTGAACTACACTGGTATTACAGTTCATTGTAGAGTGGGGAATGATCTGGATTACCTGTGCATTGTAATTCTCTTTGAATTTATTAAATAAATGGCTTGTTTTGTCTCACCTTCTCAATAATACAAAAGACAAACAAAATATTTTTTTTTTGGTGAATGACAAATTAAATGATTAAAATGTACAAACTACCAAATTGGTCCCCCTGGACCCATATTTAGGCTGATATCTTTGACAGTGGCCAGGCATGAATATTTAGGAAAGAATACCTCAACAGGCATTTTTATAGCTATCTTTGTTCAGAAAATTTTTTACCAGAATCTAGGATTTGCTGTGCTGGGTGTTCACACTACTGGGCACTGATGATCTGTTGTGTGAATGTCTCTTAATCTCTTTTGAATACATTCATACCTCTGGTTTCAACAAAGTACTGTGTGTCACGTTCTGAACTGAATGAATGAAAGCAGTGAGGAAGAAAACCCTTGTTTTGTTTATTTTAAAATTTGCCACTTAATAACTCTAGTAGGAACCACATAGCTTTACCACCCTGATGAAAGTAGTGAAGCCTTATTCACCTTGACCACATTCATTGTGTTCAGATGGACTTTTGTTATATCCCCCATAAATTGCTTCTTTTTACAGTTTAGACAGTCTCAGTTTATCTCAGTTTGATTGTGCGTCCTTAAAAGGATCATATATAGATTTTCCAATATGGAAATCATTATCTGCTTCTGATCACCCTTACTGTCCTTCTTGCTATTTTTTTTGCATAAATTTTCTTTTTTTTGGAGGGGTGGTGACTAGAACTGAGAGGTTAAAGATTTCATATTTTTATCAAGTGATATAGTCATACATTATCTTTTATAATAATCCTCCAAAGTTATTGCTTTTGCTTTTTTTGACTACTGCTATAAGTTCTTTTCCCTGATACATAATAGCTAATATATTAGCCAGCTTTATATCTGTAGCTAGGGTTATTTTTCCCATGTGCATTACTTTGTACATACCCACACTGAGTGTTTTCTAGCATTTAGTTATCTGTCTGTTCAGTCTTTCAAGATTCCTTACAATTCTTCTCAATCAGCTTCAAATTCTAGTAATTTTGTACCATTGGGGAATTTTGTCACCAAAATTTATTTTTTCATATTTTCCTTGCATTTAGATGACAATATCCAAGCCTTGAGAACTGCCATTTTAAACCAAAAATGCACTAGATACAGGATTAAACCCATATATATTAATTAAAACTTTTTAATGCCCCATATGAAGGTTTTCTCATATTTTTTTTAGTCCTAACTACAGTATGGATGAGGAATTCCTGTAGTTTGATAATTTTATTAAACTGATAACGTCAGAAATTGATTTAAATATACATATTACTTACCTACCTTCTAATGTTCCAGTTACTGAACTTAAATCTTTTTGCACCTGAGGACTACAAGAGAGAGTTTTCTTATTATATGTTGGACTGTAATAGTTGTAGATGCAAATGTAAGAGAAATGATAAAAAAGGTGGTCTAAACGTTGTTATAACCTTATGCAATAAAACTTGCCATCTTTTTTGTTCAGAAATTTTGTCAAGAATTTATAGTTTGCCTTAAAAGGAGTAAAGCAGTGCTAGTTAAAACAATTTAGAGAACATAGATGTATGTGTATATGGTCATAGCATGAGATTTATTTACTTAGCTGGAAATCTTGTAAACATGGTATATGTGACTATAGATAACAGAACAGACGGAGTGCTGTTCTTGCCAGGTGTTAATATTTTTAAATTTATTTATTTAAATCTTTAATAGCCATTTCCATCTGTGGTTTTTCTTTTTTTTTTTTTTTGGTAACATTTAGAAAATTTGGCATTACAGTGTTTGGGAAGGTTATAAAGCACCTACTCTACTGCATTTGCACTGTGTTCTGTGAGTGCAGTGCTTGAAAAAGGTACAAGGCTCCTACAAGCCAGAGGATTCCACATAATGCCCAGAAATACCTACTGAAATCTATTTTCTAAGTCTCACCAGTAAGTTTCAATATCCAGGGCACCTTTATAATAACAACTGAAAATGTAGACATTATATGTGTAGACATTTAAATGTGGGGCATATGCATATATAAAGATATGGAAGTGTTCGAGACCAAGAGGAGAAATGCCAAGTTATTACTGGTATACACCTATTTAGTACCAAAAGTTATAATTAAAAAATCATTGATTGTTTTAATTTAAGAGGAAAACTGATAATTATTCTTCATTCCTGTTTTTTGAGTGCATAGTTGAATGAAAGATGAGTCCCTAGAAGGAATGAATGATTCTTTGGTCACCAAGTCCAAACTCTAGCTTTCAGACAAGCATGTCTTAATAGTCCATTTCATAACTATTTTATAGGTAGAGCTTCATTAGTTTAACTGTATTTTGCTCTCACTTTTCTTACTTGGAGGTGTGCTAGTATACCACTCTCTTTAGAGCCAGAAACCATCTTCTAATTTCCTGCTTAAACCAGTCTCAGCCAATTTATACCTGTCCTTTCGCATTTTTCTTCTTTGTCTGGTATTTGCCTCTATTTTTACTCCGTTTTTTAATTTCTCATTTCACTACAATTCAAATCTCTCATCCTGTTTCTTAGTTTAGGCTCTCTATTCCCTAATCATCCTCGTAACTCTTCAGGTATAAGTTAATCTTTCTTGAAGAGGGATAAATGGGACTGTGTGGGGTGTTCAAGGTGAAGTTTTATGAGGATCAGTGTGTTGGCATTAACAGTCCTTTCTTTAGCGAATATGGCTGGACTGGTTCTCCTTCTCCAGTTGCTCTCCTCTTTTATTCTGTAGATTATTGACCATTCCTAGTCATTCTGTGAGCATGAACGCCTTTTGTATATTGGCTTCTTAACCGCATGATCTTGTACTTAGCACAACTGGCTGTAGCAGTTTGAGAAGGAACTGGGAGCATGGAGACTAAATGAGCTTGTATATCAACACCGCACTTAATCACAGGTACATTTAACATTAACGAGTGATGTGACTTCCCTGCTCTGCAGGGTGGATGTCAAGGCCTGGGAGCAAAGCTGGGGGTCAGCGTTACAGTTCCTCACACGGCCTCCGAGGAGGAGGGATGGCGCAGTCCCAGAGGAGGTCGGGCTGGTCAGGGCATTCTGGGTGTGGGGCTGTGGGGGACCCTCACCTTGAGTGCAGAGCTGTGGGGGCGGCCCCCCTGCTGCCCGGAGCCCTAGATGCTCCCCTTGCTGCTGCTACCTCCCCCAGCTCCTCCACCAGGGCTCCTCAGTGGACCCTGACCCCGTCACTTATAGGTGTGGGGAGTGAATGCCCCATTCTGATTGGCTCATGATGCCATGGCTATTGGTGATTGGCTGTCACTGTGTGCGCTGAGCCCGCCCTTTTGGAAGGTTCTCCACAGGCTGGTGGCAGCAGCTGTGTGAGGCTGTGGGTCTCGGGGCAATCACTGGAGAGTAATGACTCCTTCAGCGGTCCCAGCCCCGCGTGACACCACCACACCAGCTCTCATCCCGCTTCTGTTGTGGTTTTACTTCAGGTCAGCTAGTTTATATCGCACAAAGTGTTGATCTACCTTTGTTATGGTGGTGTGCCTGACTTGGTGGTGTCAGCAAAAGTATGCGTTGTGCTCTTTTATATACAAGATTAATGACAAATTTCAAAAAAATTCTTCCCAAGATAGATTCTATAGGACCCCTACTGTTTATGTTTCTTCAGGTTAATGCTGTTTCTTCTAGTAGACATGTTTTTGCCCCAGTTCCTCACTGGTTTAATTAATTTCATGGAATCATAGAATGGTTTAGGTTGGAAAGGACCTTGACGATCATCTCGTTCCAACTCCCCTGCCATGGGCAAGGACACTTTCCACTAGACCAGGTTGCTCAAAGCCTCATCCAGCCTGGCCTTAAACACCTCCAGGGATGGGGCATCCACAACTTCTCTGGGCAATTTGTTCCAGTGCCTCACCACCCTCATAGTGATTTTTTTTTTTCCTAGTATCTAATCTAAATCTAGCCTCTTTCAGTTTGAAACTATTTTCCTGTGGCATACCTCAAAAGTTTACTGAAATCTAGACAAATTGTCTGCTTTTTTTTTTTCTCAAGAATCAACTGTTTTTGAAAGAAAAAGATTAGTTTGACTTACTTTTTTACTTTAATTAGTCTGACTTTATCTTGCAACTGCTGTGCAGTCTTAAGGTAGAGGCAGACATGAGGCAGACTGCTGAGCACCAATAAACACGGAGTTGCTTTTGCCACCAGAAGGACAAGTAACTTTGCAAAAGTAATCTGAGCATTTAGAAGCCCAAGCATCACTGGGACATTTAGATCAGATTTCTGCTAGCATAAATAGTGGTATAAAAATGTAATTAACAACTTTCTGTGCTGGCAAATCTATGAATGGAGACACTTTTTTAAGCAGGATGGCATGTTCAGTAGAAAGGACTATTTTCTTCAAGTATAATGTTTCTCTTATAACAGTTTTTTTTTTTTAAATTAGTAAGTTTTTTTCAGTTGTGTACTAGAATTCCTATCCGTGAAAAACATTCCTAATATAGGCATAGTGTGTGAACTAATTTCCATTCTTTTGGAGATGTTACCATTCCTCTCCTCCTATCTTCTGTGTGACTTCTGCTAAACTATTGCATTAACTTTTAAAGCCCCCTGGTCAGAAGTAAATTGGTGCATTAAAAGTTGTTCAGAGAACTACAAAGCCATTTACAAGAACCTGGGAAAGGACCAAGAATGTGAATTCTTTTATTTTTTCGTGTTATTACAGTGTTTAGAGATAGTAAAAGGGGAAGAATATACCAGTCTGCACAATTTTAGAAGCAAATCAAGAAGAAGAAGTAAATAAAAGTATGAATTGTTCATAAAAATATTCTGGGAATGAGGACTTTATTAGTCTAGAGGTAATCCATTACAGGGATTGCCAGAACTTGTTTCTTTCAAAACAAGACTAAGCATTGCATCTGTAGGCACACAGATGTAAAGATTGTAAAGAACAATACTGATCACTGATGGAAGAGTTATTTCCTTTTAGTTTATGATTCTACAGCTCCTAATTTTGACTGAGTGATTTTTATAATGGTCTTGAGAACTTTATTCTCCTTAGGGATTTCTGTACAGAATACTCCTGTTCAGCCCGTTATACGTTCCTCAGAAATGCAAATGAATGAGCCACATCCTGGATACCATATGTTTAAGTTGGAACAGCTTCTCTTTGTTTTGGACCTCTTCTATATTTTTTTGCTTTGTTTATTTCTGTATTTGCTTTATTTACTTACATTTTATTTACTTTTTCTGGCTGTTCTTATTCGGTGGGGAAGTGAATTTCTCATAACTTTTTCCTGGACTTTAGTTCATTTTCTTCACAAAGCTGCTTCTTAAAAAAATCCTCTGGCTTCAGGCCTTGCTTGGCACGCAGTATAGCCTCCTTCTGTCAGACAGCCATTCTTACCTTCTTGGATGTCTGTCTGGGTGAAGACATGTTTGGAAGAACTGTAGTGATTGCCAGACATTTGAGCTCAGAAATAGGAAGGAACTGCAAAAAGGTCTCAAAACTACTTGTCTGAGAGTTTCACTTGATAAATTTCCAATCTGGCAGCATAGGTCAATCCACTTAGAATGTCAGATGGGGTTCTCGCTGGACTTTTGCTTGAACAAGAAAGAAATTTTCAAAATTAGTCTAATACCTGGTGTGTATCATCAGAACGGTCTTTAGAACATCATTTTGACCTTATTGTCTTGCTCTTTCCCATTGGACAGAAGCACTAGATCAAGCTCTTCCTCTTCTGCATTGGTGGGTTGACCCTGGCCAGCAGCTAAGCACAGCTGCTTACTCCCTCCCCTCTGCTGGGGAGAAAAATAAAAGGAAGGTGAGAAGATTTGTGGATCAAGATAAAGACAGTTTAATAGGTGAAGCAAAAGCTACACACACAAGTAATGTAAAATAATTTATTTACTGCTTCTCTCTGGCAGGCAGATATTTAACCAATTTCTGGTAACTTGGCCTCAGCACACAAAACACTTCAAATGCTGTAACCATGACTATCCCTGCTTCCTTGTCTTCTCCTTGAGCTTTTATTGCTCAGCAAAATGTCACATGGTACAGAATATCCTTTTGATTGATTTGGATCAGCTATCTCAGCTATGTGTCCTCCCAGTTTCTTGCCAACCCCAGCCTACTTGTGGAAGGACAGACTGGGAAAAAGCCTTGACGCTGTGCAAGCACTGTTGAGCAACAGTCAGAACTTTGGTGTGTTATCAACACTGTTAGTCACAAATCCCCAAACCCCCACAACCATACAGGCTGCTGTGAAGAAAATTGACTCCATCCCAGGCAGATCCAGTACACCTGCAGAGTTCCTGTCTACGAAGCTCCACTACAGATATATGAGAATGGGGCATTATTCAGAATCTAGTGGTGTTGTGTGGAACAAAGAAACCTCTAACTTGTGACACATGGCTACTCAAGTGCTTGGGACACTGTAGCGGCGTTCCTTTGTTCTGCATTCGGTTCCTCAACTGTTCTCATTATGAGTAATTTTTTCGCTATTGTACCCTGAGGTGACCTTTCTCTTCCATTCAGACGTTGATAAATGATATCACTGATGGTGATGGTAGATTAATTTGGTGCTCATGTGCTTCACTGTGTTTTATTCACTGGCAATAAAGTCACTCCTTCCCCTCTGGACAAACACATCTTTTCTGTTGGCTGCCATTTTTGCCTGAAAAGTAGAAAGACTCTTACAGATGATTCTCACTATATGATGTTTTTCTGAATAAGATTTTACTTAGGAAGGGATCCAGCATAAGTTCTAATGTGTTCTTCAAGTTAAGATAATTCTTGCCTTTTTTAATATATATTGTTTCAGAAGTGGGACATTGCTTCACATCCCGGATGTCACTTTCCATCCTGGGTGTCTTGAATAATTTAGATGTTATTTATTTTAAACAAAGTTCTGTTGTTTTTCTGTCTCTGAGTCAGAGGTACGTGAAGACCCTCACAGTAAAGACTATCAAAATTGTTTCTTGACGGGTCTGAAAGCACTAAAAAAAGCTAGCCACGCTGAGGGTGAGGGTCAGCTGCCTGAGGCAATGATGACAGTATCAATTACATCCTTGAGATCTGCCGATCAGCCACTCTTACAAAGCACTATGCATCAGTGACTTCCAGATGTGATGTAGCACCTGGCAGAGAACTTCTGCCGTAAAACTGGGTGAGCAGCACAGGAAATAGTGGAACGCATGTGAACTCTCAAGCTAAGAAGTTTGATCTTGAGTCTTTGAATGTGATGCTCACACTTGGTGGGAGCCTGTCTGTGGATTACGTCATGAAGAATTTCCTACTAGTGATAAATAACCTTTCTTTTTAAAGGTTCAGTTTATAGCAGCAAGAATAAGTGAAAAGTCCATTGAAAATACGGAATTAATGTGGTGAGAGCAGGATTCGAATAGTATACATTAAATTCAGCACGGGGCAAGTGAGGAGATCTGAAATGAAAAGAACACAAAATATTGAATAACTCCTGCTTAGCTGAACTACGCTAAGTGAGCCATAGGATCTTTGGTAAAAACGATGTGTGATGATGTAATTATTGTAACACATGCATAGAATCCAAGTAGAGATCACAGAAGCAACACTAATTTTCTAATGTATTTTCTAACTCTTCAGTTCTTCATTTAACAGAAGTGATGATGTGCGAACATAGCACATCAGGTTGCCTTGCACTGATCCTCATAAGGATGGAACCGTTAGAATGACAACTCTTAGATCACTTACAGGAGCTAATGAAGTATTAGCAGTGACTGTTCATTGGTTTCTGCCTGAATGCATAAAAAGAACATGATGGGGTATGCTGCCAGTGACTGTCAGCAGTATTAGCAGAGGAATGCTTGATAGTTGTGGGTTCTGTTTTTAGCTGAGGTGGAAAATAAGTGTAATACATATTAGGATTTATAGAAGATTATAATGCACCTCCTGTAAGATGCCTGATCCCAGCAGGGAGCTCAGGGGAAAGAACCTTTGAATTCTCATTTCAAGTGTCTGGTTCAAAACCTGGTATGACTTACAAAAGCTCAGAGCTATTGTTTCAGATATGGTTTTGTTCAGCCCAGGTTAGAAGGTTCTGCTTGCAGATGAAATGTTTGGAGGATTTGGCTTCTAAAATCTAAGGATTCTCTTTAGTATGTGTTTGGTTTCCATATGAGGACCAATGGCACATGCTTTGTCAAATGTTAAGGCTTCCTCCATAATAAGTTGCTCAATATGATTTTTGGCCATTTTTTGAAGATAAAGCAGTTTGTTCTCTTGCAGCTTTGTTTATGCAAATGGAGAAACCTTGATAAATGTTATTAAAGAAATGCAGAGTGAAGTAAAACCTGTGGTGTAGAATGTCAGGCCATATGGTTGAAAAGTGACAAAGTTTTATGTAATTGAAAACAGTATTTTATAATGGGAAGTGCATGGTCATCCTTGTCTATTAATAAAGAAGAATATTCATTAACATATACCTACCTGTATTGATATGCATGTATACATCTTTTTTTTGTTTGTTTTAAATTGTAAGATCTCAATTGATTCATTTTGGTTTCTTACCATAGAAAAATAATTTATGAGAAACTATGGGACATGCATTGCTAAAAATAAAATCCAAAATCTACTCTAAAAACTAGGTAAGTTTAATTTCACATTTGTTAGGATATAGGGTCTGGTGCTCTCTGTATGAAATACTATGTTTTTGGTACACTATATGAGAACAGTAGAGACTAAAGGCAACCCATCATGTGGTTATGCTTTGAAAAATGGCTAAGTGAAAATGACCGTATGGAGTTACACGTACATGTGGTTAAATCTATCACCTTTCAGAAAGCAGAAAAAAAAAACAAAACAAACCCCCTGAAAGTTGCTAAACTTTAAATTCTTGGAATTTTAAGTTAAACTCATTTTTTTTTTCCCCTTATGTTCTTCATCATAAAAAAATTCAGATATCAGGAAAAGTAATTTGGTAGAGAATTCTGCTAAAAATGAATAGAGGTTAAAGGTAACATAAAATATAGCACAGTGCAAAATCAGCCAATAAATCGAAATAAAATTTGTCTCATTGTCAGGGCAATGCTATCTTGGAGATATTAGTGGAGGTGAAAATTCATTAAAATGTACTTATTAAAGTAGGAGTGTCACTTAAAAACACAAAGAGAACATGTTAAGACAGGAATTTTAACTTTTAATTGATTTTATACACTAAACAAAAAATTGCTCTATTTTATGGTCTCTGGCAACACTGGGAGAAGTCTAGAAGAACACTCTCAAGTGTAAAGGAATTTTTTTAAAACTGTAAATATATTTGTGGGAGAATCAGAAGGTTTTTGTCTGAATGTATAATTATACTCACATAATACAGAGAATTGATACTTAAATTCATAAAAAGATAATTTAAATTTTTTTAACTGTGCATTGATGATTTTACATTCTGAAATTAGTTTTTATTGAGAATAGGTAGGATAGTTTGCTTAACTGTCTGTATTCGGTATATGAATTTTTTATGCTTTGTGTAACGTTTTCTTTCATGTTATTAAGGAGTACAAAGCAGAGAAAAAGTGGCAAATACAGTAGTGATTTAATTTTTTTAAGTATGCTAAGTGAAGCAGGTATAATCTGATTTGAAGTTAAGAGAGCATCTAGCTTGATTGGAGTAAACATGGAATAAAATAACTGACTTGCTGATTTACTATTTTTATAAAATGTATCAGTGTCATTCTCCACGCTGGCTTGTGACTGTGTTACCTGCAGTGTGCCAACGTGCACGATGGAGTGCAGACCAGGAACGGTCATTTCCCATTGATGGCTCCTGGTTAGGATGGCAGTGCTGTATCTCAGCTGTGATGCACACAGCTTGCCTAAAGCACAGAAAGAACCAGCATTTCCCCCTGTATGAATTTGTAGATTTTCTTTCTAAGATTCTAAATAATCTCTTAAATGGTATTGAAAAGTTTTTGCTGTACATCAAAGGATGATTTCAGCTTTTTTTTTCTGAGATGGAAACTGTGTTTTAACTTTTTAAAGTGTACTTAATATTTATATAAAAATTTAATAATGTTAAGTATTTGCTGTTTACCCTGTCTTGTATCAGTGTGAAAATAGATTATTTGAATACAATATGAACATTGTTGCAGTTGGTAAAATGGAAGGCTAAATAGCTGTAGTTCATGGGCCTTTTCTGTCTTTGCAGAAAACCAGTAACTTTGCCAAATCACAATGTAATTGATAGTTAGGAAAAATAAATTCAGTTCACCTCTTTGTTCATTAAATTGTGCCAATTTTTCTCAAATAGAATTGTCAAACTAAACCTTTTTCTGCTTGATCTTACAAAAAACTCAAGTTAGCAAGATATGCTTCTGACCTCACGGTGATGACCTATCCTGTCTGTATATGGTATCACTAACTTGTATATTGTATTACTTTCCCCGTCTTTTTTTCTGTTTAGTGACTGAAAATTCTGATTTGGTGTAGGAGAGGTCGTGATGTCTTATATTTCATACAGCATTTAACACTCAGGTGGCTGCCAGAGAGCAGATTAGTAGTAATAGCCTGGCTGACCTGCAACAGAGGAGTTATATTCTGTCAGTTTTGAGGGGACGAATCAGTTAAGCAAATAGTGTAACAGCATAGCTTTATATTGCTGAACAGCTAAAAGAAATTCAAAGTGAGAAGAGAGACCTGGGCCCGCTTAATGCTATGGTAAGGATGACCAAAAAAATCTCTTAAAAGCTCTTGATTAAGTGACAGGGAAAGAAGGAACAATTATCACGGAATCACGGAGTTTTCAGAGTTGGAAGGGACCTAGAGATCATCTAGTCCAACTCCCCTGCTAAAGCAGGATTGCCTAGAGCACATTACTGAGGACATTTAAAAGTGCAAAATGCTAAATAACACTTTTTTTTTCTTGACATTTCTTAATATTTTCATTCTTGCTAGGGAGTTTTTAAAAAGAAAACTCCTTCACGACATCTGACAGTCCTTTAGATGTCCCATTAGAAAAAAGACGAGCACGAAGTCTTGTTAACCTGAATTGCTTTCAGCTGCCTTATTCCTCGTTGGCTCATGGGGGTGCTGCAGTCATGAGGCTGTGGCTGTGAAGGCACTTTCTGATCTGGTGGTGGCAACAGGAGGGAAACGAAAGAGGAAGTAAAAGGCGAAGAAGAGAAAGAAGAGTTGAGACAGGTTTTGAGTCCTGCCTTCTAGTTTTTTTTTTTTTGTGATTTACAAGTAGCTGCTTGAGATGCCTTTTTTAAAATTGTGGTCTTGGGGTATTTCTGAGAATCAAGCCAATGAATGCTTGTTACTGGTGTTTTGGTTGTTGGGCTGTAGGAGATGAGCGGATGGCAGAATGTCCTGGGAAATGATGACTAAATAAATAATCCAACATAGCCCATTCTTCAGTTAGTATTTTTTCCATAATTTAAGGCTAATTTCTGACATTCTAATTAGTTTACCATTCATCATTAACACAATGTCCTTTGGTGATAGAAGTATTTTTTCAAATGAAAGTTTTTTTCAGTTTTCAGTGATTCACTTTTATCTGCCTCTTGTATCTCTTCCTGTCAATATTAATTGTTCTAAGATATTTGACATTTTAAGAGTCCTTATAGTACTTCAATATGCAAGATTGCTGATTTATTGCAAAAATAAGATTCCTTCTTGTTCAGCATCTTTGTATTCTGAGTTCGTGAGGAATGAAGCACAGTGCCAGACCAGCAGAGACTTCAAGAAGCACATTTCCAATACAACAAGCCAGCTTGTATTTTAAGTCAAAGTTTAGGTCTCCAAATTTTGACAAACTCTCTTGTAAACTAGTGTTAAACTTAGAAAGATTTTATTTTTTTTAAATTTAACCCACAGTTGTCATTGTGGTAGTTAGGATGTCTCATTAACCTCTTATTCAAGGCAGAGAAAACCACGATTGCACTGGTATAAGATGGCCTTTTTCAACCTTGAGAATTCCTTTTTACTTTTGTACATGTAAATGAAAAGGAAGACTAAAAGAATGCGTACATTAATCATATATAATATAATTATTGCTTACTGAAAATGGGGTTGTTCAATTTTTTTGCTGATTTCCATTTTGAAATATAAAAATTTTCAAAGCAAAAATAAATACATTTTAGTAGAACTAAAGACATTCCCTAGAAATAAGTTAATTCAATCAAACATTTGGAGGGGAATAGTTGTGCTGATTTATTTATTTATGATAACTTCTAAATATTCTAATTACCAGTGTCATTATTTCTAAGTAGTCTTCTGTATTATATTCATATTGAAAGATCAGTATATTTGTATGTGATCACTAAATCATGAAAATGGAGAATGACTTGCTATTGTAGGAGAGAAAATAGACTTTTAGTCTTATTTAAAAAAATAACGCTAATGAAACAATAGTCACTATTTGACATTGTTAAGAATTTTTTTTTTTATGTGACATTTTAGGCTTTTTCTTCAGAAAGAAATTCAAAATTGCTGTTACTGATCGGTTCTGCTCACAGAATGGTCAGGGTTGGAAGGGACATGTGGAGATCACCTAGTCCAACCCTCCTGCCCGAGCAGGGTCACCTACAGCAGGTTGCACAGGACGGTGTCCAGGTGGGTTTTGAATGTCTCCAGAGAGGGAGACTCCACAACCTCTCTGGGCAGCCTGTGCCAGTGCTCTGCCACCCTCAAAGTAAAGAAGTTCCTCCTCATGTTAAGATGGAACTTCCTGTACTCAAGTTTGTGCCCGTTACCTCTTGTTCTGCTCAAAATGTTTCAAGCTGTCTTAAACTTAATTCAGCATGCAGCCTAATAGTTCCTAGTTAAAATGTTCAGTCATAGATTTTGAAGCTATGAGGAGCTCCTCCTGAAGAGGAGTCCTTATGACCATATGGTCTAACTTCTGTATAACAGACTGTAGAATTTTTGTAGTGGTCTGTGTTAAGAACTTTGGCTATGTGAGCTAGAAATACCTAGTCTCATACATCTTCCCCTTATTTTTGGATATTAAACTTTATGGTTTGAGGACTAGCAGAATTTGTCTCCTTTTGTTGTAAAACTAAAAAGAAATATTGACAATAGCTATTAATCATGCTGCTGTCGATGCATGTCACATGATTTTTTTGTCTTCCAAATGTGTATTAATGTCTGCACTTAGTTTTTCAAATTCTTGATTGAGAGAAAACGTTGTGAAACATACTCTTTGATAGATTTTGTCCAGATGCACATTTCCTGGCCATGTTTCATCTGTGTTCTTATTTGAGTCCCCCCTTATTTTTCATGGTGGTACAGCTGTTAGAACTGTGTGTCTCTTGTTTTCCATGAGAAAGGAAAATATCTTTTATGTATCAATTCATTGAAATGTCTTAGATAACTCTGTGAGCTTCTGTGAACTGAAGAGGGAATGCCTGTTCGATATCTGTGAACATCAAGATGATTTTCTACACTATACTTTGAAAATATTAAAAATAATTAAAAATTGAAAGTAGCCAGTCCACTTGTTGCCACTTTTGGTAAATCCTTCAAAAAGCAAATGTTAGGAATGTTATGTTCGCTTTGTCACTTAGTGACAGCTTGTTCTGCATAAAACAAAGAAGGATCAGTGGCATCTGTCAGAAACGACCTCTCATGTTGCTTGATATGGATGCTTGTTAGATGTGTTTTGCTTTAGGTAAGAACAATTACAGGAACTGTGTTGGCACATTTCAGTACAAATATTTATTACCCTATTTAATTTTTTTACAGCTAGTACATTTTGTAATAAGTTCTAGCAATCACAAAAATGGAACATGCATAGATTTTGCTGTTTCAGCTTTTCAGATGACAAAGCTAAATTGATAATTTGTCTCTTTTTAAACAGTATTTACTTAAATGAAAATAATAATTACTTTTTCTTATACTAGTAGTTATCTATCATTTAGCAAAATGGCAAATCTTATTTGTACAGAAGCTTCTTTGAATCCTCATTCAAATGTTTGCTTTTGTCAACTGCATTAAGAATTGTAAATGAATGGGCAGTGTAATGAATGATGACAGGATAAAATGTAATACAAAAGGTGGAGCCGATACTTGTTTGTGGAATGAGCCGTTTCTGTTTGAAATAGAATCAAAACAACACTGATACTAGAAATGAACAATTAATGTTCTACTTTGCCTTGAACAGCCATGTTTAGTATAAAGTGAATAATCTCTAAAATTACTCAGGTTGCTCACAGCCTTGGAAGATAGGTAAGATCCAGATGTCTAAGAAATTTATCTTCTGACATACACCTAACCATCGCTATGCAATGAGATATTTGTTCTAAAGCTAAATTTGGGTGCTAGCATGTGCACAGAAGTGTCTTAGTGTGAAGAAACAGAAGATCCAGCTTGTCATAATACAAAAACCAGTCAGAGAAGCTCCTAAACTCTGTCTGAGCACCATCAGAGATACAGTGAGCTCATCTTGTGAATACCTATGGCTTTAAGTCTGTTGTAAAACACAGCAAATGTGTCTATATTTGATTGAAAACATCTTACATTTTTTTATAAGGGAATGAGAGAAGGTGGCTATAGAATACAAGCCCAGACAATAGAAGGTAATTTCATAGTATCATAAGATTGTGCAAGTTGGAAGGGACCTTTTGAGGTTGTGTAGTGGTCCTGCTCAAGGCAAGATCATGTATGTGAAGTTGTTTCGGAACTTGTTGAATTTTGAATGTCTCCAAGGATTGAGATTTCACAGTCTCTCTGGGCAACCTCTTCTGTTATATGACCACCCTCAAAATACGAGATGTTTTCTTTATGCATACTTGGAATTTTTCATGTTCCAAGTTGCCTGACACCTCTTGACCTATACCTGTTCACCTCCAAGAAGAGTCTGGCTCCTCCCCTTGACTGCCTTCTCTTCTGAAGGACTACTTAGCCTCTCAGTGTCTTTCTGTACATCATGTACTGCAGACCTGTGACCGTCTCAGTGGCTCTCTGCTGAACTTGCTTCAGTATGTCAGTGTTTCTCTTGCACTGGTGAGCCCCAGACTGGACGCAGTACTCCAGATGTGGTTTCACAAGTGCTGAGTAGAGTAGAATAATTGCTTCTGTCAACCGGTTGGCTAAACTCCTGCTAATATGGCCCAGGATGTGCTTGGCCTTTGCTGCAGGGCACACTGAGGACTCCTGTTCAGCTTCTCCACTCCGACTTTCATGTCTTTTTTCAGCAAAACTGCTTTCTAACTTGTTGGGCCATGAGTTGCTTCCAAGTACTTTCAACTTATCTCTGTTGAAATTCATAATGTTCCTGTTAACCATTTTTCCAGACCTTTGATGTCTTCTGCATAGCAGCCCTGCCCTCCTTGGCAGATAGATTTGACAGATTCCCCTTGTTCCTTCCCAATTTGGTATCATCCACAAATGTGCTGATGGTGGATACCATCCATGTTCTTAATAAAGATAATAAACAGTGTTGGCTTCAGGACTGATCCTGGTGGAACATCACTAATTCCTAGCTACCGGTTGGACTTCAATGTCTGGTCACTATGCCTTAAATCTGGCAGTCCAACCAATTTTTCATCCACTTGTCCAGTCCGTGACTCCTCAGTTTGGCTATAAGGATGCCGTAGGAGACTGGTTCAAAAGTCTTTACCTTTACTTGTCCACATAGCCAGTCATCTCATCACAGAAGGCAATCAGGTAATTCAGGCATGTTTGCATTGACCTTCTTGTCCTTCCTGTGGCTTCCAGTAGGGTTTGCTCCATAATCTTCCATCCAGGATATTTGAGACTCACACCTCCAAGAATTAGGTGAAAAGTCTGATAGGACATTCATTATCCCAGCTGTTGAACCTGTGATATTACGCAGAAAATGCAGAAAACCTCAGAGGCTGAAGGAAAGCAAGCTGGAGAGCCTGGCTCTGTAGCCCTACAGGTACAGACTTCATCTGGGAGTGCAAAACGGTATGGGTTGCCATTTCGTTACTTTAATTTCTGACTGGACAAGCTATTTAAAAGATCAATGCCATGTTTATCAAAAGAATGAATCCATTCAATTTGGTTCTGACTTCTCCAAGAATATTCTGTGAAAAGACAATTCACAGTACTATTGCACATAATTTCAAATGGGTAGAGAAACCTCAGTCAGGTACACAAATTCATGGAAGAGACAGAAGTGCAGAAGAGCAGTGTCCTTTTCCTTGTGTTAGCTAGATCTATACAGTTTCTTTGTTGGTTTTTCAAGTGTCTGGATTCTTTTTTGAAGATACTTAACTTTATTAACTGTACTTAGTGCATAATTTAGACATTTTAAATAGTTTTCTTGGGGTACCTTTTAGGCCTTATAAGAATGCAGAGCAGTAGTCACTACATCTTGCTGTTAATGCTTGCCTGTGCAGAGACCTATGTAAAGTTAAGCATGTTCCTAAACATTTGCAGTCTTTGAGCATGACCTTCAACTTCTTTGAAAACAGAGCTCTCCAGCTCTCTCTTGCTGTAAGTGCGAACTTCAACATAAAAGTGGTGGGAGAGAATTATCTGGGGCCTCTATGTGCTATCATAATGCAGAGAAATAATATTTTTTGTTGGAAAGCTATCTGGGCAGTTACTCTGTTTCTTGAAGGCTGATTTAGACTTGCCTTGTTTAAGACCTGTGTATTCGCTTGCCTGACAGCTATGCCTACGTTATGGCCACTGCATATGAATACGTCCCTGATTTAGTAAGAAATATCAAGCAGACATGGATAAGATTGTGCTGTTGTTTTTAAATGAGAAACCTCGAAAGTCTAAGACTGTTGCAATAAGATTTTTGTCTCTGAGTGCTGAAGAGCTCTAAGCTATCAATTGTACACAAGGCTAGGAATCCTGGGATATAATTCCTTCCAAGAATTTGCTTTTTTCCCCGGAGGATGAATGATAATGCATTTGTGTTTTCTTTCTTTAAAGAATGACTTACAGTATCCACCATCAATTGATTTATATTTAAAGAGCTGTATAACTTTTAAGTAGTCATTGCCATTCCAACCAGAATATATTTTTTGTATAGTTATCATGGAGCTGACTATTTACGATAAAATATGTTAATTATAAAAGTGTCATCACAGATGCTGCTATTCTGCTCCATTTTTGTAGAAAATAGCTTTCATTTCCTGTCTACTTGAAATTTCACAAGAGAGAAGACTACATTGGCTCAGATATGTTTGCATATCATACATTTTTTTTTTAATTATTAGTTGACCACCTTCTTTAATAATTCTCTTAGCTTCAACTAATATTTAGGAAAGTGGCTAGCATTTTCCAAATATTTTTAATGATATTTAAACACATTTAAACTTTAAGTGCTCCTTTTATAGGAATTTGGTTTGAACTCCGAGGTTTTTAAGTAATTGCCAATAAATACAATTATTATACATTTTTTAGATGTCACTTTTAATAGTTTTTTAATTATCACTTTTTTCAAAGCTAGTGTCAGTGATGCGCAGAACAAATGTCCTCTTTTGTTTAAAGAAAATCTGAGTCCGCAATCATTTTTTTCCCCTGCTGTGATGATGCCTGTAATTAATAATACAATGATCAGAGGAATTTTGACATTCATTTGTGGTTTCAGTAACTAGCTTGTGCAGTGTTTATAGGGAAGTCTCTCCATTTACATCTTGAAACCTTGCACAGGAACAACACAAGACATCACAAATAGAGTATTATTAGTATCGATCAGTTTGACCACAGTGCTGTGTCATCTGTGGCTGACAATGTTAGTTTTGAATCATAGTCTTCTGGGGTTTTGGCAGGCTTTATAGCAAATTAGAAGTTCTGCAGCATTTTTTTGGGGCATTCCATAGTTTTCAATTTAATTAAATGTGAAAAAGAGAATTGTCTTTGTTTTTTATTTTATACTGTTCCCTCATTTTTAACAATAGATACTGAAGTGCTAATCCCATTCTGTTCTGCAGAGGTTCTTGTGTTGTCCTCGTCAACATGGTATCTTTAGTCTTTCAGTCATGCATTAAATGACATGAGTAACATCTGTTGTGTTTGGTTTGTTCTCTCACATTCTCTCCCTGGGGGAGGAATTTCATGTGCAGTTAATGGGGTTTATTTTAACATGGTGTTTTTTTTTTTTCAAATATGTACATTTCTTTGTGTTTGTATTGGAGGAGGTGAGAACAGTGCACCTTGCAGCTATAACAAAAGCCAGGATGGTTTAGGAGTCAAGGATTATTGTAGATAAACTCTGTGTCCTTTCATGTATGTTAAAAACATTATTATGCTTGAGGAGTGAAGTTGTCGACCATGATCTTCATCCTGGACATGTGTGTCACAAGATGCTGAACATTTTGAACATAAGAAATTAAACTTTCCACTTGATGCTCTCTTCTGTTAAAAATCAATGCAGAGAGTAGAAAACTAGGCTACAGCCCTTATGGTGCAGAAATGTAGATGGGAGTTTGATAATGGCTGATAGCTTCTTGCTGAGGAATTTTGCATTACTGTGGTTGACATAGGTAATGATAATGGCAGTTGATAAATATGGGCACCTATGAAAATGAAATGGAATCTCCTGACAGGCTAGGAAAGGAGAAAATGCCTGTAGGTGCTGTGTGGTAGGCCATTATCAGGAGGAATTCCAAGAGAATCCTTAAATATTTGACTGAGTTGACAGTTTGGGGATATATATGTTCAACAGAATAAGGCTACAGACATTTCAAAGTGGTCTCTTCTGCCCATTCACTTCATCTTCTTCAGCTTCCACCAGCTGTTCTTCATTCCTGAAGAGATCTTGTTCAAGTAGCGAAACCCTGTTATCGTTATAAATGATAAAAATCAGCACATCCAGATGCTAAGCTAGGCTTTGAAGCATCATAGAAAAATTAGGCAAGATTTCTAAAGCCATGATCAGTGTAACTCTTGTGCTTATTTGCAAAGATATAAATACATTTTATTTATAGAATGCCATTTTATTGAAATCAAAAGAGCTTGCTATTTCCTTATGAGAACTGTGGAAGAAGGCAGAGTACTTCCATTGCTGCTTTCTGTTCTGAGAACATTTTGCAAATCAGTGTTATTCTGCAGCATTGTATCAGCAGTAAAAAAAAAAAAAAAAGGTGTAATTAATTAGGTAGTAATTTTATGTGCTTTTTATAGGTCAGTCTAGAGTGGTTTGATTTTGTACAGAAATGAGGTTGTTTCCACACTTCCATTTTCTAACGGTTTCTCTTCCAGGTATGATCTTTTCTTTGAGCTGCATTATAAACCACTGTATATGAGTTCTCCAGAAAGTAAGAAGATCCTTTCTCACATAAGTTGGAAGAATTGGCTATTTTCTCCTTCTGAAGCTCAGTAATTTTATGTTTTTATAGTTTCATCTAGTCTTATTGAATGTGGCCTTTTTTTTTTTTGCACAGTGCTACTTTTTTTTACTCACTGCAATCAATGAGATAATATTGCAATATTTTTAGCATTTCTTTTATTACAGCTATTATCAGAGATGTTGAAACAAAATAATTTTAGGCAAACTATAGAAGTAATTTTTTTAGCTTTAGCTATGCCAAATACAGAGATTTGTTTGACAATGCTTGAACAAAATGGACACATAAGAAGCCCATATCTTTTTAGATAACTTTATTCATTTTTATTTAAATATCAACTGCATAGTATACATTTGAAATAACTTCAAATTTGTGGGGTGGTATTGTATTAACTTAAAATATGCCCTGTGCATAGAATGCAACCTTTATTTTTGCAGTGCATGTTATTATTTATCCTTTTTAAAAAAGATTTACGTAACTGTAAAAATGCTCGCATAATGTTAATTTCAGGTATATCTCACTTTTCAGTAGATGGTTGTTAATAATATATGTTTAGGACATCACAGATGATGGCTTATTTTGGAGAGGGGTGGTCAGTTGAAAAAGGCTGCATGTTTGGATTTACACACATAGGAAAGTTTCTGAGTGTGTAATAAGAGAAGGGAAAAGTTGTTAAGTAGATTTTTCAAGTCAGAGGAGGGACCACTGTGATCTAACTTCATCCATCACAAATGTAATACAGTCTCTTTGAGCAATTATTGCATGAAGCTCAAGAAAGTGAGATTGAAATAGGACATATTTAGAAATGCATCCAATATTGACTTTAAATTGTGAAGTTTCACCGCTATTGTGGTGAACTCACCTTTTAAAATTTGCATTATTTTCCTAATCTTTTATTTCTGTCCAACTTCTATTCCTTGAAGAATAGATTTTTCAGTCTATATCAGTGCTGTCCTTTTATATATGTTAGGAAACAAGCCCAGGCTTCCAAACCAGATGGTACTTTTATTCACTGTGCAGACCAATCTTTATTATCTTCTCATTCATAGCTGTTTTTTGTGCATCAAGATGACTGCTTGGTTCAGCCATAATGGGCCCGGCTGCAGACTAATATGTGCACACTTTGGATGATCAAGGAGCTAGAGTGCCAAAATGAAAGAGAAAATTAACCAAATGCAGTCAAAACACTTTTTAAGAGCGCATATGTCTCCAGTGTGTATAGAAATTGGTAAGACTGACATCAAGGTACTGATTTTGTCACTTTTCAAATAAGGTTAAAAAATCCTGAACTCAGGTCTCACTGTCATTTCCCCAGTCCTCATGATGTTCTTGCCCATCTTTACTGAATTCTTCAATATTCCGATTTTGCTGGCCACTCTTTTCACCCTGCTTTTGCTGTAAGTTGTTTGGAAAGAAAGTTTTAAGGAAATTTTTTAATTGTATACCCCGTTCATGAATTTTGTAATTCAGTGTAGCTACTTAAGTCCTACATCTCCATATAGTTGGTGTCTCTTTTGAGAGGAAAAATAAAGAGTATTATTTTCTGTATGAAAAAATTCAGACTGTAAGTAAGGCTTAGTTTCAAAATGTGTTGTTTCTGCAGCTGTGGCAAATGCATCCGTCTCTCTGTGCATGTTCTGTTCTCCATCAGGGTCACTTCTGCAAGTAAGAATTCAGCTCTGGCTAAGAATCCTGAGATCTTGGGGGAATAGGCCAGATAAGTTAAAAAAGATCTGGAATGTTTGATACAGGCAAGCAGTGGCACAGACAGGCCTGGCAGGGCTATGGTAGATGAACCTTCTCTGTCTTTGGTGAATGGGGATCGTCTGTATTAGTAAGTAACCATTGTGCCCAGAAATATTAAACAGTTTTAAATTTTGATTCTTGATTAATACAAATGTTTTAACTATAGGAGAGAGTATTCAGGACTACACAGGACTATTGCATTTTTTTCAGGAATGGGAATGAGAAAATTTTTAAAAGTGGTCACAGATATTCTATACCTTGTTTTGATCCTAGAAGGTAAAGACTAGGCTTTCTACTAATATTTGATTATAATAAAAAAGAAAAAAATAAATAAAATAATATGACAGCCAACATGGCTTCACTAAGCGCTAATCGTGCCTGACAAATTTTGTGGTTGCCTTCGCCTGCGTTACAATGTTGGTGGATAAGGGGAGAGCAACTGACATTATCTACCTGGACTTGTGCAAGGCATATGACACTGTCCCGCACAATATCCTAGTCTCTGAATTGGAGAGACATGGATTGACAGATGGACCACTCAGTGGATAAGGAATTGGCTGGATGGCTGCACTCAAAGGGTTGTGCTCAATGGCTCCATGTCCAAGTGGCGAGCAGCGATGAGTGGTGTTCCTCAGGGGTTGGTACTGGGACCAGTGCCATTTAACAACTTTGTTGGCAACATGGACAGTGGGATTGAATGCACCCTCAGCAAGTTTGCCGATGACACCAAGCTGAGTGGTGTGGTTGACATGCCTGAGGGACAGGAAGCCATTCAGAGGGACCTGGACAGGCTTGAGAAGTGGGCTCGTGCAAACCTCATGAAGTTCAACAAGGCCAAGTGCAAGGTCCTGCAAATGGGTTGGGACAATCCCAAGCCCAAATACAGGCTGGGTGGAGAATGGATTGAGAGCAGCCGTGAGGAGAAGGACTTGGGGGTGTTGGTTGAGGAGAAGCTCAACATGAGCTGGTTATGTGCGCTCTCAGCTCAGAAAGCCAACCACATCCTGGGCTGCATCAAAAGAAGCGTGGCGAGCAGGTTGAGTGAGGCGATTCTGTCCCTGTACTCCGCTCTGGTGAGACCCCACCTGGAGTACTGTATCCAGCTATGAAGCCCCCAGCATAAGAAGGACATGGACCTGTTGGAGTGAGTCCATAGGAGGGCTATGAAGATGATCAGAGGGCTGGAGCACCTCTCCTATGAAGAGAGGCTGCGACAGCTGGGGTTGTTCAGCCTGGAGAAGAGAAAGTTCCAGAGAGACCTTATAGTGGCCTTCCAGTACTTAAAGGGGGCGTACAGGAAAGATGGAGAGGGACTCTTTATCACGGAGTGTAGGGATAGAACGAGGGGTAATGATTTTAAGGAAGAAATCAGGAAGAAATTTTCCTCTGTGGTTGGTGAGACACCGACCCAGGTTGCCCAGAGAAGTTGTGGATGCGCCACCCCTGAAAGTGTTCAAGGCCAGGCTGGATGGGGCTTTGAGTAACCTGGTGTGGTGGAAGGTGTCCCTGCCCATGGCAGAGGGGTTGGAACTAGATGACCTTTAAGGTCCCTTCCAACCCAAACCATTCTATGATTCTATGATTTGTATTCAGACCAGGTGATCTGAATAGACAGGGCTTTAGAAAGTACTTTTCTGTTTCTGTTGGCTAGACTAGTTTTTACTGAGATGCTAGGATTGTCTCTAAAATTGTGAATTTAAATGTATTTGTGAGTCACAAAGTAATAATTAAATTACTAATTAGTTTGGTCTTGTGGATTTTATTCCAAGCTATTTGAAGAGTTGAGGAAGTCTGATGGAATCCCTTTTCTGGATATTCCGTTTGAGAAGACTATAAAAGAGCAAACACAGGTTCCCCCTTTAAAAAGTGAGGGTGGTGTGAGTGAAAGAAGAGCCAGAGAAGTAGAAGTGAATGAGTCCACTTTAATTCTCAGAAAAACAGTGGAAGAAATAAGCAAAGTTTTTGTAAGTATCTGGAAGATAAAAAAGAAATGAATAGCAGACAGTGTGGATTTATCAAGAACAAATCGTGCCAAAGAATCTAATTTAATTCTGCAACAGGTATCAGGTTCTTTAGGCAGAGAAATGGCAATAGATAACATATCTTCACTCAAGGAGGACTTTAATTTCATCTTGCAGAACATATTCCTAAGCAAGCCAGGGCAGGTGATATAGAGAAAACTGCTGTAGAATAGTAATACGTACCAGTAAGTAACAGTCAGACGGTTTTACTTAAGTATCTATGGATGGTTTTCTGTCTAAACAGAAAGATGCACAAAATGAAACTGTGGTGAAGTTGTCAAGCACTTAAAGAATGTCCAGAATGATGGAATAGGGTACACTTACAAACATGTTAGGAAAGAGGTTTAGAATTATTTTGACAAATTAGAGATACTGTCTAAAATAATGTCAACAAGGACATTATTCAGTAAATACTGTGCTTAGATGTAATCATACATTTAAATTGAAGTTAGCAACTGATTAGGTAGCAATTCCCAAGTGCAACGTCTAGGCTCTAAACTGCCTTTTATGCTGAACATGAACTTTAATTGTCCATGTTGTTATGGAAAGGCTATTTGCCATCGTAGGTTGCATAAATATTACTGTGAGGCAATCCTTCACTTCTAATCAGCACCAGTAAATGCCCAGCTGGAATGTGTCCAGTTTTGAAAACTGCAGCTCAAAATAGCGGTGGATGAGTTGACAGTAGTCAAGGTGAGATCACTAGAAAACGTGTGAGATGCTGAAGAAATTTGATATGCTTTAGGACAGAAGACTGAGGGGAACTTTAAGATTTTCAAAGGAATGAAGGGTTGCTGTTCTTAATGCCTGTAGTAGATGAAGTATTGAGCTTAAATTGCATTTGGGAGATTCAGACAAGATAGAAGGTAGTAGGTCTAATTTTGATTACACATTAAGTTATTTAATACATGTTTTCTCTTTTACTTCTCACACGTCACTGTATGTATTGAACTTGTGCTTGTGATAGACAATGACTAATGATAATAACCATGACTGAGATGTAGTGAACTCATCCTTCCATCAGTAATTTCTGCAGTTTTGAAACTCTACGCCTTGTCGTGATTTTGGGTGGGTTTTTCATGTATGGAGTACATTTTTTTTCTCTGTCACTGTCTCTTTAAGCAAAAATGCATGTACCTCTTGTCAGAAGAAAGAGGGTAGTATTTTACTTACAAAACACCAGCATACAAATTCATTAATTTATGAACTTGAGAATCACTTTTAAACTCGTTTTCTTGAAGTGAAGATTGCCTTTACTTTTCGTTTATACTGCTAGTGTGAATTTAAGAAAATACTGAATTTACAAAATTTAGTTTCATACTCCCAATTAGAAAAGGATACTGGTGTTGTAGCTCTGCAAAATGTGTTAACTAGTGAGTTTTTCAAGGATGTTTAGCATGTGCTACATTTTAAATCATAGGACTGTTGTCTGGGCTGTTTTTGATGTCACTTTGTGTTTACTAATTTTTATTTATATATAGTGTCTCCATGAATGGCAGTTCTATTCATTTTAAATGCACTCTAATTGCAAACAGACATGATTGAATACTTGTAATTAGCTGGAAACGAGAACAATGAATGCCTGCATTACAATAAAGAATTAGGAGTTAAATGATCATCCAAAGCTGTGATTCAGAATTCCGTTATTAAACATTTAGAACTTCTCTTCACAGAAGAGTTTGAGTAACATATGTTTATGAAGAATGATGCTCACAAAGGTGAGTATTTCTATAGGTAGCATTCTGTTTATGCCTCTACGAGAGGCGTAGTTTTGCTGGACGAGGAATGTGAGATCTGAGGGAACTGAAGTTCCTTTTTTCTACTCCTGCCTTCACCCTACAAGTACCTTTAACCTATCATGGCCAATCCTAAGCTTCTGAAATCCAAAACTGATCACTCTGACAAAAAAGTAGTGAGTGTTCCACATAACATGTATATCAGGCAGAGGGTTCTGGGTTCTTAATTGGTTCCTAAATTTATTCCAAGGAAACAGAAAACAAATGACATCCTTTCAGGAAGGTTAGGTGTTGAGTCAACATTGAAATGTTAATTGGTGAGAGAATACTGGAGTTTTGTTTAATTAGAGTATGATGTTTAAAGTAACACTTAAAATTTTCATTGGTATTTTGTGAAAAGGTTTAAAGGCTACCAACCTAGATACTTGATTTTGCCTCTGACTGTTGGAAAATTTTTTGTGGCTCGACTAGGAAAGTTAATCTTGGGAAAAAATAGAAGAAAGTAATCAGACAGGAGACAGTTACAGTTTCAGTTATACTTTACTTATATTTTAAAAAAATCTATGGTAAAAGTAATCACACGATTGAATTTTTTCACCATTTCTGGGAGAGAATTTTTTGATTTTTACAGAAATGTCCGTACTACTTTCAGACACCAATGTGATGTATTTTTGAAGCAGAATAAGAATGAGATTAAATGTTTGAACAACTCCTATTGATTTAGACTATAATTTATGTAAGATCTCAGAAGTTGGATAGTTTACTCAGAGGAATAGTTGTGTGTGAGTGGTTGTCCTATGAATCGAAATTAAAGAAGTGTAAATAAACACAGAATTTACTAAATAGTAATACAGTTTTTGTTTGGTTATGATCTCTCATTTTTGGATTCCAGAGTTCTTTCCTAGATCCTATTTAGAGAGTAGATGTGTTGCTTTCATTGGGCAATGGGAATAGTTACACAAATCAGATTCTCATTTCAGTCTTCATTCCACGATGCAGAGAGATTAAATTTAAGAATTTTTTCACTGATTATTAAACCAATTTGCTGAATAACCTATAAAAAGACACTGAAGGAAATTAACACCCAAAGAGAAAATAAATATATAATGTCACTACGGCCTTGAAATTTAGTACAGCCTGATTCATCAACCTGGATTGTACTCTGGAACATCAAATTTAATGGACCCAAACCATCCCATTTCTCAAGCTGGTGTAGCAGGATTTTAGTAGGCTGAGTAAAACCACTACTGACTCAACCAGGAACTGTCTCAGTTAGATTCAGCCACCGTCCAATGCAGAGGTTCCTATGTGGCCAGGAGTTAATGAAAATTAATCAAAATGATATAGTTTTAGCTTTTAAAACTATTGGTATTCTCAGCCAAAGCAAGATATTTTGGAGAGGCTAAGGCATTCTGATCAGAGAACCTTACATCTTAGTTTGAAAGAAATAATTTTCTTTAATATTTATAGCAGAACATTTAAATGCTTTTAAGCTTCTGCTTAGTGTGCAATTTGTGATATGGAAGCTATTTGAAAGAATTTTAGTTCTGGGCCAAAATTGTTAAAGATTAATCTCACCAATGTGTTCTGCAAAAGTTTTTCTTTTTTTTTTTTAAAGTGGTATTTCCTTCATGAATTAGACCAGATGAGTTGATTTCTGTTTAGAATACTTTTACCAAAGCAGTTCCTCTTTTAAGACAGATAGTATTCTTTGAACATCAGTTTCAAAACCTTAAAAGTTGAAACTAATTGTAGAGAGTGGAATGTATGCAAATTTGTTGATAGTTTCAAATCTGGCTATGTTCATAGTGCTGGGTTATGTTCATCTCCTGAGCCTAATGCCTGGTCACTAGATAAAAATAATTGTGAACAGTTAAAACACTCCAGTTTAATTGATATCTGTGATAAAACGTTAGAATCACTTTGCTTGCTAGTTGTAAATACACCTGTACAGCATAAGAAATAAAAATTTCCACAAAAAATATCAATTTAAATAAACTCCTCAGACTAGGAGACCCTTATTCATACAACAAGGAGTACAAGACAAGGGGACTCAAAAAAAGAATCAGAAAAAGTCTAGAAAAATTTGATGAGTTCCAAGTATTATCTAAATTTAATTCACTTTAACAGAAAGATGCAAATAGCAAACGTACCCCAACAGAGTATAGATCAAAGGAGACAGGGAGACAGAAATAGTAAACCATTCCATAAAAAAATAGACTGATACCTTTTATTTCTTAGTCAAACATTGATTCAGGCTTATAAAACCAATGGAAAAGAACATTTCCCTTATTATAAACTCTGTTACTATAGCTAGTTATGCAGACAGTTTATAATAATATATTTATTAATCTAGCTCTTCCGTGCTTCAAGTGAACCACCAGACAACATCTGTTTTTAAAGAAAACCATTTGTGCTTTCTTGCAGGAGCATGTAAACTGGGTGTTGTATTTACCTCAAATATCTCATGTAGACAGAGAGATTGTATCACAGATAGATGAGATTATATCACAGTAATTTCCAGTGATTTCCCAGATATAAACAAATACATTCTGTAGAATATGTGAATAGAGAATTCAAAGTGAGCTAAAAGTATTCCCATTTATATTTTTATTCAATTAATTATATTTGCAGAAAAAACCCCAGTATTTTGTGGTTTATTCTCATAAAAGAAGGTCTTAAGAATATTGGAATTATTCCCTCAGAAAGTATTAAAAAAATTTCTTTAATAATAATATAATTTCCACCTCTCAAGATTTATGTGAACAGCAACAGCAAATCAGCAAAAATGGATGATTTCTTGATAAATTCGGTATTAAACATGGACATATCTATGATATATGTAACTACATTTTCTGTTCTTTAACAGGAAGATGGCACAGTAAAGTTTGTGTCAGTAAGAATAACACTTTCCTAGATTAAAAAATCTATTTGAAAGTATTGAGACAAAAATTTTATGGAACAATAGACTCTGCATTACTCTTGTATTTCTCATTTATTTTTCTTCTCCTGGTTTTTAATTTCCTGTTTAAATCTTAGATTCTAATCTTGTTTTCATAGCAGAAGCTGTATTGTTTCTTTTTTGATAGGGAACTTGTATTTTTTGTGCCATTTAGTAAGCTGGCCTTACTGATGAAGTACGTGTACTGACAATAGCACTGTTTATTATATGAGGGTCATTCAGAGCTTCATGTATGAGTGGATGTAGGACCTAAGTCTACCCTACAGAGGGGCTCTCTGTAACGCTGATTTTAAAGAGGCTGAGCACAAGAACAAATTCATGATATTTGTTATTTCTGTTCCTGTTATTTCCTCTGCAAGGAATCCTTCTCTAGGATTGCCTGCACTCTGGAAGAAATCTGAATCCATTTCACGCAATTAAGTGTCACAGTCTGAGCAATACTAATTTAGTATCTATTGTGTAGTTGTTAAGCTCTTTAATGTATATGATTTTCACCCGGTGAATACACTATAGCTAATAATGTTATAAAATCCCTATTTAACAGGCAAAATAACATATCAAGAACAAAGTAATTACTAATGCATTTCAAATTGATTACAGAGTTAAAATGAATTTTTATTTAATTCACCTGCTAGCAGCTGAGCCCAGGGTTGCATATTTCACTGTAGCAGCTGGTGACAGTACAAGCATCAAGGAAAGCAATTTCTGCAGGAGATGCTTGGAATGCCATCTACTGTTGAAGAAGCAAAAAAACCCAAAACCTCTACAACCAAAACCCCTAGCAGAACCTGCCTTTTTGGAGTATTTTGTTCTGAAATGAAACTCTAGTTACATTGTTACATGTGTACTTTTATTACTTGTGAGGCCATCTTTTTTGCAGACTATTTAAAATCTATTATGTAGAATTCAACTAAGGCTCTGAAATGGGATTAAATGTGTTTGATTTGAGTGTCCTAGCTTTTGTATCACTTACATTTAGGCTTTCTGCTTTGTTTTATGAGTTCCCTGTGAATTTCAGTTAGTTGCAAAACAGTTTGAAGCATAAGTAAAAAATTAATTCTCGTATTTCCAATATAGAATTAATAGAAATTACAGTAAGTAAGGAAAGTTGCAATCCAGACGTGCTAATAAATATTCCTTAAAAGTCCTTCTGATTAAACTTTTCATTTAAATGGAATGAAGTATTAAGAGAAAGACCTTTCTCTGGAAAAAAAGAAAACAACGCTTTTTTTTTGGTCTTTTTAAGAAAAAACATTTTAGATGTTGTATTTGATTGTCTTTTACTGTAGTTCACTCTTGTAAAATTGTGCATGGAAGTTACAGATTTATTCAAGCTTGAGTAGCCTTTAAAACCTGTATGTTACATTGGGATATATTTATGTATATGTTATTACTATCAATGATATTGGTCCAGTCCTGTTCAATATGTTCATCAATGACCTGGATGAAGGGATAGAGTGTACCATCAGCAAGTTTGCTGATGACACAAAACTGGGAGGAGTGGCTGACACACCAGAAGGCTGTGCCACCATACAGCGTGACCTGGACAGGCTGGAGAGTCGGGCAGAGAGAAACCTTATGAAATTCAACAAGGGCAGGTGTAGGGTACTGCACCTGGGGAGGAATAACCCCATGCATCAGTACAGGTTGGGGGCTGACCCCCTGGAGAGCAGCTCTGTGGAAAGGGACCTGGGAGTCCTGGTGGACAACAGGACTACCATGAGCCAGCAATGTGCCCTGGTGGCCAAGAAGGCAGATGGCATCCTGGGATGCATCAAGAAAAGTGTGGCCAGCAGGTCGAGGGAGGTCATCCTTCCCTTCTACTCTGCCCTGGTGAGGCCACATCTGGAGTACTGTGTCCAGTTCTGGGCTTCTCAGTTCAAGAAGGACAGGGAAATGCTGGAGAGGGTCCAGCAAAGGGCTACAAAGATGATTAGGGGATTAGAGCATCTTTCTTATGAGGAAAGACTGAGGGACTTGGGTCTTTTTAGTCTAGAGAAAAGAAGACTGAGGGGGGATCTTATTAATGCTTATAAATACTTAAAGGGAGGGTGCCATGTAGATTTGAACAATCTTTTTTCAGTGGTGCCCAGTGATAGGACAAGAGGTAATGGGCACAAACTTGAACATAGGAAGTTCCATCTTAACATGAGGAGGAACTCTTTACTTTGAGGGTGGCAGAGCACTGGCACAGGCTGCCCAGAGAGGCTGTGGAGTCTCCCTTTCTGGAGACATTCAAAACCCACCTGGATGCCGTCCTGTGCAACTTGCTGTAGGTGACCCTGCTTGGGCAGGGGGGTTGGACTAGGTGGTCTCCAGAGGTCCCTTCCAACCCTGACCATTCTGTGATTCTGTGAAATATATGCATTTTGGTCATGAGCAAGACAATATAATTCACAGTCATCAAGTTACAGTGATCTCCATTTCCATAAGTAAAGTATGGCTTACTGTGATGCAGCTATTGTAGTATGTTTCATACATCCTGTAGGCAAGACTATAAAACTATTTAGTTTTTTCTATTACACGAAATATAAAAGATTATGGTGGTAGACCTAAGACCTAAGTGGTATTCCAGCACTCACACTGTGAAACCTGATTGTTTTTGAAGTAACATTAGGTATAAGAGTAAAGTCTTAAGAATTGTATTGGAGGAAAATTTTCTTTCCAATTGACTGTTTGTTAAACTTATAAAAATGTAGGAAAACAAACAAGCAAAACCAAATCTTGACTAAATTCAAACTAACAACAGTAATTAAGTAAAAGGTAATTAGAATTTTCTTCAATTTTATTTAAAAGTAGATACATTCAAATGAATCCTAACTGTCAAAAATTATTCTTTGTTAGGAGATTGTGCTGTATATATAACTCAAATATTTTTCAACCCAAATCTCACTTGAGATTTGCTATGGGGTCCCTGTAATTACATAGAATTGCATTTGCTAATATATCCTATGTGACAATTGGAAAATTTTGCCTTTGTCCCTTTCAAAATGAGAGGAAAGTCCAATATTTGACTCCTGCTGTTTGAGGTTGAATATTTGTTTTCCTTAAATCACCTGCCTGAAATATCCATGCATCTGCAGGATTTATAAGAGTATCATTTATTAAATTGGAGAGAAAAAATTAAACCCAAATAAACCGGTTTAGTTTTTTTTTTTCCCAATGAACTTAAATATACATGTTTTTAAAGCTTAGCCAGCTAAAATTTTGTTAACATAGTTTAGAACACTCTGAACATCCCGAGCGGAGGCATTTACTGCTTATGTAGAGGCCTTGAAGAAGTGTTAGGCCCCTATGTGAGGCTTTTCAGCCTGTACATAGTACGAGCGCTGAGATTATGGAGAAGTCAGGGCTTTTCAGATTGTGCGAGAGAGGCATAATTGTGACCAAATACACTGCAAGAAAAATGACAAATTATTGTCTCACAATGTAGCTTCTTAAAGAGAAGAAAGTTGATGCTTGTAGGAACATAGCCTTTTTTTTGTCTAGAAAGGAGTCCACTGACAGAACAAACCTATTAAATTCAAGGAGGTATTTACCTATATCTCATGTCCTTGAGATTGGATTTGGAAATTCATTCTAGTGAAGAATTTGTGTAATACTAGCTGCTCTTTAAACGAGCCAATAGAAACTGAATAGGTAAACCTCTATTAAAGAAATATTTACTAAGGCTCAAGGGCTCCTTAAAACTTGCTTGCTTTTTCTAACTGCTGTCCTTGACAGCCTTCATATGCATTGACTGGATCTTTGTCTTGCTCTTACTGCGTTTCTAACAGAGGCTAATATTTAATTTTACATGTTGCAAGTGAGCCGATCGGATCTTGCAGCTATTATATATGGTGTCAGAGGTGAACAACTAACAGGTAATGGATAATTTAGCCAGAGAAGATCAGACTGGTGAAACTCCTAGTTCAAGAAAGTTGGCAGTGTGACAACCTGAGAAAAACTTAAACTTCTGGAACGTTAAGATTGGCAGACACTTCTTCACTGAATATATTTTCTTGTGTTAATCTTGTTTATACAGGATGAATAATGCTACTGTCTTCTAGCTATTTTTATTGCCCCTCTTTGACAACTTTGCTTGATCCAAGACTTTCTATTAATTATTGCTTTATAATTCTTGTTTTTCCTAGTTTTTGTACATGCCTTGTTCTGCCAGCGGACACAAGATACCCGAGTGGGAAGCAGCTGGCATATTCCACATGGCAACCAATTATAATGCTGACGGTTACAAATTCCCACTTACTCGCTGGTAGCCAAAATACTCTTTTGTTTGCTAAATACAGGAAAAAGCCGCAGTAGCCATTTTACACAATGTGGTAGGTTTGGACAAACACTAGATTTTTAACATTGACCTTTTAATATCACCTCCCTGGTCAAGGCCTCCTGCTTGCCTTTTTGGATAACCTTCAAAAGAGAGCATTGATCCACAAATTAATTACTGGAACTGCACATAACATAATGGCTTCCATACACGTAGTACTTATTTGTCATTACAGTTGTACTACAGTCATTTCCATGTGTCCGGATTTGTGATTTTGACACTCATTTTATGGTTTTACTATCAACACTGTAACAGAAAGGAAAAAGTCTGACCAAGGTAGGAAAGGTGTGAGAAGTGTGAGAGGTTTAGTTTCTGGAACACAGTGTCTCTGTCTCTTACTCCAGAAACAAATAATAGGAAACATTTTTGCCCTGAAGAGTTCATATCCTAAGATGATCAGAGTCTTATTTATTGTGTTGGTTCTGAAATAATCACAACATACTGTCACTCTCTGCTGTTTTAGATTTGAAACTACAGGGCTGTTGGGCAATATGTTTTCAGTTGCAGCGAGCCACATTTTAGTGTATATTTTCTGAAAATATTAGTGTCAAATTTTCATGTTGAGACTTGTTTATCTGGAACCTTTGATAAAACCATCCTGTTTCTAATTATCATCTCAATGTCAGAGTAGTCTTAATCTTACATAATTTATTATGTTTATGGGTGATGTTCATCTGAGGTTCATGTAGGGAGCTCATTCAGCCTTGACTATTATTATACAGGAGCACGTATAGGTCTGTGCTTACCCGTAAAGTGTGTATGGTACTTTCTTGTTTCTCTTGTATATTTAATATCACTTCAGTTTGGCCTTCAGGGATGTTAACCTCTTCACCTTGGATTTAGATAGGTTTTAAATTTATTCTGTGTTACAGGTATTGTTTCTAGACCAAGTACCCAACTTCTCTCCCTGCTTGTTCACAAATATCAAATGTCCAATTACTTCTCAGCTTCTGATCTCAGAGGTGCTTTTGTGGAAACTGCTGACACTTTTGTTACAAACAGGTCCAAATTAGTCAGGAAAATCACCTACACACTTCTTCAGGGGATCCTTCTTAATTCAACTACCTATACTCTCTAAATTAATAAAAAACTTGGAGTGGTCATGTAAAATAAAGACTTTAATTTTGATCAAAAATAATTAAGATGAATGTTCTTATAGCATCAGTAGAATAATCAATGCAGAGTATCAATTCAGTTAATATGTAAATATTTTACAGTTATTCAGTTGACATGGCAATTATATTTAACCTCCTTAACTCTATTTTCTTGGAGTTAAACATACTTACATAGTTTAATTTAATCTATAGAGATGCCCTCTTTCAAGGAAATAGCTGATTTTGCACATATTTGACTGCGTGACTGTGTTAACTCCACTGTTTTGTCAAGAGTAGGTGCAGGCAAAGTTATATATCGTGTATGTGTCATGTATCTTGACTTCTGACGTGTGAGATAGTCACTGCATACTAATCCTTTTTTTTAAGTTTGCCTCCTGGTGCAGGGCGTATAATTGGGATACTGTTACAAAGATTTAGAAAAAGAAAAGAAAGAGTCCACAGCAGGCAATCTAGGAAAATGGCTTAATGGACCTTGCACCCTAAGACAGGGTGGTGGAAACCTCTGAATGTGGCTGGTGCTGATAATCTTCCCCCCTTTTCAGTACAGTCCCTATTTAGACTGAGGGAACAGGCACCCACAATGGTTTACATATAGCTATGCACTGGATGCCATTTTTGGTGAGAAAGAGTAGGACAAAAGGGAAAATGAGAAGGGAAAGGAGGTAAAATTTTATAATTGTTTTTTGAAATCTTATTTTATTTTCAGTGCCATTTTCCAGGGTATATTGGGGAGAAAGTTTTTCTACATTAAGAAAAGTTTGTGATGGTAAATGCTTTTAAAAGATTATGATGTTCATGTAGTACGAGAATGGGAATATATAAATTCCTGAGAAAAACTGTTACATACCTTAATCAAAATCTTTTAAAAGTGCTGAAAACTGAAATCACTCGCTTTTGCTTTCCTTACCAGCTTCCCAGGCAGTCTTCAGCCCAGTTCATGTTGGGTAATGCTATATTTTTTTTTTTTGAAGATTGTTGGGAAGTATTAATTTAGTAATTATATTTTTAATTTGTGAAAAGTTTAATGGAGGGATTCAACAGTGATCTCCTTTTTATTCTTTTCCTTTAATGTGTAATCAGTGTTTTGGAACATAAGTGATGAGCCACAAAATGCAGAACTCCCAGCTTGTTGATGATACTTAGTTAAACATTTCCAATGGCAAGGGTAATTTCTTCTCCTTTGTAAGTATGGCAAGGATTTACCTCTAGCTTGAATTCTTAACGGACTTTGACATTTGGTAAGCAGCATGTATGACCACAAAACATGAAAAAAATTGTTCATCTAGTGCATATTGGGTACCTACACAATTTAGTGTATTAACATAATTTAAGTTGGGTTTTTTGATCTGCTTATGAATTTTTTTTGAAGTGTCTGTCATTTAAAATGATATGCCCTGAAGGATGTACGTCTGTGCTTTTCAGATGGGTTAGAAATTCTTTGGTCAGGTGATGGAAGCATCAGTTTGTAAAGGATGGCTTTAAAAATATCTCCTTAATAGGCATTTGTTAGTAATAGCCCTTTCATAAGATTTTTTTGCTGGTAAAGGAACTATCACAAGCATCACAAACACAGTGATACCCTCTTTTTACTTACAGGACTTGGCTTCTACATAATACTTTTTACTTTTCAGAATACTCTATAGTAGTCCTGTGAATTGGTAGTATCTCCATTTTTAGACTTCTGTGCAAGAAATAGCAGTATCTAACTTAAAATCCATAAACTGAATTTATAGTTTTGTCTTCACTCTTTGCTTTTCACTAGGTTTGCATCGACAAGACAATTTCTAATTATCAAATGATTTTGGAATATTTCAAACCTGCTAATAATTGGAGACAGTTGTTAATGACAGAGAGAGAATACTGTCTTCGCTTCAAAGATTGTGTGTTGGCATCTTGACTCTTGAGAGAGCTTCTGGCTCCGTACTGTTGTCTGGGCTAGTGGGGCCTGGAATGCAAAGAAGAACAAATGCAAATCCTGAGTACAGTTTTCAGTTTAATTCCCTTTATAGTGTCAAGTAGTTAGCATTCATGTCGTTGTTTTTGTTTGAAAGATAGCAGCTCTATAGATGTTTGGATTTTTTTAATGTGTATAACTAGAAATATATATTTGAGGCATTCTTCTCTCAATTATTCTCTACTTCTTTGCTGTGAACACAGCTGGATGTCAATGTTAGTATTGTATCTGTAGAGGAAGCAAAAGGTGAAGATTCTTTTTATAGATATGAGACTATGCCTCATTGTTCCTGTATGATTTGCTGTAGGAAAACCAGATAGTTCTGCACATTAATATTTAATCTCATCTTAATTCTTAATCAAGTTTAGTGTAACATGCATTGCTTATTGAGACTACTGTACTTATATTGTGCTTTGGGTTTTGGGCCATTAGGCTCTATGTTCTCTAAACTTAGAATTTCCTACAAATGTCCCACTCTCTGGACTTCATAGGCAATATATTTAATAAAAATAGCTACTGTAGGAGCATCAACAGCTTCATTGAATTGATACCAGCGACATCAATTACGACATTAATTGTAATAGCAAATACATATTTAGATGTTTTTGTTCATGGGTGAGGGAAATCAGAATCCCCCCCAAAAGTCTTATTTGTATTTCCAATCCTCTCAGCTTCAACAAAAGGGCTAGAAAAAACTTCAGTCCATCTATCCTCTTCTAATCACCTCACTCAGGTGGTTAGGAGATAAGGAGAGCATAGAAAGCTACTGAGCAGAGAACTGTAGCTAGTGACCTGTAACGTTTTTAAATGAAAGTGACTTAGAGTGTTATACGGATTATGCTCCACTCAGTGTTCCTAGAAGACATTAGATACACCCAGACTATTCCTGCAGATCAGATCTCCTTGTGCTTGTAGGTCTGTGGATGGCAGAGTTCTGAATCTTGAGAGCACTGTAGATACTAAGATGTTTACCCCTGCCAAGGATGGCTGATTCTGAAATCTGGATTTCCCCAAACTTCACTGGGGGACGACTAGATACCTGTTTCACTTCAGATATCTAGGAGGTCTAGAGTGTGTTTTAGGGTTCATTTTCATGGATTTAGGCACCTGAATTCTGCCCCCATGTTTTTGTGGCTATATATCCAAGCATGTACAAGTAGAGAAGAGGTCTGATAACAGAGTGCTTGTTGGTTTACCTGTGACCAAAACATCTTTTGGGAAGAACGCCTTACGGTTTTCTCATAGTAGATTTTAGAGAGGGGCTTTTATTGATGGCATTTGATTGAAGAATAGAAAAGTATTAGGAGTTTAAAGGGCTAAGAAAATGTTAACATTTTCACATTTTCACTGCCTTTTTTCCTGTTTCCCTTTTTCTTGTTCTCTTCCCTCTTCTTTCTGTTCTGTTCTCTGTGGCAGTGGGATTAGCCATAATCTTTGAGGAAATTTTTAGTGCATGGAGAGGATCTAACTTCAAAAAGTGTTCACTGAGACTTAAGATAGAACCTAGTGATGCTAGCTCTTGGAAAAGATCAAAGGGCTCTGGCACTTGCACTGTGAAGGCTTGCAGAAGAACACAAGGAGAATGGTGCTATGAATGTTTCAAAGGGCAGAGGTTCCCAATGACGCAGTGCAAGGTGCAAAAATTCCTTATTGTTGACAAGTAGAAAAACCTGGCTTGTTTTCAAGTGAAGTAGTACATGGAGTTATGATCTGTGCAAAACAATTGTGACAGAAACTTCAGAGTCTTTGAACATTTTAGAATTAATTTCGTGCTTGTGCAAAGCGTTGAGTGAATTCCTGTAATGACAGAAATAATCAAAATTGAAAATAGGTGGTAAAGTATTCAATATTCTGCACTGTTAGCATTCATTGTCCAGTCACTGTTGATCAGACACATTATCTGCAGCCTGTTGGTGGTTTTACTAAACAGGTATAAATTGCAAATTGTTTCTAGTGAATAACTAGAACTGGCATTGCTCTTGGCAGAGTTTTGAGAGGATAAGATTGAAAAGATGTGGGAAGGCAAAATGAAGACAGGTAGTCTGGAAGAAGCAGAATGCAATCATACTGCTTGGGGTTTTTCAGCTTGCCTCTTGAGTAAATGGAGGTTTGGGGTTTTTTTTTGACCTGTCAGTCCACTTCTTTTAAGCAATTATTAGTTGCTGAATTTTGAAAGGGGGGAGAAAGCAATGCATATATATGGGAGTACATAATCTAGCAGTTCTTGTAACCAAAGGAGATACAACTGTATATGTATATATGGAAAGAGTAAGAATCTGGAGTCTCTTCAGTCCTGTTCTGTCTAGAAAAAGCTATTTAAACCACAGCAGTGTTAAAAACACATTCTGTGTATTTTACCTAATATGTCATTATTTCTATCAGTTACTACATCGTCTACTCCTAATTTCATCTGATTGAAGTGTCTTTTGGAAAGACAGTAGCAGGCATTAGCCTATGGTTTGCTAATTTAGATCCAGAATCTCTATCTATTCTCTGACCTTGAAAGATGGGTGTCTGTCCTGTACACCTGAAGGGTTCAGGCCTGTTGGTCCACAGCATGAAAATTAGTTTAATTTCATATGGTAGAATCTATTTTTTTCAATAAATTTTTTCATAATTTCTTTTCAAATTGTAGCTTGCCCTCCATGATTGTTGTAAATTTAAGGAAGATCGTTGCCTAATCCAGGGATTGAAGGATGTATGGAGAATGCTCAAGGAATGCGTCACAGTTATATAATAATGGAAGCTGTTGTCCTGACATAACTGTAGTGTTGGAAAGTGTGTAGTGGATAAGACACAGGATTGTAAGAGGAGAAAAGATTATTTCATAGGAGATATACTTTGAATTGTGATGTCAAATGATATTCGGACTTAAAACACAGCATTCTTATAAAATTCTGGGAAAATAATTTTAAATGCATGTTTTCAAAGTGTCTTCTAATAGGCAATATTTTTATTTAATGGTGCTAAACTAAAAATCCAGTTGTAAGATTTTAAAAAATACCAAGGATTTGCAGCTGCAATTGAAGTCACCGAACATATACTATTATGTTAAGATGCTTGATCCCCTTGAAAAAAAGATTTCAAACAGTACACTCAGAATTAGTGTGCACTGTTGCAATTTTGGTCTTACTCTATTATGATTTCAGTTCCACGTGAAAAAAATTGACCATGGTCACTATCCAAATCACTATCCAAAGGGAAGATGTTGATTGTAGTCTGATTATGTGAAGTGCTCAGACTTCCTTTGTTTATTTCAATAGAAAAATTCACAATGAAGTAATAACTTAAAAGTATCCAGTAAATACGTTTGGGGGTCATGTACAGAGCAGAATATAAGGAACCATGGACTAGCTACATATTCAGTTTTCGTTGTCCAGTTGCCAGGGAGGTGATATTTACACTGCCTAGCTCTAGGCATGTGATTTAGGAGCTCTGAATCATTGTCTGGGAGTGTTTCCTTCTCACTGTTGACCTTATAGGCCTTTTAGGTTCTTACTGTTGGGGAATCTGAATTAAATGTCCTAAGCTGCCTAGTGAAAAAAGTATGGAAAAGCTTCGATTCCCTGCCCCTCCCACTCCTCGCCCTTTGAATTTCCTGTGTTGAAAAACTAGTACAGAATCTCATGGTTAAAGATAATATTATGATTAAGACGCATGGTAGAGTGGAATTGTGACCGTGTGAGAAATTTTTATTTTCGTATTTCTTAACTTTGGAGTATATCTGCTTTTCTTCTTTTTTTTTCTTTTTGTGGTACTGGAACATTTATTTGTACATAAATTTACAAAATGCTGAAGAGGCAAAACCATGCTAGAAGACTTTTTACTGTGTGCTGCATGTTCAGTTTTCTTTTTCTGTAGTCAATTTTGGAAAATTTTTAGTCTGTCTTGGTGTCCACTTGTTTAGTTCCTGTGTAGTCACTGAACCCTGTGTATAGAGGTATTCACTTGGTTATCGTACGAAGGAGATGTGGATCTATTTTGATGAGCTTTAATTTTCTGTTCAACATTAAACATCTGCTTAAATTTGGAGCCTGCACTCCCGTTTATTTAGGTGAGAGAGGATTTTTAGAGGCATTCAGAATATCTACTTAGGAACCTTTTTAGATTTTTTTGAACACATACTGAAGCTAGATGCTATCTTGATATTTAAGACACATATCTGCAATCAGAGGATGTAAATATTCCTGTGAGTATATGTCTCCATTCTTCAGTTCAGTGGACAGGAATAGTATAGAACATCATCTTGCTCACTCAAATTAAAGCATGTATTTTCCTAATAAAATATTAGGACAAATATTAATCAGTACTATACATACATAGTGTGTGTATTATCTATTTATTATTTTTTAGCAAGTCCTAGTAAATTTTAGTCAAATTCCTTATCTTTCCTTCCTTAGTTTTTAGAGTTACATTGTCTGCAGACCCTGACATCACTGTTGTTTAATAAATATAGTGCAGATTTTCCTTTAATCTATTAGTGCAGGATATTGCATTTTAAATGGCGTGTTACATGTTATAAATTCTCCTTATGATAGGTAATTTGGTTGCAAATAAAAATTAAAAAAAATATCTTATGGTTAACATAATCAAAGCACCTTCCTTTGCCTTTATAGCTGAATGTATTGCTGGGAATGTTCTAACGTGATACTCTGTCCAATGAATTGGAAGCCAGTTATAGAACATCACCGATTTCATTTTGTAACTAAAAGTTTTAGATACTTGGCATTCCCCATTTTTAATCCTAAATGGAAATAAGCACAGAATATAACTTAAAATAAATGTACAATAAATATTAAATGAGTTTCTTTTAACTTAAAGTAAGAACTTTCTCCTGCCCGTGTGATAGCGATCGTAGAACTCCAGGGTAGTTGTTTTACAATATGTTGCACTCAGTTGTGCAAACTTATCTTTTTAGGGTCAAAGAAGAGCAAAAACCACAGCTGACACAGTAAGTAAAATATCTTAAAAATGCAGTAGGCTTGACTTTTCTATCTTTGCCATGTTCTGCTTTCTGCACCTTTGATGGTATTAGCTTTCACTAATACCTGATAGGCTGCAGGTAGTTTGTCATCTGCTTCCTGACTGGCTTGTAAGAGAGCTGCCTGCAGCTTCTTACTTCATCCACATGTTAGCTGGATGTAGGTTCCTCTTGCCTGCTTGTGGACTGGTGATCTGTAAAACTTTATTTCCCTTACATCCTTAGTGGCTGACTTAGTATTGCAGCTAACATTCCCATTGGCTCTAGCTTTTCCGCCTGTATATTTCTATTAACATTGGATAAGAAAACATTTAAACAAGTCTGGTTTTATTGGTTATTCAGTCACATTATTTGCTTATTTAAACAGGTGGTTTCCCTTTAGTGGGATCACTGAGCTGGTAAATAACGTTCTTCAACCACAGCAAAAACAGCAAAATGAAAAGGAGCCCCAGACGTAAGTAAGCTGCTCTCTGTAGACTTAAGTAATGTCTGTATAGCATTAAAACATACTAGAGAGTATGTTTAAAATAACTGCCCATTTAGAACATCCTGCTGAGGGCATTTTCAAGCTGACACCGTTTGCTTTCTGACCCCTCATTTGCAAAGGGAAAATTGAAAATCAGGTTGTGCTCTCCTTATCAGTGGTTACATTAGAATACAATCTGAGGAGTTACCGCTGCTCCATTTGCTTTTTTCTGCAAATGCTCCATACGTGAAACTCCCAGTTACATTGTGTGTTTTCTGTGCATGAGGAGCTGGAATGATGACATGTAGTATTATATATAGCATGTCTATGCACATGCATGGTATTTGTGATATTGGTCATGCATAGAATGCTATACAAATCTACAAAATGTGTATGAAGAGCTTTTTAAAGGACCAGGAAAATGTTCATTTCATTTTTTTTTCATGCTTCTAAAATATCTGTAAAGTTTCAAAACTTTAGCAGATATAGGGTGAAATCTTGGTTCTGTTAAAGCTGAGGGAATTTTGACTTTGACGGGGCCAGTATTTCATCCATGGACCTTTTACAGTGTTAAGCCGGTATGAGAGCCACATGAAAAATTTTGCTTTTCTTGCTGTCTGAAAACTTCAAGATTTAACAGAAACTGGCAAAGCTAGACATTCAGTCTTAGAGTAGAACTTAATGAATGAAGCTGAAAATATTCTTTTCATAATGAGAAACTAAAAAATGTGTATTACTTCAAATTTTCAAATTCTTACAATGTGATTTCTGATATTATTTAAGCTTTAAACAGTTTTAAGTTGTTGTCTTTTCTTTCTTCTAAAGGGGAATGCCTTGTAGGTTCACATGATAAAAGAAATACTTGCTTTTGAAATCATGCATACCTGAGTTAAAACATGCGTATTACTTGTTGTTAATTATTTTCCAGCCAGTATCAGTTTCAGTTTATTTATTTTTAAATATGTATATTTAAGTGGAGTTTCATACTTGCAGGCCATGAAAGCTGTGTATTATTTTTTTGAGAATACACAGTGAGAAATTTTCACAAAATTAAACAGAAATAGGCCATAAACTTTATATTCTGTAAAGCAATGTAGTATTCTGAGCTCTGTTTCTGATATCCTCACTTAAGTTCTTATAAAATGGGATATAATATTAATAGTGAAGTTTTTCTTTATTGGTTATTGTTAGATACTGGCAATATTACATTTTGCTCATAACACCTCAGTACCTCCTTTGCATTCCCAGTTTCCTTAATGCAGCAGAGTTTGTCCTGCTTACCGATGTGTGTATGAAGCATATGGCTTTGAAGAAACTGAAAATACTATATACTTAGTGTAAACAGTTGAGTTACAGTTGCCAAAAAGTATTTATAAATGGTTACTGTTATGGAAGGATATTTTTGAACGGGGATCTCTGGGAACCGGCTTTGTTCAGTGTTTTTAAATAACTAAGAAAAGAATTAAGTTGTATACTCATTGAATTTACAGATGGCACAAGGCTGGGAGAAATGTAACATCCAATAGCAGGACTATATTCCAAAATTATCCTGAAAAATCCAAACTATGATTATGATGCCATTCAAAATATAAATGCAAGGTGGTGTAGATATGTAGGGATAGTTTATGTGGTTGACATAGGATAGAGAAAAACGGTAGAAGTTCTTTGGCAGAGAATCTTGGAGCCATAATAGCATGTAAATTGAGTAGGAGCCAGTATTGTGAAAGAGATAAATATCGTACTGGAATGTATAGACACTAGCCTGGAAGTACTGTGAAGAAGTTTTCACTCTGCTAAGCTTTAGTAAGGTCTGTCCTGGAATAGTATGCCCTTTTTTGGACACCATCCTTCAAAAATGGTGTGGAGCAGTTGGGCTTCAGTGGAGAGTAATAAGAATGAATAATCAGATGTCTAAGAAACATGGCATATATAAGGAAAGATTTAAACCTATGAGGTGATTTATCCTCCTGAAGAGAAAAGCTCAGAGGATGGAGATGGACAAATCTTTAATTATGCAGAAAGTTGCTGAAAATGGTAAGGATATAATCTCTTCTCCATGCCTCTGATGGGGAAGCAGAAATGAGTAAACTGAAGTTGCATCAGGGAGGGTTCGGCTTGGTAGGGAAAACTTTTTAATGGAAAGAAAACTTAAAAAGCTTGCGTAGTTTGCCTAGAGCTTCAGTAGTGTCACTGAAAATCTTAAGGAGTGAGTTTGGCAAGTGTCTGTTAGAAGAAACACAAGTGTAGCGGGTCCTGCGCTGGGACAAGAATGGACTAAGTGACTTTTAAAAGCGTCTTCCAGCACTGTTTATTTGTGATAATTTCATTAATTTATTAAGAAACATGATTTATTTTTGTAATTATTGTAAACTTTCAAGGAGAAGATAGAACAGAAATACTAATGGTGCGACTTCTTTATTTAATTTCTTTTTCTAACTTTAATGGCTTTCAGAGAACTGTTGTACCTGGGAGCATTGTGGGATACTGGGGAGCAGCATGGAACTCTGTATGTCTGAAGAAATTTTTACCACTATCCATACATATTGGGGCATTTTCCACTTGAACTCACTGTCAGTGTCTGAGTCTGTAATGGATTTCAAGATATATCTGGCTGTCTAATCTGGGCAGGACAAAATATGGTAGAAAAGGAACCATAGTAGCAGTTGAAAACATAAGGTATCATGTTACAAATTTTGGTTTTGCTCTGGTGAAAGTGTTTTTGAAGAACAGTTGACCATGTGTCCTTATGGGGCAGAGGCAGGATTAGTCTAAAGCCCTTGGACATGAATTCCGTACCACAAAATCACAGAATGGTTGAGGTTGGAAGGGACCTCTGGAGGTCATCTTGTCCAACCACCCCTGCTCAAGCTGGGTCACCTGGAGCCAGTTATCCAGGATCATGTCCAAATGGCTTTTGAATATCTCCAGGGCTGGAGACACCAGAACCTCACTGGGCTACAGATATATGTGCTAGTGCTCGGTCACCCCTATAGTGGAAAGTGTTCCCTGATGTTCAGAGGGAACCTCCCGTGTTTCAGTTTGTGCCCATTGCCTCTGGTCCCGGCACTAGGCACCACTGAAAAACACCTGGCTCTGTCCTCTTTGCACCCTCCCTTCAGCTATTTGTGTATATTGACAAGATTCCTCCCTTAACTTTTTCTTTGCTAGGCTAAACAGTCCCAGGTCTCTCAGCCTGTCTTCATAGGAGAAATGTTCCAGTTCCTTAATCATCTTTTGCTGGACTCTCTCCAGTATGTCCGTGTCTCTCTTGAACTGGGGAGACCAGAACTAAACACAGTATTCCAGGTATGGCCTCACCAGTTCTGAATAGAGGGGAAGGATCACCTCCCTTGACCTGCTGGCAATACTCCTAATGCATCCCAGATACCATTCCCATACTTTGCTGCAAGGGCACCTTGCTGGCTTATGTTCAACTTGGTGTCTGTTGGGACCCACAGGTCTTTTACTGCCAAGCTGCTTTCCAGCTGGGCAGCCCCCAGCATATACTGCTGCATTGAGTTGTTCCTTCTCAGATACAGGACTTTGCACTTCCCCTTGGTGAGCTTCGTGAGACTTCTGCTAGTTGGTTTCTCTAGCCTGTTGAGGTAGCTCTGGATGGCAGCACAGCCTTCTGGTATATCAGCCACTCCTCCCAGTTTGGTATCATCTGCAACCTTGCTGAGGGTACGCACTGCCCCATTATCCAGATCGTTAATGAAGATATTGAACAGTACTGGACCCAGTATTGATCCCTTGGGTACACCGCTAGTTACTGGCATCCAACTGGACCTTGTGCCACTGACCACCACCATCTGGGCCCAGCCATTCAGCCAGTTTTCAGTTCACTCACTGTCTGCTCATCCGGCCTGTACTTCATCAGCTTCTTTATGAGGTTCCACAGTGTGGAAAGCCTTATGGGAGACAAAGTAGACAATATTCACTGCTCTCCCCTCATCCAGTCATTTCATTGTAGAAGATTATTGGGTTGGTCAAGCGTGACTTTCCCTTGGTGAATGCATGCTGACTACTCCTGATCACCTTTTTGTCCTTGATGTGCCTGGAAATGGTTCCCAGAATTAGTTGTACCATCGCCTTTCCAGAGGTTGAAGTGAGGCTGACCTGCCTGTGGTTCCCTGGGTCCTCCTTGCCCTTTTTTGAAGGTAGGGGTGACGTTTGCTTTCCTCTAGTCATCAGGCACCTGTACCAATCACCAGGATCATTCAAAGATTATTGAGAGTGGTCTTGCAAGTCTGGTTGTCCTTAATGAAGAATACTTTTGCCTCCAGCTCCTGTGTACTTAATCATGAGTTTTATATGCAGTGCTCAAGATATTTCCATGTCATCCTTACAGAGTAGAAATCCTTAGCTGCCCCCTGAAGCAACTGCTTGTGATGCTCAGGAATTAGCCTGTCAATTTTTGTTGCTTTGGGTTCACATGGCATACATTTTGTAAAAAGTACGTTCAGATTGTTCCTCGTTAAGATTTGCTGGTGTTCTTTGTGTGTAAGGATTTGAGTTAGAGTTTATATTTTTGTTTTGTATGAATTTTGGAACATTATGTAATGGTATTAAGCTCCAATTGAAATAAAGGAATTCACATGCTAGGAGGCATTAAAGATTCCTCCAGTCTAATATGGTGTATTGGCAGTGCCCAGCAATGGATATTTAAGAATGCAGAAAAAGAGGAGGGCTAATTCTGATACAGCCACTTGACTTTAGGTATTTCAGTGGCTTCCTGAGGCAAAGGCTGCATGCATATTGCTGTATTTATTTCATGGCCATTAGGAATCTATCTACTATAAGTATTTTCAGTCCCATTTTAAACCTATTTATATTTTTGGCTTCAGAACTCAGTGAAAATGAATTCTAGAATTTAATTATATGCTGTATAGAAGAAAATATATATAAATATGTATACATATAGGTGTAAATATACCTGTTGCTGTCTACGCAATAGACTGTGATATGTTGTAACATAATTAAAGCAGCTCCTAAAAGCTTTGTGTTTGTATTTTCTCTCTGTTACTATTTTTTAAATTTCTCAGAGTCTGTGGATGTCACAGGCTGTGGTGCTACTAATATGCTGACAACATCCTGCTTTGAGCTGCTTTCCAAAAGAAACGGACAGTACCCCTAGAGGGATGACAGGTTGTCTGAATGAGATAAGGAAATTGATTTAGAAAATGCTGGCTTAAGCTTAACTTAAACAAGACAGAAGTGATACTCTTCCTATAATAAGAGAAAAGCACGTTAAGCATGCAGCTGAATCAGTGACCTCAGTCTCCAATGGAAACTGCCTTCATGGCAGTGACAAAAGGGGCTCTTGCAAGACATAGAGGCTATCCTATGGCTCATTTTGTCATTGACCATAACCATAAAGGATATATTTTTGTTTTCCCAAATAAGAATTGTGTGTTTCATTTTATGAAGAACTGATGATAAAGGTCACACAGCAAGTTCAATTTGTATGAAATTTATTAAATCTTGTCTTAGGAGGGTCAAAACTTCTAGAGAGGATCATATCACAGCTGTTGTGCTCTACTGGCTATGCAGTATTCTTAATAATTTAAAGTCTTTCTCCTTAAAATGACAGATCAAACTACGTTTTGTGAGTAAAAGTGATGTAAACCTTATTTTACTTGCAATATTACTAGTTCAAATACTTGTACTTTTATCAGAAATTATTTAAAAAAATGAACAAATTGGTTTTGAATAGCCAAATAAAATTTGAACCTTGCGTTCCCTAATGTTCATGATCATTTGAAACTGTGAATGATCATTTACATGTGTAACAACGTGTGGCTATACAGTATAGTTCCTATCTTGTCTGAGGTGCTAAATAAGCAACCTCTCTCATGCTCCTATGTCTGAAGGGTGTGAATATCCATTACTTAGATTTTTGTTTCCCTTCTCTAACATGCTTCTACTTTCCAGTGCGTTTTTCAGTCCATTACAGATACCTGCTCCTTTATGTACTTTTTTCTGTCTGTCAGGGACTAAGCTGGTGAAGGAGTGGCTGTTTTTTCTGAGGCAGTTGGACTAAAACTTGCTGGAAATATTAAAAAAAAAGCTACAATTTTTACAAAGGGCAGACTCAGTTTCAGGGTAGAGCATATGTGGAAATGTAGGTAATTATTAATTGTTGAAAATACAGATTTACACTGTAGAGACATCTGGACTTTAATTAGAATTGACTATAGAGTGCACCTATAACTGCTGCTATGTATAGAGTATTTTTCATTCATTATGTCTCAAGTTTTAACCATTTGTGATGTAGATTTTTTTATTAAAATCCGTTTTGAGCAAAATCCAAGGTTGCAGAAGTAACTTTTAATATCTATTTTAAGCAATGAAATACTGTTATAAGTAACATATTCTCAGCTTTTTTATAGAGCTTGTATTTTGTTAAAATAATCTCAAATTCAAGGAGATGACTCGGAAGAGACTAAGTAAAAGAAAAGAAAAAGAGAATAGCTTCTGGTTCTTATGCTTTGTTTGCAGGTTAATACAAGCTGTTGTCATCTTTTTGCTACTTTTTGCTTTCTCTTCAAGTGGGGAACTTTTGTCATCTGATACTTAAGTAGAAAATAAAGAATACAGGAAGTGGTATCACTCAGGTTCATGATTCTCGTTGTGAATATAACACATACCAAAGTCTGAATTTGCACGGGCTTTATATTATCTGAGTCAATTTTCATAGCATGCTGTAAATCATTCTTTGCCCTCTAGTAATTCTTGCTGATTCAATATTCCCATTGGGATTATTGGCCCAGCACAAAAACTTTGTCATACAGAAATACAATTAAGGTGCTTGAAAATGAAGGGAAGCTTGGGGGCTCAGCAACTCTAGAGCATAGACAGCATCCTAGTCTGAAATTTAAAGGAGAAAACCATATGGTAGAGCCGGACTGTGCTTGTTGTATCATCTGAAGGCGTAATGATGTAATTTGGTGTCATGGTTTAACCCCAGGTGGCAGCTAAGCACCGCACAGTCCCTTGCTGACTCCCTTCCAGTGGGATGTATGGGGGAGAGGGTTGGAAAGGTTACCAGATTTTAAGAACTTTGATCCTGCTACAATTTGAAGACCAACTACTAAAGGTCATAATATTTCAATAACAATTTAAATCAGGCCAAGATATGGTAATTAACGAGGTAACAAATGTCCCAAATTCCTATAAAGAAATGTGGTTCTTTTCTCACAACATAGAACATAGTTAACAAAGCTTTTTATTTTTTTGAGGATGTCCTTGCATTTAAAAAGGACCTGAAGTCAGCAACAGCATATGAAGTTGTGTGTTTGTTTTATTCGTGACTACAAAAGCTGAAATGGTTGTTTATTTTTTCCTTATACACTGACTGACAGAAATAGCGTGCACGGATTTATGTACTGTAGAGTAAACGTGCAAATAGGACTCCTGCTGTATTTGGAGAATTGAGATCTATAGCATGTCATTGTAACCACTAGCCAAAATGTTTTCATAGACCATCCTTTTCAAAATCAAGATTTCCCTTTTTTTCGTTCAAAGATTTCTTTGTCAATCACTGTCTAGCAACTTTTGTCTCCCAATGTATTTTCTTTTGGCTCTCTGGGCTCATCCACTCTATTACAGTTTTCTTCCCCATGGACATCAGTTTTCTACAGTTCTAAATATTGAAAATTTCAGTTGATACTGGTGGATATGAAGAACAGCTCAACACATTATGGTGTTGTCTGCATTATCTAGTTTAACAGTGTGTCAAAATATATTTTTATTAGTTAGTATTCTTTTTCATTGAGATTTCAAGAGAAAATAATAAGCTTTGATTTTGTAATTCTGACAACTAAGGATGTTGGAATCAGTTAGTAACTTCAGTGGAAGAAATATATATATAGTGCCTCAAGGGTCGGTACTGGGGCCCATATTATCCAATATATTCATCAATGATTTAGATGAGGGAATTGAGTGTACTATCAGCAAGTTTGCTGATGACACTAAGCTAGGAGGAGTGGCTGACACGCCAGAGGGCTGTGCTGCCATCCAGAGAGACTTGGACAGGCTGGAGATTTGGGCAGGGAATAACTTAATGAAATACAACAAGGGAAAGTGTAGGGTCCTACATCTGGGCAGAAACAACCCCAGGTTCCAGTATAGGATGGGGAGCTACCTGTTAGAGAGCAGTGTAGAGGAAAGGGACCTGGGGGTCCTGGTGGACAGCAGGAGGACCATGAGCCAGCACCGTGCCCTTGTGGCCAAGAAGGCCAATGGCATCCTGGGCTGTATTAGAAGGGGGGTGGTTAGCAGATCGAGAGAGGTCCTCCTTCCCCTCTACTCTGCCCTGGTGAGACCGCATCTGGAATATTGTGTCCAGTTCTGGGCCCCTCAGTTCAAGAAGGACAGAGAGCTGCTGGAGAGAGTCCAGCGTAGGGCAACTAAGATGATTAAGGGAGTGGAGCATCTCCCTTATGAGGAAAGACTGAGGGAGCTGGGTCTCTTTAGTTTGGAGAAGAGGAGACTGAGGGGTGATCTTATTAGCGTTTATAAATATATAAAGGGGGAATGTCATGAGGATGGAGCCAGGCTCTTCTCAGTAGCAACCAATGATAGGACAAGGGGTAATGGATTCAAGCTGGAACACAAGAGGTTCCACTTAAATTTGAGAAGAAACTTCTTCTCAGTGAGGGTGACAGAGCACTGGCACAGGCTGCCCAGGGAGGTTGTGGAGTCTCCTTCTCTGGAGACATTCAAAACTCGCCTGGACGCCTTCCTGTGCAACCTCATCTAGGTGTTCCTGCTCCGACAGGGGGATTGGACTAGATGATCTTTTGAGGTCCCTTCCAATCCCTAGCATACTGTGATACTGTGATATATATCTTCCCCCAAAAGATGCTTCTGTGAGTCATGCTGCTACTCTAGTAGTACTGTAAATGAAAAGAGTATGTTAAGGAAGCACTCACACAAGACAGCAGAGATATGGGTGTCTGTCTTCATCACTTGGGAAATATTTTTATGGCACAGTTAATCTGAGCTCATTTTGGCATTACAGCTTCTGTTTTCACATGAAAACCACTGAATTGAGCTCACTGTTATGTTCAACTCTTGTAAATAGGCTCACCTGGTATTACAGGCTAAAAGCTACTGTCTCCTGGGATGGTTCTCTAGATCTTTTGCATGAGGCTGTAGATTAAAACAGCCCTTCAGTACTTCTTTTCAATTTATTCCTCTGTCTCCTTCTTTTGACCTCTTTCATCCTCTTAACTTTTCACTTGGAAAAACGCAAATGGCTTTTACCAAAGTGGAGTAAAACCCCAGAATATTGAGTATATCACATGAGTAGGACTAATGTAGAGGTGGTAATAAGTTTGGTAGAGCAGTAGCTTTCTCCCAGAGCAATCCCTTTTTTTTTTCTGTATAAACTGACAGTAAGAAAGTATGAACAAAAGATAGAATAACCGATTCATTTCAGTTGGAAAAGAACTTCAAGGTTATCAAATCCAACTGCAAACCTAACACTACCAAGTCCACCACTAAGCCATGTCCCCAAAGTGTCACATCTACACACCTTTTAAATACCTCCAGGTATGGTGCCTCAATCACTTTCCTGGGCAGCCTGTTCCAATGCTTGATAACCCTTTCAGTGAAGAAATTTTTCCTAATATCCAATCTAAACCTCCCCTGGTGCAAATTGAGGCCGTTTCCTCTTGTCCTATCGCTTGTTACTTGGGAAAGGAAACTGACCCCCACCTCACTACAACCTCCTTTCAGGTAGTTGCAGAGAGCGATAAGGTCTCCCCTGAGCCTCCTTTTCTCCAGGCTAAACAACCCCAGTTCCTTCAGCCGCTCCTCATAAGACTTGTTCTCTAGGCCCCTTACCAGCCTCATTGCTCTTTGGACACACTGCAGCGCCTCAGTGTCCTTCTTGTAGTGATGAGCCCAAAACTGAACATGGTATTCGAGGTGCGGCCTCAGCAGTGCTGAGTACAGGGGGACGATCACTTCCCTAGTCCTGCTGGCCACACTATTCCTGATACAAGCAGATACCTTCATTTCTTTTGTTGTACAGGTACTGATTGGAAAGTTTCTGAAAATAACTAGGGTATATTTTTTAATTATTGGATGAATTGGGAAGAAAATGGACCAAGGATTTGCAGACATGTATAAAAGGTTATTTAGAAGTTGAAATAACATTTCCTGAAATAATCAGAGTGAGTTTACTGTAGATATTTAATTACCTTTATTAAATATATCAGACTTCTTAAGTCAGTAGTGATTGGTGTAATAAAAAAGGCTTTCAAATGGATAGTTTTAATGAATGGTAATTTGAGATATAAAAGATTCTAAATATTTTTATTTTGCACCAAGGGTAGAGATTATTCTTAAAACAAATAAAAACTAGCAGCCCTTTCTACCATGTATGATTGATATTAAGACATGAAAAGATCATAATGAGCAATGTTGAATAAATACTCAGGAGAAAGGAGAGGTTTAGTGATCACGGTTGAATCAATTATAACATTGTAACTGTGTAACTACCCTCAAAAAGTTGGATCAAATTCTAAAAAGGAAAAAGTCAAGTCCATGAACCAATAACCAATTTCAGAACTAGGAAGTAGATTCTAAAACAGTTAGTGACAGTAACTCTAGAAATGCTGGTGGATACCTTTTAACTCCATCGAGTTTCTTTGGTACTGGAAGATGTTTGGCACTTGATAAAGGCTACCTGTGTGGTTTAAGCCCTACAGCTTAATGTTTGCTATTGAATGCCAAGTATGGAGTGCAAATGACTTCTACAAGTGATCCAGTTGCAGGTAGTGCTGAATCCTACTATGAAGTATTGAGTGCTTCCAGCTGCTAGTGATACCAGTGGAAATGACAGTTGGCTTCACACAAAAGTGGGCATTTTTGCTTACTTGCAGGTTGAAAGCAGAACCAGACCTGTCAGTCACCAGTATCTGGGGAATTCCTGTCCCCTGGAGTCAGGAAACACAATTAGGCTTGCTGGAAATACAATTAGGCTTCCCAGCTGCAGAGCTTTTCGGAAGAAAGTTCAAATGTTGGTTACATGCTTTTAAACTTACAACTCCTTTCAATAACATTTCTGTTTAATTGATGGCCATGAACCAGTGTTGGTTTTGTCTTTGGAAGAGTTTATTCTCTCAGTTATACACTTCTATTTTGATGTATTTGCAGTGGTTGATTGTATTACATTCTTGCAAGTGAGTGAGGTTGAGTAAAGTGTTCTTTTCACTGTTGTCTTGTTTTATTCCTTTGTTAAGGAATAGCTGGACTATTTGGTCAATTCATTAGATAAAAATTAAATGAAGTATTCATGCCTTAATTGAAGAGGTGTGGAGGGGCACCAATGCTAGAGGAAAGAAACGTCTCTATCCTCCCTTATTTAAGGCAGGAAAGGATCAGACTGATTTAGGAAGGCTGACTAGATGATGTGGACGTCTGCTGTGTTTACCCAGGGAAGATATACTAGATGAGTCAGTTGCCCTTTATCACCAGGTGCATATTTTTGTGGTGTGGTGGTAGTCCTCACTCTAGTTCTGGTGTTAGAGATTTGAGGATGACTGAACAGATATCCAAAACATCTCAGGTATGTTCTGAAAGGAGGATGGTCCTTGAAACATTTATATCATGAAGCCCTCAGTCAGATGTTCTATTTTACAGATGAATGGATATTTTTAATTTTTCAATGTAATCATTCCCATTTGCTTCTACGTGTGTGCTCAGGGATCTGTACTATGTGATCATAGTAGAAGTAATGTTGATTTTACAGAAGAAGGAAATTCACTTATTTCTTCCTAAAGATGTTTTTCTGATTACGTTCTGTGTAGAGAGAAAGTTGAAGGAAATTCATAGTGATGTGGCTCCTGGAGTATCTTGGACTCAGAACAAACATAGACAGATGGTGCCAGGGTGAGTCGATCAGAAGCCTGGGGTGAGGATGAGTACTACTGGGTACAAAGTCTCATCTATGAATAACATCAACAGACGGTGAAGGTTGTCACAGAGCAAAAAAAAAAAAAAGCAGTCTCATAGAAACAAAAATGCAGTTTTTATTGTGGCCTATTGGGAATTTTGATCTGTCACAAATATGATTCAATGATTCCAAAATTTGAAAGCTTGTCAGTAATTCCGGTTATCCATTCTACATATGACCTTTTCCTCATCCTTTAGGAAGCCTTACGTCCATTTGTATATTCCCTACTTCCACAGATGATTACTAGGGATAGTTTTATTTTAGGAAGGGGATATTCTTGGTTCAGCGCAAGGCTATTCAGCATAGACACCTTGGGTTCCATCAACAGGAACACAGTCAGGCTTCTCATCTCAGGTGTACTTCGTCCATGGATACTGACAGTGCCAGAAAACAGTTTTGGAACAGTTCTGGACTCCCCATCTCCCAGTTATGTACCTAAGAACAAAACATGTTTTATTGTTCCTAGTGCAGTGTTCACCAACAGAGTGAGAAACACTAACATTTGTATGACAAAAATCTGATTAACAGGTGATTTCTGAAACAGCAGAATGTTATCTATTTCAACATTAAATGTGTATTTGAGGTAACAAACATATTCCAGCCATGTTTTACAATATGTAGTGATGACATTGCATTCTCCTCTTTACAGTATCCATACTTAATCTCTAAAGAAAATGTTGTGCTATCTGTTCTGTTGGAAAATATTCTCGAAAAGATTTCTATTGAATTTGTGACTCCATTGTGTATATTTCTTAGCTATTACAATATTAATTACCTATGTACACTAAATAAATATTATTTCTTTGGTTAAACATGTAACATTGATGAGTTGTGATAATCCTAGGATTACAACTTTATCTCCTCTGGTGATGTGTTCAAGTATTGGCCATTATGTCCTAGCCAATGCCTTTGCCTCTTTTGACTCTACCCTTAGGGGCCAGGGAAAGATGAGAGAGATGTATATATGATCAACTTCTATTTTGGGTGTCCATATTTAAAGAATACTTCCAGTGCTGGAAACCTACTGTTACAAAGGTCCTATTGTCACATGTTAGTAACATTAGCAGAAAGAAGAATTGAAAATTTATAAGCATTGATATTGTGCCTTCTTTGAATAGTAATGGCTGGTCAATCCTGGATACAAAAGACTTACCTAAATTAAGGATGGCAATTGATTTTGGATATCTTGATTTATTTTCTTTAGGTGGAATGTACCAAGTTCTGCAGTGGGAATGATAGTATATATTTTTTTCTTCAAATTATTTTCCACAATGTCTTTATTTAGGATAGCAGATTTATTGAAAGGCCATGGCAGTTGAAGATACCTCAGTGAGAAGGGGGAAAGGGAGAGCAACACTGCAAAGTAACGTTTTCCTTTTGCCAGAGTTTGCCTAGTTTAATTTGCAGTGAACATCTCAGCTGGGCTGAACCCACTCAGGGGTTAGGTCTCTAGATGTTATTATTTAAAGAAAAAGATTTCTCAGCAATTTATATGATTACAAAACAATGTAATAATCTATGAGCCCTGCTCAACAATATAAAAAAATAGAATGCAGAAACATGAGAAAGGAAAAAAAATTGGTTGATGAAGAGCAGAACTAAGACTTGTTCTACTTGTTTAAGTGCAATTTTGCTAACTCAAATGTGAGTAGAATCTGTTTAGATTTACTATTTTTCCAAACAGAAGTACTCCAGAAGATGGCTTTAATAAATTGGTATCAAAATCTTGGCAAAGAAAAGTGTTTAAGCATTATAGGAAAACAGAATTTCACAGAGCTGTCTCTGGGATAGTTGCTGGTCTTTGGGTGTCACAGTGTCCTTGCTCCCTCTGCTAGTTTACCGGGCCTGCTGTTACCGCATACTTCCACTCTACAGGGCTGTAAACAGCGGAGCATGATCAGCAGGACTGCTGGTGGCCTGACTCTGTTCTCTTACAACCCTCGTTTATACCCAGTAGCTCTGAACTCTTAATCGTTAATTAATAACCTTTAATTAAGAGGTTAAAGGATTTAAATATAGGATTGAATTCTGATCTTTTCTCTGGCACTGTTTTTTTTTTTTTTAAATTTTCCAATTATTTGGAAAACTCAAGCATTATCTCTTAGAAATAGTATTAGATTAATTACTATTTATACAGTTTTTGAGGCAAAAATCTCTTACCTATTCAATCATTTTCAAATACCGTTTATCTAAAATGGAGAAATACTGCTACAACATAAATTAACATCATGTTTTCCTTTTGAGAAGTAAACTTTGGGTTCAGTGCACTTTTTGGGTAAAGGCAAGGTATGGAGGCCTGGGTTTAGATATAATTAGTACAGGGAAAATTGTTACACACCTCGTTCATAAACTTATGAAAAATGTCTCCTGCAAGTGAGAACATTTCTGTCCTTTTGTGAGCTCCTTCCTCATAAAAATTATAAGTATTTCTTATATTTGAATTACCATTTCAAGACCCATTTCTTTTTTTTGTTTGTTTGTTTGTTTCTAGCAGAGGTTGTATTAGCATGATGAAAATATTTTGTGTTTTGATTCTACTTCCTGCTATTTTAAAAAGATGAACAGTATGGAAAATTACAGCCTTTTGAGAATTGGTAAACTGTTTTAAGAGGATTTCCCCCTATAGTGCTGTTAGCAATATGGCACCACTGGTGGTATTTTTGCAGTAAGAGTACTGATACAGTCAAAACTGAGATGCACCACAGCTAATTACTACCACCAGTTCTGGTGGTGATAATTCAGCATCAAGCATGTAATTTGCTTAGATGAAGTTGAGACAACGATATAGTGAGCACAACTGAGACTATGTTACACTGGCTTTCCTAGCGTTGCTCAAATTTATTTCCTTTTTGCTGAAAAAGGAAAATCACCAAGATAGGAACAATCCTGTCACAGAGGTAAAAAGATAGGGGCTACTTAATAATTGAAAATGCTCATGAATGTTGTAAACCATGTGGAATGAACTCGCTCTAATCATGATACTATAATGTCAGGAGGTGTTACATTTCGGAGCCAAGACAATCTGACCTATTATTTAGCGTGTATTTATTTCGGCTGTCTGTGTAATGTCTAATGAAAAAGTAATTTTGCCTTTCATAGTAAGGATAAAAAAGTTTAACACAGTAACTTAGTTATTTCGGGCATTTCTAAAACTACAGGTGTGAAGTTAATGGCTTCCTTTTGTAAGTCAACTGATGATGCAAATAAAGTAACCTGAGTGACTGTGAGAAATATTATCTCTGCTGGAGATGCCCTTTATAAATGTAATAATGTTGCAATGTGCTTGATTGGCCACAACTGAATTAGCCTCTTTTTAAGGTACATTTGGTAAATACTGCATACATTTAAAATGAAAATTAGTATAAAGTAAATAAAAGTATGATTTATGAAAACAAGTCAATTTGTATAGAACAGTAATTTGTATACTTTTTAATAATGAGTCTGTTTAAAAAATAAGGGTCTAATAATTAAAAAGTATGTAAGTGTGGCCCAGCTTTCTTAAAACTGACGTTTGGATTCCTAACACAAACAGTGTTAGTGCAACTAGATTTCTAATGTTATTAGACTAATAAAATTTCTGTTACAAAACATTTCAATAAATTGAGTGAATCAGGAAGACGTGTAACAGTAGGCATAAAAATCAGCATGTTTTTTAAATATAAGAAGTAGAACGATAGGATACAAATAGATTGTAAAAGGAAACTTTTATGAGAGCCACAGCCAAGTGTGTTCCTCAGTGATTTTGGTTTCAGGTGAGAATTTTTGCATAGGGGATGAACGTCTGTGTAACGTCTGCATCAACACTGCATGGAAAATACCCAAATAGGAGTCTTAATTTTTGCATAAAGCTCATGACATAATAAAAGTGCTGCGATAACTGCAAATTAATTCTAGTTCTAGTTTACAAAATAGTTTTCTATTACAAAATAAGTAATGAGATGTTACTGCTTCTGTTTAGCAAGGAGCTCTGACTCTTCTTTCTACCTTTTTACCTAGGGGTCTGTTGTGGCTGATTGGCTTAGAGGTCTAAGAAATTTTGGTTTCTGATTGGGATTTTCTGATACCTAGACTTCCTCAAGTGGCGATAGTCGAGAGTGTCATGATTCTAAATGTATATGATGCTCCATTTCATGTGCCTATTTTATAGCAATGTACATGCCACAGATTTTTCTTGTCCTTTGTGCCTTCTCTCATAGAAATTAAGGATAGAGGCTGGTCACCAGCAATTTCAGACTGAATGCTGAAAGATTCATTGCTCCTGTGCATAGTTTCTGAAAACTCCACTACCACTTGTCCAAAATGCTTAGCAGCAGCAATTCATGATGATATTACAGTATCAGTATAGCCAAAGATTCAAACAGTATCACCTATCGTAAGGTATCTCTCTCTGATTGTATCCGTTCTAATATTCAGTAAAGCTTGAGCTCATGATGCATCTTTATGCTTAGACGTGAAAGTTCTGAAAGTTCTCTTCTGTCACAATGGCTATTTTTCCAAACTTGAAACCCAATTGTCTTTGAGACAATTTTTCTTTCCCAACAGAATTGGCAGAAATTTTTCAAGTGAGGTTGAAAGTATCTGCGTATTTATGGCACACAGAGTGACTGCTTACATCTTATTTCATGACAAGTTAGTAAAAAAAAAAAGTTGACCATAATTATCTGTAATTTTTAATCTGTGATGTTGCAATTTCTTTTACTCACTGTAACTGGGATGAAATACAAATGAAATGACAGTACAAATGCCCATCTTAAAAGATCCTATTCTTGTCCTCTGCCACATACGCTTCCTGGCAGCCTGCTTTTACTGGAAGTTCAACTGCATGCTGCTGATCTTCATTGTCAGCTGAGGATTAGTACTTACAGTTTCAGCACTTTACCAAAGCAGCTCCTTCGGGACAGCGTGGTTTGCAAACACGGGGACAAGGCCCATGGAACTGGAGATAAAATATTTTTAATTGAGGGAATGCAGCTGTGGAATGAACTTGGAGAATTTCCTTGGAGAGTCAGGCACTGGAAGATACCCTTTTTCAATGACTGGCATGGTCAATCTTACATTGAATGAGACCTAAAATTACCTGGGAAGCATCAGCCTTGTCACAAGTGTAAAGAGCAAAAGGAAAACTACCACTGTTGTGTGTGACAGTATAGATTTAAGTGCCTGCTTGATGCTTGAATGGTAAAGAAGGACCCCTATTGATATGTCCAGTATAGGTGGAGAAGGTACAGAAGTAGGAGGCGAAATTTATTAGAAGAATAATAGAGAAGAATGAAAAAATTAGCTAAGGTTGTTTATTTTATAAACAAATGACAAAACCATGATGCGAATGTATAGGCTCATGATGGTTTAAAGAAGCTCTTTTACGGCTTTTTTTTCTAATACAGGAGCAGCTAATGAGAACGAGGAATAGGTATGCCGGTATAATCACCAAAATACTTGTATGAAAGTTGTGGAAACGTCTGTTGTAAGTTAGGATTTTAAATAAGATTCAGAAAAGGATAATTAGAACCTTCTTAGTTACATTGAAATAAAACACAGAGGGTTATGAAGATACTCAAAGGTGTAAAGCAATTTCCTTCTGGAGTTATAACTGTCCGTTATGGAGAAATTAGGTAGCTCTGAATGATTTGGCCATTTTTAAGCTATTGGAGGAATGTGGTATTCTCTTTATTTTTAAATTCCTCTCTTATTTATTACAGATAAAAAGGAACATTGAAAGAGTTCTAGGTGAATTGGATGTGTTACTGTATTCTGCCTGTTTAAACCTTAATTGGGACTTTATAGCTTTTTGTATACTACACATCATAAAAACACAATAAACAGTTAAAGGTTAATTTTAACGAACAAGAAGAAACAATTAGTCACAAAGATACCACTTCTAAGTTTAATCTTGCAATTAGTTTGAACTGCTGCAGAAAAGGTTGAAGCAAGTATCTGTCTGTTGTTCTGAGGAAACCTGGAAGGAACAAGTACAACCAGGAGTTACCTACTTCTTTTTTCCTTTATATGCATGCTGTCTAGCATTATCTTGATATCATTAAAACCACACAGAACTATGGTAACATTAATTGGGTCAGCTTGTGATTGACCATATGTTCATCTTCTCCACGTTCACTGTTTCTTGTAATCTTGCACAGGACTGTTGTACTTCGCTATTTTTTACTACTACCTTGCCAGCAAAGAGCAGCCTCACTGCTACTAAAAAACAAAGCTAATAAACGAAGGCTGCAGTTTTACTCAATACTGAGCATTATAAGCAGAAAAAAAATAGGTAAGGTAATCCTGCCAGTTCCAGCTAGACTTTTTGTCTAGCTGACATGTAATCCATTGATTTGTTCACAGAGTCATATCCTACTCAGTTATTAAAACCAAGGTTTTTTTTCCCTACATCCTTGCTGGTCTTTTTTACTGAGTTTCTGAATCCTTGCTCGTCTTTTTTACTGAGTTTCTGAAAACTTTGAAAATTTCAGAAACATTTAAGTGCACTTTTGGAGGGCAGGAATGGCTTTGGAACTTCTTGTCAGTATTAAGGATTTTGTTTTTTTTTTTGGTAAAATGCTGAAAGTTTTGTGGGCATTTCTGGAGGACAGAAGAAAACAAAAAACTTCTGCTCAATAATAAGATACATCAGATTACTGAACTTGCTTTTCTTACTTGCTTTTTACAGTAGCTCATAGATAATGAGAGGCCCATGGATTGCTACTTTTTGATTGATATTGAATTTCTCATTTCCAGAAAGTGTGGGGAACCAAGAATAAGCAGAATTAAATTAACTCCATTCCAGAACAAAGCAAGTATACCAATGGAAACTATTTCTTGACCTTGATGGAGAAATCCAAACTCTTACACACAGTTGCTTTTGACACTGAAAAGTCCTCTATGCAGCTGTCTCAGATATGATGCTTTACAGTACAAAAAAAGTCTTGACTAGTCATATAAGCCTCATGAACTTCACCACTGTAACTTCCAGCAGATATGAGTGTGCTTCAGGGAACTCTTACTTGCAAGACAAAAATGAGCAGAACTTAAATATCAATTTTCTGGCCTAACTTTTCATTATCATTAGGTCTTTGCATAAACTCATACTAACTTGTCCTTTTCCTCTGAAATTTGTAGCAGATATTAAAGTGGAGACTTGTAATTTTGGTAACAATGTGGAAAAGGAGAGAGATTTTTCATCAGTACAGATAGATGGCATGTGCTATTGAGGCCATTGTCAAAATGCACATATATAAGAGTTATAGATATGCATTGCTGAGTTTTCCACTTAGATTTTCTGTTATTTTATGGTTTGATGTAATTATCTGGGTTTACAACCAAAAAAACCCTATCATGGCAAAGATTAAGATGTGTATTATGGGTAACCATTTTGGTCTAATATGCAACACATCTGCAGAGCCTCTTTTTTCAGTTTCACAGCACGAATCTTGGCCACTTGCATTAACAGAGTAACTCACTGGAGCATAGGGACTGGAAAAGGTAGCCTTGCGATACCCGAGTTTAGTTCCAGGCTCTGAAATTTGCCTTGATACTGGTTACTTTCAGTTCCCTGGTAGCTGAACTCCTGAGCCCTCTCAGACAGCAATGATCTGAGTAGAGACGTGGGTACAGGCAACTTGAACAATATGGAGTTTTATTTGCATTGAGTTTTCTGAAAAATATATGCTATAGAATTTTTACTAAGTGTTCTTCAAATGCTGTGCTATTCTAAACACATAATTATCGCTGCAAGTTATTAGTTCAGTTTTTGGCTTAAACTCTTGCAGGCTAGATGATAAAAAATAATTATTAGTCTATAAAATAGATCAGAAAGTTTTTTTTTATGGACTTCCTAAAATGAGTGCTTCTTATTTTGTTTCAAGTATGCGTATTCATCTCAAGTGGTTCTGCTCAGTAAGTAGAACACATATTGTGTGTAACTAATTATTTAATAGATTTTTGTCTTCCATGTTTAATTTTTTCTGATAGCTATCAATACATGTAATATTTTTCTTGGAACAGAAAAAGATGTAGTAACAGGCTCTTTTGGCAGACAATAAGATTTTTCTACTAGAACAAGGATTTTAGAAAACTAGTCTGTATAACCTTGACAAGTTTATACTTTGAGGCGAAAGTTGTGACCTTGTGCCCAAGAGGAAACAAAAGTGAAATTATTTCAGTACATGAGGCTTAAGAATTGGCAAAAGGCTTGTGCTTTTTATGCATCACTGAGACTGGTAAGCAAATAATCATACAAACAAAGGCTGTAGATTATAAGGAAGCCACAGAACTGAATGTAACCAAAAATAAACTTGAAGTTCAGCATAGATAATATACTTTAAATGAAGAATGCAATGTTTGGCAAAATTAAAAGGCAAGCAAGGTCTCAGAGATTACGTGTTATTGATGGAAACGGGCCAGACTACCAACTACCAATTATATACTATTGTCAGTGTAAAACGTTGAAATGTGCCAGGCTTCCAGATTTCCAAATTTTGTTCTCAACTTCATTCAACTCTTTTGTGTCCTGCCCCATTCAACAAAGAACAGTCAACAGTGAAGTCTTTTTGAACCAGCGAGAAGGCAGAGGAAGCTGCTTACCCCTGATTCCACAAATTCCTATTAGGGCAATGATGACCCTCATGTCTTTCCCGTGGAGGCCAGAGACATGACCCCTCTCACTGCTCTGGAGGTTCTGTAAGCATGTGGGGGAGAAGGGCTGAAAGCAAGAGAAAAATGTGCAACTGCTACGTCCGGAGGGCAGCGTGTGGACTCGAAATTGAACTCAAGTGACAAGAGCAGGTAGATTAGAAAAATGACACATAAGCAACACGAAGTAACCCTGCTTTCCCGTTCTGGAAAAGGGTCAGTGGCAGTTGAGAGCACAAGGCAGCGTTTTGGTACGCAGAAGAGGCATGCCTCCAGACTCCTGGCCTGCCTGATGGAGTTGGGGAGCTGTGGGTTTGTTCCTACAACTCCTCTATGGTATAATGTAAAACGTATTCTTAGGGCAGTTTTCCTGAAAGGACAGCAAAGCCCAACAATTCTTGCCATATGTGTGGATATCCAGGGTAGATAATATTTAAGATAATTTTTATCTGACTCAGTGTGGTAATATTTGTTTTGGTAGGAACCTCTGACAGTAAAAAATAGATAAAATAATTTTGTATCATTAATTTATATCTGAACTATATAAAGGATATACTTCTGCATTAAGGAAGTTGGTTTAGTTTTTTCCAGGAGGTTATTCTTTGTTCTATCTTAGGCTTCATGTCCCTTTTTAAATAATATCATCTCAAGAATCTCTGGAAGGAAATTCTAATGAAAAATAAATCTCTTCTGCACTTTTAATTTTTTCGCTTAGTATACCATCTTAATGTTTAATAGAAAATGCTTCATTTTTGGGGTTTTTCTGGTGTCTGTTCAGGGAGCTGAATAAACTGCTTAAACTAGTTTCATAATTTTTAGTTTGCTAAAATTTATAGTCTGTTAGCAAAATCAAGTGAGTTGAGTTCCATGCTAAGAATTCAAAGATCACTGTGCAGACCCCTTTGTATCACAAGAATAAAAAAAAAAAAAAAAAGAGAAGACGAAGTTCTTTTTATCTCCTCTTTGTATTTAAATCTTTTACAATACGCTATGTTGCATTTTCCTGCTCTTTTCAGCAGGACAGGACATTAGAATGAAAATTAAAATCGCCATTACGTCATTTAACTTCAGAAATCAGGGCTTTGAGAAAAAACTGCCATTATAGAACATGAAATGAGTTTGTAACTTTGGTCATAGTGAGACAGTTTTAATTATCGTATATGGAGATTTGATTATTGTGGGCTCAGAAATATGAATGAAGTCGCATGCCTCAAGGAATCATTGCAGTTCTGTATGCACATGGCAGCTGACTATGAGTGTGCTGCTAGTCTACTGGAAATGGAAGGTAAAATACGTGTGTGTATCTTAAGCTACTGTCCCTGGATTTTACACCTACGGTAGTCTTCTATCTTATATGGCATGAGATGGCAGTATCTATGTAATGATATGAATGGCTTAAATGATTTATAATAACTTGTGACACTGAGGCAAGTTGTTATGGGCTTGCACGCAGTGCTTGAAAAGTGATTAAAAAGCGTTTTAGAGTCATTATTCTGTGCAGTATTGTTGGATAAATGAAGATAAGCTATAACAAGAAAAGATATTTGCGTCTGTCTGGTGGAATTAGGTAAAAGTACACTTGGAAGAATAAATTAGATAAACTGGTTAATACCAGGAAAAAATTATTGTGTAGGGCCGTGGGCTCTTGGATCACCCAGCCCATGTTTCCTACTGTTGTATTTGCAGCTAACAGCTGGCCACATCCTAAAGCAAAGTTACTTCTCTGTGACAGCTGCGTGTTATCAGTGTTGGGCCTCCTCCTAGAGTTTAGTTATAATGAAAAAGAAGTAATTCTTGAATGTTACACTTCTGGAGCATCATAAATTTGATGTGTTTGCTTTACTACAGTATTTCTCTCTGCTTTGTGTTTTGAAATTGGTTGCAATTTAATGATTGCAAAGTATTTGTGGGCTTAAATAAAACAATTACTAATGATCTTTTCTCTTTGCAGAAAATTGCATCAGCAGTTTGAAATGTATAAGGAGCAAGTGAAGAAGATGGGTGAAGAATCACAGCAGCAGCAGGAGCAGAAGGGTGATGCCCCAACCTGTGGCATCTGCCACAAAACAAAATTTGCTGATGGCTGTGGCCATAACTGTTCATATTGCCAAACTAAATTCTGTGCGCGCTGTGGAGGAAGAGTGTCTTTACGGTCAAATAAGGTATGGAGTTATGAAAGTTTAGTAACAAGCTTCTCCTAAACTCTGTATTTCTTATTCATTGCTTATGCATCCAAATCACATAGCTACTGAAATGGATTTCCTTTAAGGAGGTAATGATACCTACTTTAGAAGCTTTTAAGACATCTGTACTCATTTCAGATAATTTCCATTTGCAGATGGATTTGTGACTATAGCTTTTAAGTTAATACACACCACATTTCTACTAACAGACTCATGAAAGTACAATTCTTTGATTGGAAGATTGGATCTTTGTATTGGAGACAGGGAGGTGTATCTTGTGATGCTAATGTTGAGACACTGATTATTACAAGTTAGAGCAAGGATTTGTTTATTTTCTGCTTGCCCAGGACCTTCTGTACAAGATTATTGTAAAATTAGTGTTAGAACAGTATATACAATATATTATGGAGTTTAAAAATGTTTATTATCTATTATATATATACACATATATTATGTATATGTACATATAAATATGTGTAGATACGTCAAAATGTTTTTAGGAAAAAATTAAATGCACTAACAATATAGAGTTAGAGCTATATTGGTGTTTATTGCATAACAACAGGTTGTATAACAACAGGTAAAACAGCAGTCTGATATTTTAAAAAGTTTTATCTCGGAGTAAAAAATTTAGCAGAACTGCGGTAATCAGAGAAAACAGTTCTGAGATCAGTTTATTCAACATTTTGGATAAAGCATCCACATCTGATACACGTCTTTCTCCGATTCTGACAGAAGCTTGTAGAATATTAATGACAATACTGAAGATGTCTTATGCTAGTCTTTTGTGGAAACACATCTTCTGTAAATCAATACAATAATAATTGAATATTTATTAATATAATAATTTCCATAAATCCTTTTTTTCTGTAATATGTTCATTGCGAACACCATGCAATCTGCAAATATTATCTTAATCTTTTGGAAGGTAGGAGACAATGATATAAATGTTATGTATTTCTTTGTCCAAGATTGAAAGGTAGGCTTAAATAATGGACTCAAATTTTTGATTGACAAAGTATAAAATAATATGCTATTTCCTGATGATTAAATTAACTGACATTATATGTAAATTTCTCTAACTGCCTTAGATTTTGTTAAGGTTTTTTTTTCAGTAGGCTCACATATTTTTATTGGTTTTTTTATAACCACCTAAATTATATTGCCAGTAATAAAAGATATAATAATTTCTGTATTAATATCATCTGATTATAAAAAGCAATCAGGACAGATATTTGAGTCATTAGGTCTACGTACTTAGAAACATAGAAAAAGTGCATTAGGAGGAAGGCTTCATCTCCTAATGAAGCCTTCCGATACATCATTTAGACTGTCCTCAGGATGGATCACGTGAACTTGGCAGACATTTGTCTGACTTCCCTTGACAGGTTTCCAATGAGATTCTTCCACACCCTCTTAGATCATTTGTTCCACTGCTTCAGCATCCTCACCACAGAAAGCTTTTCTTACTGTCTAACCTAAATCTGTCTTTCTGTAAGCCGATTTCTCCATTCAGTATCATGAGCCTGTTCTGCAACTCTTCTCAGCTGTTTTTTTTTTTTTTTTACTACTGTTGATAGTTTAGTGCAATAAATAACCTTTTCTGTCTCTCATTCATTTCTGTTTTGGATAATTTATGAATATGGTGGACAGAGTATCTCTAGACAGATCCCCTGTGAGGTTTCCCGGGTGATACCTGTCCCTTAAAAAACCCTGGCAATTTATTCCTGTTCTTTTCTTCTTGTCTTTTCATCAATTAAGTTTTCTCATGGGTGAAAATATTCCTATTCCATGGCAGCTGAGATTCTTTAAAAGCCTGGAAACCCAACTCAGCAGTATGAACAAAACCCATTAACTCTTTCTGTGACTCCTTGAAGGAATTCTAATACATGTAACATGCACAAATTCACTTACTAAAGCCATTCTGACTTTTCCATATTTTATCATAATTTATTCATATGCTTTCTAATTTTACTCTCTATTTTGGTTTCTACAAATCTGTCCAATGTGGATGTCAGACTCACTTGTCTGTTATTCAGTTGATCTAATGCTGAAATTCCTTAAAAATGAATAAATTTGCATCATATTTGCTACCTTTTATTCTTCTTGTCAATGAAAGACTGTATTGCAGTTAATAGTTAGATATTTTAGATGAGATGTTTTATGCTGAATATAATCTGATTTTAAAAATTTGTTACTGTTTTTTTATTGACTCACTTCATAGCTTCTTTTTCTGAGATACCAGTTCAAAGTATATCCTCTGGTTCATTTGGCATGAAATAATATTGTAGAGTAAGTATCTTTCTGATAACCATGAACGTGAATACAAAAGACTTAATCCAGAGACAGATTGTGGCAGTCTCCTATTTATGATCTCTTTTAAGCCTGTACACATTATTCCATGAAGATTATTTTTGTTCTACCAGAATTTACCAGAATTCATTCTTTTCTGTTTTCCTTAATGGATACAACTTCAGCTTCTTGAAGGATGACTTCTAGTAACTTCTTGTTGTAACTGTGCTAGATTTTCACGGAATCACGGAATTTTCAGAGTTGGAAGGGACCTCTAGAGATCATCTAGTCCAACTCCCCTGCTAAAGCAGGATTACCTAGAGCACATTACTCAGGACTGCATCCAGGCGGGTCTGGAAAATCTCCAGAGAAGGGGACTCCACAACCTCCCTGGGCAGCCTGTGCCAGTGCTTTGTCACCCTCACCATAAAGAAGTTTTTCCGTGTATTTGAACGGAACTTCCTGTGTTCCGACTTGTGCCCATTACCCCTCGTCCTGTCACTGGGAACCATTGAAAAGAGCCTGGCTCCATCCTCCTTCAACCCACCCTTTAGATACTTGTAAGCATTAATAAGGTCTCCCCTCAGCCTTCTCTTCTCCAGGCTAGAGAGTCCCAGCTCTCTCAGCCTTTCCTCATAAGGGAGATGCTCCAAGCCCTTAATCATCTTAGTTGCTCTTTGCTGGACTCGCTCCAGCAGTTCCCTGTCCCTCTTGAACTGGGGAGCCCAAAATTGGACACAGTATTCCAGTTGTGGTCTCACCAGTGCAGAGTAGAGGGGGAGAATGACCTCCCTCGACCTACTGGCCACACTCTTCCCTATGCAGCCCAGGATTCCATTAGCCTTTTTGGCGACAAGGGCACATTGCTGGGCCATGGATAATTTACTGTCTACCACGACCCCCAGATCCTTCTCCTCAGAGCTACTTCCCAGCAGGTCCGCCCCTAACCTATACTGGTGCCTAGCATTCTTCCTCCCCAGGTGCAGGACCTTGCACTTGCTTTTGTTGAACCTCATTAGGTTCTTCTCTGCCCAGCTCTCCAGCCTGTCCAGGTCACGCTGGATGGCAGCATGGCCCTCTGGAGTGTCAGCCACCCCTCCCAGTTTGGTATCATCAGCGAACTTGCTGAGGGTACACTCTGTCCCCTCATCCAGGTCATTAATGAATATATTAAATAAAATTGGACCAAGTATTGACCCCTGGGGGACACCACTGGTTACAGGCCTCCAACTAGACTCTGTGCCGCTGATCACAACCCTCTGAGTTCTGTCACACAGCCAGCTCTCAATCCACCTCACTGTCACCTCATCTAGCCCATACTTCCTCAGCTTCCTAATGAGGATGTTATGGGAGACAGTGTCAAAAGCCTTGCTAAAGTCAAGGTAGATGACATCCACGACTCTCCCCTCGTCCAGCCAACCAGTTATAACATCATAGAAAGCTATCAGATTGGTCAAGCACGATTTACCCTTGGTAAATCCACGTTGACCACTTCCAATAACTTCCTGTTCCTCAACGTGTTTGGAGATGACATCCAGAATGAGTCGCTCCATTACCTCCCAGGGACAGAGGTGAGATTAACCGGTCTGTAGTTCCCTGTGTCCTCCTTCTTGCCTTTTTTGAAGATCGGAGTGATGTCAGCCTTCCTCCAGTCCTCAGGCACCTCTCCTGTTCTCCAGGACCGTTCAAAGACGATGGAGAGTGGTCTAGCAATAACATCCGCCAGCTCTCTCAGCACTCGCGGATGCATGCCATCAGGGCCCATGGACTTGTGAATGTCCAGCTTGGCCAAGTGGTCTCTGACATGGTCCTACTCAACTGAGGGAAAATCTTCCTCTCTCCAGACCTTCCCCTTTGCCTTCAGAGTATGGGATTCATGAGGGACAGCTTTAGCAGTGAAGACCGAAGAAAAGAAGGCATTCAGTAACTCTGCCTTCTCTGCGTCTTCCACCACTAGGGCACCTGTCTCATTCACCAGTGGGCCTACATTTTCCCTAGTCTTCCTTTTCCTATTGATATACTGAAAGAATCTCTTCTTATTGTCTTTAACTGCAGTGGCCAAGCTGAGTTCTGATTGAGCTTTGGCCCTTCTCATTTTTCCCCTACATAGCTTTGTTATATCTTGATAGTCCTCATAAGTTTCTTTGGTCTTTGTAGCCATTTTTTGACAGGTTATGTATGTCTGTTTTGGACCTTATACAAGATGATTCTTAAACTGTCCAAAATGTTCTTTGGTGTCACTGTTTGATTTGTTTGTGATCTTTTTCATAATACCAAGTTTCAAGCCAAAATCATGCCATTTACACCAAATTCTGCTACTAAGTAGTTTAGTACAGACCAATGCTAGTAGTATGCATCTCAGAAGATGTAGGATTGCAAAGAACACCTCTCTTTGAAAGGTCACAAGGAGGACTACTGCTTACAAGGTTGACGGTCATGAGTTGGAGCATGGAAATGTTTAACTGTTGTCAGAGCGTTAGATTAGAATTCTCAGAATGACTGGATGATTTATTCCTTTCTCAGTTTAGTTACCCTGCCTGAAATATAAGCATTAAAGTTCAGTTCAGGTTGTACAAATGTTATAATTATGTGGAAGTTCCTTCTAGAGCAAACAAATAAAACTGATAATGGTGGTACTGCTGCTTCTGTACTGCCTATTATCTTAGTGAATGGAGTATTCAGCCAGGATGGGGACTTAAATTTAATGGGAGTAAGAGACCTTGAACTGTCATCTTTTACGTTTATGAACAATTTCAGATTGATTAAAACTGAAATAATAAATCACATAACAGCAAGCAGTAACTGTTCTTAGTAATAGGTACCACTGATATGCAAAGTATACTACTGTTATTTTTTATACTTTTATTTATACTACTGTTGTTTTTATTATATACCGATTTGTATGAGGAAATGCACACTGAATGAGGCAGTAGATAGCAGAATGAAGTTTATGCAGCTGAGAAATCTACATGCTAAAATATTGGACAAATACAGCTTCCAGATAGATACAACTTTGTATGCAGTGAGTATAAATTCCAATGCCAGTTCAGCAAACCAGCATTCCACTTGCAGAGGAAGAAAACAATACTTGTCTGAAAAACTTAATTTGACACATACCGAATACCTTCTTTCGTGGTGTAGCCTGCTATCACTTGTAGCCACTGAAACATCCTTCTCTTTGTCTTTGAACATCCAAAGTAAGAGATTTTTAGATTTATTATAAGAGCCAGCAATTGTGTGTGAAACACATAAGGTGTAAGAAAAGAACTTCTCTCAGCTCCCTCTGGTTTTGTGAAAGCTTTACATTCTGATTATTTCTCTGGGGCTATGTTTGATTTTCAGAAAACCATCAGGTTCTCTTTGTTGAATGATTTTAACTGCAGGACTTGCAGTGTGACCATCCATATGGAGTCACAAACCAAAATTTTAGCATGCTTGGGCTAATGTGTAATCCATTTTGTTCTGTTGACAATTGGCAAGCACCAAAGAATTAGTCTGTCACAGTCAGGATTTCTAAATCACTAGGATTTGGGATAAATTCAATAATTTTCTTTTGCATACAAGTAAGTTGCTCCTTAGGAGACATGGTTTGATTCTGCATTTCTCTAGAAAAGACATGTGACATTACAAACTAGAGGAAAGGATTTCTCTAAACCAGGTATGGGGTTTTTCGGTGTTTTTTTTTTCTTTTTTTTTTTTTTTTCTTTTAAGTTTAGTCCATGTAACAATGTAACACCTGTAAAATCTGATAACCTACAACTGTATTCATCTTTCTGGAGAATCTCAGTACAAGTATCTCTGAAAGAAAGGAGTCAGCTGCTAAGTTATTCCAAAGACAATCTCTTATTTAGAAGTTGTAAATTCACAACTGGAGGCTGTAAAAGTTATCCGTCTAATTAGGATGAATTTCAAATATCAGTCTCTCCATGAATAAAATATAGTTTGTATTATCAAATACATTAAAGACTTCCAATCTGAAATCTGGTTATATGAAAATGTTGATGCCATAGTGAACATCTATGATTGTTAAGACCTCTCTGAACAATGATCAGCTCCATTTTGTTTGAGGTGATCAACCTTTTTATTCTTTCAAAAGGTATACTCAAACTTATCAGGACTACAGCTCAGCTAGCATACGTCATGGTCCTTAGTACCATTCCCCAGTCCATCGCCAAATGGTGTGTGACTGCTTGTGCTCACAGGCAGCTTTGATGTGGTGCAGCTGTAACCTGGGATCAACCATGAGGAAAGAGCTGTGTGAGAAGGGGCTGCAATGAACCCTCTTGGGGCCTCCACCCCCTCACCCGGGAGCTTCTTTTCACCTCAGGCACTCACCCTTGGTCCCTGCCTGAGTCCTCCTGATGCCTGTCCAGGTGTTTCATTGACCTGGATGTGTAGGCTTGTGTCATGGTTTAGGCCAAATCGGCTACTGGGGACCTGGGGGACCCCAGGTGGGACTGACAGATGCTCCCCTCTACCCCTCTTCAAAGAGAGAGGCAGAGGAGGGAAAAGAGACTTACGAGTTTAGAAGGAACTAAACTACTTTCATGAAATATTAACAGTAAAATAAAAAGAAATAATGAAAAATATATACAAAACCGTTTCAAGCTCCCGAGATGACAGTCACAACACTGGCTGGCACTGGGGCAATCCCAGGCTGGACTCAGTGACAGACGGGAACTGGATTCCGGATCTGCATTCAGGATCGGGATCACAGGCAGACGAAGAGAGTCCTCCTCGGACGTCGGCCATTGAAGGAGGAGAGAGTGACCCTTTGATCCCTCAACTTTTATACTGAGCATGAGGCAGATGGGATGGAATACCCTGTTGGTCAGTTTTGGGTCACCTGTCCTGTCCGCTCCTCCCTGCAGGTGGGACCCCACTATACTTTTCTGCTTCTGACCCTCCAACGGGGCAAATAACAAAGTTGGTTGGCCTTGGGGGTTATAACAATAAGTATAAGCAAGAGCCTCTCTGCACACCATGCCTGGGCATCAGCTGTAAACAATTGGTTTTATCACTCTGAGACAGTGAACGCTGTCTGCACAGTATGCAGTTAATTTCAGTAGTTAGAAGAGGCCCAGCTGAGAAGCAAAGTTACTCAACAAAATCGGTTCTGTTTTACCTCAAAGCAGGACAGCTTGACTTCCTGGCTGGCCTTGGCTGTGCCTCATGACCATGGGCCTGTTGGGGACCTGGATTCTTTGCTGACCCTCGTTACAGTTCTGGGCCCTACCCTACTCCCCTTGCATGCATGCTGTGGGACACAGCCCTGTAGGTGGGGGCATGGCTTGTCTCATGTCACCCTTTGTACCCTGGTCCTGGCCCTGGCCAAGCTGCTGGTCGTGCTTGTGCATGGACAGTATAGAAATAGTTCACTGTCCCAGCAAAACACTTCTGCAAATTGCTGCATTTAATACTAAGAGTAAAAGCCTTGCCACAACAATCATTTTGAGCAAGGAGATGTTGCTCTTTTCCAGCCTGTAACCTTTTCTTGCAAACTGATGCCTAGAAGAAATGATATTCAGAACCTGTGTTTCTGTATTGAAACCCCAGGTTCTCTTGATTCTTCAAAAGAAACCAGTGATTTTGATACAAAATGTGTGGATATGATCATTCCCTTCAAATGACAACTGCACAATTTTTTTCTGTTTTTAATGTTATATATTTGAAACCGTTTTCATTTGGTAGCTGTTTTGAATCTCATTAAACAGCAGATGATGGCCTCAATTTCAACAGAGGCTAGGCATGTTTAAACTCTTCATTCTATTTCAAAGCTTTCAAAAACCTTAGAGGTTATTATGATCCTGACACAATGAAGAACTGATAATTTTAGACAAACTGATAATTTTAGGTAGTTAAGGTGAAAAAAAAAAATACTGTCTTGAAGAGTGGCTTTGGTTCATGCAGTCAGATGCCAGATTGGCCTTCTAACAGATATTTTTTAGAAAGGATGAGGTGTAGATATTGACTCATTCTATGTTTATTTTGAGTATGGGGTGGAATTCCAGTCATTTTGCTAACATTTCCGTGTGTCTGAATATTCATGGAGTTAAGGCCTTTCCCCATAAAATTGATATTAAAATATACTTGCATTTTCACATGGAACAGAGCAAATACCACCAAAGTCTGACTGATTTGTTGTTTTTTTTACATTAGTTCTTTGAGAGCTGAATTGAATACTGTCTGCAATGTGGGGAGGCAGTTGAGAAGCTGGAGGTAGTCTTAGGTGTCTAGTAAAGCATGATGACTTGTCTTGAACTTCCCTTAGCTTTATATTTCACAGCCTGTCTGAAAAGAGACTCTTCATCCTGGAGGTCATTCAACATAGGTAGATTGTGTGAACCAAGTCTTCATTACTGTTATGATCACAGTGTGAATGACAGGATTTGGAACCTTAACTGCCTTTTCAAAGCCACCAATTTTTCGAATTACTGCTTTTAGAAAACTTACACTTATATGGTGAAGTGTTTAACACTCTTCATTATGCCACCAATTTCTGAGACAAATATTTCATCTTCTTTTAATATATAGTTTATAAATGTGTGTATATATATTATTTTAATTGCTGTCTAAATGGTGCTTGTACTTTGGGATATCATTTGAGCTAACAGAGAGTGAGATAATATCTTTGAGACATGAGAATTACTGATTAGCCATGATTTCTTCCAATATAGGCCAAGCATTCAGGAAATGTGAGTTGGTATGTTCTTGCTGACAATCTTAAGATGCATTTAGTATGTATTTTATCTTTTCTGTGATTAAAGTTAACTTTATTTTTTGGAAACTCTTGATTTGAACCCAAATTAAGATTTGGCAAAATGAGACAGCGATGGAACAGAAGAATATTACCAGATCAATATTTATGAGCCAATAGTTTCTAACACTAGAACCTCGTGGCACAGGAGTAGGTATAAGAGAAACTGTCTCAAAACTCTTAAACTGTCCTCTCTAAAATATGTATCAGTGGTGTAGTAAGAGTTTGTCCTGTGTTTTAAATTTTTTATTTCTGAGTCATCTCTATTATTGGTTTGCATGTATACTTCGTTATGTTGTCATCTGAATTTGCTTTTCTTGTAAGAATTTACATTTCTTCTTGTGTAGTATGGTTTTACTGCTCATAAGTGTTTAAAAAATCCTTGTATTTTAGATGAGAACCACTGAGTGAAAAAAACAGATTAGGAAATTAGTAATATGAAGAGGTACAGATCATATGTGTGTTTGTAGAAGACTATTAGAATAATTAATAGGTAATATTTTCTATATATAATTATCACTTATGATTTTGTTAGACTGGAATACTATGTTAGAACAGCATAAAAGTCGTCAGGACAAAGGATAATTATATTAGTCATTGTTTCTAGAATATAGATAAAATTGGAAAACAATCCATATGAATGACAAAACAGAATGTTGACGTACCTGTAGGTGTATGTTGGAGAAAGTTATTTAAAAAGGGTGAGTGAGGAAAAAGTTTCATAGAATAGTTAGGTTGGAAGGGACCTCTGGAGGTCATCTCATCCAACCTCTTACTCAAAGAATGTTGAATTACATGAGTTTTCAGAGGGCCTTGCCCAGTTAAGTTTTGAATCTTCAAGGATGGAGGTCCAGCAACCACTCTGAGCAACCTGTTCCAGTGCTTGACCACTCTCATGAATAAAGAATAGAATAAAAATTTCCTTATATGTAGTCTGAATTTCCCATGTTCCAACTTGTATTTGTTGCTTTTTGTTCCATGCTTCAATGTGTATCTTTTAGGAGAATACTACACATAATACTACTTGTCATCAAATGACCAAATTATGGGTGTTGTGTAGTGAAAATTGTAAGGAAATAGCACAAATTCTAAGCTTTTTCTTGAAATACTATGGGCCTTGCGTATAGTCTGTTTTAAAATTTCAGGGATAGTGGTGCAGTGCACAATGTGAAAAATGGAAGGTAAAGCTGAAGACATTAAAAGTTATTAAGACATTAAGAACAGTGCTAGAAATGGTCAATTCTGCTCTAAAGAATAGTCAGCCTAGACAGGTAGAATAGTAAGCTAAGATATATGATAAAAAAATCAAATAATAAAGATACTTTTCATCTCAAAATCTTTTTTCTTAAGGATCTTGCCCCCTTTAAAACATTGTATAAGTTTTAACCTATTCTACTTAATATTTATATTTTTCATTCATTATTGATTGTTTTAACTATGTTCCTGTTTTCTAGTTTGAAATATCACTGTGTCTGTTTCCCATTTTTTTGTGAAACCTGCTACCTTTACTTTTTTCTTCAGTTTAATGTATTTAAAATCTTTATCTTTGTCATGTGCTGTTTTACCTACTGTGTCTTGTTGGAGTTTATTTAATTTTCTCAAGCTTTTTCGTTTTAGAATTTTATTTTTAATTTCTGTCTGCATCCTTAAAGTGGGGAGTTGGACTATTCTGACTTAGTTGCTCTTCTTTACTGTTGCTTACCCCTTCCTGCAGCTGTGAGACATTTGCTGAGAAAGTAACCTAATAGGGCATTTACAATTTAAAAAAATTTTTAGCCTCTGTGCTAAAACCCCCTGCTTATGGATTATGCTCCTCTTGCAGAGTAGAGTATATTTTTTCAGAGGTGAGGGTGAGATATCGAGGCACTAGATGTTACTATTCAAATTGTCTATGAGCAACTACTGCCACTCTTATTGCAGTGGGACAGGAAGCCCTGCTCGGAAGGCAGCAGAGCACCTGATGCTGTGCAGGAAAATATGTCTTTGCACACAGAGTGATAATGCTTAGAAGTTCTGTGATTTAGATAGCTTTCAATGATATTTCCTATTTGTATAACTGAGAATGCCACTGAAACCTGTAGCATCTTTGAAAATACTTTAATCTTTTACCATTGTACATAGGGTCATAGAATTAGTTGGGTCAGATGGAACCTATGGAGGTTATCTAGACCAATCTCCTGCTCCAAGCAGGATTAACTTCAAAGTTAAACCAAATTTTCAGCATCTTGTCCAACCAAGTTGTAAAAAACTCCAAGGATGGAGAATCTGTAACCTTTTTGGGCAACCTCTTTCAGTGCTTAAGCACTCTTGTGATTTTGGTTTTTTCTAATCCAATCCCTTGATTGTTGCATTTTGTCCGTTAGCTGTGCATCTTCAAGAAAATTCTGCCTTTGTCTTCCCTGTAGCTCACCTTTAAGTAGTTGAGGAATGCAAGTAGTTCCCCTCTTCCCACGCCCTTCCCCACCCCAGCCTTCTTTTGGCTAAACAAACCTATCTCCCTCAGCTTCTCCTTGTATATTGTGTGCTCTAGTGCCCTCACTGCCTTGGTTGGCCTCTGTTGTATTCTCTCCTGTTTGTTTGTATCTCTAGTATTGGGGGGAACCCTAAAACGTCTGTAAGAGCACAGGAGCACAAAGTTACATGTCATATAGGTATCTGAACAACAAAGCAATAAAATGAGTTGTCAGCCTTTCTTGGTGAGCACTTGTATTTCCAACACGGCTAAGTGCTTAATTGCATGCCTACATTTAGTCTCTGTATTGGCATGTGAAATGAAGGTACCAGAAAAAAATCATCATTCACAAAAATGGGAGATAGTTTTGATTGAAAGCATTTTGAATATTTTTGTTTTCTAAATTATTATTCCATTTACAGTTTTAGGCAGCTAAAAAGACAATTCCTTCAAGGAAAGTAATAATCAATGGGAATGTTTGCATTTAATATTTATGGGTATGAAAAAGAAAGTATAAAAATATAGGTCTGACATGACATGCAGTAAAGACTTGTGACAAACTCTATCTCCTTATGCTTTTAAACTCTAGTATTTTAAAGATCTGTTGAGTGACTAACGTGCAGTTATGCCATTATGCATACCCTATATCTGGCTGTAGTAAACAAACCTTCTTCATTTCACTGGACTCTTTGCAAGTGCGAAGGGTTGATGCATGTTAATAATTTGCAATACTGGGGTCCAAGGCATGTAGAGCTAAATTCTGCATCCTTTTTATTAGACGCCTCATTTGTTTTATTAAGGTAATTAGGACGACTCCCAAATTATTTTTATGAAATTATTTTGTGCAGGGATTTTTTTGTAGAAATATTTTCTTTGATATATAAAATCATCTCAATTTCACCCATGAAAAGATTAAGAACGTTATTAAAATGACATATTTTTCACTAGATCTTCTTCACCACTAGGGGAAATGAGAAAAAGATATATTAATTCCATTGCAATTTGTTTGTTTATTTTACTAACGACTACTACTGCTTGCTTTCAAAATGAAAGTGACTCTTTCCTTCTTTGTCTTTTTTCTGTCCTTTCTTTCTTGCTTTCGTGGATATGAACTCCAGGAGGACAAAGTGGTTAGAGCCTTTTTTCTGTCTAAAGTTCTTTTCTTTTATGGGTAGACTTACTTCCTGGCCTACATTTGCTTTCATTTACACAGGTGTAATTCCTGCTGAAGGCAAGGGGAGTTACTGTCATTGAAGTGAAAGCAATGTTTGGCTTGAGAGGCTTACCTGTTTTTCAGATAACTTACTAATAATCTGTGAGTTGTGAACATTATGCATGGTCTTCCTCTCTGTTTGCAGCTTTTGTGAGCATGTCCCTACTTTTCCTTTAGTTTTGCAATATGATATGTGCACAGTTTAAAAAAAAAAAACAAACAGGTAATTGCCTCATAGGTGTTTCTCTTACAAAAATATAAATGAATTTTACCAGTGGCATAAAGATATTAAAATATTTTTTGCACCCTGTGGTAGTGATGTTTATATCATTGATAAGTATGCACTTAAGATTGTAGCTTGTGACTTTTTTTTAGCTCGGTAGTTCAGTTTTGATTTTTAATGACGATACAATTTGATACCAGTAAACATTAAGAAAACATATTTATACATTGAGGAATATGCCAGCAGTGTCATAGAATTATTTATTAATATATAAATTATTTTCTAAATTAAATGGTATGTGGCATTCCTAAAACGCAGTGCACATATTGTATTGAGCATAATGTTGAAATAACGTTAGACGTTATGCATGTCACTGACACTGTGTTTGTCTTGCTAATATTACACCTACAATAAATATTTTACTCTGATTTTATTTTAACTATGTTTAGTAAAGGTAGTATAAAGTGGAATTTGAGAATAAGCCTGGATAGATTTCAATACTTTACCAAAGTAAATGTGAAATTGAGGAAACTACCTGAGCTAGTATAAATCTGCTCTTCCATTAAAATCTCTAGTGTGTTCTAAAGAATTGTGATTGCAAAAGCAACTTGCCCTGTAGTGTTTGTCAAGTGATTTCCTGTATTAGATGGACTAAAGGAATTCTTTAGCGTTCATATGCATCTAGTGAATGTATATGCAGCAAAAGCTTTTCTACAATAAATGTAATTTTTTTCTTACTGATTGCAGTGTCAAGGCTCACGTTGAACAGTGCTTTGTACGTTTGGGATATGTTTTTACTAGCGGGCAAGTGATCTTTGTGGTGGGCCATGCACTGGTCCTCCAGTCTGTTAGAGGGTTACATAGATTTCTTTTGGCCCACATCATTAGAGTTTTTCAAAATTAAAAGGCTGTGAACTGCTAGAAACTGTGAAGTAACACCAGTTTCTAGAATACAGAGGTAGCTGTAGATCACAAAAGGTAGACAAATGAAAGGAAAAATGCTCTCCTTTAAGAATTTACCCTTTCAATATAATCTTGTGTGTAATTGATGCATGATAACAGTATTCCCACAGTCAATCCCACAACCGATGTCTGTGAGGTACTCGTCTGTATCGCAGGAGTATCAAATCCACTTGGAAAAATTTTTAAAAAAAGAATAAGGGAGGACACAGTAGTAAGGTTGTATGATTATCTAGTTTTACCATGTACATGTGCTAAGGAGGGAAGGGACAGGAATTTCTCTAGCTAATCCAGGAGTTAGATTTTTCCATATATAATGGCACCTCAAGTTGCTCTAGGTAGTATCTGTTTCTGCTGATTTGTAATGGATGTTTTAGAAATTCTGAAGGCAGAAAGAACAAGAAGTATTTTAGGTCAAATTTTTCTCCACTACAAACATTGTGAAGTAGGGGCAGCAGTGGTATTCATCTTGCTATTTTAGTGCTAACAGTAAGGTTAAAAACCCTGGTGCATTGTGTGCAGATACCCTCAAAACAGGTACTTCAATGTAAACAGGATTTTTAAATTTCATGTGATTGATACAGCATTTACCACTAGGTTAACCCATTTACAGAATCTTTAATATTAGTGGTTATCCTTCATTTTCCAGTGTTAGCATATCAGAGAAGGTGCGAATTCCAGTATTTCTTAAGAAGCATATTCTGTATTTTGTAACCACGGAATGTCAAATTCAATCTAGAGTGTTCCTATATAAAGTTATAGATACTTGGTGACTGTTGATGGTATATTGACCAAATTAAACAGCACAGATTTGGAAAATGAGGTGTATTCAAAGCATCAGGTCTGTGAGGAGTTAGAGAGTAGAAAGACATTTCAGTATGTCCCCTTGTAGAAATCTTGTCACATCTTTTGATAAAGGTTAAGATTGTAAGGGAAATGTAGAATAGTACATGGTGTTGAATGATTGGGACAATCATACACCAGTGTGCTGCTGCTATTTAGGATGGCGGGGAGTGGAGTTGGGCATGAATTCTGACTGTGTTTTAATGTTGTAGGTGTACCATTAAACATGCATGGAAGGGAACTTATATTACATACTAATACCACTTCGGAGTATAATGCTCACTCTGTCATTTTCCACACAGAATGTGGGAATCACTAATGAACATCCCAGTCCTTCATTACTCTGGCATCACAGTATGTAAAGAAGTACTTTTGCAAAATGGAGACCCAAATGTGCCAGAAAGGAATAATTTATGTTAAATTATAAAAGAGGAAGATCATCTTTGAGAAGGAAACAATTGACTTTTTGAATTGAAAAATAGTGTGATTAGTGAATTTTTTATATCGTCTGTATTTTTTTTTCTTCAAATAACAAAGGTACATTTTAAAGGTTTTCCTGCATTTGTGTCACTATTATTAAATCGAAACGTGTCTATGAGGTAGCAGAATGCTCTTTGAGAAACCAGAGTCAATTAAAGCTGATTGAAATGAAGTTTATTTTAAAAAAATAAAGATTCACAGGATCATCTTCCTTTTACCTAGATTTTGACAATTATATTCCTAACCAAATAACTTTATTAAAATGAGCAACGCCTTTAGCTAGAATAGTGAAATGGTATGTATCACTTAAAATCACGGAAGGTGTGATTAAGAAGATGAGGAACTAAGAAGTGCAATACAGTTTATGTAAAAAAACCCCATATCTTCATTGCAAATAGTAGGAAATGAAGAAATAGTAGAATATTTTCATTTTCATGGAATGTTTTTCTCAATTTAAATGAAATGATATACTACATACCTTTTCTTGGAGGCAGTGCCTGTAAAGTAATCACTGATATTTCTGGAGAAAACAAATAACTAGGCAACATAGTATAGGAAATGTTTGGAAACAGTTGTCAGGATAAAATGCGGTTCCTTCTGATTTAGCTTCCTTCACCTGCTGGGTGTGATCTGGCTTTTTAAAACTTTGATAAAAATCCCTGTACAGTGTTTAGCTATGGACATTTGAGGTTTAGATACATCGATTCATGTTTTATTTTTTGAGTGTTTGTTTTGTATTCTTTGCTTCATAACTATCTCAGGTATAGAGATAAAAAGACCATTTTTTTTGGCTTAAGTTAGATGCAACTTCATTAAATTACATGGAAACGTTATTTACAACAAATATTGTTTAGGTCAGTGCTGCCCTGTCTGAAAGAGAGGAAGACTCTCTTTCTGGATTAGACAATGCCTGTTGCTGATCGTGAAATGTGGTTAGGATGCAGTTATTGATTGTCTCTCATAAAACCAGAGTCAACTGAAACAAAAAGATGATGTATATGTGTGTTTATAATACAGAGAAAACATGTTTTTTAAAAGCTGAAGGAGAAAAGGGACTTCAGAGAAACCGTAATTCCTTTATATTCCTGCTAGTGAGAGGAAGCCTTCTTCATAGAATCATAGAATCATAGAATGGTCAGAATTGGAAGGAACGTTAAAGATCATCTAGTTCCAACCCCCCTGCCATGGGTGGGGATACATTCCACTAGACCAGGTTGCCCAAGGCCGTGTCCAGCCTGGCCTTGAACACCTCCAGGGATGGGGCCGCCACAACCTCTCTGGGCAACCTGTTCCAGTGCCTCACCACCCTTATAGTGAAAAATTTCTTCCTAATATCTAGTCTAAATCTCCCCTCTTCCAGTTTGAAACCATTACCCCTTGTCCTATCACTACATGCCCTTGTAAAAAGTCCCTCTCCAGCCTTCTTGTAGGCCCTCTTCAGATACTGGAAGGCTGCAATCAGGTCTCCCTGGAGTCTTCTCTTCTTCAGGCTGAACAACCCCAACTCTCTCAGCCTGCGCTCATAGGGTAAGTGCTCCAGCCCTCTGATCATCTTTGTGGCCCTCCTCTGGACTCACTTGAACAGGTCTATGTCCTTATGCTGGGGGCTCCAGAGCTGGATGCAATATTCCAGGTGGGGTCTTAATTTTCTTGTATCCCCTTCATTCAGTGTTAGGCGGAATAGTTTCCTGAGAAAGCCCTGATGTCACAGAACCTGATCTGGAGTCCATCAGAGGAAGTGTAAAGATTCTGAACTATTATTTGGCGTTAATCTCACAAATTCTAACACAGACGTGTAACTCAAACTGGAAGAGTAGATTTTCTTTTCATAGCTATATTTCTGCATAATCAATTAAACACTTCTCTTGCTTTTAAAAACTTTGAAAAAATCCATGTACAGTGTTTAGTGGTGGACATTTCAGGTTTAGATACATCGATTCATGTTTTTCAAGTGTTCATTTTCAAATGACAAGTTTTAAAGTGATGTGAAATAGGCAATTCAGTGACCTGGCCCTCAGAAATTCTGAAGCTTTCTCTGTTTTTTTCATCTCCTTTACTGGGCTCAGGAAGTTGTTTTTAGGGAAACTATTTTAAACTGCTACAGGTAAATCAAAGCCTTCAACAGAACTGCTTATAATTCTGTAAAAGATAAACTCAAAGAGCGATGCTAGAGAGCTTCCTCTTTGTTCTGTCTTTATTTCCTGTGCAAGTGGATAAAACACTTTCTTTGAAGTAAGTATTCTACCTTTGTAATGTTATGCATTTCAAAACAGTTAAGACAGAGACAAATAGCTTCTCTTTAAAAATCAGCCTTCACTAATCTTAAGAACCTGCAGATTTTTTTTTTTATAAAGTCATCTCAAAAACTCTTCTAAGCAAATTCAGAATCGAATGTATTTGCTGAATAGTTTTGTAGGTTAATTTCCCTAATAACTTGACTGACTTTGGAGTTTTATTTGAACTTTAATCATTTAATCAAAGTTCAATATTTTTGGGATTCCTAGACAGAGTTCAGACAATGATGGTTATTTTTAGCAAATTAGTCTCATAAAACAATTCTATATAAAATTATGTTAGAAAAGTTGAAAAGCAATTATCATAGGGCATTATTCTCTTTCCCTTTGTCTTACTGCAGTTAAAACTTCCTATTCCCCAGTTTTTCTTCACCGCGTTCCAGAGTAATGAATATTATTATTCCAGTCAGGAAAGACCAAGGTGGTGGTGAGAATGCTTCCTGTCATTTTGTGGATACTTCACTGCTAAACAAGAGAGAAGGTTTTTCTCATTTTACTTCTGCCTTTCTGAACAGGTCCTGGGCCCTGCCAAGAATCCTATTGTTTCTAAACTATCTGCATTGCAGGTCTGTACTTCCACAGTGCCCTACAACTTTCTCACCTGGAATTACATAAATGTGACAAGTATTTGTAGAAACCATAGGTTGCTCCTCCTACTGCTGCTGCCTTGCTATTGGAAAATATCCGTTTGGTTAAACTCTTACCCTGTTCTTGACACGTGACTGAGACTGTGTCTTATGAGGAAACACACTCTGTGTCTCATCAAGCTTTTCATTAGCTATATATGCTCTAAAGGATATGTTGTGTTGTGATTTTTTTAACAAAGAAATATGTTATTTGCCAGATTACTGAAATTTGGAATAAAAGTTTTTATAGAGAGTCTCACAAAACCAACACAATACTTCCTAGACTTACTTCTGCCAAAAGCCTCCTGTACTAGCTATTATTTAGGATCGTTTTCTGAGATATCTCTCTGCTGCAGGAAGCTTAATGATTTTCATCAGCTCTTGAGTATTGTCTTTCAGATTGGGATCTCTAAAAGTAATTCGGAGAGTTGGCAACTTAGACCTTCCTGTCTTGGGCCACTTGTCCTAGGCTGTTCTCTGATCCTGTTTCTCATGTATCCATTTGTCTAAGTGGCTCTCCTTTATCTTACTGTGTTCAGAGCTCACTCTTGTTTCCTTCATCACTACAGAATGCACCTCAAGTAGCAGAAGGTGCTTCTAACGAACATGGCACTGAAAACCCACAGTTTTTCTGTCTTCTGTCTCCTGGAGTTGGATTGCAAAACATAATATTTACATTTACAGAGCCCATTCTACTTCAGTTGCTTCTTTTCTCTCTGACGAAATTTCTCTGATTCGCCATCAAATCATATTCTCTACTCACAAATATGTTGCCTAGCTTTCGGTTTTCACTATTTTCAAGACTGTCGCAATGTGACATGTAATAGAATGTATTCAGTATGCATGCATCTTATTAAAGTTGCAGATTTAATCTTGTCTGAAATCATGATGAAGACCACACACAGTAAATGCATCATACTGATGGTTAAATTGGCATACAAATGTTTTCCCAAAATTAGATCTTTTCCCATGTGTTGTTAACTTTTGATGACCTTACTGTCATAGTAAGATACACTCTGTGTTGGCCATCACAGTCAAGGAACAGGGATATTACACTGCATTATAGACTGACTTTGTATTAACTTCTGTTCTTTTTTTTTTTTTTAATTCTTTTTTTTTTTTCCACCACAATGCCCTTTTGCCTATTTCCTCATGCACAGATCCTCATGCATACCCTCCACAGTGTTCAAGGAAAGGGGGATGTGGTCCTAGGAACTGCCAGTCTCCTTTTCCAGCTTCCCTTGTATTTGCAAGTTCATTGGAAAAATAAAAATAAAACAACTGCTTGGCATGATGGAGCTTCAGAATGGTCTTAACTAGTTCAATCTAACGACTACATAGGTTTTTATATATCTGTTGTAGTAATTTTTTGCTTTTGTTAGCAAGATCTATGCTTGAAGAACACATTCAGATACATTTCTTGCTTAAGAACAAACTAGAAGAGTAAGTCTGAAAATTTTTTGCAGTCATATATGTACTTCTATATTAGATGAAGAAGGGTTTATGTACCCAAAACCTTGCATATTTTTCACCTGCAACAGTCAGTGTAGAGATACTGGTTCAACCTTGTCCTGTACTCTACACTATGGTGTTGTAATTTTATAGTACAGAAATTAGAAGTAACGGGTTTGCTTTTAAATGGTACTGAATTTCCAAAAAGCATTAGAGCTGATTTAGAGAGAGTCTTGTAGAATTAGAGGGGCTGGCTTTCATTTTGCTAAATATTTTTTTTATATTAATTTCTCCTATCTAGCACTAGAAATTTATCTTTTAATTTCAAATTGTGCAAAATAGATCCATTTTCCATTTAATTTATTCTTCAAGCTATCCTAAAATAATCTTATCTTAAAATGTGTATGGTAACAGTGTAATAACAATATGTACTTTATCACATCAACAAATTTTCGCTTTCATTTTTTTTGCTCAAATTAATGAAGCTATTTGTGATTCTGGACCCAGAATATCGAAACAGCTCTTGAGCAGTAAGTTATATTTGCCACCTGTTGCAATATTCAGAAACCATACCATGTGCTATTAAGTTCCAGGTGTAGACCTTTATCAAAGGTAGCTCAGCACATTCCTTGTTTGAGTCCCAGGTGTGTAACAGCACACCTAGGACTCTTTGGACACAGTTAGACATTGTGGCACAGCAGGGGATGGTATAAATGTTTAATTATCTAGATTCAGCTTCAGTGGCTGGAAACCAGTGCCTATATATATAAATAATGAAGACATTGCTAGTAATAGAGTAAAGCAGCAAACCTCTCAAGGTGGTGGTTGGTTGGTTGTTTTTTTTTTTTTCTTTTCCTCAACAGTTTACTTAGAGCTTTATTTAGATAGCATCTTCCAGGAACAGTTTATTGATAGGTTGCGGAATTAAATGAAAAAGGCCTTGCACCTGGATTAGTATTGCGTGTTTGCTGTTTAGATCTGTTGTGTGAAAAAAGGAATTTCTGTGGTGACTATATCAAATATTGGATGCACAAACAAGACAGTTATTCAGCATAGTACGAATGACTTTATGTAGACAACTTCAGCAGATATTGGACTTCAGTGCATTCATGGAGAAATTTTAAATAAATGTGAAAAATACTGTGTTTAAATGAGATGTCATCTATGAAGTGTAAATAGGAGGGTATTTGAAAATTAAAAACTCCTTGGTTTGAATTATTATAAAGATGCCTTCATTCAGCATCAAGGAGATCTACGGAAAAGCCTGGATTTCAGGTAGCTAATTCAATTTCAGTCAATTGATGTGTACTAATGTTTGTAGTTTTTTGAGAATTAGTTTCATGTATTTCACAAGTCCTTCTTATCATTTTATATCTGCAAGAAATAAAATAACTATGCTTTTTAAACCAAATATATAAAAAAAATTGACAGGAGTTGATGTTGGGGATAATATGCTTTCACAAAATAAATCTCTAGAGTGTTTTTATACTGATAGAACCGTAACTATATCTTTATTAACTGAAGTTAGAATCTTAGTCATTTAGTTTACTATGTTTACAGGTACACCTTTATCTTTAAATGTTTAAACTTCTTGGCATTGTTAATCACTAGTGTTCATTTAACCTGTTCATCTTTCAGTTTCAGTGTAATTGCTACATAACTTCAGAGTCATGACCTGGTTAATTAAGGTGTTCTTGCTCTCAGATACTTGGTCATGTGATTATGAAAGGTGATATTTATTGTTGTTAACGATTTGGATTTCTTACTGTTCTAGGTAGGGAATGTATGGTACCTTTCCAAGACATTAGAATACTTTTACCTCTACATTGAAGATAGGGCTCAAATGCTTTTTTTCCCCCCATGTGTACAATTGTCTAATTGTTGGCATTCAGGTTTAGTTAATTTTTAAACTGTAGCACTGTGATGATGATTCATATTTTTTTAACAAATTGGTTTTGCTTTGTACGTGAGAGGGAAATTCATATGTATCTGTTAATCTGCTTTAAATTATTTTTTAGTTTTATCTAATTCTGGTTTTGTTTTCTTTTTGTCATGGACATCATTGGGAGAGGCCAAAGAAAACTTTCACTATGGTGGATGTCTGTCCTCAGTCATTTGGGAAGAATATAATTTTTTGCATTGTTATTCACATATTTATTTCATAGCAGAATGACAATTTAGCCTATAGAACCAGACACCAATCTCAAGTGCTCATTAAAAATGTCTAAAAAAGGTGGTTTTCTTATTCAAGAGAAAATACTTTATTATTATGAATTGTATTGTAAAGAGGGTTTTTTGTGGCAAGCTATGTTTCTCAACACTTTCTACATTAATATGATTATTTTTGTTTTATAACTTCTTCATTTATTTATCTTAACTGACTATTTATAAAAGACTTTGAAATAGAATAGCTATGAGCCTGCAACATTAGATTTCTATAATTTTATTGTGCGAAAAGCTTAGTAAAATACCATAGATACATTTTGTATTGTGACTAGGATTCTGATAGTTCTGTTGTAGTTGTGTCACAAATTTAAAATTAAATTTGAAGTAATACCAAATCTAAACCTTATTAGGTTTTTCCTTTTCCTATAACTTTTAGTTTTTGTTAATGTTATTTATTAATCTTTCCTTCTCATGCTTAGTAGAATATTACCAGCACAAATTATCTGGGGATTATTTAAGAAAAACCTCTTGCAAATGAAACACGTTAACTTTTTTAGTACAACATGGCCCTTCTTTTCAGTGATTTTTAAATAGGTATGTTTTTATTTACTGGTTACCATTCAGATCAGCATGGGGTTCTGTTAGGTGAAGCCTCCTATAGAGCATAGGTCACATGCTGAACAAAGACGATTGTGAACTAAATGGGTCCTTTAATGGTAAAGATCCAGGCCTTAGCGTAAACATATTGTTTTCGCTCTGTGTGTAAACCGTGGAGCACATCTGTGAAGCATATGTCCTTCAGAAATTATCTGCAAGATACCTTGCAAAAATTATCGGCAAGATATTTTAAATCAGAAGTTTCATAAAACTTCTGTGGTGAGTCACTGTATCAGATCTTTGTGATACCTTTGTCAAAAAATGTTCATAAATAAATAAATTTTAAAAAAGATAACTGGAGAAATATGCATTTAATTTGAAAATATACAGTGTCTGAGCCAACCAAGAATAATAGTACCATCAGTCTGGATGTACTGATGAAATTTGTAAGCACAGGAAACACAGCATTACTTCCTTCAAGGATGGTGAAGACACAACTGATCCAAACTCACTGCCCCAATGTGCTACCTTGTTCCTGTCACCGTGATACTCACTCAGTAGGTGAGATGCTGTAGTGATTTACGTTTCTCAAGCCTCTAATTAACCTGGTAAAGTGTTTTCTTCCCATCTGTTGATGTGGAAAGACAGAGCTAGATGATATTCACATATTGTAAATTTGTAACTTACATTGTAAATACACGTGCATGCTCTTTCCTCTTATTTCCTCAAGCGGGAAGTAGTTCTCACAGCTGATGCTAAATTGAAAAGAGTGTGTCTCTAGGCCAGAAGGAGAAGAGCTGCATATAAATCTGTGAGTTTCCTCTTATTGACCTCTCCAAAGCCAGCATTTCTTACCTCATTAGCAGCAGTCCTGCACTGCTGGAGAAGGAATCCAGCATTGACTTTGGGGCATTAATGGAGCTGAAACACATTTTGGTTTTAGATAGCCTTGATGTAATTTGCATAGTTTTTTGAAACTATTAGATGCGAGGCATCCTTTTTTAATCAAAGTGGAAGTACAACTATTTCCACGCACACCAAAATCATTTGGTCGAGATCTGGTTATATGCTTCTGTTTAGTTGCAATAAACCGTAAAGCAGTCTTTCAGAAAGTTCATGATATCATATGAAATGTAAAAGGGCGAGTTGGGTTCTTCCTCCTCATCATTTGAAGATTCTGCAATGAGATCTTTGTTATGCCTTTACAGTTGTGGCTGTGCAGTGAGGGAGCTGTGGTTAGTATCCTTAATGCCTGAGGGTATAATCAGGTTACTGAGACTTGTCCCATATCTCCCACCATTTACTAGATTTTCTACAGTTAATTGGAAAGCACTGAAAACATGCTACTTAGGCAATGACCTCAGTTGTTACTACTGTAAGTTCATGAAAAGTAGTTTTACTGTGGAATAGAAGCTTTGTTGTCTTGTGCTGTGGTTTAACCCTGGCCAGCAACTAATCACCATACAGCTGCTCACTCACTCCCCGACCCTGGTGGGATGGATAGAGAATTGCAAGGGTAAAAGTGAGAAACAAATTTGTGGGTTGAGATAAAGACACTTTAATAATTAAAAAGAAATAATAATAAAAAATAAAATTGTAAGGAAAAGGGGAGAAAAAAAAAAACAACAGAGAGAGAGAGGAAAATAAAACCCGAGAAAGACAAGTGATGCAAATGAAAACAATTGCTTACCACCAACCAGCAGATGCCCAGCCAGCTCCTGAGCAGTGAGACCCTGCTAACCTCCCCCCCAGTTTATTGCTGAGCATGACGTCATATGGTGTGAAAAATCCCTTTGGTCAGTTGCATTTAGCTGTCCCAATTGCGTCCCCTCCCAACTTTTTGTGCACCTCCAACCTACTTGCTGGTGGGGCAGTCTGAGGAGCAAAGGCCTTGGTGCTGTGTAAGCACTGCTCAGCGGTAACTAAAACGTCAGTGTCTTATCAGCACTATTTTCAGTACAAATACAAAACATAGCCCCATGCAAGCTACTATGAAAAATTTGACTCTTTCTCCCAGCCAAAACCAGTACATCCTGTGGCTTTCATCCTTGCAGTTGTGTGTGATCACATTCAAACTCTGGTTATAGTTACATATATGGTGATGCTAATTCTGATGCGAGCAGTTCTTCCCCTGTCTTATGTGCCATATGCTTATAGGAAATCAACTTGTCAAATATGAGTGAAGACATAACTGGTCCCAAGAAATTCTGCAAATAAATCTTTAGTAGATAAAAATATTTGCCTTTCCAATCACTTAACCCAGGTCCTGAGGGGTCCTTTAAATTACTGAAGTTTGATTTCATCTTCATCCTGTTTTTCTGTAACAGTCAGTGAAATTGCATGAATGTGTTTTTTTTTTTTTGCCTATACTTCATAAATTTAGTATTATGAACTTCCATAATTTGAAGAAATCATCCTTCAGAACTGTGAACTTAATGCTACGTCGACGTGAGGGCCATTATCTGAATGTGATGAAAGTGATGAAAGCAGCTAGTTTTATTGACTTGCGGTTTTTGAGTAGGATGACTAGCAAATTTAGAAAAGTGTCATAAAAACCTTAGAAAAATGCATTAAGCTGTATCGAATATATGCTCCTCTAGTCATTAATTCAAATACTTTATCATTTTCTGACCTGTAAAGAAAGAGAGAAGATTCTGATTTCAGGCAGAAGAACTGCTATTTTAACTTCTTTAGATTGTAGTGTAACTGCACTAATTTTTCTTTTTTAAATTGTAATTTATTTTTTGAAGCAATTTCTCTCTGAACCAAAATTTTTGTCTTTTCTGATAGGCAATTGGAAAAGTTCAGGAAACTACTCTGAATACATGAGGAGAAACTATGCAGTATTCGTGTTGTTTTGATGTTCCCTGTGTAAAAGTTAAAAGTGTACGTACTGTTTGCTTTCAGAAGTCAGAGCAGGTGTGCATTTACTACAGTGAGGTTAGCAATCCGAGTTACTCTCTCAAAACCAGTGTTATTCATCAAACGCTTTTCAGGCAACACGTAATTCTGAATCACATATAAGAAAAATGCAGTATTATCATATTGCTTCAAAACTGAGGACAGAGTTTCCATCGTTCATTAGTATTAGCTGAATCAGATTCACAGTTGGATACTGCAGGCTGTAAATTGTATATCAGCTGTGTCGTGGGAACATGTTTTTCAGATTAGATACATTAAAAAACAGAATACCATCTCCCTTTTCTTGTATTTAGTCAAGTCTTATGTGTTGTCTATTCGTAGCTTTATGGCTTTCACTCTTAACTATTACTAGTCTTTTTTTTTTTTTCCTTCCCTCTGTTGAAAATCTGAGCCACATGGAATCTTTGAGAGATTTATGGCTTTGTGGCAGTTTAATTGAAGCTGGAATAATTTTGCCTTTGCAAACATTATTTGTAGTGGGGGGAGTGCTCAATCTTTCAGAATTTCTTTTTTAAAGTTTACCATTTTTAAAAAATCTTTTGAAATACTGTCAGCTTATATAAGTGTATTTTGAATAACAGGCTGGAATTTCAGTTCTAGAATGCGTCGTGGTAAGCTGATCTTCATAAACTCAGTTGTGCTCATCCATTACATAAAACCAGGAGGCAGTTTACTGGCATATTCATCATCTGTCATCCACTTTGATTTAAACATATTACTACAACTAGCATACTAATTGTAAAAGCAAAGAACAAAACCAGCTAAAAGGCTACACAACACTTTGTCACTGCTTCTATGACATTTAAATTAGGATTTCAAACATTTGATTTCTTTGTACTGTCAGATGTAGGAAAAAAGAGAAAGAGCTTTCAAATTAGGGAATAAAATTAAAATTTTTTAAGTATATTTGTAGTCAGTTATGGAAAAATCAAATGCTGTTTGTTCTGATTTGGAACTTGAAAGTTTCTGCTACTGCACGCTCTGATAGTATGAGTTGTGCAACATAAATACAAGGAAATATTTAATTATTTTGTTCACTTCTATACATTTAAATGAGTGGAACCAGGTATTTTAATGAGAACCAGCATACTATTGAGGCTTTAAAAAAAAAAAAAAAAAAGAAAAAAAGATAGACGTGAAACCAAGACAGCTGTTCTAAGAATAAAAATAGTAAAGCATCTTGATCTGTGGCTTATGTTCTCTGTTGACACGGGATTTTGTGAATTCAGAAAGATTCAAGGATTTGCACTGTAAAAATTTGTACTTCACAGAGCTGAAGAAATCCTAAATTACCTAAACTTAGTTTTGTTTGTAGAAAAGCTGACACTATAGCATGCACAGTTTTACCAGAGAACACTGTAGCAAGGCGTGGGGGGGACAACGGGGACAGGACACTATTCAAATACTTAGATGTTAGATCAATAAATACATTGTAGGACCAGGGCCTTTAAGACTTTCAAGTATCTAGTCCTGAAATCTAAAAGAAAAGGAAAAGAAAATGAAACAGGAACCTTTAAAGAAATCTTGCTGACTTTAGGGGTTGTTTACAGAAATGCCAAAAGTATTGAGGAAAGACTTCAAAGTTTCTGTTACAACTTTCCAAAGCCTTTTACTGTTGCTGTGCTACTGTAATGTTGCTAATATGATATACGACTGAAGCCCACTAGGGGGAGCCAGAAATACTTTATTATGATATTGCCAAGTCAGTATTTCAGATGATTTCCATTTCTACTTTTTATCCCACCAGGAAAGTGTAACATAATGCCATATCCTTTATGGCACGTTCTAATCTGCATGTCATATGCTTACCATAGGTAAGGGTTTGTTCATTCTCCAAATCCACAAAACACGAGCTGTCTGCTCTGTAAGGCAATTATTTGAAAGAAAACATGCCACCAGTTACAAACTTACACCTAACAAATAGGCAAGAAAGAGATGGCTTTACTAGAGAGAAATAGACTGCTGTCTTCACTTTCAATGGGGTTAAGCGTGGGTTAGGTCTGGTCCAGAACTGGGAATGAAAACACATATAACTTCCCATACTGAGAAGATAAAAAATTCTTTCATAAAGAAACCATTGTGTCAGGATTTAATCTCAACAAAAGTGCCTGTTTAACCACTTTTCTTTCTGAAGCCTCAAACATTTAACCTAGCCCATTTATATAGGCTGCACGCAGTGTCTCCACAGACCTTGGCTTGCGTCACTCAACATTGTCTGTAGTGTACGCTGAAAAAATGAAGGGGCAAGCAGAAGCCACATAAAGATGAGAATAGTATGATATGCAGGTTTATCAGGGCAAGTTGGTAAGAGCTTCCAGCCGTGAGCTGGAATGTAGTAACTGCACAGCCTGTGTAAAAAGATTTCCTAACAAACTACCTGCTCTTTGTTAGGCAAACTGCATGTAATTTCTAAGGCACAGACATAGTTTCCAGGACATACTTCCAGAAAGCCTTTTATTCTGATGTGAACTTCAAATCCTGCTGCAAAGTTTGTCAGAACTTAATTATCTTTATAATTAGGCAATATTCTTTGAAAAGTCTGCTAGTACTTACCTGCAAACTGAAATTGTAGTGTGGATGCTTTTTTGAAGAGAGATTACTAGCCTATTCGCTAATTGGTCTTCTTCAAGAAACTTAGTCTGTGACTTGTTTCCTGTTCTTACTTCATCTGTATTCTCATATGTTTTGAAGGACATGAATGACTTAAGGTATGAGACTTTGCATTGTTCTGCTTTATACTGTCAATTCACGTACACATAATGTGTATGTGAAGAGTTTTACCCCCTTCTATCTCTCTTTCCTTGCAAGAGGGAAGTGTGCAAAATAACAGTAAAGCAGAAAGTGGTCGTTAAGCTGTAGATACAATTATCTGAGTGAAATGCGAAGCAGTACTTATTTTAGGGAAGGCAGTAATTCTCACTAATAACACTTTCAAAGCCTGCTAATTTGTACTAGCAGTGAAGGGGAAGCATTCACCTAGCTACCTCAACAGGCTGCAGAAGGACTTTGTATATGTGGAATTTGTAGATATTTTTGAGGAAGAAACAGTTATGGAAGTACAGAGAGTTGTCAATTATATAAAGTAGAAATGTAGGCAATTAACCAGATGTGTTTCCTCACAAAGAGTATTATTTGACACTGGAATTAAAAAAATTAGCTTTATTTCATTGTTCATAACTTCCTTTTTCCTTTTGTAAAATATGGTGGTTCTCTTCAGCGTATTGCTAAGTAATATATACCTGACTCTGTTAGATGTTACTAAGTCTGTTACTTTACTTTTCTACTCTAATTCTCCTGTTCTATTTTGAAATTCATTAAGCTCATGTGCTGACATACATGTAAAATATTTTTTTAATCTTAGATTTTCTCACTCTTCTGTCAGGGTTAGCTGTGACTAGATCTTGTGTAGGCATAAGTTGCGCGGCTGTTGTAGCATGTAACTCAGTGTAGATTCCAGTCTGGATAGCACAGCATAGCTAGCCAGTCCAGGGAGGTGATTGTCCCACCCTACACTGCACCATCTTGAGTACTGTCTGCAGTTTTGGGCACCTCCATGTACAAAGGACATCAAACTATAAGAGTGTGTCCAGAGGAGGGTGACTAAGATGATGAAAGATCTCCATGGCAAGACTTACAAGGAGTGGTTGAGGTGAGTTGGCTTGTTCTGCTTGGAGAAGAGAAGGCTGAGGGGTGACTGCATCGCAATCTCCAGCTTCCTCAAGGGGGGCAGTGGAGGGGGAGGTGCTGATCTCCTCTCTCTAGTGACCAGTGATAGGACATGAAGCAATGAAGCTGCATCAGGGGAAGTTCAGACTGGACATTAGGAAAAGGCTCTTCACTGAGAGGGTGGTTGGTCACTGGAACAGGCTCTCCAGGGAAGTGGTCATGGCGCTGAGTGTGTCAGAGTTCAGGGAGCGTCTGGACAATGCTCTTAGCGATATGGTTTAGTGTTAGGTAGTCCTGAGAGGAGCAGGGAGTTGGACTTGATGATCCTTATGGGTCCGTTCCACCTCGAGATATTCTATGGTTCTATGATTCTATATGTCTTATTTTCTTGGCTGAGCTTTGCAGCCTGCACTGAGCGCTGTGCTGCTGTGATTACGTTCTTAGAGTCTTGGCAGCAAGTTTATGTTAAGTTGAAGAATGTTTATGTGGGATTCAGTACAACGGTATCTGCATGATAAGTATCCCAATTTTTCTATTACCATTCTGTTACATTTCATTACAGCTGGATCTTTCATTTTTCTCAGACAATTTCAGTAATGAGTGATGACACAGATGATGTATGTGGTGTAGTTCTGTTGACTTCAATTTAATGCCATCTGCATACAGACCCCAGGCTTATTGTGGTCCTGTCACATTTTCTCCCTTTTTGGCCTCTTATTGATGTTGATATTGTGTCTTGTAGTACTAAATAACCTGTGAACATTTAGTGCCATTCATCTTCAGGCAGTTTAGAAGCGTTAACTAATGAATATGCTCAGCACCTCTGTGCTGTAGATCATTTGTTATTTTTATTAGCTGGCTCCTTAATGAAGCTGTGACATTAGTACAGAACTTTGAACACAAACTAGTATAAATAACATCTAATTGAGACTTTCAGGCAATGAAAGTCTCAAAATCAAATCATTGTAAGATATTTGAATATTTTTACCAGTGTCTTTAAGGGTAAAAGCCTTTATGAAATAAAACAGCTTGGAAGTGTCATTTGGATGATTTCTATTGTGTGCCAAATCTGGTGGAACACAGTACTTATTTTGCCTGAATTAATTATTTTAAAAATATTTAAGAAAATGAGGAAATGTTGTAACAATATTTTCTTAAATAAAACTTAATATTTTCAGGCTTCCTGGATTTGTGTTGTAAACTGTTAGCGTCGATCACTTTGCTATAAAATTGTGGAAAATTAGTAATTCTAATGTCTATTTATATTACTTTACTCCAGTCATAAGTGCCTATTTGTATTTTTCTACCAAAAATTTAACTGCCTTTCCTTCATCACAAAGATTTAATCCATTAGCAAAGTTGCTCTAACTACAGAGAGAATAATTTTTTTAGGAATTAGGGGAGTAAATAGGCAAAACCAGTTGGACTGAGGAGTTCAAGGAACTAGTTTGTGTGCAGATATGGCTAGGGATTAGAGTGTAACAATTAACTGTAACTTCTTTGCAGAAGATTAAATTATACAAGACTAGAAATTCCCGGTTAAACTGAAACAATGAGGATTAATTGAATAATGATATAGAGGGGAAAGCTATAAGCAACTTCCTAGCTGAGTTCCTCAAGCATTAGTACTGGGGAAGATCTTTAATGTTTTCACTAGTGGCCTTGGCATAGAGAACAAGAATGCCATAATTAAATACTTTGGTGACAAAAAGTTGGATACTTATCGAGACAGGGGAGCAACGGGATGCTGTATAATAAAGAACCAGATGATCTTGTGAACTCCAGTAGTAAAAATGAGTGAGATTAAATAGCACTAAGTCTAAAATCAAGAATTTAAGGGCTAATAAGAATTTCTACTCTGAACTACAAGCCAGGGACTCCTGTGTGGTTCAGTCCTGCTCAAGAATCCTGAATTCTGCTTTCCGTAGCAGGGTTGCTGTGTCCAAGCTGCTTATTAGGAGCAGTTCTTGCTTCATGCTGTTCTCCTACACTGTGCGCTGGCATTCTCTGGGAGATGCTGGTTAGCAAAGGCCTAACTGTGCCAGGAAGCTCAAGAATTAACAGGCAATATCAGGGGTCAGCACCTGGCCCCGTGGCACGGTTATGTCTTGCTAGCATAGGCACAGCCCGAAAGAGCAAAATCTATTTGGTCTTGAAAAATGAAAGGAGAGAGGGTATGTGATTGGTCTGTATAAAAACATCAGTCAGCAAGCACGGAGGAGAGAAAGGAGCTATTTAAACTAATGACAACACTGGTACAAGAATAAATAGCGATAAACTAGCTTGGAATAAATGAGCACTTGAAATGAAAAGGCATTCTTTCCATTGTAGCTGTAGGACTTGGAAAAGCATTTTGACGGATTTTTGCCTCATTATTTCTAGTTAATTTTAAGATGGAACTTTATTAAATTATATATTTGAGTAAAAAAATGCTGTTGCCTGAAGCAGCAGGCAATTGGAATCAATAACGAGGTCTCATTCTAGCCTGTTATTTAGTAAGCTTAAACTTGCTGAGAAAAGTGACAGCAACTGACAGCTCAGTTACTTTGCTTTCTTAAGATTCTTACGAATCTGAACCATTGGTAAAGGTGGAGCTTGTCAGCTGTACATTCTCAATACATTACATAATTGCGCAAGTTGTTTCCAAGGTTAAAGGAAGACTTTGTAGAACTGTGTTGCAGATTCTGTTCAGTACTGTGTGGGCTTACAAATGCTGTTTTGGAAGCAGCACGGCTGCATTTGCTGGGATATAACACTCACTGGTGTGTACCATGTCCAGATCACACCCAATTTCACATTAGCATTTCCCCACTGGAAGTCTTTACACCATCTAGTTCTTCATGAAATCATGAAAGCTCATGAAAGAGTTGCATGTGGTCAATATGTCAGTCTCCACGAATTATGCATTATTTCCATTGGCATTGATTAGAAACACGTTGGACTGGACAGTGTTGAGTTGTGCCTGTGCCATAATTAAAAAAGCGAATTAGTGCCTTTACAGGTCTTGAAGAATATCAGTTATTTTATATGGGAACTAGTTGTTTTCATACAGTATACTTTACGAAGAATATGCTCTGGCTTATATTAACCCACCTAAATTAGTGTTCCAGCTAACAGTTTCTAGTCCTACTGCACATGTGGAGGTGTTTGTCACATTTTTTGAACATAAATAATCTGTTTTCCTAGTCAGATATCTTATTCACTGAGTGTACTCTTGGTTTTTAAAAAACATATGAACAAAATTGCTAGTGTATGCCTTAAGGATAATAAAAAATAGATATGAGATGCACTGTCACATTTCAAAATTGTAGTCACTTATAATATTTTTCTCTTATGCTTAAAGTAATCATGTAAATATATACTGTATCAAATGCATGCACAAAAAGTGATATACTCATTTTTTGCTGACTTGGTTGTTCATGACCATCGTAAGTTTTCGTACATAATATATCCATTCACCACCAACTCAAGAGCAAATGTGTAGGATGGTCACCCGCTCAGTATTCAGAATTTTTGCATGCAAATACACACATCCATTATGTAAAGATGTTAGTCTCATGCTAGTATTGTAAGCTTTCCCACTTTTAGTAACTGATATTGGAATCCTTGTGGTATTTAATACCATTTTGGGGAGGGGTATCTGTGTGTCATTATGGATATAGGACCAACAAACATTATATCAGTTTTGGCGGTTGGTCAAATTTATTATAACTTTATTACTTGCATGAAAGTGAAAGTCAGTGTCCTAGCACATACTGGTGGCGTAGCAAAATATTGAAAAATAGGTAATATTTATCAACTCATAAGAATCACAAATTCAGAGATTGTCTCTGCTACTGTAATATACTTCATTGACAAAATGCATTTATTTCACTGAAGGAAATGGTGTGACACAAAGGGTCAAGGTATCCCACAGGTATAGTTGAATGAATAAGGTAGAGTTGAATGCATAAATACTAAGATATAACCTCTCTTTGCTATAGTGCAGTATCAGAAGAAGCTACCCTGCAATGACAATAATGTTATTAATTTCTTTTTAGATGATATGAAATCTTGCAGATTCATTTTGCTTTGAAAGAGAAGCAGTAAAATTGATTGATATCAAATAAAATTGATTGATATCAAATATATCTTCAAGGTATATTTCACAGTACTGTAACCACTGCAAGGATTTTTTTTTTTCTCAGTTACAATCAAATAAATCCAGAGTAGTTCTGTTGATCATGAAACAGTTATTTGGATTTATTTTTATGTAGAAAAGTAGTTACTAAAATGCAGTTGCAAATGATCATAGAATCATTTGGTTTGGAAGTGACCTGGGATTTATACAGTCCAATCTCCTGCTCAAAGTAGGATTGACACGGGAAAATAAAAGAGAAAAATGATTAAGTTTCAAAGAAGAGTAGAACTTTGGAAAGAAAACAGCAGGAAAAGAAAAAAAAAAGTTAAAAAAAAAAAAAAGTAGAATTGATGATGGGTGGGCCTTCATGTTTACACGATGATGACTTGTCTGTACAGTCAGAGCAGTAAAATGAATTGGAAAAGTTTCTGCTTCATTAAAAATATATCAACACTCTGCTGTTTACAATGTATAAGCATAAAGTAGGTACGGTTTATTCCATTCCCTCTGAAATAATGGATTTGTGTTTTTAAATAGATCTTAGTAACTGGAAGAGATGCATCAGTAATCTGGACCTGAACCTCTAGAATGATGTCTCTATAGATGAGCCCTAAATACTCCAGCCATTGTAAAAGTCTCTGTCTTTTCCAGAAATAGGAATGTTGGCTATTGATAGCATATGCTATGTATAAGTCGTACGCGGTCATAGGCAGTTGCTTTTATTAAAAAGAAATATCAAAATTAAAAATTTTAAAGGACGCACCTCATAGAAAGGATTACAAACTTTCCCTCACCAATAATGGAAATCAGTACTCTTAGATGCAAGAGAGAATGCCAATTTCAGATGGGGAGAAAAAGTGAATTATTGTTTTTAGAGCAAACGAGCCATTTTTTTTTGGTGGTGTATAGAACCAAATGAATAGGATTTTACATTTTAGCTGACTTCAAGAACTCTTTTATTCTAATTCAAAGAGCTTTGAACTCTAAATAATATGCAGAGTACTAAAAAGTTTTACTTCTGACAAGGACAGTTAATAATGCTGTTGTATTTTACTGGAAAATTCACCTCAAATGCTGTGTTTTGGGCCACTCACTACAAGAAAGGCATTGAGGTGCTGGAGCGTGTCCAAAGAAGAGCAACAAAGCTGGTGAGGGGTCTGGAGCACAGATCTTATGAGGAGCATCCGAGGGAACTGGGGTTGTTTAGCCTGGAGAAAAGGAGGCTGAGGGGAGACCTTATCGCTCTCTACAGCTCCCTGAAAGGAGGTTGTAGAGAGGTGGGTGTTGGCCTCTTCTCCTAAGTAACAAGGAATAGGGCAAGAGGGAACAGCCTCAAGTTGCACCAGGGGAGGTTTAGGATGGATATTAGGAAAAATTTCTTCACTGAAAGGGTTAGCAAGCATTGGAACAGTCTGCCCAGGGAAGTGGTTGAGTCACCATCCCTGGAGGTATTTAAGATTTGTAGATGTGGTGCTGAGGGACATGGTTTAGTGGTAGGCTCAGCAGTGCTAGGTTTATGGTTGGACTCGATGATCTTAAAGGTCTTTTCCAACCTAAATTTTCTGTGATTCCATAAAACTTTGGGGGATTTTAACACATTCAGAAACAAATATATAACCAGAAAAGCAGATCAATATCAATTTCTGGGGAGACAATATTCAAAGTGACCCTTGCAGTTCTAGAACCAGAAGACCCACTGATTAAACTTATAGTTCCTTAGAAACACCGTTTTATTTCAAATAGGCAAAATGGGGAAAGATCAGTGTAGAATCATAGAATTGTAAGGAAGGTAAGGAAGATACCATTGAGCACTACTTATACCAAGGCCACATTAGGCAAAGAGGCATAGATTTGCTATATAATTACAACTTCCATGGCTGTACAGAGGAAGCTGACTCATATTACTGAGTGCCAGTGCTGATTCGGCAGTGTCTATTCCAATTCAACACATTGACTAATGGGGAGATAAAGTACTCTTTCCTCGATAAAGCTTCCTTGGTACAGGATGGCTTCAAACATTGCACTGCTCCATGTTGTAATGAAGTTGGTTTGCATCTATGACATTTAAAAAAAAAAAAAAGGGACTAACTTTAGTATGTTAGTAAACACAAACGTAAACTTTGATGTAAACCTTGATTCCAGACTCGACCAAAGAGTTTTCCTGCTTTTCCATTTTGCTGCCCATTCCTTTCAATGCTGTATTATTGTTACCTTGTATAACGTTTAAGGAATTGTTTCTTACATAAAATACGAGGAATATATATATATATATATTTTTTTTTTTTTTTTAAACCAAGTTAAATTTGTTGAAGAACTCCAGCATCAAACATAACAGTTAATATAATGCTAATATATTACATCCTTCTGCCAAGCAAATGAATCTCTTAGATCTGGAAAAACCATAATAATAAACCTTACTGTCCTATGGAAGCTTTCCAGTACAATTCTGCACCTCTGCACACCTGCAATCCAAAGTAATGTTCTGAAGGCTGATGCGGATTTGGTGCAATTATTTCTTAGATTGTAGCATCTAAGCTATCAAACTCAGGCTGATATGTAATATAGTGTCTTTTAATCTAATCTTAAATAAAGTAAGACTTCCATTTTGTTCTTAGAAGCTGGTGTTAGGCCATCTATAAATATACTTAGGGAACAGTGAATGGTATTTTGTAAATTATCTGTCTTTTCATATAATGTATCTGAAAATATTAAAATGATTTTAATACTATATATTTTTATTACATTACTTTTTTTGCTTTAAAATGTCTTCAGATGTAATTTCTTTATAAATCTCTTCTATTTTATTGAATTTAAAGTGGTGTGTTAAATGTGTTTTGAAGAATTTCATCTGCTAGACAAATTCGTAATATTTTGTTTAGGACAATACAAAGGAGTGAATTTTGTGCATTAATTATGTCTGATATGTAGATGTGAAATGCCTGATTGTTTGGATAGTGCAGATTTTGCAGATTTTGTTTTTGTGTGCTTTTGTAATAAATACTGATATTATGTGACAAAAGCTTTTGGGCAGCCTTAGCAGAAGTTAGAGAATATTATAGAATAGTCTTGTAAAAAGTGGTGAAGAAAGCAAAAAATAGTTAGAATGTGTTTGTTCCATGTATGGAATTAATCTTTGCAAATGGAAAGCACATGGAAAGTTTCAAGTAAATCTGTCTAATCCAAATTCGGAATACTTCTTTTCAGTTTTGTATCAATTTTTTTTTTTCTTAAAAACCCAAAACCCCAAATTAAATTAAGAGTTAATGTGAAAATATCAGGCTAGATATATTTCGTGTGGTTATTTTCACACTTTACAGGAGAAATTTGTTTGAAAAGAACTTCAGCAATTCTTATCCCAGGCACTAGGTGGTGTTTCAACCCTTTTTACTGAAATGCACGTCTGAATACAGTACCACTAGCACTTTAGATTCTCGTTTTAAACTAGTACTTAAATTATAATTAGAGATGTTGGAAAGCAGACTTTTGTCCATTTTGCCTTTTCAAATTGGCAGTGTTCCCATGCTGAGAAGAACTGACACCCACAAATTGCAACACTGATGTTTGTGCGCAAAATGTGTTCATGGCTGTTGAGCTCTTCAGAGTTCAGGTTCGGAGATTCGCGAGTGGGTGTGGTAGGTAGGGAGCCTACTTTAGAGTGCACGTTTCTCATGTAAGGGATTAGCCCTTTTTGTATCACTGTTTCAGAAGGGAAACTTCTGTGGTTCTTCTTTGCAGATATGTCAAAATGAATGTATTGAGCATGCAATCTGCCGGTGTAGTCTCCTCTTCCCCGCTCTGCTGTGCTGCTCTTACAGTCCCATGAAATGCTCTGTCCTGGCGCGGACTCGGCGGGGACAGAGCTGCTCTGCGGGTGCGCGAGCTGCTGAGCGCTCTGTCACAGGCCCCTGGGGGCAGAAGGAGAAATCCTGTCCAGGAATATGCCACCTTCCCGTCTGTGCTCTTATGACACTATCTTACACAAGTGTCTGCCATTTAATTGAGAGGTCTGCACTGTAAATTAGCGGTATTTTTCAAATTGCAAGAATGCTTCTACGTGCTACAACAAGATGAAGAAGTCAGTTTAGCCCTGTACAAATGGAAGCTCGAATCTCTTGGTGCTCACTGAAAGCACGTAAAGTTCTATGTGTGTGTGACAGTTGCTGTTCTGCTCATTGTGTGTGATTATTTGAACCTAAAGTTATAACTGCTTGGGTCAACACTATGGAAGTCTGCATGTTGAAAATACATTGGAAATAAGGCTTTATCAGAAGTGTTAGCTATAAATATTATGAAACACTCATAGAAAGGCAAAAAGCCCCCCGCAAAATTCATAAATATATGCATTTTTCCTCCCGTGTTTTTGATTTTTTTTCAACACGAAATACCTTAAGTAAATTTTTCATTTTTAAAAAATGTTCTTTGTTTCATGAGGTGCTTTCAGTTTAAGTGCTCATATTGTTTCCTGCAGGGCTGGTGCCCAATTACTCTGTTAGTCTGTAAGAAACTTTGCACATTCAAAACAGTTGGAACCACTTTGACTTCAGTAGGCCCTGGGAGATAATATGATGTCTTCCTTAAACTGTCACTGACAGTCAGTGAAAAACAGCTTCCAAGACATAGAGTTGTAAATAAAATACCAGATGATGATACAGTGGATAGTGACGACAAAGATGGGCATAGCATCTGGGTTTGATATAACTTTTATCATAAAATATTTTCTTGTTTCATATGGGTCTCACAGCACTGACAATTGCTTTGCTCTGTCCTGCTATACGTTGTCATCTACCTAGTTTGGCAGGAGATGGCATTTGTGTTGAAACAGGTCACTAAATTTTGTGTGTCATGGGGAAGAGGTTAGCTCAGGAGTTCTCTTCCTGATTCTACTTTTAGAGAAGGAGATATTAAATCACGTTCATTCAGAAGGACCTCTCTCACTCTGTTGAGTGCAAAAGAATAATACTGGTAATCCTGGAGTGCATTGTCCTGGGACAAAACATGGCTGTCAGCCAAGGACATAGTTGCTCAAGTGTTTAAACTGCGATATCTAGTTTTTGTGACATTTTAACATCTACTAATAGAAGGAAAAATTGCACACAAGAACTTTGGGGGATTTTATCTTGTAGTCATTCAAATTGTTATATATTTGTATACTTAAATAGTTGTTTCAGATCTTGTCCTTTCATTGTGCTGACACATATATGGAAATTTTAAAATTTCTTTCGTCTGTTTACAAACCAAGCAGAAATATTAAAGGCTTTTAATTGCTATTGATTAAAGAGGGCAAAAATACTTCTGTCTTTGGTGCTGAAATTTCAGTTTCGTGTACTTTCTAACTTAATTAGCAAAGGTAAAACAGACCTGTTCTTACATTAGTATTTGAATGATGGCCAGGCCTGAAGCATACATGGTATTGACCTTCGTTCTCAGGACGTCTAACCTACTTCAGAGAGCAAGCTGCTACTCAGGGAGTCTCTCTTTTTTACCCCCAGTGCTTTGATAGCTTGTTCTGTCTTGTTGAAATAAGCAGACACGAGTTCTCAAAGATGGAGTATCAGCACTATAAAAAGTTAGAAAGGAAACTTACCAGCATGGGGAATATTGCCACCATTAAATGGGCAAGAGGTACCTCCTTTTCCTGCCCCAGCCTGGCAGTTTGTGAATGAAGCAGTCAGTGACTTTAATTTGAGTACAACCATGCATCCAAGTAGCCTTCTAAATTAATGTAAGCCCTTGAATGTCCTGTACTACAAACCCTTGAAAAAGAGGCAGCTCTGTGTAGGGTTAGAACTGGAGGCATGACAACTAGATTGAAGGCTGAGTGTAGACATTCAAGGAACATGTAATAAAAATGATACAATTTCGTCTGTGAACTAAGACAAAAATATGTAAAGGACAGAAAAAGAAAAATGAAGATTAAGGAGTGAAGGACTAAACTTGTGGTGAATTAATGCTATCTACGATCCAGATTTTAAGATAACACAATGACCAGTTTGAATGTGCCATTGTATTAATAACTGGTCTGTTGTGTTTGATTCATTACATCCTGATTTATTCTCATATAACATCAGAACTGAATGTGAAATTAACTTAAAGATAATTGGCACTGGCAATTTCCTGCACTGCCACGTGACTAAGGTGATCAGATACAAAAGCTTTGCAAGCAAGTACATTTTAGAATATTAAACAATCTCATTATTATGCACAGAATCTCATAACTGGGAAGCCGCAATCATTTTAACAATTTAGTAAGAATACAGTGAAAGCTAAATGTTGGTTATGAAATGGAGATTTTTTTTTTACTTTATTTATAAAATGGCTTTAACTTACAATAGCTTTGCAAAACAAGTCACTTCTTGAAGTCAGCTTCTTCAAGTAAATACAGACCACTACTGAAGTAAATCAGCAGAAGAAGAAAATTGGAGAACTGTAAAATTACTTGTTTGCAAGGATCTATTCCAAAGTTCCTTACTCTGACTTAGCAAGAGAATGGATGGATGGAATGGATGAAATATTTTATGAATTATTTATTCCTTTCTTTTTTCTATCGTCCTCCACATATAGCCTTCATTTTCAAATCTTACATTTACTGCCATCGGCATGTCAATAGGTTTTCATTTATATGGCTACTATCTGTGGTTTTCCCTTGTGTTATAAATGATGAAGCAAAAGTAGAATGAAAGTATTTTTGTGTTTGTATTTTTTCTAAAACAATTTCCTGCAAGGTTGTACAGACATATTTTATTGTCCTGTGGTTAACCTATTGTAATTTTAATTGAAATAATTAAAATAGGATTCTTTCTTTCTTCGGAAATGGCAATCAGTTGATGTATGCTTGATGAAAACTTTGTATACAGCGTTTACAAGCTAACAGATTTTCCATTTACATATGTCTGAACAGGTAATGTGGGTATGTAACTTGTGCCGAAAACAACAAGAAATCCTCACAAAATCAGGAGCCTGGTTCTATAACAGTGGATCAAATGCACCACAGCAGCCTGACCAAGAAGGTATTAGAGGTCTACGGAACGAGGAAGCACCTCAAGAGAAAAAAGCAAAGCTTCAGGAGCATTCGCAGTACCAAGGACCACCAGGTGATGTATCCACACAAGTTTTGGACAAAAACAGATCTCAAGGGCTCACAAGACAAGACTCAATTAAGAATGGTTCAGGAGTAAAGCATCAAGTACCAAGTGACACAACATCAGACAGGTAAGAAAATATTTAATTTTTATACTGCTAAGATTTGCTGAATTTATGCTACAAATTTTATTATGTAGCCTATAAAATACATAGTGTGCTTTTTGAAACAATCCTAAGAAGCAGCAGCTGAGGAATCTCTTATTGTATTCAGATGGTCATGGACAATGTGTGTTCTTCATTCCTTCTTATTGAAAAAACAATATGGAAAATGACAGTTGCAGTGTGACTGAGGTTGTCCGTGTGCTTGCAACTTTGTCGAATCATAGTCATTGTGCTGTACAGAATGTTATCATATTTCTTGTGTGGCCACTAGTTTTATAGCAGAATTTTAGTAATTCAAAATAGAGCTCAAAAAAGCAGGTTAATGGAAGATGGTGGCTGTTCAGGCCACTGAATTAAAACATCTGGTAGTACTTGCAGTATATAGTATTGAAGAAAAATCTTTGTGGGATGACCTGAACCTTTTCATGGTTTCTCAGTTTCTTGCTGCTAGTTCTTGTCATTAATATGAAAACTTTTTCTTCACTGGTTTATGTCAGTGTTACTTGGCGTTGGTTGAAACTGTGGCTGTTTGAGCGCTGATGTAGTAGGACCTAGTTTAGCAAGAGGCTGGGGCTGGAACTTCCCTCCCCTTTCCTTGATGTGATTATACCGAAAGGCACCAGAAGGCTGTCAACCTCTGCGGCTACATTTTACTGGAACACAATAGTAAAAACTGTTTCACTGAATAAGTTTAATTTCTTTCTAAGCAAGACCAGAGCTTTAAATATTGTGGGAAGGGAAAGACGAGAGTGAGCTTGCTCACATGTTTCCATGGAAATGATACCCTCTGTCTCTGGAGACCTCCACCTGCCTTGGAATTTGGCAGCCAGAGCAGTATAGTCTGGCAGCCTTCCTCTGCTGCCCAGCTATGACCTCATTACAATATTTATTCCTCAAGCTTCAGACAAGTTAGACAGCTGTAATATCTTTTACGGCTAATATAATTAAAATTGTTTTCCTTTTCCCTCACCTCTTGTATTCCACCATATTTTATTTCCTATTTTTGGTCTTATTTGGGAACAAATTGAATGTAATTAATCTAACACTTTTTGTTTCACTCCTGTTACCCTTTGCTTTGATTTCAGCTGATGGGTTTGGCTTAGTTGCTCTGAGTGCTCCTCTGTTACGTGCATGGTCTCTGAGAAATACAGCTGGCAGCTTAACTTTAAGCTGAGGAGCAGGGCAGAGAAACTGATGCTCCTGTGGTTATTTTTTTTTTTTTATTTAATTTTGCCAGGAAAGTGGAATCACACATAATGCGATGATAAAACCTCCCCTTTTCTCAGCAATAATTCAGCTCTGCAAGTGTTTTTATATTATATGTATGCAGAAAGAGGGAGAGAGGATATACAAATAAGCATATAATTCAGATATGTAATATGCATTTACTCTAAGCAGAGTTATATTATAAACATGGACAGTATAAAGTAATATTTACCAACAGGAGGAATGTAGACTGTGCCTAAAATCAGAACAATTCTGCTGATTGCGATTGCTTCTACTCAACATTTTGCTTAAATCCAGATTGTTTTTTCAGTGATTATCCCCTTCCTGTTTATTTAGATACTAATATTAGTGTTCCCTAATTAACATATACAAGTATGCTGAGAATATATTTATAATGTATATGACATGCTATTGGAGGTTAGAGGGTCTTCTGAATAATTTTCTTCTGTAATGTTCCTCACATTAACTGTCTTTCCTTTGCTGGAGGTAGTGAAAAAGAGTCCTCCTTGATGCCCAATCAATGTCTGATTGGTCAAATGGGCTTTTAGAGGAGAATATCAGCATCTCTGAGAGAGACTATCCCGGAATTCAAGGATGGATAGGCCTTAAGTTTGGACCTGTATATGCTGTGGTGCCATTGCTAATCTCAGCAATAATACTGGGAAGGCTTACAGTTTTTTTACATTCAACCACTGTTAAGAGCAGAAGGATATATTATTATCTTTATAATGAAGTAATGCATATAATATGTATCATAATTTGATATAATTTTAATATTAAAATTTATAAAACCATATGTATGCTACTTATTGTTGTTGATCAAGTTAAGAAAACTCTTTTTGTGCTTTTGAAACTTGCAGTTGTGGTCAAGCAATTGTATATAACTTTTCCTAAAGGCTTCTGGCCCATGCAGAGAAGAGCAACAAAGCTGGTGAGGGGTCTGGAGCACAGATCTTATGAGGAGCAGCTGAGGGAACTGGGGTTGTTTAGCCTGGAGAAAAGGAGGCTGAGGAGAGATCTTATTGCTCTCTACAACCACCTGAGAGAAGGTTGTAGCCATGTGGGTGTTGGTCTCTTCTCCCAAGTAACAAATGATAGGGCAAGAGGGAACAGCCTCAAGTTGCACCAGGGATGGTTTAGATTGGGTGACAGGAAAAGTTTCTTCACTGAAAGGGTTGTTAAGCACTGGAACAGGCTGCCCAGGGAAGTGGTGGAGTCGCCAGCCCTGGTGGTATTTAAAAGATATGTGGACATGGTGCTGAGGGACATGGTTTAGTGGTGGACTTGGCAGTGTTAGGTTAACGGTTGGACTTGATCTTACAAATCTTTTCCAACCTAAGTGATTCTATGATTCTATGGTCTTCTGTCGTCTTTTCTGAATGCTTCGTGTTATGTTGGGTTTTTTTTTTAACTGAAAAAAACAGCCAGTAGAGAAACATGTTATATGAGAGATCATCATGACAGGTTTTATTTTTTTCTATTCTTAAATTAATTCTATGAAGAAATTCAGCTACTCTAGTATGGTAGACCATTTGTCTAGATTTCCTAATTCTAGGAGAAAAACGTGGCCGTTCAAAATGTCCAAAATAATAGGGAAATAGCCATAAAAATCTGAAATATTCAGAATTGGTGGTTGTTTTTCTTGCACAGCATCCATAATAGAAGTAAGTAGAAAGTGAGAACTGTATTGACTGTTTTATTTTTTCATTCCAAACACATTAGTTTTGACACAAAAAATAATTTAGAAAGTTAAAAACAATAAAACACTTGTGAAAAAAAGTATTGCTATGACTGTATGTACTTGGGTTCTTATGATTCGACTAGAAAGACAAAATGTCATTTTTTATCTTTTTTTTTGAATATTTGCAGCTTCCTTTAATGTTGCAGCAATCTTTACTTAGCAGTTCTTTATATCAAGTAGCATATATGTTATCTTGGTCATCTGGAGACAAGTTGGGCACAGAGTAAAGGGGAACGTTCAGTCCCTGAATCTCACGAACATCAAAGCCATTTCTTTATCATTCCTTACCGTGTCTTTTTTGGTTGTGCTTTTTTATTTTTCCATTCTTGAGTAGTAATTACCATTATTTTTCCTGTTTTCTTTAGTAGTATTATTCTTGATTAAAATAATATTCATTGTTTCAATCGTTAGACTAGTATTCTGTTGCCTTGATGTATGCAACAGTCCCATTTGCAATCATTAGATCCTAAACTGTTCAGACAGACAGATATGTACTTTATTATAGATCCTCTTTGACTGATCTGAAATTTTTTGCCTTAAAGAAGTCTGTGATGATTTTGGATTGCATATTCTCTAAGGATGTTTTTCTTGTATCGGATCCATTGCAGAGGGAAAGAGAAGTCAAAAACTATTCAGGAGCACGTTGTACTTACCATCAGCAGAACAGTTTTCCATTATTAAATTTTACTCTAGTTCATACCCAATATTTATACTCTTCCTTACAGTGTTTTTACTGCTTTCTGTGTAGTGAACCCATAGAGAAGGCAGAGGCAGCAGGCACACTGTAGGATCCAGCATTACATTATTTTCAGTAATTGACCATCTTATATTTGACATTGTTTGAGCTGAGACTAGCATAATTTGTATCATATGGAGATTTTATGCTAAGGGCACTTGAGAAGTAACCATATGTAGTGGTTTTCACAGACTTAAACTTGTGAGCTGATGGATGATGATGTAGTATAACGCTAGGCTCCCTGAAAACTGCCAAATGATCTGAATTAAGGAAATGAAAAATATTACTCTATGTAATCCATAGACTCAGAAGGTCCATTCTGAGGTCTGCTGTGCACAGATGGTAGATTTATGGGTGTATACACTGCAGTTCTTTGATTTGTGCTATCCAATTTCACATTAATTCTGTATTATACAAAAGGATCCTTTTTATCTTATTTTGATGAAAAGCATTCATGTACTCTATTGTTTCCAAGACCTACACTACTTATAATTCAATGCATTATGTTTTCTTTCTAGCAACAAAATTGTTTGAATAGGCATAATCTTTTTTCAGTCATTTTGTAGCAGGCAATCAGCTGTTGAAATGGTTGATTTCTTCATTCCAAAGCCTAAGCCAAAGCAAATGTTTATAATGTCCTATTAAAATGTGTATAACATCCTAATAATAAAAGCCTGGGAACAGGGAACCTAATGCTGATAGAAAGCTTTTTTATGTGTCATTCTGTTTGCCTGAATCATTAGATCTTTAGGTGGTGTTGCCGTGCTTGAGTTGTAACATAATTATTTTTCTTGTTCTTGGTAGGATCCGTTGTAAATTCATTTCAGTCTTTTTCCACGTAGGAATTCAGTGTTTTAAATTGTAAATATTTAGTGACATTCTAGAGGTGTTGCTCCACAAACCTCTTACCTGGCATTAACAAGCCTTTTTAAGCAATAGCTCTCTTAAGTAGGAAACAACACGTGTCTTCCCAGTGCCCAGTTATGATGACATAACTATTTCTAATCTAATGCCTATCTGAAATGATGTTACGTAGTTCAGGTAGATGGGAATGACTGAGTGTTTTGGGTTTTTTTCATCCATCCTGTATGAACCCAAAACGCTTTCCAAAATTTGAAAATGTTAACTTTGAATTTACAATATATATTTGTTGTGTATTCTATTACTGTAAGAAAAGCTCACCTCAATGATATTTTTCGTGAGATTCAATGCAAAAAAAAAAGAATCTCAAAATATTTTGAGAAAGTTTGTTGAGTCAATTTATCATTGCTGCACCTATCAGAGGGTGAGCCATGTCAAAAAAAAAGAGAATTGGTTCTTGGTATCTATAAAGATCATGATCTGTAAGATCATGATTTGGAGCAAGACTAATGAATAAAGCTGCCTGAACCCTTTCAGATTAACTGTAAGGATATGAGATTAAATCATAAAAACCAGAAAGAAAAAAAACAAATTGAGAGAGTGAGCAGCTGCAGAGTTGCACAACAGCAGTATTTATTTTCCAGGCCAGCAGACACAGATAAAATATATCCTTCTTCCCTCCTCCTTCCCTTCTCCTTGCAAAGATATATGTGTATTTTGGGGGTTCATTTTCTATCATCACTTTTCTTTTATCTCACGAAAAAAGGGGATTTATATGGTGGTTTCCACACGCTATAGTGGGTTTGGAAGATGCATTTTATTCTGGTTAAGAGCAAACAAGGCTGTTGATGCTACTTGGGTCAGAAAATGCAGACTTTGTGCATGTATTCTTTATGGGATGTATACATGAGTTTCTCACCTATAAAGGTTTTATTCTATCATGCTACCAATGGCAGGAGAATGAAAGTGGTCCCCTGTGTCCCTTTGCTTCCATTCTTGGAAGGAGTGGAAGTATGAGTTGGCAGCGTAGGCTCTGTCTTTTGGGACTGCAGTTGGGGATGTCAGGGTGTGAACAGAGAGAAAAAAAGAGACCAAAATAAGAGGGAAGAGGAGGAAAGAGGGAAGAGGAGGAGAGAGGAAAAAGCAGGCATAAGCTAGCTGAGAAACATCAAAGAGCAGCGTGAATTCAATAAATGAAAATGTGTGTCCATCTGTTTCATGTTATATCTTTTTCAAATGGCTCTTCTTTAATTCTTGGATTATGAACAACTGATACTGAGAAGGTCACTGATGGTAGTTTATTGCAATTGAAAACATGACAGTGTAATGTTAAAGAATCAGTCAGTTACGTTTCTTTCTGAAAGGTTGAAAACTGGCCATTTCCCAAGATTATCACTATTTTTCTTCTGGAACACTTATGACACAGCACTATAGTGCAGCTTCTGATTTTGATTGTTTCTGTTTCTGAGCACCTGAGTTGAGAGCTTTAGCGCAAGTGTCTTTAAAAAGGGTACAATCTTTACTTGGACCTGTGGAAACTAAGCATATTTAAAAGCAATCTCAAGTAAAATAGAGGCATTTTAACTTTTTCTACCTGATGACATATTTAAAGACAGTGAGAAATATTAAAAGAATTGTATAGAGACAGTGTTTAAAATAAGGGATTTGGTATCCAAGAGTCAGACTGACAATGCTATGTGCAGATTTGTTTGTGTTCGGAAGATCCGTTGAGGGCAATGGTGGTTCTAAACTTTTTAGAATTCTTTCTGTAAGAATTAAATGACATGAATTTTTTTTTAACATTTTGAACATCGCAGTAGAAAAAAAAGCACAATGGCTGAGAAAGCATAATTATATTCTTTCACTTCATTAATAGATCTAATACTTTGTACAAGTATTTTGCAGGTTGAGTTTAAAATTGAATCAATATTCTTTTCCATGCATGACTGCAAAGAGCTGTCACTGACTTTCCCTGGTGCTAGAACAGGATGCAAAATTTAGGCATTAGAGGTACCCTACAGTATTTTTAATATATTAGCTAAAGATTTAAGTTTTATGGGATTTGAACTGCATCCAAATAAGGTTTTATCTTCATCTTCCAGCTCCTGTTCCAGCATTTTTCACCACTTTGATGGTCAGTCCTTGGAGCTGTAAAGTGAAACCAATGTCAATCTGAAAACTGTAGTCTCAGTAGTTTTGCTTTTGTTTCTCGTGCTGTCTGTCTTCCATTTCAGAGTATGCTTTGTATCATTCTTAAGGTAATAAATTAAACCAAACAATTTACTTTCTTCTTCACAGAACTCCTCTTTTAATTATTTAATTCCTCTACATATAGGCTTAGGGGTGTGGATCAACATTTGACAGGTATTCCAGTTTTGAGGTAGAATCTAAAGCTACACTTGTCTGCTGTCTCAATCTGGAATGGCGTAAAAAATGAAATTAATAATAGCTATGGCCAGAGGAAGCAATAGAAACTTATGGGAAGGGAGCCAGAGAAAATACAGTATTTAATTATTGAAAAGAAGCACCCTGGGTCCAAGAAAGTTAGAAACCCTTCAGTGCAGAAGTTTTAATGAAATAATTTGACGCTTATGACAAGGATTATGCTACACCTACTTATGAGGATGAGTAAGGAGTTTGGTACCATCTGTAATGTCTATTGCAGAGTCTCTGGAAGACTTTCCTGAATGGTACTGACATTGTCTGTTAACAGCCCAGAGTACCTATAGTGGGCATACTATGTTTTTCCCTGTTATTAATAGGTTGCAATGGGTTATAGCATTATTACCTTTGCAGAACTGTCTGTCTTCTGAGAAACAAAACTGCTTGTACAATTCTCTGTCTCTTAATGTTGGTTTTGTTGGTCTCCCGCTCATGTGAATAGTGACAGTGCTAACACAGCATTCAGGACGTGCATCCACACTGTGAATTCAGTGTGGTTTTTCTGAGATGGGCGTTGCTTCCCTCCTTCCACTTTATTTCCCCCATTTAGCAGAACAACCAATGGGCTAGCTGTTCCTAATTTTTTCCTGATGATGCTTTATTAAAATAAAGACTTTTTTTTTTTTTTAAAGCCAGCCTTTATCTAGCTGTAGAATCTGTACTGAGTAGCGTTAGGCCTCTGGCCAATGGTGGGTTCAGTTTGGGAACCTTTTTTTAGACAAAGCTAATCTGTTTGGAGAGGAAAGGGAAGAGGAAACTTCCCTAGCTGCAGCAGAACTAACCTACCTTAATAAACACTCTAAAACCGCTGCGTTTCTTTTCAAACATAAAAGAGTGTTTTAATTAAACGCATAACAAAGAGGTTGAATTCCAGCTTTAAGTGACAATCTGAACTCAGCAGCAATCATTCTCTGCAGTGAGTAAATCTCATGGTGGTTTTAGGGAATTTCATTTTCACAGTTTACTGTAAAGTGCATTTTCAAAAATAATTCCATTGCAACATGATGTTTGTATTTTGCTTACTGTTACTGATTAACTGATTTTTTTTCTTCATTATGCGTATTTGTTGCATACTGCATACTGAAAACTAGCACTGACTATTTGAATTTTCTCACTCTTATGCAGAATGAGCTTAGGGGCATCTTTGGATATTCATGCCAGTACTAGTTCTGTCTCAACTTCTCCTCCTCAACAAACTTGTTTTGGATGATGATAAACTACATTGCAGTAATGACTGATGCACTGGTGTAGATCAGGACCATTCATTCTTACCTACTCCTTTGCTCCTCCTTCAAGTACTTAAGGTGATATTTGGTATCTTTGAAGCAGAGTTTGGCCTTCCATTGCAGTGATATGCTTCTCTATATCACAGCTATGTCTTTAACGATGATAAAAGACCATTAATAATCTAAATCTGTAAACAAATATATGATACTCAGCTGTATCAGAATATTGAACATTTTTTATTAAGTAATAACTACAGCTAACAGTTATGGAATTAAATGTAGTTTTGCTTTTAGCTAAATTGTCCCCGAAAGAAAGCTATACCACAAAAAAATTAAGGGTAGTAATATTTTTAATTTAATTTTTTAAATCAATGAGGCCAGTACCTTTCTGGGTTGACCACGTCTTCTTAAAGTACTATTTTGTTGACCTTGCACAAACATGAATGCCAGAGCTCACTGTGTGTTCATAATCCTTGGTTGAGCTGTGCTCTGTTCTTTGGAGGCTAATTTCTCATCAGAAGTATAAATAACAGGTTTTGTTTGAATTTCATATTTACAAAATCAGTGTGTAGAGGTGAATAAGTTACATCTGTGGAGTGCAGCTGAGGGAAATGGCTAACACTTAATAAAGGATTCTGCTAACTCAAGTTTGTAGTGTCTGGCAGCAAAGTGGTTCTGGAATCTGCAGGAGGCAATTTAATGAATGGCCTTTTATTTTCATATTTTTTGCCATAGCTATATAGACTGAATTAAAATAAAAAAATGAGAATGAATAATTGTTACTGGTACAAATTCTTTGTCTCTTTCTTTTTGCCTCTAGAAGTCACAAATGATAAAGCAGTCACTTCCGTAGTGCAATTTGGATGTCATTTATCTTTTATATTGCAAGTTTAATAAATTTAGTAAATGTCAATCTATTTTATTAAGTCTTTTTTAAGGAAAAAAAACAAACTAAACAAACTAAAAAATGAATGCAAAAGGACCAGAGTGACCATATTGTCATAATTAAAAATTACATTATTAAGCAATACCATTTTGTTTTCTAACTTGTTATTGGCGTGATTATTCTGTTCCTTTTTCTGCCCCTTCTTCAAGCCAAATCCTTGTTTGTCCCTTTGTCTACTGTGGAATGTATTTCTCTATTTATTTATTTATTTTATTAGCTCATTTTCATCATCTCTTTCTCACTGGAATAAGTTCTTACAGAACTCTGGCTAGACACTGGAAAAGTTTTCAAAGATATACCCATGGTATTCCTTCACTTAAAGACAGCCATTCTTTTCTTCTCTGAACCAGTTCTTTTTCTTTCTTCAAGCTCTAGCTCACCTCTTTTCCTCAATTTCCAACAATTTTGCATCCATTCATAAGTGTCCTTTCAAATTTGTGGTAAATTAAGTGGACACTTCTCTCTCAAGCTTTGAGAAATCTTAATTTTGTGCCTTTCAGTGAAAACAGGCCTTGCTGCATTCTTTATTAACCAAAAGGAAGACAGCCACAGACATTTTAAAGGAATAGTTACCCGTTTCAGCAAAGCAGTGCAGTACAATGTCATTTTAAGTTACGTAGAAAATGTAGGTGACCTGCAGTCAGTGACTCTTAAAGTGGAGTTCTAAAATCAAGGTAATATCTATGTATGATGTGCAGTGGGTTGCGTGTATGCAACTTGTTCTGATGTCTTTGCACTGTGCAGCGCTGTGCCCTGTAATCATGCCCTGGTGTTTCAGAAAGTGACATCAGAAAGTGCCCATTTCCACAGCACTGAGCTTCCTGGAAATGCTGTTAGGGATGTCACTAAGTGTATCATCTTCATAGAATAACAGGAGGTTAAGTTGCTCCAAACGCAGTTTTCCCAATTTCTGGTCCAGTGTTTTGTCAGCTGATATTACACGCTTGAATGGGTCTCTACATGTAGTTTATCTGCCAAAGTAAGTTTTTATTATGCAGCTTGTAATAGCATGAACCATGAACTTTGCTGCAGTGGCGTTCCTCAGGGGTTGGTACTCGGACCGGTACCATTTAACAGCTTTGTTGGAGACAGGGACAGTGGAATCAAGCAAGTTTGCCCATGATACCAAGCTGTGTGGAGCGGTCGACACACTAGAGGGAAGGGACACCAACCAGAGGGACCTGGACAGGCTTGAGAGGTGGGCCTGTGCAAAACTCATGAAATTCAACAAAACCAAGTGCAAGGTCCTGCACATGGATCGGAGCAATGCCAATCACAAATACAGGCTGGGTGGAGAATTGATTGAGAACAGCCATGAGGAGAGGGACTTGGGGGTGTTGGTTGATGAGAAGCTCAATATGAGCCGCCAATGTGCACTCTCAGCTCAGAAAGCCAACCGCATCCTGGGCTGCATCAAAAGAAGCGTGGCCAGCAGGTTGAGGGAGGTGATTCTGTCCCTGTACTCCGCTCTGGTGAGATCCCACCTGGAGTACTGCATCCCGCTCTGGAGACTCCAACATAATGACATGGACCTGTTGGAGCAGATCCAGAGGACAGCCACGAGGGTGATCCGAGGGCTGGAGCACCTCTCCTATGAGGACAAGCTGAGAGAGTTGGGGTTGTTCTGCCTGGAGAAGAGAAGGCTCTGCGGAGACCTTACAGCATCTTTCCAGTATCTGAAGGGCGCCTACAGGAAAGCTGGAGAGGGACTTTTTACCAGGGCATGTAGTGATAGGATGAGGGGGAATGGCTTCAAACTGGAAGAGGGTAGATTTAGACTAGATATTAGGAAGAAATTTTTCACTCTGAGGGTGGTGAGACACTGGCACAGGTTGCCCATAGAAGTTGTGGATGCCCCATCCCTGGAGGTGTTCAAGGCCAGGTTGGAAGGGGCTTTGAGTAACATGGTCTAGTGGGAGGTGTCCCCACCCATGGCAGGGGAGTTGGAACAAGATGATCTTTAAGGTCCCTTCCAACTCTAACCTTTCTATGATTCTATGAAAACCCACTTGCTTTGGCAAAAAGAAAACAGCAAGGACAACAGTTCTTATAATAACATTTTGACAGAAAGCAATGCATTTTAGCTGCAAGAAGTTATATTCTGTAATGACTTAGTGAAAATCCTTAGCTGGACTTTAAATTATAGGCTTCCTTGATGCTCACTTAAAAAAATAATAAGAAAATAGTTATCAAGGCAGATGACATTAAAGCCGAAGGCATCTGATTTTCTTTGTCATTCCAAATACATTGGGAAGCTTCAGAGGGACATTGCATTCTAAAGTTCCAAATCAGTGCACAAAACCAATTCTTTTTCACTGGGGTAGATTAATTTTAATTAAATCTTTTTGACCCTGACATGAGATTCTGGGCTGACAAAAAAGGACCTGCCTTAGTTGTATCTTTATGCTCCCATTAGAACTGTGAGAAATACTTTAAGCTAGAAGAGAAATCACAATTAGTTCAACAATCTCACCTCTTGAATATAAAAAATTTAGCAAGTCAACAGTTAGTTCACCAATTTCACCTCCTCATGATGCTGAGATAATTGCATTTTATTCCTAGAATGGACATGTGATGATTCATCTTTCTGTACCGTTCATTAACAGAGGTTGGAACAAAAAGGAATTCTTAAAAGAAACCCAGGTTAATTTGGGTTTGCATTTGTTAGAAAACACTGTATATTTTGAGTGTTTCCTGTGTATTGTATGTCAAGTAAATACAATGCTTGGAGAATTTATTTTCATTGAGGAAAATATGTATCAATATTTGAAGCAAGAAATTGGATCTTTGAATAAAGTAAAGTTGAAAGCAAAAATAATTTAATTGCTACTCAGCAGGTTTTTTTTTTTGGATGCAGAGATTCTTCCCTGAATGAGAATATCAATTATAAAAACCCTGACAGTCAGAGAAGAAAAAGAGGAATATATGTCACTTAAACAGTGGAAAACGGAGGAATATTCTGTAGATGAGACCCACTCAGAACAAACTCTGGAGCTTTGGATATCAAGGCCAGTACTAGTATTGTCTCAACTTCTCCTCAACAAACTTGTTTTGAGTGATGATAGGCTATGTTGCAGTAATGACTGATGCACTGGTGTAGATCAGGACCATTCATTCTTACCTACTTCTTTGCTCCTCCTTCAAGTACTTCCGAGCATTTATAAGAATGCTTGTGTCCCATTTGTAGATATTCGCAAAAGCTGTCAGTTATTTTCAGAGTTAAGCCCGGTGAAGCTAACTAAACCAGGAGATTTCCCTCAAGACAAGCATTTTAAATTTCATGCTCTATGTGGCATATGGGTACTTCTTTCAGCAGCATTTTTTTATCTCTGAAAATGAGACTTATTTGGAACTTTATACTGTGGTATATCACCAAGTATCATGAAGCCTTACAGTTATGATAACAGTCACCTATGAAATTAACACTAACCCCTTCCCCAAAGCTTTTAACGAAATGGCCAGCACTGCCTTTAGTTCCCTAACATCAAACTTCAGTATTAAATGGAAATCTTTCCAAAGTAAAGTATTAACATTCCCTTAATGCTTATAAAAGCCAGGCTCCATGACACTGTCAAAGGAAATGAATTCCAGAGGTGGTTGATCATCAGGAAAATACTCTTCTGGTATTTCAATCAGCTGAAGATAGGAGCAACCCAGGAGACCATAAATCTTATAATGACATGAAAGGAAGATAAATTAGTCTCTTTGAACTCGTTCCCAAGATATGGAAGGCTCCAACTTTTATCCAGTGTACTGAACAGCAGAAATTAATAAACAATCCAGTGCATAGATGTGTTCTCTTAGCTCCTGTTTCACAAAATTAAAAGGCTAATCTTAGTCTTACTGTCATTTGGAGAATGATCTATCTTCTAGTTTACACATATATTAGCCTTTGTTTCCATCGCAGATCGCCTGGACGCATTGACACCCAACACAAGTTTGGAGGCCTTTAAAAGTCCATATCAGTCGTCTGAAAGTAGAGATGCTACAATAAATCTCTTAAGATATTTTCCAGGTGACTAAAAGGAATTTCTAAAATTCATTAAACTCCCAAGTGCACAGGGAATGAGAGCCAATTTCTGCACTGTATAACCACCATGGACTTCAAGATCAATGTAACTATTTCTTTACATCATAAGGAGCTTTATGATCAGCCTGCTCACCCAAAGAAGTGTTTGTGTAAGGGATCTCATCCAAATAGGATAATAACTGTGTATTTCACAAAGAGAACCTGTATCTCTTTACCTGAGTGTATATATTGAAATCATTACTGTGCTAGGTGCATTTACATTGTTGGTAATCATCAGTGGCCTGTTGTAGGATTTCATTTTTGCTGTCTGCTTTGTGCTAATCGTCCTCTCTTAAATTGGTGTAATTTGGACAATAAGGGATGTAAGTACAAACTGCCCGCGAGCACCGAGGAAATCAACTTTCACCTTGAATACCCTATCCAGAGGCGGACAGAAAAGACAGAAGTCTGAAAAACTCAGCTTATGTTTTTAGTATTTTACCTTATTATTAATCATGCGTAATACTTTGTTAGTAGTATTTTAAATCAGCTTTTGTTTTTTTGAAAAGTGACAAATGATAAGTTTTAATGAAAGTGAAGAACAGAAGTCTCTCTTGTAGCAGATAAAGTTTGCAGTGCATTGTTTCAAAAATCAATCAAATCTCTGTTTTAGGCCAACACTTCTTGAGTAGTGAGACACATCTTATTGGTAAACCATCCAGAACTGCAAATGAGGCATAAAGCAGGATTCACGTACTGTAATGAGGTGCAAAGAAATATCAATTGATTGTGAGTCAGCTTAAGCTAAAATTGGTTGAAATACGTTACACTAAACCACGCATTCTGCAAGGTGCAGCATCTACTGCGTATTGAGCCTGCTGTTTCAACGTGTATTACCTGCACTCCTCTGCTTATTCAACCAGACTATATCAGCTTTCTGCTCTTGTCAGGTAATGCAGTTATTCCTTAAGTCAGGGAATTGAAGTCTCAGAACTTCTCTAACTCTGATTGCCTGATTCTTCCATCTTAATAATATTCCTTTAATACTTTAAAAAATATTATTTATATGTTTTATACCACATGTATGAACATGCACAAATGTATATATTCATATTAACAGCTTAGGATGTATAGCCATTTCAGGAAGCTGTCAGACTCTAAGGAAAGTGGAGAACTTATTATGGGATCATTCTGTGACCTAGAATTTACAGACATTATTCTGTGGAGAAAAACAGATGCATTTCTCCCGTAGGAAGCTTACCAGTCCTGCAGACATGAAACAAAATTAGCACTATGTATGAATTTTTTTTAGTACAAACTAGAATCGCGGTCTTGCAGGTTGAAGAAGTAATTTGTACATTTGTTAGACAAATAGGTTAGTTTTTGTTTCCCAAATGCAATTTCTGCCCCAGCAGCATTTTAGATAAATGGTGTCTTAGGTCAGGGCAGTAGGTTAAAAAGCATGTATCCCTAGGTTTGAGGGCTTCTTTTTTAATATGGGAGATCAATCATCTATAGCAATTTTGCTAAAAAACATGCAGATCCATAAAATGCCTTGATTACATACTGGGACAATGCATGGATAGGAAAAAGGGAGAGAATGTACACACCTGGATTTTTTTTTTGACGTGGTGTGAGAGCACAGCCAAGGCATGAATTGGAAAGTGTTCTCAGATCCAGCAATAGAAATGCAACCACAGAGTTATGTTCATCATACCTCCTAAATAAGGTACTTAGACAAGCATAAAAACACTTAATTAAACCTATTTTTGCGCACTTATGCAATTTTTGGTCACATGATTATTTTCTTTTTACGTGGTCCTCTTTCTCTCCATTGATTATACAGGAAGAAAAAGGTGGCTAGGCTTCTCAACTACACACCTTAGGCTTCTATATTGAAGTGGAATGAATCTGGGTGTCTGTGTTAATAACTTCAGACAATGATTCAGATAGTCTAAATTCAACCTCTGAATTTGCCTAAATCAATAACGTCTTCATTTTTAAGCATAGAATTCCCTAAGCAAGAAATACTTAGAAATGCCCAGATATTGCAAGTAAGGCAGGAACGAGGCGCTGAAGCTTTGTTGAGGACCAGAGGTAGGCAACAATGTACTTAAAACTTAGTGTTCAGAATTGTTCTTGTGAACATGTCACATAGCATATAGTATTATTATAAAAATAGCAAATCCAAAGTGCCTTACTCCACTTGTGCTGGAAAAAACCCTCAAACTCAACCCCATACCATTTCATGTTTTCAAGTCACAAGATGCAACTTGTACTTTTACTTTATTTTGTCGTGTACCCTAGCAATATAAGCTTTTTGTTTCACCGTGCAAGTCATATATATTGTGTAATATTCAGGCTAAGAAGGACAGAGATAAAAGGAATAATTAAAATTAAACATTTCATGTAATTATTTTCATCTATTCTTGTCATATTTAAATAAAATTTCCCATATTGCCATTCAAGTAATGTATTAAAGAGTATTCCATGGAGAGGTATGAGAAGCCATAATCTGTGTTGAGCTAAGGAAATTAACCAATAAGTCAAAGTTATTAATGTTAAAGGCAGCTTGAAAATAATTATATTGGGAGGCATACCTAGTTCGGAGGCATACCTACTGATTCATTTCAAGTACGGTTGTGGCATAGTCTATCATCATTAATAACAAAAGTATTTTAAATGATAAATTTCATATTTCCCTTGTCCTATGTATTTGGTTTTTTTCCCGTTACCTTACTCATCCGGAATGCGCAATTTATATGGTCAGTGCCAGTTTTTGTATGTGTCCATACCAGGCCGAACAGCAGGATTTCCCAAGTGAACATATGGCACATTTCCTCGTAACTGCATAAGGAGCAAAACCAGACCTATCATTGTGTTACATGAGTTTTAAAAAATGTAGATTTTTTTAACGCTGAAACTATTTATAATAAAAAAGTCATCTAGCATTTAACCTTTTAGAAAAATTTAAAGCCATATTGAGCAGTGGATCATTATTATTTCTGTCATTTACTTTAACCATGATGAGACACAGGAAAATGAATTGGTTTGTGTCATCACAGAACTTGAGTGCACCTAATTTGGGACAGTTGGCACTTTCCTGCTTAGGAAGTCCAAAGCTGATCTGGAATCTCCCATTAAGAGTTGTCCTTTTGGGCTGATGCAGTCTATACTCCTTGACTTTCTTGGGAATCTATATACATCAAGGTTAATTTTGTCTTTCGTTAAAAAAAAGGCATTTCCTTGCATTCCTGTCCCCCCCCCCCCGCCTCTGTGTTAATGACATTACTTCTGAGAATTTTCAGAAATGGGAATATCCAGATTCCTGTAAAGGTGCAAAATGTTAACTGACAGCTTATCTTTGTATTTTATCCTGAGTGTAAGTAGATTAATCAGAGCATCCTCTTACCCATTCGGAGTGTTGTGGCACTTGCTGGGTAAGTTCATGACTGAGGAACACTGCACAGACTGCTTCCGTTGGCACTAGAGCAGTTCCAATATTTGGAAACGCGCTAGAGGCATAGTGCTGAACTGCCCTTTTGGGCCTTGATCCAAAGACTATTGGCATGCAGTGATAGCCCTGATTTCACTGGAATTAGGCTACTAAACAGTTGCTGCTACAGGGAACAGTAGCTCAGCAGACTTTGGAACAGTAAAGTTCTAGTACCCTAAACACAGCGAGTAAGAGAATGAATTGGGGTTCACACATCTTGTCTGGAGCACTGACATTATTCTTATCTGTAATCTGAATGAGATCACTTAAGCTTCGTTTCCTAAAGTATTGAAAAGTGTGGAAACTGAGGAATGAGGGAGCTAAATACAACAGAGAGAGGTGGTTCCATGAGCACCAGAATCAATACAGCCTATAATGGCGCCTTATGTTTTTCTATCCTGTTTCCTGTCATGTGATGGAGGATCACAATGAGTTAAGCATCTTATCCTACCACCTACGATAATTTTGTCAAACTTTAGATAGCAATGATGTGGCTATTTACTGGCCATATTCTGTCTTTCTACTGCCAAAGCCAATGGGTAATGGCTCAGTCCTACCCACCCTTCCTCTATGCACACTGACTTGGGTCTTTCTCCTCCTATGATGATGCTAATTTTCACACAGCTTGCTGGAATGTAACTATTTTAATATTTTTATGCCCCCTGTGAAATTAACCAGTCTCCTCAAGCATATTAATCATGGTCAGAGATGGCAATACAGAGAGAAAAAGGGATAAAAAGACTGTCCAGGTTTCTGTGTCTCATATCCTAGGCTAAAAGGAGAGTATATATTACTATGAAACAGCTAAATGGGAAGAAGATGAAGAAGGACATTGAAAAGGCTTATATGAATACGGATAGAATGCCTGAAAAATGAAAATAAGGAAACAGGGAAATGTGGAAGATATTGAGATAAAAATGCAAGCAAGAAATAACAGTATTTGGTGGTTGAACATGAGGATGGATTTACTTTCTTTTACATCACCATTTTTTGTTAGTGGATATTTTCTGTAACGAGGTTTGGTCTCTTAGCTGGAATTTCAGTATCTTCCATCGTAGATCTGTGACCTGGCTACCAGGGAATAAAATCAGTATCACTTTTCCGTTTTCAATGAATGTTTAACTCAGTGAATTAAATAGTTCTTTCAATATTTAATTATTTTACGGGAGAGAGAACAGCCTCAACAGCAAAGACAAGTTCCCTTTGGAATGACCAAGAGGGTGTTGATGAGGACTTTGTGGGCACATTGGAGGAAGCCAGAAGAGAAACTTGGGACTCAGTTTTCCATGTTCCCAGACACTGTTCTAACTGCCAGACTTCTTGTAATAAAAAGGGTATGTTTTGAATGACTGCTCAGGCGCCAGCTCAAGGAGAGGATTCATTATTACAGTTCTTGGGCAGAGACTGATGCTTTCCTGCAGCCTGGATTTAGGTATTTTTATCCTTTTGGGGTTGGGGCTTTAGCTGCATCCCTCTCTTTATTATTTCCTATCCTAGATATTCAGGGTACTGGCTTCTATGACTCCTACTCTTATGGGATTAAATTTACAGTTGTAGATTTTGCCTTGGCTCTTGCTAAATTTCTCTTGTGAAGCTGAATCTTTGAACATTGATGTGATGACATACAAATGAACGTGTGCTTTATCCCAAAAGAAAGTCTGGTTGCATTTCACTTGCAGTAGCAAAGTGAAATGTCCATCCTTGAATTTAGTTTAAGTTAGTCCTTTAAAATCACGTCCCACCTCGGAGCATCAGTTTGCTGATCTGACTCCAAATGAGTGGTTTTATAAACTGTAGTAATATAACACCATCCAATGTATAAGGCCACTGTTGTTAACTCACCTGTCTGAAAAGCAGTTGGTCAGATTTGTTTTCATAATGAGAATACTTAAACAGTCAAAATTTTTTAATCTTAAGTGCTTTGGTAAGGACATATTGGAGAACAATGGTAGCTGCATTACAGGCATTTATGTGCTATTAATTACCCAATTTTATTTAGCGTCTAGATGAAAAAAATAGAGGTTTGACTTTCTGTACATTTGAAAACCCCACTCTTACCCCCAAACTCCAAATGACTCATCTCTACCATTTTCTTCTGTTTCCATCAAACTATACTTATGTAATATCCAGTAAATTAGAATGGAATTGAGTCCAAAATTGTACTTGATAGTATCTTTTATTACAGAGCAATCTTTTCCTTATGAGCTGTAATGTATAGCTTTAATGAGGTTGCATGACTTTACCTTGTTTAAGCTACAACTTTCTGTGAAATGTCTTTTCTATATGGCTGTAATAAAGAAGTGATGCCTGCAAGTAATGTTTGAGATAACATATTTGTACATATTGTCAGCTTTCTTTGTATAATACGTTTATCTCAAGAGCTTTCTGAATTCTAGAATCAAATTCAAAGAAGCTTAATCTTATATTTGAAATAGAAATGTTTTATATAAATTGAAAAATATGCATACATACTTGGAAGCTTTCTAGAATAACTTTTCTTCCAAACTACTTGTAGCTGGAGGTTGTTTATTAAGATTCAACTTGGCTAGACAAATAGGTATCTGTATGGATCTCAGTGTAGCCTGGCTTAATGGGTCCAATGATGCTTTTCCAGGCTTGTCTTTTCATTTTGAAATAGGCTGTCAGCCATGTCAGGTAGTTGCTTAGACTATCTGGTACTTGTTTTTCCCATTCTGTGCAATATCCTTAAAGCACTTGGTGTTCGTGTTTATGAAATCCTTTATAAAACTGTTGTAGAAATGAAATTTATTGTTATTAAACCATAATTAGCAAGAGTATTTACATATATATGCTAGTTTAAATACACAAAATACTATAATAAAAATCACTATCAAAAGTATTTGAATTGGGCCCTCAAATGTTAGGAAATGCCAGAATCACAAGGGCCTGAGTAGTGCTTGACTTGCCTACTGCATGTTGAAGTACACAGTTAGGGGTGTTTTGAATGAAGAAGCCTGTGCATATAGGACCCCTTTTCCTTCTAGTATGGGTATCAGATGGTGTAGAAGGAGTGACCTGAAGAAAAGAAAAGATCTCAAGTGTAAGGAAATTAAATATCAAATAGGGAAGAAAATTAATTCCTACCTTTTCCAGAATTCTTAAGTGAAGTTTTTAATCTGGGAATGCTGAGGATATAATTTCCTAGATCTTAAAAACGGCACTAAATCACTGTGCCCTTCACCACGGGAAATTTTTTAATATAAAAAATACTGACACATTGGAAGATCACTAAGAGGATTGACGTAAGGCACCTAGTACCTGTACTGTTTTGTTCTCAAAACAATATTAGTGTACAGGAAATAAATTTTATACGTGGTTCCATGGACTTCTTTTGATTGTCAGTTCCATTCTGGTTCTGAAAGTATGGGTACTTCAGTGGGCACAGCGTAATCCACTCATGCTCCTTCATTCCATCCCCTCCAGCCTCTTCTTGCTAGGCCTCTTTGCTTCCCTGATTCTTCTTAGCCCGAACGATTATATTTTGGAAAAGGAGGAAGTAACTAAGAAGAGGGCTTAGGAAAAAGTCTACAATATAGGGTCAATACAATAATATAGGCCACATAGTAAATATGGGAAGGAATTGTTTATTGGCCACAGGGTCTCTTGGTGAGCAACAGAAGGGTCAGGAAAGAAAGGCAGTTCTGTTTGTTAGTTTTTCCGTACCAATTATTTTTTGAAATAAAATAATTGTATTTGTAATCAACAGTAAGTTCCATCGTGATGAAAATTCCAGATGTCCAAAAAAATGTATATCTGCACCCCTCCCTCCCCCCCCGTCCTTATAGTTGAATTTTCTGCTAGTAGCAACTATGGAGTGTTTGCCTTTAAAAGTATCCTTTTACTTTTATCTTTTCCATGTTAAAGGTTTTACTTGCATGAGTATCTGCAAAGTACTCTTCATTCCTTACTCCAGAATTAAACGAAAAAAATAGAAGTTTTAAAAATGTATTCTATTTTGTCAGTATTTTTAGAACAACTTTACAAAAAAAAGAATGTATATCATAACTTCATTTTAAATATCTGAAAATGAAGACATAGAAAGGTGAACATCAAATGTTTTGGCTTTGATGACCATTCATAAGGCACACAACAAAATGGTGATATAATTGAAAGATATGATAAAATATTGGTCTTGTACCTGCTCCATGGTTGACATTGTCTCTGAACTGTTAAGTGGTGCATATGAGACTAATAATTATTTGAATAACTTGAATCATTTGGAAGAAGGGGATTCTGTTTCTTGCAGCAGAGATGAAAACTTTGTCTTTCTGATGGAATGAATGTAAAGGCAAATGTACGTATGTTACAAATGTGAATTCTCTGTAATGTAGGCAAAGTGGTTACCAAGTATTAAGTTTTCATTTTACTATAGAAAGATAGTCATAAATACTCATTAGCTCTTACTCCAGGATCTCAACAATTACCAGATTTGCCATACATATAGCCTAGTACTTCTAACCACAAATTGTAATACATTGCTTAAATACAAACGTTTCCATAATATACAGTATGCTACAGGCATAAAAACAGATATTAAAAACTGGTTTGCGTAGTAATTTGTAGGTTTTCACGTGAGTTTTGGGAACATTTTTATGAGTGTATATTTTCTCGATTCTTTTTTTTTTTAAATATTTAACATGGGTGTTAGTAGGGAGTCTTCTATATCTATTTTAGAGGGACCTGGACATGAATTTGTTCCTTTTTCTTTTTTTTGTGTTTGAAAATCTGAATTGTAGCTGCTATCCTTCTGGCCAAAAAAGCCTGGATGGGTACTCCCTCCTGAGCACATCAATACAACGCTTTAATTAGCTGGAAGGTTGCTTATTCCCATATCTTCTGGGATTAAAATCACTTTCAGTGGAAGAGCTTTAATAATGGCCCTCATTTTACATTGGTTTATTTGGAGATTTTGTAATTAGTGCTAAGATGTTAAAAGCTGTGGATAGAAAATGAGATATTCTAAGGAAAATCTTTGTAATTGTTATTTTGCAATTTGACAACGATAGAATATATTCTGTAATGTTATGTAATGCCATCCTCTGGCACAAGCATTGAAAGAAAAGAGGAAAAATGTTTTCTAGTCGGGGATATTTATTTGCTGTACATTTAATGGTATTCACTGTACATGTTATGCTGCAGAATCCCACTGTGTTCCGTTAGATGACTGATTCTGTTTCTTGCTCTTTGACTTCCTATACTGTATGGGTACCGGAGACGTAGGCTCCTAAGACAGTGGGTTTTCCTGGAAGTAGACAGGTACGGAGCACCTAAAGAAATGATTGATTTTGCTCGGTTCCATCACGGTTGATTCTGTGCAGTAAACTTTTAAAAGGTGCTGAAGACTTCTTATTTTGGAATGTAGTACATATATAATGCAGCCATTCCTTTTAGTGATTGTTCAAGTCTGCGTGATAAATCATTGCCTTGATGCTGTATGTACAGCACCTAACAGAGTAGTTACGTATAGAATGTATACTGTTTGCTTCAGTCATGAATTGATATTACATTTAAATGTTTGCACTGAAAAACCTGTTATCTCATGTAAGGTACGGTATAGCTTTTCAGACACGAGACGAAAGGTCTATTGTTACAGTCTCAGTGCTACATGTTATTTATTATATGAAGAATATTTTTTAGAGTGGTCTTTCTGTTCTGTAGAGCTGCCTTTACATTAAAAAGAAAAAAAAAAAGACCTACATACACAGTCACTGATGTTAGTCATTTTTACAGGGGAGGGAAGGAGGAGGGGAAGATGCAGAAATCCTCCTCCTCTTAGACAGTAGTAACAGTGTGAGGATGCCTTGTCCTCATTTTTTTTACTTCTGAGATTTTATTGCTGGCAGCCAGATGTGCTGAAACTCCTGACGACAGCATCTATTCGCTGCGTGTTTTTAATAGGCTTGGAGAAATATGAGTAGAGTGCATGAAAGCAGCTCAGCTTCACACTTCAGCTGGGAATGCCCAAAAAGCTTACTGCTGTTTAGAATTCTTGCTACAGTCAGGAGAAAGCCGCACGGGTACTAAATCTTCTACGACTGAATTAGAAGAATAATGACTGTACAATTAACTATCAGCCCCTGCTCATTTAGGCACAGTTTTTACAGAGATCAGGAGAAATATGGAACTTGATTGGCATGTTTGCATTTGATGGTGTGTGCAAAATAGATGACTTTTAAGACAGGTGGTGAAGAAAAATAGGAGGGAAGGAAAGAGAGAAAATGCAATTTGAGACACTGCGCCAGGTCTGCAATTCTGTTTTATCTCATTTTCATGGGGTTTTCTCATCCCCTCCAAATATTTTACAAAATGATCTTTTTGGACAAACGTTGAACAACACTAGGTGAGTAGAAATGAAACGTTTTTGTCTTACCATTTCTGTGCTTATGCTGACAGTGATCTATTTGCATGTTTTTCAGTGGGATACTTTTATAATTGTACTCTTAGATACGAATATTTTTATGGTAGCATCGAGTCTCTTCTGTTGGTGCTTTTATGTTTTATGTAAGGATTTAAATGAGAACCCAATCTGCAGAAATAAAGCCAGCAAAGATAGAATAAAATATTTAAGATGGTTATGTATCTTTCAAATACATTAGCCACCATTAGAAGCTAGCATTATTAGCTGTAATCCTTAAAGCATATGAAATATTCATAAACAAATTTGTCTGAGAAAATGATTTCTGTGTGGATGTGGCAGTGAAAGGATTAAATGCTCAAAGATGTGTCTGTTTAACCATACATAATTTGTTGGAAGATGTAAATTAGTAGTCCTGCATACCATTTGCAAAATAGGCAGAAAGCAGTTTCTTATTTTTAGAAGACTGGAAGACTTAGATTCTGGGTGCGACGCTTTTCAATAACCTTTTTAAGTGGCCAAATTATAGCTGATCAGTGGATGCTTTGCAGCAGGTCAGTCAGCTCTGTAGGCTATCCTTTTGTGAATAGCTATTGTTTTGTGGGAATTAGAAATGCTAGGGAGAAGTTGTTGTTTATTGGGGTGAGGTGGTTATTAAATTGGTTTCTTAGGATTATTTGGGGGGGTAAACTGAATGACTCATTTTTGTGGCATTATTCAGTAAACATACCGTAATACTGATGTTTAGAACTTTTTCATACAGCTATTAAATATTAACTGTAAAAATGATTAAGAATTTTATCTAACAGAGTGTGAGTGCAGATGGGGGAGCAAAAGAATCCTGTAGTTTTTTATAAAGATAGTGCATTGATGGAAACATTCTGGAAAAAGGGTGGAAGTAATATTGCAGAGACTCTATCCAGCATTTTAATCTTCTTCTCTGTATCTGTGGGAGAAATCCCTTTTAAGTGGGATGTTATTTCTTAAATGCAGTGATATTTGCACTTAATACTTCAGAAAACTATCATTTTATTTCCCAGAATATTGTTGTAAGGATTCTCTGCCTTACTGCTGGTGTTTCCTTTATAAATCTTGTAATGTTTATTTAATGTTGCTGTTTTCAAGTTTTGATATCTTGGTTATGAATTTCTAATTAGGCATGCAATATTATGGAGGTAGCTTTAGTAATCGTAATCGCTTTAATGAATTAAGATTTTTTTACATATATATGAGATATGTAGTCAATGAGATTTTTCTTACATCTTTTTGGTGTACTGCGAAATCTTTGAAGCTCTACAAAATGGAGCAATAATTTATGTACTATCAGCTGTGATTGTAAAACTGCATATTTCCAAGTGCATAGTTTCAGGCCTGCAGCAACCAACAAAGCCCTTAGCAACTGTTCTAATCAGCTACAAACCAAGTCCTGAGGCTCTGGATCTGCTTTTGCAGATCAAAGTGCATGCTTTTGAAGATCAAGGTGCACGCTTTTTGCTGGTTTTTTTTTACAGATACGCATGGTGCTTCTAGGTGTGTATTTTGCTTGTAGGTCTCTGGCAAAAGCTGCATATGGTATCAGTTTCAAATCAAAAGACATCAGAGAATTATTTTATTGCATTAGCTGCGCCTGAGATTTAGAAATATATTTGTTCTAGAAGACTGGCAAACTGAAAGGACTATTAGGAAGGCCAGCCTCCTAATTAGTATGGGCTGTCTTATTTAGCATGAGAGTTTTTCTATATTTATAAGGAGCAATGTCGTGTTTTTCTACGTACCAATGCTTTTGACCTCAAGAAAACATTGTGCAATTTTTCAACAATATGCAGCAGTAATCATGAGAGACTTAAGTCATGCTTTCTCTGTCTCCTGAAGTTAAAGTTAGTTGAAAGTTATTTAAGGTTATTGAGTAAAAAGATTCTGTCTTCTGAATAAGTATTGGTATTTTAAATTTGATCTTGATAAAAGGGCTTTGAAGAAGTCGTCTATTGAATAGTCACTAAAAAATCTTGCTGTCATTTATTTTGGAGGCTAGTCCTTTTTGTTGTCTTACTGATTTAAAAAGTATTTTATTTTTTCCAATTAAATCAATGTAGTGTATATTTTAGGTAGATTTTTCACTGAAAACTTTGCACAATTGATGTAACAGACTTGCTAAAAACTAACTGTTCATGCATTAAGAGTTAATGTTTCGGAACTCTTGTAAGGAAAACAAAAATACCTCTAGCATGTAAAAGATTCTGCTTTGATGAGGTATAATGTGGTCTGTCTCTTCGGACTTTGAAGTTAAATATTTTGTAAGACTAAAAAGAGATGATCTTTTTTCTTTTTACTGTTTTTCTTTCTGGTTTTACATCTACAAAGTAAAAGTCAGAGTCCAGAAAGATAACAGCTGACATTAAGCACAGACTGGTTAACTGCTGCTTACATGAAGTCATAATGTGAAGAAAACAGGTTATTGCATACTAATAGTGTAGCAGATAATGGAATATAAAACAGAAAGTCATAGGAAACTAGGTAGTATGCATATAACTGTAACTGAAAATACATTCCTATTAATTTTCACATGATCTGTTCTTGGAGTTCTTCAGTTCTTCTGAAAGTTTAGATACACTGTGATTTTGTTGCAGGAAAGACAGTTATCTCGGCCTCCGCTTTCTGAAATTACACCAAACATTAACAGGAATATATATCAAACTGGTTTTTATCGTTTTCCATGGAAACCTTACATGAGTTGGGTTTTTATTTGCATATTGTTTGCGTTGCAGTAGCTGATGTGAGAGGACCCACATGATATTAAACTCCTTGTGAGTTACGTTGATTTTACCATTTAAATGGGTTTCGTTATCCTCTGCTAAGAGCTTCTGTTACAGGAATATTGCGGTTTAGTTCTCTTTTGCCAGCTACAGGGCAACTCTTGCTGCAAGATGTTATTGTGGGTGTAAAAGTGGTAGCTGGTTTACTGGGCCTTCCTCCTGGTCCTGCACGTCTCTCTCTGACATTACCAACTCCAGCCAGTTGAAGCAGTAAGAGCTTCAAGACTTTACCCCAAAATTGTTTCACCTGTGTTGGGGACTGTAGTGCTATTTCCTGTGTAATAGACTACTTTCTATTGAAAAATGATTAAAATTACCTCATATCAGGAAGTTGCAAGAATTGTTCTGCATTCTTAGCATTTGGCAAACAGCTAGTTTATGGAATAAATTCTTCATGTGTCTGGGAAAAGACCTTTTCTGAAAACAGACTACGTGCTTGCATTACATCTGAATTCTAAAGCAGCATCTGAAGGAGCTTCCATTTTTTTGCAAAAAAATCTAACATTTTTTTTTGATTACTTTTATTGACATACTTTTCATTCAAATGACTAAAGACAATGAAATAAAGTTTTTAAATGTCTTTAAAAACCCTTAGTTATCAGATACGCTGGATTTTCTGATTGCCATTCTTCATTTAGAGTTTAGTGTACAAATACTGTTCTGTCAGATGCTCTATTTGTAGCAGCATGCTTTGCGAAGTCACAGTTGCTTTGGGCAATATTCAGATTAACACATCACTGCATAATGGCGAGTATCCTTTGTGACTAAAATTGATACAAACTACCGAGCAGTAACAGTCCCATATATACCATTGCGGTATATATTAACAGCTTTTCTCTGAGCATGGAAAGCAGTGGGTTTACCTAAACCTGGTTTTTCCCACGACACGTTGTTACTTCTTTGTAAAAGCTATGTGGAAGTGAATTTGTTGTCTCGGTTGGCCACACAGGGGCATAAGATAACTAATATCCCAAAAATAGTACAAAGGCTGTTCATAAATTCTCTGTACAGCAGAGACTTAGGAATGGTCCGTGTTTTGAAATTAGACACACTTAGTTTAAAAAAGTAAACTGCATTTTCTTTCATTAAATTAAACCCCAATATTTTTAAAGATTCTTAAGAGTTCTCGCTTTGTCAATCCCTTGGTAAGCATCTTTTACATAAATACATTGATTTTCTAATTGAGTTCTAACTCTAATTCTCATTGAGTTACTAAAATACCTAATAAATTAAAATTAGTCTGTTTGTGAAACTAGATATTTGCATAGAAAATACCATTGTAGCAGAAAAATATGATTTATTTTTATTATTTAATTTTCTGTTTTGTTTCCTAAATATACCTATGAGCTATTTACTAATACTCCATTTTATAATGAAACCATCACATGATATCAAGAATTACTGGCACAGGCAATTTTTATTTGTCATGGTGCAAGTAATGATTGCTTTGACATTGAAGGAAAGAGATTATTTTCTGTTCCTTGGGAAACAATTTTGTCAAGATATTTCTGTAGAGTAGATTTGAGGTTTTTTTCTGACTGTATCAGTTCAACAAAGCAAGCGGTTTGCTATAATTCTAAGATCGTGTTGCATTTTCAAATATTATTAAACTAAGAACCAAGGATAAAAACACACTGATGGTGTTAGAACTGACAGTATATTGTCCATATTCTGACATACTATAGTAAATAATAACTGAAACTGCCTTTCCTCACCTTCGAAAACTAGCTCGTCTATAACTACCTTTAAAATTTTAGTTTGTTGGGATTTTCACATCTGCTCCCTTTTTACCTTCATACTAGATTCATATAATCCTGTTTTACATAATTTCCTTAAATTTGCAGCTAATGAACTTTCTCAATTGAAAAAATGTGCAATGTTGGAAAAAAATCCAGACCTTTTATTTGTATTCCTACTATGTATTTTTTCCTTAATGAGTTAAAGGCATAGCAAAGCTATTTCCTCCCCTGGTTCATAAGTCTTTGTGTCTTGCATCAGACACAATCAGAATTCCAAAACTAAGCTAACACCAGCCCTAGATGTCTATATTACTTCAGAGAAGTCACCCATGGTCAAATGATCCTCTATCTTTTTTTCTTCCTAAAATTGGAGACATAAGCCGTATTCAGGTGAATCCGTATGTACACATATATATATGAAAACAACTGTAAACCAAAGGGGAAGACTGGCTGGGACAGCAGGTTGTATATAAAAGGCTGAGAGAGACTCTCACAGCTGTGTTTGGTGTTTTTTGCACCTTTGCTGTGCATCTCTCTCATAGAGCACTCTTTGTCCTCTTTGAGCTGGGATAAGTATATCTAACACCATCCGTCCTTTGCCCCTTGATTTGCTACTGTGGGAGAAAGGGGGAAAAGTAGCATCAGTTTGGAAATCTTCTCATCTTTCTATTTCCCTTGGAGGAAGCAACTGAACATACTTACTTGCCCCAAAGCCATTTCTTTCTGAGAAGTTCTGTATTCCATCCTATCTTGGCAGCTGTTGGGTTTTGGGTTTGTTTTTTAAATCCCTATTTCTAGGAAAACCATCGCTGTAACATCCTGTTACAGATATTTTCAGAGAGAGAAAAGTAAGAGATTTCCTTACAAAACCGTTTCTCTTCCCATCTCTTCCAGCTCTGGAGAGAGATACCTTCTGTTACTTCCACCTCAGTTGCTACAGATTTAATAAGGTGACATATGCTTCCTCCATGAATCTCACAGAGCTGTGGATATTTACAGCCATAACAGGTTTCTCTCTATTCTCATTGTGCATCAGCTGCTGTTATCTGATGATGGTAATAAAATCCTAGCTGGCATATGATTTTAACCTCCCACCAGGAAGAAAAAAGGAGGATAGGTCAGAGGTGAATAATGTATCTTAATTCAGGTAGTATGTTAAATGGACAAATTTAAATAATGCTAAATTTGGAAATGATAAAACATGCCTTAAAACTTCAAGGCCAGGCTGGACGTGGCCTTGGGCAACCTGGTCTAGTGGGAGGTGTCCCTGCCCATGGCAGGGGGGTTGGAACTCGATGACCTTTAAGGTCCTTTCCAACCTAAACCATTCTATGATTCTATGATTCTAAAACTTGATAATTTTTTTTCTCACCTAGGTGAGAGCAGCAGAAATTTAAGCTATATTTGATTTACCAAGTTCAACATTTTTGATCAGAACTTATAAAAATAATCTCTTTCCATTCTTGAATAACTCAGGTAATTCCTGTCATTCCTCAGAACATAAGATGTGGGTATTATCTTCTTTTTCTGAAAGAGGAAAAGGCAGAGGCCATGATGTTAAAACATTACTAGTGATTTTGTGTACTTGAAACATTTTAAAGAGATTTGTTCAATGACAAGAGCCCAGTAGTTTATGAAAACTGCATCTTCCAACACGGGCATCCAGAAAACAAAGTTAGTAGTCGTGACCCATGATTAGGTAATTGATACATTTGGGAACAGATTGAGCTGGGATGACTGAAACAATAACTAGCTCGAGCTATCCATTTTACCCTTCCTTGGGGCACTGTCACTCCAGTAAAACTGGTACAAATGCTATGTGAATCTGCCCCATACTGCCTCAGTTTAGAGTTTGGTATATTGGTATGAGGCAAAGTCAATACGCTGGGCCCTTTCCTGTAGCTGGTCAGACTTATATTCATAAATATTTCTGTTTTCCCAGATGTATGGTCAAAAAGTCTTGGTGAGAGTCTTTACCAGTCCTGCTTTGCTCAGTACCAACTATGTAAAAAAATATTTAACAGCATTCGTGTAATCCCTCACCTTGTTTTCACTCCTTTTTTTATCCTTTTAGATCTGCTTTTGGGTCAGTAAGTTATATCACTTGCACATTTATGGCACAACGTGTCTACTAATGACACTATTAATTTACCAGGTCAGTAATAGTAATTATAACGCATTGTAAAAACATGGGCCTTCGAAAAGCAAAACTTTCCTTATCAGGACTAAGATATGTCTTTGCTTTCCTTGATGGAGAAGTTTTACTGGCTTTTTCTGCCACCATTACTGAGTCACTGAAGCAGTGGAACAGAAGACCACTTCTGTTGGTGTGGACCCTGTTGGTTCTTGATGTTTTTTTTTGGCTCTTTTTTGATGTTTTTGGCATAGTGGGATTCTGGGTAGGAAGAGAATTAGAAGGGAAACCAAACCTATTTAAACTTCTACTATCACAACTTCCAGGTGGACAGAACAGCACAAATAAAACTGGTAAGTTTAGCTGCGTAGGTCTGGGTAAACTGGGGAGGATGGAAGGGAACAGTATTGCAGCTACACTGCTTCTTTCTATTGTCCTACCAGTTGCTAACTGTGGACCCAGCATCCCTTTAGATTTCTCAGGAATGTACTCCTGATTTTGCACTATAACTGCAGAATGAAGGTTTACTCATAGAAAACACTATGTTTCAAAACAGTTCAAGAAAGACTGGTGTCTGGTCCTCAGGTGATTTACAACATTCTGAGAAAAGGAATAAAAAATATAATATTGGCCCCTGAAAAACTGTGAAATCTGAAATGGGTATCGGAGGTAATGATATCATTTTAGCTTTACCCTGACATAAAAGGTTTGAAGGAGAAGTTGGAAGTATTTCAAATCCTTGGCTTCTCTTCATCACGTGCTTGCAATAGGCAATTCTGGTAGCTGCTCTTTGGCTTCTGCTTTTTTTTTTTTTTTTAACCTGAGAAGTAATAATTATGAGAATGAGAAACGAAATAAAAATGTTGTGTATTGGAGAATTTTGTCTGAAATTTGTCTAAGTATGACAGGGATTGCAGATTGAATTGCTGAAACATAACTTTTACCGGTTTTAGAATAAGAATTGAGTTGGATTTATCAAAAGTCAGATTGAATTTGTATGGTGTCTTTATTTATAAGAATGAAATATATTTTGATTAATACACTTTATCCTCCCTGCAATTTTTGACCTATCTTTCTGATTAAGATATACTTCCAAATTCCTATCTTCTGGTATCCCAGATAATTTTTTATCATGAAACTTCATCAATATTTTCAAGAAATTACTTTTTAGTCCATGTCTCTTAGATAGTAATAGCCTTATATATTATAATAGGAACAATACCTTTACTTGTTAAAAGGTGCACAAAATTAAGCTGACAAGCAAGGTAATGCAATTATGACAATTGCTTTAAAATAGTTATCATTTTTAACCTATACAATAATACATAAAGGCACAGAGAAATACTCGAAACCAAAGAAATTTAGTACATGGTTTAACTGTTGTGCACCAAAGATGGGACCTTTTGGCATGTACTATGTATGTATATTTGTAAGTAAATAATAACTCACTGCATTATTAAATAAGTAGTAGAATAATGAAATGAGAATATTTGTTGCAAATTTTAGTATTTTTTCTCTGTGTAACGTTCAAAATATTTTTAAAATGACTTAAGATGATTAATAAAACATTAGTAAAAGATGGAGGGCTACAAAGATGATTAGGGGGTTAGAACATCTCCCTTATGAGGAAAGACTGAGGCACTTGGGTCTTTTTAGTCTGGAGAAAAGAAGACTGAGGGGGGATCTTATTAATGCTATAAATACTTAAAGGGAGGGTGCCAGGGGGATGGGAACTGTCTTTTTTCTGTGGTGCCCAGTGACAGGACAAGAGGTAACGGGCACAAACTTGAACATAGGAAGTTCCATCTTAACATGAGGAGGTACTTCTTTACTTTGAGGGTGGCAGAGCACCGGAACAGGCTGCCCAGAGAGGTTGTGGAGTCTCCCACTTTGGAATCATTCAAAACCCGCCTGGACACCATCCTGTGCAACCTGCTGTAGGAGACCCTGTTGTGGCAGGGGGGTTGGACTAGATGATCTCCAGATGTCCCTTCCAACCCTGACCATTCTGTGATTCTGTGGAACCTCTGCATTTCAAGAGGACTTTGCACTCCAAGTATTGATTTATCCTCTCTAGTCCTACAAAATTTATTTGCAAGTATAGGTATACAAACATAATTTTAAAAAATCTAGGATAACATTAAAAAATTCAGCTGAAACAGCAAACATAAAATCTCTCCTCCCCTCTTACCCTTTCCTCTTCTATATACCAGTGTTGCTCTTTACATATCTTGATTTTCCTAGTATTATTTTTTATGTTGTTGCTCTTGCGTCTTCAGATTGCACTTAGAACAAGTGCATCTTTCATGGATATTAGGGCTCCAGGGGCAGTCAGCATTTCATTCACTTGTGGACTTCAAGTTTTCACTGCTAATGGTGGCGTTGTTCTGCTGTAAAATTACAAGAAAAGTGTGTTTTTTAGAGAGCACCCAAATTTTATAGCTCTTCTGTATCACAGTGATTCTAACACTGTTTTGTCATCTGGATGAGGGGACAGAGTGTATCCGCAGCAAGTTCGCTGATGATACCAAACTGGGTGGGGTGGCTAACACTCCAGAGGGCCGTGCTGCCATCCAGCGTGACCTGGACAGGCTGGAGAGCTGGGCAAAGAACCTAATGAGGTTCAACAAGAGCAAGTACAGGGTCCTGCACCTGGGGAGGAAGAATGCTAGGCACCAGTATAGGTTAGGGGCGGACCTGCTGGGAAGTAGCTCGGAGGAGAAGGATCTGGGGGTCCTCTTAGATGGTAGATTATCCATGAGCCAGCAATGTGCCCTTGTCGCCAAAAACGCCAACGGAATCCTGGGCTGCACAGGGAAGAGTGTGGCCAGTAGGTCGAAGGAGGTCATTCTCCCCCTCTACTCTTCACTGGTGAGGCCACAACTGGAATACTGTGTCCAGTTTTGGGCTCCCCAGTTCAAGAGGGACAGGGAACTGCTGGAGCGAGTCCAGTGAAGGGCAACTAAGATGATTAAGGGCTTGGAGCATCTCCCTTATGAGGAAAGGCTGAGAGAGCTGGGACTCTCTAGCCTGGAGAAGAGAAGGCTGAGGGGAGACCTTATTAATGCTTACAAGTATCTAAAGGGTGGGTTGAAGGAGGATGGAGCCAGGCTCTTTTCAATGGTTCCCAGTGACAAGACAAGGGGCAATGGGCACAAGTTAGAACAGGAAGTTCTGTTCAAATACACGGAAAAACTTTATGGTGAGGGTGACAGAGCACTGGCACAGGCTGCCCAGGGAGGTTGTGGAGTCCCCTTCTCTGGAGATTTTCCAGACCCGCCTGGATGCAGTCCTGAGTAATGTGCTCTAGGCAATCCTGCTTTAGCAGGGGAGTTGGACTAGATGATCTCTAGAGGTCCCTTCCAAATCTGAAAATTCCGTGATTCTGTGATTATTCAAATAACCTACAATAAAAGCTTCTAAGTGACCTGTTTTCAAGAACTCTTCCAGTAGATCCTGCTTCATCTGACTGTCATACTTTTGGACATTATGGAAAAGTGTCAGGGAGGACAGAAAATATTTTAAAATGCAACAAAAATTATGATATTAAACCCACAGCAATTTAAATAATTTATGTGCACAAAAGTTTCCTTGCGCTTAGCATGGATGTTTAATGTTGAAGTATGCTTATTTGAGGACACAGCATAATCATGGTGTAAAAGGAGTACCTGTAATAGTAATTAAAATTTCTTATTTTTGAATAAAGCATGAGAAGAAGGTATTAATGTCGTTCAGTCAAACAACTGGAGGGTGCAGGAGTTTGAATTCTACACCTGCCACTGTCAACATTTCCTTTGTAGTGCCAGGAAAATCATGTAAACTTCACTGCTGGAGTTTTCTGGGATGCATTTCGTATTTAATACTTCATGGGAGTCTCTGAAGTTTAACTTATAAACATTTGCAAAAGTCTACATGATCTTGGGTTTTTAAGTACATGCAAGTGAAAGATCAAATTAAATTTGCATTCCATTTTCTGGGAATTTAGCTTCATCTTTAGATTTTAGGCCATGTGACAAAGTAACTTAAATATCTTAGAGATACACCAGGATTTTGTGCCATACCCTTCACTTGCACCAAGGGTGCCCTCCGTCGTACCAGCTGCAAGCTGTATCGTGTTACTAACTACATTATTTCCTTACATACTGTCAGCTACACAGGTGATGTGTCCTCACCATAGTGATTTTTTTGTTTTGGGATAGGTCTTTCAGAAGTCTTTTTAATTAATTTAAGAATAGAACTTCATTTCTTGATTCAATATTCATATACAAAAAAAGCGAATGTATTTGTATTTGTGAAGAAATTCTCACAAACGTGAGGATATTGTGCAGTAAGCATGTTTGATAATATTTGCCAAGTACAATGGAGACACTTAAAATTGGATAACTATACAAGACATGGAGACACCATGCTCACAAGATTGCGATAGTGTGCAGAAAATCCTTGTTCTCCTGTTAAGCGCCGAAAAAAATAATTGATTCTGCAGAGGGTGTTGTGTGTCCTCCTGATGGTAGACTGGGGAAAAACCTGATGTTCTGCATTTTTGTGGATTTTATTGTTGCAGTATTTCTATGCAGCTAACGCAAAGGGATCTTTACTGGATTCTGGTCTGTTGATGTAATCCACTATGAGTAAGTCTGTATTTTAGAGTTCACAGCTAAATATAGACATAAACACAGCTGAAAAATTTGAACATTTTCTACTTACCTTAACCTCTTGAATAATCACTAGTGTCTAAATGCTGCCTCAATAATCACTTTTCTACTGAAGCTATGCAAGGTACATTAATCAATATTCCATTTTGATCACATATAGGTGATATATGAACTGTTCTTGTGTCATATAGAAAAAAGTCTGTTGTATATATTCACCTGTGATTGGAGCAAGTGGATATTGAAACAACATTTTAGGTCAGATTGAGACCTAATCTCGAATCTACTACTGCTTCAGCTGAAGTGAGATGAGCGAACTAAAAAGAAAAAAGAAAAAAGTATTTTTTCATAGGTCTTTGGCAGTGCATCGGCTTTACTTGAATTCTGTGAGTTTTTTTATAACAATTTCAAATTTGGAGTGATGTGTTAGTGATGTGATATGGTTTTGTCTCCAGAAAATAATGTTAGTTAATTGTAATTGCCATGAAAATGTCTGGAAAAAGTACACTGAAATCTAAGGAATGCAACAGTGTGGAGATAAGATAGGAAATAGAGTTTATCATACAGACTTATTCACTGAGTTGCGGTGTTTTATTTCTGTCTCTTGCCTATCTGTATTTTTTTCCTTCTCCTGCTTCAGTTTTCTCCCCTGACAAGAAAGCGCTGCAAAATAATAGAATATCCTCATTAAATCATGTGTCATGCATCCCTCATGTAATGTAAAATTTAAACTATGGCAATAGAGTGGAATATTTCATTATCTCCATGTACCTAAATAATACATTTCAGAAACTTTCATTTCTGTCCTGGTTACTTTTTATGGGGAGGAATCTCATTCTGTTGCATAACAAAAGCACTTCATTCTAAGTTCAACATCTTTCCCTGCTCATATCACTAGCTAAAAACAAGTAACTTATATTTGTTTCAGTTTTTCCAATGATTTTGCACTAACAGCCATTGGTGGCTTTTTTAATTTTCTGGAAGAGAATGTGCTACTTTAAGTTATATAATGAAAACCAAGAGACAGCAACAGGTTCTCAGGCCAATATATTAATTTCAGATTTTTCTCAGCACTGCACTGCATTAGTCTATGTACTGAGCAGATCTAGAAAGAAAATTTTATTTTCTATTATTTTGACAGTTTTTGTACTTAATCACTTCTATGAAGCGTATTTTTAGAGTGTACTTTAGCAAAGACTGAAGTGGATACAGTGAAAAAAATAAGAAAATGCTACAATGAGTAATTTTAATGCACTTTATACTGATTGCAAATTGACTAATGCCAGCATGAAACTGATACAGTCATAGTAGGGACCTTTGCATATGGACCATATAGCCAGACTTTGCCTGTACTCAAAACACATCGGGATGTCCAGTTTAGAAGCATTACTGAACTGGAAGAAGAGGTTTACGAGAGCAGCTGTGAGGAAGGATACTGTCAATATCACAGAAGTCTGTAGTAACTCTGCCGTGGAAGCATAGCCTCCATTTCACCTGATTGTATTTTCTGTCTATGATATACTTTGTGCTGATTAGCTGCACTTTCTGCTGCAGGGCTGCTCCATTTTATTTGTGGTATATAACCATGTATAATAAATAAGGCAGTTTGAAAACTTAACCAGGAATGTTACTACATTTATACAGCTGTCCATGTATTTTGAAGGATTAATTATGGTTCTATAGTTAATGGTAAATCCTATTTTTTTTTTCCTTTGAAACAGAAAATTTAACTTTGTTGCTTGTATAAAGGAAAACAAAAATCTCAGGTTTTCCTAGCATTCTCTCAGGAAAGCTAAATTTCTCTGACTATCTAGAAGCACCCAAATACTGTAAAATAATATTTCAAATATGTACATACCGGGTCTCATTTTTTTCCAACTCTGTACAAGGAATAAGGTACTAGTATAATCTTTTTCAGTTTCTTTGTAGCTATATGATTTGCTAACTAAAAACGACTAAAACCAGCTAGTTAAAGATTGCTTTCCGTGAATCGTTATTGATCTTGATTGGTCAATAGAGATTGGTTTTGCTCTGGTGGTTTAACTATTTTAAGTTATATATGCAGAAATAATTTGTTAAAACAGGATTACAATATCTACTGCTGTCCTCAGTAAATCTAATACAATTAAATAGGTATATATTTTGTCATGAAAAGCTCTTACAGTATTCCTCCCAAGCACCCCTATATTCCTTCTCTAAACCATCTTTCTATATGTTGATGAGAATTTTGGTTTCTAGTGAAGTAGTTGGAAAAAGGAGCTTTATATTTGAACTCTAGTCATGAACATATGCTCACTCAGGAACTGAGACGGAGATAATATAGACTTTTAGATAATAGCAGTGAACTTTAGATAAACATCATTTGTAGAATGGAAATTTAGTGTTTTACACATAAACCCCACAGGTGCCTGTTAGGGCTGACCATGACTGATGGGTTATCACCTAATTAAAAAGTTTTGAACACAATCTTAGGTCTTGTGTAATATTTCTAACTGTTAAATACAAGATGGAACACGCTGTCCTAAACAACTCTGAGACACTGACACTGGGATCACTGTGCATAATTCCGGACATACGTTTTTAGCAAATCTAGATTTCAGAAAAGCAATAAAAGGAGGTTAAAAAATCCAGAAGAGAATAGTGAACAGAAATGGAAATATGTCCATTTGGTTTAGTTAGTTGAAAGGAGACAGATTAGCAGCATGTACTTGTATTAATTACTTAAACAGCAAGAAGGAAAGAGATTTATTTAGGAGATTAAAAAAAAATCCTGAAGTGTGAGGTAATCAATAGAAGGTTTTGACTGAATGCCTATGCAAATTTCTTAATTTACCACATCGTGGAACGAACCACATAGGAAATTGTATGAGCCTTAAAAAAATAAAAAACTTCTGAAATTAGATTGAGAAAACTCTAGAAAGTGTACTGTGGGGAAAGATCCTTCATTGTCATGGAAACAAACTAGATGATCTAATAAATGTTTTCCATCTCTAGCGATGTGCTATTTCTGCCATTTATTTTCAGGTGAAGTTAGAAAAGGGAGGCATTTTTGATTATTTTTACTGTCTGGCGATACAGTATAGTATCCTAACAGCTGAGATTTCAGTACTATCTCTGGAAGCTTATCTTTCATTAAGATTAAGTAGGAATTATTGTTTACAGTAGATGAATGCCTAATTAAAACTCATGGACTAACTAGTTTTATTAAGAGAGCAAATACTACTGCAACTATCTCTGTTGTTTTCTGCATCATGTGACCATCACTTCTAGTCTATTTTGCTAATTCTAGTGTCTTTCAGACCAATGCAAAGCAAGTCAAATAACTGAAATTAAAATTAATTAATTTTATTTATTCTTTATCTAAATTATCTCTTTGACGAGAAAGACCTTGTTTTCAGAAAAACGATTGGACGTGTTTGTATGTTACCTTTCACACAAGTTTTTATAAAGGAAATTATTTGCTTTGAAGAATCTCTAAAGTATAATCACAGATAAAATATGTGCTTCTTCCCATAAGGTTACAAATTAATTTGACCTACCACTGATGTAACAGCCTTTTTTCCGAAGAGGTAGCTGTCACCTGCTCACATGAGAAGTTTGTAGTTAAAACATCATCAGAAGTTGTTTGCTTAAATTCCAATTCTATATTTAGTCTTTCTTTATAAGACTTAATATCTTAATAGTATCTATATAAAGAAATAGCAAAAAAAAAAACCCAGGGGCAGAATGTATAGATTCTGAAGGCATTTTAAATGCTTGCTGCACTTATCTGCAGTTTCTAAGTTTTCAGCAGAAAGGTTTTACCCTTTGTATTGCTAAAATAGCTTTCAGTTACATAAACTTTTAAAGTCAGAGTGCATTTACAAACACATGAAATGGAGCTTGTATTAAAAGTACAAAATCTAGAAGGAATATTTCAAAAGCTACCACTGAGCGTAAGAGGCTGGTATCAGGCACCGAGAACATTATAGGCTGCAGAAGGAAATGAGACCTTTGCCCGGCGCTGTCTCACCCGGCTTCAGATACCGATCAAAGCACCATAGGCTTCCTGTGAAATCGGTGGAGAGACAGAGACGTTTTAGGGCAGAAACGAGCTGACGTGTTTTAGTAAATGTATTGCTGAGCAGAAAAGGTGAGGTGGTAGTAACTTCCTCTTTTTGAGGAGCTAGCATCTACGGAGGGATGTGAGTGCAGAGGCTGTAATTACTACTACTCCCTGAAAATTTCCTGTATCCCACCTTGATGCCCCTGGCTCACATTGCCTGCCTAACATTTCACATGCTGAAGATAATTAACCAGTTAGTGGTAGTTACAATGAAACTCAAAGTATTCTGAGAAAAGAAGTTTGAGACAAATACTAATTACCTCAGGTGAATATGACTATTAGATGCATACGGATTTTGAACCAGTTGTCGAAACGAGGTCGATGTATTCTTGTTACAGTGATTTGAGTGGTTGTTTTGGCATTATAATGTGTGGAAATATTTAATGATGATATAACTTCTAAAGAAAACAGAAGGTGCCAAAGAATAAATATTTGTTTATAGGATTAATAATTTATTTTTCCTTAGGCAAAGGCAGTTCCTTCTACTTAGATTGTAAGAAGGCTGATATATTGAAAATAAGTAATTTCTCAAATAGTATGAGAGAGAAATGTTATCTTTTTCTTTCCCTTATTAGTTGAGATGTAGTGTTTATGTAAAAAAAGTCTTGTTCTTTCATCTAGCTACTATGGCTGTTGATAGGAGGAACAGTGCTGCTTAGAGAATAAACACAAAAATTTTATTATGTAAAAATTAAATGAAATAAGTAGTATAAGATTAATGAAATTCAAATTACCACAGCCTGCATCTGTGAAAACTAAAACTTTGACTGAGGCTACTAAAATAAATCTACTGAAATACAAAAAAAATCTTTGAACCCTCTTTTAAGCGGGGGTCCAAGCCTGCAGCAATATTTGCTTATCCTTGTATGCTTTGAGAGCAGTGGAACTTTTCAGATGGTAAATTTTTCAGACAGTTCGCTGCAGATACAATTTAATGTGGTTTGCAAAAATGAGCTCTGTACTGTATCATTCGCCATAGAAGCAGCTTATTTCAAACTATGCTAATTATCGATATACTGCTCTCAGACTTAGTTATTTTTTCAAACTCCTTCACTGTTTAATTTAAGTATAACACCATTCAAGTTCCTGCACTTTACAAAGATAGTATGATTTCGAAAGTGAAGAGAGAATATCAAATATAACCTTACACAAAAAATTCTCAGAAAATATTGCAGACTGATAAAAAAATCTTCATGCTCCCAAAGAGGGTACCTTTTAATATAATATATATCAACGTATTCAAATTTCACTTAAATCTGTTCCATATTCATATTAGTCTAATGAAAACTCCAGTGCTGCCTGCCTTTTTTTCCCTTATGGCTGTCAACATCAGCTGTTGCAGCCAAGCCACTGAAATGAAAAGGAATCAGCACAAAATATAGCCACATTTTCCAGAATATGAATTTAGGCTTTGTGCACCAAACGAAAAGTAAGACTACTAATTCATTAAAAGTAATAAGCAAGGCTTGTCAGATATTTATTTTCTAATAAGATGGTTATATTGATTCTGATGGTGTTTAAAGAAAAGCCACAGGAGAAAAATTTAATATAAATGTTTAAAATTAAAATTAGATTTATCATTAGCTGTTTATTTCTGTTCTAACTTTGTCTCTTGTGCTAGAGTCTCCAGAACTTTCTTGTTTCATAATTATTTTTTCTTAAAGTAGAAGCCACATAAAATTTCACTGAATATCTCTGAAATACTGTACAGAGACAATCACAATTAATTCATTCAAGTAAAAATCATAACTTTGCCAAATGCTTCAGGACACATATCCAACTGCACTGTCAGTCTGACTGGTTCCAGATAAGTTTTCTATTCAGTCACCCAGAGATGCAGTCAGACTATAAATTATTTTAAAAATCCACCAAGGATATTTTTCGGTATGTGTATATATATTTATGTATACATATATATACACACACATTTTAAAATAAATTTAATAATTAACACAAATTTATGGCTGTCCTAAATAAGAATTACTCTTTTTGTTTATTTGGCTTACATTTTGAAAAATAAATCTGTGTGCATCTTGTAAATTAAACATTTCATAGAAATCTGTGGATACGTACTTAGGTAGCTGATAGGTCTTGGACACCCATATTTTTATGACTAAATTTACAAACTGCTTGCAGTTCTGAGAAGATCCTGCCAGTTTTGTGGAACTGAACATCTTGTCACCTAACAAACGTCAAGTACGGTATGGGATTCCCAAGCGAGGCACTCTTTGATACAGTAGGTGTGCTCAGAGACGCACAGGACAAGCAGAGAGCCCTGAGGCCAGCACAAGACACACTGACTGTGGACACACTCAGAAACACAGCTAAGTTATGAGAATACACAGCCGTGGCCTGGGATCTTTTGTCCTTCTGTTGGTGAAAGCATAAGGACCTCCTCGAAGGTGACTAGAGTGAAAGATGCATAGAAAAAAAGGGAAGTATTGTGAATGTCAAAGGCTCAAAATTGGATCACAGAGACACCAAGCAGAGCACTCCGGGTAGTAGCCACTACTCCCTGGAGGCACCCAGGAGGTGGGAGATGCTCCAATCAGAGATGCAGTTGAGTCAGTGGAAACAGGAGATGAGGGAGTGAGAGTAGATCCCCCAGATGCCAAAATACCCAAAGGATTTTCTTTGCTAGTGACATGGATGGCCTGCTTCACCATGGCTGAGAACTTGGTGAAGTCTTAGAGGAGGGCCACCTGTTTGCTGACATAAGTGTCCTAGATATGGTTGGACTTGATGATCTTAAATGCCTTCCAACCTAAACAATTCTGTGATTCTATATACTGCTTAGAAACATATGGATCAAATTCTCAGATTCCTAAATCTTCTCATTTGCTATCTAAGAAGTGTTAATGATTAACTTAGTGTTTTGTTTCCCACCTCATGAGCTACTTAGGAGGCAATTGTCATTGTCCCCATACCTAAGTTCTTGTAAGGAAGCAAGTTTATCTTGCCTTCTCATCTTTGACTCTGCACCACTCACTTTGCCTGCTCCTATTTTCTGATTTTAAGATTTTGTTGATTAGAAGGTGGGCAAACAGTTACACATATTTTTCTCTTATATGTGTTGTGGATAGTTATTTATGCACATATGTAATAAAATCTGGCAGCAGCACTTTTAAAAATATAGTCATTAGCTCTTAGTAAGAAACAAGTAAACTTTTTATTTTAGTTCATTTCCTGCAAATGTAAAGCTTACAAAATTTCAAGCAACAAAATAAGTATTAAAAACAGTATGCTGTAGAAAAATCCTATAAAATTGGAGAAAATAAAGGCATCTTTATAAATTAATTGAAAGCATGTATAATTAATAATTTATCCATTATTTTGTTTTATTTTGATACATTGTTTTATGTCTTTTACATGAAATGTTGAGATTTTGATAACTGCAGTTATCAAATCTTCTTAGCTGCTGATATGTACTGCATAAAATTTACTTGCTTAGCACATTAAGCAAGGTGTTGTAGACATTTTTTTGTGGAAAGATACAATAATACAAAATATGCCAGGTCTCTACTGATGGAAAGATTAAAGGAAGAAATAGTACAGAGAAAAGTATTGTCCAGCTTTTTGAGCAAATGGGGTGAGTGTTGTATCTTAAAAGTATCAACAGATCACAGTCATAACTTGAGGGCAATTTGTTCTGTTCACTCTTGCTCCCTCTCTGCTATTCAAAGGAGCTCAAAGGGATCCTAAACTACCAGTGGAGTCTTCTTCTAGGGATTCTGATGTCACCAGGGAAGTATAAAGATACCTGTTAGACTTCAGTCTACAATACTAATACTTTCTGTGTTATCAGCAGTTTTTTTCCTGGTTTTCAGCTCTAGGTGGTAGTATCGTAAGTTAAGGCTCTGGCAAGAAAAATATGAAGCTATCTTGCTTCTGTTTTCCTCTGTTTAGTGGGTTAGCAGTCAAGGCCAGGGCAATGGTGGCATGGAGAAAGGTTAGAGTGCTTTGACATCCCATAGCATGAGATTGGTCTTGAAAACCTGAAAAGCAGGGTTTGTTGTCAGAGGCGGTATGAGAGAGGCAGGACTGATTCAAATACTTTCATCGTAAGGAAATTGTGTATATCTGAAATGCATTTTTCAAACTGTAATCAAACATGTTTTTGGGTTTTGATGCAGTGCTGTGGTTTGGGCCAGACACCACTGAAACGAATGACAGATGCTCTCCCCTTACCTCTCCCTTCAGGGAGAGAAGGATGAGAGAGAAAGAGACTTATGAGCTTAAAAGAAACTAAACTACTTTAATGAAATATTATTTATAAAAGGAAAATATAATAATATATATATAAAATAATGAAAAAAATGAAATATATATCCAAAATATACAAAACCAGTATCAAGCTCCCAGGATGACAATCACATCACTGTCAGGCACTGGGCAAGTCCCAGACTGGACTCAGCGATGGACAGGAACTGGATTCCACATTTGAAAGGCATAGATTGGGATCAAAGGCAGACGAACCGACAGAGTCCTCCTTGGATGCCGACCATTGAAGAAAGAGAGCTGACACTTTGATCCCTCAGCTTTTATACTGAGCATGAGGCAGATGGGATGGAATACCCTGTTGGTCAGTTTTGGGTCACCTGTCCTGTCCGCTCCTCCCCACAGGTGCAACCCCTCTACGCTTTTCTGCTTCTGACTCTCCAATGGGGCAAATAACGAAGTTAGCTGCCCTTGGGTGTTAGAGCAAGAAGAACAAGCAAGAACCTCTCTGCATACCATTCCTTGGTATTAATTATAAACATCAGGCCTTATCTCTACTAGAAGCTGACAGTGTCTGAAAAATATGCTGTTTATTTCAGAGAGTTCCGTTAGTTAGAAGAGACTTAACTGAAAAGTAAAATTACTGAAAAGAAAATTGGTTCTGTTTTACCTCAGACCAGGACACGCAGTAATCTTTGACATTTTTTCTGTATGCTAGAAGTAGTGCAGGAGTGCATGCTGTTATTATCAATTACGTATTAATTAGCCATTTGTCCATAGATTACAGGTGACAAGGTAAGCATTGGCAATGACAATGACATATCACACAAACTTTTTCTTTTATATAAAAAAGCCCTATGTTCTCTATTTTCACTATTAGGAGCTTAATTTCTAAATTAGAAAGAAACTATGTCTTGACATTTTGTCTAAACCTCTCTGAAGATTTAATTGTAAACATAAGTAAAGTGAAAAGTTTCCATGCAACTCTCAGTTTTAAATGATTTATGGCCCAGTGTAAAAACTTATTTTACTATTACTTTTTCATCCATAAATAGATTATTAATTGTTAATTACTTAATGCATAAGTAGATTATTATTATATAAGCTTGCAGAGCACTACTGTATTTATTGTAGTCTTGTACAGTACTGTAGCTTGAGGTGATCAAAGCCTGGCAGAAATAGTTGCTTACGAGTCATGGAGGACAATAATAACGTAGATCTTCTTCCAACACAGTGTACAGTGGGAAGTGATTAAATGATGTCCAGCTAGTCTCAGAGCAGTGGAATCAGTATAGTCAACCTGACGGATGGGAAAGAATGAGTTAATGAAAGGGGGTAAAAGAGGCAGGGAAAAATCAGAAGGTTCTTTCCTGTGGCTTTGTCTTAGGAAGAACCCTATCTGTGGATATCATAAGCGAAGGGTGAAAAATCTGTCACCTTCTCAGCTGCGCGTGACTGATTATCATTATATCATGGTTATTGTGTTATGATATTACAGTTATTGTCATTAAATCTCATATGTGAGAAAAGAGAAAGAACTGATAACGCTCAAGCAGGACTGGAGGTGAGGTGCAGTTTGGAGCAGGAACACGAGTATCTGAAAAATCGATTGTGCTGCTAACATTTCATGAACTGCTCACGTGAGTGTTGTAGTCCCAAAGTTGACTCATGACAGAGATAAAATGGTTGGACAATTAGTTGGGGAGAAAAGTAATACAAGAAGAGTAAGTATCAAATGGGTGAGTTCCTAATGGCTTGACGAGTCAGTACCTTTTTTTTGTTGTGTGTAGACTTGTATTTCATGACTTAGTCTTTCATTCAGACAAAATTCTGTCTTTCAGAAAGGTGTGAAAATAAATCAAACATGACCAGAGTTCCCCACGTGGGAGATAAGTGTGAAGAACATTAGTGAGATCATTAACTGTATCCATTTTTAGGTTCAGGTTTCCAAAGGCATTTTCACTCCTGGGAAGAGATTAAGAAAGTTGCACAGGGGGCCTTCAAAGTCTGGAAAACCTGCCTTAAAGTTTAAGAGGCTAAAGATGCAGTATATTTAGAGAAGGAGATATGTTTACTTGATGATGGTTGATAGGTTCCTGCTCCCTGAAAAGTTTTCTTAGGTGCAACAAAATCCATTAGCTGAAAGGGAAGCAACATCTCAGACTAGAAATGGGTAGAAGTTTTGTTCTAGAATTGCAGAACTTTACATCAAAAGACTCTACATCACAATTGAATGTTTTTCAGAAGCTTATTTTTCTACTCAAATGTAATTTTTTGTCTTGATGTAAGAAATCTGGTCCTTGTAATCTGGGAGACTGTATGGGTTGTGTCGTGGTTTGAGTTGGGATAGTGTTAACTTTTTTACTAGCAGCTGGTATAGTGGTATGTTTTGGATTTGGGATGAGAAATACTTTTGATAGCACACTGATGTTTTTAGTTGTCGCTAGGTGGTCAAGGCCTTTTCTGCTCCTCGTATTGCCCTGCCAGCAAGTAGTGTGCACAAGAAGTTGGGAAGGGATACAGCCAGCACAGCTGACCCCAACTGACCAAAGGGATGTCCCATACCATGTGGTGTCATGCTCAGTATATAAAGCTGGTGGAAGAAGAAGGAAGGGAGGGACGTTTGGCGTTATGGTGTTTGTCTTTCCAAGTAACCATTACGCGTGATGGAGCCCTGTTTCCATGGGGGTGGCTGAACACTTGCCTGCCCATGGGAAGCAGTGAATGAATTCCTTGTTTTGCTTTGCTTGTGTGCACGGTTTTTGCTCTACCTATTAAACTGTCTGTATCTTAACCCATGGGGTTTTTCTCACTTTTACTCTTCCAATTCTCTCCCCCATCTCAGCTGAGGGGAGTGAGAGAGCGGCTGCATGGTTCTAGCTGCCAGCTGGAGTTAAACCATGACAGTTGATAAGAATAATTCCTTAAGAATTTAATTTATAAACTAACTAAAGGCCAAGTGGAGGATAAAATTCTATAAAGAAAGCCATATCCTCAAAGATTTGAGACAAAGGCAGATAAGGAATGTTGTAAAAGTAAGGAAGTGACTGTCCAGGTGGAGATAAAACTATGTTATGTAGGAAGAGAGTGGAAATGTGCACAGAAGGAATGTGGTCTGCTTATGGACACGCAGCAGGTGAAAGCTGTGAAGATGTTAGGCATCAGGGTCATTTGATAGATCTTTTTTTTTCCCAGATATTCGCACATGAAATGGTCTTTATGTTTAGTTCTTGTGAACATAATATTCTTCCAATTTTATTGTTTTACCTATATAGAAGAACTGATATGCATTTATCAACAATAATATGAAAAAGCAGCAATATTAATTGGGCACAAGCAGGTGAACATAATTTCACTTTTGAAGCAAGCTTTCTGAAGTCACTTTAACCATTCATCTTGCTAATAAAATACTATACACAATGATGTTATTTATTTTATTCTTTTTCCTTAGACATTTTGTTTTGCATCATGTTCTTCTTTCCCAATAAAACAGGTTACTGAGTTTCAGAAAATTTTACATTTTGTGGCTGCAGTCAATCAAGAAGCGATATTTTAATTCAAGTAAATTTTCCATAGCAGCCATTTCAAGGAATATTGACTTTAGCATTAATTTTGTTTTAAAACAAGCTTTAAGGGCTTAGCTCTCTTACCTGATAATATAACTTTAAATCTAGTTTTTTTACTTAAATATGTGCTACTGTATGTTTTGTGTTGTATGTATTGCATGCCTTATGTTCAATTTTAGCAGTCCAAATGAGTAGAGGGAGGATACGATTTCTGTGCATTTTAAGGAGCTTGCCCAGATGGTGGGTGTTGTCGATTCACCACTCCAGCCACAGGTAGCATTTTTCTATGGCCCTCATCAAAATATTTATGATGATTCTCATCAATTTATCTGTATGCTTATCAATTCATGTCATAAATGCTGAGACTAAATGGGCTAAATAATATATATTGTTCAGAAAATATTCATATTTCAATCAACAGTTTTCATTACAATCCATCGTAATTTTTCAAAATCATTTCAATTCTAAGAGTGTTGTTATTAGAGGAGCACACCTCATCATTTAGTTTCCAGTTCCATGTATTAGGTCTTCTTACTCTTTTTCCTAAATCAAGAAGGTACCAATTAGGAAATTTATTTCCCATTTGATAAGCTAAATATACTGTGTTGAGTCTTTTTTAAGTGACATATTCCCAGCAACTGAACCATACCTATCTATACTTCCCAGAGTTCAATCATTAGACCTGGACATGATCTTCAGAGGCACTTGCAATATAACTTTAAAGCAATAATGGAGGTAATACAACTTCTGTAACGAATTCCATTTCCTCGGTTCCTAATTTATACATTCAAGGATTATATTAGCCCCTTTGCTCAGATTCTTTCTCAAAAATTGAAGTGACCACTTTTCAGTGTGGAGTCTTCCATCCTAATGGTATTGCTTACCTGTTTTTTTCCTAGCTGTTAAGATTTACATCTGTTGCTGCTGTGCTGCAGCGTGATTTTTGAAGTTATCCCTTTCCTTTAGTTGTTCAGTCAGTGTCATCGTGACAAGTTCATGCTTACTTGGGAGATACGTAAATATCAATGTGTGAATAACTATTGGCACAACACCCCCAGTGCTTCAGGATCTTGAAATCACTGTTAACGCATCACCTTGCTCTTTGTGTAGACCTTTTGAAGCTACTGGGTACAAATTTATAAACTCTGTATCAGTTAAAAATGTGAACCATTCATTACTAAAAGTAGAGATTTCCTTAGCTACTGACGGAATAGGAAATATTTACGATCGTCACCACCTAATATCAATATATCATCTGACTGACTTCCCAACCACAGGAGGACAATACTTACTGTTTCTGTCTCGCAACTGAAAATTTTCCATTTCATAACAGTCCCATATAATTGTTAGAATCCATGTGCTTTTAATATACTTGCAGAAATACTTCATGCATTTTTTGTTCTCATCTCATCTGACAAGGGATTTTCTTTATACATTTTTTTGTCCCATTACTAGATTTCTGTTAACATCTAGCTTTATGTTAATTATTCTCAGCTTCTTCTTTTTTGCACTTGTTATATTTGTGTAACTGCTTTCACTTATTGCTGATGTAAAGGATAGCTGCTAAAATGTTCTGAAGAGTATTCAATCAGAATTTCCACTTTTCAGTTCACATTTTTTTCTCTCATATGATTCGGATCCTGATTTGGAATACTTTTCAGCTTTGGGGCACAGATTACTTTAAAACCCATTGTATGTATATTACAGGCTTGGACTTGACTGTGAACCATGGAACAAATTCGAAGTAACTGTGATCGTTTCCACCTAGGATGTTTACTAAGTTTTATTTCCAGTTCCTCATCCTCCCAGGATGAGGACTGTAAAGGTTGTGTTGTGTTGATGAAATAATTTTTTTCCCCTGTTGAAAGCTATCTTTCTAAAAAATTCTAGGGACATTTTGGCGTGATAGCCTGAGATTCCCAGTATGTAGCATATATGCTTATACTAATGTCTCCCCATTATGAAAAAGCTTTTCTTTTGTTACACTATAGATGAGTCTTAATGAATTTGTCATTTACTCAGCTAGCATGACTAGATGCTCTCTGTCTAGTCAACAGAGCATCTAGCTCAACAACTGTAATCTGGAAGTGGTACAGATTGATCCCCTGTCACATAACACTAGATGATGCTCATGGGTGGCTGGGAAATTATAGCAAGCTTGTAGTCTGTCTTTTGTATTTATATGTTAAAACATTGATTTCAAAATATTTGAGATAATTTCACTGAAAGTTCTTCAGTGAACAGAAGGTAGGTAAAGGAACTAAAGGGAACTCATTTGGTAAAGTGAATTATCTGCCCCCCATTTAGTGACATGAATTGTATGAAGAAATGAGTCTTTACAGCTGGTGCATTTATGTTCTATAAATCCACAGCTAGACAAAAGTTCACTTCCAAAATGTGTTCAATAATGTCTTCAAGAATAGTCATTAGTTTTTCATGTTCTGAAGTCATCTATAACCTGCAAAGGTGTTGTGTGGCAGTGTCATTAATTCTGATATGTGTTATTACCAGTGGCAGAAGCCCATCGGGCAATAATTACATCTTGTATCTTGACTTTAGAAGGCAGTATGGCATCCAGTACTGTAGCTAGTTCTTGCATATTTTTTTTTTTAAGTTTGCATTACATTCTATCAACAGATATCATCAAAGACCATATCTATCTCTTGGATATTTACAGTTCTCTCTATGGACATGTTTGTTGGGACTGGGTAGCCATTAAAACAAGTACATCCTGTGGTTTACTCCATTCCAGTGGGCAAGATATGGGTACATTCTTGGGCAGTTTTCTTCACTGACATCTTGGATAACCTTGTCTGACAGTTTAGAGACTTTCAAAAGACCTCGCCTATACTTTTGTGCTAGTGAGAAACCCATCCCCTTCTTTGAAATTCAACTTGGTGGATTAAAATGCAACTGCAAGCAGCATTTGAATCTCCAAAACTTTATTCCTTTGCACAATTATTACTCAAAGCTGCCTTCTCATAGCCATAATAATATCTGTCAGATATTTTGCAAGATTGGGGTTCCTAGTAGTTTACTACTCACTACAGGACATATAGATGAAGTGTCCCTTAGGTCACTTCCCTAGTGTTTGCACACTTTCAGGTCAAACAACCTATTTTTCTTTCTGTCCTTTTCCTTTAGGCTCCTGCCTACTCAGGAAAAAAAAAAACAAAACAACAAAGCAACAGCCCCCCAACCTTTTCATGCCCTTAATGTGAAAAAGAATCCTTTTTTTGAGAGAGAGAGAGAGAACAAAGATCTTTAAAAACTAAAATGTAATGTTTGTACCCTACAGGGAAAAGTGCAAAGGTGATTCCATTTAAAGGTTTTTCAAATGAATGAGATCATGTAATAAAACTTACTAGAACACATAAATTCTTAGTGTATAAAGAGCTCAGCCAAGCAGGGCTATGGTCCCTTTTATTTGAGGCACATTCAGCGTTTCAGTCTATAGAACAGTTCTTCGTAGCTGAATTCTCTCATTTGCTAAATATGGTTGCTCTGACTTACTGTCTTATTTCTGATTTGAGGAAAGCTGTGTTACAGTTTTTGTTTAGATGAGAACCCTTTGGCTCTTCTTGGCTGGGTTGTGCTGCTAATTAACATCTTACTTTCAGAATTGTGTAAAGGTTCTTAAAAGAGATCATATATGCTCAAACAGAGGATAGGGTAAAAGGTGCTAGAATTGAGTCCAATCCTTTACACTGCAGTTAAGGATGCAAGTAGATACTTTTGAGGGGTCTACAAAATACTGTTTACTACAAAGCACTGTGGTTTTGGTGTTGTTTTTTTTTTTTTGGGGGGGGGGGGTGTTTGAATTTTTTTCTTTTCTTTTTACACTTAAAGAAGTGAGACCTATACTCTGAGATTTCAGGAAAAGGGAAGTAATGACCAAGGGGTTTACCAGTATCTTATAGTATTGCAAAAGGAGTAACACCCATAGTTAAGAATGGCAAATGACCTTAAAAAGTAGACCAGACTTTATACTCCAGAGAAAGACAAAAAACATGTCCCTTCCAATCTGACATAACTAAAGTTCGTTGTTGACTTCAATTGCATCAATTAGTCTATCTATGAAAGGGTAAGGAAGATGCAACAATAAGACAGCTGAGATTTTTTTCATACCATCTGGAGCATGCTTGTCCTCCTCTCAGAAATCTGTTGCTAGATAGAGCCAAATTCTCACACATCAGTGAAAACTAAAGTCTAGCAAACGTAAAATCAAATCATGCTTCTGGAAAAAGAAGAATGTACATGTGAGCACTGAAAGTCACAAAGCACTGGACTTGTTAAATAAGATGGTGGAACAAGCACGATCCAAGCCTGTTTTTCAACATTTCCTTATGTGTGGAAGATAAATAGACTTCTCTGTCTCTATCATGGTCAGATGACGCCTTGTTTAAAATTACAGTTTCTGTTGTAAAACAATGTAGGTTTCATGCCTCTGCTACTGTTTGGAACACAATCCCAGAAAAGTACTTCATAGATGATTAGATAAATTTTCATTTTTTAGTCTTAGTTTATTCATGACTGATTTGTATCTATCTGTCTCATCTTGTTACAGCATTATCCTGTAGCTTAAGTTGTTCTTTCCATGTTTGTCCCTAGTTACATACATAGAGTCATAATATTCTTCTCTCTGGACTTTCATTTTGCATAGCTAGATAAGCCAAACTATTTTCGTATTACTTTTTAGTGAAATTCTCCATTCTCCTAGTCATTGCAGTAGGTCTTCTATGGGATTTACTTTTTTTTGAAGATAAGTGACCAAAAGTGCACAAGCTAGTCTAAATGGAGTCTTACTGTGTCTCCTACAATGACACCAATACTTCTTTCTGTTGCTGAAAGTAAGTTTTTGATTAGTCTTAGAATCACAATTGCCTTTTTCACCATATCACACCTTTGTATTGTACTACAGTCATGCTGTGATCGGCCACTGCATGTATCCTGCGTTTGATTTAGAAACATCTCCCTTGCCTTCTCTAACAGCTTCAGTCAAGGACCACATAGTTTGCAGCAGAAGTTTTTGCGGTTAAGCAAGATTCCATATTTTAATAGCAAATTTTCCCATTTCTCTTATTGCGTTTGATTCTGTATGTCTGGAAACTCTCAAATTCAGCTGATGAACGTGGATGGTTCTGGACTGCACATTTCTGTGTTTACTTTCTGCTGTACACTGTATAACTTTATAAAACAACACTTGTGCAGCCAACTTTTAGGAGTAAGACAAAGCAAAACTGTATTTAAAGGATTCAGTTCAGGTTGATTGTAAAATCATAGGGATTTTTTCTTTTTCTTTTTTTTTTTCACCAGTAATGGATGTTGTAAATTTCCATTTCAGATTCTTTAGGATTCAGGTTTTCTACTTTTTCTCTGTAACTGTGTCCTGGTTCCGGCAAGGATGGGGTTAATTTCCCCAAGGAGCCGGCAGGGGAGGCAGGTATTCCCTACCACGTGACCCATGCCCCGCTATAAAAGGCGCTAGCCGGGGAGAGGGAGTCAGTCGCCACTCCGGGGCGGGTTGCGGCGGTGCGGGTCCGGTCGGTGCGCGTCCGGTCGGTGCGCTGCGCGTCGGTACTGTAATCGCGTTCTTATATTCCTTTACCGGTGTTATTGTTTTTTCTTTCTTCTTCCCTTTGTCTGTTCTGTTAAATTATAATATTTCAATCCACGAGTTTTGCCCTTTTCTGCTGATTTTTCCCGCGGCTGTGGGAGTCGAGCGAGCGGCTGCGGGGTTCTCTGTTGCTGGCTGAGGCCAAACCACGACAAACTGAAAGACTAGAAACTTACCTTATTAAAAAATGGTGTATTTGCTTTTAAGATGAGAGCTGAGATTCCTTTTTTCTGCTTAATGTGTAGATTATGTAAGTAAGATTCAGCTTGCATGAGTTTCCATAAGAAGCAATGAATCCATCACTTAATGGAGGGTAAAGTGTGGTCAACTACACAGAACTCACCATCTCCTACTTCAGTGGCAAAGATTTACTAGCCACCCCATTGGAAAGCAAGCATATCATTGAAAGAAAATGGCTATTTTAGCTATATAGTTGCACTTATAACTGTGCACCTAGTCTAATGGTATAGACTATGATATATAATGGTAATGAAAAAGTCTGGTTCCTTGTGCCTGTTGATGCACCTCCTTTGTATTTTCTTTTCCCACCTTATTGACTTTTTTGTGATGTAAGCGAGGCCATACAGGTTAGATTTGAGTACCTCAGTGTCCTATCTCTGACAGTGATGAGCAACAGAGGTTTAGGGAGGAGTATGAACAGCAGTGAAAGTGTAGAACATGTTAGCTGTCAAGAAATCTAAGTTCAGGGACTTCTTGAGGCATTGTTATAGCTGGATTGTCTCTGGTAGCCCTGTCCTCCCATTTTATAATAATGTTTTGGCATCCACAGGCTACTATTGCAACACATGAATTATATCCTTTGTGGAAAAAAGTGTTTTCTTTTTTGTTTCTTTTAAAATTTTCAATCTTACAGTTTTATCAGGTACATGCAGTTTTGTGAGATACAGTGAGTGAGTAATTGTTTCCTGTTTTTTTTTCTTTTCACACATGATTTTGTGAACTGAGATCTTCTTCCATCAGCCTTCCCTGTGTCTTTTCAACATTTCAAAGCATTATTTCTATGCTTTTCACTGTTATTGACCACTAAGCTGATATTTCAAACTGTCCACAATGCCTCTGGTTTTAGAGTAGATACTAGCTAATTTATGGCCTTCTACAAGTTAAGTCTGGTTAGGTTTATTTTTGCCCTTTTCTATTTTTTAACATTTAATATTATCTGCCAGCTTATTATCCAATCAGTATTGTAAGATCTCCATTGTAATTCTTAGCAATCAGTTTTCATTGTATTCTAAACAACTGTGAAAACTGTCATGTCAGTATTTGAGTCTGTTTAGAAGTCACCCATAAATATACTGAATATTACCAGCATACATCTTTTGTGCCCACAAAGGACAAACAGGCAACTTGAAACTGAGGTAAACGTTTTTACAATTCTATAGCCATTATTACCCATCCAAACTTCCCAAATTCACATGGTGGATTAGTTTGTCATAAGTTATCTAATACACATTTTGCTCTGAGAAGAGCAATCTTTCTCTGATTCTCCTTTCTTGAATGCTTGTCTTTGCTGTTGCCTTTAAAGACCTTTTATCTGGTAACATTCCCCCCACCCTACAACCACTGGCTCTAAGGATTGTATAAACCCCAGGTCTTTTTAATGTGTAATGTGATAGAATGAGAGAGAAAGTGAAGAAGCACAGTTTTCATTTTTCTAAATGCATCGTGCATCTTTCTTCCTTCAAACGTGGTCCCCAGATACCCAGTCCCTCGTATTATTGTAAGTGCTTCTTTGAGGTCCATTACGCTTAGTACTGTATGTACTCAACCGCCTTTGTCTACTTTAATAGCCTAATTCAACTTCTACTGAGATCAGTAGAAAGTCTCCCACTGACTTCACTAGGAGATGGATAAGAGCCTGTTGTTAATCCACTCAGAGTCTATTACCTTTCTCCAACTTTATTCACTAGTTTGGTTATTTCAAATATCCAAAAGGAGTTCCATCTTAGTTTGCCTACTTGCTATATCTTGGATTTACACAGCTTTAAAAGTTAATAAAAATGTGTAGTTGGATGAGATAGGATATGTAGTATGAATCTTCAAAACTATGGCATGTAAGCCTGCCAAATTCCATCCCCTACATCCAGCATCAATTTCTAGTAAAATAATAAAAAAATTAAAAGGAGAGATCTGTAAATCTGTACAGGGCTCTAAAACCAATTGTTGTTTTGAAAGTAGGAAGAAAGAATATTGCTTAAACTATTTTATTTGACAAAATTGCATAACAGGATAAAGAGAATGCGTAGTTTACTGTGCTTTGCAGAAGACTTCAGTGCAATCTCTTAAATTGTCTTCAGTTCAGATCATCCGGGCATAAACACAATTGCATGTGTTGAAAAGAGATGGAATGACATCATACAGTAGGTTAGGAGGAATGGTAATATTCAGGATGGAAGACGAGTAACACATCGATTTGTGTAGTCTGATCACATGCTACATTTTTATTAAAGTATCTAGAGATTAATATTCTGTTAATTAAATACTTTGATGATGCTAAATGAGAGCTGTTGCTAACACTAGATTTGATGAAAAAGGGTGAAAGAGAATGACCCCTAGAAAAATACCATCTATAATGAAATGAATATATTGAAATATGGCTTTAAAAATGCAAGTGACTGGCTCTGTGCAGGAAGATAATGAAGTGTGTGCCTAACTTTGAATATGACTCATCAATTAGCCTGCTCAGAATGCAGTTTAGATGACACGCTGTCTTTGACAGCTGAAGAATTTTTTGGTCCATTCTTGGCTGTCCCATATCCTGGCTCACACATTCCCACCTCTAAAGACACTGTTTACCATCCCTTTGGGCAAATGTGCTGCAAGTGCTCATTCATAGCTCCTTCAAGTTAGACAGTGCATCCTTGAGCAGTGTGTTGGATCGTGTTTTAGATGCTGAATAAACGAACAGCAGTTGAGTCAAACTGAAAGCATAGATACAGGAGACCTTGTACTTTCCATGCTCCCATTAGGGGTTCTGCTGGGCCATACCTTTGTGTTCTATTATTTGGTATTGGTATTTGATTATGGTAAAGAGAATATCTGTTAATAAAGGTCAGAGATAATGTGTTCATCCATTTCTACATTACTGGACTTCTATTTGTGGTACTGAAATTACACTGTAAAAGACACAGAATTGGATTTATAGTGTTCTTCCTTGGACATCTTAACTGTATAGTAGTCACTAAAAATCTATGCCCTAAATGCTGATTTTGTTTGGTTGCTTAGGGATAATTTGTTAGTTTTGCTTCTGTACAGTACATACAGATTTTTTTTTACCTTTAAAAGAAAGGTTTTGATTAGAAATACTACCCAATTACAAACTGAATTTTTTAATATTTGTTCGGACTTCTATTTTTACCATCAATGCCCTTAAATACTTACACCAACTGTCTTTGAAGGCTATGTAATTAGCTCCCATAGGCAGTGTGAGCTTTTGTTTGAAGCTTCATTTAGGAGAAGATCCCTTGTGTACCATTGTATTTTTTTTTTTACTTCATTTGCCAGGCTGAATTACAAACTGCTATACATATATAATGCTTACACAGCTAAAATAGGTGTCTCTTACTTTCTCCTGTTACTTGTCTTTTTTTTTTTTTTTTTTTCCTTTGACTAATGACAGACTCCTAATACTTATACCTCTTAAGTAAATGTGGCAAAATGTTCATTGTTTGCTGAACTATTATTTCTGGGAAGTAAATTTTTAAATGAGATCACACTGTAAATTAATTAGTTCGTCATGTTTTCTGCTTGGTAAGGTGTTCATGTAGCCTCTGGCTTGAATGTGGATATTTCTACACATGAAAACACTGCTTAAAAAGAAAAGTATAATTATATCTTTTGTCTCACATTTTTTGGTTGCAGAGCGATTTTTTCACTTGACAAGTCCCAGTATGAAGGACAAAAGGCAATAAGCATAATTTGTGAAGACATTTTACTTTGCTCACATTATTTTTGAATAGCTGAATGGTTAAATAGGCTTTTTATCTGAGGCCAAGTTTGTTAAACTACAATATTCATGTAATACGTTATAGAATGTAGTAAAGCATAATGTACTACATAGTATATTATTCCATTACCAAAAAGGTAAGAGTTTTTCCTTAACAGTAGAAAAAAAGGAATTTTAATCAAGCTTTCACTGTTTTGGATTTTTTTTCTGTAAATTGCTTTACAGTGAATTAACACTCAGTAACTTGAAAGAACAAAATGCAGATGGTAAAATTTTAGCTGAAGCTGATGTTATTTTGAGATGAATAGCTGACTAAGGTTGCAGTAATCTGTGAATGCGCAGTTGAGAGTGTTGAGAATGATCAGAATGCAAAATATTTCAGATTTCATTGTACTGTAACTACAAGTTTTTCCTAATTTGGAGTGACTGGATTGTTTGAAGAGCTAATCTGGATAGACTGTATTTAAATTGGACTGTACTTTCTTTACTGAAACATCTTTTTCTCTCTGAACAAAATTGATTACCGGAATGTTCATGTAACATATTTGAAATTCCACAACACATATAATCACAGAATGGTTTGGGTTGGAAGGGACCTTAAACCTCATCTAGTCCAACCTCCCCTGCCATGAGCAGGGACACCTTCAACTAGATCAGGTAACTCAGAGCCCTGTCCAACCTGGCCTTGAATGCTTCCAGGAATGGCCCATCTACCACCTCTATGGGCAACCTGTGCCAGTGTCTCACCACCCTGACAGTAAAGAATTTCTTCCTAATATCTAATCTAAATCTACCCTCATGAATCATGTACCCGGTCTATGACTTATGGACCACTGTACATGCTGCAAGTGTTACTAGAAATTAAGACTTCATTTGTCTTCAAAGAAATTATTTGTTCTTAAAAGATTCCTTATTCTTTTTTTTAGTGTTCTTACAAAAGCCTTTACTTTTCAACAGTTTTATTTAATTTTGACATAAGAGATTTTTTTCATGGACTCTAAATATATATTATTCTGGCTTCCATAGCTTTTTATGACAAAGGTTAAACATTACATTTCTCTATTGTGATTTTAGCATTAAAAATGGACTATTATGGGGTTTTAATTTTCATTTTGGCTTTACATTCCCATAAAAATGTGAATTGCCTTTGAAGCATAATATCATTTTTTTACTGTGAAAGTCTACAGGCAAATACTATTGGGGTATATTTTGACTGGGGATGGGGAAAGGAAGGTTTAACTTAACTGTTTCCCAAATTTCTGAATATTTGCCCTTCTGATCCTTATACCTGGTGGGTGTAAAAGTAGCTGCTTACAAAAAATCCCATTTTCTCATTCAAAAATAAATATTTAAATTTGGATTCTGAGGCCTATGTAAGAATGCACATATCAAGTTGGTATTAAGTCCTTTTGCAACTAGAGTAGTACCATAACTTCCTAGCATGAGAGTGCGTTGAAGTTAGGGAAGGAGGTGCTGCAGTCTGATTGAAGGGTGAAAAGTAAGTGGAAGTTTAAAAATTTAAAACCTTTGATCTCAGTGCTTTGGCTTGGTGTACATTAGGTGATAACAAAATTGGTCTTTCTTCTTAGCAGAATCACACATAGGAAGTCTGCAAATGATTTTTGTTTGTTGTAGCCAGTTTGCAAGCTATCTCCTCTTACAAATAACTTGAATAAAGAGAAAAAACGGTGACTGAAGATGCTTGTTAAGGAGGATATCTAGCAAATCAGACAAGGGGCTACAGCTAATCTTTGATACAGTTGTGAGTGTTACTGGGTGTAATTCAGTAAATAAAAATTATAGGTGGTGATACAAAAATGGTTCCTTAATGACCATGTGTGACTTTCAAGTGATTATTTAAGAATTGCTTGTTTAGGGGACATGCTTTTCTTGACTCACCAGCTGAGAACTTCTTAGTCAGGAAGTGCAGAAGTTCAGATCCCATAATAAAGCAACACAGATTCTACTGAAATGGAATTAACTCACACATGAACCCCTTCTTCTCTCCTGCAGTGTTTAACCATGTGTACTTAACACAGTCCTGCACTTTGACCTTGTGAACGTGAGCCAGTCAGTCTGTCAGCTCACATTAATGCTTAAACTCAGTAAAATTTCTTAATGAAATCATTCAAGTCCTGGAACAGGCCCTGTTAGGTAGTGATGTTTTCAAGACTGACTGCAAAATGTACCTACTCAAGTCAGTAGGTAATGAGTGGTGCCTGAATGTCTCTCAGAAAAATAATTAGTTAATTAGTTTGTATTTTGCCAACAGTTACTTAGTTAAGAAAATTGTTATACTCAATAACATTTAAATAGAGCTTTTGTAAATCGGCTGGAAGTGTTCTGTTGGAGTGGCTATTGTATTTGGGATAATAATATAGTACTTCAGCATACTATTTAAAAGCATATGTTGGCAGGAAAACCTCACATTATCTGAAACAATTGACTTAAAGTTTATTCCTTTGTTTTGCTTTGGCAGATCAGTTTGATAAAACAGAGAGAAAAAGTGTCTTCTCTGTTTAACAAAAGTCTAGAATTTCCCATAAAACTTTGTTGCAATGGGCTTCACTTAATTTTATCTAAACTGTTATTAATAAATTGTCTCAGTAATCTGGATTGTTTCATGGGGCTTTCATTGTTTCATGATACAGCTTAGAAACATGTATTTTTCTCAGTGTTCAAGGCAGTGTGTGCTCATGGCCCAGAAAGCCAATCACATTCTGGGCTGCATCAAAAGAAGTGTGGTTGAGGGAGGGGACTCTACTCCACTCTCATGAGACCCCACCTGGAGTCCGGTGTGCAAATCTGGAGTCCTCAGTACAAGAAAGACATATATTAGGTCCAGAGGAAGGCCAAAAAGATAATCAGGGGGCTCAAGCACCTCTCCTATGAGGACAGGCTGAGAGAGTTGGGGTTGTTCAGCCTGGAGAAGGGAAGGCTCCAGGGAGACCTTATAGCGGCCTTCTGGTATCTGAAGGGGGCCTACAGGAAAGATGGGGAGGCAATGTTTATCAGGGATTGTAGTGATAGGATGAGGGGGAATGGTTTTAAACTGCAAGAGGGTAGATTTAGATTAGATATTAGGAAGAAATTCATTACCTTGAAAGCACAATGAGGCACTGGCACAGGTTGCCCAGAGAAGTTCTGGAAGCTCCATCCCTGGAAGTGTTCAAGGCCAGGTTGGATGGGGTTTTGAGCAACCTGGTCTAGTGGGAGGTGTCCCTGTCCATGGCAGGGGGATTGGAACCAGATGACATGTAAGGTTGCTTCCAGCCCAAACCATTCTATGATTCACTTTGTATATCATGTAAAGCTCTGTAACATATCCAGGATACTATTTTTGACTAATTAGATGGAATCATTCCCATATTTGTGATGGAGGCTTGAGATTCAAAAGTCAAGATTAGAAACTGAAAAATTGAGTGAATAATACAAAATAATTTTATTAAATATCAACTGAAAAATCGGAATTCTCCAGGAGCACTTAACAATAGTCAGTTTCTTTTCAGTTTACAAAGTATCTTTATGCTTAGGGCTATTTTCCAGTAAAATTTTATGAATGTTTGATAAAAAGATCTCACAATATTTGCCTGCTCAGAAGTCATGAAGTCTTGTAATGTGGACTAAAGACACATACTTTAAGTTTAAAAATATTTACTTAAGATACATCTATCCTTTTTTATTAGTCTTTCAGTGTTTTCTGACATTTAAATTATTCTATGAAGCCGCTTACCAAAACAAATTCAAAGCGCTCTGATTTCTTTTGAAAAAAATTATTCGAGACTGCTTTGGAAAATAAGCCAAACCCAGCTAAGGTGTTATTAAGGAAGAAGGCCTTACTTTCAGATTCTGCTTTAAACCTGGCAAGGCCTGAGTCAATCCTCTTTTTGTCTGAAAGTTCACATTGGACATTTGGAGGGCAATGTCGTCATCCTGGCTGTCAGTTATTGAGAAAGAGAGAAAAGAACATTCATGCCAGCTGGTCTCATCTTTTTTATCAGATATGTAACGGTGATAGACAGCATGGGAGTTAGGCTTCAAGAAGAGACATGAGATGGAGGAAAGAAATATAGATGTCAAACAGATACTTTAAGCCTTTCTTGCAGAATAACGGAATAGATGCCAATGCAGGGCAGGAATACTTTGCGTGTGAGGAAGCAGTGTACATGTTAATTCCAGGCTTTGCAGTGTATATATATATAGATACGTATATATACATATCCAATACTGAGAGTATAATTCAGAATATGAAACACACTGATTTTGAAAGGTTTTATGATTAACTTTCTTGGTAAAATAATCCTATATCCTGATTCTTTGCTCTAATGTTGTGGCTAGTCTTTCGGCTATCAGAACAGCTGCCCCAACCTTTCAGTTGAACTTTGTTAAAATAAGAAAATCTGTGAGACTGTTTAGCATGCAACATTTTCCTCATCATGTAGGATGGGGATTGATTATTCAGTTCTTGCAGAGTACCATGAAGATTCAAATCATATCCTGGGCTGCATCAAAAGCAGCGTGGCCAGCAGGTCGAGGCAGATGATTCTGCCCCTCTACTCCACTCTCATGAGACCCCACCCAGAGTACGGCATCCAGCTCTGGGGTCCCCAGTACAAGAAAGACACAGACCTGTTAGAATGAGTCCAGAGGAGGGCCATGAAGATGATCAGAGGGCTGGAGCACCTCTCCTATGAGGACAGGCTGAGAGAGTTAGGGTTGTTCAGCCTGGAGAAGAGAAGGCTCCAGGGAGACCTCATTGTGGCCTTTCAGTGTATAAAGGGGCTTAAATGAAAGGTGGAAAAAGACTTTTTATCGGGGCCTGTAGTGACAAGACAAGGTGCAATGGTTTTAAACTGCAAGCAGGTAGGTTTAGATGGAACACAAGGATGAAATTTTTTATGATGGAGGTGGTGAGGCACAGGAACAGGTTGCCCAGAGAAATTGTGGAGGCCCCATCCCTGGAAGTGTTCAAGGCCAGGTTGGATGGGACTTTGAGCAACCTGTTCCAGTGAAAGATGTCCCTGCCCATGGCAACGGGGTTGGACTAAGCAATCTTTAAACGTGCCTTCCGACATGAACCATTCTATGGTTCTGTGAAATACTGCCTGTCCTGGTAGTAAATAAGTACTCAATGAAAACACCATGAAAAGGAGACCAAGATGCAGAGGGGTCCTATTAAACAGATTATTTTAATATTGCTTCAGTGTATTTGGACTTTTCATGTCATGACAAGTTACATAAGTATTGGCAGAGTATTAGCAGTAGACAGACTCTTAAACATCATGCAGATCAGGTAAGACTACATGTAGTATTACTTGTTTAGTTTTAAGTCATGTTGCAGCAGCTGCATGACATGTACCCCACCTATACCATAATGGTCCTAAAGTTAGTGACAAGCATTTTTTGGTACTCTGCTCCTAAAAAACCTTGGGTTTGTGTCACTATATATCACAGCTCAGAGCAGGTCTTTCTTATTCCTATATTTCCTGTTTGTCTACATGATTGGTTTGCCTTTGTGTTGTTGGGTTGTTTGTTTTTTGGTTGGGTTTTGGTTTTTTTTTTTTTTTTTCTTTTTTGGGATAGTGCTTTTGGTATTCATCATCTTGGATTCATCTCATTTGGCTTTAAAGGTCTACAGTTTGGAAGTCTGTATCTTAGTTGTCTCATCTTCCTTTGCAGTAAATAGAGAGAAATAAGGAATTCTAGGGAACAATTAGTCTCTTCCCATGATAGACATCTAAAATTTCTTAGTCTCTACAAGTCCCATTTCTTTCCAGTAACTCTAAGGGAGTGACTGGTGACTTAGGGAGGTTGCTCTGGAGTGCCAAAACTGCTGTTTTCTCAAACTAGGTGAGATCACCCAGACCCTTGGGTCTGAAGTTTGCTATTCCACTTGTTTCAAAGAAAATTTAAAATAAAAAATGTTTTGTTTTAAATAGAAATGTTAAAAGGGCAGCTATTCTATTGAGAACCACATTGATGGTGTCTTTAGGCTGCTTTTTTTTCAGATTTACAGTTGAGTCGATGGTGACGGTGATTTCTAGTTTGAACATCTTAACATGTAATGTTCAGTATCAGAAAGGCAAAAGTTTCAATTTCATTTAGTATTTTTGGAAACTGTCATATATAAATGAATGGGGTTTTTGATTTTTCACAAAGCATTGTCAAAAAGGTGTGTAGATGCCAGTTCTTAGCCATGAGGACAGTGATAGTTTATTCACACTTTAGACAATGTGATACCGTGTAACAGCTTCCTAAATGCTAACTTTAGCTTGAAGCTCATCTCCCTTGGCTTCCTTCATAGTTGATAGAGAGAGAAAGGTTCTCTCGGGGACGATTCCGAGAACCTAAACTTACTTTTCTGCTCTGAATTGCCCATTATAGTTGTCTGCCTCTGTCCATTGACTGTAGAGGGAGCCTGGGGAGAACAGATTCTCTGAGTTAACTTGAAGAGTGTTTGAATATCCCCGTGCAAGTACATAGTCAAAATCTAATGCTCTGTAAGTTCTTGTAAGTCAGTGTGCACCCATTAAGGTATATGTTGAAAACTAAGGTTCTTGTCCCATACTGTGTAGGGATAGTTAACCTCAGTCTATTTTCTTTGCATCTTGAAAAGCAGTATCACAATGTAGCATGTCAGAGTAAAATCTGTTAATTCTAGAGTAAAATATGCTATATTTGAATTTTATTTTAAGGTACAGAATGATATGGATTCTGGTACATGTGTTTTCTTGTTCTGATTCTTTCTAGATAGGCTGTTTCGGGTAGATTTCAAACGCACACATGCACATACTTATTACATTATAGATCAGATTTTATTGCTACTGAACAGAGCAAAAATGTATGTAGTCATGAATTTTATCTTGATATGAATTTTATCCTTATGTAGTCTTGATAATGTTAGGCATAGTATTTATTCACTTTAGATAGGTAAATGAGATTTACTAAAATACGATTATATAGGTACCTCATCTATATATTAAAGTAAAACAAAAATATAATCCCTGTGTATGCATTCTTAACATATTTCGAATTAAGCATTTAAATTTTCCAATGTCATTTGGCCGTATAAATTAAATTATTTTAAACAGCTAGGGATAACTGGATTCATTCAATGGAAGCCCAATGAGCAAAATGGTATAGGAAAACATTCTTTTCTTTGTTAGCAAGACTGAAATTTAATGTCCCTTTGACAGCATCACCTTTGTAGTCTAGTTTTGTAGTGAATTTGAGAAGAAAAAAGGTTTTATTTATGACTAACCTTTTCATCACATTTATTAAACCCTGAGTTAAAAGATGTTCTGTGATGTTTCCCTGTAATTAATTTTAAACAAGCTTACAGAAGCACAATTAACATTTTTTCCCTCTCTTCTTTATTTTTCCTTTCTGGGAAGGCTTTCTGCCCAGAAAAAAATACTGTGAAATTTTGGGTGATTTGATATTTTGGGAGCAGGAGGGGATGGTTTTTAATATTTCAGTGAATGATTTTAAATGAAGATGAACATGCTGGAACTTGAGTCCTCACGTACAGGACTGGATTGTAGGTTTTCTTAAAAAGCTGCTCTCTGGGAGTTATTACGAACATTTATAGGATACTATTTCTTTATAAAGGCTTATAGGTATGCTGCTCATTTTGGCAGAATTGTATGAGTCATTTTTAGACAGACTTGGAGCATGTAGATTCTGCATATCGGGTTACTGTTTGTGAGTCAGCAAAAATGAGGTGCTGATGACCAGTCGTTTGAAAAAGAAAGCGGATGTCAATACTTGGGGTTCCTTGAGGCGTCCTGTGCATATGGAGGCATGGCACTGCCTCCGTCCTCCCCACTGAGGAATCTCCCATCTGGATTCTGCAGTGGCAAGGGAGCTGCAGGTCCTCCCATCGCCCTTTTCATGCCTTGTAGGGAGTAGGGTGGGAGCAGTCAGGTACAGCCCCAACAAACATCGATGGCCTTAAGATTACATGTTGAGTGCCTGAGGTGTCTGTGCATCAAAGCGATACATCTCAAAGAACTCCAATTACTGTGAGGTAAGTAATTATTCTCTCCTTTTTTTTTTTTTTTTTTCTCATGATTATTCCTACAAACAGGCAAACTGATTAAGTCTCCATATATGAGAGAGTAGAGGGGATTATGTGCAAAAGTGATGACTGCAAAAGCTAGCTGTAAAACACATTTTGAATCTTTTTTGTTACCCTTTACTCTTAAAACTAAAAAAAACCCAAAAGTCTGTCTGCCTGTTCCCGTGAAATTTTTATGTATCTCCCTGGTCTGCAGTGGCTAAACATTAAGTAGCTAAATTAAATATTTGTTATTAAAGACACAGGTGAAAGAACTAAGTACATTTTGACACATCCAGAGCTATTGCATAATATCTGGCGAATCATAAAAGTGTAAAGATAATAGTTTTCAAGAGATCTCGCCTCCTTTTGAGGTTTTATAATCTGAGGTCATCCTAAATATTCTCGGAATATAATGCTCCTGAATAACTGATCCTGTACCTTAATTACTGTAGATATTTCTTCTCTTTTGGTGTCTGCACCTTGGAAAATAAATAAAAAGCAGGCTGCTTATGTATTACCGTATTTTTTCCTCTGATGATTTTATTTTCACTGGCTTATTCTGAGAATTCTGCTGAAAACCTGTGTCTTTGTGCAAGGCACTGAATTCTCAGAGAAATCCGGCTCTGATTAGATTCTTCTGTTGTTTCTTGCCCAGTTAATTACATTTCTTTAGCACAGTTGCAAATATAGACTGAGACATATCGCTTTTATGGTTTATTCAGTAGACTGCATTGCATATTTTGAATTGGTTAGCTGCGTCCTATTATTAAAAGAGTCTGTAAAGGAGCGTGTCTTTGTGATACTAAGTGTGCAGTTACATTTTGTATATTCAGTGACCCAGTATTTTGTAGCATTTTGTACGAGCCATAAGAGAAAATGAACAAAGACTAAATGCATGAGTCATTATTTGCTGAAAGGCTCTTATATTTGTATTTCTATTGTGTCCCTCAGAGCGAACATGTATGTTTTTTGCTTTGCAGGGACTGAAGGTTTTTTCTAGTGAATATCAGAGTAAATGTGCAGTTGTCTCCTTTTGCTGTTCTTTCAACCGGAAAGTACAATGCAGCCCCAGCATGTACTCCCTAGTTCTGATAATGGCATGAAAAGTATGGAGCTTTAGAGAATATCAACTAAATACTACGGTTATTTTTAAAAACTGACCCTTTCGCTTCAAAAAAACCCTTTGACTTCTCAATGAATATATGCATTAGTAGAATATAAAACCACTTTGACACTAAAAGAGTTACTATATATAATTATTTCATAATATAATTAATTTTGCAGAAAGATAGGTAAAATAGTTAAATAGTCTATGCCAGAATCTGGATATTTTAATAAAATAATTATCATAATTTAATTATTGTAAAAATAATATTGTTTCTGAATACTAGAAAAATATACATTATTTGTATTTTGGTATCTTTTCTATTCTAAACTGATAATAAGAGTTTGTCTAACTTCATTGGCTTGGGAGTAAGGGATGCTATGGATTTAAAAAGCCATGATGTGTAGAGACCTCGAATTAATGAATTCACTGAAGTATGATTTTCAAGAAAGAAAGCAAAAGTAAAAATTTCCAAGGCTTCCTAAGCCTGAGGACCATACTTCAGGGGCATACTGAATTTTTATAATTGAGAAATTTCCATATAAATGTCTTTGGAAATGTGACAAATGTAGGTGCAATATTCCAAAGGAGATAAGGGAGCATCTTTTCTTCTCTCCCTCTTGGGTTTTTGATCCGGCATTCATATTATGCCTTGCACAGTGTCCCCATTAGATCCTGACGAGAAAAGCAGTTGCGCTTCTTAACTACAAGCACATAACATGTTTTAAGCTTACCTTAATTTATTTCAAAAGTATTTTACAAGTACTTGTAAATTGTTTTCTGTTTCAGAAGTAGTGTAAAACTGGGATTTAGGAAAAGATATTTGAATTCTAAAGACATTTACTTGCCATGTTTTCTTTTATATTCATTATTGAAAACATAACAGAAATATCTGTTTTACTAAACAGAATGTGGTACAATAATAATGTTTTGATTTATATAAAGGTATAAATCTTGATCTATATAGAGTGAGCCAGAGAGTTCATAAAATGCACTTCATGGAAGGTTTTGATGTTAGCTGTTGAAGCACTGAAAATTGGCTTACAATAAAACTGTCTCATGGCATTGTCAACACTCTACTGGTTAAAAGATTTGAAAGTTTATTAAACTTATGGCATGGTTGCCCATTGTCTCAGCCAGCTTTCATCTCACTGACAGGTCTCTGGACGTATTTTAAAAATTGGCAATATCTGTTGGTCATGCCTGGAATTAAAATTGAATTTATGTCTGTTCGGACATCTTTGTCCTTCTAAAAATCAGGCTCCCTACCAATAGTCAGTTTTAGCCGCATAAAGGCTGAAGTTATCCATATATAGACATTTTTTGTGACATTCTGGTTTTCATCAGAAAATATAGCTCAGTGTGAGATTCAGCAATGAGAGAGATCTTTTTTTTTTATAATGTCTTTTTTTTTTTTTTCAGATTTAAGGATCTGGATTTCTTTAGAGGATGCCACATTATTGTCAATAGTGCTCTTTGTAAGAGATACAGATAGTAAATGTCAGGTTAAGCTTTGTTATAAACGCATCATTTTACATTTGGCCCAATGCTTCTAATTTTTTGTCTTCTTTTTATTATAGCAACAGCAAAGAGCAAATGAAAAGTTTTAGTAAAGACAACTACAGCCAAAACAATCAGTGATACGTGGAATAATTATTTTCTGTTGTCAGTTCTCCTTTTGAAATATCCCAGCTTTAAATCTTGTTGAGATCTCTTGAATTCTCTGGATATGACTGAGTATGGGGACTTGATTTCATGATTTTAATTTTCAATAGGCTTTGAAACTTACTGGCTCCTGATAGTTATCCTGACTGGATAACTTTTGTGTTATTAACCACCACTACAAGACGGTTTTACTCTTTAGCATAATAAAGTTAAAAATTATGTTAAAACAGTAGTTGGAATATAAGAACAATTTCTGTTTCAGCCATTCACTTTTTTGCTCAATTTCTATACTGAATATCCCAAAAGGATGTTCAGACTTAATAGTGTTTTGCCATATTACAATTTACTCTGAAAAAAGGTAATCATACTGTAGCCAGGGCTTGTTATTTTAAGAAAATTTATTTTAAAGATTTTTTCACATAGATTTCTGAAGTTCAGACTACTCATCTGGGTGTTATGGAAAGGTTATAAATAGGTTTTAAGTCCCCAACAGCAGCATTTCTACTGAGATATAAGTAATAAGAGGAATATCTTTTTCACAGAATCATCAGAGTTGGAAGGGACCTCAAGAGATCATCTAGTCCAACTCCCCTGCTAAAGCAGGATTGCCGAGAGCACATTACTCAGGACTGCATCCAGGCGGGTCTTGAAAATCTCCAGAGAAGGGGACTCCACAACCTCCCTGGGCAGCCTGTGCCAGTGCTCCGTCACCCTCACCGTAAAGAAGTTTTTCCGTGTATTTGAACGGAACTTCCTGTGTTCTAACTTGTGCCCATTGCCCCTTGTCCTGTCACTGGGAACCATTGAAAAGAGCCTGGCTCCATCCTCCTTCAACCCACCCTTTAGATACTTGTACGCCATAATAAGGTCTCCCCTCAGCCTTCTCTTCTCCAGGCTAGAGAGTCCCAGCTCTCTCAGCCTTTCCTCATAAGGCAGATGCTCCAAGCCCTTTTCTGGTGAAGATGATCTCTCTTAAAGTAATGGTTTGGGGAAAAGCCCTGAAACATGGACTCAGATGTTAGGCACTTTTGAGAATCTCAGTCTCCTAGCTGGAGTAAATTTGGTGATATCAGAACCACTAAATGGGTCTCCTAATGTAATGAAGGGAACCTCATGTATAGTCGGTGCAGGTTATGCTGCACATGCTCTCTTACTTCTTTTTCTATTTCTTTTCCCCCAGCCTTTTCTTCGAAGTTCTGCAGATGTATGCTTTCCTCTTTCTTCTGTCTCTCCATGCCTTCTTATGCTGGAGGCATAGAAGGATAATCTGAAGGTGGTCACTTTCTGGATGTGCAGTAGCCCATCCATTACATAACTACTTGTCTGAAATTTTCAGGAAGTTTCAGTCGTATATCCTCCTCCTCCTTTGCATTATCCATCTGAATTCTAAATAAAGATTTTATCTTTGCCATGGGCCTATATTTTTTTTATCCATTTGTTACTTTAGTAACACATTCAGAAGACCTAAATCTTATTTCTAATCAAAGTGAGCGTGCATTGGCGTTCCATGCGTCGTGGCTTCCATACGAGAGAACACGGGCAGTCAGCACTGAAATTTCCTCATACGGCTGCAACATTGGAGGCTTTGCATACCAAAGTGCTGCTTCAGTGTTCGCGTACTTGTGGTTTCACCCTGAACTTGTGTTCAAGGCTAGGTATCTGCCACTCTGCTATCTGAAACACAATATTGAGTAAGAACGGTGAAGATAGCATGTTAAATCATTTCAACTGTAAAATTAAGTGTTAATAATTGTAGAGTAATCGTACCACTATTCCTTAGCGTACCGCTTACTGTAAGAAAAATGTGCAGGTCACCTCGAACCAAGAATTCTGGGGGTCTTCTAATTTAAATTGCCTTTTTTAATCTTGCTATTTGCTTTGTATCCACTTCTGATATCAGTGTGTTTCAATTTGATCTACCATGCTGATCTTGAATCATTGCTTGAGAAAAGCCTCCATAACTCTGTTTCATATGAAGAGATACAGTTAAGACCAAAGTCTGCTGTTTTGTTGCCTACCCTTGGAATGGGGTGTCATAAAAGGTGACCTGAAAAGAAAGCATGATCATCCTCAGGAAAAGGCTCTGAAGATAAATGCTTTAAAAATAAGTTTTATTGGAAGGCCGGATGCAAACAGATTCTCTAATGGAAGAGGTCTGATTTACAGTTGGACAAAATCACAGCACTGTGCCTGAAAGTTAAATACCTTTTGTTAAAAGGTGGTACAGGAATATATAGGTCCTGAATCCTGGTGTTGATAGGGTTGTGATTTTGCCATGGTCACAAGATACTTTTGATGGCAAAGAACAGGAATATGTGTGGATTCAGGAAGAGTAACTAAAAAATGAAATGCATATCTGTATAAGGTGTATTGCTTTTTATTTTCTCTTTTGCCACCTTGTACTGGCCTCAATATGCCAGCCAACTATGGAACATGTAAAGAACTGGAAAGTTCTAAAAAAAATGCATAAGCAGAAAACAGTTTTTACAATGAAATTGGTGTGCAGCTTGTGTTACTGCAACAGATCTATGTTTGGTTTTTGGGGAGCAGAACAAATGAGCCCATGTACTAGAATATTTGGAGTATTTATGTTTTGCTGTACTACATGAAACACTGGCATAATTATTGTTAGACGGCAGCTGGTTGACACCAGAGGGAATCAGGGAAGGAAATCTTGTCTGTGTTGAAGCTACCTTTAACAGTCACCTAGCTTAAGAAAGAAGTCCAAAGGACTAATTTTCTCATTATATCTTTGGAAGTAATATATATTAAAAAAAAAAAAAACAAACACCTTTTCTTATGCTGGTGCTTGAGCTTTGTCACTGAATCAGGTGATAATACTGCTTTTCACATGTCCCCATCAAAATCACTTGTGATGTTTCACTTCCAAAAGCTGTTCATATGGTTAATTTTACAAGGCCACCTAGCACTGATGTACTGGCCCTAACTTTACTTATGCAGTCATTCCCTTTTTTTATGAGATAATAATTCCAGAGACATTTCCAGTCACGTTTAAGCTTGCCATAAACAATGAAACATGGAGACTTATACTCCTACTTGTTCAACTCTATCAAGGAGATTTACTGAAAAATAAAGTTTGTGAGTATATACAATGAGGCCCTTATGATCTTGGATTCTTAATCTTGGCCTCCACAGATTTTTGGAGTGCAAAAGTGTGTAGTTGTGTTTTTTTTCAAAGATGAGGAATAAATGATTATTATCATGTTGCTAGTCTAAGGCTGATTAGGCCATACGTTTCTCAGCTAACCCTCTCCTTTCCTTTGAGTTCATAGACAAGGAGGTATCAAATGCTGTAGGCAAGAAATGCTGTCCTATTCCAGACTAGAAGTATTTTTGTGACAATATCCATTCTAAGAAGGAAGAATAAGGGGCAAATCATTCCTAATCATAGGAAGCCAGAAGACAAAGTTTATGAATAAACTACTAAAATGACATTTGAAAATTTGGGAGTGGGAATGATAAGAAACGTCTTGAATACAGGAATATTTCTGGTCATGTGTGCAGGCAACTAAATAAACTAGAATATCACAGTTTGTTCCTGCACGGGTACTCAGCCTGTACTTATACCCAGCAAGTCCCAGCTCCTGGGCAGTGTACAGGAGCAATGTACAACACTCCCTTCTTGTTTCCTACAACCATTGCTATTATAGAAACTGTAAACTAATGACAGAAACTCAGATTAGAAACATTATGGATTGCATTTTATTTTGTGTCCATCTTTCCTAATGATGATTTTTTTTTTATTTCTGTATTTGTAAAGCTGTAATGCTGATTAACAGCTTTATCTTTTTGTCAAATTTTTATTAACCAAAATTTGATTATCTTTTTGTGTACAACTTCATCAGATTTAGCATTTATCACATTCTTCATTCCTTCATGAACTTCTTTGCCCATTGTATCAACTAATGCTAAACACTGATTGCAAGATAGACAACTTCCAAATAAAATAATTAATGAAATAATTTTAGTCCACTTCATTGAAATGAAAATCTCTGTGTTTGCTTGCAGCTCCCCTGTATTTTTATGATAATAGCAGAATAGTCCTGATCAAGTCCCCAGTCCAGGTTCTTGCAGTATTTATAGGCTCCTGTGCTAGTCTCTCTGATTATACATAATTTACATAAAATGCCAGTCATGTCACTCTTTCTATTACAATCTTTAATCACTGTATTTTATGTGATGAATATATCCATTAACCCTGATAATCTGGAACTGAAACATCAAGTCCAGGTTCCTGTATAAGTGAAAGACTCTTTTTAAAATCCAGAGTTTTTGAACTAAAAAAGTACTGTTTACAGGCAGTGAGACAACATGGTCCTACCAGTGTTAGGCTAACCTGACCTGAAAATGGCTTTTGATGCAGTAAGTGTTCTCTTAAAGCAACTTGCTGAGAAAGGGAGAAAACAGAATTTTTTATTAAGTTTAATTAAGATGAATTACATAATTGCCAGTCTTTGCCAGCCTTTGCAAAGCCCTCAAGTGTCTTGCTGGACCAGCCTTTGCCTGGGAGCCTGTTTCTTTGATGATTCTTGACAAAGAGTTTTCAGAATGCCTGGCAAAATGTTGGACCTCTTGGTAAAAAAATTCCACTCGACATTCCCTTAAGCCAGTGCTTTAAGGAAGACCTATGGCAAAAGTATGCATAGAATAGGGCAGCTACAGTGCCTGTCAAAGCAGAGTAGGTGGTCCTACTGTCACTTATCTCTAAAAGTCTCTAAGGAAGTTGCACCCGGAGGAGCTATCCTGCTGCTATTAATGCTGGTGCAGTCTAACTTTGTTGTACGTGGATAAACTGTCTAGTGGAACAGAGTTGTCACAAGGCAGAAGAGCAGTCCTCGTGCAGAATAAGCAATCAGCAGGATAAAGCAGTAATACAGCATAGAGCATAGATAAAATGCTTTGCTGTCAGTTTAAGTGGCTGAGAAAGAGAAAACAAGTCATAAAGTTCCTCTGTTTTCCAGAAGAAATTTGTGCTTTATGACTGTATTTTTATAACGTGGAATATTATTTTGAAGTCATGGGTAAAATTTCTACTTTCAGTTAAACTAATCTAATACCTTTTCTTCTCATGTTTTTGCTAAAGAGGAAATTTTCTTCATATGCCCAATATTTTGTTAAAATTGAGCAAATGCTAGCTAGAAAATGCTTCCATATCATTAACATCAGTTTTTAGGCTTTGCCCTATTGATTGGTAACTGCACCTGAATTCTGCGTTCAGAGATAGTCCCTAATGCATTACTGAAGGTATTTCTAAAGTAGCCTAAAAAAGCAAAAGGGGCTGAGGAAGAAAAGTCTATAAACTAGCACAGTAATATCTTTCTGTCCACTTTTCACAAAACTAGATTTTAGAACCCCATTCTTTTCTATCATATATCGATGATGGTAATGCTCTCAAGGTTTTTTCTCTATTTTCAGTGTTTATATCTGCAGCAATAATTTTCTGTGGATTTATAAATAAACATAAAAATTCCAACTGCGTACCATTGGTTCTTCCCACCGTACTACAGGAGAAGGTCTTGGGGGTATTGGAAGATGAAAAACTGAACATGTGCTACAATGTGTGCTTGCAGCCCAGAAAGCCAATCGTATCCTGGGCTGCATCAAAAGAAGCAGGGCCAGCAGGTTGAGGAAGAAGATTCTCCCCCTCTACTCTGCTCTGGTGAGACAGCACCTGGAGTACTGCATCCAGCTCTGGGGTCCCCAGCATAAGCAGGTCCAGAGGAGGGCCAGAAAGATATTCAGGGGGCTCAAGCACCTCTCCTGTGAGGACAGGCTGAGAGAGTTGGGGTTGTTCAGCCTGGAGAAGGGAAGGCTCCAGGGAGACCTTATAGAGGCCTTCCAGTACTTAAAGGGGGCCTACAGGAAAGATGGGGAGGCAATATTTATCAGGGATTGTAGTGATAGGATGAGGGGGAATGGTTTTAAACTGCAAGAGGGTAGATTTAGATTAGATATTAGGAAGAAATTCATTACCTTGAAAGCACAATGAGGCACTGGCACAGGTTGCCCAGAGAAGTTCTGGAAGCTCCATCCCTGGAAGTGTTCAAGGCCAGGTTGGATGGGGTTTTGAGCAACCTGGTCTAGTGGAAGGTGTCCCTGCCCCTTGCAGGAGGGTTGGAACTATATGATCTTTAAGGTTGCTTCCAGCCCAAACCATTCCATGATTCTATGACCTCCAGTCATAGAAATGGCCAGATGGTGGAAAGGTAAAAGTGGAAATGGCCAGATAGTGGAAAGGTAAAATAATCTAATCCTTTGCTTTGGCAAAGATCACTGTAATGATTAGGAATAATGAACTTGGTGCCACAGTAAGGCCAAATATAAGGAATTTAATTTGATTTTTGTTTTCCTTCTCAGCAAGGTTTCAATTAAATCTGGCATTAATCTAATTTCTAGAAAAAAACTTCCTGTGGAGGAAGGACATCAAACTATATGATTGTGGTTATTCTTCTGCCATTACTATATATGAATCTATTAATCTTGTAACTGTTTTGTGTTTGCTCACCTGGATATGCATTTCAAAATTGCTGCACACCGTGAAATATGCTTTGGCAATTGTAAAAGTCAAATCTGTCCAACTATCCATTTTGATTGTTTTTCTCCTGTAAAATTACAGAAACTTGATCTTCACTTTCTGCTCCGTCAACTCAAGCATCCTGAATGTCTTTTATAGTCTCCTACAAAGATAGCATGGCTCCCCAGCCTAACATCCAGTTGCTCTCATGCTTGAAAAGTGCTTCAGTGAGCACACATTTAACCTTTCTTGTTGCTTAGCTCAACAGCGAAAGTAAAGGTTAACTTAAAAAATACTACAGGTCCCAACAATCTGACAATAATACAACTGAGTGATGAAGTCATCACTAATTCGAAAAGCTTTCATCAGTGTCTTCACAAAATGGTTTAAAACATCAATTTCCTTATAATTTTTTTTTTGTGTTCCTTTACTGTGTTCTCTTAGCTGATTGCTCAAATTCTACTTCAGAATGAGTTACTGCGAGTACTCTGTAATTTTTATAATTGTGTTATTGATGGTGCTGAGAACCTGTACAACTTGAACAATTAATTCCCTCTCGGTGTTTCTTAGCTATTTGCCAATTGAGTCTCGTCAGTCTTGGTTAACCTTTTTATTAGTTCTCACACCTTTTCTAGAAAAGCTGTTATGGATGGAAGAAGTCACCAATGTTAGGTCCAAAATCTTCCAATATGTAGCCCTGATCTTTAGTTAGAATTTCATCATTTGTATCTTGACTTTGGAGAACCCTACTGAAAACTGGCTTTTTGGGTAACGAAGGTTATGCTAGTGACAGGAACTGTAAAGGTTAATTAGTTGGGATGTTTATATACACATGGAGTTACAAAATGAGCATTTATTTCTCCTGTGGAATATAAAAAGCTGACATCTTATTTTCAAGTAAGACTAGAGTAAGTTTATCTTCATTGCAGTAGAATGCAGAATACATCTAAGGGCTTGTTTACGTTACAAGACTAGCTTATTTTAGTTGTTTCATTTTAAAGTGCTTTTGATTACCCACACAACTTTCTTGGAAGAGACATAGTTATATATTTCAGTAAATTTTCTTCATGACTATTGTTTTGCTAGTAGTTCTGCAAGGACTATTCCACAGTGGTTTGCTTCTGATAGAAGAGGTCGGTATTTTCCTCTGTATGTTTTCTACTGTTGTCATCTTGACCAGATGGTACCTTTCTGTATAAAAGCTACCCGGCAGCCAGGGTTACCATTTTGACTTCCAAGTGTTCACTTCCACTCTCTTTCTAGAGTAGCTGGCAATCTTCCATATGGATTTTTACAAAGATCCGGGGAATAAATTTTCTTCTTTGGAAAGCTGCATGTTAAGCCTCTTTTATGGAGGACTTGCTCTAGCGCAGACAACTCTAAGAGACTATCAGAAACTTAAGAGGGGGAAACATCCAGAGCTGGTCTCAGCACTGCAGAAATGCAAAGTAGCTCTGGTAGAAATGCCCAATTCAGGAATCTGAACTGGGTATCTGAGCTTGACCCTGCGCTCTGCTGATATTTCAAGAAACCAGGTTGTTACACACATGATGTTGTTACTACATGGTAGTGTGGTGGGAAGTTTTTCACATAGGCACGGTGGATATCTCAATATCTCTCTTCCTCCTATCTGAGCCCTGGGATCTAAACTGAAGGACTTCTGTCTAGACAGCCGTAACTGTTCGATTCTGCACATTGGGGTGCACATTTGGGCTCATATAACAACTGTGGATTGAGAGCCCAGTATGTAAACTACTGTGGAGCAAATTCTTTTAGCTTGCAAACGTAAAGTCGTGTCATAGAATCATAGAATCATAGAATCAGTGAGGTTGGAAGGGACCTTTAAGATCATCAAGTCCAACCATTAACCTACCCTGATAAAAACACCACCACTCCTAAACCATGTCCCTAAGCACCTCATCTACCCTTTTCTTAAACACCTCCAGGGATGGTGAATCCACCACCTCTCTGGGCAGCTTATTCCAATGTTTAATAACCCTTTCAGTGAAAAAATGCTTCCTAACATCTAATCTAAACCTGCCCTGACATAACTTGAACCCATTTCCTCTTGTCCTATCACTTGTCGCCAGGGAGAAGAGGTCAGCTCCCATCTCTCTAAAACCTCCTTTCAGGTAGTTGTAGAGGGTGATAAGGTCTCCCCTCAGCCTCCTCTTCTCCAGGCTAAACAACCCCAGATCCCTCAGTCGTTCCTCATAAGGTTTGTCCTCCAGACCCTTCACCAGCTTTGTAGCCCTTCTCTGGACACGCTCCAACACCTCAATGTCCTTCTTGTAGTGAGGGGCCCAAAACTGAACACAGTACTCGAGGTGAGGCCTCACCAGTGCCGAGTACAGGGGGATGATTACTTCCCTAGTCCGGCTCACCACACTTTTCCTGATGCAGGCCAGGATGGTGTTGGCCGCCTTGGCTGCCTGGGCACACTGCTGTCCTACCAGTATCTAATATAGGTGCTATAACTTTTTATAGAAATACAAACTATTTTTCTGTAAACTTGTGGTCTGCTCCTATGTTGGATAGTTAGGTGCTGCTTTAAAAATACACACATTTAATCCCATCTCACCAGCATGTTGAGAATGACAGTTGAATTGAAAATTTAAAGTTTTATGTACCGTGGTAATTTCCGAGTTATTGAATGCACCTGTCTCATTTCATAGTAGTCCAGCTGATGTTCCCTGGCATGAACACGTTTAGCCTGCCAGCTTTGTCTTGGAGAAGCTGCTGTACACAGCCCACCATTCATTGATGAGCCACCACTGATTTAATTCACTGAGTTTAATAATGGGCCTTTACCTCACATTACTGAAAAAAATGGACATTTTCACAGCGGTTATTTTCTGCTTGCTCTTTTGTGGAGGCATCAAAACAGCTCAGTATGTCCTATTTCATCCCTTACAGACTGAAATATGAACCATAGAGATATTTTAAAACTGAAGTTCGTTGTATGATATCACATATATACTGTAATTGTGGATACCATAAAGAGAGGGAAAAAAAAGAAAAGGTATGCCGACTCACATTCATTAGTAAAGTTACAGTTTTAGGAGTTCAACAATCCAAAACATCCTGCACAGTATTAGGCAAAACAGTTCTCTTTTGACTGTCCATGTTGCTGATATTTTCTTGCAGTTTGATCATTATTGAAGTAGCTATCTTTTTTATTTAATGGTGACAATACCCTAGTAATAATGCAGATTTTTTTTCAAAGAAAATTCTCCTCTTCATCAGACTTAAAGCTTTCCTTTGAAAAACCAGGATACTTTCAACTGCTGGGCAAAGCACCTGCTGAATGGTCCCTGTGGTAAGAAACGGAAACACTTTAAAAAATTACACTCAAAATTAGATGCAGTCATGTGCAGATGAAGTGTATTATGATATATTCTCTGTGATGGCTGAGGGAAAAAGACTTTGGTGTCAGAATGCCTTTTGTAGGAGTATAGTAGCTCACTATTATTGAGGAGGAGAAAATCTAGGTTGCTGGTCAATCTGTATTTTTCCCATGTCATGCCACTTTATCATGGCTTAAATTTATTACAGTAAAATTTGGCTGGCGTATGGTGCTTTGTATTAAACATATTTTATTTGTTAGCTAGTTTGCATACACAGAAGATACCTTGCTTGTGAAATTGTGGAAAAATATGTTTATAGTAATTTAATGCAAATAAGACTGTCTACACATTTGCTTTCTGTTATTTTCACATTCGCACCATATTTTGAAAGAGTTCTGATGATTGTTGCTAGAAATAATTAGTCCATCGATTTTCAGTTTTTTTCTTTTTTAATGGTATGTTAAAGTATTTTCAGTTTTTCAGTTTTAAAGTATGTTAAGCACATCAGACTGAAGTAGATGATACAACTATTTTAGCCTAATGGTTGAAAATTATGTCAAAATTTGACTTGTTACAAACTAAAAAGAATAGATACTACATAGTTTCATTTGAGACCTAGAACACAAAGAAGATTCTGGACTTAGTAACACAAAACATGAAATAGTGGAACCGCACAATTTTAAAAATAGTTTAAATTAAGTGCCTTGACCAGCATGTACATTTGTAGGCAATAGTACTGTAGCAAGACACTAATCAGCTAAGTACCGTAATCCTCCTTATAGGGTAAATTCTTACTTGACCTCCAGCTATATACAGCGCATGGTAACAGCATTAAACTATAACACTCCTCTCATGCTCTCAATAGCTTCCCATTGGGTCAGCTCTTTGACTTGAATTGCTCTTGTTCCATACACTAGACTTTTTTTTTTCTTTTCCCCCTAGATGCCTTATATTTTGTAATTACATTTGGGGGGAAGGGAAAGGATTGTAAAATATATCTAAAAAATTGCGTCTCGAAATTAAGAGACTGTTCATATGATTTCCCTGAACCTAGAGGATTAAATGAAAGACCTAGCCAGAACAGAAATTGATGTATTCTCATGAACCCGAGGCTTCCTACTTCCCAGATGTGCAATGGCTCATCAAAAGGTAAAGCAGGGAAGAAAGATGCTGAATGTGTCGTGTAAAAAGAATGTGTGAGGCTCCGCATTTTTTGTTCTTTTTGGGGATGATGAGGAAGATATTTTTACTTCTAGCAAAGAAAAGGCTCCATGGAAGTACAGAAAAACTTTTTACTATGCTTCATATATATGAGAATAGTATCTTTAACAAAGTTTTATACTTTTCTTTAAGTTAGCAATTTAAATTTTACTATATTTTCTGTGACAAAAATATTTCTTGAAAAGTTGGGTTTCTTTTTATAAAAATAGTATATGCAGAATTTTGGAATTTTCTCATATTTTATATTATTTGAAGTCCTTTTTAGTAACAGCTCAGTATTGTATTAACTCATGTTTTAATGTTTCAGTGACCTACTATTCTTTTAACACCCCTGGTTTTAAACTCATTTGAGTCCTGTTGTATGGCAGCTGTTAATTGATTCCACCCTTCTGCAAATGATTTCTGTGGTGTCAGTACTGAGACAGATAACTAGAATGCACATTCTGAACAATTATTTTTGAAAGCAATTTAGTCAATTTAGCATTGTTTTTATGATTGGCTTTTTTAAAATGAGATTTTACTGAAAAAGTAGGTGAGATATTTCTTGTTTATGTATTAAATGGAAATAATTAGCAAAATATTCATTTTGAAAATGTTCAAAAGTAGAAATCTCAGGATGTTTACCTTATTTGTAAAAGGTAAGCATTCATCAATGTAGCTGAATGAACAGTAAGTTTAAAATATAGTTACTTTACTTCTCTCTTTGCAGTTCTCTGAAATCAAATTATATGATGTAAGGGCTACTGAAAACTCAGTCAAAATAAAGGAGGACAAAGCCTTTTGTACTGGTAGTCCCATTTTCCTATCTGTGATGTTCTTGATATAGCAGAAGAACTGTGAAATTAACTTATTACTTAAATATTTGTAGATTAGCAAGGGATGCTAAAATGCTTAAAATCTCTAGTTTTGTTCAGTAGTTCCTCATTTTTTCCATGTTATAACTCTCTTCCCCACACAAATTAAAATTGAAATCTGCAGTGCTGAATTTTTGCTGAATTTTTGCTGAATTGCTTGAATAGAAAATATGTGATTCTGAAGTAATTGTTTTATATGTCTATGCAGTCATGTCAGGTTCTAAGCAAAGTTGTTATCAGTGGTGAATTTAATTATGTTAATGTTTTGTTACTACAGATTTCCTTTCATTCCATTGATACCAGCCTGCAGTCAGTGAATTTATATTTTCAGATAAAATCTAATAGAGATCAACATCTGTAGTATCACTCTCACGCTTCAGTAAATTTTATAATCAGCATTGTAAACTTAATTCATTATTGTTTGCAGATATTTAGCTGGAAGGTATTTTAATGGTTCAAAACATGGTTGCTATAAAATAAAATTTGTAAGGCATGGCTGAAATGAGAAATGAAATCATGTCTCAGATGAACTTTCCTTAGTGAATTGCTTAAATATCTGAGTGTTACATGTACTTCAGGGCAGCCTGTTTAAAACTATATTGGTCAAGAAGTATGATAAATACCTTTTTCTTTTTATCAGAGTAGGCTGTTCAAATGAATGAGCTTGCAAATGGTGCATTGGTTGCTTATGTTGTTTCTTGGTTTTGGGGGGGTGAGAAACCAAAGAGAGGGGAACAGACAGATCAGAAGATTAATCTAGTATAAAACTAGACACCACAGAAGAACTCCAAAAAGAGATCTTGGTAGAAACTGGAACTGCTTAGAAGTCAGAAAAAGCAATTTTTTCCAATAGGCTGCTTTGGAGAGTGCAAAATGATTTCTCATGCACAATGTGACTCAGCAAAAGCAAAACTTAAAAGCAGAGAATGAGAAAAGGAGTTAAATCAATACCAGCTAGTCTCTTAAAAACACTGCCCAAAATAGGTAAACATTTTGCAAATTCTTCAGTATTGCAAAGGAAGTCTGTGGAAATACGTTCGCAAGAGTACCTGGCAGTGAGAGAGTGGGACCCTCCCGGAGAAAGGCAGATGGATCTTAATTTTGCACAGCAAGTTTTCTGGGTTCACTGCAGTCACGGGAGTTTTGGTTGCAAGGTCCAGAGTGCGTTCGGCTCACCTTCTTGCAGCCTAGGAACTTTTTTGCAAGGTGTCATGATCGTGTTTTATCTGCTCCCTGTCACTGTTGTTCTAAAGCAAGTGCCTGTCTGTTGAACACAGCGCATTGAAGTAAAAAAGCTTAGAACAGTAGAATATTCTTATCTGATCACTCAGGAACCAACAAATGCTATTTTCCTGACAGAAGCCATAGAGTAAAGGGGACACGAAGCTGTGCTCATTGTAGTTGATGAGATCCCTAACATGAAGGCCTATCTCTTGCATCTCTTTTGTGACAGAGTTCCAGTGGCAAATGTGAATTTCTACCTACTCTGAATTCTTCTTTCTGGTACTGGAAGGATCACATTTTGAAAACAGTTAAGCAAAATTACAATATGTGGAGGATTAATATTTGCAGTTTTAATTTTCCAGTGAATTTTATTCCTTGCTAATTTATAGGAAACAGAGGAAAAAACATTAAAGTATTGTCTAGGAAATTATAATTAGGTCTTACAAGTAGGTGGCCAATGTTCAGTTGTTAAGTAGATGATGATGGCTCAGGTCCACTGAGCCCTTACTGTTTTTTAATTGACCCAAAACTTATTTATAAGAGTTTCCAAGTAAATATAGATTAATTCAGGTATCCATACGTTTGAACATATCTTTAGAATGATATTTACTTGAAAGTTTTCTCCAGTTCAAATGTGTCTGCTATTGGTCTGAGAACAAGACTGGTAGCCAGGAAGATCCGAGATCTGGTTTTGACTGTGATATAAATACTTCACATATTAGAGTGTTTTTGAGTATCCGTGGCTTCTGAAATGTGATGGAGACTTACCTTTTAAAATTTCCTTTTCCTCAGTACGCTTGGATTAATTGTTTAAAAATCTAAATCAAAGCATAAGAGTGTTTTCTCTTCGAGGAATAATACAAGTGAGCGTTAAAGACTTTCAAGCTATTTAGTTCCATTACTGAAATCAGCTGTCTTATATTCTTGTATGCCATATTTTAGGTACTTACTTCCTACTGTAGTGTGGGGGAGTTGAATAATTTAACTTTATGAGCAGGAGATCAGGCTACAGTCAAGCTGTACTAGTGGTGTCTGTAGTGCACTGCAAATAAGGTTTCCATCAGTGTAAGGTTAAGACACGTGTGTTAAAAGACCAAATGTCATGTATTGATAAATTACAATTAAAAAAAATATAATTAGTAGAAAATAAGTTTCAGTTTCTATATCTGAAAAAAAGAAATTATAGAATGTGCCTGATGAAGAGATTTGTGCAGGTTCTAGAGTTTTCTAACCATAATAGAGACTTTATTTTATTATTGTTTCAAAGAAGCAGTAATCACGGTGGCCTGGAGGATTTTTCAGTGGTGTGGTAACCTTTTCAGAAAAGGTGTTAATCCTTCTGACAAGAGATATATAGTGCTTAGTTGAGCTGGCAGCTGGAGGGTGTGTATCACAGCTGTTGACACACATTTAAAGCTCTCTTAACTTTTAATTTTCCAGGAAAGTCCTGGAAAGGCAGGAGTAGTCATTTTCCATGGTGTATCTAGCTGGAGGTACATGAGGAAAGGCTTTTATTAAGGTATCTTTAAGGTAGTTAATGGTGAGAAATGGATTAGACAAAGGCTCATGAAGGTGAGGGAGAATTAGCTTGTGATCTAAAAATAACAGCAGATAATTAATAGTAGTGACTGGCCATAAGTTTTCATGACTACTGTTACTCCTACTATGATTTAATAACACTGGTTTAAAATGTATAGCATACATTGTACAACTGTGTTTGTAGCAGGTATCTTTAAAACGAAAAAAAGTGACTAATGGTAAAGGGGGGCTAATTGTGCAGTACTGACCAGTAACGAGAATGGCAGGCTTGAATACTAAGCGGTATGGTGACTGTAGGGCAGGATGAGCCCTCTCCTGCCAGCAAAGTTTCTGGCTGATCAGGTGTACAGGTACAGTTAATTTGTTTCTGCTGGATAGGATTACGACTTCTGGCATTTGATCCTGGTAGTGAAGTTAGATCCCTTCATCGGGGATGAAATTAATTACAAAGGCAGTTTGATAGTGCCAATCAACAAAGGTCAGGAATTAAATTAGTTGCTTTTATCTATCAGGATGCTTTCTCTGAAGAAAAAGGTTGCATTTTCAGGAAAGTCCTTATTCTGGGATGTGGCCCAGTACTTGCCACATGCAGGGCACCTGTGTAAACCTTTTTCCCTCATGAAGGGTTGGAATAGATGGAGGGCCCAGCTGATGTTTACATTACTGTCAGCCATGGATGATGTTCCTATATTCATGTCTTAGCAACAAAACGCAGGAAAGGCAATGACTGCTTGTGGTAAATGTAACAGACAAGGTTAGAAACTGTTTGTATAAGAGGTATAAAAATATAATGCTAAACTGGCATATCCTCCTCTCGTTAACATAGTTCATGCTAGAAAAAAAGGTGGATTTTTCAGTAAATCTTGTGCCAGTTCCTCAGATGATGTTTTTTTCCTGATTGAAGTACATTTGCCTCAGCAAAAAGTCTACAATAAGTGTTTTCACTCATACAGAAATTCCACCTTTTTTATCCCCTCAGCCTCTCCCCTCATGACTTTGTAGCAGCAATGTTTCCAGAATAGATTTGTCCACTATTTGCATCCATGTGAGGACGTGGAGTCATATATATATACACACACAGATATATTTGCATGTATGTGTATATATGTATAATCTGTAGCTAAAACAATTCTTAGTATTCTGTTTATGTTACTATAGATATGTGTGTGCAGGTGTTTAATCCTGAAGAATGCGTACGCTCTGCTGCAAGGCACACGTGAGATTTGTCAAACCAGATTCTGTATGGGTTTGTGTGTTACACAGTCCATGATGGAGTCAATCCTATAAACCAAACTCATAGACTGTTTTAATGTCTTGGAGAATCAAATCTATGCAAAAATCTGTGGCTGTGAATACAACTTGACCCATATGTAATATAGAATCATAGAATAGTTTGGGTTGGAAAGGACATTTAAAGGTCATCTAGTCCAACGCTCTACAATGAGCTAGATCAGGTTGCTCAGAGTCCCATCCAACCAGGCCTTGAATGTTTCCAGGGACGGGGCATCTACAATCTCTCTGGGCAACCTGCTCCAGTGTTTCACCACCCCCATTGTAAAAAATTTCTTTCTTTTATCTAGTCTAAATCTACCCTCTTTTACTTTAAAACCATTACCCCTTGTGCTGTCACAACAGGCCCTGCTAAAACATCTGTCCCCATCTTTCTTATAAGGCCCCTTTAAGACTTGTTATAAGTGCCCTTTAACTTCTTATAAGACTCCTTTTACAGACTGAGTATACACAGTGTATTAACAGCAGATTATGTGTACATTCCATGCGCACACATATTTGTCTCAGTCTTGCAGTGAGATGCACATGGACGAATGCCACATCTGTTGAGTGCCATTTATTCCAATTGGATATGCATAGAGAGAAAAGATTTTGTCTATATGGGGAGCAATATTGGGGAGGGGAAATTAGGCATGTTTTTATTATAGGCATGGCAGAAATTTTCAGCGATGTAGGTAATTTGCTATTGGAACAACTTACTTTGGGATGTGGCTGAAGTATTTAAATGAAGAATATTTATCGTCCTTAAAGAAAGTTTCCACATCTAATCTCTTGTCTTAATGAAAACTTCTATGTCTTTGCAAAGTCTCTGGGTTCTGGTAGTTCTGTTGTCCTAATTGTCTGTTCCCATCGGCCATTCTGCTTTTAGACTTACGAAACTCTGTTCATGTCACATTAGAGTGATTCAACTTGAGTCCCCAGTAGCAGAATCCATAGAGTTTTTGTTAAACTTACAGAGGTTATGATTTGTGCTGGTACTAACATGACACTTTAATAAGACAGATAGGACATCTTAGCTTCACCATAAGCAAGCAGGCATCCAAATGATGCTTATATTACTTGTCATGCTTCACAGGAAGAGTTGCAGTTTTGCAAGATTGAATTAGTTTCCTCGTTTGCAGATGCCATTGTAAGGCTAAAATACTTTAATATTTACAAGGCAAGACTGGGTCCAAATCTTTCAAGCACAGTTTAATGACCCTGTATGGTACCTACGACAGGATGCCAATTTGCCAGTCACCCCTCTGCGCACACTCTGCTCAGACAGTTGTGGTTTTCCCTTGCTGAGCGGAGACCTCATTTCCTTTCTGGCTGTGAGAAGAGCATTTTCTCTCCTACTAGCGAGGAGAGCCCTTCCTACTTTCCTGAGCACCAAGGAGAGCCTGTTTTTCCTTCCCCACTAAGTTGAACCCTTTCCTTTCCTTATCCCTTGTAGAACAACTGTGGCAACGACAGGGCTGTGTCTTTGCTTTCCTTTTTCCTGTCCTTCCGGACACTAGGCAGAATCTCCTGGTTGCTGCCTGCAAAGCTGCCCTTCGGGATCAGTGGTCATTTGTGAGGGTAGAAAACATTTTCAAAGGGATCTCACTTATAAAGATAGTACTAAATACCAGATGAAAGGGCTGATAACACAAAAAACAGGTACATGTACATATTTTCATTAGTTAAAGCTTGAGCTAATCTAGCTTATCCCAGAGAAGACCCACCTCACCATCTCTTTTATCCACACCTGGGAACAGGGATCTTTGCTCCAGTTTCCTGCAGGCAACTCCTTCAGATCCATCTGGGGTGAAGAACTAAGTACGGATCTGGACGTGTCTGGAAGTGGCATTTTAAATGCTTGTTACCCTGTTAGGGTTGATAAAGGCAGGATCTGAAGCTCCAGTTTGTTTTTTCCCTATGAAACACTACTCCCTATTTAATTGATCCCTTCTAATCAAGTAGCAAACAATGTTGTATCAAACAAACAGATCATATAACATTCATAATATATTCCAGACACATCCTCCGTTAAAATATTGCATATAATAAAATCGCATGCTTCAGTCAATCATTTGTCAGTGTCAGGAAAGAGCATCTGTTGAAAATTTTTTTTTTTCACCTTCCTCTGAAGCCTCAGAGGTTGTCTATAGCTAGATATTGACTGACAAAGAGTCAATGCTTACTGTGGTACAGGAACTCCATTCTGGTATCTGGCTGGTGTGTTGTGCTCAAATGCTTGGACTAATGCTATTGACATCCCTATAGGGATGGGAAGTATTTTTTTGTCAAGTCAGACAGGCAGGACTTTGAAGCTCTTTCCCTTCTTATGCAACACAAAAAATGTTTTGTTTTCTGAGTTCAGATCTTCTGAGTTCATCTGAGTTAGACAAGTGCCACCATTGATCTTTGTCTGTCCTCTTTACTGCCCTTTGCTCACATTATAGTTTTGTAGGAACTGAAATGTGTGTTTTTAAGCAATAATGGCTGCTGAAAGATCAAACTAACTGATTGATCCATCTAGCCTTAATTTCTATGGTGATTATAAAATCCTATGAAATAGAAGTATATGGTCAAGTTATATTGCTGTAAAATGATTACAAAGGATTATAAAATTCTGGTACTTGTGAAGTGGTTATGACTAAAAAGTAGCGTAAGTATTTGTATTCTGTATTTTAGAATGTTGTATTAGCACTTTTCCTTTAAAGCTGCTTTTGATTTAAAGCGTGCCCCATAAACAGATTTGTAGTGTGACATGCTTTCTTTAATTTAGTATAGAAAATGTGTGAGCCCATTCACAAAGAGATGCAATGAACGGATTTTTTTTTTTTTTCCAACAGCTGATCATTCCATCGTTTAATTAGCATTAACTGTATATTTGTGGTACAAGAAATATTGACAGAATTCTTTCTTCTTTCTTGTCACGATTATTTAGGAAAAGAAGCCCATCAATATCAAGAGAACAGAACAGAAGATACGACCAAAGGGACGAGAGAGACGAATATTCACAGTATGCTACATCAGACAGTGCGATGCCCAGGTCACCATCAGATTATTCAGATAGGCGGTCGCAGCGTGGGCCTCAGTTATATGAAGAACCTGAACTGGGTGATTATAGGGATTCCAACAGAAGGAGTCGCAGGCGTTCCAAGGAGTATCCGGTAGAAGAGGAAGATGCACAGAACAGGGAAGAATATGAAAGGCAGCGGAGGGAAGAGGAATACCAGGCACGATACCGAAGCGATCCTAATTTGGCTCGTTATCCAGTCAAGCCACAACCGTACGAGGAACAAATGCGTATCCATGCTGAAGTGTCCCGAGCACGTCATGAACGGAGACATAGTGATGTCTCATTGGCCAATACTGAGTTGGAAGATTCTCGGATGTCTATGTTGAGGATGGAACGACCGTCAAGACAAAGATCAGTGTCTGAGCGCAGGGCTGCCATGGAAAATCAACGTTCATACTCTATGGAAAGAACTCGAGAGGCTCAGGGACCAAGTCCCAATCGTCAGAGGACCACAAATCATAGCCCTCCTACACCTAGGAGGAGTCCAATTCCTCTGGAAAGACCAGACATGAGGCGCTCTGATTCATTAAGGAAACAACACCATTTGGATCCCAATTCTGCCGTACGGAAAACAAAACGTGAAAAGATGGAGACCATGTTACGGAACGATTCACTCAGTTCAGACCAGTCTGAATCTGTCAGACCTCCACCACCAAAGCCCCATAAAACAAAAAAGGGAGGTAAAATGCGCCAGGTTTCATTAAGTAGCTCAGAAGAAGAATTAGCATCCACTCCAGAGTATACGAGTTGTGATGATGTAGAGATTGAAAGTGAAAGCGTTAGTGAAAAAGGTAAGATTTCCAATTTTTTGACTGTTTCAATATATAGATGTGGTTTAGTTTCCTTTCCATTGTATGTTTATTTTACCTATTAGAATTGACTGCAACCACGTATCTAATATCTACAACCCTTCACAGGTGACTCAAGTTTGTTGTGATGGGAATTGCTTTTTTTCTGATTTTGTGTTTCATTTACTTAAATCTAAATTTAATGATTTACATGGAAAATGACATCACAGCTACTAGAAGTATTTGGCCATGTTAAAGGAAAAAATATGCCTATTGAAAAACCTGTTAATTAAATCTGAAAAGTACCTAAAGCAGGGCTGCTATATAAGGCCCTGGTTTTATGTCCATCGGTACCACCTTTGTGTACTCCTGGATCACAGTGAGTGCTCTGGATCTCAGTTTGCTCTGGATCAAGTGTGGGTGCATGACCGCGTTTCTACTGAATGAACTGGAGCACACGATACAAAGCATATGCCAGTTTCATGCTGGCTGCTGCAGGTTAAAGAGCATCTGATCTGCAAAAAAAGTTGTGTGTATAAAGTTAACCCATTCAAGTTTTAAAACAAATTTAAAATGACTGATGTGGTTTATACCAATGGAGGTTTCTCTTTGCTGTTGGGCTATGGTACTTTTTGGTTACAGTGCTTTTTAGGATTCATGATGTTGGAGTTACTCCATTGTCAGAAAGAAAACCTAAGATTAATTGAAATGATTCCCAACCTATTCAAAGGTAATGTATGACTGAAATATGAAAGCACTGGGGACCATCAGTTTAAAGTAAATCAAATTAATAATATTAGTTCGCTTACCTTCATGTATGTTGTTGGTCTAAAATAAAATAGCTATAACTTTTTCCAGTTATTATTCTTATGCTAGTGCACCTTTACTAATTCTCATGAATGGTCATCTGCTGTTGTGGATTGGGATTAGAAAATTTGCTACTATATGTTATTAATACTGCTATCAAATTGGTTCTGAAGCAAGAAATTTATTAGAGTTAGTGAAATAACTCGGAGTTTTCATATGTCAATCGCAGCAACCATGGTCTCGTAAATAAGGAGCAAGATAGTGTAGAATGGAAGGAAATTTCACCCAGGTCAAAGTAGACATGCGCTTACATGAAACAACTGTGATGAAACCTTGATTCCCTTAGTCTTCCTGATGAGTAGAAAAACTTCTATCAACTTCAGGGTGTTCACAATTTTGTTCTTAGTAGCAACCTTGAGGAAAATAGACCCAATCAATATATGGGAAGTAGTAACAAAGTGTTTATTTAATGAAATTCAGCACAGGAAACATGGTATATAGAATAATATACGAACAATATATTTTTTGTACACATAACATACAAAACATTTAAATCATGCTATATGAACAATGTTTGATTCTCTGTCATCATAATAATCTGACAAATTATAACTTTAACTTAAATAATTTTCTATTTTAACTGTCAAATAAAACATTATTATTGATAACAATAGTTAATGATAATTTCATGTCTGTGCTGATTTCTGAGGTAGTGAGTGAAGCTAAATTGAGCATGTATTTCATAAATGAATGAAAAAAGCTCGCAAAATTTTACAGAAAAAAAATTGCTGGTTTATGCTTTGTTAATCTTGACTGAATTACTGTAAGCAGGTTTCATGACATATAGAGTGTAGCTGTGTCAGCATGGCCCAGTGGTGGCCTGTGGCTGGAACCAGTGTGGAGAACGGCCTTGGTTTTTCATCAGTGAAGCGTGCAACTGTTGACCTGGGAAAGAGGTCTGACTGCTTCTGACTGTGCTTGCTTCCAGCCTGAGCTGGAGGGTCCTGTTTGATGGGCTGGGGGCAGTGACCGTGCATGGAACAGGCAGCCACCCCAGCGGTAACACCTGGACCTCCAGTCAGAGCCAGCTGGTGCCAGCCTCAGCAGCCCTGGTCATGTTATCAAACGATATCCTCAGCCCCATTCATACTTCTCCCCCACTCTTTAACCCCTGGAGCAGAAGCTCCAGAAAAGTATTTGTATCAGTGGATTTGGGAAGATTTGGCTTCTGCTAGGCATGGGGGAGGAGAGAAGAGATCTGCTAGGATGAAGAGGAAGAGGGGGTCTCACCATCTGGATCTAGCCTTCACAGCTGCTATAGGTAGACCCACAAAGTCCTACCTCATTCTTTTTATTTTAATTAATCTCTCTTACCATGTAAACTAGCTGGCACCCAGAGTCCCTATAAGCAAGTGATTTCTTCATGAATACCACCAAAAGGAATCCAGCACATAAATCCCTATCAATCTTTCTTGTGTTGCAATACATTATTTCCTTAATAGATAAAATACAATTAATTATTTTAAACACCTCCTATAAAAATGGGTTTCTTCTCTCCCAAAATTACTTGCTTTCTGCCCTTCAAAAAACTCCCCAGACCTGATGATTTCTCAGCTGTCCTTTTAAGCTACATACCAAGTCTGTTTGGCCAAGGATATAATGCTAAACATAAAACATTTGGTCTTGGAGTGATGAAGGGTGGCAATGTGAGAGTGAGAATTTGGATGCAGTAATAATGAGTCCTCCAAAGGAGGAGAATAATTTTTTTCTCCATTTCTTTCTCTATGGAGTACCCATATCTTTTCACAGATTCTGCAAATCAATATTAACAACTGCTCAGCTGTGAGGAACAGCCTGGGCCTGAGCTGCAGGAGCAGCTGTTCGCTGAATTACAGCTGAGATTTTACAAGGCCCTGACGTTGGTTTTAAGAAAGTAGTCTGAAAATTATGAATTATCTGAAGATGTAGGAAAAATTATAGTCATATGCTCTTAAAAGGGCTGAAAGTTAGCCTTTTTAAGCTTATCTCCAAAATGAAAAGGATTGATACATCTATATGGTTGGAGCATCTATATGCATAAAAAATGAAGATAGCCATTTAATTTTATAAGTCCAACAGAGACATGGACCAGCTGCTGGGTTGAGTTCTGGGAGGAGCATCTGTTATTACTGAATGCCCGTGACTTTAAGTATTTGGGTCTGATTGTATTTCAGCAGCTGTCTGCTTTAGGGCAATTTTTTCCTTGATTTTTTAAAACTGTAATCTGATTGTTTTCAGGGAGGGGGCAAGGCAAAATTATTTTTCTGCATGTTTCTGGTAATGACCAGAGAAATCATTGCGTTGGAATGCTCCCACCTTTCCGTGGGGGACAAGGGAAACTGTGAGTGGAGAAAGCTGAACGCCCGAACAACACTCAGGCACCCAGTAGAGACACCCATGTGAAACCCAGGCATGGTGGAGAAGCATTGTAGTTGGAGATTCAACTGCAGAAGAGAAGAGCTAGATTCTGAAGATACTGCATAGTTTTTGTAACGCAACTATATTTGGACCAGGAAATTGGGGTCATAAACTAGGCTGAGGACTGGCATATTGGAATGGGAATCAGGAGGCTTCAGGAGGATGAGCAGACAAGGGGAGGAAGTTTAGGAACTGCAAAACAAAATGTCATTGGGTGGCTGGAAACCAGTGGATTGAGATGGAAACTGAGGCTGAAGAAGAAGAGGGGAGAGCAAAGCTGGTAAGTCAAGCAGGCCAAACCTGTGACTTGTAGTTTGGGAAGAACAGAGAAAGTGAAGGAAGCAGGTCTGATAAAGATAACTGGGAAGGTGTGAACTAGAGCTTCCTGAGGGGTAGGTTAGAGGATTCTGAGATTGGCTGAGAAGCAGAAGCAGCATTCTCAGAGAGATGATGAGCTGCTGGGAAAAGAGTGTTCAGAGAGAAGGACAGGAGGGCTGAGCTGGGCTTGGGAGCTTTGGCAAAGAGGGGGTAGGACTCCCTGAGCAAGAGGTGTGGGCCTGGCAGCACTGAGCTGAAGCGCTGAGAGGGGCTTTGGTGAGGTGAGAAGTGCTGGACGATGGTGAGGAGCCAATGGTGTGACAGACCAGTTCATTCTTTAAAAGGTCAGGAAACAATGCATGACAACAGCGTTAAAAGGACATAACGGAGATTATTAAACACGTTTACGTGAAACTTAGGTTGTGTCAGAATTAGACATATTTTGCAGATTGAATTTTGTGCAGGTCTTCATACACGTTAAAACTGTCCTTAGTGACATAACTGAACACTCATTTACCAGATGGCCTCTGCCTTTTTTTGTGCATAGGATGAACAATTCTTATTTATTGTGCTGGTCAGAATTTTCTGAAGCTACCAAGATTTTTTCCAAGTTATCTTAGGGACCTTTATTTACTCTTGCTGTGACTGCCAGGCTTCTGAAACTGCAAAAACAGTGTCTCCATTTGTAACGCTTTTTGCCAGTCCTGGAGATCAGGGTAGCAGACTGTCCAAGGCTGTATCTCCACAGCAGGATGCCCTGTCTGTGTTAGGAAATACACATAGGACCATATGTTTTGGACAAAATATTAGGTATATTTCTATTTTCCCTAATACTGGGAGACCATAACTCCTTAAAATATTAGAGAAAAACAATTCTTGAAATGCCAGTGCTTTTATAAAATCGTAACTTTTAAATGGCAGTAATATCGATCCTCAATCAGTAAACACAAAGATCATAATGACCTATTTTTAAATGTTCTAGATTGTTCAGTTCACCAATTCTTTCTCAAAACCATCTGAGTTGGTTCAGTTTCAAGGCTCTGCGAAATATGGTTCATAAAGTAAGAACCGTTGTGGTGTTAATTGCAGTAAAGTAAACATTGAACCATGTCACTTATAAAATTCCAAATGAAGTTGTGTTTTATGTGGTGTGCAAGTTAGGCCAAGCTTTCTCCGTTGCTTGTCCAATTTAAGTGTCTTCTATTGTGAGGGAATATTAAAGTATTCTTTATTTGTGTTTTCAGTTAGATGTTTGTCAATGCCATTGTAAGGAATAGGCCTTGGGACAGGTTTGAAAGGGCCCCCGTAATTTGTCAGCCAGCAGGAAGCAGATGTGAAGCAGAGTGCTACAGGCTTGTTTTCTGTGTGTACAGGCTTTCCAGGTACAGTTAGAAAATCAAACAGTAGCACTGCCCATATATTCCGCGAGGCAATACTGTCACACCTGCAGTCCACCAAAGGGCCGGTCTGAAGAGACTTGCCACAGCCGTGCTCAGGAAACCCAGTGGTCCCTGGGGCTGTCGTACCCCCACTCAGAACATAGGCAACGGAGAGGTGATCTGCTGGGGTTCCTTCTGTTCCTTCCCCAAACATTTGGGGGTCCTGGATGTCATACAATTCTTTACAAAACTCTCAAACTCCGGGGTTCCAGCAAGAGACAATCTCTATGTGCAAAAAGAGGATTCATTCAAGGAAATCTAGGTGTGCGGGAGCTCTAAATACTGCTCTAATTTGCTCTAAATATGAAGTAGGACATAGTAGATTTTCCAACGGTGGTAAACAGTTCAGGCATACGTGCATACTGTGCTCCCAGCCACCTTCCAGAGCACCCTGTGAGAGCTATCTGTTTGCACAGACGGTGACTGACATCTGATGTGGGTGGAATCTGTGGTGGGAAAGGCAAATGCGTCTGTGTTTTGTCAGAGGTGCAGTTCTTAAGTTTAGTGTTTGCTCTTACTGTTCTTTTATTAAAACACGATAGCTAGATGGGTGCCCATTTTTGTTGTCATAGGAACTTGTATGCATGACGTGGGTAGATAGGTGCCAGTGATCTTGTATACTTCGATGTCCCCGTGTTCTTGATTGAAAGCTGCAGAGTCCAGGCTGTGTGAGCAGAAATACATGTACGCAGGACAAGGGGTTAATGTGCTCTTCTTTGTCACTAAGTACATTGAAAACGTGGCTATATAACCTTGCCTTGGCTGTGTTATGGTCATTTACAAACATAAGAATAACTGCACTGTTCCATTACGGAAGTTAAAAAGGTCCTCGTGTCTGGAACAGCTTGCAGGACCTACTTGTTTATTGCAATATTGAAACCAATCTGGTAGAGACACACTTCAGTTTTTGACAGAGAATAAAGGCTGTTTTGGAAACAATATGCTCTTGTCACAAGTTAAAAATGTATGGTGGCTCATGGTGTGAGGAGCAGAAAGCAAACTTTCTGAGTGCCGCTGCGGGAACAGTGCAGGGCTTACACGAGCAGAGATGCGAAGCAAGTGGGATAACGTCACAGTGCTCTCACTTTTAAATTCTAAGAGATAAGGGACCTGATTTCAATCCTACTTGTGCTAGTTTCATACATCTTCCACAACTTTGGCTTCAAAGTTACACTGAGCTAAATTAGATCAGAATGAGGTCATTGTTTCTAAAATTTGCTTCACTCAGGTTAGTGAGTTCCTGAAAGTCTAACTTCACTGGAACAAATTATACTAGAAGGCAAAATTTCAGGACTGAGCTGCAGCACTTGTCTTGAATGCAAGAGGCTTTGAAATTCCGCACAGTTTCAGTATGGAGATGTCTTAGAATTCAAAGTATGAAATTTTGAATAGTCATAAGGAGAATAATTGATTATTTAAAACACTGACATTTGAGGGAAGCCAGATTTGAGGGAGTTACAAAAGTTCTTCTTATTATTAGTTCACTTAATATCGCAGTGTAAGAGAATGTGTTTTGCATTTATAAAGAAATCCTCCTTTTCCACAAAAGGCCTCTACATCTTATGTAAGGAAAATGTGGCTTCAATGTATAATAAGTTTGACTGGAAATTCAGAATTCTATTTTTCTGTTTCTTTTTTTTCAGCTTTCTCCTATGAACTGACTCTATTTTAAGTGCAAAAATAAGAAATATTACACTTTTTCTCCTTATTTGTGTTTGAGCAATAAAAAAAATTACTACTTTTAAAGTACTTCTTACAACAGTGAATGAGAAGTGTTGTACCATTTTGAAATATTAACATTGGCTATGATAGAGTTTTCCTACAAAAATAATTTTCGTAGATGCATAGATGATAACAGAACTGGCATGTTTAAAGTTGCAGATTTCTAATAGTAAAGAATGCTTCTTTATATTTTTGCCGAATCTTCTCCTCCTTAGACACTTGTATGTTCCTTAGAAGATAAGCGGTACGATCTTCTAAAGCATTTAGAAGAAATCTAGTGTAAAATATTTTAAATTTGCAGTCACTTAAACCTAGCATAAGCCAATAACATCCCCCGCAGGAAGAGCCTCGCCTTTTCCCAATTCTTGGCTGCATATTCACGTCCTTATATCACTCCTTTCGCCCTCGTGGCAGAAACATTCACGCAGATACACACTGCATCAAGCCAGGCAACTTTTGTGGAGTAACACTAATTAGGCAAAAAAATGGTAAATATTAACATTCAAAGTTCCTTGATGAAATGATATTGAATGTCTTCTTAGATATTACAGTGCATGCTGAAAAGATAATGTGTAACTGACTATGCCTTATCAGAATCTGAAGATAGAGAGGGATTTGCTGAAATAAGGAAGAAGAAATATTTTCATATAATAGAGAAGAAAGAATATTTTCTCATAAGTGAACACGAATTATTTCATAGCACTTTGATTCTAACAAAAAATCTAATATTAATTTTATTGATTGAAAACGTGACTAAATTGCAGCCTGAACCTTCTGGATGCAAATATACACAAACCATTAGGACTGCAATTCTTTAATCATGTTTCCTTTTACTCTGGGACTTTGCTGGAACTACATCTGTAGCAGAAGTGTTGTGTGGGGCACCAGATTAATTCTCTCCTGGTATGATATAAAGGAAGAACTATGAGTTATTATTAAAGTATCTTAGTGCATTAGTTATAGCTATTTATGGTACCAGATGAGATGAAGGTGTTATTAATAGGACAATATGATTTTTAATATTTTTAACTTAGGGTGAAATTTTTATAATTGAAACTTATCTTCAGTTTAGCTTTAAGTTTTTAAGACAAACTACAAGATCTATTTTGCCCTGGAAATTGTAAAAACTTTCTATTCTGAAGGTAAAGACTTTTTTTTTCTTTTTCAGTTGAAACAGTAAGCCATTGAATTATCTGGGTGACCATTCTAAAAAGTATCATTAAAAAGCATTATAGCTATCTCTGAACATGTTGTCTTTTTCAAATTTAAAGGGAAAACAGAAGACATTGTGTTATAGTTTAAAAATAATTTCCCATTATCCTTTCACATCTTGGCAGCTGGAATATTAGCTGAATAAACTCGGTAAATATTCATTGACCTTTTACTGTAAATAGCAATGGAAGAAATTACTACCCAAACATACCTAGAAAGGGGTTGATCCTAAGAAATGCAGGGCTTCCTATGGAGGTAGTTCTTACCTTATCCAACCTGGTCCCCATATTTCTAATCAAAATCTCAGTTTAACTAAGTTAGAAACTTGGGCCTTGTTGTCCAAGTCTTGCATCAGAAATCAGTGCTATAAAGACTTGGCAGAGATGAGCCAAAAACGAAGACCTGCTGGATTCTGTGTAAAGCATTTCAGTTCTTTACAAGGCCGTGGTAGAATAAAAAGCCGTCACGGAATTTTTCTCTCAAGTTTTCAGAATATTTAGCTAAGTACTGTGATGTTTGTAGTCTTTTCACAGTGGAATCTCAGCAAACAGACATAATAACAGCAATAAAAATGACATGCAAAGTTTCCAGATACACGGAGCATGATTTTCTTCATACTTTGAAGTCATTATACTTCTAGTAAAACAAAACACTCAAACCTATCTAAACAGATCTAATGACTGGATTAGACTCAGTGTCATTTCAAATTATGTCAGTGCTTTTCTATGACATATTTAAACTGATTTTGCAGGTAATTTTCCTACTTCCCCAATTAACTATCAGAAACTAAAAGGGCCATTGTCACATAATTTTACTTAATTAGTTAAAAAAATATTTAGTTGGGACTATTCTATAAATAATATTGTATGTTTTTTTTACATTTTCTTTAAAAATGCATTTTCTTTAAAAAAGCGTCTCTTGTTCTACTGCTATTTTTATATGTATTTCATTAAGGGTATGCTAATCAGAAGTGAAGAAGTAGAGAAACAGAAGTGGAGGGGGAGTAAGCAGAATGGGCTCTATGTGTGTCATTCACCTGAAAACTGTTCCGAGGATGCTCTGTCCTTTAGCCCTGTTGCTCCATGCTTGCCCGAATGTGCCATCCAAGACCTGGAGTTAATCACAGAAGCTGCTTGAGCTTAAATTGAATATTGTCAAAGGCGAGGGCTGGAAGCATACGTTTGCCAGAGGAAAGCATATCTTTTCCATCTTCCTTTCCATCTTTTCACAGTTCTCTCCCCATCCAAGCCTTATCCACTGCAATTCACAATCTAGGCAGAAATATTTGGCATGGATTATCTAGGTAAAGCGGCACCAGTTTCTGTGTCCTTTAATGGGTCTGGCTGTAATTTCAACTACAGCCATTCAGGGGCTGCTGTGTAGCATTGGAGCTGGTCCTGTGATGAACGCAATAGTGGAAGTGGGAGGGGTGAGCAGGAACCGTCACGGCTACAGTCCTACAGAAACCTGTCCCTGCTTCTCAGTCAGAGCCCTGAGAGGGTGGCCAAGTTTTTCAAAAGGATGAAACACTGCATCTCTGCACTGCCCCGGTAAAAACTGACCCGCCAAATGATGAGTGCCTTTAAAAATCAGGCCACCTGCCTAGGAATCTGGTTATTGATTTAGGAACTGAATTTTACCATATTTGTGAAAATTCTAGAAAACTTTTTCCAACAGAAATATTTCATTGAAAATATATTTAAGCCCCTGTTTTGAAGTTTTTGGTGTCTTTCATCAATTTTGAAGGATCATTAGTACGTTTCTCCTGTGATGATCCACTGTTTTGATATTAAAATCCTAATTCTAGGGGCAAGATAGAAAAAAAATGATGTAATGATAATGACTTTTATGATACTTGAGAAAATATTAAATAAAACTGGTAGAAGAGAATTGGGTCATTGCAGTCTATCGAATTGGTGCTCAATGGTTCTGTTGTAAAGTTGCATTGAGAAATTTGTTTTGCCTTGGGATACAAAGTACCTACATCTCTCCTAAGAGTGAAGTTTTACGCTAACGTATATGCTAATATGCTAATGTTTTCAAATTTTCTATTGAACTAATCCTGTTTGTCATGGAAACATTAAAGACTATTGCACAGAGAAAACAAAACCAAGAATAACGTTTAGCTCAGCATTGCTTTTTTCTTGGCTATAAATCGTCACTTTTTTAGTTATAAAGTTCTCTACATGGCTTTGAAATAGGAAAGCATTTGAAAATTATAATTTATAATTTATTTCTGGAAATATTTCTATAAAATACATCACGTTCTACTGTTAAAGTATTTACATCTTAGAACATCCAGATGTGTTGAGGACAAAGCAAGTCTGCAGTCTTTGGCCCTAACTACTAGGGGATTATGGTTGCCTATTGTTACATGTTAAATGAACCACTACAGGATAAAAGAGAGAGGGAAAAATGGAGAGAGAGCACATAAAAATTTGACTGCGTTCCTTATGTCAAGATTGCCATTACTTACACAGCAGCCTTCTCCCGCTTTGTCTAACCCATCGAAATCTTGACATTAGTCAATGGTGCTTTTGCCCTTGGCTGAATTTATAATCTTTCTCTTACATTGGTTTTTTTCTCCTCTTTTTTTTGAAGCCATGTAGTTTAGGCAATTATTTCATTGATCATGCTGCAGCACTTACCGGCTTTCAGACTTGAAGAGACTTTTAAAACAGTTTCTTTCAGTTAATATTTAATGGAAAATTAACTTGCTGAATTGTCACGTGTGCTGTGGGAGGTCACACATATCTGATGTCTTCATTTTACCTCGTTGATTCTCGTAAAGGGAAATTTGAGTAGCATTTATGAGCATGGAGATGGAGATGGTGAGAGAAGGATGTGTAGTAATGCATGTTCTGGTTTATGTCTCATCTGTTTCAATAGAAAAGTGGACTTAATAGCCTGTATTCATGCAGCAGTATTCTCTATGTTAAGATATTCCTTTGAGATGTGTAAAGACAGATGAACTGAATGAATACATACATAAAAAATACCTTTGTCACACACTGAAGTTTAGACCAGGTTGAAGATAGGATTTCTTATGGAAATGTACTCAGATCAATGGTATTCTGGAGAAACACTTTTTAAGAAATAGTTTGTGTTTATACTTTCAGCCTTTCTGAACGTTAAGAATATGAATATCTTTTAGGGCCATGGTTATATAATCTGTTTACTTGGAAAATGGAAATATATGGACATTAGTTACATAATCTAAAGAATCAAATAAAAGTTTTCATCACAAATCTCCACGACTATTTACTGTTGTGCATATTTATGGGACATTTTTATATACATCTATAATAACAAGGGAAGGCTTGGCTTGTGATGCACAATGTGGAGTGTCTAGGTACTACATGATACTTTATCTAAGAAGTGACCGCATTCAGTATTTTTCATCAAATTTTATAATTTTTAAGAATTTTAACATTTCTTCTACGTATTGTAGTTTGGATTTAAAATTTTTTCTCAGCTCATTTCTGAAAAATCTCTTCATACTGGGAGTTTCTGAAAGCTGAGTTCCTTTGAAAATCTTCTCTTTTCATCCTGCAATTTGAATACACTTTAAAAAAAGAGAATTACAACAAAAAGCATGTTTTTAAAGCTAGTATATTGATGAGTTGAAGGAATCAAATTTGTTCTTGAAAGGTTTTGACTGATGAAGGCCACCAGGATTAGGTTTGAACTTCAGACTAATCATCCGAGAACAATTTAAACAGCTGCTGTTGTCCCTTCAGTGTGGAAAATATATTTATGAGGCTGAAAATTCCTTGTTTTCAGACACGTGTAATCCATTGCCTCATATAAATCACTATGATTCTTTAAACAAGCGAAGGCTGGTCAGTAGTTGAAATCTTCATAGATGTAATTTAGTATAACTAGGGCTAGCTGCAGATTGCAAGAAAAGATAAATCCAATAAAAACTAGGAATTTAATTGTAAAAGTGTAAAATTATCATGGAAACTAAGGTCAGTAGAGTGGCTGAACCAATTTAAAGTCCTTATTAAAAGCTGAGAAGACACCTAGTGCTAATGTCAAACTTTAAACAGTGAGCAGAGAGAGAGCACAAGGTTTTGTCTCGAAGGGTGTTCCATAAGGTGAGCTGTGGTGAGCCGGCAGCTCGTTGCTGTCTTGACTGGAAGCCGTATTCCTCATCCTCTCTCATGCTCGCTGATCTGGACCAAATCCGATATTTAACTGACTTTTAGTGAGCCATTTTAGGTCGCTACACTGGTACAGATCAAAACTGTTACAACAAATGAACACTTTTCTTTCACCTTTATAAGCTGAAGAATTACTATGGTATTTTGCAGCGTTACCAGATCTGTCACAAAAGAGCACAGTCTGGGAGCAGCATGGAGGAGGGGAATAAGACAACCATGTCCAGTGACAATGAGCTGTTAGGTCACTCAGCCATCTAACGGACCCCATTTGCAGTGAGCAGCAAATAATAGTAAATAACCTCATTGAGATGAGCAGTAAATAATAGTCTGACTTTCAAGCAGCACTGGCAACATCATAGGCAAAAATGCAGATTTTAAAAGGTGTTGCATGTAACGACTTGTGAGGTGATAGAATAGGCGAGAGCCTCTTGGAATTCCTGTTTTCCTAAAATTGAAACCACATCTCTTATCTAAAGATCGGGCTGCACTGCAGTCCAAAGTGTGACTGCAGCTCATCTTGGTAGAGGAGAGCTGGTTTTGAGGTCAATAGTTAAAGTACTGACAGCGCCGGAGCTGCAGTGATTGCTGCCTGCCGAGGCCCTGGGTAGGTATTCACGTGATGAGCGTGTGCCGAGATGCCGTGCCTATGTCCTCGTTCCCACAGAGGCTGACTACTGGTGTACAAATACCCCGGGAGATAAGTGGCTTTTCAGCCCTGGCCTCTGGAAGAAAATGACTTCTCTAAGCAGTAAGCTTGAACAAGTAAGAACGTGTTACGGCACCTTTGTAAGATGAGAAAAAGCACCTATGAAAATGGCAATACTTTGTGTTGCTGCTGTAGGTTGAGTTCACAAAGATACATTGTTATGGCAAGCTTTGTACCAGAAAATTTTATCATATGCTCAATGCCATGGCCGTTTGCACTAATAGTTTTCTGTAAGAAAGGAAAAATGCAGTAAAAACAGATATACAAGGCAGCACTGTGACATGATTCCTATTTAGCATTCTCTGAGCCTGATTTTCTGTTGCTCCCCTCGCCTTTTATCTGTACAAAGTGACTGAAAAGTGGGTGTAAAACATTACCATTCTGATTTGCTAGCATTAACACCTTCCTTGTATTCCCCTTACAGTAGATCAGATGACTAGACAAGATGCCTTGGAGTTGAAGATAAAAGCTTTATTTTTTAGAAGTGCTAAAGTCTCGGTGTGCCTATGAAATTCAATGAGAGCACAGAGTGCTTAGTCAACCGCAATGTTCTTTTTAAATATCTGGAAAGAGACTTGTACACAGTGCCCTACCTCTTTGAGCCATTTGCATTTGCGTAGCGTGAGTGTGAAATCCCATCACCCTGTGAAGGCAATGACCTTCAGTGACTCTGCACAGATACACATCACTGAGCATTTCACAGACCTGGGTGAAGCTGAAGTTGGCTTTTTTGTTGACAACGGTAAAATGTGCTGTAAGAAGTGCTATGAAAGTACATTGTAATTATATAATTTAGTTGCTAATTATAGATAACAGTTGCAGGTTGTCTGGACTGTTTTTAAAAAAACACGTCATAGCACTGCCTTATATTAAGACTTCTTCGGACTTCCTACCTGGAGATTGTTGTATCTGTAGTTTCTTTCTCAGTGAGACTTGGCTGTTTGTGCTGTGGTTTCCCTTGCTGGATTTGGGCTGCAGGCTGATTTTTTTAAAAAAACATAACAATTCAGAAAAAGTAAATCAACCGTTTTTGAAGGGTGAGTCCAGAGGAAAATGTTTTGTCCATGTTAAAACGCTTAAGACACTAATTTGAAGTGGTGCCTCACCTTCATTCTGGCGGTGTGCACTTCCTGTGACTGTGAAAACTGGCACAGAGTTGGCTCCCGTATAAGACTCTGAATAAAACTCACAGCTCACATAGGCTTAGGAAAGAATTGTTAGTACTCAGTTGCCAGTATCTATGGCTCTGCTGAACTTGTTGAAGCTCTTGTGTATAACCACAATATATAGGGACCTTTCCTAAGGAATTATTAACTAGTTTTCTGCTGGGTGCTCACAGACACTAGAGGATTTTCCTTGTAAGTGCTCTGGACCAAGGCAGTACAAGAGTAAAAAAGAAAGACTATATATTTTGTATTCCTGACGTGCTGACCCTGGAAAGGGAAAAGAGTTGACTCACAAACTAAAGGTAATGTCAGGAAGAAACCCACTAAACTGGGGGAAGAATTCTGTGGCAGAGACAGGAGACGGAGACAGAGACAGAGGAGGAGATGGATATGGATATGGAGAAACTGTCCCTGGGAGCAGATGGGCGAGAGAGAAGGCTGTGGGAGTGAGAGGGGGCTGCCAAGTCTGGCAAGGGCAGACAGGCCGGGGAGCTGAGAGAGGAGGAAGAGGGGAGGACTAGCGCTAGCCAGTGGGAATCTGGAGCTGGTAAAGACACTGGGATTGTTAGTATTAATTGTCCCGGTTTTTTGAGCACTTGATCTTACAAGTGTATCTGCATTTCTTGTTCTTTTCCCGGTGTGGGTTTTTGTTATTATTCTTTGCACACTAACACCAAAAAGATTTGACATCTAGAGAATATAGCTGAACAGAGGCGGTGCAATTTTTATTAAAATTAGCTTATTGTGATACTCTGCAAGCACATAAATCCATTATTAATTTAGTTGTCTCTTCTATCCTACTTGCTCCGCTTTTCTAAAATGCTGTATTTTTTAAACTAGAACAGACCTTTAGCCTATTGCCTTTCTGTTTCCCCAAACTGTTCTGTTCTTAAAAAGAGCAAAATAAATGTTTTGTTTACCTAGATACTTAACTCCATTGATGTCACTACAGTTATGCAGATCTGACCTGAACAGCTGGTCCAGGGTTTCTACAATAAATATACTCTTGCAAGGCCCCATTTCCTTAGCGGTCTTGAACAAATGTTTCTTTTACCTGATTCCAGCCCCTGCTATATGTTTTTTCATATTAGGAGTTGTTACAATATTCAAAATGCTTCTTGCTCAAGGAAGGAAGAAATGTGCAGAAGAAAATGAGATTCATTCACCGATAGTACTTCAAGAGAAGTTAACCACTTTTCCCTCTGTCTGCACAGTTGACGGTAGATCCTTTCTGACAAGTTGAAATATGCTCTGAACAAGAAGTTTTTAAAAGTTATACCAAATAATTAGAGATGTGAGTAAGGGGTCTATATTGAATTGTTCTTGTATTAAAGGAAAATAGTGTTATACCCTTTCAAACAGCACCTGTTTCAGCCAAAGCTATGTGGTGATATTTTGTTCCTTATGGAACAGATCATCCCAAACCCATGTTTAAACGGACCTACACCTTATATTGGTTGGGGAGAATTATAATATGTTAAATGTTGTTCAGATAGTACTTTCTGCAATTTACTTAAGCTCATTATCATAATTTATTTTGACTTGTAAAAATATTGTTCCTTGAGTAGATTCCTACAGTCAAGGCCTCTGATACAGATGCACTAAACAGCATTATTAAGTGCTTTCTGTGGCAATAACACGCCACAGAAACTGTCTCTCATGTTCACCATGACATGGTCTTTATGCGATTATAGCAATGGGATCAGCAAGCTCACAAAGCAGAACTTCAGTTACTGAAGTTTGTTAATAAATGTCATCATTCTTCTTTTTGCTGCTGTATACAGTTTTCGGAGTATTGGTTGTTCTTTAGATCCTTCTAGCTGGATGTTTTTTCTCCAACTGCCTTTTGAAAACTCTGCTGCTGCAAGAGTGGAAGTTATTAAAGATTTATCCTTGTATGAGAACAGCTAGTACAGTTGGCAAATCTTTTCTAATCATATTTGTCAAGAGGGGTTGTAAATAATTTTGAAATGGATTGTCTGATGGTGAATGACGCAAGGGAATTCAACCCAATTGTAGAGTATAAATTGGTGGATTTGCATTTTCCCCTCCGTTTCAGGCTTTGGATATGTACTCATTTGTAGATCTTTACTCATTGTGTTTGTTTATTTAATATGTAACTGAAGTTATATATACAACAGCTCCCTAAAGCTCTACTGTTCTTGGGGGACAGGCTGAATAGGATCTCAGTGTGACTCATGGTGGATACAGCTGCAGACTCAGTTGCACAGCTGTGATTGTACTGTATCAAATCAGCTTGTCATGTCCTACTGTTTGTTGGAAAGGTAAATATGCTTTTGCCTCCCCAATTTATATTTTATTAGGTAAGGCTTGCTGTGGTGCCAAAATATTTTCATTCCACAAGTATATGCCAAGTACCTGGCATTTCATCTCTGTGCTACCCCAAAACTTCCTCGCACTGCCCAATTTGTCAGATGGCTAGCTAAGACCGCTTTGATGGCTTAGGAGTGCACAGTAGGTCTTTTTCAAGGCCAGGGATCTGGCCTGCCTATTAGAGGTTTAAATTTGGTATTATGTAGCATAATCCACCAAATGCTTTGGCTATTATGTTCCCTGTAAAAATAAAGCAGATTTTGCTGAACTAGACAGCCCCATCAGATCATGTACTTGTGAACTATTTATGATAAAAACATAAGCATAAAATAGTAGCTGCATTTCCATATTACAGGCTGAGGCATACTCAAGAGGGCCCTAAACCTTGACTGCTGCTTTTAGGTACCATTGCAATAGAACTAATGTATTGCTGTCTAGAGGCTAACTTGGTCAACTGACAATGCTTTATTGAGCAGAAAAGCTCTGCTTTAGTACTTGTGTAGTATTTCTACTGTTTTTTTCTGAACCATTTTTATAGCTTCACAGAATTTAAAATGAATAATTACCATTACAACATCTAATATGGCCTGCTATTTATCACAGTCCATTCAGTATCATGCTGTTAATTTGTTATGGAGCTCAATAACTTGTATGACTGAAGAACATCTTGTGTTTGATCAAAGGGCATTTCTTGAAAGGCATCCAGCGTTTGTGTGAAGGAGAGATGAGAATCTATGATGTCTCTCAATAGTTCATTTCCATAGATGGTTTCTGTTGTCACTTAAGGTGAGGATTTAGATTCCAGATATTCATCTAGCTTTGCATGTGTTTTAACCCTTCATCTTGAAAGAGACAGAGGCTTAATTTTATGCATTCTAAATCATCCTGGTAAAGTCAGTGGTATTAATCGTAAAGTATAAGTTCCTGTATTTGCCTAAGACTGCGTGGGAACACAAGCAGGTAGCAACATTCATACCTAGATGTAATCTGGGCTCCCAGGGTTGCTGCAAATGGCAAAACTTCATCTTACTAAGTTTGGATGCATCTTCATTAATAATTATGAGGACTCAACCGAACTAAAATGATTAAATATTCTTAGTTCAATCCCTAAACACATTTCCTAACTGCTCCGCTCTGGAGTTTAGCTAGATGTCTTTTCCGCCTTTTAATATGAGGAGTTTTGAATTTAAAAGATGTGAAGACACAAACAAAGAAAATAATATTGTGTTTTAATTAAAGAATGACATTTCTGTTTGAGAGTATGCTTTGTTGTGTGATATGTATGAACTAGCTGATTTGCTTTAGGTTTTCAGTATAGTCATTTAGATGTTGTGAGCTAGCAAACCTGTAAATGGATTAATATTATTTAAAGAAAAATATTAAAATAAATCTAGGAAAAGATCTACAGAAAAGAGAATGGTAAGTTTCGTTGGAAGAAAATTTCAAAATGAATTGCATTTAGGTTAAGTACTTTCCTGCCATTTAAAATGAGGATCCAAGAAGTCAGAAGATAATGGTTATGTCTATCATTATCATTCCAGTGATAAAAGAATATGTTATATGATGCTATGACTTAAGCTATTAATTTTATTAGAAAAATATGCTTAGTGAATTTAAAATCAGTGAGGGGAGGCATTGCTAAAATTATATGAGGAGAAAATATGGATTCTAAAATTAGACGCAATAACTTATTCATGTAAGATTCATTATATACTTGAAAATTAGAAATTTACTTACAATTATTTAATTTGTAACTGGTTGACTTTCAAGATAATATTTTACTACATGCAAATCTAAAAGCTGTAATCATTTGAGTTAACATGTTCAGATAATATTTAAAAGGGAAAAAAGAGTGAAATTTATGATAACTGAAAGCCAAGTATCAAAGAAAGAAAATAAAAGAGAAATATTTCATCATCCGTTTCTCAATTAATGCATTTGTCAAAGAGTGAGAACAGACATGAGGTATTTTTCCGCCGGACCGCAGAAGAATTTGTGTTCTTTCAGACTTTTTTTCTTCCCTCGCAGCTATTATTGCTGAGCACAACATTGTATGGTACGGGGTATCCCTTTGGTCAGCCGAGGTCGGCTGTCCCAGCTGTGTCCCCTCCCAGCTCCTTGTGCACCCCCAGCCTACCCGCTGGCGGGGCGGTGTAAGAAACAGGAAAAAAAGTCTCTCGCCAGCTCTTGTGGGGTGAATGCTAAGCTTTTGGTGGCAGAGGGGATCTTGTTGCAGGCTGATGCCAGGGAAGGTTTGTGCTGAATCAACACACTTTCCTGAAAGTGTGAGCGGCTGTAGTCATTTTTGCAACGCACCAAGTAACACCAACCTGAATGAAGGAGCAGGGGTTGAAATGTTTTGTAAAGGTATTCTCTAGCCTAAAGTATTTGGAATGAACCAAACCGAAAGTTAGCGTTTAGGTAAACTATGGATACTCAAGAAACTTGGCATTGCATACGCTGCAAGGCCTTTTCATGTAGGAGTAATGTATTGGGACTATTAAAATAAATGCAGAACCAAGTATTTCAGGTTTGCTAAAAAGAACAGAATTTTCTGTGTCTCTAAGATTGATGTGTTCTGTTACCTGGATTGGCTTGAATTTTTAACAAGGTGCAAATGGGTGAAATTAGCACTTGAACATATCCACACAGCTAAGTGCTAGCCCCTTCTGTGCTCTGAACTAGAGGGGCATTTGCCAACCCCAGTTCAACAGCCATTCCCACATGGTAGTACGTGACTCATAATAAGCTCAGTAGAGTGGCTGGTCTTACTAGTATGATCACAATTTGCATAAATACAATTATGCCCTTTCCAACCGAAGGCTTGTTTGTGCATCTTTGGCAGAGGTGGTAGAAGAAGTAAGCGTGTAGGACTTTGCAGCTGACTGCGTAGATAATGTCCTGGATGGGTTTCAGGACTAATCTAAGTAGGCAGCAGCCCAGGATAATCAGGGTTGGTGAAATTGCCCGGTTGATTATTTTGCATGCTGAGCTTGCTGTTGCTGCTGCAAAAGAGGTTAGCGTTTGGTGCAGCGGTCGCTGCTGGAGAGGGGAGAGGATGAGCTGAGCGATCTCTTCAAGCTGCAGTGACAGCTGTGGCCTGGAGGCAGCAGGAACAACAAAGCTGGCTCTGAACGTACTCTCACCCTCGTCTTCAGCTCCATCTCTTCTGCCTCCCTGGCCCTTAGCGTGGGACATCACCAGCCCACTGTGCAGAAAAATTCAGTTCTGTCTACAAAGCTGAGAAACTTTGCTTTGGCTCCGTGCATATTTGCTAATACTGCTAGCCTCCTGCAGGATAGAGTGGATTAAAGTGTGAGTGGATGTCTTTCTAATGAAGTTTATCAGATCATAATCTAAACCAGCATATTGACCTTGCTCCCTTTGACTTTATAGATGATGCCTATTATTACGATGGGAATAATATATGTAAAGGTACTCTGCTTTCACTGTTGCAGCAGCAGAACAGTTCAGTATGGTTTGTGGGGCTTTGGTAAAGGGTTTTCTGTCACAGAAAAAGAATTCTTTCAGCTATTGCTATTGACATCTATAACACCTACAGACAAACAGAAAAGAATTAAATAACTAGAATATGAAAGTTAAATAATGAGCAAGTCTCTCTCATATTCTGTAAGGAAAAAATTCCCACCTGTTAAAGGGACTCACAGGTGCTAATTGTTATTCCTGGGGAGAAGGAGAGGCAATGAAATGAGATGTTTTGGCTTGCTTACATTTGCTAATGTTATGTCTTCACTTTAGGATCATGGTACTCACAAAAAAAAAGGAAGAGAGATGATAAAGAAATAGAGAAAGTCTTTTCCTGTTGGTGATTGCTTCGTTCAGTGCAATAGGTACAGGACTATGTAAACATATTGTTTGATAATGGGTAGGCTTCAATCTCCAGACTTTAGTTTGGGGCTATACTAATTGCCTTGCCTTTTCTCTTCCTTTCCTTTTGTTATCAGTTTGGACAATATTGCTTACTGTATTTGAGCTTCTCACACTGGTTATGATGGTGGTGATAGCATGAAGTCGGTTCAAAAGCTGGACAGTTTTGCAACTGGTTAGATAGCAGTCAAGAAAATGAAAGAAGAGAAATTTGAGTGTGGTGAAGGGAGAAAACGTAATAGTGATTGTGACCGTATTCCTGAAGGCTGTTTCAGATTCGCTCAGTCGACCACCTCACAGGTTTCTGATCTGGCCTGTGTAGCTAATCAACGAGATCAGCTGTGGCATGAGTAATAGTGAGTAAAGCAGTCTAAAAGCAGAGGTTTTGTTTCTAGGAGGGCAAGATGAGCCTTGCGGATTCCTGATGGCCAGCAGTATCTCTCAGTTGCTCTGCAGCAGGGAAATCTAGGCTCCACTGCAGTCATTGGGAGTTTTCCCATGGTCTTAAGCGTTGGCAGGTTTCAGTCTAAATATTGAGAGAGACATTGGCACTGATTACAAAGCCACCAAAGTGTCCAATTCTAGTGGAAGAAAGTATATTTCCTACTTTTTATTTTTAAATAAACTTATACTTTAATTTGAAGAGTTTATGCAAAGATTTAGACGTTGAGTTTATTTTCTGTTGAATTCATCTGCTCAGAATATTTTTGGGTCCCCTGAATTGAGTAGGCAATCTCTCATATGCATCATTTGGAAGGAGGATTTATGTTTTAATTACAAAAATGAATTCAGTTAATCTAAGTGCCTTCAAGTTAACTTGTTTTAACAAATGCAAATGCTCAGCCACTTTCTTGCAAAGATTAGTGTTCACAGCATAGATTTTTCTCGTAGAAGCCAACAGAAGCTGACCATGACAGTAATACAGTTTGTGAAAGTGTTAAGTGGTCATTTGACTCAGATTTCTTAAGGAATCTTCTTTTCAAGAAAAACAACATAAAAATGAAGCTGGCAGAAAATTATATCGGGCGCAAGCATGAGTCAAAACAGATTGTTAAGCAATAGAGAAATATTTAAATATCTGACTGGCAAGTGCACATTTATGTTGTGGATCTGTATAACACCTGGAGTTTATTGTGCTCTATATTTTTAATCCTACAAAACTTTAAAAGAGAAATAAAGAAGAAAGTATTCTGCTTGCTTCTGCACTTTCAATGACAGTGTTTATCCACAATTTTGAATGAAATATTTGTTGCCTTTAAGAAAACTCTAATTATTTCCTTTAACAGGAAAAAAAATCAGGTTAATTAATAGTATTATAAACCTTCGTTAAGAGTTATGACGGTGAATCGGCATACCAGATTAAGTCTGTTCTCAAATGCCTGTGCAGACATGGCTAAGTAAAGCATTTGTACCTCTGCTGTGAAAATCATCTGCACATTAATTAATTAATTGCATCTGTGTCCAGACCGCAATGTTTTTGTAAAGCTATGCCTCATCTTTGATTGAAATTTTTAGTCTTCTTTTCAAGTACAGTGATATTATTTGTAAAAGAAAGTGTTTGAATTACGTTTATACACATACTCCCATTTGAAGGTCCTGGTGAGTTATCTTAAGGATTTTTTGACAGTTTCTTTTTATGAGAATATTTAGAAAAAATATCATCACAAATATCATTTCAGCAGTGCAAGAGAGAAGTATATTGGTGGAAGAGTAATATTCAGGCCAGGGAAATTTAAACTGATGGTGGATAGCAGATGCACTTCTGAAGCCCAGTGTTGAAATATCTCTCTGATAAGAAGGTTGTAAGGATTACATCTTTTTATAGCATCACACATGACTAAGCAGTAAACAGCATGTCATGTACATTCTTTTTCCTAAAGTAGGAAACTTGATTTATGGCATGATACAATGTAGGATTGTAATACAGTTGAAAAGTGTGCATATGACGTGTTCTGCTTCCTTGTTGTACATTCCTCATGGAACAAAATGCTCACAGTATGAGTAAATTATAGTAGAAAAAAAGGTAGGTAATGTCTTACTTTTAGCCAGACACTTCGACTGAAAAATAATAAAGCAGTGTTTTGGCACAACAAATTCTTAAATATGATAAAGCTGAGATAATGTGATTGTAGACTTTGAATTTTTAATACTATGTTCAGTCAAAGTGTCAATGAAATATTTTAAGTGCTTAATCTAAATTAATCTCCCAGTTTTCTGTCCCAGAACTTATTTTGCAGTTGTAGACATTTATATCCACAGGGACTTTTATTTTTCATAACTAGTTTCTTGATTCATCTTATCAGTAAACAACCTACACATTCTTATCTTGTGTTTGACATTACTTAAATTTGCAGAAAGAGTTCGTTTGGGCTGAGATGCTCTCCTAAGGCAGTCAGGAGAACAGCACAACTCATTCATTGTTAAGAATGGAAAGGACAAGAGAATACAGTCATTGTAATGCAGTGCTCGTGCACTGAGGTGAACTTAAAAGGGCAGACTTGTTAGATGTGACCTTCTTTCTACACTATAATTTGTCTGATTGTTAATGATTTTCTTTATTAATGCAAATTGTAAAGGTTTGCCGCACACAACAGTTGCGGTATAACAGTTATAAACTATGGAAAAGCGTTGGGGGATATGACTCAAAACTGAGAAAACAAAACTCCTTGGTCCCTTCACAAAGTCTGTAGGCAGACCACAGTTTGTTTTGAAGACTACCTTTATTGCTAGGTGTATCTAGGATGTGGAGGATCTGTAGTCAGTGAAAAATTATGCATTTTCCCCCTCTGTTTGCTTTTTGTGTTCTGTGACATCAATAAAGAAACGTCTGCCCTACAGGAGCCCCATAATCCTCTATAACTCAAGTCTTTGGGATTAACCACCTTTTATCTGAACATATTTCTGTGTCTAATCTTTAGTCTTTTCTGTTCTGGGTTTTTTGCCCTGCTGGTATTGGTTTCAACGTTGCCCTTAAGAAAACAGACTTTTAATGAAGTAGCTGCGTTGTAAGATGCATATAACACTAATAAGAAGATTTGATTTTTGTTCTTCACAAATATCTATATTTCTTAGCAAAGAGACAAACTGGAGCTTTTGGGGAGGGGAAAAAAAAAAAGACTGTTTGTGACCTAATGAAAGTTAAAAAAAATATTCTGCCACAGGATAAGGTTTGATTGAGCAAAGTATTCATATTCACAAAAGAAATTAGATTGGGATTGCATTCTGGAATTGAAAAACTTGGAACCTTTATATCATGGGCAAAAATTTATGTTGGTTTGTTCACGATTCGTTCACAGTGGATTCATTTCCATGGTATTTTGGTGGTAAAACATTTGGCAAGTTATTTCCTAACAGTGATGCTAACATGGTCCAATGCTATGAAAGAAAAAGGATAATGAGATAGTCAGAAAATGTCTGCCAACCTGAGGAGGCAGGGACGTACAGCATAATCAGTCTTTGCTTTTTCTGGCACCCTAGTAAAGAAAAGGGGATAAAACAGTTGGAATGGAGAGCAGAGAGAGAAAAAAAGTAATAGCGGTAGCAAGGAAAAGAAAGAAAAATGGGAACTGTGTGGAACTGGCAAGAGGCATTTGCAACAAAGAGAATTGGGGCACAAGGCTGATCTGGGTCTGCGTAGTAGGATAGGAGGGCAGTAAATCCAGGCTAACACCCTAGATTCGCACATAAGACTACGGAATGGCAGTGCAGCAAACCGAGCGGTCGTGAAGTTAATGCCCGTCATTGACCTGAGTAGGACTGTTAAAATGGCTAAAAGCATTGCTAATAGAAGTCCTCCGAGTTCTGTCATGGCTGCTCGCTGCATGGCCACTGTAACAGAAAAAAATGAAGTGGTCTGGTTCTGGAACTTTGAAGCTTTTATTGCCATTTCAGCTTCTTAAATACTGTTCTGTTTTCCTGAAGTTCAGTGATTTGTTTGGTCAACAAATAGGATGGGGTGACATATGTTTTTGAAGAGAAAATGAATTGTACTGGGGGTGGGGCATATTTTCTACTCTGAACAGTTATCCTTTTGCATGTGTGTGTCAGATCAAACTAATCCCACCTCCAGCTCAACGACTAAAATAGAGATACAAATAAGCAGTTTTACATACAAAGAAAGTAAATGCATACTTTGTTTCCTTCCTTCTTTCTTTTTAGTGTTTGAATGATAACATTTTGAGAGAATTTATGAACCAAAATTTGAAGTTTATTTCCCTTCGAGACTGTTAGATGCTATACTCTTAAAGAAATATACACAAATTCCCATTTTTGTGTTCTTCCTTACCTAATCTTTCAAATTTGAAATACTTTGTGAATGGTGTGTGGGATTAACTGCACCCTCAGCAAGTTTGCAGATGACACCAAGCTGAATGATGCAGTTGACATGCCTGAGGGACAGGACGCCATCCAGAGGTACCTAGACAAGCTGGAAAAGTGGACCCATGTGAACCTCATAAGGTTCAACAAGGCCCAGTGCAAGGTCCTGCACCTGTGTCAGGCCAAGCCCCTGTATCAATACAGTCTGGGGGATGAAGGGCTTGAGAGCAGCCTTGGTGAGAAGGACTTGGGGGTACTGGTGGATGAAAAGCCGGACGTGAGCCAGCAATGTGAACTCACAGCTCAGAAGGCCAACTGTATCCTGGGCTGCATCAAAAATGCATGGCCAGCAGGTCGAGGGAGGTGATTCTGTCTCTCTACTCTGCTCTGGTGAGACCCCACCTGGAGCACTGCGTCCAGTTCTGGAGTCCTCAGCACAGGAAAGGCATGGACCCCTTGGAGCCAGTCCAGAGGAGGGCCACAAAAATGATCAGAGGAATGGAGCATCTCTCCTATGAGGACAGGCTGAGAGAGTTGGGGTTGTTCAGCCTGGAGAATGGGACACCTTTCAGTACTTAAAGGGGGCTTATAAGAAAGATAGGGACAAACTTTTTAGCAGGGCCTGTCGCAATAGGACAAGAGGTAATGGCTTTAAACTAAAAGAGGGTCGATTTAGACTAGATATAAGGAAGGAATTTTTTATGCTGAGGGTGGTGAAACACTGGCAGGGGTTGCCCAGAGAGGTGGTAGATGCCCTATCCCTGGAAACATTCAAGGTCAGGTTGGATGGGACTCTGAGCAACCTGATCTAGTTGAAGATGTCCCTGCTCATGGCAGGGGGGATTGGACTAGATGACCTTTAAAGGTCCCTTCCAACCCAAAATATTCTGATTCTATATTATTTTCTTTTTAAAGTGTTCTAAGGGTGAAATTTGCTATATTGGTGTTAGATGAAGAAAATAGGCAAGTATGTAACAGCAGGCCTGATGAATCTGTAAATACATGTTAAATACTATCAATATTTTATTAAATATATAAAATATATTTTTAATATGAAATGAATCCATTATAGCAGAGAAATTTATCTGTTAAGGCCTTCATTGCAAACTTTGAAATTGCAATACACATTATTTTATTATTATTTCAAAAGGAAAAATGTAGAAACATTAGTAGATTCAAGAACAATCAGAAAAATCCAATGTTTTACAAATACGATGAAGCTAATTTTCCCATGTCCTAAAGCAATCAAATCATTAGGAAAGATTCAGAATATGTACTATGCAATAGTCTAGGCTTGCTGTATGGTTTACATATGTGTTTTTGCTTATACACGGTATCTGCAATGTTACATAGAACTCACAACTGAAAAGACAGAAAGGAAAGTAGAGACAAAACAGAGAACTTGACATCAACAAAGCATTTTCCATTTCTTAGTACTTTGTTTTGTGGTCTTCATGATCTATTAAAAAAATGAAATTATATGTAACTCATTATGTTACTGTTAGTGGTAACCCCTATTATTATTTGATTTATACGTCATATAAGTAAATTAGAACATGGAGGAAAGGCAAACTCTGAAGTTACTTTCTCATTCAAAGTAGAAGTTCAATAAAGAAGCAAAGTATATTAGCACAGTATATCCATCTAATATTATCAGATGTTTTATATCTTCTTTGGCTATGGCTGAAAGTGTTTTTATTCCTCTGAAAGATGACTGTAAAATTGGCATCTTAGTGAAAAGACCTGCTATCCCTGTCAAATCTCTTCATTCTGCTACCCTGTTTTTTGCTGTGCTCCTTGTTAAGCGCCTCAGAGAGCTGGGAGAAGGAGATGGTTTGCTTCTCATTCCCGAACATCAGCAAAGTTCTACTTGCACAGCAGTTTACAGTTGGAGGTGTACAATCCTGAAGAAGCTCTTGAGAGACAGGTTGATTTTCCTGTGAGATTGGTGACAAGAACTGCCATTTAAAGTTGTAATATGGGCAGCTTTCATCCAGAAACCACTGAGAGTTCAGCGTGGAGCTCCACATTTTTTTTTGCCTTTCAGCTAAGCAATGACTGGAAATCTCAGTTCTAGTTGTGATGTTCATTGACAACATCTGCTTTTTGTCTGAGGCACTCACCTTTGCCTTTTTATGGTGTTTAGGCTGCTGAAGTTCTTGTTTTGAAAGCAAGAGCTGTATGAGAGTTTCCAATTACACCAGTTTTTAAGAAATAAGATGCTTGATTTCTTTTACCCAGCGTCCTATACAGGCATTTACAACACCACAAAGAGAATGGCTGAAAAATACTGGCAATTGAGAGTGAAAATCCAGCGTGGGAAGTGTATGTGGTATCTAATGTTGGCCTGCGGGAAGCTCTTTATTAAAATATGGAACTTGCTTTGGAGAAGTGTTTTAGCATATGCACAAAAATCCTTTTTGCCTGTAGTTGAAAAATATGTTAGGAAAAAGTACAAAAATTGAATTCACTTTTCAATTTGAAATGTTAATGTGTACTGGGATCGGAATCATGAATAATGAACATGGCAGAGCAAAGGGCAGAATATGAAAGTCATGAATTCAGAAGTCAGCTGAGAATTTCTCTATTTCCTTTGGAGGCATTTATATGGATTATGGTTATCTTTTCCAGTAAGTATAACATTAATGTATAATCAAATCTAGGACTTTAATGCAGTAGTTTATACTTATAACTTACTCCATATTCTCCCAGTAGCTAGCAGTGTGAAATAATATGGTAATATGAAACATATGAAACGTGTTTCCAGGAATAGAAACAGTGTGGTAATACTTTCAAATGTTGACTGTTGATAGTAATGATGAAACAGACAGATAATACTATCATTTTTCTTTATCGATCGCATTATGTTCCCACAGGCTGTGCAATATAGTGTAGACTTTTCAGAAAGTTCTAATGAGAAACATGCTGCAGACTTATGTGCATTGTCTGTGGAAGAGCTAAGTAATAAAAATATATTTGATGTTAAACTGAAGCATTGGAACAGGCTGCCCAGGGTAGTGGTGGAGTCACCATCCCTGGAGGTATTTAAAAGACATGTGGATGTGGTGCTGAGGGACATGGTTTAGCAGTGGGCTTGGCAGTGCGAGGTTAACGGTTGGACTTGATGGACTTAAAGGTATTTTCCAACCTAAAGAATTCTATGATTCTATAAATAAAAAAGCTGTATTCAATATCTAAAAAAATTATATTGTTTTACTGTAAGCAGTAATGACAAATTTCTGGAACAGTTCCATTAAATGCAGTATTACGTGCTTACAGAAAGACCAAAAGGTTTGTGAATATTAACATAAGGCTTTTGTAACAATGCTACTTTACACATTTCAGCTTAATATAACCCATGTGACATTAGTCACCCAAGGCAAATTTTTTCAAACTAAAAAAATAATTACTCTTGACAGATGAAAGTAGTATTCTAATTTTTGTAGTATCTTATAAATTCCAAAATGAGAATTTTTTATATGAAGAAACACATTTTCCTCCGTATTCTACAAAAAATGTCCATGAATAAGTTTAGTGTATTTAATATAATATAATTAATGAGGATACTTCTGTTTGTATGATCCTCATTTCTGTGATGTTAGCAGAAAACAAACCAAAGCAATCACCATCAACAGTCATAACGTATGCATTTAAAAGTGCTGTATTTATATAAAACAAGTATTTTCCTAAGCCCAAAGCAAAAACTACTATATAAATACAATTTGAGAAATGCTGACCACATTATTAGTTTTATCTGTATTTGCAATGCCATCTGAGGACATTCTGGCTGATGTCAAATATAAACTGAGAACAGTATTTTGATGTTGTTAAATAGAAAGTGGTACCTGCTAAGGTACAATAAAGATTTTTAATATTGAAATGAATAATATTCAAATTGCGTGAAAAATTATGTTTCTATACTCCCAAACATCACAGCTGCAAGTACATTTCTTTTTTTCATTTTATTAATACATAGGCTGAGTAATTAAATTTAAATTCCTTTTATGTGAAATAGCTGAACTAAGCAAACTTTTGATGTAGTTTGTTTCTGTTTTTCTAATTATCCTACTAGAATGTTATTTAACTCAAAAGCAAACAAGAACTGGAAATAGGAGCTTTGTAAAAAAACTACTGATGTGAAAAATTAAAATTACTCTTCAAAACTAAGTTCACAGTGTGACAAAATAAGCTCCTGCAAACCAGCCCGAGGAGTCTCAGCCCTGAGCATTCACCTTTGAGAATTCATTTGCTCTTTGTGCACAGAATCAGAGCCCACCTCTGATTACTTCTTCCCTTGAACTGGAATTTGGATACAATATTGTTCTTTTTCAGAATCAAGTATGAATTAGAAAAAATCGGTAACAAGATTGCATGGTCAGCTGTACTTTGCTTCCTTAAATATCTGCTTTGTACCAATATCTTTAATTTGATTATCCCATCGTCCTTTTTCAGCAGGCATCTGCCTTTTTCATTATAGGTAATGGATGATATCTGGAGAAATGAGACAGATATTTATTCTTTTAATTCTTATTGAAGGAGCCTGGATTATTGTAACTGTCCATTTTTTTCATGGTCCTTAGCAGAACGGTCATCACAGTAGTATTTGAGTAGCTCACATTCATTCCTTTATCTCTATAGGTGGAAGAAGGCTTTATTATCTTGATTTTATGGACTGGAAATCAATGGATCACTGTCAGAACAAAGCTTAGCATTCGGATCCCTTGTATTTTGAGCTCATTGCTCATTACTGTTATGGGAAGAACTGAAGATTCACATTTCAGATAACCTTTGTTATAACTGTGAGATTTCAGTTGGGGGTCACTCGTCAAAATTTTGGTTGAAGTGATGTTCTATTCAGGCACAAAGCAAAGTCTTTTCTATTAGCACTACTGGCATTTGTTCATTTCTGTACATTGACTTCATACCCCTTTCCCTATGTTCAAAGCTCTCCTAAATCTACTCTTTTGTGATTTATCATCTCTTCCAGCAGATTAAGTAACCAAGACATTGTACAGGGCCAGAGCTGGGAACAGGGCCTGCAGTCACCAGTGTGGAACATCTGCCTTTGTTAGACAGTGTTTGAGAAAGAACAATCCACAGCAGTGCTTCCTTGTGCTGTCTCTGCCCGCTTGTTCTCCTGATGGGTGCCTTTAAGCCAGGGAAAGAACTGCATGGTCTCGACACCCATCGTACCTGGTTTCCTGGTTACACAACAGTTCTGAAAGTGTTTATTACAAGAATAGGCAGCTTCCACAGAAGCGAAAAAATGCATGAATCTTGCAGAGTCACCTATTTTATTAGGCCTGTCATAGATGAGATAGCTCCCATTCCTCAATGTACCCAAGCTGTGTAGACGAGGTCGATGATCACTTTGGTCTTCTGCTACGCTGTGGATTGGTAACTCATAACCTATGGCCTGCAGTAGGGTGTTGCCTGGAATGCTGCCTTCTCATGTTCAGGGCCTCGTAGGATTAAGTATGAAACCTGCAGCTGCCAGTGAGAGGACTATGGCATTGTCTGCAGTGTAATATCAGCTCAGGAACTTTTCTCATGGCTTGATAAAAGTTGGGACAACTTTTGTAGCTGAGTAAGTTTGTATCTGAGGTTGTCTTTCACTAGCGTTGCATTCACCTATTTATTTAGCTCCCATGTCTGATTACATGATGTTGACTGCATGTGACAGAGTTTTTGGAGATAAGAAGAGGAAAAGATTTTGTGGTTGTAAAGGACACTTTAATAAAAGACTGTGAAGGGTCCCATTGAAGTCCTTCCATTCTCTCTAGGAACAGGCAAATTCCTACTAAGTTCTTGGTGTGTGCAGTACCCGGTATTAGAGAAAAAGTGCAGTAAGTTTTTTACCTTTCCCCCATTGGGACACTCTTACACTTGTAAATGTATGAAGGCCAGGGAGTAGGGGATTTTTGTATTAGCAACCTGTGTTGCTCCTGACTTTACTAAAAGAAACAACAAATTGCTGATTATACTTTGCTTATAAAAGAAAGGATGTAAAAACAAACAAAAAAGAAAAGTATAAGAGCCTGATCTTAAGAACAGAGTCATATATGAAACGAGGAAGCCATTTGTTTCATAAGATCTCATTTGAGATCAACGAAGAAAAATAAAAGATGCTGAATTGTGACAGAGAAACAGTTAAATTCTCTAATTGTTTTCATTGAGACATGTATTTGCCAAAGTTGTTATTCCCAAAGCATATCATACTTGCCAGTTCTTTATCGGATTTGACAGAGGATGATCTAAAAAAAAGTAGGCAGGAACAGCAATGTCACCCTAAAAAGTCATTAAGTGCTTGTGTTGTTTACAGTGTATAGCTATAAGCATAGCCAATCCTACATTTGTAAAAACCTGTGGTATCTGTTTCAACAAATCAGTTCTAGAAATGGGAATTACAAATCACAGTCCATTATGAAATGTATAGTGATAAATGTTAATAGTGTCATTCTTTGTATCTGCAGTATTACTAATCAAGATTTCATTTTAAGCTAATATTATTTTCTTTTGATAGATACTAATAGTCCAAATTTACTTGCATAATAGTAAGCAGCAACAGAGGAATACTGAGGTTAAAATTATTTCTAACCACAAGAAAATAAATAAAATATCATCACAGACTTTTTTATAATGACAGATTCAGGTAATACAATATTCTAATCATTATAAATGTATTATCTTGTAGTTTATTCAAGGCTTTGCTTTTTTATAAAACCTTGACTTGGGCAAGGACTGCAGTTCTTACAGCACCGCAAAGATGCTCTACGGTATTTTGTCTGTGCTGAGCAGACACAGGTAGAAAAGAATGCTTGGGGAGCTCTAAGATGAAATTGCTGATCAGTCTTTCAAGGGACTAATGGGTGCATTTACAAATGTTCACTGCCATATTTAAATCAGGAGAATGAACTTTCTGTTGTTTACAAGTCAGCTGGCCAATATCTGTTAAGGTCAGTGTGATGACACCTGTGCCAGGTGGATCCCACAACTGGGTTTTTTTTTTTCACATCTGAGTCCCTACAAAGATATCAAGAATGCATGATGGGGAAAAGAGGCAGCCTCTGCCCTGATTTCCTCTCCTTTACCATAAAAGGCAACAAAACCTTCTTTTTAACAGTAATATTTGAATATAGTCTTCTTTAAGTGGTAGTGGGTTAGTACAACAGCAGTTTATCTGAAGAGGAAACTGATACGGAGAGTCACAAGGTGAATGTCAAAAGCCTTTTATTTGAAGGGTTGTGTTAATCTACTTTAATTATATTGTCAAGTAAGGCACACTCCGAAGGAAATGAGCAACTGAAGCCAGGGAGAAGAGGATGTTTAGAAAATGGCTACAAATGTATCTTACACAATTCTAGCTGAACTCACTTGGTGGCTTTTGAAGCATTTTGCTTTGTTATCCTTGAGATATTTGTAACAAGAAACACCCCATTTGTAGCACTATAGTCTCCGAGTTTACATCAGAAATGTGCAACTTCTATTCTGTGAATATAGTTCTTCTACCTGGAGAAGAGAATGGTGGTCCAGGCTCATCATTTTATTGCTTCTGAAAAACTCTTTTGGTGTGAGCTACACGAGCTACACTGGCTGAAGGACTGCTTTGTACAATGAGGGTATCCATAAAGTAGGACTTGGTTCAATTTATGAAGTGAAATTCCCTGCTGTTTCTGCAGGCGTTAAGTACTATGATTTTCTTTCTCCTCTCACCTCAACTTTCCAGAAATTTAAAGACAAACAAGGAGAGGATATGAGGGAATTTTACTTAAAAAGCAGTGAAAAATACTGACCTTTCGCTTAAACTAATTCTGGAAATATTTAGCCTCAGGAGGTATATTTTTGGATAATTGTGATCATATAAAAACAGGAGACTGAGATTAAATCCCTTATGTAACTTTTATTCCAGCTTCAGCTACCATGAAGGCTATAATTATGGGAGTAGTGCTTGTTGACTGGGGAAAGGTCCCTGAGTAACATGCTTATTTATGTATTCAGCTAAATGAAATAATTACAGAGCTACCATCAACCAACTATTCTTTCGTGCTTCTTCCATTGTTCTGTATTCTTTTGAAATCATGAAGACACTGAAAATTACAATTTAGAAATCTACTTTTTATCATTAGGTTTCAAAATTAATTTGGGGATGTGAATGTATCTGTATGTCTCTATATATCACTTTAACAATCTTACCTTTATATCTCCGCAACATTTAACCGTATTGATTCTCTTTGAAGAACATCCTTAGATAATTTCTATTCAAAGGAGGTTTCCACCCACTTTGTATGCATAGAAATGAGCAGTCCTGGACGGATGTTGGGAAGAGGAATTTTTTTTTTGTTTTAATCATATAATAAAATTTATTGTTTGTTTGGTAAGTAGAATTTTATAAATTCTTGTCATTTACTAAGCATGAGTGTAATAGAGCTAGGAAAAGGCAGAACTACAACCCTAGAAATTACTGAAGAAAAATCAAGTCCTGTATTTCTCAAGTTTGGCACTGACAATTGTTTGGAACATTTCACAGTTTTTGCTCTGTGTCTGTATGTCAGCAGCTCTTTTTAAAAGAGGGTAGTTATAGCATCCACTTCTTTTCATTATGCAGACACGCCACACAGAAAAATTCCTTGCAGAACTAACCTACTCTGAGAGCACCAGAGAAATACTCTCGGGAAAAAATAATTTTATATTTAGATCTGCATTTAGATTACGTTCAGTAACTAATGAAATGGGTCATTAACTGAAGAAACAAATGTATCGATTAGTTACTTATTTAATCTACACCCTTTGTTCTGTGCACAGAAGATGCTTGTGGTCCTGGGGGATGGGGGGAGTTTTCCATCATATTATGGAAAAATTATACATTAATTCATTTTGTAGGGACTAAATTAATGCTCCATGGCAAACCAAGTCTCACGTCATTCTTACCTGCTGTATATTTCTTTTTGCAACCTAACCTTCTTCTTGATGTAAGGCACGTGAATTTCCCTGCATGGGCATATGTACATATAAACATATATAGGCACAAAATAAGGTTGATGGTGCTAAGGTGTCTTCAAAAGCAACCACAGTCATTGGTATTTTGTTTTTGCACATCTGCTCTTTAAACTATAAAACAGGTTATGACGGATCATTACTCTAAACTAATTTGATTATATAGTATCACGCTGTCAAGCCTGTGCATCGAAGGTATGAAGCTAAATTAGACAGCTAATTATGATTGTTACTTCTGGAATCCACTGGAGTTTCATTTTCAGGTTTTCTGTTCCTCTCTAAGGAGGGAATTAATTTCCTTCAAAGAAGGCGGTTTGACAAAAATAGCATGTAACCAAAGTTAAAACAATAGGTGTTTTTACATATACCAAATTACCTTCTTCATTGTGACTATTAAAGGGGAGATCAATAATTAATGATCCAATTACTAGTTTACAAAGGCTTTTATTGCAGTGTCAAGGTGATGAAAAACCCTCTAGCACTGATTTTTTTTGCTGCCACTCCAGTTTACTGGATCAGCAGATGCACTGCACGCTCCTAGACCGTTTATGGCATGTGTGCTGCCGGGGACGGATGATGCTTTGGATTTACTGCTGTGATTAAGATCTTGTTTCTTAGATCATTTTAACAGTGAAGTGAGCCTATGTTGTGTCTGATGCAGTTTAGAAATCAGTTTTGAGAAGGTAGATGGTTGAATTAGTTAAAAGTTATACCTGTTTAGACAATCTCTTAGACTGTTATTAGCATTCCCCATGTGACATATTAGATCAGCTTTAAAGAAAAAAACTGCTATGATTTGTATTGAAATGCTGTATTTCCTTAATAGAAATAGTTTAATATTAAACTGGTGATGTATACCACAGTAGTTCTATTTCCCTCTTGATTGTTAGGTAGAATTTTAAAATTTGCCCATGGCTTTCTGCGTAATGTAAACTGAGAATTATAGACAAGAAAATAAGTCATCTTAACTCCTGAGTGGTTGTTTGCTATTTGAAATGCCTAGTTGTTCAAGTACGTAATACAGAAGATTTTGTTTTTAAGGTTATTTTTATTTCTATTCTAAAATGTGCATTTCCTCATCAGTGAGACATAGAGTGAATTTAGAGTCCTTTTCTGTGCCCACTGAGAACATGTAATACATTAGTGGGAATGCCATGCTCAAAAATGTGGACTGGACCTTTTTTGTGTTACCCCTTCCCTCCAGCTGTCCTTGTGGGACAACAGCTGTGTTCAAGGGTAAAAGTGGAGGATATTTTTCCTCCCAAAGAAACCCTAGTAACTGAACAGAAAAAAGCAATGATGAACTGGAACTTAGATATGGTTTGATTATTTTATAATATTGTTTCACTTCAAAATTATAAATATTTCTATTTTTAAATGATATGTTATTTTAATTTTGTTTTTTTTTTATTGTATTATTCTATTAGATACACAGACACATTATTTGTTTATTGGTTATCTCACACTGAAAATCACAAAATGAGTATTTCTTAATACCACTTTTTGGTTGCAAGACGTCAGTGATCCTGACTGGAAGTAGTGGAGAGAAAGGGAAAAGATGTGATCAATGAAATAACTGGCTGATGCTCAGTCATAATATATGGGTGGCTGTTGGGCTGATGGTGGAAATAATTCTAGATAATGATGTGCCTATGGTAGGAGGCATCTCTATGTTAGTAGTGTCTCCTTTCATGAGGATTATCTCTGTGACTTTGGGGATAAAAATATAGAAAGCTATTATGAATTAATATATTTACGTTTCTTTAAAACTAAGCTAAGAAGATTTTCCTTTCCTTCCTCACATGTTCACTATTTCAGCTTTACTTATGGTTGATTGTTCTCTTGATGAAATTAATACGGCTCTGTCATGAGTACAACTGACACGCTAATTTAATGTTCTTGTTTGTGAATTTGACATCACATCTCATAAAGAATCCATTCCCTTGCTGTCTCTCATGGTCTTCTGTTGTCTTCACTTTGTAAATTTGAGGATTACTTAATAATTAAGATATACTGATTCAAAGTAGCTGAGGGTGATTTTCTGTAATAATTAGTGTTGACATCAAAGCACTAATTCTTATTTACTTGAAAGTAAATAAGATCACAATATGAGGGTTTAGTTTTTCTGTAATTTTTTTCTGTCAGTAGTAAGTATTGGAAGGATCTATGCATACAGATACATATTGAGAAAATAAATATATGCTTTTATTGTTTGCATGGGCTTTAGCTGTTCTAGTAGCCTTAAACCTGTTATTTGAAGAAAATATTGGTATAAACTCCCTGTCAACAGATGCCCATTTCTAAAAGAAGTTAAAATGCACCTGGTTAAACGCTGTCTCTCAAAGGTAGAAATCTCATATGTCTGTCCAAAATGTCCAAATTGAAATAAGTTCATATTAGGATGCAGTGCGTGTGCAGTAAATCCTCTGCCCCTGGGGCGTCCAGGCACCAGGCAGCCTTGTTGGAGCTATTCTGACAGTCATTTTGCCAAAGTTACAACTTCAGGCTGTAAAAGGAGTGTCTGTCTGTGGAAAGCTGAATATAGGGTAAGCCAGCACAAAGTGAACTGCCTGAGTAAATATGTCTACTGATGCTAAGCAGAATTTTACTGAAGCTACTCATTTCTTCAGTTTAACTGAGCCTCCTTCAGTGAGTGTAAATAACATGGTAATGAAAAGAAAAATCTAACGGAAATCGGTATCACGAGCACACAAGACCCAAACCTGTTTCTTCAACACTGCAGCTGTTTCTCACAAATTTTCATAGTGCTCCAATTATGAAGTCAGTTCTCTTCCAGGGTGCTATAAGGCTCGTTTCCAACTGGCGTGTCAGGCTTTACTGTTGCCTTGCTGTTGGCAGCAAGACAGTAGAATCTGCCTGGACTGTTTTCAAAGTCTGAGGAAGGAATTTGTGGTGCATGTGCAGGGTGGTTCCCAGTTGTCCAGCAGCTCTTACGCGTCATAGAACTGTGGGTCTTCCATGCTTGTGTGACAGAACTGTGCTGCCTTAGCAGTCATTTTCCAAGGTGATGAATTTTTCTGAGCCAGCAATTTGGGAAACATAGGGGTTTTTCATACCTTCCACCAGACACCAGTTAATTCCTAGATGCATTATATCCAAGAGCTTGTGAACTTTCAGTAGACTAGTCTGCGAAGAAAGGTAGGCTCATTCAGGACACCTAACTAGCCTATCTACTTTTAGTTGATGGGAATATCATTATAGCGTTACAGAAGACTGAGCGCTGAAACAAAGGCCAGTTACGGGATTCTTTAATGGTATTGATAGATCTTATTCTCCCCTGCATTACTAATAGTGCTGCTTTCCTCTTTAAACGGGTCCCTCGTTCAGGTATAGTCAAGCTGGTATTGCTGATAATGGTTCCAAGCTTGAGATGGTGAAGAACTTGCCATGAAGCTGTCAGTTGGAACTCTAGGGTGGAGGGATGTATGATAACGACAGATAAGCAAGGAAGATGTGTGAGGTCAGCCCATGAACATATGTATGATCTTTGTGCAAGTGAATAGGGAAGAAAAAAGGAAAAAGACATATGCTGTAAGAAGGAACTGAAAATTTTGCTTATTTAGAATAATAATAAAAAAGTAGTAAATTGCTTTTGATTACTTACTACTGGGCATGATCCAGAAATACTGTCTTATCTACGCTTTCCAACACGTGCTTTCCTTTGTATTCTCCGGAAGGATTTTCCTTTTCCAGCCATAAGCTCAAAACTTCCTACAGAGAGAAGAGAAGGAAGAAGTGGAAAAGTGAAAATGACTGACGTGGGGTCAAATATGTACTTTGGAGTAAAATTCTTCTCAAGTCAATGTCTTGAAGACAATCACACAAGGTAGAAATCCATAGGATATCATGTTTAATTAGTTCCCGTTTTCCCTGACGTTAGTAGAAATAGAGTAGAGGGGAACATACGACAAAGGTGTGCAAATCTGAGAAACTTGAGTATTAATAAGGTATCAACTGGCAGTGGTGGACTGGGTTCCCAGTATAAAATGCCTGGCTGTTTCCCATGACTTCTTAACAGTACTGGTCTATTTTCTTGGTGGTCCAGAGTGTGAGTTTGTGTACTGGATCACATGTTAGAGGCCATGATGTGACATATAGGGTCACACTCTGGGTGTCATGAGAGGCATGCCTGTAAGTATATGAGGGCGTGTAGCATGTGTACAGTGCTGTGGCTGGAACCATCTCTTCCAGTGGGAGTCTGGTGAGTGTGGACTTCCATTAAGGAATTGTGGTATTTCTTAGTCTCTTTTATTTTTTTTAGCTCCAGCCCACTGGTTTTAATATGCAGTAGCTTTCTACAGGAAGAAGCCAATTTATCATACAAATGTATTTGCCATATTGATATGCTTTCTTTCAATTTATTCCAAGGAAAAACATTTTTCAAAATACATTTGACTAATAGACTGAGCCTAATTTTGTTTTAGAAAATGTAATTTTGAAGAAAGTCTTTCCTGTAATTTAAATCCTTCCAGCAAAACATACTTAAGAAAATACTTCCAGTAAATAGTCTTCTCTCAACAGTGATTCTAAGTTTCAGTTTCAGAAAGAGAGCCAGAACAAAATAGTCATGCTGAAACCTTTTTACCATTTACATTAAATATTCCTTTCTGTAAAGAGTAGTATCCTTTCTGTTGAGCAGTACTAGTAGTAGTTGAATACAAGGCTACATATTGTTTCAGGGTAAACCAGGGTTTTCAATTTTAATAACGTTTTTTCCTAAACAGTATCAATTAATAAAAAAAAAAAAAAGAAATCAAGAGCTTTTTAAATTCTTAATGACTGACCCACCTAGACCAGGGAAGTTTCCTTGGTGGCATTATCTCTAGTCAATGTCTGCATGCTCTCCATGTCATCATTTCTGCCACATGGTTATGCGTTGCTATGTGCTCTTCCCTTTCCCAACTGATTCTCCCACCTGCCTTGTGGTTGCAACACTCTACTGTTCAGAATCTTCTTCCAGCTGTGTAGCTTCCCTTTTCATGCTTTTCTTCTTTTGGCCATAAGAACTTCAAGTGTTTATGGATGTTCACCATTAACAAGGGCAGTTATGCAAGGTCACACAAAATCACTCTTAGACCCTTTATCACATGTAGTGGTCCTATAAATCTGCACATCCATATATCAGAGATGACTAAATGTGGACATCCACAAACTAGGCATCTACACCCAAGCTAATCATCTTGACTTCTTTTACATTCATTGAAGAAAAACAAACTTCTTGAGTACAATTCATGTCAGCCTCAAAGTGGAGCTATAAAATAAGTCAGATGAATGGAGCCAAGAGTAACTGGTTCAAATGCAGAAATCTAAAACTACCTGAGATGAATTCTGGGTGTCTCTACTTTTCAGGTGGGGGACACTTTCTTACTTTTTACAACATCTGCTAGTAATCTGAGCTCCAAATCAGAAGTCTCTGCTGAATTGCACATAGTGATTTTCTTAGTGCTTATGACTGTCAAGTTCCTGTGGAAGTGTGATTGCACTACTTAATCTTTGACTTCTCTTAAGAACTGCAGCGTTGAATTTCTCAAGTGGGTCAAGACCTGCTTTCTAGGAGATCTGATAAGAGATCTAGATCTTTTGCATTTATTTATCTGGTTGCCCTGAGACTTCCCAGCCTCTAGCAGTAAGGTTCTTGAGGCCTTTGAGTACAGCTCTTAGCACAGGTGCCACTGATTTACATAGTCAGGGCTAAATGCAAACATCAGAGTGGGGTCCACAGTTTCCTTTCACTAATGAAGATTGATACATTTTCCTCCTAATTACTGCATTTCTCTGTATTTCACATATTCATAGAATCATAGAATGATTTAGGTTGGAAGAGACCTTAAAGATCATCTAGTTCCACCCCCCCTGCCATGGGCAGGGACACCTTCTACCATATTAAAAGTCAAGACTGTAATTCATATCCTTTATATAAAGAATAGCTTCTCTTTTTTGTTTTTGTGGGACCAGATCCTTCAGACATTTTCCTAGGCTGTTCCATGTTGAAAGCTGACAAATCCAGAGGAATAATTATTGCCAAACAAGAAATACTGAAATGCATGATAGGACGTTTCGAAGCCTGCTATAAGGCCTGCAAAAAGAAGCTTCCTTTTGCCGTCAGTGCTCAAACAGCATTAGTGACTCTGTTGAAAAATATTTCTGTGCTTTATGTGTGCCGGGCAGCTTTTCATTTGTTCCTGTGCGAATGCTGGTGTGTCCCTGAAGTGTCCAGAGCTGACAGAGCAACTGTTTAAGCACTCATATAATGGCCTCCAGGCAATTCTGGCTGTGTAGCTCCTCTTTGGAGTCACCCACTGTGTGGCAGTGTAGATGGATAAATACTGCAAACAGAGAAAGCAACCTGCTTAAATGAAAGTTCTTCAATAGCTGTAGTTCACTTCCCACTTCCCTCCAGAGCCCTTCTGGTATAGGGCTTCACTGGGAACCTTGCGGTTAAGAGGAGGATCGAGTGGCATGGAATGTGCTCTGCTCACTATAGCCTTATGCTGAAAATCAGCTTGAAGGGGGAATATACTCATTCAATTGCGAGGCTAAATCGTTTGTAGTTTTGAGTAATGACACATTTGCACAATCATTGGCTCATGAAGTCAGTCTGTAGCATGAAGTCAGCATGCAGTATGTAGTCAGGTAGACTCCACAGCGTGAAGACTTTAAAGTTACATGGCCTTTCCTTTTTGGCAGTGAGATTTGAATTTGAGGAGAAGTTTTTGTTTTATTTGGTTCAAAGCAAGGTGATGTTTTTAATTCACCAAGGGAGGAGCTTTCCAGTTCAGATAGGTCCTGGTTTATATAGAAAGGGTGGGGGTCATCTATATATCCTATGTGAAGGCTTTGGGCACCTTAGAGCATCCCAAATGACTCTGTATGTGTAGAATTGCCAATTAAATTGAGCGTCTTATGTCTAAACTCTTTGGAAGATAAATTGTTTTGGACTTGACCATGAACTTGGACAACACTCAAGAAAGACTAGATACATCTGTGTAGGTTAGATTCAAATTACTTAATGCCTTTTAAAAGATACTTAATTACCATATTTCTGGGTGGGAAAGCTGTTCTAAGAAGCGAAAAAATACATAATGAAACATTAAAATATAAGGATAATGGAAACTGACTGGAATTCTTGTAAATATCCACTGTCATTCAAGGTTCCCACTGTTACGGGAGGTTCCCATTGCTTTGGGTACAGGGGTGGAGAAGAAGAAAATCTTTTCCTCTGCCTATTTCGTTTTGCTAAACATCATTAAACAACATGCTAAACATCATTAAACAAAACATACTAAAACATACTAAACATCAGTAAGCTTACAAAGGTTTCAGCTTGACACCATTTGTACAGAAAGACTGGGTCAGCGATGTGGTCTTTCTGCCAGCCTGATTTGTCCATACGAGCTTTCCATATGCACATAGAGCTCACTGAGATTAGTAAGAGCAGACCTCTCATATGTCCTTTCTCGTATCCAGCTGCACTCCTGAACTCAGGAGGCATCTGAATGCTGTTATAATGACATTAGCTAAGATTGTATCTTGCTTAGTAATAGATTAGTTCCTTTTTCCATGAAAGATGGCTTTGATATTACAGCTTATATAGCATATCGGCGAGGTGACATTTTTTCCTGAGTCATTTCTGCTGCACACCTTAAATGCACATATTCTCAATAATAAAGCATCTGCTACTGTGGAAAAGAAGTATCTATAGAGACCAGCAAGTGCGTTCTCTGGTAGTCAGAATTAAAACTACAGTGTCTTTGTTACTGAAAGATTATGCTTTAACAGTTTTTCTTGTAGAACTATGTGTCTTACATGTATTACTTTTAATTTTACAAGATTTCACAAATCTTTTACCCAGTCAAGGTTTTAATATTTATAGAACTTGCACTGAAAAATTTTTGTCCAGTGATTTTATCAAGTCGTTCATTGTACCTCAAAAAAGTGTGGGTGTACTAAGCAATACATGTCTCTCATAGAAATGTAATACGCTACAGGGCTTCCAGACAGTCATCCTGGGTACATTTTTATAACTTTAAATATTTTATTAATAACAGTTTTATTGCATTTTATTAACTTTTATAGTATTCAGACTTGTCAGATGACTTAATGCCGTGTTAAGGGCAAAATCTAGGTGATCTACAAAAGCTTTATAATTTCTAATTTCTATGACGATTTTTTAAAACATATAGCTAAATATTTTAATGGAAAAAGTACAGATATGAACAAAATGGTCTTTGGATGGAGTTGTTGCTTATTTTCTTGTCATTTTAATTTTAGAATAATTCGTATTTACTGTGAGACACAACTAAATTAAAAAGAAAGTCTGCTTTCTACATCTTGACTGAAAAGGAGAGGGGAAAATAGTAGAGCAAGAGGTGGGAGTGCTTTGATCAGACGACCGGCTCAACTTTGCGTGTGTTCCTCCATGGAGGTTTAGGTTCAGGGCTTAAAATTTGATAAAGATTAACTGTTGCTGAAATAATTGGATCTTTTAAAATGTGTTTTCTATATGCTGATGCCTCAGGTGTGCTGGGCTAAATGTATCTAATCTCGGACACATATAGTATGTGGATGCACCATAATACATGGGTGAGAGGACTCTTGGAAACCTTTTTAGCAAGCAGAAGTCAGTTACACCAGCAGATGAGTCTGGGACCTCTGTTTAAAGACTTGAAGACTGAAACTGGTCCAGAGATCTTTTTAGTCTCCATTACCACTGCTAAGGTGAAGAGTGACAAAGAGAGTATGTGATACCCTGTTCAAATGACAGATTAAAAGGAATGTTTGGTCTTTTGAATTCTATAAAATCAGTCCAGTAGACTTGCCTTCTGTGAGAGCTTAAAGAGTCTTGAGTCCTTTCTGTGATAATTTTGGTGTTTTCTTGGATATGTAAACAAATAGTTGAGGCTGTGTCAAAATAGTAATTTAGGGTAGTAGGATCCTCCTGATAAAAAGATGATGACCATCTGAATGAGTCACTGAGACCTTCTTTTTAAGCAGTGGAGGAGAAATAAGACATTTTGGGTATGACGAAGGTATGATTTATCTCACCAGGAAGCACGCATCTAAAACAGGTCAAATGAACCACACCTTAAAAGTTCTGTTTCCCTGCACTGATTGTGAAAGGAACATAGTCTCATTAATTCAGATGTACAGATCTGTACAATAAATATCCAAACTTTGGGTGGACGAGTTAGAGGTGTCTAGATTCAATTATTTGAGAGTTGGCTGCAAAATTTCTCTTAAGAGGATGTAAAAAGGCTTACCTTAAGAGGTTTTTTTCCCCCTGAAAATAGAGAGAAATTGGAAGTTCTACAGTAGGAAAATAACCAATGCATTTTAGTTTTACTGTATAATGGGAAGTTTTAAAAATTTTAAGTTATCGCTCTCAATAATTTATCACTCAAATAATATGTGATATCACATATTGCTGTATTCATTGATATATGTAGATTACTATTTTGTTTAGCTTTATTAAAAAAAACAGGATCCAGAATTTCTTTCTCTAACTGAAAGTCACTGTGTATGTTTCAAATGTGGGTGTGCATAAGCCAGATTGCTAGAGCCCAACACTGCTCATATAAACACCTATAGGATGAATTTATATATGTACAGCACATCGATACTGTAAAGTACAGTTACTGTAAAGTTAATTTAAGTCTTTGAGTGTATGCTTATATGCCCCTATTGTGGACATGCAAGTAGCAAGTGAAGATTGGACCCGTTTTTGGTGACTAAGTATACACACATTTGCAGTGGGAATGTGTATATGGTCAGTACATCTCAGGGGCCTCAACTTTTCAATAACTTGTTTTCCTGTTTTTAAGAAGTTATTTTCTATGTAGACACACAAGTAAAAGATTGGTTTGATAGGAATCCTTGCTCTTGTGAAGCTCATACAAAACTGTATAATTAATGTGGGAAAAGGCATGAGCAGGAGAACTGGCAAAGCCATTATGGGTTTCATAAAGTACAGGTAAAGTCCTATGTTCACTGTAGAACAGCAAGGACATCATAACTATAGTCCTGGCTTCCTTTCTGGTGGCTTCTTTTGGATTGTAGGTGATAGCTGAGATTGTTGCTGAGAATTTTAAAACCTTAAAAAATGACCAGTAATTTGCAGTGGTAGATTCGTAATGCCTAGTGGTAGATATATCTATATTTAAAGTTAGTCATTTCAGTGAAAATACACCATTTCTCAGAAATAGTCAGGAATTGGAATCGGTGAGAATGATCAATTTTAACTGTTCTGATTATAAAGCCCATTTTGTTTCAGTGCCCTGCTCCTAGAATTAGATACCAAATTATAGGAAACCCAACTACAACATTTTAGTCAGACTTTGGGTTTGGGTACAGCAGTTGTATTGATGACACAGAAAATACCTGCTGGGAAAAAACAGTGTGGGCTCATGTGCCTTTAGTTCATGCAATTAGAGGTGAGAAGTCATCATTACTATAATGAGATGAGTTTTCCTCGCTTAAGATGCATTTAAAATTATATTTTAAAACCTGGATTTGTAAAACAAGCTATATGTAGACTGGAACTCTTGTCATCTTCTGGATATCTCTAAATGTATCTTTATGCAGTAAAGACTAGATCTTCATGAGCTCACCGATGATTTCACTCAGTTCCCCTGAAGCAATGTCTTTGGAGGCAGAGGTGAAACAGCACTGGCAATTCAATGGCAGAAGTACCTTTTACAAAATATTATTAGCTTTCAGAATATTTCTTTTCCCTTTGGCAGGATAGCCACACTTGTGCCTGTCATATAGTCAAGGTGTTAACAGTCATGAGAAAACAGTTTTGCTGAGAATTTCCCATTTAAAAATGTTTTCCTTTCAAGAATCAAGAAACACAGTTAATACATTAACAGAAAGCCTATTTATTACTTAGAAAATATGAATTAATTAAAACTTCAAAATAAAAGTGTTACTATAAAATCAAAGGATATTTAATGTGCTACAATGTTTCTGTGAAATGTAAGGGACCAAGTTCAAAGTGTCTTTTTGAAAATAAAACCTTTGTATTCTGTACATTTCCTTCTTTAAAGTGAAAATGAGGCTTGAGGGTTTTTTATAGCATATGCAGGTCTATATATTAGGAGAAAACAAGTGAAAATAGGCCGTATTTCCCATTGTGCATACCACCCCTCCGAGGAGACTATATTTGGCTTTTCTAAAGCATGTATTAGCTTTTCTAGCTTAGTTTTATGGGGCTGTATCTTCCCATCCTCCCTGTAAAGTTTTCTAGACAAGCGTTAAGACCGTGATTAGACCAGTTAGGTATATTTCACCAACTTATTGATGTAGTTTCAGAGGAATAGATTGAGCAATGTCAAAGTAGGATCTGAAGTACTGGAAATAGAAAAATGTTGGTTTTGGTCTGTACTAAAAAGAGCAGAACTACTTTGGTTTAGTGTTCTTTTGATCATGAAATTCGATAGAAAAGTCAACATTTTTTCCTGCATACGACAGTATCAAAATATTACGTAGCATGTCATAACAAAGTATTTTTCACGTAACGTGTATTATTTCCTCACTGTGTAACATGGTGAGGAAAAAAAAAAAAGAGCAAGAGAAACATAATAATGCAAAATGTGCAGGCATAATTTACAATTTAAAGTAACTGCATGAAAGAGAATGCTTTATTAAAATACAGGAGTCATTCTCCAGTTTATGGACAGCAGCATTAATGTAGAGCTTTTCTTTAAAACTGTTTTTTAAACCTTTCTTCCTACCATGTGTCTGCCATACGGGTTAAATTCTGATTCTATAAAATACATATATATTTTGACAAACCCCTAGGTATTTATTCCCACTTATGAGGTACCTGTACTTTCTAGAATTCTTCCTGATATTTAACCAACAGACATTTCTCTGGGAATTTCAAGCAAAGCTAATATGCTTTTTATTCTAAAAAAACTTTCTATATTTGTTTTTCTTATCAATTGTATGTAACAGATAATTTAACCTTCCTTAAAACGTCATCCACTGTACAGCTGTATATAGAATACCATTGTTTTAAGTATTTTATTACAGTGATTAGGATAAATACTAATTTGTGTTAGAAAAGCAGAGTAGTACGTTCCTTAAGACAAAACTGTTTCTTTAGAAGAAAACTCATTCCATATTCAAATGCTTTCCTTTCTGAAAATCGGTAGGCATGCAATACAAATTGCCTTTTCATTTAATATTGTAAGTAGTTTTGTAGAAACAGTTAAAAACTCTGAAGCAATGACGCTTTATACTGTACATAATTTTATGCACGCTCAGGCACACACGAACACCTCCTTCCTCGCTCTATTTCATATTTCACGTACTCTGTTGTCGGAGCCTTAAATTCTTCTTGGAAGCACTTTGCAAGTCCTGCTAGCAGAGGCTATGAATCAGATAGGATAATCAGAAGTCTTTACAATTTTGCTGTATCTTTGTCTGTCCTTTCTTTCACCTTTCCTTTACTGCACTATCTTGTCTGTCTGATTCTCGCAGGAGACATGGATTACAACTGGTTGGACCATACGTCTTGGCATAGCAGTGAGGCATCCCCAATGTCTTTGGTGAGACATGTGGAGCCTTACCATTTAGTTTCCTTTATCATTTCACGTTTCCTTTGTTTTATTTACACCTTTGCATGTTTTCTTTTTTGTATCCTTTTTTTTATCCCACACCTATAGGGGACAGTCAAAGGGGAAAAAGAAAAACTAGTGAGCAGGCAGTTTTGTTGGATTCTAACACCTTATCCGAGAGGCAAAAGAAAATGGTGTGCTTTGGTGGCCACTCTTTGGAAGAGGACTTGGAATGGTCTGAGCCTCAGATAAAAGACTCTGGGGTAGATACGTGTAGTAGCACAACTCTAAACGAGGAACATAGCCATAGCGAGAAGGTACTGAGATTATGGAGCCTGCATTTTAACCTGCTCATTTGGTCTTTGTTTGCTCTCTGTCACTCATTAAAATAGTGCATAAAATAAAAGATAGGGTGTTTCTAGAGACAATGTAGCGTTTCTTAAGGTGCAGAAAAGAAAAACAAATGAAAAGTCTCTGCATGCTTGCAGCTTTTACTGTTTGGCAGCCTAAGAAAAAAATTGAGAGGCGTAAAGGAATGTGTTCTTATGGTTGCATAGTAGCATATCATGGTATTACCTTCAAGTGTAAAGTAATTAACTATAAGGATTCTACTGATTGGCTTATTTGATTTACTCTGTTCAAGCTCCTGGGGCTGAAATTAAATTAATAGTTTAAAGCCCAGGTGAAAAAGGGAGAAAATTTGGTCTCTCTGCACAGAAAAGTTGTTTTTCTTTTTTCCCTTTCACTGTCATGGTTGTTCTTTTGTTTTGTTGCCATGCCATTTTTGTGCAGTATTGTGCAGAATTAAAGGCTTTGCCATCTGCTTTGGTATTTTTTATTTTTGCTTTCTGTTTGGTGGAGATTATGATAAATCTTTTTAGCGTTATTAGTCGTAATGGGAGCAGATTTGTCTGTGCCTGCTAATTTTGCATGAAATAGAGCATGAAATGGTATTTTTCTGTGAAAAAGTACTATGATTACACAAAATAAAATGTTAAAATTTTATTAATTATGCCAATATACAAGTATAACTGTGCCCATGTATAGTAATGGAAGATAAAGTTCACTGTAACTATGCTTTATATGTGAAGTAATTATTCCAAGAAAGAAACAATACTTTTAAATAGGGTAACGACTATACCTTTTAATGTATTCTATTATATTTAATATACTACTACCGAGAGAAAGTAAAACGCTGAAAAAGTTTTTCAGTCAGAGAAAACTGACTTGTTTGGAATAGTGGAAAAAGAAGAAATGTCTTACACCACATTTCTGTTTTGAGTTAAACTTCTTTTTCAGTATTACTCTTATACTAGACCTCTACAGGTTTTTTTTGTCAGTAGTCAGGTGTGATACTCATAGTGTGTAGATAACTATGTATAGTTGTCTATATCTGTCTAAGCAAGATGCGAAGATCATTCTATATATTTAAAAATTTGATTTAGTAAAATAGATAATGTTATTAAATAGTAGACATACATTGTGATGGACTATATATCCAAATAAATCTTTTCCAGCACAGTTTTCTGTTATTCTTTTACATTAAATATTAGTGTAATCATAATACTTTCATGAAATTTTTGAAACATATCAGGAAATGAGAAGTATTACTGAAATATTTTTCTTTAAAATTCTATTCACTGTATTTTCCATTAACACCATATGATAGCATCCAGTAACTTGGCAACCATCCAAAGATGGAGACCGTCTCATTGGTCGGATTTTGTTAAATAAGCGACTAAAAGATGGAAGTGTGCCTAGAGACTCAGGAGCAATGCTTGGATTGAAGGTTGGTGATGAATAATTTTGGAACTAACAACTCTCTCAGTTAAACTAGCTACCTTTATAATGAAAGTGTTCTCATATTGTATGGTGTATGTATACCGATACCTGTAATGTCTTACCATTCTCAAAATTGCAATATAGAGACATTTTATATCAATTACTAAGAGTAATTTTACAGAGTCCCTGACAGGCTCAAAGAATTGTATTTTTCTGAAAGACTAGGGATGTTTTCACAAGTTTGCTGAGAATGTCTGCTCTGCAAGGGACTAATGGCATCCTTGCTGGGCAAGCCAAGCCCTGTCCGCTTTCTTCAGTATTGAGGATTGCGCCATGGCATAACTTCTGTTCCCCGAAAGAGGGGAGAAATGTGAAAGATAAATTCTCTCTTTTGAAGATCTGGAAGACATCTGGAAGTTAATGACATTTCAATCCAGAGCAGAGTGTGCCACTGGAAGAGCCTGATTCTGGATCCCCCCCCCCCCCCCCCCCCCCCGATTGTTTGATTTACTACATTTTAAATATACAAGACAGAAAAATATTTAATATTTGTTGTATATTATCACAAAGTAATTTGTTTGCATCTTTTTCACGGTGCACTACTCTTAGAACACATTATGAAGCTATTTCTAGCTCATATGTTGATATCATTTTTGTGAGATATTATTATTTGCAGTTCCAGCAATACAAGAATGAGAATGAATTATACACAATAAAAGAAACAAGAGTGTATTTATTTTGATTTAACATCCCTGCTGTGAGAAATGATTAAGAAGTTTGATTAATTCTCCATTTTCTATTTAACTGACAGTGACTTCACTTTGGGTACATGGATAAGACTGTAGCCATACACTGTAAATAGGGATTAAATCAGTGTAGTTACTTATAACGTACACTAACATGCTTTGGAAATTTTTCAATTTTTAATTTAATTGACAAATGATTTTATTTTGAAGTCAGTGGAGAAGCCAGTTGAGCATCACTTTTGGTATGTGTGGTGTTGTCTTAATGTTGGAAAATGCAAGACAAGAGACTAGCAGTGCTACTATGAAGTACTTTTTGTTTAAACTTGTAAGTTTAAAATTCTAAAATCTTCTATTATAAAGATGAACTCTTCACTGAGATTCATGAATAGTTTAGATTCAAGAGTAACTATTTTTTAATCTCTATAGATGTCTGAAAAGAGTGATTTTCAGCAGTTATTCCTGACCTGAATTTTTAAATATTTACATTATTGAAAAGAACCTAAACTGGATTTTAAATCCCAATATGAATACTATTAAGAAACCTTAAGAATTTGAAGATTATGCCATTATAACTGATTCTGATATGTGAATCTCCTGATTCCAAGATAAATATTACGGTCAAACCTGTTGAAGTTTCCTGTAGAGAAATCTTCAGTATGACAAGTATTTTCATCTGACTTGCCCAGCCAAAGTGGCTTTGATTAATTGGGATGTTTGATGCTTAGTGTGAACATCATGAGTTCCATTACATTAATGTAACAGAATGTTTTCAGTTAAAAGGTATTGAAGTAAGCAGTCTAATGACCAATACCTTACTTTTTGGGGGTGGTAATTTATAATACAGTGAATTACTACACATACATTTGCTGAAGTTTAAAAGCTTTAGCATTCTGTATTTGCGCTGTGTTTATATTACACAAATAGCCAGAATAGATACAAACGTAACCTGTCATTGCCAACATTCTGTGGTGTTTTTTCAAGTGTATCTGTCTTATCTGGGCTGCCTAAAAAATAAGGGAATCGTTGAATTCTTCTTTCTGTTGCCAGAACATTTAAGTCATTTAAAGTAATTTTCATTCTATGAAAATACTTCCTCTTTGAAACAGGTAGTAGGAGGAAAGATGACTGAATCAGGTCGACTCTGCGCATTTATCACCAAAGTTAAAAAAGGAAGCTTAGCTGATACAGTGGGGCATCTTAGACCAGGTATGTATCTGCTATAGATCTATACTGCTGAGTTGCTTTTCTGAAGGTGATAACAAGCAAGCGAGTTTAATTAGATTTGAAATTATGTTAAATAGGTGTCATGAACTACTGCATAATTCAACCTGACGTTCAGTTACTAGATTATTGACATTGCTGCTTTTGTTAAATATATGAATTCTCATGTTGTTCAAAATCGTATTTTAACATTTTTATTCATAGAATCATGTTTTTATACTCAATATTCCACTGGTGTCCTGCCCAGTCATTTTGTGGTGTATATTTCCTTTAGCGCAAACCAAGCTCTTACAAATGTGCAAACAGAACCAGCTCAGCTAAGAAACTGCTTCTATCCCAACATGCAAATCATGGATTGCTAGATTGGAGAATGTGCAAGAAATATTACCTATTAACATAAGAACTATCTGAACCTTAAATACGAAACTTGTAGAGATAAATGGATCTTCAAAATAGTAAGTTGACGACATATGCTCTTTTAAAGATCTACATTTTCTAAAGAGCATGTTGGGATTTCTGTGAGCCCCAGCTGCCAAAGTGAGTAAGAGCTATATCTAATTCAATAGGGGTCCAACTGATGATATTATTGTTTCACTGATCTTTACGTATTTGAAGCTGAGCTGCAGAAAACCTTTAACACTCAGAATTTTGCTGTATGAAGGACCTCAAACTTGTTCGACAGGACAGGCTTCACAATGCAGTGAACTGACAGTAGAATGGCTTAAGTTGTCATTGTAAGTACAGTCCACAACAGACTTCTTAAGCAAAGTGTTATTACTGAAATTGTAGGTGATGAAGTATTAGAATGGAATGGAAGGCTACTACAAGGAGCCACCTTTGAGGAGGTGTATAACATCATTTTAGAATCCAAACCTGAGCCACAAGTGGAGCTTGTTGTTTCAAGACCAATAGGGTAAGTAATTTTGTAAAAGTTTGTATTAAATAAGAAAAAATGTTGTTAAATTTCACTTCTAGGGCAGAGCATATTAAACGGATTCATAAACACTGTAAACAGTAAAACTGTATGCAAAATTCTGTAAACCAAAACCATAGCTGGAATGATAGATCCCACCAGTAAGTAAAAAGAGCTGGTGTGAAAGCCTGTATTCTCTGAGAGTCTCAGGCACTATCTACTAATACGGTCAAAAAAAGGTTCCTTTCTGTGGCTGTTTAGTTGGTCATCCAGCCTATATTGTCTCTGAAACTGTGGTTGTACTCTTTATTGTTGCAGTTATTGACTCTTGATTTTTATTCCTCCATTCCTGTTTTTAAAGAATATGTATATAGTTATATGTTCATATTTGGTCTATGAACTGATGAACTCTATTTACTGAAAGCCTGCAATGTAGCATTTTGCCCCAAATACAATATTCTAATGACATAATCACATGCTTTGGAAACTCTCAAATCCACATTCTTATCATCTTCATCTATGAAATCTATTAAATTATTTCATGTTATCTAATACAGAACATATCTGAATGAATTGCTAGTACTGTGTGGGACTTTTTCTTTGGTGCTTTATATGGCCTAGTTTTCTTAACTTTCAGACGTATTTCTCAATGTCTATACTTAAATATTTCCTGCGTAGCACTAGGGCGTTTGTAGTTGCTTGGTTATATCAGATGGCGAATACTTCCCCTTCTTCATCTGTTCTTTTTCTTCCAAGTTCCTACAGCCTACAGCCACATCCACCCCTTTTTTACTTCTCCATTGGAAGTTCCATAGCTGATCGCATCAGGGCTGTGAAGAGGGGGATGCTTACCACTGAATTTGAAGCTGCCTATAATTGTTAAAAATTTTCTCTTTTCCCCCACAGAATTTATTATGATATATATGATTCAACAGGACAGGGTGCTAGGTAATCTCATTTGGGCTCCCTTTTCCATGTGAGGTTGGACCAGATGGTCTTTCAAGATCCCTTCCAACCCGGGCTGTTCTCTGATTCTATAACATATATTCATAAATATATTTACCCCTTTATTTTGTATAAGATGCACACAGTTATCTTTATATGAGAAACATGGGTAACACAACAAATAAAAATTAAGAGGTAGAACCATATAATCTGAGGATGGAATTTCAGTGAGGATAATTTGTTAGCAGTTCAGGTATAATAGGAACTTAATGTGTTTGACACATAAGGAACTTAATATGTAGGAACTTAATTTGGTTTGACAATTTTAAACAAACTTGATAATAACAAAACCTACTTTATCTTGTCAGTGAGGTGAGAAGTTTTCTCCTACATACATATTGAATTGCAACACCTTCAGGGTAAAGGCTATATCAACTGTCCTGTCATTAAAAACCTTTGCAATAACTTGGGACTTTTAGGTATAATAGTAATGCTAAGGGACAGACTACACTACTAGAAGAATAATGTCTCAGAAAAGGAGGTTTCAAATTCATTTCATACAGGTTTAAGATATTTCATAATGTCTCTCAAACAGAAGTTTTTAGCAAAAGTTTCAAGGAACTGCTGGCATCTTGAAAATACTCATTTTTTTTTTCTCTTTCTACATTCTCTTCATTGTGTGAAACCTCCTGTATTCTTTCTTGTGCTTTTATATTTACTGTCTGTTGCTTACCTTCCTTATCATCATGTCTTCTGTTATATTACCATGGGCTCCACTTGCTGTCACTAGAGCAGCTCATCTGTAATTCCCTAAAGAAAGGGATGTGGGCTCTCAAGATGCCTTCTTCAGCATTAAATGCTTGCCACATAGTCTGAAGAACTGAGCAAGATCAGGCCGAAAAAAGTTGTTCCGTGTACTTGATTCCCAGTGTCTTTTTGCAGTAAATTTAGAAGAGGGTTTTCCCCTAATCTAAATACTAATCTAAATGGCTTTATAACTGAAGTGTCAGTGATGAATGCTTTCTGCCAGTTGGTAAGGTTTTAGATTCTTGTTAGATGTATGTAACTCTTCGGATTTTGATATTGACAATATGACATCCTAAATGTTTCTTGTGAGACTTGAGCTGATGAACTGGAAATACCGTATTATTTTCTTAGTTTAGAAGATTTCGGGTCATAATCAAAGAGACTATAAAAACGAATATCATATGGTTGCCCAAGGAAACATAACACCATAGGTCTGTGTTCTGCCCCAGGGAAGAAAGTTTCAATGTATTTAAAATCATTAAAAGTTCAGATTTACCAGATGTCAGAAGTGATAATTTTATTTCAATTAGAATAATTGATGCCCACTTGAAGGATTTCACTTTTGTGTTGAGGTAGATCGTATTACTTATAAAAAGAGTCTCTTGATGCTCTCATGGCAGCGCGCTAACTCATGCCAGAAATCTACAGACGGTTACTGGCAATTAACTTAGCTGAGAAAGAGAACCTGTTGTCACATCCTGATATTCTCTATACAAAACCAATTCCAGTAAACACAATTGTTAGTTCTTCTTCATTTTATTATGGGCAGACTGCTTTGAAAACTGAAGACAACAAGCTAAGCTGTCTCTTATAGACAAGAACTTATCTATTTTCTGCTTTCATATTCTCAGAAATAGTTATTTTAAAAATGCTTGTTATTTTCATAGTTACTACTGTTTTGAATTTGGAAGGAATGATGTGTTTTATCAATTATTCTACACAATCTACTTGCAGTGGAACATATCTTAAAATGTAAAGAGATGCCTAAAACTAATTCTGCTTCTCCTACATCTGTTTATCTCAGTGAGAGCCCCTGGTAAGAAATACCATTCACACTACTGTGAAATACTGGGAAATCTATACTTTAGAAAGATAAATGATAGCGTTTCTGACAAGTTTTGCTTACTAACAACAGAGACAGTGATTTTTCCTTGTCTATAGCGGGTAGTCACAGCAGTTGGATGCCTTCTGATTCGTTTGAGTTATTGAGTACTGGGCAACAGCTCACTTGGAAAGATTCCTCAATCTGCTTAGTAAAGCTATCTTTCTAGTGAGCCTTGAAAAATGTTTGGAAGCAGTATACTAAAAAGTAACTAGATAAGTTTGATTTGTATGTATTACTTTTTTTTTTTTTTCATTGTATGAGACAATAGATATCACCAAAAGCATTTTTAACTTCCCCTTTCTTTTCATATACCTTAGTGGTGGGTTGACCTTGGCTGGCCACCGAACACCCACCCAGCCACTCTCTCCCTTCCCCTCCTCAGCAGGACAGGGGGAGAAAGTAAGATGGAAAAGCTCACAGGTCAAGATAAGGATGGGGAGATCACTCAGTAATTACCATCATGGGCAGAACAGACTTGACTTAGGGAAGATTTAATTTATTAGGAATTAATAAGAGAATAGGATACTGAGATATAAAAACAAAAATAAAACCACCTTCCCTCACCTCTCTTCTTCCCAGGCTCAAATTCACTCCTTTGTTCCCGGCTCTTCTACCTCCCCTCCCTGCCAAGCAGCGCAGCTGGATGGGCAGCGGGGGTTGTGGTCCATCCTCCTCCCTCTCCTTCTTCTCTGACCTTGGGATCTGCGGGGATGTTTCTCTCTTGGGTTTTGTTTTGGTTTTTTTTTTTTTTTCTCTCTCTCCTCTCTCTCACAGCTGCAGCACAGCTTTTTTTACCCTTTCTTAAACATGTTATCACAGAGGCACCGCCATGTTGGCCGACGGGCTCAGCTGAGCCCTGCGGTGGGTCTGTTGGAACCGGCTGTGTCCGGCTGTGTCTGGCACAGGGCAGCCACGGCCTCTCCTCACAGAGGCTGCCCAACAGAGAAGAGCTGAAGCTCTTCAACTGGCTTGGTTTTGCTCAAATGCCTCCAAAATAATATATTAGCATACTGATAGTTTATATTAGCCTACAGTAATGTTTGCCCCTCACAGGAAGCATATGTTCCTTCAGGTTGGGGTGGGTGTAATGAAGTACTTAGTCATTGGGACTGAGTGCTTTAAAATTACATGGCTGTACACCCAACTTAATACAGGTGATGCAACCTCTCGTCTGTACGCAAGTATGCAATTTTGCCAAATGAAATTGCTCATCTTATTTAGTCATGGAAAAGGTAAGATTGTCTAAATTTGGGGTTCAAGGACACTAAAGGACATATTGGGATAGCCATTATTAGCAGTCTAGTATGTTTGAGTGAAGGTCCAATAAATTGAATCAATGTATAATGTCATAATAAAGTCTACTACTCACAGTTTTAGTCTACCATTAACACTGACATTGTTCTTTTTTTTTATTTTCTGAATTATTTCATTTGTGACTGTGCAGCGTCTCTCCTGCATTCACCAAACCACTTGTTCTGTAGGCTTTAATTTGCAACTGAAATTATTTTTACTGGATAAAAGATAAATCTTCCCCATGGCTGAAGATAGCCAGAGGATCATACACCTTTCCTCAGGTGTTCCGTGGTGGCTTGAGAAGTGTTATAGTGTAATTGAAATTTGAGTATGCTTGTTAGATAAAGGATCAGCCTGTCTTACTTTTCCTGATTTCAGGGACATTCCCAGAATACCTGACAGCACACATGCACAGCTGGAGTCCAGTAAGTTTCAATTGTGGGGTAGGAAAATCTTCTCTCTCTTTTATGTAAGCACAAATGGATTGAAAAATGTCATCTACAGTCAGTATAGCTCTCGTCTCTTTGTCCGTATTTGTCTCAATATGTCATCTTACTGTATTTTCTATCTACCTTTGTTTAATAATAAACTATCAAAAGTCAGGATGTTTTGGTTTAGGTTTGACATTTGCTTATAAGCTTAGGCTATTTTTGATTGAAATAACCCATAATTCTAACTCATATACGGGAACATTAATAGTAATTTTTAATTTCCTGTTTTGTTGTTTTGCATTTCAATTGAACCTTATAAACTAAAAATGGGGTCGAAACGTTCTTTATTTACAACCTGAGAGATAGCTACTTTGAAATCAGAATACTTCTACTTTATTAAAAACACTCAGCACTCTTTATATCAGCAAAACCAGTATTTCATGTGTGGAAAATAACTTGTTCTTTGGCTTAGATCTGATAAGATGGATTTCAGCCTGGAGTTATTTTTTATCATTGTTTTAGAACTCTTTTATAACAGAAGCCGCGAATAAATGCGGTGGCATAAACTTGATTATAATGATGTGAAAAACTCCTCCAATAACTTTTCACTGATCAGCCAAGTCTTAAAATAAAATCCATTTTATGTTTTGTGAGATGTGGAATGTCTTTTGTATTTATAAAAATGCTTCACTTTTACTTTATGTTTTATATGTCAAAACTTGTCCTCTGACAGTTTGCAGACTTTGTAGGTTTGAAATGAAGTGCACAAAAACTGTCACACGCTTCTTGATGTTTTTGTAAAAATCTAATAAAAAATTAATCTGATTGTAGAAGAGAATAAATGCCCTTCAGAAGACTGAATTCCTTTGGCCACAGTAAAATGGTCAAAGGGAAAAATAACTGCTATTTAGGAATTTTGGGCCTTCAACTTACTGACATAATTACAGTCAGAAATATTTGAATAAACTATTTTTTATTGTATATGCTTCAGATGACATTTTGCAGCTATAATAAACTTGAAAAGCTTTTGGTTGCATCTGAGGACTAAAAGATTGAGTATAATTATTTTGTAATTTTAAATGGATAAAGAAGTGATATTTATCACAACTTTATTGTATGCTTGGTTATATTTGTACCATTTTTCTTTAGAGAACATTGTGAAAAATGCATAAGTGCTAGTATTTATAAAATATTTTTATTTATAATTACAGGTTCTAGTTCATTTGAATCTCAAAAAATGGACCGACCTTCTATTTCAGTGACTTCTCCTATGAGTCCTGGCATGTTAAGGGATGTTCCACAGTTCTTGTCTGGACAACTTTCAGTATGTAAACATTTCATTAATATTAGTGTTGTGCTTTTTCCAGCATATACAACTCTCACTGCAGAGTACAATCTACCTCTAACATAAATTTCTTGTTAAACTAGCTAATTTTTTTGGTTAATGCTATATATCTCAGTGTAGGCAGGGCCATAGTTTCATAAGGACATTCCATTTTATTAGAGTTTTGAAATTTTATATATGTTGAATTTTGCATATATATGTGTATATATATCTATTAAGCTGGACTGGTAGAGTCAAATTTTCAGAAAGGCCTAATCTTAGCCTCCAGTTATGTTTGTGCTGTTGAGTGTATACACTTTTTCAACTGTAACACTTACATGTGTAGTTGGTCGATTTTATTACCTGTGTGGTTGGACATTAATATTGCTTATTAATTATGCACTAGCCTTGATATATACCTTTCCCCAGCTGTCCCTTTGATTGTTTACTAATGTTGTATTGTTTGTACCAGTGTTACTTTTTTTCTTTACGCTCATTGAGAACAAAGTTCATTACCTAAATGTTTTCTTTAAAGGGGTAATTTTTTGTACTAAACTAAAGAACTTGGGTTTTGTGCGCCTTTCTGTGTCATTTACAACTCCAAAGTGTGATTTTTCAAAAGTGCTCAGTTGTGGCCTGGTACATGTTGAATAGGAGAGGAAAATGGAATGGAAGCAGTGCAAAACTGGTGTTAAACAAGTTTGACGATGTCACATTCATATTTCTTCCAAGCTCTTTGTGTTAAGATAATGAGTGCACCATAAAAACATGCAAAAATCTAAGCAGACTGTGTATAGGTCTCATAGAAATGGTTAATGATATTGATAGAGGAGAAGAAGAAATATTTTTCTGTCTGTTCAGCAGCCATGTTGGCTCCATTTGCAATGCATGAGACATTATTTGTTTTGCTCATCAGACCAGCCATCTATACTATATGATTTTTAATTTTCTGTGCCTGTTGTACTTAACTACTTTGAAAGACTCAATCTTTTGGATAAGTAGAAAACTACAAATCTTGACTGGAGAGTGCAGAATATTTTGCACAAATTACAATGGCAAGGGAACATGAACATTAGCTGTCAAAACACACAGATCCAGGATTCTGAAAACCAATTTAGTTTTACAAGACAGCAAAAATTGTTGATAGTGGAAACAGGGGAGAAAGAAATCTCTTTTGGCTAAATCTCGTAAAAGATTAGGCTGTCAGAAAGTTTTGGTTCCTGGCTCCCAGCATGACATTGAAGATCCCGAGTTTGCTGCTCAGACATCCAATGCACAGAGACTGCAGAATGATGATCTAAATAAGAACCACACAGAGCGGACTTCTGCACTTTCTCAGTTTCAGAAACAAAATATTTGGGAGTTTAAGATTAGGATTTATTAGGAAAGTCAGTGAGTCTGTTGATTTTGTGGTTTGATAGGATACTGCAGTTTGAGATGAATAAGAATAGTATCAGGAGATTTGAAAGTGTATTCTAATGTACTAAGAATAAGAGAATTCACAAGGTTTTATGTCTCAGAATGGCACAGGCATTCAGTGTTTAACTCAAGAAGGCATCATTCCTATTTTTAATTATTTTTTGTTTGTTTCAAAATGTCAATGCCTTTATTACTAAGTTGACAGCATTTCTTTCCATTTAAGGAAACCAAATAATGTTAGGAGGCATTTAAAGATCTTTCCTGCATTTGTCCTCTTTGTATTCCCTTATATACTGTATGCACTTATATACAATACTCCCTACTACACAGTATCCTTGTTTCCCGTAGAGAGCAGCTGATATCTGAGAACACACAGCTCCAGTTGACTGACACTGAGGTCAGAAATGCGCACTAACTCTCTAAAGTACCAATGTACACACCTAGCTTTAGAAGACAGTTTGAAAATTTGGACACCTAGGGTACCTCACCAGCTAAAGAACAGTTGGAAATAGCTGTATTTCATGTTATCATGTAAACGGCACAACGGAGCTCCTGCTGCTGTTGGCTCAAGGCTTTGGGAGGGTAGTGCTAAATCTTTTGCTTTGTGAGGCAGGATGGTTGTCACAATGTCTGAAGATGCTGTGGACAGAGAGCAGCGTGGCACCTAACGGCACATTGAAATGTGTAGGCTAAAATATATTTCTAGAAAAAGATGACTTTAAGACAATTGAAGTATTCTTCAGGAACAGTTTTCTTTAAACCTGTAAATATCTGTAGTTTCTTTTTGATCTGATATTTTCAGTTAATTTTGAAAAATCACAATTTTTTGACTTTTCAAATTTGGGAGTTTATGTGTCTCCGAAGGTAGTGCAATGAATAGTTTTTCCTTCACTTTTTAAAATTTTGGGTTAAAACTTTAAACTTTAAAAAGTTTTGAAACTTTGAAACTGGAGAGTTAGTGAAAAAAACAACTCTTTGTGGCATTGGAGATGTTTTGAAAAATTAGAATGGACTATTGAGATTTTCTAATTTTGGACCTTTAACAAAGGTGAAGTAATAGAGAAAAATTGAATTTAAAAGTCTTCCGAAGGTCCGAAACTATTTTAGTTTGAACACTAAAAAATGGACGAGCTTCTGTATTTTGGTTTTCCGTGTTTTCAATCAGCTGTTTTCTGACAGAACAGTTGATGAACACTCATTCGTTCCGAATAGCTGAGTAAGATGAAAATGGCAGGAAATTCTAAATTCCAAATATAGTTGGGAATGTGCTCTTTACGGTGAGTGCCTAGGCAGGAGAATAGCTACAGAGCCCCGGCAGTAGGTGGAGACAAGGTGCTGTTCTTTGTGGAAGTGGTGGGTCAGTTAACATTCTGGGCCATGGTGCATGAATTTGGACAGGTGCGATGAATCTGAGGGAACGGATGATAGGCAAGACTTTGGAATTGTTTCGTGTGGTTTTGGTACTTTTGGACAACGTAGTCTTGATGGGCCACTGTTAGGGCAACTGTGTGCAATAGGTTGTGAAATATAAGAATTGTGGGCAGAAGTAGAGATACCTACAGTTTGGGTGGAGGTCTGAAGTGTTTGAATAAATAATTAGATATATGCATCCTTATTCAGACAGTGCTACAGATCCTTCCAGAGTTTATATATTAATAGTGTTTTGGAATGTATTTCTTTATGTTCAGTGTGGTTTTAGCCAGTTTAGCTGCAGTGATGACTCTCTATTATTCAGGGATGTCTTTGCCTGTTCAGTCTTCCATGTCTTCCTTTGTATTGGCATTGGTCTGTTTTCTTCTGTTGAAGTTACAGTGACACTCCGGAGCTGGTGAATAGGATTTCCATGATGCAAGCCATCTCACATAGCTAGGAAATCTTCTTTCCATTAGTAATTATTCTGCCCAAATACATATTTAATTGAAGAAATTATGTGCAGCTACAGTAAAATATTGTGTATTATAATTTACCGAAGTATATAAGTAATTTATCTGTATTTTGTGCAGTTTATTTTATGGCATTTTTGATCCACGTTGTTCTTTCAGGGGAGTGTCTGGCTGATATTGCAATTATTGTTTTATTATTATTTGCTTTGTCTGGTTCCCGTATCTGTGGTTTTTCACTGATTTGTTTTTCATTTAATATCATTTTGAAAAAGTCAGTATTCTTTGTGTGTTGGTGCTCTTCGCTCCATTACTGCATTCTGGCTACTTTTTCAATACTGCATGAAAAGTATAACTTGGATTGCTTTTGCAATAGTTTGGTTTAGAGACTGATAGCATGACTAGAAGAACATGTAAATGGATACAGGTATAAAATTACAATATTTCATTTTTGTACTGGTGGAAATTCTAACAGAAAAGCAATGTCATTTATAAAATTAATCTATTTCCTTATACAGCTGAACAACAGAACCACTTCAATAGATTTTCCATACATACTCAGTTTATAAAGCAATAAAAATACAGGTATATTAATTATAGTTGCATTATCTGTAGCATATTAGAAAGAGGATATTGTACATTGTGAAGGACATAATATGTTGGCATACTGGGGGGATGAGGTCGAGTATGAGACATGCTCCCCCTTCACCTTTTCCTTTTCCCCTTCCTTCTACATCTACACAAGTAAATCACTGTTGCTCAAACATCAAAAACTGGAAGGTTCTAGATAGTGCATGCAATGTGCCTATCGCCCTCCATTTCCAAGGCAGAATATGGCAGGTGAGGGTCCTTGGTGCATGGTGGGAGATACTCTGTCCCTCTTAGGATTGCGATATTCTGGAGTATCTGTATTTCTCTTGTAATACGGAGCAGAAGCACACTGAAGATCTACTTATATTGTACGTGAGTAGGTCCCATTCTGGCACCGGTACTGCCTGTGCGGGGGGGTGGGGGCAGCGCGCGGCTGCTGCACCTCGCAGAGGACAGGAGTACCTCAGACAAAACCCGTGATCCAGACTGTCAAATTTTCTTACGTATCCTCTTGCTTTGGTGTGAGAACAGATTACTTCACACATTTTGTGGAGCAGATTTCTCCAGCATCTGTGCATGCCAAGTAAGCAAGGAGGGTGACAGAACCATCATCGTACTGCCTATCTCCATACTTTGGGTACATTTCTTACGGAAGTGAATACTGAGTAGTAGCTTCTTTCCGTCCCTTTGAAATAGATCAATAATCTCAGGAAAACCGAGCAGGGAGGTAAAGGAGATTCGAGTCTGTGAGATTGCTGTGGGTATTGTGGCCTACCCCCGTGCTCCTGTTCCCCCACTCGTTGCCCCTCTGCGGGCCAACACGTGCTCCTGTTCCTGTCCATTCCCCATACTCAGCACCCTTTCTGTGCCACTCCATTAGCTGTCACCCCAAGCTGAAGATGGAGAGTGGCTGGAGTTTGTTGCTGGTCCAGGAATTCGCCTGTACCAATGTAGTCTTGATGTAGCCACTGGAAGCCACAAGGTTGCGTGTGGTCTGAAGTGTTACATCACAAAAGTAGAGGTATAAGTGCACCTATGTGTGCAGTGCAACTACGAGGTTTGCAAAAATGCTCTAGATCCCATTTCATGCAAGGGTTCTGTATATACACCATATGTAATTTCTGTCACGATTGCTAGAGAATTGAAAAACATCGATTATATCTTCCCCCATGTAGTGCTAGTAGCAGATAGCCCAACTTTCTTTTAATTCTTCTTAAAATATTGAGGAAGGCTTTTTATAGAAATGACTCTTAAAGTTGCAGAAAAGAGAAAACCTTTTGCTTTACTTGCTTTAATCTAGAAAGCAACCAAAGGTGTCGGTGTGTGAACTGTACTTGTTTCTGTCTCTGTGTGTGCATCTGCGATCTTCCTGAAAGAGGTGGTCAAGCTGAACTCATGTTTCCTACCCCACTTTTAAATCACACTTTGCTGACCTATTCCTTTTGTTAATGTTATTTCTAAATCTACTGTAAATGTTATCTGTAGACCTGTAAAGTGAAATCCTCGCTCCTGGGGAATCAGTGGCAAAATTCCTGCTGACTTCCCTAAGACCAGAATTTCCATCACAGGGTTTTGATATGATTTGGTAACAGATTTGCAGATTTAATTTATGCATTGCATTAAAATACTTTGTGTTAGATAAATATGTTGTTGGTGTAAAGCTGTGTTTAAAGTAATAGTTGTGTGTCTTTGTTTTTACTTTTGGTCTTTTAGTTTCCAGCGTGTTGTCCTTTTTGGTTTTGTTTTATTGCTTTTTCTTTAATTTTGCTTACCAGAGCCAAAGCCTTAGTAGAAGAACAACGCCTTTTGTTCCTAGGGTTCAGGTAAAGACTTCGTCTGCCTGACAGAAACTAAAGTTGTGGTTTTTTCTTTTGTTTGTTATGGAAAATGCATAGTAGGAAAACGTTACATTATAGTTCGTTTTCCCATTTTTTAGTGTGTTGCTTTAAGCCATATTAACAAGTTTCATGTCATCTTGTGAGCAGCTTGTAAAATTCTGCATGGGGGTTAAAATATTAAATTAAAATTTAAAGAGACAACTAGTTGTTCGCTGTTTACTCAATGTTAAACTCATACAGGTTTCAATACTGATGGTGGCTTTGCATCCCACATACAAAATGTGTGTACTGTTTAAGCAATAAATAATTTTGCGCTTAAGGTCATTATATAAAGATGAATGTCTCTTTAAATCATTCATTGTCATTACTTAACACATCCTTTTTTGCATTTTCCAAGTAATAGTAGCGCCTTGAGTGGAAGACAGGCAAAAAAATTGTACCTTGTTTAAAGAAGCACATTTCTTCTGTATGAAACTTGGTTCTTGCATTTTAAAAGTACATCAAAATAACAAAAACTCTATTTAAATAAAAAAATCTGAATTCTGAAAAAAAATCTGAATTCTCCCATTGTGTTACTGAATTTATTTAGCTTTGGAATTCTGTTTAGGTACAAGTTGTTTGCCTTTTTTCATTAGGAAACTCCTAAGGTATTGTAGATTACTGCAAAAGTAGGTTTTACTAATACGTTACAATGCTTATCTCGCTTTGCTGCATGTTTTTCAGTTTTTTGTAAATAGAATATTATCTGCTTTTCTCTACAAAATATCTTTATGGAGATGTTAATCTTTTGTGTGGGAGCTGTATAAATGTTTTGTTTGATCAACTGCTCAAGGAAAGATGTAAAGGATAATCTAAACGATCAGAATGAGATGACTAAATTTCATATTGAAATGGAAAAAGATCATATATATATTTATAAAAGAATTCTAAATAAGACTGTAGGAAATGGTTTGGTTATGACTCATATTTGATAAAGTACATTTTTTTCACAATATATTATTTCCCGAAAGTAGTCCTTGCAACTGCTTAAATATAAATTCAAAATAAAAATTCTAAAAAAAATATTGAGATTAAAAAAGTAATGTCTTGTTAGTAATGTTTTAGGTTAACATATTATTATGTGCTACTGACACAAACTGGCTTTGCATTAAAAATTTAAGACATCCTTTAGCATGAATAAGAAAGCTGACTTGTGCTCATGGTAATGAAATCAAAGAGGGGTACATATTCAACCACAAGTTGTTAAGTAGTTCATAAAGGTAAATATTGCATATGACATAAGTAGTCTTTTAATATTTATTTTCTTTTTAGATATGTGCAAAATAAAGTAAGAAATGATATGATGATTGTTCAGGTCTGCCTGAAACCTGCATGTTTCATGAAATACTGTAATGTAGAAGTAACATGTAGTACTTCCTTATTTTAATCACATTATATAAAATAAAGAAATAGACATAAAAATTGACAGCTCTACTTAGACTAATATCCTCTAATAAAAAAAAAATAAATTACTTTGATCAAATGATTATGGCAGTCATTTAAGAAAAGAAAGCAAGCCTGAAGTTTGGTAGAGCATATCCAGCAAGAGGTGAAAGTGTATGAGGCTTACTCTCTCACCTCCGGTTGGATTTTTTCTGATCTTGTAGATAGGAATTGTCTTTAGCCCCGATTTTGTTTCTGCACAATGTCTGTGGAGTCATTGTGGACCTCTCTAACAGTTTTTTGCAGAGCTCAGTAACAGTCAAAGCTAAACATAACGTTTGTGACAAGAATTCCTGAAGAACTGAAACGTATGACCTTGGCAACATCTTTACAACTAGCCTGAAACACTAAGTCCCCCATCTGCCCACTTTGAGTAGGGATGGTAGATAGTTTAAAATGGATTAATACAAGATGTGTTTACAATGCAGGAGAAGAACAGAAGTTCTCCAGTGATCTTTAAAGACGGGTATTAGAAGCAGTCCAGCAGCCGTGCAGAACTCTGGTTACTTTTTGGCATGAGAAATTAGCAAACTCAGAGCTCTGAGCTGTTGTTTATGGTTGTCAGGAAGTATATGTTACATTGTGGGCTGTGGTATAGCTGTGTCTGTAGAATTCCCTACAACAATGAGCTTCTCCAAACATTTCTCTTTATACCTATTTGTTTCATTGGTCTCATCAGGAAATGCACATCTTTATTCTTCCTTGCCTCTTCTTTACTTGTTAGTCTGAAACTGATCCTGGTGATAAATGTCCCAGATTCTGGCAGAAGTTCCTCTTCCACACTTCTCGCCATGTCATTCCGTTCATTTTCTAGCTCTTGTATCACCGAATGATTTAAAAACTATCTTTATTTTTTATTGGGAAGAAAAGCACACAATTTCCCTTTTGTTCCTACCATGCACTCTTCTCCTGAACCTTTACTAATTATAAAGTACTTGGAAAAGGGAGCATTTATTTCCTGAACTTTTAGATTCAGGAGCATACCAGCAATTTTCTAACTTCCAAAGTGATGCTTGGCGATATCTTTGTAAGGAACGACCTGCTCTTACATTTGTGTTTTCCATGCAGTATCTCTTGTTTACTTGGTGGAGCTTCCTTCTGAGCCAGACTTGCCATGAAGCCACTGTTTTTTCTCTAACTTGAAAAAATTCAGACATCCTTTTGGCTTCAATACAGAACATCAGTATATTTGGTCATGTATAAAAATATATGCATGCGTCTCTTTGGCATTGTTGAAATCAAGATGAAGCCATTAAAAAAGAAATTTTTGAAAGCAATCGAGATTAGGGCAGCCTAAATACCTCCATAATTTTCTGGCCTTCATATCCTAGCAGCTCTTCAATTTGATAGCTTTTTCTTGTATTTTTTCCAGCCTATCAGACAGCAACTGAAGCAGATAACAATAATAGTTTGGTTTAGCAGCCCTCAGTAGTCAGGATTTGTTAGAGGTATGTTTAACAACATCCAAAGTTCACCTCAGCTACGCCAAAGACTTTACCATCTCAGGGCAATTTCTGCACCTCCATAAGCTTAAGTCCAAATAAAATAATTGCTGTCAGCATTTTTAAAATAAACTGAGAATTATATTAATTTTTTTTTTCAACAACGGATCCTGATAGTGTGTCTCTTCTTTCAGAATAATGTGAGAAAGAAAGAAAAGTAGTATGTCAGTTCCAAAATATTACACTAATAAACAGCTATATAGGTTACAGGAAAAATTATAATGAACAACAGAAGAACAAAAATGACTGGCCAGATTTCTCTCAAACCTAGTGATATTTGAGTAGGCTGTGGTGGTAGAAATCCACTGCAGCTGCAGGGCAGGCAGTCTCTCCCAGTGGCACAAGTTTTATCTTTTTTCCCTGAGATTTGTGAAGCAACCCTTAGATAACAAATAAAGAAATAAAGTGTAGCATAGAGTTGAAAACTTCAAATATTCTCTGTTTCTAAATCTAAAGTTATCACTTAAGATATGGTGTGCCTCTATGTGCTTTACATAAAACAACGTTAGAATTGCATAGTTAAGCAAAAAGTCAAGCATTCATGAGATAGGAATATAGGAAGTGGCAATAATAACATTATCTAGATTTTCTTAAGTGATTTCTCTTACGAGTATGTATTAGAGTATGGGTCCTAATTACACGATCACTTCTTTTCTAGAACTCTGACCTCAGTCAGTGCTGTGAACAAAATTTCTAGTTGAGATCTAAAAGAAAAAAGATGAAATCTAGTAAACTGAATTTATGTGTTTAAATTATATAACTTATGCTAGTTTCAAATAAGCCTGAGGTGCCTTGGGGAGGAGCTTAGACTTGTACCGGTGAAGGAATGAACTAAGTACCTCAGTATCTGCAGTGAGTGTTCCAGCCCAAACAAAGGACAACTATTCCTGATAACTCTATTTGAGACAGGATACTCCAGAGGATGAGCCAATTCTCCAGAGGAAGGCTTATCCTTCTGAGGCTATAGAGGACCAAACAGGAGTAGCCACTTTTATTAACTGTTCTGTGTGGGGGAGACTCATTCCAGAAACAGGACATCTGTGGTTTAAGCCGTGTTTAGACTGAAGAGATTGAGCCTGTCTCTCAGAAAAGTGCCTTTAATAAAAATCCCTTTAAATGTGTTATTGCAGGTCCTTTTCTTCTCTGGAGTATGAAGTCTCATCTGAAGTTGAGATATTGTGTGGCTGGAATATAAGTGTGTGGTGGTAGCAAAGAAAGCTTAATTTTAGTGTAGCGAATTCCAGACCTGTAACCCAGAACGCGTATTGATCTTGTATTAGACCACTATTGGTTAAAAAGCAGACAGAATCCTACAAAGATGGGACCAGACCCTCATCTCTTCTCCTCCCTGGTTACTCCCTTCATCACCTGACTGCTGAAGATTTCTTATTTCTTGCACTCTGCGTGGCAGGTGTTCTTTCCTGGAAGCCTGTCTCAAGGAGTGCAGCAGATGCACCTCTCTGTGGATGACAGACCATCTCACAATTTCAGGATGCATTGAGTTTAGATGCCTGTTTACCTGAATGTAGGTTACAATGGAAGTTTAGTAAAGAATTAGGTGCATATCTGCCTAGGGAATAGCCTACGGAAGGGAAGTGTTATGAGCATGTGTGGCAATTAAGTTTCCAGATCTAAGATCTTTAGAAAGCATTCAGGTTATCCAGTTTTCTAAGTGAATTTTTGGTGCTTACATCCTAAATTATCTAGGTCAAAAAAGTCCTATTGGAGAAGTTTTTACACATTAACATCAGCCAGCACGGTTTTCCTGTGGCGTATTTTATGTGTTGTAATTTTAGCCTTCTCTTTATTTAGATCAGGATTGTATCGTCACAGTTTCTTAGACGTTCTAAGCTTTTAAAAGTGCCGTTCCTGCATGTGTAAAAAACTCCTGAATGGGGGGTTTGTAGATTCCTCTTGGTTAGTTAGCTGCTTAAGTCTTTCAGTGCTGAGCATCGCACCCGTGAATTCTTGTGGGGCTTTCACCCTCTGGATTGAATAAATGTTCTTCACTTTTTGGTGTTAGGAGTCTTTTCTGTCTAGGACTCAACAAACCTATAAAAGAAAAAAAATAATTTCCTCATCAGCTTTTCTTTTATACATGTGCTATCCCATGTTTATTCCACAAAATAAAATATATATAATATTCTTTCAGGTGCGGCAGGATTGTCCTGCATTTATTGATTAAGAATTGAGAAACTATGATCAGAGTCTGAGACAACCAGGTTCTGTCCAGACATGATACACACCTCAGACTTCAATTGCAACACTTTACTTTGCACTACAAATCAGGCTCTGGGGTCTCATGCCAGGCTCCCAGACAATGAAGAATGTGCAGTTTGTAAATACCTCTAGACAAGTTTTAAGGGACCCACCCCTCAATACACAAGAGCTTGGGGAAAAAGGAAGGGATGGAATTCGGTCCTGTTGGAGTGTACCTGCCTGTCTTCAATGGCTGCCCTTTCCTTCTGAATATAAAAGACAAGGTTCTTGTAGGAAAATGCCATTAACATCCAAATATTGTCATAAAACTTATGCACAGGAGAGTCAGAATTAGATCAGTCCTAGTCCCAAACTCATTTTCCATGTTCAGTATGCTAGTCTAACTCCCCGTTTCTCACTTTCCTTTCCAGTTTCCTGCCTTGACTTCTTGTCAGATTTTCTTTCATCCCAGTCTCTCTGTGCAAAATGTTTTGTGCCAATTACAGAATGGCTGGTTCTTTTTTCAACTTATTTCATTTCCCTCTTTCAGTCTGTTTTTGCCGCTGTGTTCTTTTATGGTCCCTGACGTTAGCGGCTCCGTTCTTCCTGTGTTTCACCAAGAAGCATCCTGTATCTTTTACTTTCCCAGTACTTCTAAAACTGTTTCTGATTTGTCCCTTCTTTCTTCTTCTAACCCCATGAGAATACAATCCTGTCCTCCCCTCCATGGGGTCCTTTGGCCGTTCTCTCACTTCCAGTTTCTTCCTTTCTTCTCCTTGCATCCAAGTCAAATGACTTCTTGGGTTGCAAGTGCCTGTATTGTATACTGGAGTGCTAGCAGTGTGAACACAGAAAAGAGCCTTCTGGTCATAGTTCTGCCTCCTGACCTTCCCTGTAACAATCCAAATAGTAGGGAATTTTAGAGAATTATATGCCCATTATGTACAAGTATTTCCATTTTTTTTTTTCAGAGCATCAAGAGAAAACTAGAAGGTATAAGTCAATGGAAATTTCAAGTTCTTGTTCCAAAACACAGATGTTAGAGCATCTCAAAGAAACGGTGTCAGGGAATTTAACATTTTGCTTAGAATCATTCTTCATCTTGGCTGAAGTTTTCCTGCAAAAATTCAGTCTGAAACTAATATAGCAAAGAAATATTTAACTTGAATATGAATGCATAGTTCTGGTTCTATTTTGGCACCCATGTCTGGATTATCTCACCTTCATTCAGTCACAGTTTGTGATAGTGGCTGGATCACAAATACATCGCATTCTGCTTAAGCAAGTATGATTTTTCCCCAAAAAGCAGATGAAGATTGTATTCAGTGCTACTCCCCTCGGCCTGTGGGACTAGTTAAGTATGTCCTTTGCTCAAGGACTCACAAGTAAGACCGTGGGTGGATACATTTAGTGTTAAAGAACATCTGAGTTGACTTGCACTTCAGAGGTCATTAAAGCCTCGTTTTGGATTCATAAAGTTGGTGCAAAGCTTTCTACTTGTGATCTGTAGCTGGATGAAGATACCTAATAGTCCAGATAATTCTCAGTTTAGCAAAAACACTGACAAAGCCCCTTGCTTTGCAGTAATGTAGGAACAGCATCTAGAAGTCTCTTGAATAGGGATAATTTCTCTCACATATTTTTCTGCTTTAGTAGCCACAGATCTGTTGGTAGCAGAACCCTGTAAAGTCAGTAGTAGGGCTAGCAGCACAATAATAGAGGACAAGTATCCTCCCCTTTTTTTAATATACATTCAAACACTAGTGGTTGGTGGCTATGGGAGTTGCAAGATGTGGCAAAGTAATGGAGAAGGAAGAAGTACACTACCACCGTTGAATGAGTTGGTGTGTCTTAGTATAATCTCACCCTGAGTAAGTATTAAAAATGGCAGAAAGCTAAATCAGCCTCTTGGTGGTGGGTCAAAAGTCTTGAGAATTGCATCAAGACCTTTCTTTAAGTGACTGAAATGCTGAAGATGAGGAGCTATGACAGCAGAAGGAGACCTTGTCTCTGAAATGATGCAAGATGGGCTCCACAGAAAGTGCACCTTCCCCTGGTTATGTTGACCTTAGCTAGGGTATATTCACACCTAACGGTGCACTGCTTGGTTAGGCGTGGAGGTGGACATTATCCTCTTTGATTCCCTTAGTTTCAGGCAGGGTCAGTGTTTCCTTTGAATGGCCTGGTTTGTCCTCTGTCTCAGGCAAACCCCATGGAGGGGAGCCTCCTCTGTCAGCTCTAGTTAATGATACTGCAGTGGTACCACCGTGTAATGACTCCCTAGCTATTGGTAAAGCTTTATTTTGTCCGAACTGCACTGTTTCCCCCTTCCACTGCGAGTGCTCTAAAGTAGGTATATCTTCTCCTAGAATAAGGTGTTTGCAGCTATAGTACTCAAACTGAAATAGCTAAATAGCAGCTTCAAATGATTGTAGTAAAAAAGGATAGCAGACCGAGTCTAAGACTGATTAACAATAATTTCTGCAGATAAGTAATGGTAGTTTTTGCCTTGTTGTTGCTGAGTAGGACTGTGAAGAGGGTTGGACTACCGAGCCTCCTTATCTTACAGTTTCTGGAGGGCTTATATGATTTTCAACATTTTGAAAAACATTTAGAGATTTGAAGTATTTATGGTCTTATCCCATAGTCTTTCCAGCACAACAGGACATGATAAATTCATTCATTCATTGTGCATAAACTCCTTAGAAATGTATATATATGAATACCATACATCAGTAATGCGAGTAATACAGTGTCACTGCCAAGAGAGAATAATCCTAACCAGAGCACCATGTGAAAAACAATTAGTAGGAAATAATGTACTTATGGTACAGGGTTTTTAAAAAAGAGTAACTCCTGGTACATACTGAAGCTATTATATTATTAATTTATTTTTATGCTTTGTTATAAATACAAAGTAGAACATGACATTTTCTGTTTAAGTAACCAATATAAATAGAAGCGTATGAGAAAAAATAATTTTAAGGATTAATATGCTGCTTTGTTGTAGAAATGAGTTCACTAATTAATATTTTCTTATTACAGATAAAACTGTGGTATGACAAGGTTGGTCATCAGTTAATAGTGACAATATTGGGAGCAAAGGATCTTCCTTCAAGGGAAGATGGGAGGCCAAGGAATCCTTATGTTAAAATTTACTTTCTTCCAGACAGAAGGTAGGGTGAACACAAAGACAAGGAACATTTGAGTAAGAATTAGTCTGAAACTCATATGGCATGCACTGCTGAGTTTACTGGTCATACATATACAGAAAAATCTTACAGTTTGAAGTTTCTTTATTGAACGTGCTATGTAACCACAATCTGTCCTAGAACACTGAACACAAACTTACTTTCACTGGATATTTTATTAAATACCTATTAGCAAAGGAAAAGTAAGCATATGTCATTGCATGGGGGGATCTGTTATTTGCAAAGAATGTTGCTGGTCTTTTATAATGTCCTTAGTTTCTACAACAGTTATTCCTGTCTAGTGCAAAGAAAATGCTACAAAGTTAGGTTCACAGATTTCTGGACTGATCAGTCCAGCAGTTTTGTCATCTGAAACCCATAGATTTCATATCACAATATAAGTGAGTTAAGGCCGAAGATGACTCAGTTGAGACTTCCCAGACTTTTCCCTTGAAAATTTCAGCCAAAGCTCAGGACTCATTAATCTGGACTGGCATTATATATGCATTTAGGGACAACTAAACTGTGGTAGGAACCTTCATTCCTGAATACATCCTTTATTTTCAGACAATGATTTTCTGCCATTTCCACTTAGGTCGTGGGAAGAACAGCAAAGGTGATAATGTGTTCCTCGTTGATTTTTTTTTTAATTGATATTTCTTCAGATTGTGTTAGTAGGGGAAAAAGTTTAGCTTTATTTCGTAGTGTATCAACAAAGTAATTCAAAGATTTAACCTGACTCAGTGTATAAAAGATTGATCATTGGATTGCTGAATCTGTAGAGCAGGATGTAACTTTACAGTTTATGTTTTTACATCCTTTGCTTTTCTTAATATCTAAACTGGGAAGACGATAACTATCTTCAGTACCAACTGACTTCAGTGGGAATTAAAGCTATTCAGCGTTTTGGAAGACACAGGTTTTCCACTTTCATTGTATGCCATATGTTGACAAGAAGATTTTCTGTGACTGCATAATTTGCTGTGTCATTGACGACAAAAAGGTTTTGGTTGCATTGTCTTGGGCTCACCGATATTTGAACTGTTAGACTAGATCCTTAGTTTATTCAAATTGCTGTAGTATGTTTGGGGATGCTGAAGCTGTGCTAAACTGAGAATCAGGTCTGCTTAAATTATTTTATCTGCTTTTTCAAGATTAATAAAGCTACCAAAAATGTCTGTGTTCAGAATGCTTCACAATGTAAGTTGTAATAACTAAAAATACACAGAAGAAAAATATTCAATTAAATGTTTTCAAGTATGCCTATGCAAAAAGTTACATAACATGAAATTTTATTATGCTGTACTGGTGTTTCCCATTTATGTGAAGTATTCAGAACTTTTTCTTTAATTATTATATGTGTTTTCTATCACTTATATAAGAATTGGCAATTGGTCTTACTGAATTGTGTTTTTTTTTCTGGCATGCAAATTCATTTTCCTTTCCTTAGAAGTAAAAGCTAAGTAAGCAACAGTGTATTTCTCGTGTAGTTGAAGGAAACGTGCTAGAGGTAAAATACACTTAAATACATCTAGCATTCAATTAGGTGGAGATACTGACCCTCTTTGATTAAACAAATTTCATTGGAAAAGCTTGTCTGATGTAACTTATTTCAGTTCTCAAGAGTAAACAAATCTTTAGTACCTTAGAAATAATTACATTATTTGTTTTAACAGTGTGTCTAAAAGTATTATTTCTTAGTTAATATTTTGATCCAGCTTCTAAGTAACAGTTCAGAAATGCAATAGCTATATTACAGTTGTAAGTATTAGCAAACGGTATCTGCATTGCCATATTAAAAAATCCACATAAATTAGTATCACAGCTGCATTATGCTGCAATCAGCAGGTTTAATATTAAGCGTTGTTATGAGAACTCTTATCAGTATTCTCAGTAGAAGGAGCGTGGGTGTTCTCCAGCGAAACTTGTTTCCGTCAGAAAAATATTAATTCCTTGAACCAGAAATATTCTGCAAAACACATTGCTTTCAACAACACCCTGGAGCCAGAGCCCGGAGTTCCGTGGTAGCCTTGCATGAGTCCTCACTGAGCTCCAAAACAGCCTTGTAGTGGAGATCCACCTCCAACCTGGGTGGATCCTTGCGGTGACCCAAAGGATTTCAGGAGCTGTTTTGAGAACACTGTTCCTTCCAGTGCTGCTGTAAAAAGACATGTAACTCGTTCTCAGGGCTTCTGATTTCCCAGCTGCGGAGCCCTTAGTCAGGAACACCCCGCAGAGAAGGTCCCGCGCTGCCCGCAGCTCCCTGACCATTCCTTCATGTGGGCCAGCTGCTCCCTCCTGCTCTGCAGTTTAAGAGTCAGCTGCTGTAGGGCTGGAAGCTTGAGTGAACCAGCTGGCTCCTTTATCTGAAACGCAGATTTTTGCTATGCCCAATGTTGTCTGCGTACGTGTTCTACTGTCAGACTGTGCCTCATGGAAATCCCATTTATCGAAGTACGTTTTGCTTTATAAAATGCTGTTTCCAAAACAAAGATATTAAAACATTTCTGTTTTTCAGGGAACTTCCTAAAATTGGAATTGGCACATGAACTGGAAATTACCTAACTTTAATTTTTAATATGAAGTTATGAATTGTTCTGAATGTATGTGCTGAACTTTATTTTATCATAAATCGTGACATATAGTGCCCAGAATACTGCAAAATGTAGTGCTGATTTAAGATTTCCTGCTTTCCATGATATAATTATTACAGTATAATGGTCTTTTGAACATTTTTAATATTTAATTGTTTTTTTGCAGTGATAAAAATAAAAGAAGAACAAAAACAGTAAAGAAAACATTGGAACCTAAGTGGAATCAGACATTCATTTATTCTCCAGTTCATCGGAGAGAGTTCAGAGAACGAATGTTAGAAATTACTCTTTGGGACCAAGCACGAGTTCGAGAGGAAGAAAGTGAATTTTTAGGAGAGGTATATAATTATTGGTAGTTATTTTAGAATACAGTTGCTCACATATTCATGTCTAGCTACAGGGGTTTTGAAAAAAAATCTTAAATGTGGCAAAGCAAAACTGTTTTAAGTTGTTGTAATTGTCGTCATTTCACTTAGCAGTAAACAAATAGTGATCTCGCACTTATGACATAGTACTGATGGTTTCTCAATTTCTTTTAGAATTGTTCATTATGATCCATATTATCTGTAGGTTTTTTTTCCAAAATGTTGGAATCTTGCTGGCTAAGTTGCTACAAGATATTTGAATGCTATAAAGGTTGTCATAAGGTAACAAAGGTTTTGTGAAATATTTTTTGGTATATTTAGTGCTGTAAAAGGCATGGGAACTCCTTTCATATTAAATGGAAGGGTTTTATAAAACTTCAGAGAAAGTCGTTAACAATATGAGAACAATAGAATAAAATTTATGAACATCATCTATTTTAAAATATTCTGTTATGTAATGCTTTCCTACTTTTAACCATTTTTTCTTTTTTAGATTCTTATTGAGTTAGAGACAGCATTACTAGATGATGAACCTCACTGGTACAAACTTCAAACGCATGATGTCTCTTCATTGCCACTTCCCCATCCCTCACCATATTTGCCACGCAGACAACTCCATGGCGAGAGTCCCACACGGAGGTTACAAAGTAGGTTGTTAGTTTTACACTCTGTGTATAGTTCATATGAATTAACGTGTAAAGTATATTCCGTATTTGTAGATGGGAAGCTGACAGAATTTGTGTGTTCATTTGTAGCTGCTATGAGTTAGGTCATTTATGGTTATTGATGAGAGTCTGACGTGCTACAAATGGTAATATCGAACACTGTGCAATACACCAGTTTTTTCATAAGAGACTATCTAGCTCAGATTCTGAACTTGAGCAAATTATCTTGGTCTTTTGCAATGTGCTGTTTTATCTTGAAGTCCTATCTTCTATATTACGTTTCTTATTTCATTGTGTAACCACAAGTGAATGTGCAGTACCTTTCTCTCTAGCTCATGCTTGTTAAAAATAAAGTGACCTGTATATAACATCATATATACCTAAGTTGATACCATGGCCTGTTGCCGTGTTTTGATACTCTTTTATGTGGTTATATCCAGAAATGGAATTTCTCTTAAAATTCTATTTTGTAGAGTTTGGTATACTTGATTCACACTAGTTGGATGTTGTCAGTAGATATTTTGAAAGAAGAATATATACAGTATGCTACTAAAAATAGATGCATAAGAATAAGACAGTAAAGGGTGAGAAACTGTTTTCTTAATACTTCATTATTTCTCTAGTTTAACTGCTCAGTACTGTCAGTGATTTAAAGCTATCTTTCACTGAATTAGCTTCATAAAATGTTAGTTGACACCGATTAAAAAAAAACAAAAACCAAACCCCAACAAACCAAAAACCATTTCTAAAAATTATTTGGGGGTTTTTGAGTCATCGTATGTGAGTGTGTGTGAATATATTACACACAAACTCACAGAAACGTATGCATGTGTAGCCACACAAACAAGCTCCGATATTTCATATTTTCTATATTGATTCTCTTTTAAATAATCCCTTGTATGTAAGTATTTCAAGTAGTTGACAGTTTTTGTGTCTGTGCACTGGATCCTGAGAGGGATTAAAATGCTCCATATCATAATGTTCTGACATAGATACGTTAACAGAGAGTTACAGTGCATAGCCTTCAAACTGTAAGATTATACTTATCCACAAAAGAAGGAAAGAAATTATAGTTAACAGGTAAGGAGTTCCATTTCAATTCAGTCCTCTTAGTCTTCTCAAGCACCGTGACTGTTTAAGTAAAGTTTTAAAATTATTTTTCTTCTGTGGAATCATAGAATTGTTTAGGTTGGAGAAGACCTTTACCTCCCATTATCAAAAAAACCAAAATTGTGTCGGTGACACCAGCCACGGAACCGTATAGACTGGGCCCATCTGTTTCTTCCAATGTCACTGCCCACAACTGGAAGGAAAGTGAAGTTAGTGAAATTCTGGTTTTCAGGAAATATTCAGTTCTGCAAACAAATCCTGTTTGTTTATAGTAATCCCTGTCACTGCAGTAGTTAACTGTCATGAAGAATGAATAAAAGAGTAACTGCTTTATTTTGGAAAAGATTGTAATAATACTCAACTAAAGATCTGTTCTATGATACTGACTCAGAACTTGAAAGTCAGTAAGATTTTTTTTAATACCACTAATACTAATACGAATAATGTGCTCAACTGAACAATCTTATATGCCTTTCTGGAAATGTAGGGGAAGGGACTTACAAAAACGTCTGGTTTGGTGAAACAATAAGATTTAGTCTAGAAGTTCTGCTTTTCAGTGAAGATGATTTAGCCCAACTGTTCCCAGAGCAGGACATTGACAACTTGAGGTTCTAAAAACTTCAGCCAAATAAGCAGTGTCAGACGTTCACTGTCATTGCTGGAGAATTCACATACTCCTACAATAATTTATGCTATTTGCATTCGTACTGAGATTGGCATCCCATAATGAAGGATTTTCTCTAGTTTGCTGGGAATATACGCACTTCTTGAATCCTTGTGCATCATAAATACTTTTCTGTTTAAACAGATAATTTTACAGGTACAGAACAAGGTCTCTTGCAACTAAAATCCCTCCGTTTTGGGGACTGGAAAGGTATCCAAATGGAAAATTAGCATCTGGCCAGAGTTCTGCAATGGTAGTAGAATCCATTTAGCAATTAAAAAAAAATAAATTTTTTTTTAAATTGACATCACACCTCTGACATGGAAATAAAAGTATTTCTTTGTGTTCAGAGAGGTGGTAGAATATCCTATTGGAGATATCCAGAACTCAATTGGACATGGCTGTAAGCAATACAATGCAAGTTGGCCAAGCCTGAAACAGGTGTTGCACCAGATGACCTCCAAAAACCCCTTCCCAACCTATTTAAATGTCTTCACCGGGGGACTGGTGAAGGGCAGACAGCACATCTTATGACTGCCTTCGCTAAGATATTTATAATACATTAATAACATACAGAAGTCTAGTTTTACTTTTTTGGAGGTTTCAAAAGAACATTAAGTTAAACTGAATAAAAAACAGAAGATGTTATCTGGGGGCACATTACAACAATGTGAAAAAAATGTCCAGGATGAAGACAAGGCATGTTTAGCAAGTTTCTATAACAAGCTGTTACACAGTGGGCTGATTTCAATTTCTGGGGCTGAAAAGTCTGAGCAGTTCAGTCCTCCCACCTTTTGTTAATTTCTGTGATGCCTTTTTGTATAGAATTAGTGATTACAATATGAAGTACCTCATGATGAACCCTTTTCCTCTCGTCCTATCACTTGTCACTAGGGAGAAGAGGTCAGCCCCCACCTCTCTACAACCTCCTTTCAGGGAGCTGTAGAGAGCAATAAGGTCTCCCCTCAGCCTCCTCTTCTCCAGGCTAGACAACCCCAGTTCCCTCAGTCGTTCCTCATAAGACTTGTCCTCCAGGCCCCTCACCAGCTTCGTTGCCCTTCTCTGGACACGCTCCAACACCTCAATGTCCTTCTTGTAGTGAGGGGCCCAAAACTGAACACAGTACTGGAGGTGGAGTCTTACATGTGCCAAGTACAGGGGGTTGATCACTTCCCTAGTCCTGCTCACCAACTACACATCTAACCTTTCTTATCTTCATGATTGCCAAGTAGCTATAAATACATATATATTTGAAGACAATACTTAAATGTTATTCTCCGGAGGTAGTTTAAAAGAACCACCTACACTTACCACTTACTTCTATTCTCTTTTTGATATCACTGAATTGTAGCATTCCTGAAGAGCAGACCGTCATCCCTGAAGACTGAACTCATATCTACAGATAGCCACTAGCAAAGTGCAAGCTTCCCCCAGAACCCCATATGCCATTTTTTAGGAATCAGATTTCGGAGACAATAGCTCAGTTTCTACATATATTTATTTCTCAATATCTTTGAGTGGGCATTATGTTGTGGTACAGACTGATCTAAGCCAGCTGTCCACCTTCTCTTGCCCAGTCATGCGATCCATACAATCCATTAACTTCCCAGTGATGAAGGATCATTACCATGCTTTTTCCTTAGTATTTTTGGAAAGACATCTACTTAGAAACTGGAACTAGTGAAGAACAGAGGATTATTACTTACTAGGTTTTTCAGATTTTCATAAACTGACTGGTTTTTATCGAATGTGTATATTTTAAGCTTTTTCTTATGTGAAATGTGAGGTAATGAGTAGGTCTGTTTTACTTACCGTGCTGAACTTTTTAATTTGGCTTAAATTAAATTTTTAAAATGGCTTCATTTTCTCTAGTATTTGACATAAAATCAGCGATATATTAAGAATTCCAGACAGCATTAACTAGAATTTCCAAAGAAAGTTCTTTTTAAATTGCCTCTGAAAAGATTGTAAACAGAAAGTTAAAGATTAGTTTTAAAAAGATTTGGGGATTCATGTTATTGGTTTGGCCACAGTATTACCGTTCCATCTCACATTTGGTAAGACGCTTACTACAGATTACATTGAAAATTGTGTTCGTAGTTGTTAGGATCAATGGGATGGAAGTTATTGTTAGTATTACTATTCATTGAGAACCGATACAGAAATCAAGCAGGGTTTATACCATGGGATTGCAAATAAAAAATTACTTCCTCTCCATGTAGCCCAGAATACAGCGATAACAGACATCAAATTGGATCTGAGACATTCTTATTCAATCTTTTATAGTTCTCTCCATGTAATGTGTGCATTTGTACAGTGTCACTGGTACAGTTTAGTTGACAGAGAATACTGAGTTGTGTATTTTGACGAACGACAATTGGTTTTAGTTTTATATTGACTCTGAATTTCTTTTAGAAGCAGATTCTGTTTTACTTCAAGTATTTCAAGAATTTCCCCAGTACTTAGGATTAAAAAGCAACTGACACTACTTTTCTAAGTCAGATTTTGCAGGATTAAAACAAAGCTGTCTGAATTATTGATCTGCAGACCACAGAGAGTGGGTGTACAGTGTAGATAACGGCTACATGCCAAAACAAGGGAAGAAATGTGAAAATAACAGTAAAACCAGACATTTTCAGGTCTCTAGTTACAGCATAACTGTGTACAGCAGCGTAAGGAGAGCTTTTAATTGCCATGAGAATGCACGGTATGGTTTGAAAAAGAAAAGTGAAGTTTTATATTTTGAGCATCCTTAGTAAAGGAAAAGTAGTAAATTTATGTGAGATAAACTGCTGAAAACAAGGTCTGAGAGACTTTAGAAATGGCAGTGTTTGGAAATCAACATATAGAAGTCCAAAATGGTAGATCAAATTTTATTTTTTCAAGAACTGAACACCAGAAGAATCAGTCCGGATGAAAATAATTGCAAATAGACTGTGAGGGAGCCTTCTTTTGAAGGGAATTTAACTTTCATTACTTTATTTTTAGAATTAAAGTCATCGATGACAACATTCACTGAGTTTCATGATTCTTAAGGCATATTAAAAAATATGGAGGGAGAGAAATTAGAGTAATGAGTATTTAAACAGTGGGAAAAAAAATTGAGTATAGTTGTGTTCCGCAAAAAGATCTGCATATAATGTGCAAGAAAGTATATATAACATTCCTTTTCCAAATTTTATTTATTCCTTCAGATGGGAATAAAAAATTCTATAATGCATAAGCAAGGTGTTTTGAATCACTTTAAAAGTTTTTGTCATCTTCTGTTGCCAGCTTTGTACATTTTCCCAAGTCAGACTATATATTCTGGGGCAATGTTGAGACTTTAACATGTTAAAATTATTACATTTGATTAGAAAAAACGAACTGATAGACTGAATACACAAATAAAGGAACCCATTGCTTAGTAATTTTTGAAAAACATTTTTAGATGGACTTGTTATTGCTGGGTGCTGAGAGGTTTTTTTGAAAATTCTGTGGCTGTACGGTCAGATCTGAGATGAGTTGAATGTTATAACTGTTGATTCAAGCCCTCTCTTCCCTTATTTATATGTTAAAATTTTCCAGTCTATACTGTGGAACATTAAGAGATAGACTTGGTAGTACCAAAATCATTAAAGTTTAATAATAATTAATTACAATGTATCTGAAACTTGACTCAGTGCAATCTGAGCCCCTGCATTTCAAACCTCAGTCTTCCAATCAAAGCTATTGACTTCCTTGGAACTCTGTGGAGTCTCATTTTACTGCAGAATCGGTGTCTTGCTGTCTCAGCAATTTCCTTTTAGTTTGTTGTGAATATAGTAAGTCAGTACGATAATTTTAAATCGATGTCACTGAGCCTTACTTGAGGGAATTATAATAATGCTGCTCGCTAGTAGGTAAGTGAGTTGTACTTAATGGAAAGATGCATCGGTGACTTTTTTTCAAATTATAATATGGAGCATTTTAAGGTCAGTGACACAGACTATGAATGATGAATGTGTTATAAGAATTTTACACTAGAGAGCAAGAATAACACTTATTTTCTCTTTCATGCTTCTTCCTTAATTTTTCTCTTTCTTTTATGGAGCACAGGCCTTGGGCATGTTCTCTTTGTTTGCATGCACTGATGATTTATTCATAGTATATAAGTATATATACCAGTGTTGTATTTATTGTACACCTATGATTTATTTCTTATATTTATCGTACATCTATGGTTTATTAAATACTTTAATTAAAAGGTATTTAACATGATACAGGGGTGTCTGAAAAGGCCTTAAACTATCAAAATATTTTTATTTTTCCTAATAAAAGAAAATTATTTAAGATATTAGCTCTCTGCTGTTTGAAAACTTAAAAATAAACTTTATTCAATTGTAATTAAACTACAAAAATACTTAAAATTTTGTTTCGAAGCAGTTTAAGGGAATTTGATTATTTATAGTATTGTTACTCTGGTTTCTTGATAAAATCATGTTATTAAACTACACTTCTGTTATGTAATGATGTCAGAAGAGCAATATTATTAGTTGAAATAACTCGGTGAATAGGGTAAAGTAACCTTGCTACCCAGTCAATAAATAGTAAGTCAAGTGACCTTTAAAAAGATTCTAATAGATACAGGTCCATACAGTAGCTTCCTTTTCTGGATGAAGTTTTCAGATGAGTTTAATACTATTCTGACTTTTTCCTTTCTGTGTTGTAACCATACAGAAACAAACATGGCTTCCTTAGTCCTCACTCCCATTTTAGTCTCAGTATTTTTATATTCTTGTGCTATTGAAGAAGCTCTACCCTTTTACAGATCTTTCCAGAAGTTAAATTCAGAAAGTCCATAATTTTTATTTATATAAATAATTTCTAGACTGTGTCAATTGCTTTTTTTTGAAACTTTTTTTTGGATGGCACTCTTGAAGCTTTGGTGACTTTCTGATGTTGCTGTATTAAACTAGAAAAGTTTCCCATACTCCATTTTTCATAATTTTGTAGCCAAAGAAGAGTCAATTTTTCATGAAATCCATAACTGGAAGAGATTAGTACCAAAGGATACAAATATTAAAGAAGTTATGCAGAAGAGCTCATATCTAAAAATTTGTAAATTATGCTGAAAAAAGCCCCTATTACTCACTTTGATGAAAATGAACTGTCCCAGGCAAAACCAGCACAATAGTCTAATGAGATTCTGGAGCTGGGCCATAAAAAGGAATTATGTTTATCAAGAAATTCAATTTGAAAACATAGAGGGTTAGAAATTGCAAGTAGTAGATTATTTAGTGATATAATCTACATATTAAAATAGTACCTGGATGCCAGAAAAAGTGTGACTTACCAGAAGGTACCTAGTTATCCAGTGAGTTCTTAACAGCACCAGTTGGCAAGAAATTGAAATTTTCATTTTTACTCCTAACACTGTCATATCTTGTCATCTGAGGTGCATCATTATCTCATAGACTGTCACTCTTTAAGATGGTGTCTGTGAGCTGTTCAGCTATAAGGAATAAGAACATTCATAATGCCTCGCTGATGCCAAGATACTATTCGTGTTATTCTGACTTCCTGGCTTCTTGGTATTACCTTATGGAAGTCACATTTACAAAATCTGCAATCGCAAAGTAACAATTCACATTTCCATAACTGCCCGGATGTTTGCATACTATTGTATTGCAAAGTTTAGAAAAACTGGTATGGTTGTAGGAAAAGCTAAAGTACATAAACCAGCCAGACTTAAGGAACACAAACAATAAATTAGATATTGCAAGTATTTAATCATTGTGCTCACATCAGGACTTTTAAATTCACTGGTAACAATGGTATGTAGATAATATATTCATGTCTGTACACATTTACCGAATCAAGACCTAACTGGGGACAGAAGGTTGACTGGAACGTCACTTCTGAGTGTGTTAAATTTAAAGTAGAATTCATAGTTACATCTCAAGAAAGTTCCGCTAATAACTTCCTGCTGAGGTGCCACCGGCAGAGTGCAGTAACTTTACGGGTAGCAGCTCATATTATCTGCCTAGTTGAATATATATTTTACCCTTAAAAAGTTAGACGCTTGCTCATAGCAAACGTGCAGTTGTATTTCAGAGTTGGAAATGACTCTAGCTCTACTAGTCCTCTGTGACTACTGAGTATAAATGTTGATCCAGAAGCGGTTAGCATTTTTGTGGTTTAATTTCTCCTAGCTGCTTGAGTTTTTTTGTTTTGAACGAATATGGCCTGCAATATAAAATTCTTCAGTCTCCAGCAGCAATTATAATGAAGTTTAAGGTTCTAACCATCCCTGTTACATGTATTGATTCATGTATTTTTCCCTGACACTACTTCATATCAATATTTGTTTTCCAGATAAAGGCTTATATTCATATAATTCAGGTAAATTTTCAGCATGTCAGAAATGCTTATTGCATCCATATACATGCAAAATTAATTTGATATTTTATTGGTGTGCTTTTGCTACCTATTGTGCAAATGCTTAATTGCTTAAATGTTCCTTGGCTTTTCTTGTCTGCTTTTCAGTCATAAATCTTTTGTTGGCTTTCTTTCTCTATTCTTAACATCTTAGTATTGATATTGGAGCAGTATTGTAACACTATTCTTGCTTTGCCTGCCTTTATTTTAGGTAGAGCTTTGGTAGGTAAACTGTAGTGAGCTTTATTAACTGTACTAGGAAAATGCTATTTTGCTTAGGCTATATTAAAAGGAAGACTGTTGTATTACAGCTGTTTGAGAACTAGAACTAGTGTAAGTATTTCTAGAACACGGACATGGGGTAAATGAAGTATTGGCAAAATCAGTATTTATATCGGTACATATTTTTACAGTTTCATATTGATTTAAATCCCCAGTTGCAAATCCAGTCGCTCTGAGAATTTTGCCTTCATCTAGAATAGAAATAAATTCATAATGTACATTTTTTACAAGCTTAAATTTTGTAGTGCATTACATGTGGGGCTTTTTGCAGTTCCTGCAGTTTTAGTCATGGGAATCTCTTTGAGAATTGGTCCATCTATTTATCTTTTAGTTATGTTTAAAAAAATGAAACACATTTTGTTAAGAAAATAGATCCAATGCTATGGTGGAGAGAAACAAAAACCCCACATGATGTTTCTTGAGAGCAGTACTAATAAAACCGGGTTCCATTGCATCCACCTTTAGTCTCCCATGTTTCTTCCATTCCATTGTCTCCTGAAATAATCCCACAGTCTTCTCATGTTTTACAATATTTTCTAATGGGAAAAGACCACATTTGCCGTGGAGAATGTGGACTTGTGCATGTGTGGATTAGCCACAAATTTTAGCTTGATAATGTTTCTTTTTCATTAAAGGATTCTGATTTGTATCTCTCTCTTCTATCTAGCAATCATTTTCAAAGATCTGTAGGATCTAATGAAATTTGGTATTTATACCGCTCTGTCAATGTATATGAAATTGGTCAAAAACTTAAAAAAGCCCTATTATGTGCAGGAGGATAAAGCGACAGATTGACATGGAGACAGCAGGACTGCATGAGAAATTAGCTCACACTAAGAGCCTTCAGACACAGACTGGATGAAGATGAGAGAGCAAATTCTTAAAGAGTCGTTGTTAGACTGATTTTAGGGTTGCTTATATGTCAGCTTGGAACACACAACAGTTACAGGCAATGCTAAGTTACTTTAAGTGGTTGTGAAGGCCTCCTGTGAGCTTCAGGGAAGGAGCTCATAAGCATGCTTCACTACCCTTTGGTCCCCCAAGGAGTCCACAAAACCTTGTGAAAGCTTCCTGTACTGTAAGGGGCAGGATCCCCAGCTCAGGAGCTCGGTCTGCTTTCTTTTTCCTTTATTTTTTTTCCCCCCACAAGAAAAACAGAGAATTCCTCAGCCATAAATCTGACACTTCCATCTGTATTGAAGCTGACTCACCTTCATTTTATTTCTCATTCTATTCCCTGTCTAGTAAGTTCTGGTAACTGTATTAGTTGGTCATATAGGCTTTAGTAGAGTTTTGAACCTCGTATGTTGTTGGTCTTCTCTTGAGGCCTGTATCAGAAATATCAAGGGGCACAGAAGGTATTATATCTTGCATTGTTTCCCCTGTATATTAATAAGAGAGTGGAGCACAGCTCTGTGCCAAATTCGGTTGTCATGCAGAATTCAGAAGTTCTCTCACAACTCTCCACAGACTTAGGTTGCCTTGCAAGAAAATATTTATGATTGCATATTTTTTCATTCATTTGGAAGAGTTCCAGTTATTTAGAGTGTTGTTATGAACAGAACTGTGATTCTGTCAAAGTAACAGAGAATAGAATAGAATAGAATAGAATAGAATAGGACTATTTCAGTTGGAAAGGACCTACAACGATCATCTAGTCTAATTGCCTGACCACTTCAGGGCTGACCAAAAGTTAAAGCATGTTATTAAGTGCATTGTCCAAATGCCTTTTAAACACTGTCAGGCATGGACCATCCAAAGAAGATTCTTTAAAAATGTCAATATTATTTTTATTCAGAAACTGTTAAAGCTTTACATGGTCACCAACACTGCAGCCTGTGAAAAGTTAATAAAAAAAAATAAGTTTTTGATTCATAAAATGGAGTAAAACACCTCACTTTATTCTTCACATTATTGCTAGCCGTGAAGATGAAAAATGGAAAGGTTTTTACACTAAGAAACTACCATATTTTAAATTCATTTTCTGCCTAATAGAAAGTAAAAATGTAAACAGGAAAAGTAGTAAATTAGTAAAAATTTAAACAGAAAGTACTTTTTAAATGGAAAGTGAAAATAAAGGGTCTAACGCTTTTTAGGTGGTGGGGTTTTCCCCCCCCCCTGCAATGAAAGCTGCTGTGCAAGTGCCATAAACTTCCAGTTCTAGCGTGTAGATGCTCTTGCAGAGTTGCCGTGCTGGGTGGGATGGTAGCTTGTGCAGCAGTGGTAGGGAAGGAGTAGGTAGGTGCGAGAGGGAAGGAGGATGCTGAGGGTTAGCAGGTTCTGATGGGGAGGTTCTCCACTGTCCCCAGGGTAAGCTGTCCCTGGAAAACAGTTTTATTGATAGTTTAAGGCTGTTAAACCAAAACCTGCTAAAGTGAATGAGGATATATCTTTTGATTTCACTGGGCTTGGGGTTGTGCTGATTTAAGGCATTTTTTGTGTGGCTTACATTAGCTAGTCACACAGCACAGGGTCTACTCTACCTTCAGTCTGTAACTGTAATAACCATTAAACCTGGTGGAAGGCATTCAAAAGTCCATATTTACCACCAGTTATCAGAGAAAGGGGTAATAATACCCCTAAGAATTTTTCGTTAATAAGCTAGATTTCAGTGCAATGGCAGTGAGACTTAATTAAGGCCATTCTTCATGTTTAAAATCCATCAAAGAAAAAGTTAATTATATGCAAACCATTGGCACCAATGCATTTATTTGATGCACCCGGTGTCCCGGGTGTTACATGCTTAAACTTTTTACTGGATTTTGAATTTATGTTAGAACGGATTTAATCTTCTTGCTCTTTAAATAAGTACCATATTTTATAATGTATTTGTCAAACACTTTAAGATATTCATTAAAATACTAAAGAACAGTTTCATTAGCAATATTCCTTTGGAATAATTTGTGAAAGGCTTTGTTGTTGCATTTCCCAGACAAACTATGAATCATTCTTTCTCTGTTTTATGGTCAGAGGTTGAAATTACTTAGATAATGAAGTGGTATTTTGAAAAGACATGCCTAAGGTGGGACTGAAGCCTAAATCTTCAAATTTACATTGTCAAAAGGCTAAAAAGAAAGTTAACATCTAAAATTAATATACAGCAGATGAAATTACTGTTGCAAATATTATAAGAAATATTAAACTAAGCTGCCAGCATTTATACCAGTATTTTGAATACTCAGTTCAATAGAGTTTTGACCTGTGCACTTTCTAGTCTGTTCCATTTCTGAAATTAATGGAAGACATTTTAAATAAATATAATCAGATTCCTTTGCAGGAGTTACATATTGCAGGCAGTACTTGACATTATTTATTTAATTGACATGCTTTCCTTCCTCCATCCTTCCTGAGAACATTGATTTCCAAAGATAAAAGCAAGTAGTTAATTCTGGTTTAAATTTCTTCTGACTTCTTAACCAGCATTTGAATTTACATATATAAGCAGATGTGAAATATTACTTAAACGTGATTGTTTTTCAGGGTTTTTAAGTCTGTTGGTTGTTAGAGTTGGCTTAAGGGAGCCTCTGCTTGAGGAGATAGCATAGATGACCTGACCTGAACAAGCTTCATATCTCATCTTAGAGAAAATTGTTTTGTATTCAAGGGTTGTCAGCTATTACAAGAGACTCTTCTCTTTGCAGGAGCAAAGGCAATTGGAGAAAGCCCTGAAATCTGATTCTTCCCTTGACTCTCCACTTTTTCTCAACTCCCAGTCTTAGGGCAGGTCTCAATCCTAGCCAGTTCACTTTCCCCATGCCCCACCTCTTCCCTGCAGCCTGCATGGGAGCAGAGAGAGAGGTCTGTATATAGAAAGCGAAAAGGGTCTCTAGGTCCTGGAAGGTGTTTTGGAGTCGAAGTATTAGGAGATTCTGGAAAAAATGGATGAGGTTTGAAGGGACAAAGAGAGAGAGAGACTCCTGCCTTTTATACCTGTGGTCTGTTGAAGCTTCTTAGTCTCTTTTCTGCCAGATGTAGCCTGTGACTAGTACCACATATAATTTTAGCTATGCAACTGGGAAGTCTAGAGCACACTGTGACAACAGCTGGCTATTTTCACCCTCAGAGATGCAAATCTTTTCTCCAGAATACAGAATATAATATTCTAAAAATATGTTAAAGCAGATGTACTTAGCTGTAAATATAAACATAAATAAAAAGCAACCTCAGTTGTAATTAGACTCATTCATCAGGATGAATTAGATGATGAGTAAATGACATTCATTCAAATCATAGTTGATTCAGCCCTCTTATGTCTTTCATGATGCAAACCTTTCCAAGCATCCATGTGATGAGCATCAGCAAACTGCTCAGTTGCCCCCGTCTTCCCATTCTGCAGTCCTCTCTGTCTCTCTGATGGAGCCTCGGTGATGTTATTGACGTCTCTGCACAGCAGCCGCAGTCCCGCTGCCAGATCAGTACCAGGGTTACCTGAGGCCAGAATTGCACTGCTGCGCGCTCCCTCTGGGAGCTTCTGCCTTTCAGGTCCCAGCCAAATTCCAGCCAGACTCCGGACTCTCTTGCTTAGTGTTTGGTCACAAATTTTGTCCTTCTTATTTAACGGCCTGGTTTTGAATTAGGGGCAAAGGAGAATGGAGACTAATCCTTCTTGCTCACCAGCACGTATATCACCACACCAGTGGCTCTGCTGAGAATGGCAGCAGGAACAGCATCACGGAGGAATGGATGCTCTTTCTTTGGAAAACGAGAGATTTTCATTGGACCTCTGTGATACTGTAATTAAAAAAATAATCGCATTGAATGTTGTCCTTGTCAAACTTACTTGCTTTTAGAAATCCTGATTCTCAGAAAGTCCATTAGGAGGATGAAAACTTTTCCTGCACTCCTGCCCTCATCGTCTAGGTTTTCTCAAGGGCTACTTGTGATCGCTTGCTATATCTGGTTTTAGAGAAATACTTTGCTTCTTGTTATTTCTTGAATTGAGAGACACCGTTCTCCCTCCTTGGTGTAGCATGGGTATTTCTAAAGTTTTATAATAAATGAACTAATGATTCTACCATGTAAGAACTGCAGGGTGTAGGAAACCACAGCATGGCTTTCCTTGTACTAATTTTAATTTCCTATTTGTAAGGAAAAAAACCCCAACCTTTACTGCAGCTAAATAACAATAATTAACATAGCTCTACTGGAATTGCATAATGTAATGCCAGACTAGATTGTGTTTTCTAAGAATTAACGCATATCACACTTATACCATTTTGTAGTTGAATAATTCTTAACAGAGCAATTTATATCCCAAAAGAAATAGTCTGCATTCTAGTTTACAAATTCATACACCCACATCTTGATTGCTGCAATCACGTCTGAGTTCTCATAAAACGCACAGAAGAACTAGAAAATATACAAACAAATACAGCAGGCGCAATCAGAAATATGGAATGGTTTGCACATGCAAAGGAACTAAACAATGATATTTCAGCTCAAAAAGAGACGACTGCAGGAGAACACAGAATGCTGATGCATGTTTCTCAATACAAAAGCTTGGAGGGCATTGTCTGAAATAGCACAATAGAAATAAAAGAGAGGAAAATCTATTTCACACAATGCAAAATCAAACTGCAGAACTTACTGACATAGCATATTATAGAGGCCAAGAGAATACTCTGACTCAGAAAGGAAATATATGAATTTGTGGATAATGGGTTGATCAGTCATGTATGATAAAAGGGATGGCTTAGGAGATGTCTCAGTTGCCGGGAGCCCTGCCTGCGGAAAGCTAGAAGGGTGCAACACGGAACACTTTTTTCCATACAGATCTTGTAAGCGCACTCCACTAAAGAAGGACCTTCCACTGTCCCCTGGTGGGTAGAGAGGTGGTAGACAGTCTGACAGATGACAGCAGTCCTTAAGATTCAAATAATTTCTAAAATTTATTTAAAATGGAAACGTTTTATTTTTGACAAAAATCCTCTCGGCACTTGTTCTCCCAGTTTTCTTTTGGGAGGGGAGGGATCCTTCTGTGCCAGTCATTCAGATAGAACATTAATCCTGCTTTGTCCTGGGCTTCTTTAAGTTTACTCCCAGTTTTTACTGGTATTTTTTTGTGTGTGCTTGTCAGAATAAATCATCCTGTGGCAGGAGTAACAAAATCTTGCACACGATTGAAGGTGTGGTGACAATTAGATTAAATCTCCTACCTACTAGTTACCTATTTTTAGGTGGCCAGAGAATTAGAACAGATACAGCATCTGCTGAAGAACAGGGATTTTCACATTTAGAACAAGTAAATGAATTATTATTATTCACATGCCAAGGCTTAATCCCGATGTCAGTGGTCAAATACTGTTTGAAAGATGCCACAGAAAACAGAAGTAAAATTAAGCTAAACACAAACTGACATATATTTTTGTCCTACGTGACCTACATTTTGGCTCTAATTGTGGATGTGGAATCTGCTTTTGCCAACTAAGCTCTAGCTGTCTTGACAGGTGTACTCTTACAGAGCATTTAATAGCTTGATTCCTCTAAAGTATCACAGAGATTTTTTTTTTTTTTTTCAGGACACACTATATGTGTGAAGCCGCCTCTTCTCCTTATAATGCTTAATAGTACCCTACAGAAAATATTACATCCGTTTAATATTATTGCCATCCTTAATTTTTCTGGTGTTCAAAGACTTTGGGGAGGGATGGTGCCTTGTATATGAAAACTTGGAAGATGCACAATGTGATGCCAGTTTCTATATGGAATGAATACATATAGATAAGAAGTATATGAAAATATTTCATAAAAGCAATGTTGTGGAGCTCTATTTGAACATTTCATTGTATATTACATTGAACATGTAGCTGAAAATAGTTGGTACTCTAATACATTTGCGATAAAATAACATAAATAATTTCCCTTATATGCTTACATTAATGCTTCATTGTCTAGTATGAAATCCTTACATTTATTAATATATTATTGACTGAGGATAGTTTTAACTTACGGGAAGATAAATGATACATTTCTGATTTTTTTTTTTTTTGGCAGGGTCCAAAAGAATCAGCGACAGTGAAGTCTCTGATTATGACTGTGATGATGGAATTGGTGTTGTTTCAGGTATTACTAAGTTTACTTTTCTAGGTTCTTATATATCATTTATTACTATGAATTTTATGGTGTTTTCCTGGTGAAAAATAAGTGGAACCTAAGTGTGTATTTTTCCAACAGATGCAAAAATAGTGTTATGGGTAATGCATATTTAACCACAAAAATTACCCACAGAGGAAAAAAATCAATGTGTGAATTTCCATGTTGCTTTTATAAAATGATAAAAGTAGCACAAAAGCAGTTTTTTGATAAATATGAACTGTTTATTTGATTTTTTTGACAGACATTGGGGTTTGATACGTGCTTTAAAACTTCACAGTGGAATAATACCACTGCTAAATATATAGAATAACGCTGCCCAAAATAGAATATATTTATGATGCAGCCATGCCACCTTTAAGCCAGTACTGATGGCTGTTGGTACCAGCAGAGTTGGCTGCACAGCTCAGTGTGTTCTCTGTTACCCTACTGCTCTACTGAGTTCCTTAACCCACTCAGAGTAGTCCGTGTTAGTTTCTGGTTCCCTTCGGTGCGGTCGAGCTAAAGTGCGCATATATAGTGGTTTGTGTGCCTTACCCAGCAAAGGGGCAGCAGCGTACGCTGCCTGGTCTATGCAGCAGCTGTGAGACAGGGGACAGGGATCAGCCGGTCGGTCAAAATGTGTTCCTGCCACGCAGCCACCCATCAGCGTACGTGCAGCTTTTACACCAGGTGCCGTACGTGCCGCTGGCAGGCTCAGGAAGGGTATATAGGAAACAGGAGTCGGAGGAATTTTGCTGGAGCTGGGTCTGGGGGTAGAAGAAAACAAGGGGGTGAAATAAGCTATCTTTGATACTGCAAGATGGGACGCAGCCGAGTATTGATAAATCCAGACTTTTAGTGAGCTACCCAATTACTTGAGTTTGCACATTCCTGTCTTAAAAACTGTTACCAGGCTGAGCTCGGATGCGTTTCTGTGTTTTCTACTTAGTCATTCCCCTCTTTGCGGATATTTCACAGTTATATCTTAGGCTGTGCTTAATTTTTGACCCTGCTATGTTTCTGTTCCCTTGCTATAGGTCTCGGGCTTGCTGGGAAAATGGGATAACAGATTTTTGTGTTAACCAGCAAGTAAATTTTATCGAGCAGCCCTCTTTAAAACTAAGATAATAATATACACACTTTGTAGTACAAATAGGGCAAGTCATATTGTTAGCTTGTTCATTGGTTGTGGTTCACTGTAGGTCTCATACTAGAATATCTAGAAAGCATACATTTTTCAAGCACAGGTTGTTCTTTTTCATATTGGAACAGTACAACCTTTCAAATATTCCGCAGTAAAAGTTATTCTGTCCCAAAGGAATGTATTTTTTTATCTTTTCTGCATAAATGTTCAGATTTCTGTTAACCTCTGCTCAAATTTTGCTATACTCTAAGGTTCTAAAAATTTTCCCAGAGACTGAACGAATGTTGTGGATGCAAGACCACTAAATTTACTTCCTTAAATCACTTATCTTCAAACAGTAATAGGCTCAGTTCTCAGATTATTACCTTAATTAGAAAGTTATTTAGGAAAACTTAGGGCATTTTTATATTCCAATTCCCCTGTTTGCTTTACTACACTCAGAAGACAGGAAGGATCCGTAGCCAGAGTGGTGCGAAGTATTGGAACCAGAGAGGCAATGATCCTCAGAAGTCCCTTGCTCCTGCTTACTGCACTTTCAGTCTTAGGTTCGTTAGCTTTCTGTGTGTGCTTAGTAGTCACTAAGGCTTTCAGATTGCCTGTCCTCCCAAATGGAAGGATTTTCATATTCCTGTTGGTCAGTTAAATTAGAAATGTGTCAACCTAACTTCAGAGTTTAATAATAAAGGGAGGAAAAAAGGGGGTTTGATGGATATGTGCCTGGAGTGCCCAGTATGGCACCACTTTGAAACTGAAATCTTTGTATTGTCCTGGAAAAGGGTACCCAGTTGTGCAGAAGTTTTACCAGGTGCTTGAACACCAGTGGGATTCTTGTGAAACAGCTGGATTTACAATTTTATGATTTCATAAACTTCTCTTCTGACAACCCGTAAAATTATGGTCTTTACAGTTTAGTGAATGAGTCTACTTCCCTTACCTGAGTGTTTGATGTACCTTCAGTTCCTTTAGGATCTTTTAGCTTTTGGATTTCTGCTGACAATTCTACACCTTAGTTGCATTTTAATTCAGGCTGGCTGTGTGGGTGGGAAAGTTTGATGTTCTTCTGATCTTGAAATATTTATTTATTGCCTTTCTTTTTGTGCTGCTGTGACTCTTTGCAAGTCTTTTGATGTATCCTTGTCTCGTCGTATCATCCACATACTGCTCTCATTTAAGGTTCTTCCATTCATTTGCAGACTCATCACAATCTCGGTTTAAATATATGCCTTCTTTGCATGAAGCCATTTGTCTCTCTTTGTTTTCTTTCTTTCTTACTTAGCCCAGTTCTTTCATTTTGTATTTTCAGATTTTATTTAACATGACACTTCACTTTGCTCTTTTTCCTTCTGCCATATAAATACTGTATCACATCAAGTATGTTTACTAACATCTGTCGGGGACTCTCAGTGATCCTTTCCATATAATTAATGCTTATTCAGAGTATTGGTCATCGGCAAATTTGTGTAGGAGCACATCAGCATCTTCCCATGTCCCTTAGAATGCTCTTACGTGCTTATTGATAAAAGCAATACAGTCTTTTTATATTTATTGTAGAAAAATTCCAAAGCACTTTACAAAACATCATTTACATTTTCATAATGCTAAACACAATTCAGTGTAAAGCAAGGGTTTTTTTTTGTTTTTTTTTTTTTTTAATTTTATTTCTGTTGACCAAAGTTGAATGGGCATTACAGTTAATGAAGTTCAATGAATGTGGACTATAATTTCTAAATAGTTTTCTTCCCAGGTACTTCCTCGTAGTGTTTGTTGAACCTGCTGTAACCTACTGAGTACAAGCAACCTCCTGAGTCTGACTTTATGAACAGAGACATCTATTGCCAAGACCATTTAATCATAAAACGTCTCACCTATCATTTCTGTAAGACTTAAATATTAAGTGAGATATTAACGTTTAAAATTCAGTTCTACATCAATATGCCATCTGCACTACGTCATTTTATGAAACACTTGTAATCTGAGATATGTTTCAACAGATGAATCCTGGAAGAATGTAAAACAGTGGATTCTGCATAAACTGCATTGCAAGCCCCTGTAGAGAAGAGCTTTTCCAAGTAAAAGAATGCAGTCTCCAGCCTTTGGAAGAAAAACATTTATAGTGATAAGTTTTCCTCATTATTCAAAAGACAGCCAGATTTTTCAGGAGCAAATAAGAATACAAATAAGATATCTATTCAGAGGATAGTTAGCACCGAGTAGATTAGAAAAAATAGTAACAACCAGTAAAGAAATTCTTATTGAACTTACAAAAATGACTCTGTTTTTGAAGAATGAAAAGCAATTACTCATTTTTGCTTCACTTCTCAAAACACCTGAGGAGTCCTTTGTTCAAAAGAATTCTTTTACTGTCATGTTGCAGCCTCCCCTGCAGAGGAAACAAAAATCCTTCTCTCTACTTGCTGATGATGTGAACTGAATTTTTATACCTGGATCCTGTTGATGATTACTGCTCAAAGCAGATACAGAACACACAAATACTTTGGTTACAGCTTGGAATCAACTGCCTATTGAAAGGTACCTTACAGCATTAGCACATAGAGTGGATGACTTCTACCCCTACTAAAATAAATTTAGTTGTAGATCATGAAATAGCCCTAAATGGGAGTCTGTAGCATCCCAAAAGCTCAGTAACTACAGGCATAAACATTGACAAGCTTTTTATTTTATTATATGTTAATACCCTTTCCTCTGCTTTAAAATCTGTTATTTGTGGGCTCTTCTGTGGGTAAAAAATAGCTTTGTGTCTAGGTGTCTCGAAAATTCCCCCCAAAATTGGAAGTGAAATTCAAGCAATGTTAACATAGTTCTTATTCTGACCGCTTAGGTCAAGGGGTCCTTAACCATTTCCCTTGCTTTTAAACAGAAGAGGTGTATATTATTTACGCCTTTATGCCTACAGTTCTTAACACTTGAATTTTTGTTATCATTCTTCAAACTTTTCCTTGTATTTTTAGTTTCATTTTTAATGTATAAAAGTAAAGTTCAGTAATACTTTTAGTATTAAAAAAAATTAATTCTTTAATATCATTTCCTCAGCTGACAAAACATCTCTCTGTTCAAATATCCGACTTCTCTCAATTAATACAATTTTTTAAAAAACTCAGTTTATGTTTTTAAATATAAGCTGTACCACTCCACTTTGAAAGTACAGACGTAATTCAAGTTTTATTTTCAGATTGTCAGTACTTATCAGTAGCATTCTCTTCTTTGAGTAAAGTTAAGCATGTATGAACTCAGCGTGTTAGTTCACGTTCTGCCACAGTCCTAATGTCTACAGAGTGACAAAGGCGTCTAATAGGCGATGGAGAGCTGCAGGGAAGTTGCATTCCTATCAGAGAGTCTCTTGACAGATATGTCTCATAAAGGAAAGCCTAGTTGGGATGAATTACAAATGTGGTGATGAGCACTTCTAAGAAGGAAATGCTCCATGAAAGGACTGATAAATTCCAATCAGTGAATTGTCAAGAGTGCCAAGAGGAGGCTAATTTGGGAGATTTGCTAGACGGCAGAAAATATACCTGGATGAGTACTTAAATAAGAAACATTATCTGTATAGTAACTGTGTTTTCTTCAAGCTTTGGATGTCATTCTGGGTGTAGGGACAGCGCTGAAAACTCAGCAAGCTGTGGTTTATTACAGTGTAGGAACACTCTTCATACGCATTAATGATAAAAGAATTATCTCAAGTGTAATGAGCCCATACATACCATTAGTCCAGTAGAGCTGAAAACACCTCTTGAGGAACTGAGTGCAGCAACTAACCAATTGTTTCTACTGTAATGTTTTCTGTGTCCTTTCCCTATATATGCATTCTTTCTATATTTGTAGAATAATATTTTAATGCAAAAAAAAATCTCCAAACCCATGCATAATGTATCTTCAATTTACAGAGTATTCCGATATTAATAATTCAGTTTGTTTTATGAGTTACTGCCAACGCTTTTTCAGAGGACATCCAAATTCTGCATTTAGATGTTCAAATCACCATAGAAGCTGTACACATATCTTTTATAAAGGAACTGAACTGTCTCCAAAGTGCCCTTGCATGAAGTCTTGGTATGTTAAGCATTTTTGGCAATTTAATTATATAATTTATTTTTTTTTTAATTTCATGCTTTTCCTAAGCCCAACCACAGTGAGTTTTAAAAACTGAATATCTGATAAGGAAAAAGCATGGTGCTTCAATCAAGTACAGTTGTTAAAGTGGAGAAAACACCCCTTAGCATCATTGTCTGAAACAAGTCAATTATTTTGCCTGTGATGAACAGCAATTCTATTATTGTTTTTCTAGAACAATTTTCATACAAAGAGTTTCTCTCAAGTCAATCAAGCAGCAAGACATCTAAATTAAAAGATTCATTAATACTTTTCAGTTGTGCCTTTTTAGGGTTCTTTCAGTGCTGTTGATGCAAACCTCATATTTGGAGGTTTGTGATTTTCTTTGATTTTGTGCCTGAAAGTTGTGGAATTTGATAACAATTCGTTAATATTAGTATTTACTGAACATGTACCCTGCATAGCGTGATATTAGCACAGTACAGCCATACTGTGTGGACGAATACTTTAAGTCAAATGTATTCATATTCTCTCTTAAAACACATAAAATTAAAACTTCACCTCAGAGGAAGCTATATTTAATGTGCCTTGCAAAATCCTTGATTTGATGTGTATCATAGTTTTTAATGAAACTCTCCTATGAAAAGAAGGTGGTGGTGGTGTTGCAGATATCTTTATCATGTGCCCATCTTTTAAGTGTCTGCAGCTCACAGTTGTTTATCACTGATTATACTGATTGTCAGGTTCTGTGTGCTCCGTATGTTGATTTAAGAGGCTTGCCATAGCTATGGAGCCTTTGATTCTGTGGCAATGACTTAATATTTATAGTTGCAAGCAGATTCCAATGTTTATCTTATTTTTACTACTGCTATAAATAACTATCTGCTTTACTCAATGGCAGCTCCTTGGTCAAGTTGCACTTATGACCTGTTTTTACTGTGTATAATTTGTAACTGCAAGAAAATATTTTTACTTTCTTTCTCTACCCTTATTTACAAGACATGGAATATTTTTGAAATTGGAAGTTAAAGCATAGCTTTTTCAATCGAGAATGTCACCTGTCTTGGGAGAGGCCTGAATGTTTCAGCTTCTGGGCAAGCAAAGCTAGGCACGTTCTAGAGAGAATTAACTTCTAAAGTTAAGAATAGCAAAGTTACCACTTCATATCCCATGGCCAATCAATCATCAATAGCAGCTTTAAAGTCTGTTTGGGGTTTAGAACTCCAGCGTTGTTTGCTAAACATGTTTATTACAGTCTTGGCCACTTCTGGAGTGTACGGATTGGTGCTAGGCACGTTGGTAAGCCTCCCATGTAAGCTTTGCCGTACTGTCTTCTTCCTGAAACTTTATAGCTGAGGAGCTGGGCCATTGCGCTCTCTGCGTCTGCTGTGCCTGCAGGGTAATGACAGATTGCTTGTCTTTCCTCTGAAGCTCATGTGTCAACGAAAGGCACAAATTTCATAGATACAGAAGTATTTTATTTGAAAAATAGTAATTGCAACAAAAGCCACTGAAATTCACTGAAAGAATAAACAGGTCAAAGATGATTGCATCAATTATCTCTGTATGAGCAGAGTCTCAATATACTTCGTCTTGTGAAGTTCATTCTTAAACAATTTCTTAGGTACTTTTTATATTCCTGCTGTATCCCACTGTATCCAAGGTTGTTTCTCATACTTCCTAAATTTTGGGTTGAAATCCTATACCAGTTGAAGTCTCAAGGTAAAGTCTAGTATGTGCCATCTTTTCCATCTGATTTCAGCTGGAGAAAAAAATCAGTGTAGAGGTGACATAAAGACACGGTGGATCCCACAGGCTGGGCACACAACACATGCTGTCTCTGCGATTCAAGCACAGACAACTGTTTCATTCTGGAACAGTAGGGGTCATGCTAAAAAAGAAAAGACATAATTAACTGTACTTTTTTTTAACTATACTATTCTGATCCCTAGGTTCAGAAAGTAAAATAAATATTACACTGACCCTGAAGCTTGGAAATCTACATTTATATGTAAAAATAAAACAGTAAATAAAACCATAAACCAATGTAATTTTTAATAAAAAAGTTATAATTCAAAAAATTTATCCACTATTATAAACAAAGAAAGCTTGGTTTTAAATAAAGACTTGAACACCAGTGAATCATTAGACTGTGATATACTGGGACCATGTGTCTTCAAGACAGATACTGTAACTCTGAACAATTTGATCTGCCCAAGCTGACTTTAGGCAGACTTGCTTAAATCCAAAACTGATCAAGACACCTGCTAAGCTCTTTCGGTTTGGATCTGAAAATTTTGTACATGATTTTACTTTTTTCTCTGAATGTGTTTCTCAGAACTGGCGTAGTCTGAGTGACTAGTCAGCTAGCTCCTACATAAGCCTAGCAGTTTTCTTAGATTCCCAGGAAATGAAAAAACACTTTTCACCTTATCCCCATTCAATTCTTTTTAAAAATACTCTAAGATACATTATGTTAGGAAAAAATGCAGGGCTTTGGATCCTGAGTGGATGGAAGCATCCTCCTTGCATCCTTAATTTTGACAGCTAGGTTCAAAACAAGGCGTCTTCTGTGAGCTGTATCTACATGGCTGTGTTAGTAGCGGTTGAGTAATTTTTCTGAAATACCTCATTTTCCTCATGCGTTCATACAGTTTAAATATTTTCCTTTACAGCATAGATTTTGTTCTGGCTGTAAAGTGTTGGAATGATGATGCCTATACTAAGGAAACCTAAGAACCTTACTGGATCTATCCCTAAACTCCTTTCTCTCCACATTAAACACATACTAATATTTTATGGTATTGCAACTTTATAGAATGGACATTTTTATTGAACAAATGCATTATATTCTACAGATGTTCACAGAATGCTGTGTTCTGTGAAAATCTGATAAGGTTATTTTCAGTATGAGATAGCATTCTGTGTTGCTTTGACTCCTAGCTAGTGAAAATGCAGAGTGTGAAATAAGGCAGGGAGCTACCTTAACTCTACAAAACTGGAAGATGACTTTGGAATTCACTCATGTTAGTGGGTTGCCCTGCTGAAACTGCTCCTTCTCAATGTGTGACCTGTTGGCAAAAGAGAAGTTTATAAGTATAGTAGGGGGTTTTGTTTAAGTAAGTGTATTAATTATAAATTTCAGTTTATTATCTGGCAACAAAGCATAGAGAATATGAATCTATTTCTTTGAACACAGCTTAACATGTCCAGTTTTGTTAATGCAAAATTATTAGGAGTGGTGATAGTTTCTGCCTTTTGAAATGGTTATAAGGAAGCATGACCAGTGTTAGATGCCAGAAAACATTGCGTGCCTGTTTCCAATGTAATGTAAAATATTTTTTGATCAGGATTATACTTGACAATTTAATTAGATAGTCATAAATTTTGATTTATTGCAACAATCATATGCAAGTGTTCAGCTGCAATAACAAGTTAGAGCTAGAAGAGGCTTTTTGTTTCAAAGTAATTAATTTGTATACGTATACAGATTCAATCAATGTAATTATTTTGATTTACTAGTTCTCACTTCTAGGAACTTTTTACACACAGTAGCTTTTGTTTGTGTTTTGTTAATTCAATTCCTTGCCCTTCACTATGGTCATTCAGGTAGAATACCTTATGCTGTCACTCATTCGCCTTGTACTTTGGTGTCTGTACATACCAAATATTATACAAAACTGCTGATTAGAATATTAGAATTTTTTTAAAAGATTTTCCCATTTCTTCTTATTATTGCTCTTCATTATGTTTTTCATCTCCAAATGCTATAAATGCTCTCTGTGTATGCAGAATACTAAGAACCATCTCTGCTTTTTTTATATCTATAGATATGGATTATTAGGATAAGAATAGGCACGTGTCACGTGTACTTGTACAGTAAATCACGTTTTTTATTTCATTATATATAAGCTCATAATAACTTGCTATTCACCTATGTGTGTGGTGGGTTGAGCCTGGCTGGACACCAGATGCCCACCAAGCCATTCTATCCCTCCCCCTCCTCAGCTGGACAGGGGAGAGAAAATATAACGAAAAGCTCGTGGGTCGAGATAAGGACAGACGCATCACTCACCAATTACCATCACGGGCAAAACAGACTCAACTCAGGGAAATTAATTTAGTTTATTACCAATCAAATCAGAGTAGGGTAATGAGAAATAAAACCTAAATCTTAAAACACCTTTCCCCCACCCCTCCCTTCTTCCCAGGCTCAACTTTACTCTGGATTTCTCTACTTCCTCCCTGCCAGCGGCGCAGGGAGATGGGGAATGGGGGTTGCGGTCAGTTATCCCAGAGATGCTCCCACCGTCGCTGATGGGCTCAGCCTTGGCCAGTGGCGGGTCCGTCTTGGAGCTGGCTGCCATTGGCTCTATCGGACATGGGGGAAGCTTCTGGCAGCTTCTCACAGAAACCCCCCTGTAGCCCCCCGGCTACCAAAACCTTGCCACGCAAACCAAATACAGTGTGTTTTCAGATTATGCCTTCTTGGAAATAACTTTCTGTTTCCCCAAAATGTATCAACTTGTCTTTTAAAGATTAAAACCGCTCTGCCACTTTAAGACTATCTCTAGAAATTTGTGTATTTATTGTTGCTATTTACAATACTTTTCAATTAATATAATCAGCAAAAATAACTAATAAGACATTTTCCAGATTTTTCAGTTTTTTAATGAAAATGGAAACATTCTCCAAATAAGTTGTTCACTGTGAAATTAGAAAAGATGTGGTTTGCATTGTAAGGATGCTCTTTGCAATTAATCACCTATTGTCATAGTAAAAAAACAAACCTTCCTGAATTATCCCAATTTCAGTTGGGTTTCTCTGCAGAAAATATGGATTTGGGGTATGGTTTTATTTCAGTGTATGCTATGATATCATACCATAATAACTGCTGGTTGTTTCAGTATATTTCTTACTCTGCCCACGATGCCTTTTAATCAGTTCAGTGAAACGCATAGCTTGTTGTCTTAGTGATATATACTGTAAATTAAAATCAGTAAAATATAAAAAATAACACTTAAGAATAGAGAAAAAGACTTCCAGTCTACCCCAAAACAGTCTGCAGAGCTCTCACTTGTGGTCTTAACTCTCAGAATCGCTTATAGCTCTTTTGCTCTCTGGGGCAGCAGATACTGGCCTACAAAGCTCCACACGGGTCTCTTGTATTCCCTTGGTTGCCCGTTTCTTACCTGTACAGTTTTTCTTTTGGTGACATCTTGACCAGAGTCTTCAAAGAACCTGCAAAATGATCCTCTTCCTTTTCCTGCCTCTCTGTGCTCTGCAGTGCATTTCATGTTCTTCCAGCTTCCGAGCAAATTTAAATATCTTGTATGTCCTTTCCCTACTTTCTCTAGAAATGTTGGGTTTATCAGTAAGAAGTAGTTCTCTGTGCAGTATTTTTGTACTGAGGACAATATTTGTTTGGTCTACAAAACTGGCAAATATGTAATGGATTTGTTTAATTAAGAAATTTGTTATTGCTTTGTTACATTTTTTATTTTAACATTATTGAGATTTCAGCTGTTACTTTAGCCCCTTCTCTTTTGGTTAAATAATTGCAGAGTCTATTGTCTTCCAGACTGACTTGCAAAAACTTTATTCAGACATTTTCTATACTTTACTGGTTAGCGAACAGCAACCCTGTTTCAAATACAGATAAAATTCCCTGTCTCTCCTTTGGTGATATCACGCGGAACTGTGGTGCACTGGTCCTTATATGCTTTATCATTGCGTACGCTAATAAGCGTACTTCATATACAGGATAAAAGTCTGTGGCTCATTACTGACTCTCAGCTGAGACTACACGTAACACAACTTGATTGCTTTGAAGTCAGGAGAGAGTATCTGATCCTCAACGTTGTTATATTATATCCACATATATATATATGTGGGCGGAGTGGCTCGAAAGCTGCCAGGCAGAAAAGGACCTGGGGGTGTTGGTGGACAGCCGGCTGAGCATGAGCCAGCAGTGTGCCCAGGCAGCCAAGAAGGCCAACACCATCCTGGCCTGCATCAGGAATAGTGTGGTGAGCCGGACTAGGGAAGTAATCATCCCCCTGTACTCGGCACTGGTGAGGCCTCACCTCGAGTACTGTGTTCAGTTTTGGGCCCCTCACTACAAGAAGGACATTGAGGTGTTGGAGCGTGTCCAGAGAAGGGCTACAAAGCTGGTGAAGGGTCTGGAGGACAAACCTTATGAGGAACGACTGAGGGATCTGGGGTTGTTTAGCCTGGAGAAGAGGAGGCTGAGGGGAGACCTTATCACCCTCTACAACTACCTGAAAGGAGGTTTTAGAGAGATGGGAGCTGACCTCTTCTCCCTGGTGACAAGTGATAGGACAAGAGGAAACGGGTTCAAGTTATGTCAGGGCAGGTTTAGATTGGATATTAGGAAGCATTTTTTCACTGAAAGGGTTATTAAACATTGGAATAGGCTGCCCAGAGAGGTGGTGGATTCACCATCCCTGGAGGTGTTTAAGAAAAGGGTAGATGAGCTGCTTAGGGACATGGTTTAGGAGTGGTGGTGTTTTTATCAGGGTAGGTTAACAGTTGGACTTGATGATCTTAAAGGTCCCTTCCAACCTCATTAATTCTATGATTCTATGATATTAATGTAAGGTAATGATGCCGTGCTGTTTTCCCCCTTTAAGTACACACAGAAAGCAGCTTGCACATAAACATAGGAGGAAGAAGTTTTTTATGAATTAGGGTGGTTCATATATAACCCTGCTCCTAAGGCCATACAATAACTATGAAAACTCAGTTGAAACTATCAAACATTCTTGGAACCATAAAAGGGACTGAATTAATGAGGTTCTGCTTAGGTGCTTACCGAACAGTTTCCAGGAAGAAAACTGTGAACAATCTGGAGTAGAAGACCAAATACTATTGGACACTCGGAAGATTCTCATGGGAAAAGAGTTACAGTTTTATGAGCCAGAATTTTTCGAGTGCCAGGTGTATCTCTAAATATTCTTTACTTGGTTACTGTCTTCTCTTCAGAACAAAAAGTCAGTTATCTCAGTTGTCATAGCCACCAGGAGCTGTTTGAAGACCTATTTCTGCAAAAAATTATCATCAGTTAAGATTTGCAATTCTTCCGTTTTTTATCATCATATATTAATTTGATCCTCACAAAATTTGTGGAAACTTCATTGAAACTGCTGTGTGTCTGACATCTTTTTTTTTCACAGAGAACATTGTACCCTGAGATGGTGAATTCAACTTTTTCAATTAGATGCATACAATCACTTTAACACATCCAGCTTTTTAAAAAGATTTTTCTTAAAAGCCTATGAAAATATCCATGTGGTAGCCTTTTAAGCTATTATCACTGGGAAAGCTTTTGCTTAGACCATTTATGCCCTCTATTATCCTAATTCAAGATTAGCTCCAGGATGTAAGCAGGTGTCTGCGTAGCCTTAGGTCGTGTACTTGTGAGGGAATCACGTTGTTGAAGTTCAGACCTGTAAGTGAATTCCGATGTTACTGAGCCATTGCTACTTTAATTGCTTCCGAAATACAAATCTTTCTTGAACCCAGACTCTATATTTAACCCCATAGTAGTTTCCTATCCCAATTTTTTTAACTGCACCTTGGAATAGTTTTTAATTGTGGACATTTCTGTTTGAAGTATATTATACACAATCATTACAATACAATTTTAATTAGAAAATGCAATAATCAATTTTGTATGTTGTTCTAAGGAAAAAAGTCAGTTTTATTAGTTTTATTATTAATGCATCATATTGACCACAAATAAATGGTAAATTTGGATATTTTGATTATTGTAAATCCCCAGTTTGGTTCATGGCAATTTATTTCTGTACTTCTAAAGTATAACTGTAGGAACTATAGCTGTACTTAACTTAAGCATAACAATAGGAATCAACTTTCCATATGTATTTTTTATTACAAAAACCCAAGAAGACATGGCAACTTTTTTGATCAAATTCCATCTTTTATCATGCTTCTAACTACGACAGGTATGGTAGGAAATTACAAAGTGCAATTTCAGATTCATTGAATATTTGCATTTCTTTTTAGATTATCGGCATAATGGGAGAGATCTTCAAAGTTCAACGCTATCAGTGCCAGAACAAGTTATGTCATCTAATCATTGCTCTCGATCAGGTTCCCCTCACCGTGGAGATAGTATAGGACGGACTAGATCGTGGTCTCCCAGTGTCCCTCCCCCACAAAGGTAAACTGTTATTTAACTATGCAGGTATATAAATTTAAGTCATATTGATCCTGTAACAATACTGGAAAGAATCTCCAGACTTTCAAAATAGCAATGAATTAGTTAGATCTCATGAAATTATGTAAAGCCAGTAATGTTTTTTCTTACATTATACTGACGTGCACAAAATTCACCTAATTTTGTCTTTTTTTTCCATCAAAAATCAGTACATTGCAATCTAAGGAAAGAAAAATATTTCTCTGGATTTTCATTTTCAAGAGCTATTTGGAAGGTGCCATGTTTTATAGCATGTGATGGTTTGACATTTTCTTAGCATTCATTTGTCAGTGGCTATTTTCAACCCTTTTGTCTCTGCAGAATCAAGGTTCTGGGAGAGCCATACTTCTTGCCTGTAGTAGCTTTCGTTCTACTATTGTTTTCAAACTTTTAAATCATCAAGAATAAATTAACACATGTACAAATGTATACTGAAAAATGTCAAGTGCTGATTTTGAAGGCCTCTGGTAACTATCGATCTTATGAAACAAAGATCAGGACATTTCTTCCAAAAGCTAGCTATTTTGGATGACTACTACTTGAGTGAATATACTGTTTGAGCCAGAAATAAGAATTTTCCTGCATGGATACAATTTCTTAAGATGAAGCAGAAGGATAGTTGTAAAGGGGAGCGAAGCCTGTTTTCCACCGTTTTTGTGACTATGTATGGGTGGGTTTCCAGCTGGTGTAATTCAGGTGGAATAAAAGAGGAAGTTATTTGCTTTCTGCATAATGTTCACAATTCCCATTTCATACTGAAGATCTGGTATCCAGTATTCCCTGTCAGGTACATGTGTGTATCCCTTCCTTCTAAAGCCATTTGGATTCTCTTGTGTTCTGCTTTCCTTTCTTATATCTTTGCTCTTTTTGTTAGCTTAAAATTCTCGACTTCACACTCTCTTACGTGTTTACATACCATTTCCTCTAACAGATACAGACTAAATGATATCCTTTTGCATTAGTGAGGTATTAGGGTCCCAAACTATCCTATATTATCACAGACAGCTAACAGGCGGAAACTGTAAGTTTCTACTTGAAATCTAAACCCATATCCAAATACAGCCTGACTTTAAATGAGACATAAATGGTAGACACACAGGGGCCCATTATGATTCTACTGTACTGATTTCAGTCAAAGTAAACGCCTATGCTAAATCTCCTGGGGTTATTTGCCTTGGATATAGACATAAATGTGAGCAAAATCTCTTTGTGTGTGTGCGTGTGCATGCTGTGGATATTTTGGGTAGAACTTTTACCCAAGCTAGTAATTAACACTTGTCTAACACCATTGAAAAACCTTCTTTTCATTTTCCTGTAGTTTTGCATCTCTTTACACATATGAAATTGCTTCCTGACTTTTCTAAAGCCAAATTTTTAAATATATTTTTGAATTTACAGAGAAAAATCTTTCAGCTGTTTCCTACAATGTCACAATCAAATGCATTATTTATGTAATATTTCCCTGCCCACACACCAAATCATTTCTTTGAGGACTGGTCAAGCCCAGAGAATTGGGTTGCCAGAACTTGAGAGTTTGTAGGAAAAGGGCATAATCCTTGGGTTACAGAAATGCCTTTTTTAATTCAGATGAAAATCCAGGTGTACTTGGCAAAGCTATAAGCATTGTTAATCACATTTGCACCACGTTGAGTTTGTTATACATGTGCTGCTATAGTCATGTTCTAACTGCACTAAGCACGCTGCGCTCCCAGAGATCTCCCAGTTACTGACTGATGCCTCTGCAGGCAGGAGCTCCTGGGCCTTAGGGGTGAAAGTTGCTGTTACATCTTAGAAGCCATTTTGCAGTCCTCATTCTTTCTGCTGGACTTTGTTAATAAACTCTACCAAAGCCACATTGCATAGTAGCTGACAAGAAATTATTACTCCTCTAGTAAAGTTTTCAGCTAATATATTTAATGGACTGTTATTCTCTCTGTAGATCAGAATGGAGTTTAGACTGTGGCAGGCACTGGACAACATCATGTTTAGCTTTTTCTAAGACTGTGCCTTTGAAAAAGAAAGATGAAGGTGACTGTAGAAAGTGGTTAGGCTGAAATGATGTGGTAAACCTAGTAGGATGCTCATTACTCTCTACCATCACCAGCTGCAATTAGAACTTTTCGCCTGCTTACCTGTAATCTGGTTGCTCCGTACGTGTTCTGTCAACTGCAAGAAAGTTCCAAAGGAGTGAAGACATGTGTTGTGAAACCAACTTTTCTTATTCAACAAGTTTCATTGCAGAAAGCATGTCGTTTTCTCTTAAATAGTAAATCTGGCTGACAAAGGCATCCTTAGCAGAGTGAAACAGAACTGAAATAGTAGTAACATTTTGAAGTACAAGATACGCAGTTGTGTAGGATGTTAAAAAGCAGCATGAAGTCAGAATCTGATATGATACAGAAATTTAAAGAAGAAATTATTTATTTAGAACAATAAACCAATAACAATCTTATTGAAAGTGATTTGAGCAGACAGGATGGTACTGAGTTTTCAGGACTAAGGTTTGTAATCTGAGTTTAAGCAGGAGTTTTGATTGTATGGACGGACAGCAAAGGTCAGATCTTTGGGAAGTTTTGCAAAGAAATGACAGCTTGAGAAAGCTTAAATATTTAATTCAAAAGAAGAGACGAGTAAAATATGATGATAATACTACAGACAGAAAAAAAAACAAAAAACAAAAAACTTGGGTTTTTTTTTTTGAAACCTGATTGAAAAGAGACACCCTGAGGAAAAGGGTCAGACAGAAACTAGAATTCAGAAAGGAGGAAGGAGAATCGATCGTTAGGAAAAGTAAGAAAGTTAACAAGTAGAGCAGAGGAGCCCTGCCAATGGCTGTTTTAGATTATAAATACTCATGAAAAAGTCCAATGGCCATACTGGATTTTCTATCCTTTCGGTATAAATAAGGTGGTTAAAACACATACAGAGAAGAAGTTGTAGAAAGAGTTGTAGAGTGGAAGGTAGAAGAATTACCTCACCTTTAATATGGCAAATATAAAGTTTACTAGCCAGAGTAAACCTTGTAGTTGTCTTCATGAAAGCCAGAGTGTAAAAATGCTTTATGAGAAATTAAGTAGGGCTGGAGACAAAAGTTTATGTGTAGTACAACATCTTCGTAGCACTTACATGCAAAAATAGTCAACAGGGTGGCAGCAGCAGTGAAGGACACACATGCAGGTTAACGCTAATCAGGGACTGGCAAATGACAAAGAATAAGGATGACAGGTACCAAAAGGGGAGATAAGGAAAGACACAGGAACTGAATGGTATGAAAGTGTGGGGAAAAAAAAAAAAAAAAAAAAAAAAAGAGGTCCACATCTGGGAAGACTACAGGAAAGGACAGGAGGCGGAAGAATTTATTGGTCTAAAATTTAAATTTGTGTGGAGGGAAGCATGCAAACTGTTATTTTCAAACCTACACACACAAAAAAATTATGTTTTAATTATCCAATAATTATTACAGTTAACTGTTGTCTTTCTGTCTTCCTATTCTTATAGATTTGTTTTCCATAGCAGAAAACGTGAAGTTAGTGCGTATCAGTAGGTGTTAATGGTTAAACTGAGTAAAGCCATTGACGAGCAAAACTTTGGTCTCAAGTAGTACAAAACTGTAAAGGTGATTGGCGCTCTTTAACGAAGTCTGCACTATGTGTACCACTTATACCTAATGAAACCATTCTGTCTTTTTCAGATTCTATGCTAGTGAGATTACCGAATAAGCTTTCCAGTGCAAAACAAGCATCTGTTGTTTAATTCAGATGACAGTGTTTTCAGCAGGTTGCACTCTGCCATAACAGCCAGAAATCCTCAGTGTCTTACCACAGTTTACATCTTTATAGTATAGCCAAACTCAAGAGCTCATGGAAGATTCTTTACAATGTATGTTTCAGCTAGAAAGGAAGTTTTCCTCGAAGGTACTAATCTGGAAAGACTAATGAAATTTTGTCTAAAATTAACCTTTTTAATTAGAAAAAAAAAGTTATTCTCTAATTTCCAGAGCAATCTAACATTGAAACAAAAGAAAAACCCCCTATCCCTAGCATAGACTTAGCACCTTTTTCCGTAGGAGAAAATTTTTTTACCATAAGATTTGAAATTATGTGAAAGTAAAAGTATAAAAAAAAGACAGGTCGGCTACCGCATGCCATTACCACCGTGTTTGCAAATAATTGTCTATACGAACCAGTGAGGGGATGTGGTCCAGGCACACCCAGAACTCAGAATCTGATGTCTTTTATCCTTAGTTGGAATGTGGATCAGGGACCACGAGGGACTCGATCTACTCCTGCGCATTACAATACCCTGAACCGAATGGATAGACACCGTGTAATAGATGACCACTACTCTCCGGACAGAGAGAGGTAAATATCTGCCTGGAATTAGAAACAGCTGTAGCCAACATTAATCAGTAAGAATTACTTCAACATGGTAGCATACTAAATTAAATAGCAAAATTACTTACCTAATCCCACAGATGAGCATTTCCCTACTCATTTATCCGCTGGGTACATGACATACGTTAAAAAAAATATAGTGTGCAGAAAGCTGACAAAACTGTCAGGTTAGTGTATCTTTCCCAAGAGGGAACCTGAAAAATCTATGAGAAACTGCACAATATAAAAGACAGATAGCTTAGTTTTCCTTTTTTATAAAAATATTTCTATGTACTATATTAATAAATTCTTTAAGTGCTGAATATCTTTTAAAAAAATCTAACAGTAGATTTGGTCACTTTTGCTGCTGAACAAAGAGGCATAAAAATGCATAATTTCGGCTCAGTATTAATGTAATGCTCCCACTGGAAACAGTGCAACTCGCAGGCATAACAAAAGTATATTCTAGCACTGTGTCTTTTCTCAACTTTTTGAGCCATTTCTGTGAAGGAAAAAAAAAAAGAAAGGTTATGGAAATGTGTGTTAGAATGAAATTAGGGTCTTTGCATTTAGAGGCGTATCTTACCATGACTAATGTTTTGCCTAACAGAACTTCCCAAAGAGTAAGCAGAGCAATCTCTATGAATTTTAATGATGTAAAAAAGAATTGCAGGCAATAGTTGGCTAATGTAGTTAATATTGCTGAATTAATTGTGGTAGTGCCTTTGTGACATAAAAAAAAAAATATTGATAAGATCTTTCTCACTTCGTCTTCAGGTCAGAAAATCAAAAGAAAAAACATTTTTTATCTTTAATTTTGAAAATCTTCCAGCTTCTTATATGCCAAGTTGAAAACCTGGACATTAAAATCAGAGGGGCATGATAGCTAGATATTGTCCCATTTCATAATTGCATACAGCAAGGAGTAATGAAGATATATTTTGTAATCTTATTGAGTGCTATGTGACTAGTACTTGAAGTTAATACTTTTACAGATGATTATTACAGGTTATTCCTCAAGTGACATCAAAGAACATAATTGGTGTTGCTAACTGTAATACAAAGAATTTAAGAAATCAGTGGCTTCTTGCAGCAATATTCAACAGAAAAGGTGAATATATCTTGAAAGAACGTTAATGGGATGGTCAACAATTGTAAGGAATGTAAGACAAAATTCTTCAGAAAAAATTATAATTAATTGTTCCTAATTAGGTAAGTTAGAAAAAAAGAGTCCCAAAAGAAAAAAAAAAAAACAAACAAACAAAAGCAGCATCCGTTCAAGTGATTCATAAATTAATTTGTCCAAAAAAAGTCAAACGGGCAAAAAAAAAATATGTTGAAAATCAGTCAAGTATTTGTCATCCAGAATGTTAACTGTATTCATTAAGGGTATAATAGATCATACGTGAACCTCTTTTTTGCATTAAACTATTTAATATTTCTAATTGAGTTATAGAAAAGAAGAATGCTACTTATTTAGCTCATGATTTTAGATCTGATTTTTATACAGAAGGCGATTTAAGGATTCTGAGCTGTTTCCTTAAAAGGAAAGAACAGAATGCTTTTGGGATAGTATTATGTTGATTTTTAGACCAGCCATCCTTGAAATAGGATCAAAACTTGTCCGTAGAGCCTGTATATGCCTTATGGAATGCTCCTGGGTTTGTTCACTGTGCGAGTTTGCTTGCTGCCTCCCAGATAAATGCATAGAGGAGAAAGGTGGCTTGAAATACAGCACTGCAATCTTTCTTCATCACTTCAATCAAACAACCCCTAGTGGACTGGCTTGGCTTAAAAAAAGAGAATTGTTTTTTTTAGGGTATGTCAGAAAAACAATGTCAGAAAGTTGTTGGTGATAAGATTATTGAATTTTCACATGACCATTCTAGATGAATAGATATTTGCCTGTTAGGTGTGCTCTGAATCTCTGAACACAGGTTTATATGTTGCGTGTATTTTCCAAAACACACACAGAAGTTCTCTTCGTACGTGGTGAGTGGTTGCCCGTGTAGTCGGGTTGTTGGCTAGCTATGCCTCTATTGCAACATACAGTCTCTGAAGCATGTTGGTTTTAGGCAACACTCAAGAGACTAGAAAAAGTCTATTCGCAGACATTTATCATGTTTTATATTCATTGTTAGTTTGACAGTGGTTTTATGAATGGAAAGATTATCAGACTTCAAATTTTGTTAATGAATATTTGTGATACTCTCTGTGATACATAATAAAAAACAACGTTGTGTACACTGGTCCCTAAAGTAACTCTTTAACTTTATTGATTCTGAAAACTGCTGGAACTGCAGGCAGTTTGGAGAAGTGGAAAACCGGACCTTTTGTATAGGTTTATGATCTCTCTACTTGTCATCCTTGTTTTGTTCCACACCTACCTCTGACAAAAAATCACACCTTGCTTTCCCACAGCTCTGATGGTTTGTTGTTTCCATCGTCCATTTATCCCTTGGAGCTGTTTGCAAGAAAGGGATTTTGAAAAAGTACCTTCTTGTAGACGTGCTCAGTTGCTAAGTTAAAATATGACTGAGAATGTAAGGAAATTATTTCCTTCCTTTTCCAGATAATTCAACATAAAGTTCTTTAAAGAATATGACATTAAGGAGTTGAAACGACATACAAAAAATGTCTAATGACCTCAAGTCTAATGGCAATACAAATATTTCTTCAAAACTGAATGCATAGTTGGAAGTGAAAATGAAATTATTTAAAAAAAGCTTAAAGACATAATTTTTTCAATTTCATTTGAGATAATTTTAATTTCAAACACCAGGCCTTTAAATATGCCAAATGTTGCTATCAAATCATATATGGATTTTTGTTGGCAGGGTAAAACTACAGTTAAAATTCGTATCTGTTGCTATATTATCAAAAATGCCAGAATTGTACTGTGTGTACCGGTAACTCAAAGTGGGAAATCAAGTTAATTTATTACCTATATATTTAATATAGCTGTACTAGTTCGTTTTTGTCAAAAGGCAAGGAGTTTTGTTGCAAGTACGCACACTCTTTTATGATACAGCCTAAATTTATAATGAAAAGAAATACAAATGCTTAGCATAGAATAGTTTGGGTGGAAGGGACCTTTAAATGTCATCTCGTCCAACCCCCTCCTGCAATGAGCAGGGACGTCTTCAACTAGATCAGGTTGCTCGGAGCCCCATCCAACCTGGCCTTGAATGTTCCAGGGATGGGGCATCTACCACCTCTCTGGGCAACCCCTGCCAGTGTTTCACCACACTCCTTGGAAAAAATTGTCCCCATCTTTCCTGTAGGCCTCATTTAAGTACTGAAAGGCTGCAATAAGGTCTCCCCGGAGCCTTCTCTTCTCCAGGCTGAACAACCCCAACTCTCTCAGCCTGTCCTCATAGGAGAGGTGCTCTAGCCCTCGGATCTTTTTTGTGGCCCTCCTCTGGACTGGCTCCAACAGGTCCATGCCTTTCCTGTGCTGAGGACTCCAGAGCTGGACGCAATACTCCAGGTGTGGTCTCATGAAATTGGAGTAGAGGGGCAGAATCACCTGCCTTGACCTGTTGGCCACACTTCTGTTGATGCAGCCCAGGATATGGTTGGCTTTCTGGGTTGCAAGTGCACATTTTTGGCTCATGTCCAGCGTTTCATCCACCTTATGACCTGATACAGCCCTAAGTTCCGTAGGGTCTTTTCTCTGTAATGGGATAACCTTGTAAACTTCAGTTTGACATGTTTTAATGAAGCCTCTAAAGCAGACTTTTACCTCACTTCTGAAACTGAAACTAATCAAATTATGGAGAAAATGTTGGAAATAGCCAGATTTCACCTCAGAGTTTTATATTTAAGCTGTCAATATAATTAGGTGAATTAGAGGAACAATATGAGAATCTTAGCATAGTTCCAAAACCAGTATCTCTGCCAAGACTGTGTCTGTGTATTACTTTCTGAAAGGTATATCAGCAGTTAACAACAAACACCAAGAAAGCACAAGGAAATTATACTCAGTCCCACAGCTCTAACCAGCTTAGTCACTATTGAGCAACTACGAATCTAACTATATTCTTTAGCCTAGATGTGCTCTCCCTGAGGCATGAAATCGGTAATGGTGAATTTAGCATAGATACAGCCGACCGGAACATTCAGGGAATGCCTACCTCAAATAGTCTTGCAGTGGAAACGTGAGAAGTCTCCTAAAGTGTAAATGTTTTCCTATTAGGCACATACAAGAAAACAAGAGAGAAAAAACAAGTTAAATTTTGGGTCCGCTATCCCTTCATCAGGACTATTGCAGAGTTTCCATTTTAAAGAACAGAAGTTGTTATCTACTATGTTAAAGTAATTTGGTAGTCATAGCCATGATTATTTAAAGAAATATTCTCCATTATCTTTAAATCACTTCAGAGACGATACATTGGTATGCTGGGACTAGCATGACTATCACACCGCTATTACTGTCTTCGGTAATATGTCTTACTTATAACATGTCTTCAAGTAAGTGCCAAAATACATGCCAAAAATTCTGCTTACTATAATAAATCCAGCAGAAACCAAAAGAAGTCACTACCATGAGTCTGCTGCATGTTAGATAAGGTGCCATTAATTATCTGCTTCCATTATTTAACACCAAATTAAATGTGGCCAAAAGCACTACAAATTCTACTTTTCAAAAAGTTCTCTCACACTACCAGTTGCTTCATCTACAATCAGCAGGCTCCTCATCCAACATTGTTAATAGCTGGGTGTCAGATTATGTCAAACTAGGCAAATAGATTTTCGGGACATTGCACCATAGTGAAAAAACAAAAAATCTAACAGAGTTGGGTTTTTTTTATATTCTTTATTAAATACGCAGCTGAATAATATGTAATTAAGTAATCGTTTCTTATTTACTTCATATTTCACAGTACATATTTAAGTGTATAGTACAGATACAAAGATACTGTAGAGTGTAAAGGGTAGCTGATGCTTTATGTGGAAATTCTGAGAGAATATTTTCAATTTTTAGTTGTGTATGTCATACCCATGTATGGGTATGCAATGGCACTGTTTCTTTACATCTTCAAATACCCAATAAACTAAAAGAAATGCAGTGCTGAAAATTTGCTTATAGCTATGTTATAAAATTATAGGCATCAACTTAAATCCCAAAAATTGCAGCGTTTCTTTAAGTTCATTTTGTCCTTTCAAAGTTTTACCATGTGCATTCATAGTCTATTGCGCTTCCTAATTATTTTCTACAATTGCAAGTAAAAACGTACTAGAGATTGTACCAGTGGAGATTCCTATATGTAAGACTATCCTACACTTTCCATTAACAGATTCTCTTTTCAGTTACTTATAAGTAACTCTGAGGCTCTCACTCAGGAGCCCTAATGAATTTAATTGCTGAAGGAACCGCAGTCCTAGCACATGACCTAGGAGTCTGTTTTCTCTTTGCTGCTGTTATTTACAGCGTGCACATTATTTCACAGTGAAATCGTTGTTAAATTACACAATTATCTGCACCACCCACCTGGTGCCTCCGTGCGTCTGCTGAAGGATGGTAACCTCCAACAGAGGGAGGGAGTAGGAAAGTGGCAAGAGAAGCGCAGTCTTGCAAATGTAGTGGCATGTGTAAAGAGTCATGATTCAGAACCTTCGAGCCAAATTAAAAAACAAACAACAAAAAGTCATACATACATTCCTCAGAATAAAATACACGTACAAACCACCCATGTTAAATAAATAATGAGGTTCTGATAAAAGACTTCAGTGTTACGCCGTTTGGAGCAAGGACTTAAAATACATCACGGGGAGCATTGTGATAATGTGATACGGATTTTCTTGTTGAAGGTCATATTGATTGAATATGTGTCAGTTCGCAAATTCTCTGCTGATAGTTGCTATTGTTTCACAGCTAAAATTTTCAAACTGTCAATTGCAATTGGTTGGAATATTTCTAGGATTTCATCTATCCCAGGAGATAAGCAGGAATTTCTGTACAATTGATGTGACAAACAGCATCCATACCGTTATGGGTGGAAAAACCATTGATGTTTATATGTAAAGAAAATCTGTAATCTCATTTAAAAACCCTAAACTGTTAAATAAAACTACACTGTTAATCTTTTCTAAGAAATGTAGCAGGGGAAATTATATAACCAATGTTCTATTCTTGAGTGGCATTTGCCATTTTCTAGCGATCGAGAGCTTGACTTCACATTTTATTTATGTAGTTTTTAAGTGTTATTTCCCAGGTTTTTATGAAGCAACACGGGAAACATTCCCATAGGGACCCCAGTACTTCATCCCTTCCACAGAAATACTTGGGATACAACTTCCCACTCTAATAGGGAAGCTGGACCGTTAATCAAATTGTTAGACCTGGTCATAGAGACTGAAAATGGAAAGGAATAGGTTATCTTCTAATGCCTCATCTTTACTGTTGAGTAAAATGCCCCAAGCAGTAAAGAACAGGTTAAACTCCGTTGCACAGTAAGAACAGAAAGGTTTGCCATGGATGGTTCAGTGAGGCCCTCTGCATACGCGTGTGTGTGTTTTCAAGTGTGCTTCTGAGACTGTTCTGGAAGGTCAACCCCGTTCCTAGAAACTAAGTTCTTCCATTTAGGCAAACTGAATCACTGATCTCTGTTTTTCCCCCCTCGTGGTTCACTGGATTTCTGTGAAGGTGTAAGAAAAGGGGCAAAGAGATGGGAGCTATCAGAAAATTTTAAGTGATCATTTTCTGTTCACTTTAAAAAAAGGAAAGTTATCCTGTTTTCCTACATGACTGGAATCTTCAGACAGAATAGTCAGAATAGTGGAAATCTGTGTTTATTTGATTCAGGGGGGTGTGTGTGGAGGGGTGTGTGTGTATATATTGATGGTCATATTGCAAAACCTATAGTACTGCCTCATCCGACTAACATCATTGTTTTAATATAGGTGAAATGAGTTGCTGCTGCAAATTTTATCTCTATGCTATCTGTAACAAAACATGTAATGTTTCAGAAATCTGTGAGGATGCAGTCTGATATTTTCATTTTGCCGTAATATAATTTGATATACTTCTGCCATTGTCTACTATAATGTAGCAAATAATGAATGTGCAGTATCACAGTATCACAGTATCACAGTATGCTAGGGATTGGAAGGGACCTCAAAAGATCATCTAGTCCAATCCCCCTGTCGGAGCAGGAACACCTAGATGAGGTTGCACAGGAAGGCGTCCAGGCGAGTTTTGAATGTCTCCAGAGAAGAAGACTCCACAACCTCCTTGGGCAGCCTGTTCCAGTGCTCTGTCACCCTCACTGAGAAGAAGTTTCTTCTCAAATTTAAGTGGAACCTCTTGTGTTCCAGCTTGAATCCATTACCCCTTGTCCTATCATTGGTTGCTACTGAGTAAAAGGCTATAAGTCTAAATGAAGGTTGCCAAAAAAAAAAAGTATCTTGGAGTTCTTTTGTCTTTTTAAAAACCTGCTGTATCTAAACCTTGTCCATGTCTCCAGGGTCTTCCAAGCATTACCTTCTACATGAGCATATGAGATCATAATTTTCATGAACAGCTCAAAAGACATATTTATTTTAGATGCAGATCTGGAACATTTCTGGAGTTCTTTTTCCATTTAGGCAATGCAAAGCTTAGTTATTTTATTATGTTATGATTTATTTATATTGTGATTTTAACTGTTTTAGACTGGCTATTAGCCAAATGAAAGTTGTGCTTGTTTCCGTTTTGGACAGTAAGAATTACGTATGTCATAGGCATTTTTGGTGTTATGTTCTTAGCATATATAAAAACATAAGGAATTGATTTTAAGCTAAGTACGTAAAGTATTAATATTAAAGAAACAAATAGTGAACTATTTACTGGGTGCTCAGAAGATAGATGGCATTTAAGCATTTTGCTCTGCATGTTGAAATACATAAAGCACAGAAAAATATGCTGCCTCCTAACATGCATATTTTGACCTATGTGATGGCAATCGTTCTCTCTTCCATACAGATATGACATGCACCTTTCCTTTCTTTTTTACGAACCATGCATATTTTATTGAAAATATTACTCTACTTCAATAGAAACCACTTCCAGACAGAGACACGTGTTTACATGAATAATATCTCTATAATTATTATTGTAATTAGAGACATGAAAATGCTCAAATATTGTTAGGTTATATATTCTTGATTTATGACGAGTGCCTTCTACTCTAGTAAGTTACTGTGTTAATTCATGTATAGAACTGGTTTATCTTCTTAGTGGATTCAGACATAATCCCATTTTTTAAATTACACTTGTAAGAACATTTTATAGTGAGTTATTATCTATTATGAGTTAGATAGCATGGATAGCATGGGCTCTGAAGAACAGGGAAAACTATAGCCAGTAATGCCAGAGGATCAGGTCAAGTCTAAGCAAGGGCTTACCTCACTTCTCTATATAGACAAGCAGAGTTCTGGGTGATGAGGAAGCATATTACAAATTTGTTAAAAGTTATTACATATCAAACTGTATAAGTGGCTGTATCTAAATGCCGTCTACTCTGATTCTGAATTCCCGAATTAAAAAAATAAAAAAGAAAAAAGGTTCAACTGCCATACATTCACAAGCAAAAGTCTCAGAGCTTGATAAGAACACGAGAGCTCTGAGTTTCCAGAAGTATTAAGACAAAACTTGATACTAGAGGTTGGGCACTTAAAATAGTTTAGTAGGGATTTGAAAAGTAGTTAGGAGTCAAATCTGAAGCAGAGCATTAACTGATGGTGTTTCATTCACATACAAGTTAGGGAAGGGAGCAGTCTGGGGTGTGCCTTCTTATGGACGGGAAGCTCAGCTGCTTGCAAATAATAGTTGCATTCCCATGAAATTCATGTTCTTCAACACATGTTCTGCTCGAAGCCCTACTTTTGTTTAAAAAGTTTTGCTCTTTAAAAACCGGTTGAATATATTACATTTATTGATGGCATATCTTTACAATCAAGAAAATTTGTCAACAGTTCACTGGAGAGATAAAAGAGGAAGTGAAAGTGAATTGTTAACATAAGAATGTCATGTACCAGCTGGAAACAATTACTTATTAATACTAATGTAATATTTGCAACAGTCTTGCGCTGTTAATTTCGGGGTTACACCTAAATCATTTAAGGGCATATTCGTGTGGATATAGCCAGCGAATGTCACCAGGTAGTGGTGAGAATAAACTGGTATGCGGTTGTTTGCCAACCGCGTGCGTACATATAATGGCTGCTTTGGGGTAGACGCCGACATTTTTATTTGATTGTTCCTCCTGTGGGTGTGCCTATATTCAAAAGCAAATTCTAAGGACATGATGGTATTATTTTTTGATGCTTCTTGGCAGCATGCTGACTGCGAGGCTGTTATGGGTAGACTGCTTTTGGTACTCAGGTGTGTGCATTAGGTTAAGAACCCTAATTCTTTTTGCAGCCTACGGTGTATCTCTATGATTATTTTCTTAATTGCTAGTCCTTCTTAGGATCCCATCTTCAGAGTTTCAGTGTACCATGTCAAATTGGCCCCTGCTGAATTGTGTACGGCTCCTCGTTCTTGTAACTGCAAAGTTTAAATTGCATAATCAGAGACTTAAGTTAGAAGCTTTTTATAGTGGTGACTATGATTTTGCATTTATTTGACAAAAAGCAAGCACAAAGTTCTCTTGTACTATATGTATAATAAACCTAATATGCTTATGAAGAATATTTATATGTGGCTGATGATACATTTTATCCACGTGCAAAAGAGGCAAAGATATTAAGTGTAGGCAATATAGCTACCTATAACAATGCATTTGATTACTACAAAATCATTAATTAAAAACAAATTAAGTTATGAGAAATAAAAAGGGAGGATAAACATGAGGTTTTCCGTGTTTCTTGTGAAATCAGTTTACGCTTCCAATGTGGACTTTTGTGATTAGACGTGGCTTTAAAATACCCCAACTTTGGAGGAGCTGTAGTCCGGGGACTCCTTTGCATTCTAATAATTCCTTGTGAATTGGAAGAAAAAAAAATATTTTCAAAACCATTTGTCATGTACTGTGTGCATATATTTATCCTAAAAGACAAATAACATTCTTCTATTTTTGATAACTGGAAAATATCTAGTGTTGTAACAAATATAAGTATATTTAAAATATCTACATTTTGACCTATTTTCAAAATACGTACAAGTACCTTGTTTTTATTATTTTGGAATGCATGCATTAGTGTTTTGGCGTATTCTGTTACAGATGTTATATCTATTCATTCATTATTTAAACAACTACAGGGCTTTCATCTAAATGAATCTTTTATCACAATAGAATAAATATTAGGAAAACATACACCCAGAAATGGGAAAGCTCTGGAACTAGCTAGGTGGGGACAGATTTCCCAACGGTGGTAGCCTTTCAGATAGATGAGGTAAACCTCTGCCGAAGATACTATTCATACTGAAGTTATCACTGCCTTCAAGCAAAGGAACAGGCAATCTGACTTCTTGAGATTGCTTTCGGACAGATAGTCATACATTTTTTCTTCCTAACTGAAATAATGTAGAAAATCCCAAATTTTAGCTGCTTGATCCATAGTCTCCTGCTGGCTTCTCAGAAAAAATGTGTGAATCATCTAGGTAATTTTACCTTTAGAACTGTGTGTCAGATTTCTTAATTTGTTAATAATTTCAGTACTCTATACAGTACTTTTGTAGCTCCTGTTTTCTCAGATTTTTATGTCTTCTGTTGTGTGATGTGTATCATTCCTTCTCCACATTATTGTCTCACATTTGTATTTTTCTTTCTGCCATCTACTCAGTCATTATGTTACTTTACCTCGTTCCCGGTACACCCAGTGCACAGATCACCATTACAGAGATGCCAGGTATATGTTTTCCTCTGTGTGATTCTGCGTGGATTATGCATGTACTTCTATGTACCTACATGTCCACTTCTGTTTTCATTAGTCTGTGTATAGTTGTAGAAAACTTAGAAGTGTTGATTTAAATCAGCATTAGCTTTCTTAATATAGTGTGTAGACAAACAAATTCTTCAAATGTTTCACTTTTTAAACACATTTTCACTGTCAGTAGTCTATAATTGGTGGTCCATGAAGATGATGCTATATTTACATCATTCTAATGTCTTTTAAAAAGTCAAGAATGAAAATTATTTAAATCAACAAACAAATACCTGCTAATACTGTGATTTTCGTATGCAGAATGTCATACATCTATGGCTGTGTTAAAGGTTACAATAGATAAAACTGGAGTGTGATACCTTTCTTGTAGGCTCAGCTGCTGGCCGATATACCGTAATTTTTAAAAGTAGTTTTGCAAAATTCAGCTGAGTTCCAGTGTTATGTTTTGTTGCTGATATTGCTTGCTTTTCATGTTGGTTTGTCCTCATTTCATCTTTGTGTTGCTTTTCATTGTGTTCACCCTTTATATTTTGGCAGCCAGGATCACACAATGTATCCTCTATTTTGTGAAGATGCAATCAGATTACTTCGCTCCCGTAAGATGTGCCGTACCTATTCTGAGGGTGCTTACTATGATCTTGAGAGGTATAACTGATGTGGAGCATATTGTTAGCTCTGCCACTTATACTTTGAGAATACCGTGTTTGGTTTCCAAATTGAGAATGTGATCTTATGTTTTATGTGATAAACACATAGAGTGAAGGTGGTTTTTAATACTCTGTGAGTATGTATGCATCTAAAACTGGCTACTCAGGCTATGGGTAAATCCCAAGAGAAGCTGAATAGCTTTATAGAGCCAGTTTCATAAATTAGGTTATGTGGATATTATATATGTGTCGTTGTGTAACCCTTATTTCTGCTGGAATTTTCCAAAGTGCTTATAGTACTTATTATTCTCTTTCAAATAATGAGGAAAAGCCTGTCTACTTCAAAGTACACAGAAACAGAGTCTTTCTGAAATCTCATACTTTGCTTAACTGAAAAATAGAGTGGAAAGTAAAAATATAAGCTTACATTGTGGATATTTGTATAGTACTTATTCCTTAATTTATGAGTACTTCTATACATTCACAATACCTCTGTGTGATTACAGAACATCAGAGTTCCTATTTATATATGAAATATATGGCAGAGAGAAGTTGAGCCCATAGTAATGTCTATGAAATAATTATACTTGAAATACAGTGGCTTTTAAGAGATATAATAAGACATACTGGTGCACTACTGTGCTTATGATATTTTAAGAAAATATTGCAAAACAGGAATAAGTCTACATGGCTGTATGTGAATGGAAATAAGGATGTAAATCTGATAAGCTCTGAGCTGATAAAAAGGAAGTGGTGGCTCCAGATCTCAAATAACAGATACAATGGTTGCTATGATTATTGCTTCACAAGAGGGGCCATGTAAAAATTGCCATAGCAAGAACTGAGGAACTCTTCATATATTAACTTCATGGCTGCCCTTTGGATGTGAGTTCCTCTGAGAAGTTCATGAAGGTTTGCTCTGTATTCAGATCATATAAACCCATGTTTTCAGTAAGTGTAAAACTACTTTTGGATGCAATAACAAAATATACTCTGCAACTTTTATAGTGTCATAGAAGTATTCCTTCAAAAGAAATACTGCTTTTAATAAATTCTCCAAAGCTATAGTGTAATAGACATTATAACCTTTAGAACTCAGTTAAACATTTGTTTTGAAATTATTACATTTAACTTAATATAAAGAAAATGTGTAAATAGTTCAGTCTGCCTGTAGAAACTTTAATAAGGATAGGGAGGGATTTTTTTTTTCGTTTTCTGAAAATATGTGATGAAATGTGCTCATACTTAGCTATTTCAATAGTTAATTTTTATATACTCTTTTTTGCCTTAGTTATATACTTACATTTGCATTAGTTTATTTGAACCTGTTTCAGACTGCTGGCTGTATTTGTGACTGTTCAGATATTGCTGAAAGTTGGAGCTGTTATCAAATTGTCCTAGTTTGAGGATCTTGACTTGCAAATCTTCATCTTTGTTTCTATAGAAATTAATTTCTCAAAAAATAAAGTAAAATTGATGAAAAGAAAGGGCAAAAGCAGTGAGATGGAGTCAATCTTTTCCAAGGCTTTATTGAAGAGAAGGCTATTAAAGCTAATTCCTCCTGGGGTCAGAAAGGAAAGCCTGACATGAAGTGGAATATCTCTAGCTCACTGTTAGAGCAGTATCTTGAATTTCCTTGGGCCTAGGAACTGACCCTGGGTTCTTAGTCCTCTTGAATTCAGACTGCCTGCGGGTGACATTAGTGTTCAAGTTACTTGGGTCATCTTACCAGATATGAGCTGCTCTGGTTGCCTCATAGCCACTATAATTTTTCCTAGTTTTTCATCCTTTTTGTCTTTCCATATTCTGACAGCTGTTCTCTAGGTATTTAAGGACCTTTTAAAGCATAATCTGTATTCAGTTCCTCCGTATCCATTGAAAAACACGAAGTAATTTCCTCTTCCTTATTTTATTTTTTGGAAATATATGAAAAATTACTTTTCAACTATATTTCCTCATTTATCTTGACACTTTTTCCCAGTTTAATGCTTACCTTAAATTACATTGTTTTTGTAGGTCAAGGAGTTAGTCCTGTCTTCTTATTTCCATCTGCTTAATCAATGGTATATTGATATCAAGCCATATCTTCCTGTCTTTCACTTTATTAAGCATATGAAATAACTTTCCAGTTTCCACTATTCATCAAACGTTGTTCTGCGCAGTCCAGCATTCAGGGAAGAGTCTCTCATCTGGCACGGAGAGTTTTGTTTCTTGTCACTGTGAATCCACCAGTGTGGGTGTCCTGCAGGCAAATGTGTCATACAGATAAATCAGACAAAATTACTTGCCCTCTTTGTTAGTCGTGGTACCTTTCACTGCTTGTCTTTTAGTTGTTCACAGCCAGCCCATTAACTCTTCTGATGTCTTCTAGCAGTTTTTTTCTTGCCCGCCCCCTTCTCCCGCCAAGTGACTGCTTGGTTCTCTTTCATCTTTTCTTTGCTGAAGTTTGTTTCAGTTGCTGTTTATCAGCTTTGATAGTCTTTAGTTCATTAGTTCTAGGAGACATTTACATTATCAAAAACCTTAATTTCTGAGTTGCTTCTTAGGCTATGGCACTCATCATTTTGTCTTCACGATAGTTCCCCCCTTTTGAAGAAGTTCCAACTTCCCTCCTGAAAGAAACAGAGGTGGCATTGACAAGATACTCCAGCATATGCCTAAAATAGACAACAGGCACATGTGCAGCTTCGGTGACTTCAGTGCCCTTTGGACTCGATGCTTTCTCAAGAACATCCTGCTGCTCAGTACCCCACTCCAATTTTCCTTGACTCTTTAATGTGCTAGTCAGCATGGTAGCACTAGCTGGTAGCAGTTCCCACCCCTGCAGCTACTCAGGTTGAACATAGATGAGACATCATGGCTGGACATGTAGAGCTTTACCTACGCTTTCATTTATATCCCCCAGTTCACAATCCTACAGTTGTACAGGCTAGTTCATAATTTGACGTTCACCCTTTTTAAATTGGCTGACATACACAGGATCTTAGTGACGGATCAAGATTTTTATCCCAATTGTTTTTAAAATTAAAATATTAGTAGCTCATCCCAAATAAAAATCTGCTGAAAACCTCACTGTATTAAATTCTTTCTCAACTTAAGCTATGTCGGAGCTCAACTTAGTCACTGAGATCACCACGCTATGTGCTATTTTCATTTTTTTTCACTTCGCCTGTGGGGGTAGTGTTTGGAAGGCAATAAAAGCTGCTTTGTGCACATTTTGTGCAGGATGTGAGGTTTACTTCAGGCAGAATTTCTGTTGCTTCACTTGAGGGAACAAACTTTTGCTTCCGTTTTGTTTTCTGGCTTTCGTTTTACCAGTGAGAAATTTTCCAACATCCATATCCTATTTTTTGTGAAATTTCTCAGTTGCTCAAATATTGTTTTCCTATTGATGTAACTTTTCACTCCTATGAAATATGCATGTATTGATCAAGTGTTCTGAAGATGTTCTTAATTATCTCTGAATATAATTTGAAAGTAGAAGTTTAAAATTACATATATATGAAAATATATGTTCAGAAGATACTGCTGAACTGTAGATAAATGTGCTATATTCATCACTTTCTTAATAATACAGTGAGGGAAATCATCATGAAAGAAGCACCTTTTAAAATGTCTGAAATATCTGTGCTGTTTATTCCATATTCAGGAGGACTAGGCAGGAGAGAAGAGTGCCTAATTCATATTATGACGACACAACCTATACTCCTGAAAGGTATTTTAATTTAAATAGTTAAAATAGATAAAGTTGAGTAATACTTTTTTTTTTTTCTGAAGTGTAGTCTAAAATTTTTAATTGGCCTAGACTAATGATATTTAAATTTACAGTGCACTTTATGCAGTAATTCTCTAAATACAGAACAGCTAATCTCCATAGTTTTAAGTACTTCATTTTCTTTTAGCTCTCCATTAACTTGACTTTGAATTTTTTTTACAGCATAATTCGTAACTTGAAAAATTTTTTATTCATTAGATGTGAGTGGAAAACCAAATAGTACAGAGGAGCAAGGTACAACTGATATTTTTTTCCCCACTTAACGGCAGTGTATTTCTACATGTATGGCTAACCTTTTCAGTCACTAGGAGTGATTATAGGACAATTTAGAATCCCCAATTTCATACTCTAATATCCTGAGTCACTTAAGAAGGTCCTCAGCTTTTGATATGTTACAACCTGTATAGACTTAAAAATGACTAACTAAATGCCTTCAAATTGATTTGGGGTGCTTGCTGTGCTGGGACCGAAAATACTGTTGTTCTTCCTAAATTTTGGTATGCATATAGTGTATCACATTGAACATAATATAAATAAAATCTGACACATAATCTGAAAAATTTTAAAGTGTCCCTGGAAATAGTTATTTGGTAACAGCATTCCATGTTTAATGAGCTAGGGAAAGCCCCAAAGAAGGAAATCTGAAGAAAGCAGCAAGCTGATGTTCCTCTCTCTTCGCATAATTACACCTTTTATATTTCTCTGTTTAAGTCAGTATCTGATTTTTCTCTACAGCAGGGGAGCAGGTAAAGCAGGGATTATTTTCTAACTAATAGCAAGAATTTTTGATTTTATTTCATTGCTATGAATAGATACAGTCATATTTAACAAAAAAAAATAAAGTGCACTGCAATTTTAAAGCCATGCTTATATATTTATGGGGTCTATAATACAGTGCTTTTACAGAAGAATCTTACCTAAAATACTGGCTAACTGAAGAGACTGACTTCAGTCTTAAGGATATAGACGATCATGGAGAGTGTAAAAATATACCTGTCATTCTCCATCTGTATTCTAAATTAGATTGAACTAAATCTAAATCTAATTTAAAACCAAATTAAATTAAACTGAAGTAACTTTCATCCAGTCATTGATCTGACTACAAACCATGCAAAAAAATGCCATTCCCTATACCATCCAATTTGATATAAAAGAAACAAGAGCAGCTGCGTGAGAGTCGCATATACTGCACTCCAGATGGTCTTTCCTCAACATAATGATCAGGAGGTATGGGGTCATTTAGTTTGTAAACGTATCTTAAAACCTCAGATTCTGAAATCCAAGAAATTTGGAAAAAAAAGGAGTCACACAAAAAATATTTCATGTATCCTGCCGTGATTCATGCGAACAGGTTCACAAAAACCCTTGGATAAGTGTATTCAAGCCATTAAAAAGTTTATCCTGTAGACTTTGGCTAGGATTTTCAGTACAGACATAGGAAGATTTATATCCGAGTCAATAATAAGGCAGTCCCTTGATCTTTTCTGAAAATCCCTGCTGTGCTTCTCACTCAGTGTCATGGGGAAATCATTGAGTAGTGGGATTATTGCAGTTCCAAGGCTTTGCCCACGCAGGATCATGAAAATCTGGAACTCCAAAGATCCAGTTGACACTCCTTAACCAAATATTGTATGATTTGCATGTACTCTTAATATACTGGAGTAATGGCAAATAAACAGTTTAAGTCCTGGTTTCTTAAATAAAAACAGCTTTTTGTCCAGTTTTTTCTTTTCTCCATGGTTGTACTTAAGACAAAATATTTCTACATGTTGTCTTCAACTGATTTGCATAAATGATGCTGCAGATGTTTAGGTAGCCCATGTTCAGTATCTGGAAGAATAATATAGGTGTAAAATTTAATTAATTTTTGTTGTTTGATCTGAGTAAAGTGACTTTTCTTCTGCTTTTTAAATAACCATAGAAACTAACCACCCTATCAAATGGAAAAATAATTTATAAAAATTTAGATATTTGAAGTTAAAAGCAGTATTTTAAACTATTGCTACACAGAATGTTATCTTTTGTTATTTTCTCCATAATTATTTTTTAATTACTCCACAAACTGAATAACCATTGAAAATGTGAAGATTTTTGTGTAAGAAAAGATATGGGATCAGTTAGTCTTTGGCTAAATTGCTGAAAAGAATAAAGGTGAAATGTATTAAGAATTATATAAGGGAAAAATAAACATAATTTGCTTGGGTTTTAATTAAAAAAAGGATATATTTTTATTCATACCTAAGAGAAAATAGGAAATGTACAAAATGATTTGGAAACATTTTAAAAGCTCCCCACTTTATTGAGAAGTGGTCATGTCATGAATTAGAGTGTTATTAATAATACATATGTTTCTTTATAACATTTTTTTATTTCAACTGCATTGTAAAGGTGGTACAATGGTGCAAGTTCATGGGCAGATCATGTAGTCAATGGTTCAGCTGAAAATTACGGGTGAGTAAAGAGTGTAGTGTCACAGAAATAGCTAAAATGTATTTCTGATCTGTATAATAAGAGTTCATTTATAATTGTACCCACATTATTCCTAATAAGTATATCTTTCTCGATATCTTTCTTTCTTGACTCAGAACTAAGGCGCATTTATGTGCTACTCTTTTTTCCAAGAGTAATCCGTTTTATTCAGTTACAAACGCAAAAAGAATATTAATTATGTTTGAACTATTTTTAAAACGTGTTCCCACTGTTCAGGGCCACTTTAATGAAAAAGCGCTTTTTGACTGATAGTACCTGCCTACATTCGCAGTGTTGGGGAGTGTGTCTTTGAGACCTAATACTTCTTAGTTTTAGAAATAATCTCCATTTTAACTGTCTAACCTATCTTCCTGTGTGATTGAGGCACAGCCCCTGCAAAGTGCCGTATCCCTTACAATCGTCACTGCTTCCCGACTGCAGCTGGCTCCTGATCAAGGGAGCGCATAGATTTTCCTTGCTATTCGTTCTTTGACTTGACCCCTTCTCTCTCGTTTTCTTCTTGCTCTTGCAACGTTTTTCTTCTTTATTTTTACTTACTTCCTTTGTGAATGCGCACAGAGCTTGCTTCTTTCTGCCCTTCTGTATCTTCGAAGTAGGAGCTGGACTATGCCGGTGCCATATTTTGGCTGACTAAAACAAACAAACATACGGTGTGGGTCCAAAATGCTGGTAAATCCTGAAGTTCTTAAGTGAAACTCCCACAGAGTTACTGGGAACTTTTCCTTGAGGAAGACTAAGAGTTACAAAACTGTATCTCGATATCACTATACATTGCTGTCTCAAATGCTATACAGATACTTAAAAACATGTAAATTGTGCATGAATATTGACTTAATCACTTATTAGTAAATTAATTACTGACCATACTTTGAATTTTATGTTTCGATTTATTCTTTTGTGGTGATACAAGCCAATATAGCTCTCTGGAGAAATAGTTATGCACCACAACCAGATCACTGGAAGGCTATTAGACTGTACTCAGTTGAATATAACAAACCACACAAAATGATACGATATATTGAAAGGGATTGGCGTGTATATACATATATATGCATATACACTATATATAAAAGGGTTTAGTCACAGTTCCCTTGCAGTCCTACGGCTATTTAAATAAAAATGTGATTTTTATTTGTCCTGTATATGTTGACTAAAAGAGGAATTCTGGTTAAGGAATTCAGAGACTGAAGGAGAACATAAGTGACTTTGTCAACTTGAAACTAAAAAAATCCGGTAAAAAAGAGCATTAATCCATCAATATTTTAATGCAAGTTTTTCTCTTCTTTAGAGAGGACAGGTTTGTAAGGGTCTTCTGCCTCAACATTAGTGCAGCCACAGAATTACTTGAGACCATATTTCTTCCCTAGCTTTTTGAACCAGAGTACCGCTGTTTGATGGCTCTTCAATTTTAAGTGTTTGAAGTATACAGTTAATTTGTGCTTACGGCAAGGGCCATGCTTATTAGTTCTTCCTGAGAAAGTGTACAAGCATACTGAAAATGGACAGCGTTTGGAGTAGGCTGGGAAGTGCTTAGTGTAAACAAAGCTTTTGTATTTGCTTTTGACAGTCACATTAAATAGCTCCGGTTTACTTTACTTGTCTTAGATTTAGTACTGTATAGATGCTACAGTAGGTAGATATCAGGGGAAAAAAACAGATTTGTAACTTGAAAAAGAAACTCACTTGTTAGTACTTTCTGTCCCCATTTAAATTTAGCTCCAAAAAGCTGTGGAAAAATAAATAAAAAAGAGAACATCTGTTGTCAACTAATCTGACCTTTAGGTAAACCATAAGGCATAGAACATACTTTAATAGAATGAAGACTACTGAAATGAATCAGATTCTGTTAAGATCAATGGATTTACAGAATACCTTTAACAGAAACACTATGCTATTTTGCTCATTCGTAATTTAGGACCTTAAAAAATAATAAAGTCTTACATAACTGCTTATCTTGGAATGATCTGATTGAAATCCAGGACTCATCGAGTAACAGAACTCTTGTTGACTTCAGTGAGGTCAGAATTGCAGGTCTGTTGCCAAAAGTCAAGGAGACAGATAAACACATATTTGCACGTATTAAGCCCTGTTTATGATATTTTACTAATTAAATGTCTGCCATATTATTGGTCTTTCAAAATGTTACTGGGAAAAAAGAGGCCAACTGAATACAGTGCGCCATGTGCAAATAAAGTTGCATTTAAGATCTGAGGAAAAAACACAAAGCCCATGAAGAACTAGGTACTTTTCAAATTTTCCATTGAGTTCTGCGGTACACAAGGGCTTATTTAGATACGTGCTTTGTTTTAGGCCTACATCTAATTCACTTGGTTAATCTATAGTCTAAGTGCTCTGCTGAACTGCTTTTGAACATTCAAACCCTACTAGGAAAGGCTTCTCTCTCAAGCTTCTCTATGCATTGTCTTATATACCGCTTACTCTTCAGTCATGGAATGCATGTTCATTAAAACCCTTGAATGTTCCTGCTGTGGCTCATACGTTATGATAGAACAATCAAGTTGAGCGAGTGAGATATTGTATCCAGAAATGGGAAAAAAACGTAATAAATTTATAATATAAAGCTGAAACTTATACTTTGGAATACTTCTAATATTTTTATTAAAATTTAGATTATTGTCTTGGAGAGAGTTGCATCAGTATATTCAGTTATAAAATTGAGCTGGGGGTGATGATTTCAGCTATCTTTGAGAATTTTGAGTCCCCAGTTTTTGAATGCTAATCAGTTTTATCATGATCTTCAGTGAGTCATCTCATAAAGACAGAGATAGGTCTTCCTGTAGTGTCATTTTTTTTAATATGTGTCAATTGAGGGTCTGTGTTAAAGATGCTGGAAGTTGGAAGTAGTTGGCAAAATACAAGGTACTATAAAAGGCAACTGGCTATATAAATGAAAATGTATGTAACAAGTACCAGGGGAAAAAAAAAGTAAAATCAAACACTTTAACACATTACATTATAGCAAATATATGCCTAAGTCTCTCAGACTTTTAAATTAGCAGTGAAGGAATACCTCCAAACATTTCATAGTGTACGCACAGAATAAAAATATGAATAAATGTTAATATGATAAAGTTGGTGAAAGCTACATAAATTGGTAAGACATAAGGCAACACATATGTTGCTTACATTCATTGGTTCACTTCTGATTAAGGAAATGGTAGTCTGCAAGGTTCATTTTTTGAGAAATTACCTTTGAGTAAAATACAGGAAACTAATTCCTTAACTAGTTGAAGTTAACTAGTTAAGTGAAATTAGTCTTATTATTAGCTCATTTGCTGTGTTTGCTTTCATTTGAGTGCAGTTACAAATAGTGTTAACTGGAAATTAAGAAGCCTCTTTCTCAAAAGCATTCACCACTTCTTTTTGTCTAATGTTGAGATTTTCTATGAAGAAGAAATCGCTTACATATGTTTACTGTTTTCCCATCAGATGTGCAAGTTGCTTTTCTCTTCCTCCAAAATACACAAAATTAATTGGGTCTGATTTTAGAGATAAAGAAGATATGAAATATTTCAGTATATAATTTCGGTCTTAATTGTTCCAGGATTGATGCTACTTACTGGTTTTATCAATATGTGATCGTAATAGCTAGCATAAACCTCTGACTGCATCCATAGAATCATAAAGTAGTTTGGGTTAGAAAGAACCTTGAAAAAACTATCATCTGGTCTAACTCCATACTTAAAGCGGGGCTTTGCTATTCCTCAGTAGTTAAACAACCTTACAATCTCTTGATGATGAAACACGTTTTGGAGAGTAAATCTCTACAGATGTAGCTATACTTTCTTTAAGCACTTTTATAATTGTACCGTGCTATCGTGTGTTAGCGTGATTAGATATGTCTAGAACAGAATCACCATGACTGCAATGCCGTGTACGGATACCTAAGCAAGCTGTAAGCAACTGAGTTGCTGTAGCTGTAGCAGCCTGCGCATAGCAATGTGGAGCACAACGTGCCTGGCATCCCAGCTGAGGTCTCTGCTTTGTCGGCTTGGCTGAGGTAGCTGGTAGAAAAGTAGTTCAGATACTGGCGTGGTACAGCTTAGGCATGCCTGTGACGGTCACGTAGATATACCTGTAGTTATCGCGTACGCCACAGTGTAGTGTGCATGTCAATAGGCGGTATGAGTGTGTGCGTGTATGTGTATAGATATGTATATCCTACATATATATAAAGCATGATAGAATATTACTGCAGCGAAAAATACCTTGCTTTGCTTCCTGTTTTTGTTTATTTTGCAAGAGTACCTAAAAGCCTTACGTTCCTGGCTTTTAAAAACTATAGCAGCACATAATTTTATATTAAGTTTCTTTGTAGGTATAAATGATTGATTTGGTGAGATACCCAGTCACCAGTTGATCTAGAGGTTTAGCAGTACACTGCTCCTTCCCATTTTCCATTACAATACTTATGACTCAAATTTAAGTTTGCTTGGTACTAGAAATCTCAGTTGTTTGTAGACATGCTTAACTATGTTATGCTAACAGAGGATCTTGTGTCTGTAACTAAACAGCAAAGTTCCTATAGCTATTAGAAGAATAACATGTCCAAGGATTGAAATCCAGCAGCCATCCACAGACACTGACAGGTATTACCATTGTATGTTAGCTGGAGTTTGAAATGATGATCATTAGAAAATGTATTGCTGTATTTTTCTTGTTCTGTGCTCAGTGTTTCTAGATGAAAAACATGCACTAGGAGCTGAATTGTAGTGTACTGTAGTCCTACAACAATTCTATTTTTATTTCTTCAGTTTTTTGTTACAAGAACAGCCTAGTACTAAAATTGTGATTGGCCTGATCTCATAGCTTGCTTTTTTAGTCTCGCACACAGTAAAAGAATTTAGCATGGTTTTCAGTTAAACCGCTTTCAGTTATTTTGGTGAAAAAGTAACTTTTGTTTGTGCTGTAAGCTGTTATGATTGCTTACTGTTGAAAAATGTTCATCTTTTATGAGGATTTTTCTATCCACAAGTTTAGATCAGTGAATGTATCAATTTGTTGAAAATTTTCTTTCGTATTTGTTAAGAAAAGTAACAAATCTGAAAAATTAAAAATTAGAAATGGTCATTTTCTTCATTGAGAAAAGAGTTACTTTTGAAATTTCCTGAATATGAATATAGAACAATGAAGATAAATCAGTAGTTAAAACAAAATGTTGTAGCACCTTTGGTTAGATACTGTAGTTACTAGAACTTACAGTGGTACCTGAATAGTATGGGACTTAAATTCTAATTTTTGGTGGGTCTGGAATATAAAATTAGATTGTGAATAATCACAGAGCTTTCTGCATGGTGGCTTACAGTGGCTCAAACAGTTTCAGAGTGATAGGTGTGCTTGGTTAAGAAGCAAACACTGCTGTACTCTTTTGTCAGTGTAGGGAAGAGTTATGCTCATAAGTCTGGAAGACTTTGATAGGGGAATAGGCCACCTACCATGCATGTTTTCCTTAGCAAAGCTAGAAGGACGCTACTATAGGTAATGCTAAATGGCGGAGGTCACTATTTGACATTTCATTAACTGTATTTTTTATAATGAAAAGTCTGTTAGCAAAGATAAACAGCTCTAGCATACATTAAAATATCATATGGATGTCGAGTACTTTAACTTAGACTATTATATTTCCCTCTTTCAAAATCAGTAACTCATATGATATGAATTATAATGAGAAAAGAGGAAACTTTGATCTAAATAACATTCTTGAGGGCTTATGCTCCCAAGTTATCTGAGAAGTTATGAATTTCTGGTTTTAATTCACTGAAGTGTTTCAAAAGCTCCCCCTCCATGCTTATGGCTGGGATGGGATATTAATGCGTAGTTGTGTACTGTGGTAGGTGAGGAGCTTTACTGTCCAAGCAGATTACTGGAGTGATATTTTTTCTTTAAAAGGGACGGTTCATTTTTGAAGACCTGGAACATATAGCACACGTGTTTACTAAGTTAAAAGGAAAAAAAAAAATATGTGAGGACATAGAACATGCCTGTTCAGACAGTAAAACTGTCTGTTGAATTCTTCTTTATATGTGTATGATCTAAAACCACACAGTGAAGCTTTCAAGTGGTAGACTGTCAATATGCTTATATAGCCCTCCCTTTGCTGCTGTGGCCACTGGGAGGTTTGCAGCGTGTAGCCTGTAACTTCAGTGTAACAACTCAGTTTCACATCAGGATTCAAGTTGGTCTTCAAATCCTTTGTTGTTGGCACCAACAACAGTGATGCCAAAGCTTCATCTAAACACAAAAGGTTCACTGCCAAAATCCATGTTGTCCTTCACTTCTGGGAACTCCTGGTTACTTTTCCAGCTGAAGTAAATGCCAGCTGCAGATTGTGGCAAACCGAATATTTATATTAACTATCGAATATGAAATTTCTGAGGTTTTTATCTGTTAGAATAGTGGTTAGCTCTAGTGGCTCCATGATGCTCTACTGTGCAGAGCACTGGTCTCAGTGGCCAGTCCGGCCCAAACCACTACATCTACAGAAATCAAAACCTGCCCACTAAGACATTAGTATTGGTCCTAATGGTAAAAATCCCTTTCTGCCTTCTAATACATGCAAAGGGTCAGATCTCTAACATCCTAAATAAAACTTTTAATGCAACAGCTAAAGAGAATGAGGCTTTAGGAGTAAGAAGTGAAAGAGGCTTAACTTCTCATGAAGTGTTTGTGAGAATCACGTGGTTGCTACTCACCTGTTTCTCTCTGTGTCCTACTTGCTGTTGGAAGGAGAGAGAAATAGAAAATGTCACGATACCTCTCGCCATACTGCCCAGTCCCTGCTGCTGTGTGCTCCAGCAATCCCCCACTCACTGGCAGGAGAAGGGTTGTTCTAGCTCTGTGTGTGTGCCAGACCCAAAGAAGAAAGTCTCTGTGGGCTCACTAATTTTCTTAAACATGTGGGTACGCAAAGTAGGGGGTGGGTTGTCTGGACTGTGGTTGTATTCTTTTCTTGTAATTTTGCTAATTTAGGAATGTGGTTTTTTTTAGAATTTATTCCCATAGTTTAAGAATTTATTCCCATGGTCATTTTTTTAATCACTATGTAGATGGCTGACACCTTTCTCACCTTCCATAGCACTTAAACCTCTCTTAAACAGTTATCTAAACTAAGCAAAGTTCATATCAAAGCTAAGGTTGTGTTTCTTTGTCTACCCACAATGTAAAAGAAGCGAGACAGTGGATGTTTTTGCTGATGAAGCTTCCCATTCAGAAACAGAACTGATAGAAGAAGTGAGGTAATTTTGTTGTGGTTTTGTGCCAGGTTCATTGTACTTTTCCTCCAGTCTTTACTACCTCAGCTTATAATTACCATTATGTGTCTCACTGTGGCGTGTTTGCTTGTTAGGAGCTTATAGATGTAGGTTTGTGGTGAATGGTATTATTCTGAACCTGTCTGCAGCAATTCCTTCGTATGCTCTATGGGTCCAATAGTTACATCACGGAAGGCCTGAAAAGACATTCATTTTAATGAATCTTTTATCAACGCATTCAGCAAAGTTGGCCACCCTAGAGACAACTATACTCTGTCTCAATATGGTCTTTTAGAAATAAAATGCTGTTAATAACATAAAAGTCTTCATAATGAGGCTGTGGTACATCTCTCTCTTTTTTGATACTAATTAAAATTCAGCTTCTTGTTACACTTAATCACCATCCAGTCACTCTTTGTATTAACTGACTTCATTGTAAAATGCATGACTTCACTCAAGAAAAAGTCCTGAAGGGTACATGTTCCCCATTTTTATTCTATAGCTGTTCCGTTACTCAAGGAGATCTGGGAGGAGCATGAATTTAATAAGTAGCTCCGTCAGGGTATGGATTTTACTTTTAAAATTACCTTGATTTTATGTATTTTAGGATATTGCTAGCAAATATTACTCCTTGCACACAGACAAATTCCTTTGTGAAAAATGTGGGGCTTGCTTAATTTCTGAAAGTAATGTCATGGTTAATTGCCTAAGTTAGTAGAAGACAAGACTGCTTGATCAAGAAACTCTCTTTTACTCAATCTACTTTCTCCCCGTTGCATCTCTAATAGCAACTTTTCCCATTGCTGTTTTGGCAGAGTTCTTTAGGCTGTGAGTTAGGCAAACATTGCCTAGTTGGTAGAACCTCTGCAAGACTAATGATTTTGTAGATTTTCATCTGACTACAGTCCGAGCACCACGTATGAATCCATCGCTATAGCCTAGCTTATATTTTGACAGACATCCTGAGTCTAATACTAGTTAACAGGGCTTCATGGTAATTATGACATCTGGAATGTGAACTACATCTGGAATGTGAACTACAAACAAGAGCACTACCTCTAAAGATAATGCACTCTGTAAAAATTTAGTCATGAGTAAAAATGCTCAATTAAACTGCATAATTAAATGGGTCCTTAGCTTTAGCGAGACTTAATATTATGTCAGCTATTCTTTTCCTCTAAGTTTGATGTATTAATTAACAAAATAACATCATTTTTACCCAGAAATTGTCAGGAAACAGACTATTGCATGGATAGTCATTACTGAGACATTGGAAACATTTCAGCCCATTTATCAGAGTGTGGAGCAAGCCAAATCATACATGTATAAAAAACCTGTATGCTATCAAGAACCAAACTCAGAAAACTTACCCCCCCCCCCAAAATGTGCATAACGATTTGCTCCAAACCAGTATCATGCAGCATATTTTATAATTAATAGAAAAGTCAAAGGTCAACTGAGCTGCTTTTTGACTAACATTACAGGAATTGTGAAGCAGCAGATAGACAGCCATATCAAAGATCCAGATCAACAGAGCAACGTCCTATGCTAGAGCGGACCAACTCCCGCTCCCGATCCACAGAGCGTCCTGACTCAAACCTCATCAGGTCGATGCCTTCATTAATGACTGGAAGATCTGCCCCTCCTTCACCTGCCTTACCGAGGTGAAACAGACAAATCAATCAGACTAATCCCCTTCTGCCCCACCAGCTCACCATTTTATTTTCCCAGTAGCTAATTGGTATCGCCTCATCCTTAGCTGTTCACTAGTAGCAGTAGATACTAACCCTTTCAGTGCCAACACACTATTTATATTCTACTCTGGATATAATGGTGTGGCTGCCATTGCAAATTGTTTGCTCACAGTACTTAACTACATTTGTTTGTGATTTCTCATTTATCAGGAATCCTGGATGGTTTCCCACATAAAGCACCTCATAATTATCATATTCTTCTCTTACAGAATGAGAAATTGTTTGTGTTCATCAGACATCGCTTATGGAACAACCATCATAACAACATCAAATGAAACTATTTTTTAAAAAAACAGTTTCTTTTAATGGACTGTGCTAACTTTGTCTATTAATTACCATTTTAACCACCATTTTCTCTGACTACATCTTACTGTGCCATAGTCTGTATTGTTCCTGTTTGAGTGCTATACTTTACTGATTGACATTTTGAAGATTTCTATACATTACTTGCAGCTTAAATAAACAAAATACAATAAAAAGATGAGTACATTTTGGTCTAGTTGATGTTCAGTAAAGCCTCTCCTTATTTTAGAACTGCAGAATACATTTTTTTGTTTTCTAAAAGTTAGTTAGTAACATCAAATCCCCAGTGAGATTTAGAGTCAAATACCAGTGTCTTTTCTCAGTTTATTACTTTGTTTAGAGAAATCCCTGTAATGTCATTGCCATTCAATGGCAATTTAACCTAATACAAACTGAGTAAAGATCATTGAATTTGACCTGTGGATAAATTTATGTGTATGTGGGTATTATATCTATATGCACATGAATATACACACAATACATTTTCTGGCTTGGCTGTACAAACAAGCATCTTATGGATGTTCAGCCTTAGTTTGGCTTGCTTTTCTTTTTTTTTTTTTTTCCCCAGAGAGATTTCTCTTTTTGATCGGGTCTTTTTCTGAAAAGAGATGATAGTTTCACTGCAGGCCTGCAAGGGTCCCAAGCGATCTCAAGCCTACTTAGTCATGTTATCAGTTTTTGATGGTATTTAAGGATGAATTTGTCATTTAATGGCTGTGGTTTGTTTTGATATGTGTCTCATAGGTCACATCCTCGAACTGGGTCTGTTCAGACAAGTCCATCAAGTACTCCAGTAGTAGGGCGAAGGGGCAGGCAGTTGCCGCAGCTCCCACCAAAGGGAACGTTGGAGAGAAGTAAGTGTATGGTTTTCTCCTTAATGATGTTGCAAAATTGCTCATGAAGGTCGGTTTTATATATTACTTTTCCTTTGACGCTACAGTCGAAATCGAGTTTTTGTGTACAGAATTAGTATCTGATAGTGGTATTGTATTTTGTACTGTATTTTCTTCTATTATCTTTTAATATCTGCAATACTCTTGACTGAAATGAATCATCAGCAGTACAATAATCACCAACAGTGCAATACACACGAACCAAGATGGACTAACTGTTAGCATGATCCTGTTCCTTTTGAACTCAATAAGTGTTTTGTCATTGACTTCATCAGGCACAGGAAATGTTCTTTTGTATGTTGTTTAATGATAAAACTCTGGCTCTTTGGGGAGTTAGGAGCATAGCTGATCACTTGTGGGTTCACATGGAGTGTGTCACAGATTGCTAATATAAAACCTGTGCATCTTGAAACAGGAAGAACAAGAAGAGAGGTAATAATCTTTAAAATAGGAAAGGTCAGCAAGATATTTCATGATTCATGTTTTACTGGTACGGTAATCGTGCTTATCTTTAATGTCTGAGCACTGATCAACGGAGACGTCTTCCAAAATGTTTAAAAACAGAGGTATATAAACACATTTTTGATAGCAAATACACCTTCACCCTTCCGTTTCTGATAACTAGATGTACTGTGCAAAATCAGTCTAAATGGCCATATACGCTCCTTTTCTTAACATGTATAATGTATCTTTTATAAAACTTCTGTTGTTTTTAACCCCTGTGCTTTGGTTCCCTTTTTTTGTTTGTTTTGTTTTTGTTACTTTCCCTAGACAATGGAGACAAGGAGATAGAATCTTATGAAGGTCTGTACATTAAAGGAGGGTTTGTTTTTCATCTGAAAGCCTTTTTGAGAGGCTATATAGGGAAAAATAAACCCAACTGCAATTGATGTTCCTTGATTGCACAGACATAGTCAGAATTAATGTCATAATTATTTAGTCTTTTTTATATTCAGACCTGTGGCTCATAAATTGTCCAGGACAAGCACCTAGACATGTACCCATTTTTAAATACCAAGGGTTTACACTGCAGCAAATAAAAGTATTTGAGTTAACCTACATATATATGCACCTTTTGGGGATTAGCACTTCAGGCACATATTTAAATTTAAGCATTTGAGGCTATTTGACAAGTTTAATGTTAGCCATACATTTAATCAGAACAATGTTTTTGTTGCAAACATGTTACAATGTTATACAGGTACTAGGTATTACTAAGTAATTTTCAAATAATATAGGAGCAAAAATTAATTGAATCAAGACAGTCTTTCAAAAAGTTATAATACTTTTGCTTAAAATTAAATCCCCTTGTATTTTATACCATTAAAACCATTTAATTTCCTTAATAGCAAGCCACGAGATATCAATTGCAGTCCTTGGTTATACCACTGAGGGTCTATATGTAGTATTACTGTATCTGTCTCATCAGACTTTTTTATTTAGTATTTGCAATGTTTACAGTGCTTATTTCCATTTTGGAAGCGAAACTTCATGAAAAGAGAACTCTGTTTTCTCAGATCATCACCCTAGTGTATTCATTCCTTTGTCGTCTTATGTGTCGTAAAATGCTTACACGAAATAGAGTCTAGATACGCCAGGAAATAATCACACCTAATCACATGATGTTTGCTCTCATTGCTGTATATGCTTTCATGTTTTACCACTCTTCCCTGCTCTTTGCTTAGTATATCTATTTAGACTGTGAGCTCTTTAGGGCAGCAGTTGTGAAGTACTGCATATTTTTACTGTGTTTGATTAGAGAGGGTAGCAGTCTTACTTACATCATAGGTTCTATAGAGAGAAATATAATAAATTCAATAAAATAATTATTTTTTATAGGAGTGCTAGAATTGTTTGCTCTGGTAAGTACTGCTGGGAATTGGAGGAACCCTATTTGGTTTTACTTGAAGGCTGAGTAATATTTTCCCGTATCTCCGTCTAATGTAGACTTTTGGAAAGTCGGGGTTATGGAAAATTGCCAAATCCCCAGATATTGGAGTTTAAATGTACAATCAAATATCATCAGCGACTCGAGATACAGTACCTAGACACATTTCATGTTGAATTTTACACGTATGAAGGTGGTAAACACTGTAGTTAAAAATATAATCCGTAGATACAACTTTCACACATCATTGTATATAATTTTCTGTCATGAATGAAAAGCTCATATTCTAATAACAGTATAGTTCTACTTTGAGGCTTTCTCTATCCTTCTTTAGGATTTTCTAATCCTTTTCTTTAAAGGAATAATCATAACGCTCTACAAGAACGTCAGATTACCTAACTTCGGTCACTGACAGAACGCGATTATGATTAATTTTTTACTGTGGAGAATTGAATTTTACAAAAAGTTATTTTAAGCAAATGAATTACCAGTGATAAAACCTGAAATTCAGTAGAAGGGGTTATGTTATTATTTAACAGATAAAGCAGCAAGTAAACCTGAAAACTTCATAGACATTTGAGTAGATTTTTATGTGTTATCATATGCCCTGGTGGTAATCAAAACAGTTGTCTGTTGGTGATAATCAAAACAGTTGCCTGTTGTTGGGAAGGCTATATGGCCATAGCAGAAAATGTCATTGTCACAGGGTAGTCCTTTCTGTTCTTATAGAAGCATATACTTGACTTAAAGGAGAGAGGGGATTTTATATTGCGTGGAAACATGCTGTGAAGGTTAAGCTTTCTGTGTTTTGAAATCAACGATGTTATTGTTGACCAGATTAAGTTAAAATCATACGGAAGAAAAGGGTTAGTAAAAGATACATTATAGAGAAAAAGGAATTGGAAGTCATCTCAGTTTTGTAAAAGGCAAAAACTTCTACGTTTGTAACTCCAACAGTAGTCTCATTTAGTCTGTATACATTTGAATAATCTTTATTTGTTACAGGGTTGAAACCACATACCATTTCTTAAAATGCAGTAGAAATAGAGGGACTCAAGTAGAGAGAAGGAAGTCATTTGCATTTGGGAAGGTTTTTTGTTACAGTGCAGCCCTCAGTATAATGTGGAATATGGTGTACTTGTGGCTATGCGACTACAACTGGAAGGGAAATTTACAGGGAAAAAAACCTCTGGGTAACTGCTTTCCAGGTTAGGATCAGAATTAAAAGACATTGACTTATGGTAGATTTAGTTCACTGAACTGTGTTATGTGATTTCAGCTTTTGCCTCCAGGACATCTAGATTTCTCCAGAATAATTTCTTTCAAGATTCTGAAATATCCAGAGAAGTTTGTTTTTAAGCAACCTAGCTGTGAGTAGCTATGGAGGACCATTCCTAACAGTAGTGTGTTGACCTATATATCTTTTCTCGGTGTCCCACATGCTCAGTAGGAGAACATAGGAATATCGTTAGCTACATTGCAGTTACAATGCAGCTTGTAACTTTTACGGTCATGACATTTTGGCTAATTCCTTAGCTTCCCACAGCTGTGTTGCTGCCAGAATCAGATTTACCTGTTCAAAAGAAAGACTGGGTATCTCTGAAATGCATGCCGTTATCTTGTCTGGTCAGAACATACCATAGGCATCTAGGCAGTTTGGGTTTTGCTTCAGGCTTTGTTAGTTTCATATATTTTCATGTTAGGCGGCTGGAAAATGGTTCTAAAAGAAGTCTGAGACCACTTAAGGTTTTACCACATTTTCACTACTGAAATGCCAGAAGACTTTTTTTTTTTTCTAGCTGAACTTTTGCTTGTATATTTTTAAATTATGCTAGGATAGAGATAGCTTGTTTCTAATGAACATTTGTAGAAAAACAATAGTATTAAATTGAACTTGTTTTTATCAGTGAAATGGTTATGTAATCTTAAATGTTCTACAGACAATAAGTGAATACCGGAATATTTATAGTTCTTAATGGTTAATGAGATTTTTTTCATATGTGGATACAATATATTTCTTTGTTCTTACTTGCCTTGGTAGAAGGATGAACTCAATGACTGCTTTCTGCTAATTAAAATGGAACACCATAAAGTGCTCTTGAAAGTATTCAGTATTAGCCTTTTCAATTTGTTGTTAATTACTAATCAGAGAGTATTTTTTCCTAATGTAATTTTTTCCTTTTCCTCTGAAAAATAAACATACCCCTTTCTTTCTTCAGGCCTAAAAAAAAAAATCCCCAAACCAAAAAAAACCCAATCATACACCCAACTGAAAAAAATAGAAAATTATGTCAGGCCAAACAAATGTAATAAAACCTTTAAGTATAAAAATGAAGTGCTCAGAAATTTAGCAAACAGTAGAGCTCAGTGAGGATTTGCCCTTCTGTTGATGCTCTATGGTACAGACTTTAATTACATGAACTCATAATAATCTTGTGTCTTGGGAAAGTTATTTCAGAGGCTGCTAAAACTGACATTAATGCTGATTAACTGTCCCCTCTTAACTTCTGGTATGGATGATCTTATTCCAGAATAAAATTATCTACGAATGGAATTAATGGGGGTAGTTGATTAGGTTTAATCAGGGATAGCTATCAGACATAACTCCAGTTTTTATATCTCTCAGATCCGATTTCAAATCTTTAAAAAGAAAGTATCTATTGTGTCAATTGTATTGTTGTTGCAACTCATGCAGTATGGAGTGCAAGATAGGCACTCTGATGGTTGACTCTGATACTACGGACAGACAGAAAGACATGCTGTTTATTTTAAGGGCTTTTGTCTCATTCAGGACAAAATTTCTCTCTTAAATGAGATAATTTTGCAAAATGAGAAGAAATTTTATTGTGTGTTTTCCAGTGCCCTCCCATATTGATGGGAGACAAATACTACTATAATGCAATTGCAGAGAACCTGTATTCACACTCGTCGTCACACACAATTCTATCATACTCTACCAGCTATGATTTCACAGGTTTTAAAAAATATATGGCATACAGGTAGTTTGTTTTGCAAATGGGGATTGATTACGTATATAATATAGGATGGGAACTTGGACTGCCTTCAGCTTGAATAGGAACTTGATGACTTTGACAAACACAGCAGTGGGGTACTGACTGTGAGTTATTAGTCACCTTTGCGCTTGCACAGGGTAACTTGCATTATGTGCACTTGACAGGAAAAGTGAAGAGAATAGCTTAGTTAACATCAGTAGCAAGGCTGCCTTAGGATAATGCATGAATCTACCTTGGGTTTTTAACTTCAACTAGGAATTTGCAAAAATCTACCTTTGCATTTTACTTGTGGATGCTTAGCTCACTCTCCTGAGAGGTGGCAGAGTCCTCAGCCATTGAAGAATATATATCAGTACAATTTCCATAGAAAAACTTGAACAAATGATACGTATATACAGGGCTTAGGCTGCTTAATTGGAAAGTTCCAGCCTTTCACAGGAAGTAAAGGTTCATAGTTTTCTCTTGGACTGGTAAAAGGAGGAATTAAACACCTCTTTCTGTGTGCCAGTTGAAGGTCTTACCATGTAGGTCTGAGACTACAAAGGGCATAAAGGAAAATGAGTAAAAATCATAAGGCTGTGCTCACAACAGTCATTGTTTATTTATGATTCAGGGTACCAACATGCCAAAAACATTTTAGTTCAATTCTGCTGGAATCGATTTTTTTAAAGTCTTTGGCACACCTTCTGTACATTCTTTTCTATGAGACAAGATTGATTGTGTAGATGGCGTCCCTGCTGAATATTTTAATTGGAATTTTCAATGGCATGATTTTATTGCAGAATTACAGAGCAGAAATCTATGTAGAGATTAGTTTCCATTGCATTGTCTTTTATTATAACCTAAATCTCTCTCCCTATTAACAATAACCTGTTAGAACGAGTAGTTTTAAAATTATTATTACATGCTAGCTAAACCTGAAGTCAAATAATTCAATGCGCTAATCAGTTGCACATAAACCTATACAAGTAATGAGAGAACTGGAAAAAAATCTGGGAACAGAGAACACAAAAACTCAGTAAGTAATGAAAATCTAAACCTTGAAAAACATCACATCAAAACAGTGGTTAATGACTAACTGACATTTAAATTAAAGCAGGTGTAGGGTGCACCAGGTATTCAGCTCAACACTCTTCCGTATCATTACAATCGTTACCCTGGTATTAGATGCGGTTTGTCACAAAAGAAAGTTATGATTCTTTATTAATGACATAAAAGAAATATATTTGTGTTGCTTCTCATTAACTGGTGATAGTGCTTATCGCCATTGTTTCCAACTATTTCAGTGTTCTCTGATATCTAGATATGTTCTAGGCAACTATAGTTACTGATGGAAAAGCGTCCTTTCTGAATTCTAACTATTCTGAAATCCAGGTAAAAAGCATATTATCTGGCAAATTGAGGATTTTTTTCTAACCTGGAAAAACATTTGCATTGTTTCTTCTGCACTTATTAAGGTACTGAGTATGCCCACTTGCTTATGATTTATACACAATTTAAAATATGCTCTTTGAGAATAGAGGCTTGAACTTTTATTTCTAGAAAAACTAAAGCAAAACCAAGCAGAAGGTGCTTTCAAACCAATTATATACCAATATATGTCTGCTTTCTCTGCTTTGGTACTTATTGTCTGCTTTCCAGTCCTTCAATAATTTATTAAGAAATTGGCAACAAGGGATATTAAGGGTTGCATATGACCAACATTACTTGGAGAAGGATCTCATTGGAGTAATCCACAGATATTAATGAAAAATAACACAAGGCTTTGTTTAATCTTTGATTCACTCAAAAAACAATTTATGCCACAGGCTGAGGGTTTGTATGTTATTGTGAATGTCTTTTGTTTGATGTTTACCTTTCATGTGAACAGCTTGTAACAAAGCATGCATGTTTTTGTCTTGCTTTTCCCCCCCTGTCATACCTTGCTTATACAAACGCAGCAGGAGATGAAGAAAACAAGCGTATTGGAGCTCAGGAATCAGAGGTCGAGGCAGGTCTGTCTGACCGCAAGTGCCTATCTCCTTTAGACATATTTTCCCCTGAGCACGTAGGGAAGCTTTACCAGCCAGCTTGTAAATACATTAAAAGTCAAAATCCAGACAATAATTGTATCATTTTAGGTAAGAACAAGACAAACAAATTCAATATAGCATAGTTTATTTACCAGTTTGCGAACGCTTAACATCGTTCAACCTGCAAAAATAACTTAACTTGTTTACTTCTTTTAATCCCTCTTTATGAAAGTACTCTGTCAGTGGGACCAAGTTACAGCCTTAGCAGATTTGGGTGGACTGCCCTTAGATGTGGTACCCCCTACTATGCATTGGTACTTTTTACAAGCAGGGAAGTAAACATCATTGTATCATGACACTTTTTCTTCCGTAATTTGTGTAGGTGGGCTGATGATGTTGAACAAAAATAGTAGGGAACTGCATTACCTGGAAATACTTTGTGTATTTTGTATAATGTCCCTCGTCCTGCTTGGAAGACAGTTCAGTTGGTAGAAGAAGAAAGCTAGTGTTAATGAGAACTGATAGATGATTATCAAATCAAACCGCTGCAAATATTTTTTCAACTCAAATACCATGTGATTAAAATATGTAACTTTACCTTCTAATTTCAGAAAGCAGACACTGTACAGGTTCAAAGACATGCAGAGATCTAGAGATTTTTTTAACCATCATTTTTCTGCTCTTCAGTCTCTTTCTCAAAGGAAGAATCATAAAAGCATAAATGTGCATTTACATGCACTGTTAATAGCTTACATTCTGTTGGCTCTTCAGGTTAAATCTTTTCTCAAGAAAAATTTGTTATCCCTGTTAATAATTGTCTGTGACAGTACATCAACTGTGGTATATGTGGAAGTGCAGCACAGATCAGCTTTTCTGGTTATAAATATTTGGCGTTAGACCAATGCTAAACTTAGCTGCCTAAAATTAGGCAGTGCGGTACATACCTTAAGGCCCATGGGAATGGAGCCCAGAGAAGGATAATGCACTGAGGGTGTTACTGCAGTTATGTGGAGAGAATTAAGTGCTCCAGAAAGGTGGCCCCAAAAAATGGTAAGCTGAGCAAGAAACACATCTAGTACTAGCTAGTAGGAAAAATTACTAGCTAAACATAAGTATGCCTAAAATGCCATCCCTGCTTAAAAGTGTCAGTGCCTGAATCACAGGTTTTTTGGAATCCCATGTCCTTGACCTTACTTCCGTTGTTGTTTAAGAAAAGAAAATACGGATCACTATTTTATTCTTAAAACGCAGGAAGGAATAATTGCTATGATAGGGCTCGTTACTTGTTCCGAAGTCTGGATGCTAGAGTAATTTCAAGATTTGACACCTGGAAAGCAGGATTGTTTACATTTTTTAATTGTAGCCTTCACTTAGGCATCCAAAGTATCCTTTAAGATCTTTGCCTTCCCAGTTTTCATTGTAGTACACTTTATATTTTTCTGGCTTTTGTTGTGTTTCTGTCGCTAAGTGTGTACCGTTCACTGGTGTGTGTACTGTGCACTGTTCACTCTGTGTGTTGTGTGATAACTCAAGCATAGTGCATGGAATTGTGCTAACCTAGTTTGCAAAATATTTGTGTGTGCTATAGTTACGTTGTTTGGCATAGTAGCTGTTCCAGTTGTTAACCATCATTGTCTGTTTTTAACGTCATAAAGATTGTGAGGAAAAACATCAAACCCCACCTGTTAATGGGCGAAAAGGCAAGTTGATAATGCTATTGCTAGTGAATTGTGGGTGTTTGAGAAATACTTATTTTTTGCTGCATGTGTGTGTGTGTTGCTTAGTTCTGCTAGTTCAAAATTAGTAGATTCGTGTATGTTCAATTTTAAATGTGTTGTTTTACTTCTTGCACTTAAAATAATTTTCAACTATGGTTTTAAAATCTTTCTTGGAATCAAAAGCTCCAGGTTGTTTTTTTGGTTTTTTGTTTGTTTGTTTGTTTGTTTGTTTGTTTGTTTGTTTTACAGCTAACTGGATTACTGAAGATGTAGTTTTTGCCACCTAGCTATATGTTGCCTGTTTAGAACTAGTAGCATAGTTTTTGTACTTTTGCTCAGTTAGGAATTCCCAGTCGGCCTTGCCCTAAGAGACCAAGTACATTTTGCAGACATCTACAAAATTGTCTGCAGTGTCTTCCACATTTTACCAGGTCTATGTACTTCTACGTCAGTTGGCTATATATTTTACAAGTTTGACACATCTTTGCTAGTCATAGGAGAGCTGAACCGTTTTAATTAGCATATACTAGTAGAGAAAGGCTTATGTTATTAGCAATCATCTCTATTGTCTAGTTCTTATTTTGTTCATTTTTCTTTTCTATTTCAAATGCTGTAGAAATAAGCTTAATTCAGAGCACTGAAATGTTAACATGGAGATTTAGATTTATTATCTAAAAATAGAACAGGAATGTTGCAATGAACAACCACAGCTTACTTTGAAGTTTTATCCAAGTTCATGCTTCTAAATTGCTTGGATAATTCTGAAGAAATCTGTTATTATTTTTCCATGTACTTCTAAAGCCGTATTACATTTAGACTTTGTCTCATCAGTATCTTTTGCCAGTGAATGAAATATCATATAGGTAGTGCTTGGCTTTGTTAAAATTTGGATATTCACTCTTACATTTCCATCTCTACCAGGAGCCCACGTAGGGAATAGTCCCAGTTACACTATTAGGGACTATTCCTAACTTTCTCTTCCCTAGAATAACTTAGCAGAGGGAATACATGTATCAGGAGAGCAGGGATTCCGTTTTGCCTGTGCTAGTTCATCGTGTTGCATGGAAAACTACACCATTTTTAATACGCCGCTTTTTATCCAGTGTAGACAGACTGAATGAGGTGCCTTCGCAGAGAGGGTGCTGTGCCAGGAGCCCGGCAGAGCAACGCACAGGGTCGCCTCCCGTACTCTAGTGGCTGTGCCAGCATAGTCCTGAGCGGACTCAAATGCCGGAAGACTGCTGCTGTAGCTGTAATGCATGCTAAGTACCAGATAACTCAGTGCTTTATACTTTTAAGATCCAAATTCTGATCCTGGTAGAGTTGGAGGCTTTTGCCACTGACTTGATGAGGTTGACAAGCCAATAATCAGTGATGGAGTCAGGCTAAAGCTGTTCTCATTCTCAGTTTATCTTCCACTCTTTCAACAAAAACAGTATTTTTTATACTTAATTATAGAGCCTTAAAGATGTATGTTGGATGATGAACTAAATACTAACCTGTATTTAACATAGTTTGTTTTCACATATTTATTAATTTCTCTAAGGTGTCCATTTTGTGTTTTAGAAGGTTCTTCTGCAGAGCTCTTCTACTCAAAAAAATGGTCATTTTCAAATATTTATTACCAAAACCATTATCCCTTTCAATTTTTCTTCAGGTCTTTTGCATTTCTCTTTCATGTATTTTGTATGACACCTTCTGATCATTTGAGTTTGTGAGAAAAGGCTCCTGGTAATTCTGTCCTCCACTGTCTTAATTTAGGGTGCATAAGAGATGATATAGTTACCAAAGCAGAATTTGAAGCTTTTCAGGTTATCAGTTCCCTTGCTCATTAGAATATTTTACGTAATTACACAACAGCTTTGTCTATATTAAGGGAATCAGGAATGCTTTCCAGTTCTCATCTCCCAGGTTGAGAAGTGTCTGGAGCCTATCTGCATCTTGAGTCTATACCAAGACAAGACCCAAGTCACCCAGTCCTCCCCTTTCTATGCACTCTGGTTTCTGCATGCAGGGGAGCCCCACCACTCCGTCAGCAGTCGCGATGCCTGGAGGACTGGAATGGAAAGTGTGCTGTATTCCAGGCTTGCTGCGCAGTTTAGACACATTCTAAAGAGTTTAGGTGACTGAAGTGCAAACTAGGCAGCGTAAAGGGACCCCAGTCAAAGAAGTGATGACAGATGGACCGGCTTAACTGACGTGCAGAAATAGCGTATGCATATACTTTTTGGAAAACAAAAAAAAAAAAAAAAAGTCATGTGGCTGTCATGCCAGAGGGAACTCTCATCCTGCTGGCTGACCTGAGCATCATCTTCCTTCTAAGACCATTTGGGATTCCCGGAAACGAGGCCCACATTTTGCCTGAGCTACTAAACATGACTGCCATGAGTCTGTCGTGTGCTGTCTATTCCCCTGGCCCACTGATTCTAGGCTTTGCTCAGAAACCGTGACAGCTTCTGAATTTTGCATGAAAAATATTTTTATGTGTGCTGTGACAATACTTAATATATTCATATGTATTATGAGTATCTAGAGTAATACTACATTTTAATTAAGTTCTTGTTCAAGCAAAGTAGGGTTTAAGGTATGGACCTGTTGAGACTGCGGTAGTTGTAGGCAGGCACATAACTGCAATCTGCATGCTGGGAAAATGGTGAAATAGAAAAAAAAAAAAAAAAACAACACAAAACGGTAGAAGTAAAGTACCCATAAGATGCAAATTCTCCAGACTGAAGAAGCTACATTCTGCTGAAATTCCTTATGATATAGGTGGCTATTTTATGAATTTAGCTTTAAAACTACCAGGGAAATATGGCAAATGAGAAAGAGTCTAACTACTAACTTGTCCATAAATAGCTTCAAATTTGACTTATTTATACAAAATGTGACGTGACATCTTTCAAAACTACATCAGAGTATAAAGTAGTATTTCTAAGACTGGTATGTGACAACGTGATGTCATTTTGTCTGTTAGTCAAACAGTTTGTCTGGTTACTAATCTAACATTTTATAAGTAGTGCTGAAAAATAGCACAGGTGTTTTGCTGTGGACAGCATTTGCATGTAAAGATGCATGTAAAATTTGCATGTAAATTTGAGCAAGAAGAAAACTTATATGTTATTAATTAGTAGTAATTGATATTCCGATGAACTTAAAGCTTTCTGAAGAAACAAATATATATTTTTCATCTTTCTGTAAGCCATTTATTCTATTTTCTTTATTGGTTGGTATTAGTGTTTAAAACAACACTAACAGGCTTATTTTCAGAACCATTTCTTGAACTGAATAATTGTTTAACATTTTAGAAATGTGCCATAAAGTTAATTTTCACTGCACTTAAAAGGGGTAGAACACCTGTGATTGCTTGCAGAGCTCTTTTGTGTGTGTGTGTGTGAGAGAGAGAGAGATGGTCTCTCTCAATTACCTTTCTAATTTACCTCTCTAAATTACCTTTCTGCACAGAAAATATTTGAAGACTTGCTGTAACATTGCACATTTTTCAGTAAAGAATAAAAATAACCCAGAAAAAAAACCAAACCCAAAACCTATACCTTACGTCCTGCATTCTGCAGGGTGGATTTGTAAGCTGTTCACATTTCCTTGCGTGCGCAGAGCACGGGCTGACACCCAGGGAATGGGAACGCAAACTGAGCAGCGACTGCGGGAGAGAGGTGCAGAGCAGAAGCTTTTGCATTTTGCTCCACGGTCATGTTGGCCATTACTTGTAATTTGTCTCATTTAAATTCATTAATCATTAGACTCTGGAGCTATTTTGACTTTATGTTTACCTTTCATAGCAGTATGAGGATAGCCATACTGTGTCTAACGAAAAATCCGTCTAGCCCAGTCTCTGGTCCTCAGCAGACCAGTCGCGGATGCTGGGGGAAAGGAATAAGAGCAGAACAAGTGTGTAGGAGTGCTCATCCAGGATACTGGATCCCCAATGTCCTATGGCTTGTGCCTCAGGAACCTACAGAAACATCAGTGGTGTCTTTACAGGGTTCGTTGTCTCCCTCGTAGTGTCCCTGCTCCCTTTTTGCCGCCTTAAATCAGTCCTGCGGACATAAACCTGCAGTGCTTATCCAAACAGGTGACTCAGTAGAGCTGTTCTTCCGAGAGATTCAAAATCTGCCTGTTCATAATAGGCCCACGGGCCCGCCGTGCTGCACTCGTTTCTAACGTGTTTCAGGCGTATAACCAGAAGAGGGAGCAAAACTGCCGTATTTAAAAAAGATATTAAGAAGTTATGAAACAAACTCCCCCTGCCCCAAACAGTCCTGGGGAAAAAAAAAAAAAAAAAGCCTTGAAAGTGGCTTTAAAATAATATATTTACTTTTTTATATTTAAATATGATTTATTAAATATTAATATTTGCATATTTAATGTACCGTTAATTGACCGTATTTTTTCTTCTGACTAGTCTGGTGCATTTAGGTTTTTCTTCATGTTTCACAGCTCTATTATATATATATAAAAGCGGCAACATGATACTTTGATTGTTAAGGTAGCTGGTGACTTCACTGAGTCATTGCAAAAGGTAATCTCTGTGGCCTTGCTTGAGTACGTCTACAATTTTGTTTAAATTAAGCAATAGAAGATTCAAAACAATTTATTCCCCATATAGAAGGATGCACTAGTAAAACATTTAAAAAATAAGTTTCGAACGGAATTGATGGGATTTGCAGCTAGGGAATATGATAAGAGACTGCTACCAGACTGGGCTTGTTAAGCAGGTTTCTATCGGCAGGACTGATTTAAGGCGGCAGAAAGGGCGCAGAGACCCTATGAGGGAGACAATGAACCCTGTAAAGACACCACTGATGTTTCTGTAGGTTCCTGAGGCACAAGTCATAGGAGACTGGGGATCCAGTCTACAAATAATTAATGTAACCTTAAAGTCAATTTCAAGAAAATATTTCTGGAGTAAAGGAGTACAGCGGAGTACAGTGCATCTCTGTTACCCTGGTAATGATAATATTAAATGTAGATATTTGGCAATATTTTTTATTGCCTACCTAATGACTTCCATTAAAGTTTTTTTAATGTATTCCCACTGCAGCCCCAGGGAATGAAGCCAAGGGTTTTTTGTTTTTTTTTTTTTTTTTTTTCAGACTATGTAGTTCAATAAGGAAGATGAAATCAAAATAATAAATAATTAAGATATGTCAGAATTTTTATTGGCATGCTGCATTAGTTAAAACCACGATATGTGATGCTTACATGGCCATTTATGAACAACAATTTCTTTATTCAAAAATGTTATTAACATGTCCCAGCAGTCATTTGTTGATTGGGCACAAATTTGCAAATTGCTTTCATGTGAAAGGGGGGGGGGGGGGGGGGGAGGGGCACGCTGTTTGCCTGGCTCATAAAACGCACAAGGGGGAGGTGCTGTCCCTGCATCTATACTGTCCACACTATAACAGCATTTAGGACAATGCTCTAAGATGCAAGACCCAAATTCATTTCACTCTTTGGAGGAAAAACAGATCACGATGTCTCAGGTGAATGCCTTGAGCTCTAACGTATAGAATCGTTCTTTAAAATGCTCTTCCAGTGTATGGAGGGAAAAATGTAGATGAACTGTTACTGTGTCAAAAGGGGAAGCTAAAAAATGGTGTCCTCAGACTCACTGTAGAATGTTACCTGGAGAGACAGGAGGTCTTGCTCTAAATTTGTCAGAAAAAGACTCTGTGTGATGCTGTTTGTCTTCAGATAACGGCTGAGTCTAGTTCCTGGTACAGCAGGGTAGGGGAACGTCAGCCCTGTTTTACTGAGGCAGCTGAAGGTTTCTCTGATGCAGAAGCAGCAGCAGTCTGGCGTGAAGCCTTCATTGCTGACTTTGTGTCGCTTGGAGCTGGCCTTGATGCCATTAGCGGCATGCTGGCCGTGCAAGGTGGGACTGGATGCATTCCAGATACAATGCAGTACCTCTGGGACCATTCACGTATCATGACTTGATGCCATTTGCTTTCCCGCAGTAGAGGTTTGACACAGCTGAGAATCTTTCTCGCTGTGTGAACTCTTGAGATTGATGGCTTTTTTTGATTTTTCCTAGGGACTTTGTTTTGTAAGTGAAAACTAGTATATCATGAATTTAGCCTTTTCTATGTCTTTAATTAATTCTTCTTCGTCTTCTTGTATTCTTAATGCGTAAGTTAAAGATCTTGGCTATCGGATTCAAAACATAGTTTTTCAAATTTTGACAGTTAATCCCAGAGTTCTAATGGCTTGTTATTGTACTGCTTTGTGTTTAAGAAACAGTAGCCAAATCCACTTTTGACTCATTTTCAGTGGTTGTCGCCATACATTATGAAGAACATAATTCCTTTCTGAGCATTCATCTTATAGAATTAAAAATAGAAAGAAGTTCTGAGGATTTTTCATTTGCAGGAAAAGATGACTAAATTAAGTATGTCCTAATGAAAAAGTGAAGACTTTATGATAACCTAATTAAAAGTCTAAAACTAGAAATGCACTGATAAAAATTGGTTCACAGAAATTTTAGTTGCTGAAAAGAATATAAAAGCTGAGTCGATTTAATAAAAAAAAAAAAGACAAATTCAAGTAAGTATATAAAAATGTTTGAAGCAAAGAGTAATCGTGAAAAGGGCTATTATTGTCTCTAGTGTGGAGAAAAGAAAGGAGGGCGGTAGTATTTGCATAAGAAAACTCCTCATTTTTAGCATCTGGTATTTTACTTCATCGTCTTGTACTTCTACAGTGTTCTGCATCATTCCAGTTCAACTGCAGCATTCCTGGTACTAAGTTGGCATGTGTAGAAATTCAGAAAAGCTAGAGATACGCAACTATTCTTATCATATATTATTTCCATATTTTTAATATTTTTCCTATTTAATATTGTAAACAAAAATGTAAGAAATGCTGAGGTTGTACTTAACATCAGATATGCTGGAGTGCACCACCCCCCTCTCCCAGGCAGCACCAGTGAGTATCATTCTCAAGAGGGAATGGCACACAACCAAGTGTCATCCTGATGTGCAGCAGGGAGAGCTCAGCTACATAATTCACATGCCCGGGGGTAGGCGTAACAACTGCATCTAATGAAACATCTAAAGATTTTACCTTTCATACTGATGGGAAAAACCTGAGTTGTAGCACCTGTCAAATCCTTCTAGCCCCAAAGGTGCATCAGAAAACTAAAATATTCTGACTCAAGAATCTCATATTTTGTATAATCTACACGAGGTCTTTTTGTTTAAGTATCCAATAATTATACACCTTTCTTTCTACACATTTCTAAACTGGTTATCACAACAGAAGACAGATTGAAGTTCATTTGTATGGGAAGTAAGAGGGGTAAGAGGTGAATGAGGAGTTAGAAAACTGTATGGTTTCTTTCCAGATATTTACAATTTGACCAAAGTTGGCATTGGGGTAAAACAAGAGGATAGACGATAGGAATTTGCCTTGGGGGGGGGGGGGGGGGGGGGGAAGAGATTTTAAAGGCTATAATGCATATTTATCTAACCAGATATGGGCAGCACCGGCATTTAGCATGTTGCCTATTCATCAGCATCTCTTACTAGTTCCCAAACGGAAAGCTCTCATTTAACAACATATTTTCTTAGTTTTGTAGAGCATGGAGATGGAAACTGAATAAAAAAATGCTGAAGAAAAGGTCAAATGTTGGAGTAAATCTAATGGCTATATCTATTTTTTATTTCTCAGTTGAAATAATAACCATTACAAGCCATACACTTGCAATGTTCTAGAAGTCAATGAACCTTTTCACCTGAGCTGGAGTACCTCCAATCTGCATATAGTCAATCTAAGAGTTGTATTTAAATGCTGATGAAGTTAAGCAGCCATTTGAATTTAAAGCTGACATGCCCTAAGAATAACTAAAGCTATACAAGGATGGTCATTGGAACCTTTTCTGAAAGTGTGTACATGCTCATACTATCCCTTTTAGTATAAACTTAAAAAGGTAGTGTGTCTTCTTTTTTATAATAGTTTTTTTGGTGTTGTTTTTTTTTTCTTTTTAAGGTTAACACATGGCAAAAATATTTATTCAAAGAGTTATATTTTTATTTTATATTTATTTCATCATGTTTGTCAATTCCAGTGTTATTACAGAAGCACTTTTAGAGTGCTTCCAGGTGGGTTAACTATTTTCCAGATACTTAGATCTCAAAAATTAGCAAGGCTTAGGAAAGCTTTTCTTTTGGTAGGGAACTATGGTATGGTAAGTGATTTTGGTGACTGAGCAAACTACAGTTTTTTAGGTTCAGAACTGAATCAGGAGTTCTGAGAAAGAACTCTGACCAAGAATGTCCTGTCTTCTAAAACTGCCGTAAAGCTTGCATGAAAATCACTCTGGGCTTCCTGATATTCTTCAATATTTAGACTATTTGTTATATATCTGGACAAAATCCTGTGTTTGAGATTACTCTCTGGCTACTTTTTATCTTATTCTAAATATCTCTGCTGTTTGACCCAAATGATTGTCTAATGTTTGTTTTTTTTCCTACCAATGACTATTCCTTAAATTCAAAGCTAGTTTTACTAAGCTAATTGCATTTTTTGTGTGTGTTACTTAAGAAGACACTTCTGGATTCATCCAAGAAAAAGGAAGCATAGATGGCATCAGTAAATATTTTATTGCTAAATGTGTATTTTCGTAGAGAAAAAGAAATAATCACATTTTCGTTAGGAAGAAACATAATAAGACTTTATTCCCACAGCTTGGAAACAGAATGTTCCTTTTGAAATTTCTTATTTATTACTTACCACACATTGTACTTCAAAGATGACAGCTTCTGTTTCAGCATGCATACCTGTGGTGTCATGAAATCATTATATTGACAATTTTATTGATGTATTACTTGAAGCCTACAACTCCATCATTTTCAAAAATCAAAGCCACCTTTTATAGGACAGAAACCTGTTATAGAACCACAACAGCCACAGATAAGAAAGCTGCAGAATGCCTGCAGATATCATTTTTACATGTTTACAATTTGAATGCCAGATATCCATCAATTTCATTTAAAAAGTAAAAAAAAGTCATTGGCTAATATCACTTTCTGTATGTTTATTTTGAATTTATAATATTGAAAATATATTCCATATCTGTCATGTTCTTCTCCATCACTGGCTGTTTCTGTGACCGTAAAATGGTTATATCAGTGGGCAATGGCTGTGAGGAACTTTGTGCTTTGCAGGATCAGCAAAATAAGCAGATTCTTAACAGCCCAAAGCAAAAATGGAGTTTAGGGTATTGAATCTTTCTAGTTCATTGGTCTAGATTTGACTTTAGCATGAGATACTGAAGGGTTTGAAACCTATAGTATTATGCTAACCACCCAGTTTAAGTGTCAGAAAATGCAGAATTAAAGTGCAGACCAAAAATATGTGACAACCTGAGAAAGAATAACGTCTTGCAAGTCTAGAGGATGGAGTCTCTGTCTGGAGGAGAGTGAACGTGATCCAATTCATAGCTTTTTTTCTGAGCGATTAAGTCAGAAATGCTGGTTTCACAGCTTGGGATCCATAAATAGCGAGAGAGTTTTTATTGAGTAACTTAATCTGCCTAAAATAAAAACTGAATTTAAATCAAATCCCAGATTTAGAAAGTAAATCCAACCTAGTTTTGCCTTAACAACACATTGTTAAAAACACTTTGTCAATTTAAAGTAAACATACGTGATTGCTGGTTCAGTTTTGTTTCATTTGGGGTTTGGGTGATTTTTTTTGTTTGTTTGTTTGGTTGGTTGTTTTGTTGTTTTTTTTTTCAATTATACCTTTGCAAAGACTTTTTTACCAAAGCATTTTTAACTTCCTTTTTAGTTCACAGAAACATAAAGATATTGTAAGAAGCTGTAGAGTGTAGAGTACTAACTTTTAAAAATGGAAGAAACTATTGTGTAAATAACCTCCTGTTTTTTTATTCCAATTTTTAAATATCAAAGAGAGCAGAATATTTGACAAACTACATAGATACTTTCATATAGCATGTTCTTTTCCATGGTTAAGATGTTTACTAATTCTCTCCACCACAGGCCTCTAAATTAAAGAACTAATCTAAATTTTTGCCATTTTAATAATAGTAAATTTGTTTAGATCAAGTTGTCCCAAATGATATTAGGTGTTTTATAATGTAAGCTACATAATATTTCTGATTTTTTTTGGTTTATGCTAGAAGTTACATGGGAGGACCAGCAGAAAAAGGTGAATGGTACAATAACTGATGACAAACCATTGCTGAAAAAGAAACACCATTCTGAGCCAGGTTTGTCAGGGTTTGGAAAACCACATGAAAGCATGAGACTATAAAAACACATTTCATGCTTTTGTAATGCGTGTGTGCTTGATGTACCTTATTTTTTTTTTTTCACTTTGGTGTGAAATTTTTAGTATGTAGAGACCATTTTGATTACATAGCTCTGTTTTAGAATAGTCAAAATAGATCTGCTTTTGTAAGCAATTGTGTTAGAATGCACATGCATTAGAAGTGTTCTGGCACAATATTAGACTTACCTTGCTTTTTAGTTTTGAATTTTGTTATGATTTATCTATGTGTGAATCCAAGTATGAATTATGCTGATTCTTATTTAGTTGACCAAACCAAGGTATCTGCTGCATGTATGGTGGGAAAGCCATCTTCTAAAGGCTTGAATCTGAAACCTTCTTGCGCCGTCACACATGGCAGAAATAATGTTTTGATGTAACTTTTTATAGAAGCTACGTATGGCTGGAGTTCTCAAATCTAAGAGAACTCTTCCCTCCTGTGTCCTGTACATGGATGGATTTCTTCTGAGGCTAAAACTGTCACAAACTTTCTTCCACACCAAACATAAAGTGCAATTCTTCAACTCTGTCTTCGTTCCTAAACCTAGTAATAATCATGATGATAATGATGATTATAATAATAGCACTGTTCTCTTCTCTTAATCAGACAATACAAGGAATGAGGAGAGGAGAGGAGAGGAGAGGAGAGGAGAGGAGAGGAGAGGAGAGGAGAGGAGAGGAGAGGAGAGGAGAGGAGAGGAGAGGAGAGGAGAGGAGAGGAGAGGAGAGATAAAGAAATCTTTAGATTGCAGGTTTCATCTATTTAAAGGTTGATCCATATCTACTCAAGTGAATGGGTTTTTTTTCAGTTACAAGAATACTTAGGTTCAGGTTTGGGCTGCAAATATCTCTCTGTTGGGTACATCAGTTACCTCACTTATTCTAATAATAACACTTTTCCCAATCACAGAAGTTAAATTTTAAAAGATTGGCCAATTGTGCCACCTCCTAAATTAATGCTGTAATCTCAGTTTTAGGCTCACGTACACGCTGATCATTTCCAAGTTCTTTGTTGAAGCTCAACTATCGTGCAGCTGAAAGTGCAAGACTCAGAACCGAAGAAGAGCAGAAAATCTGGATTGGCTGTAACCTGGGAATTAGGGAAAAGGTCAAACCTGCAGCTGCATTTCCTATTCCCTGACTTTTTAATGCATTTGAGGAAGTTACAGCATAAAACACATACTGCTCATAAGAGTCAGGATCAGAAAGTAATGTATCTTCTTTTCCAGCTGAGTGTTTTAACTATTGCATGACAGATTCAAAATACAATGTCTACGGATCTTCACTGTTGCTTTTCCAGGGTGTGTTCTGCAGAATAATGCCTCTGCCCAGACTTCCCAGACTTTTCCTTTATGTAGTAGCTACGTAAGAACATTATCTCCCATCTCCCAGCTGGAGTGGGCTTAGAACGGTGGTCTACGCAGATGACACATTCATAGTTATTAGCAATACTTGTTTAGAACCACCTTCCTTTTTTTTTTTTTTTTTTTTTTTTTTTTTTAGATATGGGAGCCATATTTTGTTAGATGCCTGCTCTTGTGGTGGTCTAGATTTTGGAACATGAGTGAAATCTTGTAACTGTAAGACAAAAACCCCAGAAGAATAGAAATCAGAAACAAATATGGACATTAAAAGTTGTCACTTTAGAAGTGTTTTGTATATTAAAACAATATTTGTCTGATTTTTATCTATTTTTCCCTGTGGAACTGTACCACTGATCCCCATTGCTACAGGGAATACACAGAATTGGCTTGGAAAGCCACAGTTGCAATTGCCAAAGTCTAGAATAGATACAAAATTGAGTAGAAATTGTGGTCTGCACTCTGCAGTTCTGGGTCTTTCTGTGAGGGCTGATGCCTGATCAGAGGATAAATTCTGTTCTGATTTATGTTATCAGTAACGTCTTCCATGGTATGTTCGCATGGGACAATGATACGTGAGGCAGAAACGTATGAAGTGGTTCTGAACACTCTACAATGGGCCCGAAATAGCGCATACCTATATACCTAGGTTGCTTTTCCAAACTGATTCTCTCTGTTTGTCAAACAGCCCTATGTACTAAAGTGGTAGAAGTGGGGGAGGCCCAGTGTAACAAATCAATGCAGCTTCCAGGATCTGCATTATCTGCTTTGCATGGCACACTACTGTCCCCTGTGGACATCCCTATATCATTACAAACAGTTAATTTTCAAGGCATAGCAGTCAGGACACCTGGAAAGAGGTGCCATAACACTGCACTCACCTCTGGATGTTGAGATATATTGTATCTGTGACCGTGATCTACCAGTGACGTAGCCTGACAGAATCTACCTAGGGAAGCTTCAAATTCCTTGAAGCTTTCCAGTATGGGATTTAGCCTCTGCATAGGACTGTGCTTTCTTTCATCTGAGAATCCTTTAAATGTTCTGTTTGCACAGAAAAGAGCAAGGTGATACTAATACAGCTTAGTGCCTGGCTGCAGTTGGCAATCTGCAGAGAGAGGCAAGGAGGAATATGGGCACCTCTTATTCTTGTTGCCCTGTTTTGATTGCCTTTTCAGACAAGGATTTTTCTGCTCTGACCTGTTATGGAAGCTCAGTTTGTCTGTCAAGAATTTAACTGATCCAGTCAGATGGAAATAGCCATGGCAGTATTATAGCTAAGAAAATCTGTGAGAAAAAATAGGTTATGTAAAAACTTTAAGTGAAGAACTGAGACTGTGAGCAAATTGTAGATAAAAACATAAATAGATAATAAACATAATTCCAAAACCCAGGAAAAATAACAGTAATGCCGTATCATGTGAAGCATTAATATTCAAGAAATACACATGAAGAGAAATGAGATTAGCAAATTTGTTGGAGGACAATTTAAGGTCATTAAATAAAGTAGTAAAATGGTTCTTATGTTTCAGGATTTTCAATAGAAGATGCTGATAAAATTCCTGTTCCTGAATATCAGAAATCAACATGTTTTCTTAGAAGTGGCCTGTAATGTCTAAGTTTTGAGGCAATTTGCAAAACTGTCGTTCAGTATATCAGAAAGAGTCGATTGTATTTATGCAAAGATTTTGAAGGATTGGAAGGGTAAAACTGCAGAAATTGCTATGCAGGTAAGCATAGCATCAAAATTCAAGCCATGTCTGGAATGTGTGTGCCCTTCCTTTAGCTGACCTCAGCACTCTGTCCGAGAACACTGCATTCTCAGGACACCACCAAATCAAAGAGCATGTGGAATAGTTATTTGTTCCTATCTAATGTTATTAAGCATTTCTACTTTCAGCACCACTGCCTCTGAGCTGTAGTAGATGGCGTATGAAAGCAAGTGAATAAAGCTCTAGTCGTCTAATCACATTTCCTTGGTCAGTGAAGGAAAAAAAAGCCCCGCATGCAAACTTTTTCACATTGTTTTGCATTTTTATATGTGATGCCTTAAGAGAAGAAGTTGGAAAAGAAGTAGGCTATGGGTAAGAATGTCCGACACTGAGAGAGGTAAGATTAGGCAATTACCATTCTTAAAAAGAAATTATTTGCATTTAGTATCATCACTAGTCTCTTTTGAACCCATTGGAGGTGCTTAAAGGGAGAAAGCACATAGTTTAGGGTACCAAGGCAATGATACTCGTTCTGTTCTCTGTCAGTTGTTTTTGAAGTGTTTGATCAGTTTCACTATCCAAAGTTTTGGAAGCTGAATGCAGTCTAGCAAGCTGTGTCTCTATCCAGAGATGATACAGGTAATGCAGAAACTACCTTCATGAGATAGCAAAGGAAACACTGTTGTTTTCCCCCTGTTTTTCCTACTTGGAGCCAGTAGATTTGATGGTTATCTGGAAACCATCCTGTAATGGTTTCATTATCATCGCCTATTGAGAAGGTTACAGTGTCATCAAATGTTCAACCTTTGCCACAGACACTTTTAATTTGGATGCAACAGTTGAAGAACAGGACCATAGGAATGTGCTGACATATTTTAATTTGGTTAACCGAAAGGAGACAGAATAGTTGAAATGGTATTATGCATCTTGGAATGGAATGAAGTAAAAATGTAGTGCCCTTGTAATTATTTTTTGGGAAAGGCATATTTCTTTAATATAGCACTGAAGTTTTAGAGGAATCATAACAATGGTAGGTTAAACACATCAGAAAATACAAAGGTAATGCCCGCTTACAATGGTAAGTCTTCATGTATACTGATTGGCTTTCAATTTGAAGGGAATCAAGGCTTGTTTTATCCGTGGAACATTGATGTCTCTCCTGGGTGGAAGTGTTCCTTGACTGTACATAGAAAAAGCCTTTCAGAAATAATTTTAATGTAACTATAATTTTGTTGTTTATCTATTGCCGTGTAATCAGTTGAAGTAGTAAACCACTAGTCAAAGATAATTCAAAACAAAGTGATGGTTATTTTAGAAGAAGTTTGCGGTCAGCGTTGAAGCTATGATGGAGTGAAAATTATAAAAGGGAGATATGGCTAAAAATGGGGAATGAATGTGGCTGGAAAAGACAAAGTAATGATAGGACAGGGAGAGAGAGAGGAGAGCACACTAGTACTTCATATAAATGATGTCATGAGCATTGGATAAATCAAAAATTATGGTTAAAGAAGGCGGCTGGTATAAAATTGCTAGCTTGTGATAAGGAGAGGAGTAGAGTGGAGTCATAGATTAGTTTGTGATTGCTGAATAGGAAAAATGACTGGGCAGTAGAACAGTTTTCAAAAGAAATGCACTGGGAAAGGGAATAAGAAAAAGTCCATGGCCCTGATGCAAGTTGCAATTTGCAGTGGCAGAACTGGGGAAGAAGGTGCAGAAAAGGGTCTTATGAAGATGCTATGGGATCTGAAAAGCAGTGAAGTGGGTAACATTTACAAAAAGAGCTACGTGTTGCATCTATGAGGATTATTTAACCTGTGACAAGTGAGAAGTAATGTAGATTGAATACATGGCATGGCTGTTTTCTTGACAAGATGAGTGTTTGCACACTTTCCAGGGATGACTCTTGCACTTAATGAACGGTGTATTTAAAGCAGATAGTCCTCTACTGTATTTGCTTCTTTTAAAATTTGCTTTCATCTTTTCCTATACCTTTGAAAGACAATATGCCTAGTCTGTACCAAAGTAACAAAGAATTGGATTCAAGAGAGAAAAGGGGACTCTGTGGTTGGGAAGTGCAGTGTGATTAGGGCACAGATGTAGTCAAATATTGCACTTCAGGGTCCTAGCTAAATTGCAAGAAGTTAGGGTATAATTGTAATTTACGGCAGATCACAAATAGTGAGGCGGCCCAAAAATGTCACAAACCACACGCCTTTTTGTATATAACCTTTTACTGCTTTTTTGTGCTTTGGAAACCATTCCTGTAGTCTTAACTATGTGATCTCCTGGGCAATCTGATTCTCTAGGTGGTGAAGCTTCTTGACATCACTAGGATGAGAATGGATTTAGAATAGGGAGATATCTGATTTAGGATAGTTCATCTATCCTTTACTGACAACAGAAGGTGTATTTGTATCTATGCTGTCAGGTATCTTTTCTGAAGTAGTATTGATGTTTGGCTACCTAAATCATCTAACTTATTAGATTTATAATCTTTTCGGGATTTAGGATATTTCAAATCCAATCTTCTTTCATGGAGAATACATAGAAATGAGACTTTCCAAATCTTGAAGTCACAGAAATTTCTGAGACTATGTATGCAGTGAAAGACCTTTGTTTTTAAGGAGAAAAGAAAACTGAAATTAAGAATAGCCTCGAGGAAAAAGAAGGAGTAATTAACTTATATCTCTTTGTCCTGTGCTACTTTTAGAATTTCAGATGGGCGTGTTTGCTGTGTAAGGTTTCAAGCATGTTTTTTTGAATACTAAGTTCGTAAATACTCGTCTTTAATAAGTGACATTACTTACAATGAAAAGTTCTGTATCGAGGCATGGTAAAATAGATGGTGCTTATTTTGTTTTATTCAGACTTGCAGTACAATACCCGGTTTTCATTTACTTTATAAGTTTATTCATTGAGAATATAATTTGTTTCTAAATCTGTGTATAAACCCCTTATACATACCACTTTTGCACGTCAAGATGAACAACTGATCCAAATAAATGCTAGTTCCAAAACAAAACAATAACTATGCAAATGAAGACTGCCTATTGACATGATGTAAATTTAATAGAATTTTATTCCATGATTTTGTTCTCAGATTTTAATGTATTTCTATCAACAAAGATCTTTTTTAGTGGATTACAGGTTACAGAGCCAGAGAATTTTCAAACTATTGTTTGGAATTTATGGCATGGCTTCTTAATCAGGAGGAGATTGATTCATAGAAGTGCTTTTGTGTCTAAATTAATCAGTCTATTAGTACTTCCTTCTTATCAGCGTTAATTTAAAGAAGCTGGTGCATTACCATGACGCAATTTCTGCTAATTCATTAATATTTGTGACAATTAATGCAAAAATATTACAAGTCATTTATCTCAAAAGATGAGATACCAGCTGAACAGATATCCACAGTGAAAAGATACCTATCATCTTTTATTTTCCTCTCCAGCTTCTATTATAGTTATTCTTCCAGTATATTTGATCATTTAAAAATTAAACCTGAAAATTATTTATAATTTAAAATTATTTTTGCCACTCTGATGTGTAAATATTTTTTTCATAACACATTCTTTGCATGAAGACTTTTAAAAATGCAATTTTAAAAAAGCATTGGTACATCTGACTGATACACAGCCAAATACTGGTCATTGGTTCTAAAATCTTCAAAGGGAGCTTCCGTGGTACTCAACCGTGTCTGTGCTGAGCCCCACTGATGCTGCTGGAATGCCTTGCGTTACCATACCAGGCATATTCCTAATTTGGAAATAATGTGATTCCAAGATCCTTTGAAAATTTCTTGAGAAGGATTTATCTTAATGCAGTATATTTCTCAAAGCTATGCATTCTTATGGATATTAAAAATAATAAATGGAGTATAAGAGGGCCATGATAGAGACTTTGTAATGACTGTTTCTGATATGGTAGAAGTGCTCGCTTCAGGGCTATAGTTATATAATAGAAAACATTTTCAGAAAAATTTGAGTACTTTAGCTGGGGGTTTGGTGGTGGTAATAATGATTTATTTATTTAACAGTTACAGCATTTATAGCTGCTCTATATTAATCCAAGCTATAATACACCAAGGAGAAGTAGATCTTTGTATTGCTTATTTATATTTCATCTTATGGTCTCATTGTACTTGCCCAGATAAAAAGATATTTATATGCCATTACTTTTTTTTTTTAACGTGTGAATACATAGCACTTTGTCAAAACTGTCAGCTGTTATGCTTTCATATTACATATCTCATACGAAGAGACGTGTTCATTAACATGTGTTCATTCTGTAAGCAAAGTTAATTGCCTAAAAATGCATTCTAAATATATGTGTTACAAGTTGCTTGCGTTTACAACAAAGTTTTGGTACAGTCTTGGCGTTTGATAGTAGATGAAAATTATAATCTGCCAGCTGTAGAATAAAATTGTGTAACTATAGAACACTAGTTATCAGATGAAATTTAGTGTTGTCTTTCAGTTCATTTTATTGATTTATATTGCTTATTCTAATTTTGCATTTTTCAATGGTAGCTTGATCTTGACTGTAAAATGTGGATAAAATTATAGTGTATATTTGTGGTGTCTGAACTTTTCTGGAATTCTTAGTCTAGCATATGCAGTGTTAATCAATTATGAGCAATGTTTTGTGACTCGTTAACAAACTGCAAGCTGAAATTAGATCAGGGCTTATAGTTATATTTTTTTATTATTTTTGATGATTTTTGGAAGAATGCATTTGTTTTGCTAATGATGGGAGCTTCATAGTTCTTTGTAATTATCATTACTTTTCAAGATGAATTCCTCCTATTCTTTTGCTACAAAGAGATTTTCAGTACAGAGAATGACACTGTTCCTCAGATGTTCTCCGTGTCTGAAATGTCAGTGTGTTTTTGAATGTGAAGTGATAAAGTAAGTAATGAGATAGTTGCTTTGGCATTTAACTTGCATGCAATTGCAGTAACTTAGACTTCTGTGAGATGAGAGCTGAATTGACCATGAGAGGTAATAGCCATGCATTCTCTTTTCTCACGTTCTGTATTTTGGTCTTGATAATATTGCCTTTGGCAGAGTGTTACAATAATGCAGTCCTTTCCAGAGTGTGTTATGTGGATTCTGAAATTACTGAGTTTGTATGTCCTTTGGAAAAAAAATCTGTTTCCTTTGTTTTCTGGTTTGGATATGTGAAATTTGATTCAGCATAATTTACAACAATTTAAGAATTGAATAATCTAATAATACACTTCCCATTGGTGATGTTAAACTAATGTTCGATACTTGAAAGAGAAAAATAATACTTGCATTCAAGTAGCTAATGTTCCAAAAAGTTGAACCGTTGTGAACAAAAGTGTTTATGCTAGTTAACGTACCTTTTACTGTCCAGCTTTTTCTTCAGCGTCATTGCAAGGATTGACTTTGCTGTCAGTTATAACTTTTGTTATTTCCTCAGATCCTATACTAACCCTGTCTTTACTGTTCTTTTTCAACAACAGTAGTTTAACTCCTTCTTCTTCAGCTTTCTTTTTCCTTCTGGTGTCTGTGTTATTTTTTCCCCATTTACTAACTCTGGTCTGCAGACTTCTCTCTAAAACAATTTTTGGCCCTTTCCCTCAGTGTCAGTTTTAACCTTCTGAATACATCCTCTCACGCCCATCTCCTTTGTCTATGTCTGTCCATTACACGATGTGATCACAGAAGAAGCGGAATCATCAAGGAGAAGAAACTCAGGTCTGTCTCTTCTACTGCTTTTCTCTGTGTTATTTTTTTTCATTTTACCTTTCCTATAGATCTTTCACCTCACATACTTTTCACTCTCTTCCCCCTCAATATATTTAAATAGTGGCAAACTGTAAGGATTTAAGCTTAAGATGGTTATGCAATTTTTATTACCTATAAACTATGTACTCTCCAAAAAGTAAGTGTAAGAAGGTAACTGTTGACGTGTGCTATACCTTAAGACTTTAAATGGATTCAGTTTCTGTCGTATCAGAGTTTATTTCCCATCTCCATTATCTGTAAATTAGTCTTTAAGCTTCCAAGTAGCACATGAAAACAGTCTATAATTTGTTTTATCTTTGCATTTGAAAACTGCTACAAAATGATGGAAACTCTGATATAACTAGTTATTTTTCACCCCGAGGAGGATAGAATTTGAGAACTGAATAATTTTAGTAAGTTAAGCTTCATGCGCTGGAATGTCAAACTTAGCTTCATTGAAAAAAACCTATTTTGATCAGAGGTAGAGTTTTTAGTGATCAAAAGCTATTTTGTCATGCCAAAAAGTGTAAAACATAAGGTTATGACAACAAGAGAGAGCGAGAAGTCAAAGCATTGAAGGAGCTCTAACTTAGCTGTATAGTTCATGGCTTTTCTTTCATATTATGCATTACTTGTGGTTTCACCTTTCGTATCGAATTTTAATCTGCCATTTTACTGAATTTTCAATGTACTTAATATTACTGTCAGGGAGCTAATGCCTAGCAAGGCATCCTAGCTCTGAAAATTCAGTAGTTGTTCACACTTACCTGCTTGTTCAGTTCTGGTATGTCAGAACAACAATGAAATTCCACATATTTAAGTTAATCAAATTCATCTATAAAATTTATATTTTACAATTATTGTGTCAAAGTGCTAATTAATTTCCTATGCCTCTGCTGTTATCCCAACAAATTAGAGAAGTCACTTGGATGCCATTCAGCTTCTAAAATCTGAAGCAGTTTTGGGGTACATTGACCAGTCCATCAAATTTAGGTGGTATTTTGTCAAACATTTTTGTCTTTTCTCTACTATGGCTGGCTCCTTCAGAACTCTGTTTTACCCCTGGTGCTACTTTTGTCCTATTCCCCTAGAGTCAGAGATTATCTTTATGGAATCTTGCAGACGTTACTTGCTGTGGTTTTCATATTAAACAAGATAGAAATCATTTAAATTACAGGGGGAAAAAAGGTTGAGCATGGATAGAGAAGACAACTGGTAGTGTGATCTCAGTTCCATCTTCTGTAAATCACCAGTATTAGAAATTAATAAATTATGCTGTAGAAAGACTGAGTTTACACAGCTTGTGCTTAAGATCCATTCCCAGTTCCTTTGCAGTGATTCTGAATCTTTCATTACAAAAATGAAATTAGGAGATTGGGTGACCCATTTCCTATTTGTTCATAATAAAATAAAAGGAAACTTGTGGACCTTTTTATTCAAGAACCTTCCTCTGAGTTATTGATAGAATCAATACATTGAATCAGCCCATTTGGTTCTTGGGGTTGGAAGAAATCAGACCTTAAAACGATATCTAAATGATATGTGAAAAAACACATATTTTGATGACCTGTGTTTCTTGAACATATGTGAGATGGCAGTACCTGTGTATTACTAACTTTTTTGGACTTTCTAACTCAGGTGCACTTTTGCAAAACACTGTTTAGCTCACCAACAGTGTTAAGTAAATGTATTAGGCACTGATAAATTTAACTGTCTAGCACAGAAATGCAAAAGCACGATCAGCAGTGCAGTTGCAAAAGTTACTATCACTGCCCTTAAACTCGGGAGCAATTAATTTTTTTTTGTACATTGTAACATATTTTCAGATGTACATTTGAAATGAGTATTCTTCCATGTTTTACCTCAATGACAAAACAGCTTACACATTTCAGTACTAGGCACTTTGAGCAGCTGTGTGCCCAGGGTGCAAGGGTGACATTTCAAAGGTATACCTTTAGCAGGAGAGGTTTTCCCATTGTTTTAGAATTTGCTTTAAAAAGTGTGGAACTAGGATTATCCATTTACAGGTTTTTTTCACAGTATTTGCCATGCTACAAAACATTCATGTGAATTAAAGAATTAGCTATTGATTTTAGGTGTTATTAGACCAGGAGGTGTTGTGAAAGCTAAATATCTGAATATGCGAATATTGTATTGTCCCTCTGCTCCACTCTCGTGAGATCCCACCTGGAGTACTGCATCCAGCTCTGGAGTCCCCAACAGAAGAAGGACATGAAGCGTGTCCAGAGGAGAGCCACGAGAATGATCCGAGGGCTGGAGCACCTCTCCTATGAGGAGAGGCTGAAAGAGTTGGGGCTGTTCAGCCTGGAGAAGAGAAGGTTCCGGGGAGATCTTATTGCAGCCTTCCAGTCCCTAAAGGGGGCCTACAGGAGAGCTGGGGAAGGACTTTTTAGTAGGGCATGTAGCGATAGGATGAGGGGGAATGGCTTTAAACTGGAAGAGGGCATGTTCAGATTAAACATTAGGAAGACGTTTTTCACTTTGAGGGTAGTAAGGCACTGGAAGAGGTTGCCCAGAGAGGTTGTTGAGGCCCCATCCCTGGAGGTGTTCAAGGCCAGGCTGGACGTGGCCTTGGGCAACCTGGTCTAGTGGGAGGTGTCCCTGCCTATGGCAGGGGGGTTGGAACTCGATGATCTTCAAGGTCCTTTCCAACCTAAACCATTCTATGAGTCTATGATTCTATGAAAGAATAATATTGTTATTTCCTCTCTCTGGAATGAAAATCTTTAATTGCAAAAAATGAGAAAATTTTATTCCCTGAAAAAAATCTAGATTTTTTTTAATTGAAAAGTCCTATGAGACTGCTTGCAAAACTTATGCTGTATATTTCAAGCCCAAAAGCAAGTTCAGAAAGCTAATAGGCAGTAATATTGTCATATAGTCTTTGTTGTCTGACAGCAGTATATTTTGATAGCATCCTTAATGACTAAACCCTGTTTTCTTTGGGTGAAGGAGGAGCATTGTGATGCAGAGTTTTCACAATTTGTTTCTAAAATCTTATTTTGGAAATAATTTAATATGTTTCACAGGATTTAAGTATTGTGAAAGCTGTTAGGGAGACAAGCCTGTTCACCTCCCTGTGTATTCAGTATGAGGGATGAAAGTAAGCCCTGGCCTGCCAAAGAAAATTAGTGATGAAGCAGACATCTTTCTTCTCATCAGTAAGATGGTTCAGACCAACCAGTTACCATTATGCCAACAATTACTTGCAAATGCAAGTAACTGCTTACTCTGGTCTTCAAATATATGAGATACAGAAAACATTCTTCAGCCTTCAGTAAGATTAATCTGGGCCTAGATGTGAGCTGACTCGAGTAACTGTACTCCAAAACTGATCACCAAAACTGTGGAAAGGCTGATCCATGACAGTTTAAGGCAGTCAGTGTATGTGTAGCAGAAATAGTGCTGGGTAATTAACTCTAGGTTTATTCCAGGATGAGAAGGGATGGAATAGAATGTCCAGTCATTGCTGCTTTCTGAGGAGGTGAATGGGATTTAGAAGATGGAGTAGTGGGGAGAACTCCATTTCTAAAGGGCCACAAAAGGCAGGGAAATAGAGATTCCAGCTCTTTTCTGCAACATCTGGAGCAAAACTCTCATGTTAAGACCACAAGAAGGATTGATTAGAGATTTCACGAACTTTCAGAATGAAATTCAAATAGTCAAGGACTTTTAAATAAGTTTTTTCTGTGTTTTATCATTTTTATGGAAAATGATGTTTCTTCGTAATAACACAATTGCTGGGATTGAAGGATACCAAAACTGAAAAACCTTATTAAAAATGGGTGACCAAATTGGAATAGCTCATAGCCCTGGACAGTGGAGGGCCAAACAGTAGAAGGGTCTGGCAAATAAACTGGAGGAAAGCAAGGACAAAACATTTGTATGACTGGGAGAGTTTAAGAGATTGAGTGCAGTAGAAGATAAGGATCACAGTTATTTGGATTTGTTCTTAACTCACAGTGTCATGAGAGGTCTTTCAAGCCTTCCAAGAGTGAATCTACTGTGATATACTTACCCTTTATAAACAGAACATGACACCCCACTATTTTTGAGCTATTGTTATAGTCAGCGTTCAGTGACACACTGTCCTTTAAAGACCAGGATGGTGCTTTGTTTTGTTTCTGTCTGTCTCATGTTGAAAAGAAATATCTGGATGGAATTTGTAACATTTTAGCACAAATATGATTAAATGAATTGTGCATGTCGGAAGGTTTCTGTGATATTTACTTTGAGAGGCGTGTTTAAAATCTTATGCCTTAGACTATGACTGAGATATTTAAAGATATTTAAACTCCGTATTTGGTCAACAAAAACCAAAGGGATACGTAAACTCCAAATTCAGTTTAAAGGTACTCAGCATGCTAATAGATGTATCATATTGGATGGCTGGGAGGCTCTTTGTCCTTATTTTTAATTTTGATTAAAATTGAAACCAGAAAGCAAAGGCCTCAAAATCCAACCCCCAAACCAGCCAAATGTACTAAACCACAAAAATAAAGGCTGATCTTCAGTCTCCTGAACGAAAAATAATAAAAATATCAGATTATATAATTAAAAATGAGAGCACAATTGTGCAAAAGACAGAATAGTATTACAAATATAGGTTTTAGCAGTAAAGGTTTGCTAGTTTAATTCGTAATTCTCCTGAATCGTATGTACAGGTGCGTACATCATTGTTGGTTTTGTGTTCTTTGGTCAATTCTTTGACCATATTTCTGGCTATTGAGATGCAAATGAAGATGTCTTGCCTTCTTAGGATGGCTGAAGAATCTCCATTAATCGCTGTTTGCTTTTCTGGAAGCAGAGGCATAGTTATCATCAAGTGTTTATTCCTATGTTTTGAAGTGGCTATATCAGAATGTGAAATATTCTGTGGTTATACTGTGGAATATATCAGTGGTGGGAACTGTGAGGAGCTTGCATGCTTGGCAAACAGGACTTGGAGAGCTTAACAATAAGACTGTGCTCAGGCTTTCATGAGGACAATGCAGAGTTTCTAGCATGGCTGATCTGAATGGATTTTTATGAATACAGAATGGAAGGGCCCACTGACTCCTCAGATATTTTTCTTTTACATTTTCAAAATCCTATCACATATCATTCGTGTAGGAAGGATGTGCCAGATTTGTTTGGAGAAGCGAAATGGGGTGTTTTAGCTAGCATTCGCCGTACTGCTTCTTTCTTTCTTCCTTTTTCCATGTGGGCACTCAGTATTTTTCAAAGGCCACCAAAATGTACATACACCTTTGTACAAGGCAGTGAGGACAAACACCACAGAGTACCCTGCAAAAAACACTTTGGAAAATGATCCACACACCATAAAACAAAGCCTGTCATAACCCAAGTCATTACTTTAGTAAACATGCAAAATAGAACTTCTCAGCTTGCTTCAAAAGACCTTTGTCTTTTACCAGCCGCACTGGTCTGTCCCTAGTGATGAAGACCTGAGCTGACCCTGTCAATTTATGAACCCATGATTCTAGAGATTCTTTAACTTTCTAGCTTAGATCACCACACCATCTTATTCAATTCTTTTACTAAGCAGTGCCATGTATTCTGCAAATAATCCAAAGTAACATTGTTAACATGGTTGAAGCATTGTGATAAAAATTTGTTTAATTGGTGAGAAATGTCCCCCGGGTTTCAGTCTTTGTTTAGTGTGTCAAGTTTGAAGCCAAGAAGAAAAAAAAGCCCAACAAAACCATCAAGTAATTCTGAAATAGAAAACAGGAATGCAAAGGCATGCTCCCCCGCTGGGAAGCTGGCTAACTGAAATTGTCTTCATTCTAGCATTCCCTTTTAAGGACAGTAATTGACACTTCAGTCTCATTTAAACAGTAATATAAAAACTCTTAAACAACTTTCTATTTCGTTCCTGTTCCACATTTCTGTAGGTGTCAGTCATATTCTTTTCACTCAGACTGTGATGTGAATCACAGCATTCTTGGAAAGGCCTGGCTTGCTGCAACCATAACTTTTTGATATTTGCCACACATAGGACGTAAAGCCCTGGAGCGAAGATCGGCAGCCATTTATATCGCAAATCACCTGATATTTTGCTAGACCTATAGCAGTTAGGCAGTTATATTTTTCACACTGTAGACAGCCAGAATGACAAAATTTAGAGCAAATTTCTTAGAGGTAGAATTGGAATTGAATGTAAGTCTAAGAACTTTAACTGACAAGTTTTGAAGTTCGAAGGAAATAACTTTTAGATTTTGCTTTTAGGAGACAATCTTGCTTCCTTTGCCTTTTTTGGTAAGGATATAATTTCATAGATTTCTTTTCAGTATAAAATTGATTTTCCTGTATTCTCATAAACAGCATTTCAAGAGAAATCTTTAGTAAGAAATTTGGCAGGCATTTTTAAAAGTACTCATCAGAAGTTAGGGTCCCATGTATAAATTTGATTTTTAAAATAAAATGTTACTTGATAATTTGAACTACTTTGAAAAATCTGACTCAATTTTCAATAAAGCACTTCAGAAGCTATTTTTCCACTCTGTAAATACAGTTGCTAGTCATATTGCTGATTTTAAGTGCCTGCAAATATAAAAAATAGAAGCATAAAACATTTAATGTCATTGTCATATCTTAATCTCAGAGACAAAGAGTTCAATGTCTGTCTATTGTAATAAGGTGCACATCCTCCAATGCTGGCGGCTGCAATTTCTTTCATTCAAAGCAAGGAAGTCTAGGTTTATTTTAGGCCCCAGCTTGAGCTGATGCAAATCTCTTTCTTCTGGATCCCAGGTGAAAGTACTGCCCTGGACCAACCTGTTGAACTCATGCCTGCACAGCTAAAAATCGTTGCAGCAGAGACAATTCAAGAGAGAATCAGGCTCTAACCTTAAATTTGGGGGAGGCAGCTGTGAGAAAAGAAAGAAACCCTGGGAGGAAGACTATTAAGCCCAGCACCTCCCCGTTGGAACCTTAAGGCTGCAAAGTCAAGCTCCCCTTTACCCTCCTAAGGAAGCCAGGAACTGTTGAGCAGTTGTTCAACGCTGCCATCAGTATGCATGGCTAGGGAGAAGTCTGCTATCCTGCTTCTTCCGTGGAACTGTTACTCTATTCAGACAGGTACAGATGGTCATGTTCTGCTCTAAGGGACTTGAGGTCCCTGCTCTATGGGACTTCTTGGTGGGCCAAGGTGCGGAGGCGAGGTGGGCGAAGCCTGCTGGGGCACTTCCGCCGTGGCACCTCCAGGTTCGCATTGGAACAGCAGAGCTCATCAAGTTAAGGCATTTCCAAGAAGATATAGTTGATCAAGGCCATTTTAGATCAGTTTTAGTTCTCGTTAAGTCTGGTCCTGTATAAGTCTATTGATTAGAATTCTTTCCTGTTCATTTTATCTTCCAGATAGATATGAGATTGTTAGATACCTATTAGATATATTAGTACCTGTTAGAAAGAATAGACCCTTACAGGACCAGGGGAACATGGCTGTGTGTACTCTTTCATGAAATGTCAGTGGTCATTATAACAGCAATGTCAACTGTGATGGTGGAAGAAGGTTCTGAGAGAGGTTCTTTCAGCATTTCTCCCTATATTTCATCTCTATATTTCGTCAATATACTTCAGTATATCTATATTCTGTTTAAGCAGAAAACATATAGCTGTTTTCTGTAATGTACAGAAATGTCGCCTTCATGAAAGCACTGATTTTTTTTCTCCAAATTGTTTAATTCTGAAAAACTTTATCTCTTAAATTGAGATAATTACACCACAGGATACAGTATATCCTTTTCACTTTGTAAACCAAGGTTAATTCAAATGATGTAGAAAAACATTTACTAATATGATGATATTGAAGAAATCGTGTAAATAGAAATACACAACATTTTTAGGAGTGACTGGTGACTTTGTCATTTTATATTATTCAGTTTGAGACATTTAAAAATCATCTTATAGTGATTTAATGGTTTTCAGCATTTTCAAGACATTAAGGCTCTTTATAGCTGTTTTGATTTGAGCACCTAATAACTGGGGGAACCAAAAGCAACATTCTGAACCTGCTCTGAATTCTTTTAAGAGGCAATGACTAGGCCCATAGCTGCTGTGAAGATCTTTGCTGTTGAGAAGTTAGCATTGTTTTATTTGGTCAATGGACAATACTGATATTGTTCAGTTCTGCTGCTTCCCACCCAAATGAGAACTTTCTTAATTCAGTCTTCTGCTCCTTCTAGTACTTCTTCAGACAGCACTTCACAATACAACTGAAACCTCAGTTTGGAGAGTAGGTTCCACTCTGCTGACCTTTCTTGCAAAAATCTGAAGGATTTATTTGTTGTAGAGATTTGTATAAATGTCACAGCACTTCAATTACACTTTTAAATTCAAGACTCTAATAGAATTTTATGCTTGCTAATACTATGGTATTCTTTTCTATAAGTCAATTTGGAAATATATTTCTATATACTTTTTTAACATGGAGCAAGAACAAGCGAAAGTTAGGTAGGTTTCAAGTTTCTCTTATTTTGACAATGTCTTTATTTAAAGACTCATGGTTGAAAAGCCCTATATACCAGACATGTGAATGAATGGACTTCTAGACATCTTAAAAAAGGAATTATCCTATATAGTATTAGGTTTCTGTATTAAGATGATATTTCAGGCAAAGTAAAGATTTCTTTTCACCATGCATATGAAATAACTTAGAAATGTTATCATTCTGTCTGTGCTCAAAACTCAAGGGTATTTTAATGACTCTTACTTCACTTTCATCTGTTTTGCATTATGTTGAATCAGTGCCATTGCTATCAAGTTGCTTTCTGCTATAGAAAGTAACGAGAAAGTAGAAGATGGTATTGTATTTGTAGCTTTTATATTGGTGACAGCAATTTAAAAACAATAAAAAATTGAAAGCTTGAAAAGCGAACACAACGATCTATCTCTTTATGCTATTTTCCTAGCAATATCCACAACCCATATAGGTGAGGCTACCCAAAGGCTAAAGCACAAGAATGCAAAAGACCTTATTTTTAAACTGTGTACAATATGGGGCAGGAAAGGTTGAGGAATGGGAGAGGTGTCAAGAACCCATTTGGTATCCACTGATTTCCAAAAGTGTGGACTTATGACTTGTCATATCTGTTTCCCATTAATTTGCCTAACAGTTCCACTAGGAGTTGCCAGCAGAAGAACAACCTTGATCCCACACAGGATGGGACGCCAGACCCTATCAAAGTGTGGCACATTATTTATGGTCTCTTCAGGAGCATATTTTTCTTTCTTACACTTCCACCTTGCCCCAGTACACTTTCTCTTTAAGTATGACTTCATCCTCTGCTTTGATATCCATCCACAAAATGGTATTTCCTTAAATTTTAACAGCTCTGTTTCCCTCTTCAGTCTGTGTACTATAAAGTAGATCATAATTTTGTGAGCAACCCTCAATAACCAATAATTCTGGAAAAATATTTAATTCTATTAATACATGCTATTTTTGGTTTGTAGCTTGTGGGTTATTGCTCCATATTCATGGGATTGTTTTAATTGAATTTAATATCATTTTGGCTTACAGTAAGAAAAAGAAACAGACAGTCTGTATAAAAGCTCATGTATTTCTAATTAAAGTAAATTTCATTTGACTTAGAATTCTTTCACATTAATTACCAAACTTGGATTTCAGAGTGCAGTATTTATGGGCTGCCAAACTATTTGATAGAGATCCAATGTATTTTCATTTCTTTGTGACAGAGGAATGCCCCGAGCCATTTACAACCTTTGATATGCATTCAGAATATTTGTTGGCATCAGTTAGCTGGATTTAGGTGCATGAACTAGGTTCTGAGTATTGTTGTTATTGTCTTTTGTTCATCATTTTTTAACTCTAAGACAAGCTACAGTAATATCATTATTAAACTTTTTAAGCTGTGGAAGCTATGAGAATTGATTAAACCAATGAAGATTTGTAGGAATTACTGAAAACCATTTTGACGCATTCAATTTTTATGCTTGAACCATTTGACTGCATATTGTGTGTGCACTACATAAAACATACAGCACAAGCAAATTTTTTACTTTTATTTCTGTGTCATCCTATTGAAAGGAACTGTAAAGTAACTATGTCTGACACCTGCCTTGCCCTCTTTTGTGTTGAGTGTGTTAATGATTCTGGAAGTGCACAAAGTACCCATGGGTTCCCTCCAGTAAGAGTGCACAAATGTATGCACTAGCATGCAGTGAATAAGCCTCTGGATGTACAGCACCATACTTGGTTGGTTGACTAAACTCATCAATTTACATTAATTTGGTGGGGTTTATTCATTTTTCCTTTATAATGCATGATTTATATTACTTTTATTATTATTTCTGCATTTTCTCTCTCCCCCTCTTTTTGTTTTACATATTGCTTTCATTTGTTTGTAGAAGAAAAGAAAGCAGATCCAGAAAATGGGGATACAGGTAGGGTGACTTATTCAAAATATTTTTATGTTTTTGCCCTTACGTTCTTTGGTCTTTTATGTTTAAGCAAATGTGTACCATAGAGTTGAATCACAGTTTTCATGTATTTCGGGGATTTCAAATTAGACACCAGGAAATGGAAACTAAGAAAGGGCTTTCCCAAATGTATTTCCTCTGCTTTTTTAAGGCAGTCAAATTAGGGTGAGAAATGGGAAGAGAGCTAAAGAAGGGTGGCTCTTTGTCAGCCGGGAATTTCCCTGTGCTCATGAAAACCCCACTGAGCTAACCTTCAGGCCATGGGTTTTTTAATGTTAAGAGAGTTGTTCAAAATAGCAAAACACTGAGATGTTGCCTACAGCGTAATGATCCCAGTTGTGTTTGGTGAGCAACATCAGGCTTTGTTCTTCCATCAGTGTTTTTTTCATTTTTTGTGTTCCTATGGCTGAAGTTTGAGTGTCTCATTGGCTATTTCTGTTGGAGGCACAGCTACTGTCTAGAAGCAAAATTCTGGAAGGAAGTTAAGGCAGAAGTGTACAGATGAACTGATTTTGCCTGGCCAAAATTTGATTGCAGACACTTTGGTGTACCTCATGGTAGTACATGAGAGTATATCAGAAGTAGCTTTAATTGTTCTAGTGTCAGTCTCTATAGTCCTGAAAACATGTAGGGCTGTGTTCTAGCTAAGGACTTGAATAACACAAGGGCTAAGTCAGCCTTGTGCTACCGGTGTGAAAGCTTATGCTTCTGCATTTTCACCACTATTGATAACTAGTAGTTAGATTCAGGTTAGTTCTGATTTGTCTACGCACACTCCATAAACACCTCCAGATTACAGTGGAGTCCCTAGTATAGGACTGATGTTCAGCCTTAGTTAGCAAAATCACGTTAGGAGCTGAAGCTTCCTAATGCACCTGGACAGTTACCGAACGCTCTGGAAGTACTTTCTGCTCCTGCTGAACTCTCACACATATGTTTCAGCTAAGTATAGATTTGCCAGCAGAAGTGGAGATGATGATAGCCCTGCATTTTCACCACTTAGTGCGACACGCATGCACGCTGGACCACGTGAACGGGAAGTGCTGTGACACTCTGTCAACCTCTCCTACTCCCATCCAGATCACGGCTGCATCTGGCTTTAGCTACACCGAGAGTAGCCTGCGGCAGCCGGTAACCCTGCACACCCTTTCTGCGTGTCAGCTCCATGCATAGCACAACCAAAGCCGATCTTCTGCAGTATGAACTTTCTGTTGCCCTCAGGAGTCCCCTCCTTTTGCGCATAACTGAATTCACTTACTTGTTAAAGGCAGTTTCAAAAATACATAGCAAACTAGGGTTTTTTTAATAAGCTTTATATTATGAATATTTTTTTTTCTAAATTTTGCTGTCTTGTTTTTCTCTTGAGACTGAAATACGCCACCGATTTTGTATATTCAGCTACAGAGGACTCACACGGAGGGCTTGTGTTGTATTTCCCTCTCAACCACATATTCCAGAGTGCTTGGTTTTGCGGACCATGAGCAATTGGAAACTTAAGTTTTGCTTTGCCAAATGATCATAGATAAGAATATTTTCACAAGTAATTGTGAAATTTCTAATTTATGCTCAAGAGCTGTTATTTCATCACTTCCTGTAATTTCCTGAAATTTGGCAGAATATCTGGGGAAAAACAACATATGTGATGATTTCATAAGAAAAATTGACAAAATTTACCTTTTGGTGAAAAACATCTCCTTTGTTACATTACTGAAGAATGACAAGTGGATTTGCAGAATGTTACAATTTCAGCAAAAGATTATATCTTTAAGTGAAAGTTAGTGTTTTACTTCAAAACCACTTATGTGTTACTTCTGTAATTGAAAAAAGAAAAATATCATCTTCCAGTTTACAGTTTTTGTTTTCAAGAGACAAAATATATCTTAAGAGCTTTTAAAACTAGATCCTTAAAAAATCACTGCATCTTAATGATAAATTGGCAAGCATTGCTTTGGGGCTTATAATGGTTGAGGAAAAACGTGACAGGAAAAAACTAGCTACATTTTATTTTAGGAATTTTGACCTTCTGCTGTCTTTTTCGTTTTGGTTCTCCCTATAAAACACCATTTTTTCTTTTTCATTCATTTTTGTTTATTTTAATTTCTCTTAAAAGTTTTGATGAATGCTTTGCATTCATGTTGTTTGCAGGGAATAAAGATGAGTTTGAACACAAAAATCAGAAGCCAGTGGGTTTATAGATTACAGTACAGTTTAGACTTATTCTCTTCCCTCCTCCTCTAACCCTCTTCGTTCCATATTTCCCACAAAGTGCTGCAAGAGTTAGCTGGCAGGTCTCTCTCTTCGTACGTGCTACTGCCATTACTGCTGTCCAGAAAGGAAATAGAAGGCTCAGAGGGCCTGCAGAGGCCCTGTGCAAAGCCCGACTTTACTATCAGATTATGACTTAGAGCTGAGGTTGAGAGTTTAAATCAGATTTATATAGTACACTGCTATCTAATATTCCCATCCCAGTTCCATAAATAAAAGTCCAGATTGTCTAATATACATAATTTATAGAAACTTCCATTTATGACTAGTGGGATTCTGAAATTTTAATCCCAGACAACATTTGTGTTAAAATTATAGAAAGTTTAAGACAAATGTCAGTCAAAACAAATGTTTTTTAGCATTCAGTGGATAATGATTACTCTTGATTTATACCATGTTAAAATGGAAGAGAATCAAGCCTCTGTGCATACAATAGATAACTATATTTTGTTTGGTTTTTTTTTTATTCTGGGCTGTTGCCTTCCTCTCATCTTTCTATTTCTTATTCTTCTACCTCAGCGTTGGCACTTACTTCCTTATTATTTTACATAGTAAATTATGGTGTTACAGTACCAGTTGGCTGAAACCAGCTGCTACCCAAGTCATATATTAAGAACCCATCCCTAATTGAGACTAATCACGTATTTGGTCCAAGAAGAATGAATCCTGAAATCATTCTTGAAGTTGGGTGTCGTTAGACTGCAATACAGTGATGCCACTGGGTGGCTCTTTAACATTCCTTTATACATCTTTAAATTGTTTTGAGCATACTAAGAATATGCTCAAATGGTGAACAGAAGCTCTGCCAGCCTGTGGTCATTACTTGATTAGTAACTTGGTATAAAAATGCTGGTATCGCACTATAACAAATGAAGAACCAGGATCTTCGCCCAAAATATGCAGTTTGTCTTTGCATTCCTTTTCTTAAACAAAAGGCTCAGTTTCTCTTGAATATTTTTGAAATAGTAAAATTCTATTCTGTGAAAACATTCTGTTCCATTTACACTTGTTTCCTCCAAAAAGTTGGTTTCATTTAAATTGTGTAGATGATGCAACGCTTACTAAGATTCTGCTGAAATATTTATCTCCTATTTGCCTCCTCTTGCAATTTTTTTGTTTTTCTGCAAAGATGTAATTTAGAAACTAAAATTATACACACTATAATTTAAGTAAATAAGATTTCATCTCTTTCTGTTAAAACTTCCATGAGCATAACTTTAAACTTGGAATTGAAGACTGCTTGTGTATTGCTTGTATATTTATTTTCTTTTTTTTTTTTTTTTTTTAACTTAACAGGTGCAATGGATGTAGAAGAGAGGAATCGTCAAATGAAAATGAGCAAGTACAAACAGGTAGCAGGATCAGATTCCAGGCTGGAACAAGATTATCATTCTAAGGCAAGGGAGTTTTGTTTTGAAAAGCAACAAAATATGCTAAACTAAAATATCCAATATCCTTTTAGAAAGTAATAGATGAGTGGGAGGTTGTTTCTTTAGTAAAAGTTTCTTGTGTGTCTGTAATAAAATTATTGGAAATATGCAGCTAAACCCTTAACACAGAGTGTTCTTGAATATTAAAATTTAAGACGGATATGTTAAATCAAATAAAAGTGGCAGTGTAATTATCTGTTGGAATGAACAATAGGGCCATGATTTAAAAGCTCGAAGAGAAGGAAGAAAAGGGGTTTATTGAGTGACAGATGTTGTAAGAGCTATTGAAACCTGTTCATGGCTTTCATGCAGTTGAACACAGGGTTATCGTGATCTATTGAAAACTGGAAGGTGTTATGTCACTTAGTTTAATAGTGGCAGTTTAGCTTTTGGAAAAGTATTTTTTACATCAAGAGAAGCTTCCACCTCAGCTATGGCAATTTGCCAAAAATCTGAATTGTTTCATAGTAGTATAGCCCCAAATATACTATCCAAAATTCCCTGCTATCTGGAACAGGGTCATGTCATATACAGTGTGTTAATTAAAATAATCAAGATATTTTCAATTTAAACTTCCATTATACAAAAATAATTCAGTGTCCTCTAAAAAACTTCATTAATTGAGGTCAGATTGTACGTGGGAAACACGAGACTTCTGACCTATAAAAGCTCAGTGAGGAAGAGAAGTCTGGTTTAGACTTTTATTTCCAGGATACAGTTCCTTACTCCAAGGATTGGCAAAGATACTGTAAACTGAGCCATTTGCTATTTGAAGACAAAGAAATCATCAAATTTATTAAGTATTATTAGTTCTGCAGATAATGTAGATTAATATACTTGATATAATTACTTTCTAGAATGTACACTTCAGTGTGAGAAAATAGAGGAAGAGCTGTAGCGAAGCCCATGACAAAATGGAGAACACTATTAGGGAAAGTAGAATTGACAAAACAAAAAGAAAACTGTGAAAATGGCTTAAAATACTTTAAAACTCTATAAATGTGCTGCATGATTATTTGGGTATTTTGCAAATGTAGTTTTCTCTACAGAAGGCATAGGAATTTTTATTAACATGTAGGAGGGACTTGACATACTGTCATGTTTAGATGCTTCTCTGATGTTGGTATTTATGGCAATTATTATTTTCACGTGTGTCTATACTGTCGGCTTTGAAAGGTGTTACCTTTTAGATGTGAGCATAATACTGTGAGCAGACCTTCTCGCAAGCGTTATGATTGTATGTACCACAGAAATATGGCTTCATGTATTGTATGTATAACCAGAGTTATTCTGCTAATTTTCTTGCTCCCTCAATGCTTAACTGAAATTTGAGTCAGAAGTAGGATTAGTACGGAGTGAAGAGAATAAATGGTCTCTCATGTGAAGAGCTGGATAGAATATAACTACCGGAGGAAACATTTCCTACCCTTGTTTTTCCATTTCACCCACACCATATTATTGGGCCCCACTATACATCTTTTATCTTTTTTATTAAAATCTTACCTTCAGTATTATTGGAATGTATTAAAGAGGAAAATCATAAATGGAATTATTTTATGAAAATGGTGATTTATTTATTGCACACATCAAACAAATTGTCTCCAGAAATAAACAGTTAATTTATTCTTCTGCCAAACTGTAGTTTCAGTATTTGAAAATGAGTTATTTATTCTATCAATGAACTTGTGGAACTAGACTTGAGTATTCACATACATGTATTAATTTGAAATGCATTCTTAAAATTGTGTAGTTTTAAAGCCATATGAGAACCGTAACTTTCATAAGCCATATGAGAGTTTGGTCTTCACTTTTTTACTACCACTGCTTCAATTCCCCTTAATTAAGTGCTTATATTATCTAGAGACAGAAAACGAGTAAGTACAATTTATCTACCTGGTTTCTACAAAAATTCTTCTGGAATTATGAACTGAAACACATATGTCAGATGCTGAATGAAATCTCATGGTCTGTATATTTTGATTTTTTTAAATCTGTCAACTGGCACAAGCAGGCAGTCAAGTGTGCCATGGCTGAGAAAAATGTCATTAAATAGGCACTAAGCGACTTTCAGGAAAGCTAGCACATGGAATTTTCTTTTACATTTCTCTCTCATCTTTAAATGGAAGTCAACAGCAACTGTATGTCCCTCACGAAAAGTTTTAGATATAAAAAAATATCCTTCCTTGCTGAGAAAGCAAAAAGTTTAACAGTAGAAGTAATATTAAATATTAAAATAGGTATCCTGTATCATACCTCTCTAATATTGTTATACCTCTGAAAGTCAGTACTAAACGCTTTAGAGGAAGGTACATACACTTCTGTGGTGTATAGTCACACATTAAGAAGCTTGTGGGAAAAGTTCACTTCCAGACATGCGTATTCTTAGAAGCTGCTGAAATATGAAATTGATTTTCCCTTATATTTTTTCCTCATGATGGATAAAATTGCAGATTGTATTTTTATTAGTCATATACGTGCCTCATTACTTTTGGAAAACTAAGTATTCTGCTTCAATAATATTTGTTATACATGAATTTGGCGGGTAATATATTGTGTAAAAGAGTTATTCCCTTAAATGCAGAAGTTGCTTAAGTATGGTTTCAGCACAGACATAAGGAAAGCAAGCAATATATTTGATTTTAATGTAAACATATTTACAACTAAGAAGACATGAGAGGAAGAACATTTTGGGCATTAAGGATTAGGTAAAAGTATTTCTGGTATTGGAACAACTATTTATTGCTGAATATTGAGTATTAGTAGACTTGTAGTAGACTGGTAGACTAAAGCCAGAATTGCAGTGCTTTAGAAACTGACACGCAGGAAAACCTCAGTTCTGGAAATACAGAAAAAAAGTGCAGTAGCAGAATTGTGTTCCACCAGAGGAAAAAATGTCACTTACCATAGTGTGGCTCTGCAACACTGACCTGATTGATGTAACTTTCCTCAGTAATCTTTCTAGGACTCATTTCTTGCTTTGCATAAAAATTAAGCTTCTCAGTTCTTAAGTGTTTAATCACGCTGCACTGTGGAGAGGCAAAGGCCAAGATGGGAGCCCAGAGAAGCTGAGTGAGCAGCATCCGAGATTCACTTTGGACTAATTTGGTTGATCTGGCTTTTGAAGTCAATTCCCAATAACTACCTCTTAAAACCTCTCTGCAACTCTCTGCCTTGCGTCTTGCCTGGTGCTGCTGCCATTAGATTTTCTGGCAGACAACTCGATACTGCTATGCTCGGTGAGTAACTCCTTCCCCTGGCCATTCCCACCGCTGCTCAGATTCAGGAATCCCTGCTGACAAACGAATAATAAAGGGTGGGAGGAATCGTGCAGTTCCTCTCTCCTTGCCTCCATGACTCCAATGTGCCCAGTGGATCGACTAGGGAGAGTTGAAAAGCTTTGTTGCTACTAAGAAAAAAAGAGAGAAGATACTTCTTGTGTGTGGAGCCCTAGAAATGTTTGCAATCAGTGTGAAATCAATGTAGAATCAAGAGAGAATTTTATCAACTCAGGCCACGTTACCCACTACAAAAGGGTCTGAATAACTAAAAGTGTTGAATGTCAAACTAATGGGGGCTGGATTCATGTAGGAGTTTGAATAGTGAAAAAAGATTGTTTTCTTTAGGAACAGAGGTAAAACAGAGACTGGCAACTAGCTGACACACATTTAAACCTCAAAGTATCATAAGGCTCATTTTATTTGTTTTATTAGGAGAAAAAAATGACCTACAAAAGGGCATAGAAATCCAGTTATATAATACAGCAGTTAGTAATAGTAATATAGTAATTAGGAATATAGTATATTAGAGCAACAAGGAACAAAGTTGGGCTAAAAGAGATAAAAGAGCAGATAAAAAACGGATTTTTTTCAGAACCGGTGGCAAGATTTTTTAGCCAAATGTATGAAAGAGTACACCAAATGGAGTATAATGCAGAACACCAAAGAGAACTTTCCATGATTCATAGTGATGATAAGACTGAAACTTTCTACATCATCAGATGTATGTAATGCTGCAGTTCCTGTTGATCAATAACCACAATTCAAGTTTTAGATAGGAGCATAACTGCCTGTGTTTGGTGTAGGAGACGAGTAGTATTAGGCATGCTAGCATGCTAATTTGCAGTCTTCTAACCTGTTAGCAAGACCAAGACAAATTAAGCTGTGGAAGGGTTAAGCATACTCTTAGTTTATTTGAGTAGTGTAGCGTGCAGACACTGAAAAAACACCGAAAACGTTCTTCAGACTGAGACACTTTGATTCATTGCTGAATCAGGTACTACCTTATGGGTTACCTGTGTGAGAGAATTGCAGAAGGTGAGAGCTGTAATACTGGAGGTGGAAGAGGTTGAGTTTGAATACATCAGAAGCAGAGCTCCTTAACTCTTAGTCTTGTCACAATGTGCAAAAGTGTCCGAGAACTGCCTTTTTCCTCTGAAACGTGCACTAAGTAGTTGTGTCATTGGTACAGCTGCACGTGGTATCCTTTGACCTGTATTGTTGATTGGAACATTTGATTTAATGGTGTTTTGGGGATGCCCTTGTCTCTTCCTTAAAAATCGAAGCAGAGCAGTACACAGAGCAGTAAATATTGCTAGCAGAGACACTTGTCACTTTTCGTCTTGAAAGCCTTACGGAGGAGGTGTTGAACAAACATCCAGTCTAATAGGATGATGAGACCTTTGATATTCTTACTGTATATAATCTGTAGTTGATTTATATTGGTTTTGAATTGGCAATTGTTTTTGAAAATTTAAGCTTGGAGGTTGGGAGTTCTGGGACGATCATGATATGCCCAGTAATAATTTGATAATTTATAATAATTATGAATGTGCCTCTTTGATCCTATAATTGTTTCTTACAACTTCTATTCTTAAGGATGCAATTAGAAATATTCAAAATATTGAATAAAAAATGGAGGCTAGGTTAAATATCCATATGCCCTCAAAACAGTGCGGAAACTGGAAATCTGTTTTGTATACATTTCTTCTTAACAAACGAGTTTAAATTTTAAAATTTTCTGGATAAAACTTGGAAAGACAAAATAATTAGAATGGAACTATGCTGAAGAATAATTAAGAAGGCAAAAATTAACACAGATAATAACCACACACAAATATTCCATGCAATTAATTTCTATAAAATACCAGTAAACCTAAAGGCCTAACCAGTAGAATTTGATAGTCTTATAAATGGGAATAGCTGTGCGTAGTTTTGTGGGGTCCCTTTGTGTTCCCCTTCCCCACCTCTACACCAATAAACTCTTTGCTTCAGGAAATAAACCAACACCAATTGGGCTAAGAAAGAATTTTCCGTATGAGGAAACTATTCAGTTATTGCCTGTTCCATGGCTTTTGTTCTTTCCTATGGGCTAGTCAGTAATTGTGTTTTTGGACAAGAAACCTGATAGCTAAACCAGCTGTCTGGTCTGGAAGGAGAGTTCCTGTCACTCTCAACAGCCTATGAGCACTCTGGTTACCTTATCAATCACACTCATTTGTGATATGTAAGTAATTTTACTACTCAATGGCAGAGAGAATCTCTCTGGCCCGGAGTGCTGATAGCATTTAAATGTTCAATCAAGTGTTTTATTGTGTTTTTAATAGAAAAAGTTTGTGGAATAAATTGCTGATGTTGCAGTTCTGGTTCCTATAAATGCAGGGTTCGAAGTGCAATTGTAAGACTCAAAAATGTGGCAAGATGAAATAAATTCAGAAATCTAGGTTTGAGCTCTATACACATGGTAATACAGAAAACAACTCTTCTTTCAGTTCTTCTTTTCAGTTCTGTTTTTATCAAACTGTATTTTGCTGATGGGTTAAAAGTAATTCAGTGACTTTGAATACAGATGTGGACTGCTGTGATTTCTAGTATTTTCTTCTTTAGTCAATGATATGCAAACTCTCAGAAGAGATTTCACTTGCTGTCGTTTGTTTTTGTTTTTCATTTAATTCAAGCTCTCTTTTAATTTATTTTGGTTTTGATACTTTTATAATTTATTTTTTAATCTTGAGTGTCCATGTCTCTTTAGGGATTTAGGGTGTTCTTAAATGTAATGCTATGGTTAACACAAATGCTGCATTGACATATTATGATTATGGCTGAAATGTAAGTATCTGAAAGTAGACTGATACTGGCTGTCTTTATTTGTCACCAGGTACTTTCTGTTGTCAGCCATTTCCTTAGTTTTTGTGTAAGCTTCTATTGAATTTTCTTTTGCAAAAAGAAAATATTTTCCAGAAAAAAATATTTTATTAAACACTTATCTATCAAAAATACATCAAAATAAATATATAAAGATTTCTATCAAGTGGAATTTCTATCATTCCATTAATATTCCCATTTTAAAATCACCTGAGTGCTGTTTTGACCAACTGCCAGCCAGAGTAATCACTGCAATTTATCTTAAATCTGTTTATCCTTTTGGTAATAGAAGATCTTTTCCTTTCAGAACTGCTTTGTACAGGCACGTGAATTGCTAAACTGTTAGTCTGTTTTGGTTCAGAGTGGCTATCTTCTCATAGTAAACTCAATCATTTCTGTTTACAGTTCTCATCTGAAGCTGTAAAGTTCCAAGATGGTATTGAACTGAGTAACAATTAATGTATAAAATAGTGTGACTGTGCTTGAATTAATTGTCTAAGATGTACTGAAACTGATGTTATGCTGATAATAAATGAGAAAATCTACGGAAAACAAGAAAGAAAATTAACTGGAAAATACGTACTAAATATCTGGGTGCCAAAGTGTGGCACTCAAAAACAGAGAATATAGGAAGTTAATTGAATTGCTGCAACAGTCAGGGAGCTCCAAGAAATGAGAATAATGATCTATGGTAATATGTATCGCACCAGACTGCAGTTTCTGCTACTTAATTCTGTGGCAGGCAGAATAGGCGCAAAAAGGACATTATTCACATTCGAAAGATAACAAGGGCATAGCAGTGGTTCCAGCTAGATGGAAACATGTTTGCTAGATCAATTTGCTTGGCTATTGACCTTGAAAAATCAAGTAAAGCGTGGCACGCAAGTAGGAAGGATAGACCTGAAGTCCCAGAGCAGTGCTCGCATGGAGCCTGCTTAATCCTGGAGGATTCAAAACGAAGAAGCCGGACCTTTGTCTGCTGCTTCACAGGGGGTGGTTCAGAGGCCACCGAGGGCTGTCAGACTCGGGGGCAGGAGAGCTGGCCGGCCCCTCGCCTCGCGCCCCCCCTGCCCTGCCTGGCCCCCCGCTACTGCAGCAGCTTGAGAAGAGGCTCCTGGCACGGCCACCGAGAGCCGCTCCCCGTGGTTCAGCTGGGCCTACCTTAGATGGAGGTGTTGCTCAGAGTTTTACTGTTCTCATTTGTAATTCTGGCTATAACGATGAGGCCTATGAAACAGTTTTAGCGGTGTGGAGGTTTTCTTCGGTCCAGCCTCTGGGACTGCTTCTCTTTATTAAACGGGTTGATTTTCTTTAATAGCAGCCCCAAAGTTATCAGTGGAAATTTTTCCAGTTTATCAACCTTTTTCCAAACAACAGATTTGTGGTTCTGAGGAATTTTTGCCATCTGTCACACAAGAAAAAAAGCTATGTATCTCTATCAGATTTCCCCAAGGCATTGCATTTTTTTCGATTCTTTTTTTTTTTTTTTTTTGTAGTATTTTAACTACATAATCTCTTGCAATTTATTTTAGCGAATATAACTGTGACTTCAAGCATCCATATTGCAAATAGTATATATGAAGGACTTGGATGGATATGTAACATACCACCATTATTCTGTAAAAGCCGATTCTGCGCAATGGAGCTAATCAAAAGTAGGGTCGGGACCTTGGAGTCCCAGCATAGGCAGGTCTTTCCTTTGTAAAGCCCCAATGCCTTCAGCAACACTTCTAGTGAGAATGTTACTAAAACAGGAAATTATCTCTGTGACCCTTCTAACCTGTGGTATTTATGACTGTTATCCATTGGAAGTAAAGTCTTTGCTTACAAGAATTAATATTGATTTAGTGTTAAGCGATAGAATATTTTCTTTAGTAATACATCAGAAGGAATATTATCCTCCTCCTGCAGATGGAAATCATTGTTTTACCAGAGATGTCACTGACAGTTTGGAATCAGCAAATAATAACAGGAAAAAAGAAGAAAAAAACCCAAAACAGTTCTGAAAATTTAATCCTTGCTTCTGAACAGAGTAATGATGTACCCCAAAAGTGTTCATTTTTGTCATAAAAAAAGTAGAATAGTTAAATTATTGCAGCAAACTTATTCTACTAATAATATTCCAAGATAGTAGAAAATTAAATTTTAGACCAAATTATCAAATAAAGTCTGCATAAACAAAACCTCTTTTTTTTTTTTTCTCTAGAAGAACATCTTGTCCTGAATCCTTGCCTTGAATATATATAGATTTTTCACCTAATAACCTTAAGTCCCATGCTGAAAAGAAGTTTGGAAATTGTATTTCTTCCAGAGTCGGTTTATGTTGAGGGAAAAACCTTCATCTGTCATACAGCCAAACATACAGAATTTTGTTGTGAAGTTCAACTTGTGTTATTACAGTAAAATTTATCTGATATCTCTTTTTTCTTCAAACGATATAAAATCTTTAAAATATGTTATATTCATTTCCTCATCTAGAGTATCTTAGATCCATCAAATTTTAGAGAACCGGGATGCATCATCCTGTTTCTGTTCTCTCTCAAGTGACACGTGCCATCAGGTAAAAAACAATTCTAGTGATTTGCATACTTCTGCAGTTTAATCTGAAGCAACTAGCTAATTAATAATATCTGCACATTACTTAGTTTGAGTATCATTTTCTAGAAACAAAATTCAAAACACTGTGACAGTTTTCTGTATCTTAGAGACGATAATGTAAATTCACTTCTGGTAAACAGGTTGACTTTCAAGAACTTTAAAAAAGTAACTTGGGTGTTTTTTAGGAAACATTTACAAATGTTTCCTTTCCTACTTCCACACTTGTTTCTAGTCACATAAGTTTAGGAAATGCTATGCTACTGCTATGCTAAGGAAACATCTGTAAAATGAAAATAACTTCAAAGGTTCTAATAATTCATGGACATTAAAGATCTTAAAAAATGTTCACAGAAGTTTTTGACCCCAGATTAGTCTCAATATAGATAACTGTCTTGTGAAATGATCTAAACACAGTATCAGTTGAATTTTTTGTTTCTTTTCCAGAAATGTTATGTATTATTATCCTACTGTTAAGTGTTTTATGTGGTGAAGTTGTAAGGTTAATAGGTGCTAATGTAAAAGTGAGTTGAAATTAACCTTACAAGCAAGCAAAGAGGTAAATTATTACAGTATTTACAGTGCGATATGACAGACATAAGTAATACATGTTTTCTAATTACTCTGTCCTTGAGAACTGAAGCACAATGACTAGAGAGAAAAAGAGAGACTTCAGTTTTTCAATTCCCCAGGAGCGGTTTGAACGCTCAGGATCTCCCTGCAGCCTTTTTTCCCCTAGTTGCAATATAACAAGGATAAAGCTGCTGAGGAAATACATTTTAGGGAAAAGTAATGTTTTCTAAGCAGTTTGACTTGTCTATGGAGGGATAAGGAGATGGTGGTATCTGCATCTTGCGGATTTGTTTCCCCTTTAGCTAGACATGAATCAGCAGAAAATTTGGAGACAAATTATCAGCTGAGCTCATATATTTCTTATTGTACAGGGATTTTCCAAGATGTATCCTAGTAAACAGAGAAATAAAAAAGATTAAGAAAAAAGATTATGGCACCTCCCCTCAAATCATGCTTGATTTTGGAGGCTACCCTCTGATATCTATGGATTTAAGGGCTTATAAAGTGGAATCCTACAAAGATATATTTGTATCCTGTTCTTGAGCAATTGTGTTACTCATGGTCCTTAGGCACTTCTGCTTACAGGAATAAGCACTCACCAGATGGCCCATGTGTCAATCCAGCTGTTCGCTTCAGCATGAATTCCTTTGAAGGTGCTGTGTCCCAGGACAAATTTGGTGAAAGTCATATTTAAATGTTACATAGAGAAAGAACGATTAAGGGGGAAGTTCATATCTCTGTTCTGAAACCATCAGGTATGCTGAAAAACTTACCAGGCTTCTGGGGTGAAATAAAGTGTAATGAAACAGAAATTCTGTGATAAGAAAAGATGGTTGCCTTTCCATCTTTTCCATTTATTTTTGTTTTTTATGGGAGACCCAAGGACTAAAAACAAATTATGGAAATGTAGTTTAAAATCCAGGTTAAATGTGAACTGTTTAAAACGCTTATTGTTTGGCTTCCTAGTTTGCATTTGCAACGTAACATCTCAAAGAAGCCCAAATTAAGTAGAACAGAGACAAAAGAGGATTTCTTAAAACAGAAATCGTTCCTTCCTACTCTTTAAAAAACAAGCTGTTGCCTGGTTGGCAGGACTGCATGAAGGGCAAGAGATTTTGAGTGACAGAAATGGCATGTGAACCACTTGAAGGACAGGGACAAATGCAGGAAGCACACTGTGATTCTGTTTATCCAATGTAAATAGGATTCACTAGAGTTAGAAAACCAAAAAAGAACAGAAACAGAATTAAGAGTTATCACTGAAACTGAACCCACTGAACAAGTGAGTTAACTGTAGGCAGGCTCGCCAGTTTGTCCTAACAGACATGCTGGAGTTCACCAGGAGATAAAGCACTGGAGATACCATAAAATGCAATTGCACAGTAGATTGTGAAGCCCTGGACACCTGCATTTTTGTAATCACCCTGACTTGAACAGCTCAGAATTTTACGGTGAACAGTGTCCATGACGATGCATCTTCAGGAGACTTGGCACAGTGTTCTGGAATGCAAAGGATTGCTGATCTCTGTTTTAAATAGATTTTCTTCCTTTAGTACAAGACAGTAAAAAAGTTAATGTGTGGCAGTTAAAAAGATGCTGGGAAGATTGAGAAGATCTACATCGAGACTTTATTACCCACCATCACAAAGCCAGACTGTTGACCTGTTTCTCTAAAGTGAAACTTGGTGACTGGCTCTTCTCCATTTTAAATAGCAGTTAGAAATCAGGAGGTCAGCAGTAGGAAAGGGAATTTGGATAATAAGTGTTTCAAATAAATCTTAGAAAGAGCTTTGTTTTATTTTCCATTTTGCCTGCTTTCCTGAATTACTTTCATGTCAGAAAAGCGAGACTGATTTTTGGACATCTTTCTACTCTTAATTCTCATTAAAGGGTTCTTATTTTGAAGCTCTTACTTATTTGCCTTCATATTATGCAGACTCCTATTTCTTCAAGACCTTTGCTTTTGTTCAAGAAATTGTTGGGAATGTTCTGGCTACATGAGAGCGTTCTATGGTTCAGCTCTAACTTGTTAAGGCATGCTGGAATCATCAGGTCTTGTAAAAAGGTGGAGTCCGTCCATAGGACACATGAGATTTTTCTGTTCATTGCAAGTCAATGACAGCTGTTTCACCCCAGCCTTACGCTATGCATGGATCTCTTTTCTACCTCGTTTAATCTATCAGAATCAACTAGAACCATGAAAAAGGTCGTCTCACTTTAATATTAAGACTATGAAAACTCTTCTTATAAATCTCAATTGCTTTGCTTGATAGATAATAGAAATTAGCTATCTTCATTTTCAAAGGAGATGTCTAGTTATATAGAACAGGAGGCATACTACCAAAGGACGCAGGCCAGTGGTGGTAGCCTCTGGTTATTACGAAATGTCATGTCCCAGAGTGCTGTTCCAATGATGATTTGGACTAGAAGCTGTCTCTGAGAGTAGCTTTTGATGAGGTATTATGGGATACCTGCTTGGCCATTATAAACCTTATATTTTCACTCCAGTGTGTAACACATCTTGGATTGCCGTTTAAGAATTTTTTTGAGGTGATGCTTAGAATTGTTCCTGTATTGTTTTACTTTTACTTTACTTTAAACAACATTTTTTTACCCACTGTTTTTTTCATAGGAGAGATGGGATTTCAAACTGTCTTTGTGATTTTGAACAGTCTTTAGAATAATGTGTTAACTTTATATACCCCAGCAGAAACTCTGGAGTGCTCTCTCCTTTCATAATTTGTAAAATTTGATTCTGAGTTAATGTAAGATTAAATGAGAACACCTAGTTCCCTAGACTGGATGAAGTTATCTTTGTGAATTAATTCTGCATCAATAACAGCTTGATTTCAGAACAGATATCAGTGTAGCTTAAATTAGAGGTTGTCTTGATCTTCCAAAAGTCATATTGTATGAAAAAGAACATCAGAACAAGAGACTACTTGGTGTTTTGATACTGACTGCAGGAGCAGGTTTTTTTCTGGAGAAAGACAAACTTGTTTACAAGCTAATTCTCAAGCTCGCTAAAAGACCCAAATACTTCTTAAGAGCTGCCTTACTGTTTTCTACCTTACTAAATACTTGCAGGTCCTATAAGTTCTCCTTTATGTAATCCCAGAATATTTTCTAGCGCTCTCCTATATTTATTTTATATTGTGTACTTAGAGAGTTCTTAAAAAAAATTGCACCATATACCAGCATATGCGAAGCAGATGATTTTTTGTCTTTTGATTTGGCTTACCTCTGGACTACTTCCCTCTAGATTTCCAGTTGTCCTTAGACAGTGATCCATTGGTGGCTTCTGCATTACTGCTGCCCTTGCAGTTTGTTCTTCAGCTCCTGGATCACCTTGACCCGTGGGATGGCAGAGGAATTTGGGGGGGCCTCAGGAGCTGCCGAGTCCAACCCCTAGCTTAAAGCAGGGTCAGCTGCGAGATCAGTACAGGCTGCTCAGAGCTTTATCCTCTCAGGTCTTGAAAACATTCAGGGTTGAAAACCGCACAACTTATCTGGGCAACCTGATCCACTGCTTCACTGCACCTATGCTAAAAATGTGCCTTCTGTGAATTGCTTGGCTCTGTCTTTTGGACATGTGTCTGACCTGGCAGGCTGCTGTTCAGTGCTTCCAAAGCCATCACTTCTCCAGGCCGAACAAGCCCAGCTCCCCCAGCCTCTCCTCACAGGGCAAATGCTCCAGGCCCAGTCATGTCGGTGCCCCTCCAATAAACTCATTCTAGTTTATCAATGTCATTGTTGCACTTTGGGTCTCAAAACTGCATACAGTATTCTACATGTGGTCTAATGAGTGCTGAGCAAAGGAGAATAACCAGTCCCTTTGATCTGCTGGGTATGTTCCGGTCAGTACAACCAAGGCTGCCTTTCTTTGCTTCCAAGGCCCACTGCTGACTTGCTTGCTTTTTCTAGTTGTTCAGTTTTAATTTACAAATTTAGAAGTAGGATGCTGCAACATGGCTTAGCCCCATAGTGAAATCAAATTTTAGGATTTGTAAGACTGTATGTGTGAGCACTGGTTACTAAAATCGATAAATTGATGACACTGAACCACTAAGAGAAAGATGTGAGAACTTTTAAAGTAGGGTTTTTTCACATGTTCAATAGAAATATGGATGTTCCTTTTTACCAACATGTTTCAATCGGTGACCTAACTTTATTGGAAATTAGGATGGTTTAGAAGGTGGCTTTTGCAAATCAGGTTACAGTCAGTTCTTTTTATTCGAGGTAGAGTTAGATTGGGATAATGGGAAAAAAAAATGATGTTGGATAAGGAATAGGAGTAAGGAATGGACGTACAGGGAAGTACTGTACATCCAGCCAGATTTACTGGTTCAGGCACTGTCCTGCTCAGAAGAAGCAACACCCTGTGTGGCTCTCTCTTTTATGCTACTGCAAGACAAGAATGCCAAGAGAGGCACAGTAGGGCCAGGGTCAGGAGATCAAGGGGTGCCCGATGCAAAGCAAGAACTGGCTGAAGGGATAACAGTGTTGGAACAGTGCCAATGGGACTCATCAGAAGCAAAAGATAGGACTGAGAAAGCAGGATCCAAGGATTAAGAATAAAAAGAAGGAATATAGGATAGGGTCCAGGACTACAAAGCAGAAGTCAGGTTCAGCAGCCAAGAATGCGTCTGAGCTAGAAGTGGTTGCAGCTCCATATTGGGAAGCCCAAGGCAGCTGTGGAGCTTATTATATACCTAATAGCAGAGCAGTGCAAGACTTAATCTCCCTGGTCAGTCCTTAAATCTCGCAAGGGGCTGATGGATGCCATGCGTAGCTGATCGCTAAAGCAGGGCTGGCAGAGGCTGGTCTGGCTAGCTGTACCTCACTTGCCTTGATGGAGCCTGACAGGAGTGATAAATGTAAGCATAGAATATTGAGTTGGCTGAGTATGAATTACACGCAAGGGCAGCCTCATCATAGCCTTCATCTTGGGTTTGTCTGTAGATAAACATATATTCTCTCTACATATTCATGTCTATATGGTATTTTCTAAAAATAACTTAGAACATTTTGCTTTATATAAATTTAATGCTATTATTGTAAATATTAGTAAGTATTCGGTTTGGCAGACGTCATTAGGCAGCCATTAACAAAGGTCTTGGAAAGAATCAAACAATCCACCAACATTAATTCAAATGATCTGTGGTAACTAAAATTTGCAATGCCTTTAGAGGTTGTGAATTTACACTGAAAGCTGCAGTTGAAATTACAGAACATTTCATACAATTGCTTTTGTCAGTGAGGCAAAGAACTATTGAAACAGTCCAGAATGGTTCTTTAATCTTCTTGTAGTAGCACAATGGACAATTGTCTGAAACATCTTCCCAACATTTTGATCAATAAAAACGTTGACCAGATTTTCATGTTCCTATGTAAATGCTAGCAAATAAAAATGGATGAGTAGACTATAAAAAAGAAGAAAAAATATAATAAAATAGAAGGATGGTTGGAAATCACTGACAATTTCAATTGCCTGGACAACTGCATGATTGTATAGTCCAAGATGGAAGACTGGTAACAATAGATTAAAGCAATATGAAACACTTTAAAACTCCCTTTGAATTAAAAGTTCCAAACCAGTTTCTTTCAAGAAAGAAGTATCAGAGCAGCTGTAGCTCTATGTGACCTGTCAGTTATATAGTGGTAGTTCACAAAGAGGTCAAAACATTTGCAGAGGTCGTTGTATTAGGAAGCAGAGCAGGTATTTGTTTTTCAGCTTTAATAATCTTGAATTTGTCACAACAGGAAAGTAATCTATTGCAGTTACAAGGTATCGGGACAAACACCTGTCACTTTGGTAGGATCTCCAGCTAATTTTACTAATGCAGAGGAAAGGGCTTCCAGAAACTTTAAAACTTGTTTGATAGAATCTGTAATAATGAAATTTATTCCGTTCTTCAAGACAGCAAAATAGGACAAAATCATCTTACTATTAAAAATACAAGAGAGACTTTTAATCAATCCCTCTGCTTGCGACAGACTTCCTACTATTGAAACAGCTTGAAGAGGCTGTGTACTTTTACTGCTTTATGGGTCATAAAGTCGAGAATGCTGCCTATATTGTGTGACTGTTGATTCAGCTGGAAATGAAAATTTAACCTTATTCCATTAAAGGAGACATGTATTTCCAGTACGGGGAAAGGCAGGAGATAATTTTCTTCCCACTATGGCTGTTATTTAAAAAAGGAAAAAAAGAAAAAAAAAATAAATAGTATTTAATTAACCTGTGTAATAGGCAGGTACTCTTGGTCACAGCATGGACCTCCTGATTGTCCAAACCAGGGGAGCTATCAGTGCACGCGAGCCTCCCTTACTGTCCTCATGCCCATGTTTTCTTCTGAGGGAAGCTGGAGCGTACAGGGCAGTTGCTGGATCTGATGATCCAAACCCGTGGCCAGGCTGCAGCCGGGAGCCAGCCCCGGGGGCTGCAGTTACCCGGCGCGGTGTGTTCAGACGGCGCGATGCCCTGCAGCACGGTACACGGGGACGGCAGTGGAGAGGGACGGGGAACGGGAGCAGGGTCTCAGATATAATGGGTGGATGGCACTTGGTTAATAATGACCTTTTCGGTCTAATAGTTGATCTGATCGTACGGTTGGTGACATTTAGAAGAAAAGAAAGTGAAATGTGGAGGAAGAAAACAAGGAAGTATATGAAACGTATGAAGATGAAATGCCTTGGGGCAACTTTAGCCACACAAAAACTGAAGAAGGAATAGTGTAAAATTGTGCAAAAATGGTTGCTTTTTGCAGTCAGAGTATATGAGATGAAAGAACTGAATGCTTTTTAAAAATCAATATTCTCACAATGGAAGTGCTGGTTTACTTTTGAGGCAGAGAGCAAAAGAGCACTTCTGAAACTGCCTTATATAGAATTTCAATTTAAGAAACAAATGTAAAACTGAAATGCCAGCGTGGCTTCTGTCAGACAAGCAGTATGTTTCCTTTTGTCTTCTGTGCTGCAGTTACTGAAACACTAACATGCGATATACTTACTATTATAATCCATTTCCTAAACAAAATTAAGTCAGATATAAGGTCAAAAGTAGGCCTTAGAAGCAGAATAAAGAGTGATTTGGAGCAGAATTAATGGATGAATATGAGGTATCTGAGCTTTGTCCAGCAAGGAAGAAAATTTTGTTTCAGTTTCTAGATGTTACTGTGGTAGGCAGCTAGCAGATGCTGAGACTGTAACTCAGATAATGTGTAAATAAAACTTTAAAAAAACAAATATTGTATATTAAGAAGTTCAGATTTAATGAAAGGAACAATTAACTTTCCCAATTTCAAATCTAAGACATCCTGAAATAGTAAGGGTCAAATAATATTTCTGTGCCATCTGACCCAATTGAAAATGTTTGATGGGAAGTACCTTTACATACAGCTGAGAAAAAAGATGCGAGGTAATGATCTGATGATCTTTTTTCACATTATATTTCCAAAATGATTTGCCTTTAAGTTGCTTTTCTTGCCAAAGCAATTCTCAATGTTCATCATTTAGCTCTAGATTATTACTATTGCATTAGCTTTAAAAAAAGCATACAGTAAGGTTGTTTTAGTTGTGAAAATGTCTGATTTGTTATATACATCACATTGCTATGAAAAACGTATTTGAAGAACTGACATTCTCTGGGTGTGGAAATGAAACAGACAAAATCAAAACCATAGGTTTTTAAAACTGCAGAATGACTCTTTAGAATAGTTTTGTGCAATGCTGATGCCGTTTGCCGCTTCATATCCCGTGTGTGTATTCAATTTAGAAGGGCTCATTTCCATGGGCTGCTTGGCAAGCTCAGTGTGGGATCTGCAGGTTGAGGTCTGTTATCACCACAAGTAATTACCTATCCCTTAACTGCAGTGTAATTAACAATTCCATCAATGATTTACATCTGACACTGTGGTCTATCTAATTTCCCGGGAGGATAGCCACATTAGGTCCATAATGGTAGCTGTGTGCCTACCCTGAGGTCAGTAGCCGCTCTCGATGCGACAGCTGTTCACACAGGCTGTACGTGAGCTCTGTTGGGAGCCGGCAGCAGCGTAGCCTGGGCAGCACAGGGTTCGGCACGGCAGGTCCATCTGCTTGGGAGCCCCGGCAAATCCGGCGGGCCTGAGGGCAGCTCTGCGTTGCCCTTTCTGTGGTACGTGGTGGTAGCCCAGTACACCAGGCTGTACTTCCCAGTCTTGGTTGTTTTAGGCTAAATCAACACCAACTACGCTCATACCTTTGACTTCAATGCAGAATTATTCTAGGGAGGGTTAGGAGGGAGCTAGGACTCAATATATACACATTTCACTAGGCATAGTTACTTTTTTTCCTTCGCCAAAGGGCTGAGTAGTTGCACTTTTAAAAGGAGTTGCTACAAAAGAGCAATTCTTTTATTCCAGTATAATTTTCCATCATCTCTGGTGATCAGGACAGCTGTTTAATTATTGTTTATTATGTTCCCAAATGAATATATCGATGATAACGCGTACTGTCTTCTTTATCAACCAAAATATTAAAGGCATACATAAAACCAGTAAAGATTACAACATTTAAACATTGTCATCACAGAGGTACTCTGTGAGGTTACGGCTGGCTAAGTGCACTCTCACACCTAAAGGCTGGGGAGGGCTTGAGCGGTTTGTCAGTGAACACAGGTACTGTAAATTGGTGCCAGCTCAGGAATCCAGCTGCACGTGTGCAACCAGTGTAGGTAAGCGTGCAGTTCAGGCTGTGCTTGGCCACGCTCTGCAACAGGCGTACGCTGTAACCCGCACGAGCATTTCTTCTTGTCTTTATTTCATCTCCCTCTCTGAAAACAGGCAAACCAAGTTATTATTTGTAAATGCAAAATTCATTTATGGTAAATCGGCATCCAAATGCCATTCTGAAATGCTATTTAGGTACTGCACGGTCTCTCAAAATATTTCCCAGCGTTAACTTATCCCTTGCAAGAGAACAGAAGCAAATGGTCTGTGTACGTCATGAAAGGTAGTTATTCTAAAACTATAAAAAAGGGGCAAATTTGGTAGCCAAACCTGAACACGCTTCTTTTCTGCAGGACTACACGTGTCTGCATTATGAATTGTTGTCTTCAGGTGGCTGAGTCCAATGTTGCTACCCCCAAGAGTTCAACAAGGCACTGATGTATTATGCAGATTATTTTCTCCCTTTGTTTTCTTTCAGTCCTTCCTGTGCTGCTCTTCACATCTTTCCATACTGTCTTCTTTCCATGTCAGCCAAACAATTACCTGGCGATCATTGACAAGTCACCTTGCAATACTGTTTTTCCGAAAAGATTATCAATAGTAACCCTTCGGATTTCTGTATACACAGAAATGTCCATGTAAGAAGAGGAGAGGGGAAAATATCTCTTATCTATTTATTATATCTGCGCATAGGGCAATGGACTTAGCATTAATGTAAAGCTAACTTGTGTACCAAGAACAAATAGCCGTAATGTTTTGTTCAGATCCAATCTGAATAACTCTGCACAATGCTGCTGTGTGTTGTATAGGCTTACTGCCGATCACCAGTCACCTGCCAGTTCCATGTTTGGAGTATACTGTTAACAAGCTCGAATACTATTGTAATTTTTTAGTTTCTGAGGCGTTCGTACATTGCCAGTACAAATTATCTCTAGTCCTGTCCCATCCTTTCAGACTTCACAGCCCAGCAAGAAGTTGGGGTTTTTTGCACAGCTACAATATCGCTTTGTCTTTTGGTTTGATGATTTCATCTACCTATTTACTTAAAAAAAAAAAAAAAAAAAAAAGAAAAAAAGTTAACATTTGTCAAACAGAAGTTTTTGTAAATAGGCTAGGGCCCAAAAGAGAGATATTTTTTATAGATAGCCTGCAGCACATTCTGTCTCCTGTTCAATCTTTCATGAGCTCAGTAATCATGGGCAAGTCACCGAGTGTCTCTGCTTTGCTTTCATGCACTGGTGAAACAGTTGTGGTAAGAATAATCTGTGGTGGTTTAGATGTCTTTGCTAAGGTTTGTGAAAGCTTTGGAAGAGCTGGAAGTTTTGTACAAGTCACTCTATGGATGAAGCTGAGGAGCTAATAACTTGAATCAGACAGCAAAACAGAGTAAAATTAATATGAACCAAGACATAACTTGTATTCGGTATCATTTAAAAAAAACTTTGTTATAAAAATTCAGGCAGTCTGGTGACAAAGGCAGTTTAGATAGCATCAGGGACCAGCTCCATAGCTGAATTGTAGTAATGTCACTGACAACATCTGTGTCTTCGTCCCTCTCACAGTATCGGTCAGGACGGGATCCTCAGCGAGGCTCAGACAATGTTTCCAATAAGTCTTCGGACAGTGACGTCAGTGATGTCTCCGCTGTGTCACGGACAAGCAGCGCTTCGCGTTTCAGCAGCACAAGCTACATGTCCGTCCAGTCGGAGCGGCCAAGAGGAAACAAGAAAATAAGGTGAGCACGAGGAGCTGTACTGCCAACCTTAGCACTATAATTTACGTAGCTGAACATTTGTCAATAATTATATTTCAAATTAATACTTTGCCTAGGTTGAAATTCACAGGGAATTTGCAAAATACTGGTATAAATGTCTTCTTAACCTAGTGCTTTTCGAAGTCTCCATTGTATTTTTTTTGTCATCTTCGGTTATACCAACATATACTAAAATAACAAACATATGCTGTCATCAAGCATTAGGCACACTTAGATTTGCACTTTATGAAAACCATTTTGCAAAATACTTAATATGGCTGAAAAGACAGTTTAACTTGAAAATTTGTGCCGGCAATGTCAGAGGTATTTTAATTTCCTTTTAAACTAGAGCTGCTGAACTTTTATAGAAGTCTTATTTAGTACCTACACAGACCAATTCAATTTAATACTTACACTAGTCCAATTTAACTGTAGGCGTACAACCTACAATACATGAATTACTCTTCAACAAGATGTAGATAGTGTATCTGTGAGCAAAACACAGCACCTCCTCTGCCAGTGTCCTGTGCACACTCAGAGGAGCTTTGGCTGCAGAAGGAATGAAAGATCTTTTTTCGGAAAGGGTAATCCACCTGCGTGTCTCAGCAAAATTTAATGTCAGACTATATTAATTCTCAGAAAATTGTCCTCTCGCGAGAAATGGTGTGTTTGAAAAAGTTGTTTAAACATCTGTTTATCTGAGCATTGTTAGGAGCGCATTGTTTCTGCCATGCAGTTATGTATACATTTCTAGATATGATGTATTGCCGTGCAACTTTTATTCAAAGAGGGACTTAGATCTAAGAGAATGCCCCAGGGTTCTCTGGTGTAGGCCGGAGTCTTAGCCAGCATGGTTTAACTTATGACTGCTTCCATCTTTTAGTTTTTATTTCATTTCTTTTGCATTTCCTTTCTTGTGAGTTCATGCATGCTCTTCTCCATAACCTTAACTTTAATTTATTCTTTTCTTTTTTTTCTTTTTGCATGCCTTTTTCAATTTTTGTTGACTTCAGAAGGACAAGGGATATAGAGGGAAAAAAAGAGGGAGGGCTGGAAGGGGATGAACAAGATGGAGTATTTCCTGAGGAGGAAGAAAAAGAGGAGGAGGAGGAAAAAGCAAAGGAGCAAGAAAGTAATGAAAAAGGGGAAGGGCAAGAGGTGACAGAGAACTGTGATAAGGAGGAAATCAAAGGATCAGGGCATGATGAAAAAGCTCAAGAAGACCAAGCTGAGGAAGGGAAAGAGGATGACAGGTAACATGTATTTCTGTTTCTATAGACCTGTTCTTCTTCCTGTACCGAGACCCTCCTTGTCTTCCCTTTTTTCCCCCCTTTGCTTAGCTTATTGTCTGTGTTCTCTGCAGCTTTTGTTTGCTTTCAATCATGATGCTTTCATTTTTAAGCAAGTTTCACTCTCAGCTTCAATGAACTTGTTCTGCATACCAAATGAAGCAGCACACTAACTTCTAACTTGACTCGTTATTATGCATCCAACTACAGCGTATTGTTCTTTAAATTGGTTTAGACTAGAGTTTGGATTTGACTATAATAAACAATAGAAATTGTACGATTCTTTGTGATATTCCCTGCTGGAATTATTATTTCAGGGAAAAATCTTTTGTTGGGTGAAATCTCATCAATATCAAAACCGTCTTTACTTTCATTTGTGGCAGTACTAAAGAAGAGAATTTGGATAATTTTTTTTAAATCCTTGTTGTGTAGGCTGATAAATATGCCTATTGATCGACAATTGACGTGGATGAGCAGAGTCTTCCCTTTTTCTTTGTTCCATACAAATAACTGTCGTGGGTTGCTGTATTGTGGAGGGGTCATGTACCTCTGCTGCTGTATTGTGTCCAGAAACATTTCAGCACAATTGGCTCCAGTTTTATCAGATAATATTCTAGGTTTATACATTTTACCACAATTCACTTGAACCATGACTTTTAATGTAAATGAGTGACATTTTGTATTCCAAAATCCATGTAATTTGCATTATGAGAAATACAATATACCTTCTTTCTTCATTGGCAAAAAATGAGTTTGAGATTTGCTGAATATTCTTGAACCCCTTCTCACCTACCCAAGCAAGTCTCAGAAAAAAATACTTTTTTTTTAGCCTGCTAATTCTGCACTGCCCATAGATAACTTCTGCCTGTAAAACTGTGCTCACATATCTTAGGGTAAGCACAGAGCGCTCTCTGGCAATCCACTTTCTTCCTTTGCTACAAACGTACATGTGTACATGCCTGCACATACACACACATGGGAACATGCACAAGGCAAAGGTGATACAAAAAGAGAATCAAAATGCATAGTGTTCAGTCTGGGGTGGTATGGGCCAATATAGCCATACTACTGGTTTTATACATTAAGTGCCATCATTCCTTCACTCGTGTGAGTGCCTTTTAGATTTCAGCAAAAGCAGTTGTTTAGAAACAGCTGTCTTTAAGACTGCTTTGGCGTATGTGTTCCAGGGACTGCTAGATGGTAATGTGGGAAAGGATGTTTTAAAAACCTTTTTCTCTCATGGCTCCCACTAAGTTCCTGGTTTAATGAATCTGGAAGTCCTGCCTCTCAAAAAGCATGACCCTGTTCCTGGTTTCCAGCTTTCCCTCAGGTTAGTTTCCAGCCACAATGCTGTCCCTCACATAAAGTCTTCTTTGAGAAACAACTTCATGGTCCCCATGCCAGCTTGTTCCTCTGCTTGTGAGCTGCTCTCTGCCTTCAGAAAGAAGCAGCACAAGTCAGGGGTCCCTACCTGATGGAAAAACAAGATATTACTAAGCGACTGCTGTGCGGTCACTTTTGTTTGTGTTAGATTTTGGCTGCCGACATGGAAGTCAGCCTAGTATTATTTGCCCACTTTGCCCATTTTGACCACTTTTAGTATGTAAGTTGTGAATAAAAAGGGAAGTTTCTCTCTATATCCACCTTCTTTTCCCATAGTACAATAAGTGCTCATCTTTTTAGTATTGTCTAAATGTTCTTCTAGGGTAAGAAGCAAACTGAAAAGTACAGATTGATTCCTATATAAGTACAGGTATAGGCATATATATACACATTTGTATACACACATAGTTGCATATCATTAACATACTGAAATATCATGACTTGTGTGTTCAGTGGACAAACCTGAAGGCAGGATTGATCTTAAGCATTGCTGTAAATTCAGTGCCTTCTGCTTTCTTGTTTGGCAATTTATATGATACCTTATACCTGGCAATTTAGAAGATATTTATAAGAGAAGTTAACAACTTCAGCTTTCCAAAATGTTTTCAGACCCACCACCAATATTAAACAATCACCAAAGCATCACTTAATAATTAAACATATCAATAGGTATTTAAGAGACCCAACAGAACCAAAGCAGCCAGTTCATCCAGCACAGAATAGTAGTAAATTATCGTCTAGCTCTTGAGATCTTGGGCGTCAAGAAAAGCTATATTGCAGATGGGAATTTTCAACATATATTTTTACTTCAGAGGTCCATCTTTAGTTGAACAGCAGTCACCTTTCCTCTGGGCAATCTGGAATGTAGAGACTGCTCTCAATCACTCCACCATCAAAAATTAGCTCATTAAGGATACATCATACCTCTTGATGCCACTGTGCTAATACACTTTATGGAGTAACAGTAATAGTCACGCTAAGGGCTTCAATCTGCTGAGATCATAGGTGGGTTCAGTGCAATTTAAATGACCGTGAAGGCAGATACCCATCATGGATTTATCCCATGCCTATTTTAAAGAGTCCCACAGTGCAATAAAATGCATTAGCTTTTGGAGTGCCTGAGCAAAATAAATCAATACTTCTTTTTTGGCAGAAATAGCTGCAGCATCAGATTTTGCTTTCACTAAACCTTGTAAAACTAAACCTTGGCATATAGTTGACCTATAGGGAAAACGTAATTGCGTTCTTTCTTGACAATACGTGTTAGTAAACAGAAAGCATGGATCAAGCTTCCCTGTTGTCATTTTTAAGGATTCCTTATGTACAGTTCCCTGACATTATTTCTTATTCCAGCTCTCTGATGATATCAGGGACAAAAAAAACCCTCTTAGATCTAATGTGTGAGCATTCATAAATCTTATTGCAGGAAATCCGTTTAAGACTGCTCTAAATCTTAACCTTCTTTAAGATTTTTCTAAATATCCATCCTAAGCATTAATTCTGATAGTCACGATAGTCTTGTTTTGTCATATGAATAAACAGCAGTTGTAATCACCCAGCAGGATTTCACTGTGCTACACGCTGTTGAAATACAGAAGAAAAATACAACCTCTGTTCCAAGCACACAGAGTCTGAATAATGAGACAACATATGAGTCCAGAGAGGGAAACACAGGAGAATCAAGAAATGTTCTGCATGACAGGAGATAGTTACAATACTGGGTTGGGGACATCTTGACAACAGAGAGTACTAGGGGGAGATTTGAAGAAAGAAAATAAGATCACTTTGTGAATGTTTCTGGAGAGCTCTTTTCAAGCATTAGAGGCAATGAGAAAAAACCATGAGGTGCTTACCAAAAATATCTCAAGTGGATGCTGGGGCAGGTCTGATGAATAGCAGGAGCTGATCTTTCAGTCTTGAATATGAGAAGATAAATGTGATAAGGAACGACTGCTAAATTACTAGAAAATAAAGATGTGTTATGTTCAACTGGATAAAGTAGAGAATAGCTTTTTACTGATGTATGGAGAAAGATGACACAACCAAATCGAAAGGTTATGAAACTTGTCTTTCCTACAGTATCCTGGGAAAGGGTTAGGGTAGGTAAATGTCCAGGGCTAGAGAAAAGCACTGCAGCGGGTGGCATCTGAAATGGTGAGAGAGTGGACAAAACAATTAGCTGTGTGGGTGGACAGAGAGGGTAGATATGTGAAATAGAAAGCATGCTCAAATCACAAAAAAGTGGACCTAATATGAAGGCTGAATTAAAAGACCTGCGCAAATAGCAGGTCTGAATGACACACATGATCCACATGGATGGGAGAAGAAGCAGAAGAGAGGTCTTGGAGGGAAATAACTGAGTTTAACGATACTGAGTTGAGGTCAGCGATTGTAGTATGGACAGGAGGAGAGAGGGGAGACTAGAGGGGAGTTTTTATTGCAGAGAGGATAATGCTTTGATGTAGTGTTGATGAAGGGATGATGTTTGAAGGATAACAATAAAGAAGGCAGTGCTACAGCCCTGTGGGACCATCACAGTTAACTGGGTGGGCAGAAAATGGGAATCTACTAGAGCACATTTTGAATTAAATGTTAGAGAGAAAAAAATTGAGAGTGGATGAACTGTGGGAACTAAAGGAAGTAACGTTTTAGAGCATGGTTAATCGTAGCAAAGCAAAGCAGACTGTACTTTTGAAATCTTAAGAAATCATTAAAGACTTTGGCAGGAGTAGTTTCAACTGAATGCAAAAAGCGGAAGATAGCTGTTTGGAAAGTGTTTGAAATGTAATTGGAAAACAAGAACTCAAGAGATTTACTAAAAAAAATGAGTTCAATTAATACAGAGATGAAAAGGAGAAAGGAGACGTGGCTGTAGTTGCAGAACTGATGATCAGAGCAAGACTAGAGGTTCTGCGTTATTTTCTAAAGGAGTGTGCTAAAGCAAGTTTCTATGATTCAGGGAAAGAGCCAGTACTGACCGGGTGGCTAGAGGTAAGAATGAGGAAAGAGGCACGGGGGGAATGGAAATAAGAGAGAATGCAATCACTCAGGCGAACCAAGTAGTTGAGGAAGAGATCCAGTGAGAACTTTCTGCATCCATGACAGGGCCGAGGGGAGAGAAAGGTGTAAAGAGGAGAATGCAGAGACAGCACAGAAGAATGTCATGTCTTTTGCTATGTATCGGAACTAATCGATGTGAGTAGAAGAAATAGAGCTGATTAAGTAGGAAGATGACACAACCAAGGAAGGAGAATTTGTAGTAGAAGAAGTCAGCTGGGTTGCAATTTTGCAGAGACATTTGAAGACACAAGAAACAAAATGCAGGATGTAGTTTTAAGTAATGGATTTGGTTCAGATACAAACCTTTTTCTCTTCCTAATTGTTCTTCATGCTCTTTGTGCCCTTTCCCTTGTTGGGTATAAAGGTTTGTTTCAAATTCACTTTCTAGTTCTTTTTTTGTGTCAGTCAAAAAAAATCTTTAAAGAATTTAATTTGTAGTTTTTAAAACTGATTCCTGATGAGTATTTGTTCCTTAGTTTTTCATTATATTGTAATCTTGGTATTTCAGTTTTTATGAGCCTTCCACTGTGATTGCAGCTATTATCAGTTAAATGTAGTGTTTTGCAAAGCTGGATGAAAAAGCATGTCAATTCAGTCTGTGCAAGCTCCTTCACAGGGGTGGAAGCCTGTAACATTTTTTGAAAATCTATATTCTGAGAAAACATCAAAAACTGTGCAAAAGACAACAAGCATCAAGAATCTATTTTCAGTCTGCATGTGCTGTTGGCTTTCTTAAAGCTATTTCAGAATTATTATAAAGATTGCTCCAACTGCACCACTGGATGAAAGAAGTTAATTGTGTACTGGATGAAAGAAGTTAATTGTGCCTAACCTATCTAGCCAGACGGGCCATATGTTTGTAAGGGAAAGCTGTAGCCTGAGACTCTGCCCACTGCATGATCGATCCTTTAGCAAAATTGCAGTACAGGCAGTCTGTGCTCCAGAGAGACAGAGAGAGAGTAACTAGGAGAGAGAGCAGGTTCACCCAGCATAATTTCTGCCATGTAGGGAGAGAGAACTTGGGTACAGCTATGTCAACGTTCATGTAATTTTTCGGGGAAAACACGTCAGCATGCAGTTTCCTGCAGCTCTCAACCCAAGACGTTGGTGTAACCGTCTTTTTAACATCACAACGAAGTGACCTTGCCATTCCTGGGATGAGAACGGCAGGTTGCAATACGATGTTCACCAGCTCTTTTCAGCTGCAAAACGCTCCGGTATTCAGGCAGCTGGGGCAGGCATGACTGACTGGGTCCTTTTACAAACACCAGCAACTTAATTTTGTGTCCCCTTAACATAACTCTTCCGCATACTTCTGACTAGATAAGCAGAGAGATGCTTATGTGTTGCCAGTCTGCTGCCCTGAAGCCAAAGGACCTCAAATAAACTTTTTTATCAGTCAGATTTCATGAGCAATATGGGGCTGCGTAGATCTGTTTTAGCAGTTCACGGCAAATTCTCACCCCATTTCAAGCACGGATTCAAACTCACTACTTTTTCATGTAAGTTTTTTAACTTCAGCGTTCCACATTGAGGCAAATCTTCAAAAGCTGTAAATTCGTAGAGCAACTGGGTCTGTAGCAACACGCACAGTCAATAATTTGGCCGTTTGGTTTTTTATACTTTCACAGATGACAAACAAGAAAATTATCTGTGACTTCTGAAAAAAAATATTGTGGAAAGGGATATGAAATATCGATGGGTCAAAAGGAATTGTATGAATTCATATATTTGTTGTGAAATCTGTATTGAGAGTAGAATACGATTCATTTAAGAAATCTAGCAGAGTCACCTGTTTCTAAGTTATTCATCACCATCCATCAAACCCTCAGAGACTCATCTTTTTCCTGTTGCTTTGGAGTAAGTACAAAAGATGTATAAACTGCTTTATAGATAGTAAACTTATTTTGATCCACTGGGAAATAATAAAGTAATGAATTTGAAAGTACACATTATTAACAGGTGAACAGTGAAAATATCTCATTTGAAACAGTCTGCAGCTTTGAAATGCGGTGCCAAGCAGGGAACTGAGACATTTTTTTCTTTGACAGCAGCACAATATCACTGAGACTGCTTCCCTCCCCGTGAAATGCAGCCTGCGCTTCAGCCTCTGTTGAGTCAGCTCTGACCTGTGATCCAGAAAGCACTGATGTACTCCTGTTACTAAAGGTTCTTTAAAAACAGTGCATCAGTGGTTTAAAAAAAAAAAATAAAATAGAGGTGCAGATGGAAAGCCCTGGAGATATGCAGGGAAGTAGGGATGAGGAGACAAAGTGAGGATTTGAAACAAGTATAAATGTTGAAATTAGTTTTTGCACTTTTAAGTGTGTTAAAAAAGACTCGTTTTCTGAAGATATTTAAAACTAGGTTGAATCATAAGTTCTTCAATAGACGGACTTTTTTGTCTTTATTTGTACAGGATTGAGCGCAAGAGGTCTGTGGACAAGAATAGCAACAGCAACAACTAAGTGTGGGGTAGAAACTTATAAAAACAAGGAATTGAATGTTGAACCCCATAGGCTTTGCTTTCTTTGATATGATTCTGTGGTTCTGTATGTTTTCTGTATGTTAGTGCTGTATGTTTTCACTATTTTTGCCTCGGTACTACTTTAATAGAAAAATGAAGATATTCTGTAAAACTAATACAGTTCCTTTTCTGATTCCTCTAAATATACTTCGTTGCAAACAATAAATAAGCTTATCACTTAGCCTTCTAAGGAGCAAACATAAACTCCTTCCTGTTACTTCATAAAAGTATGTCTAAAACATAGTTACTGTTTTTGTGCCAGTGCTTTTGAAACGCACTGCCAGACCCATCTGGCAAGTATGATATTTTAACTAAGGGTCAGGGGCCCAGTGCTGGTCTTACTGTTGCTTACTTAATACCTGTAGTAAAATGATATGCCAGTGGTTTGACATCGCCCATCTATCTGATTTTAACGTTGTTTGACCAAGCACATGAACATTTTGGTCCAGTACCATCGCTCTGCCTGCATGGTGTTCATACGCGGTCTATAAAGTCCCCAAGGTGCTACCTTATGTGTCATCAGGTGGCCTCTATTAGGAAATAAGTCTATATATTTCCATACAAATACCACTGGGAGCCCGGCGCTTCCCTGACTGTAGCCATAACACAAGCACAGTTCTTATGGAGGCCCAAGGTAAAGGTGTGCGCATTGCCTCGGCAGGGAGTTCTGGCCATAGACCTGTCCTCCCCAGCTCAGAAAAACAAAGTTTGCAGACTTGTGTTCAGAAAGATGTAAGCCAAGTTTCCTCACAACGTTTTCTTTTTATGATGGTCTTAAGTTTCCTGTATGCTTTTCTAATTTCCCCCAGAGGCCCAAAGTGACTCAAAGTCGTTTTGTCAAAGTGACAGAAGTCAGACAGGCAAGATCATGATGTCCCAGATAATGTCTCTTTGGTTGAGGTAATTATGGCTTCAGATCTCTTGCTCGTGTCTGTTTAGCTCTCAGTCCCAGAAGATCAGTTCAGAGAGATGCTATGGTTTGTGAGATGTTAGCAGTGCCTATTCTGACCCTGATTTTTTGGAGTTCTCAAGGAACCTGAATTTACAAAGAATGAAGGAAACATCAGAGCTGCTTTATTCTTTAGATACCCACTGCCACGCACATTCACATAATCAGCACAAGGAGCATGAGCATATCCACATTGTACAGTGCTAATCAAAGCAGTCCATTCTTTCATGAGTGAAGTATAGATGCAGCTACAGTGAAATCCATATTGACTACAGCAATTTATTTAAATAATTCCCTTTCAGGACATCTGGCTCTTCCCTGTGCATTATGTGATTTTCCCCTTAATGTAATCTCACAGCACATCCTACCCAGTTGCTGCATGTCTATCTTTCCAAGTTTTCTAGCTGTCAATGCGTTTTCTAAATACAAAAATCTTCCTTATAGCTAATTTCACTTTAGCAAGTAAAGATGATAAGTCATGGCTCCTCTTACCCTGAAGCAATGCACAATGTCTCTTATCTCTGTATATTTTTGTGAATTTCTGCCTTCAAGTCTGAAATTTTTCTCACTTTCCAGACTTGATTTTATATTATTTCTCTGGTGGTTTTAGGTGTGGGACACGTAGTGGATTTAGAGTCTGGTTTATCAGTTCACTGCATGCTTTTCATTTCATAGAGCTCTTTTCAGCTCTTCGAGGAACGAATCTGGACCAGCTGGCAGTATAGCTTGTGACTTAGTCGGCAGTGTTAATATAGAAAACAGAACAACCCCTCTCTTCGGTCTCCGTTGGATGACTAATTCAACAGTATGTTTGAATAAGCGCATAACATTCAACTTGCAGATTAAGTCCATGCAAGGTGCATTTCTGTAAGAGACACCCTCGATTAAATCAGGTTGCCCACTGTCAGTTTTAATTCGGCAGGCTTGCTGTTAACCTGCTGTAACAAATGCAACTGCTTCTTTGCCAAACTGGGTTAAAGAAGTTACTTTCTAAACTCCAAGATTTTCAATGTTATTCAAAACTGAGTCTGTCTTTGTTTGGAACGTACTTACTTTATTGCCAAGCCTTCAGAGTTCCTATGGACTGCTTGTATTTACAAATGAATATCAAACTAATAGGACAGCTGACTAATGCAAGTCTTTCGGACCTCAGCTGGTTTGTTGGCTAGCCGCCTTCTCAATTCACTCATAGTAACTGGCTGGCTTAGTTCACTGTATCAAAGGAAGGGATTTCTGCAAAGATTTACTACTGTTAGCAGGGTAAGAAAGCTTTTCCAAAATTCGTAAAGGAAAGCTTGAAAGTTTGTCAACATTAGATGAAGATGAATATAATATTTTTTGTTATAATGTTAATTTAATTTAAATTTAAAAGTTGCTATAAATTTAAAAATGGCTATAAATTGTAATGTTATATAAAAAACAGCCAGTTATTCTCTCAGAGATGGTGAGGACTTTTATCAAAGATCTCAAGGTCTGTGAGAATTCAATTGCTAGTGTTTGGAAACAGTTCTCTGTTACGGTGTTTTTTTTGCATTGCTCGCTTGTTGTGGCAATGTTTGATAAGTAACCCAATGGCCTGACCCCAAATGATTTTTGAAATTTGTTCCTATTAAAAAAAAACCAAAACATGCTGAGCATGAATCCCACACTCTGAATGCAAAGGGGGAGGTCTGGAGAGTGGAAGATTTTCCCTCAGTTGAGGAGGACCGGGTCAGAGACCACTTGGCCAAGCTGGACATTCACAAGTCCATGGGCCCTGATGGCATGCATCCGCGAGTGCTGAGAGAGCTGGCGGATGTTATTGCTAGACCACTCTCCATCGTCTTTGAGCGGTCATGGAGAACAGGAGAGGTGCCTGAGGACTGGAGGAAGGCCGACATCACTCCAATCTTCAAAAAAGGCAAGAAGGAGGACCCAGGGAACTACAGACCGGTTAGTCTAACCTCTGTCCCTGGGAAGATATTGGAGCGACTCATTCTGGATGTCATCTCCAAACACGTTGAGGAACAGGAAGTTATTGGAAGTGGTCAACATGGATTTACCAAGGGTAAATCGTGCTTGACCAATCTGATAGCTTTCTATGATGTTATAACTGGTTGGCTGGATGAGGGGAGAGTCGTGGATGTCATCTACCTTGACTTTAGCAAGGCTTTTGACACTGTCTCCCATGACATCCTCATTAGGAAGCTGAGGAAGTATGGGCTAGATGAGGTGACAGTGAGGTGGATTGAGAGTTGGCTGCGGGACAGAACTCAGAGGGTTGTGATCAGCGGCACAGAGTCTAGTTGGAGGCCTGTAACCAGTGGTGTCCCCCAGGGGTCAATACTTGGTCCTATTTTGTTTAATATATTCATTAATGACCTGGATGAGGGGACAGAGTGTATCCTCAGCAAGTTTGCTGATGATACCAAACTGGGTGGGGTGGCTGACACCCCAGAGGGCCGTGCTGCCATCCAGCGTGACCTGGACAGGCTGGAGAGCTGGGCAGAGAAGAACCTAATGAGGTTCAACAAAACCAAGTGCAAGGTCCTGCACCTGGGGAGGAAGAATGCTAGGCACCAGTACAGGTTAGGGGCTGACCTGCTGGGAAGTAGCTTGGAGGAGAAGGATCTGGGGGTTGTGGTAGATAGTAAATTATCCATGGCCCTTGTCGCCAAAAAGGCCAATGGAATCCTGGGCTGCATAGGGAAGAGTGTGGCCAGTAGGTCGAGGGAGGTCATTCTCCCCCTCTACTCGGCACTGGTGAGGCCACAACTGGAATACTGTGTCCAGTTTTGGGCTCCCCAGTTCAAGAGGGACAGGGAACTGCTGGAGCGAGTCCAGCGAAGGGCAACTAAGATGATTAAGGGCTTGGAGCACCTCCCTTATGAGGAAAGGCTGAGAGAGCTGGGACTCTTTAGCCTGGAGAAGAGAAGGCTGAGGGGAGACCTGATTATGGCATACAAGAATCTAAAGGGTGGGTTGAAGAAGGATGGAGCCAGGCTCTTTTCATTGGTTCCAAGTGACAGGACGAGGGGCAATGGGCACAAGTTAGAACACAGGAAGTTCCGTTCAAATACACGGAAACAGTTCTTTACGGTTCGGGTGACAGAGCACTGGAACAGGCTGCCCAGGGAGGTTGTGGAGTCCCCTTCCCTGGAGATTTTCAAGACCCGCCTGGATGCAGTCCTGAGTAATGTGCTCTAGGCAATCCTGCTTTAGCAGGAGAGTTGGACTAGATGATCTCTAGAGGTCCCTTCCAACTCTGATAATTCTGTGATTCTGTGATTCTGTGATAATGTATTCTGCATATTACTATTCAAATAAAGCTTGTGTGCACATAAATAACAATAAATCAGTGATTTATTGTTTCCCACCAACTTTCTTGTTATAATTTCAATAAAATAAACCTAATAATTAAGTCAGTCCAGTAGCTATTAGAGATTTATATCACAAATGAGTTAATAGGACAATTTTTGACCAAGTGAATCTCAGGAGACTAAGTCATTGTAATTTTGAACCTGCAGTGTCTCTCTTTGATGTGAATTGGCAGATGAGTACATGCATTGGCCGGAAGCGTTGTTCCCATGGAAATGTTATTTTCTACATCACAGCTGTCCCCATAATGCTGTTTTAGTTAAATTTCTTCAGCAAAGTAATGAAATTAAAGCCTTTCCAAATGAGTTAAGAGGTCTGTTAAGAATGGCATTAAAATTCCTCTCCTGCTTGTAAAAAGCTGTACACAACATCTTCAGTAGGCCTTCCAGTCTCACAAGAGACACGTATTAGAAAATATCTATTTGAAATTGAAAAATAGTTAAAATCTTTTCCCTAGGACTTCACAGCATGTGGCTGTACTCTACGCTTGGCAAAGTGGATTTTTACTATTGCAGGTGCTTTATTTTCATTGGGAATTATTGCCAGAGAACTAAGCATAAATGACAGGGAAATAGTAATATTGACTTTGCATTGGCAAAAAAAGAAACCCGCAAGATACACCAAATGACTTAAGTGTAAGTCTGATTCTCCAATACATACACTTTTGAGAGAGCAACAAGACTGTATGTTTTCATTTCCAATTCTGCTGTAAAGACAACTGCAAAAATACAAACAAAATCCTCAAAAATCCCACTAACAGTATATGGTACAATGGATAATATTGATATCTTCTCCCTCACATTTAAAGATATTAATAATATTGTAGATTGGAAAAATGCCTGTGTTTCATGATACTGATTTTAGTAAATTGTATTTGTTGGTAAGTGAAAAACATAAACAAGATTGTCATAATAATTTTATCAGTCATACTCAGAAACATAGAATAGCATTTTTATTATTCTTTGTAGAACAACTGATATTCTTTGTAATTTGTTAGTGATCACAGTCACGGGGTGTAAGGATTCTGTACTGCTCCCTGTGCTGCCTTCTGCCGCGGACTGTTACAGTTCAGGGCCAGGGTCTAATTTAAAAGTCAGATTTATTATAACATTACCAGTACTTTACTCCTGCAGAGCTCCTGCTGATGTGATGTCAACTTGCCAGGTTAGTGAAGAGGGAAGGGGAAGCTTTTCTACATCTACCAACACAAAATATCTGTCTTGTCGGTTTGTTAGTGAGGAAGACGACAGAAGGAAGAGGAGGGAGAGGAAGAGATGGGAGAAAATGCCGGCTAACAGTTATGGTTTATGGGAAATAGCCTTTTGGTTCAGCAAGTCACTAGCTGAGCTACAGAGCTAGGGTTCCTGGCGCTGGGACTTATTTTGAGCTGGCTGCTGGAGTATGATATTATTTAACAAATGAGATGCAGGGAAAGAGAGGCGTTCACCCTATGACAGTCTGATTATTGTTCTGATAAGTCAAGGAGAGAAAAATGCGATGGTGGCAGAGGATGTCTGAAAGGATACAATCTATCTTTTTTGAATGACCATGGAGTCCTAAGATTTGGGTTTGTGCCTGTTTGTTGTTTGTATTTCTTGCCTGTAGAGAATGACTGAGTCAGTGTATTTTCCTAGTTTCATAGAAAGTAGTTTAGCCTTTCTTGTTGCTGCCTGTTGGACTGCTTAATGTCCAGAACGAATGGGCAGTACTGCCCTGTGCAACAGCATAGGATGCCTACAAAAATCGTAATGAAGTTCTTTAACCTGTGGGACTTCATAAATCATAGAATCATAGAGTGGTTTAGGTTGGAAAGGACCTTGAAGATCATCGAGTTCCAACCCCCCTGCCATTGGCAGGGACACCTCCCACTAGACCAGGTTGCCCGAGGCCACGTCCAGCCTGGCCTTGAACACCTCCAGGGATGGGGCCTCAACAACCTCTCTGGGCAACCTGTGCCAGTGCCTTACCACCCTCAAAGTGAAAAACTTCTTCCTAATGTTCAATCTGAACCTGCCCTCTTCCAGTTTAAAGCCATTCCCCCTCGTCCTATCGCTACATGCCCGAGTAAAAAGTCCTTCCCCAGCTCTCCTGTAGGCCCCCTTTAGGAACTGGAAGGCTGCAAAGAGATCTCCCCGGAGCCTTCTCTTCTCCAGGCTGAACAGCCCCAACTTTTTCAGCCTCTCCTCATAGGAGAGGTGCCCTAGCCCTCGTATCATGCTTTTTATATTAGTAACAGCTTTCAGGGGAGTCATTGTCTTTAGTTCCTCCATCCCCATTTTGGTTAGTTTGCTGCATGTTGTAAATCATACATAAAACAAGCATAAGGACTCCCTGGTGTCAGTGTTTTTTTTAGTTTGTGTTTTCTTTTGTTTTGTTTTGTTTGGGTTTTTTTTTGTTTGTTTTTTTTTTTCTGGCCTAAACAAAAGGTTCCTGAGGAAATTTGCCACTTACTGCACTTATCAGCTAGTTTCTAGAAAAGGTTTCTGTAGGCACGAATCTGACAAACTAGTGAGATATTGCCCAACTCTGCAACTGGTTCAAAAGTTGCAGCCAAAGACTTCAGGTTTTTAACTATGGAGACGGACGAGACTTTCCATTTGATACATTTGAAACAATGAGGATTCAGCATGTCTGCAACTGCTTCATGGAAAATGTAACACCAGCCAAGAATATTATCAATTCGTTCTAAAATTAATATTTTCTTGTTAAGAGTATTAAACACCTCTAAAGCATGAATAAGTCAGAAATTATGAGAGCTGGATGAAGTTTCTGACTAGCTTTTTACGTCTAAACGTCCAAAAATGTTGACTAAACCAAGATTTTATCTGCAACCTGTTTATCTAGGATCTGGAGCATTTTCCCACACCACAGTCCATCTTACCTGGTGCAAGAGTTACCCACGATATTGTTGTATATAAAGTGGTTCAAAACAGTTTCTCTGCCTTTAGAGCAGGATCCTTTCGCACTGTGAAATCTTCCCTCTCCTTACCCCAAACCTCACACACAGTTGCTTTCCTTCTTGGTCAGCTATCAAGGAAATGGGCTGTCTAAAGCAGGAGATACCAAGACTGAAGCAAAGATCTTACGAGACTTACTTCTCTGCCTCCCCTCTGTGAGGATTTCCTTAGGCACTTTATGGTATTCCCTTCTGCCTATGCATCAACTCCAGAAGAGATCGTTTTCCAAGCAGCCAGTCCTAGGCGTTGTATTTTGGGAGAGTTTATCTGCCAGTGTTTTCTAATATTGCTGTAATTCAGCACAGATACTGAGAAGCTGGGGAGAAAAACAAGGTAGTTTCTGATTATCTGCTATAATATGGCAAATTTGATTCCAGAAAATAATTGCACTCCCTGCTTTGAGAACAAACGGGTCTCTGCAAAGAGATCTTAAAGATGAATGCCTTTAAGGAATCAAGAAATTTAATATTGCATTTTCTAGAAGGCTATGTATGGCCAGCAATTTTGTACTTGCTTAAGCAATTTTGTACTTGCTTACAGTTTTTCTTCAAAAGCATATAGAAAAAGCTTATTGAATTTAATGCTGTGTCTTAAGTGCCATCCCATGATCATCCATATTGTATAAACATTGTGTTCTCCTTTTTCATACCTTTGTCCAGGACACACCAATAAAATGCCCTTGATTCAGTTCAGGCACAATTCAGGAGATCGCCTGGGTCGGGGTCTTTACGTGTATGTGTAAAGAAAACTTCAAGTAATTTCTGTTTCCTGTTAAGAGAAAAGGTTATAGGATTTACTCTCTCTTACTCTGAAGTCCATCTGTAATTCTGTTACTTCGGAAAGGAACAAAGCCTGACATACAACCCCTGTTTTTCTGGGAATAATCCATTTCTAGCACTGTCAAAAGGCAGTCAAAGTAGAAGGATAGCTTCACTGGTGAGGATACCAACCATCTACCGAGAATAATTAGTGAGTGAGGGGTTGGATGGCCAGAAAGGGTTCAGAGTGCTGATGAAGGAGGTGCTCGTGACCACTGCAGATTTACTATGAGATTACTAAGCCACTATGAGATTTACTAAGCCACTCGGAACTCTCCTAGTACTTATTTCTCAAAGCATTTTTTTTTGAGAGAGGAATTGAGGGAAAAAAAAAAAAGCCGCTTCTGTGTGATTGCTTTGTTCAGGAATTATTTACTAGTTGGGAGCATAACAAAGATGTCTTCTCAGCTGCTTTTTTGGGGAGGAGAGGGCAAACCTTTAATTAAAGAAAGTATTTTTAGAAGTCTACTGGAAAATAATAGAGTTTTGTGAATGAACTTTCGATATTAGCCGTTTGTACTAGTATTTGGTATATGCACACAAATCTAAATCTTTTTTCTTACTTGAATTCCCTTTCCTACTTTTCTCAGTTGGTCACAAGAACGTGGCTGAATGAAGTCTACCTCACTATTGGCAGGTGGAAACAGCAAAGCTTCATTTTGTGATACAGAAGCCTTTAGACAGCAGCCAAGGAGCACATTTTTATAATAGTTTTTTAATAGTTATTTTAGTTATTTTTCATAGTTAACTGCATGGTGCAATTATAGCAACTTTGTTTGCACGCCAACCTTTTTAAGCACATTGATTCCTTTAATAAGGGTAATTTTTGTAATCCATTGCACTTAAATAGAATTATACGTCTTGGGAATTGACACATGAAGCACCTCAAAGGCACATTAGACTCAGGGAATGGGAACTTTCTCCTCACTGTAAGTTTTATGAGAAAATAGAATATTTCTGTTTTCACTGCTGTGACATAAGACCTTTCCTAAATGTTTACATCACTTATAAAGCAATGCCATAATTATTATTTCCTATTAGTAAATAGGAAAAAAAAAAAAACAAAACCACCAGGAACCCACTGATTTTCTGGATATCATTCTTGGAAAGTGGATCATTGGAATACGTTGTTCTGCAAGTAGTAAAAATTTTCCTCCCCCTATCAGTCTGTGCTGTGTGAATGAGCTCCCACATGAAATAACAGACATTCAGTAATGACTTATTTAGTGATGTCTTTCCCCCAAGGGGCATTCATAAGATCTTTCTCCAGGGACCTGTTTTCGAAACAGTTTTAGAAAGTAAATAGCTCTAGTTTTCTACTCCTGTGTCAAATTTGAATTTATTTAAAAAAATATTGAAAAGAGAGAGGCCTGACAGAAAACACAATCACATTAATCATATTTCCTTAGAGAACTTGGGTTAAAAATAACATTACTTGATAAGGGGCTCTAATTTTCTGATTCTTAGAAGAATTTTGCATAAGATAAAGTTGAAGATACTAGCTCTGCCCAACACTGTTCTTCCTAGATCTCTCTAGTATTTCTTGTATGCAAGGTAGTGTTGAAACTGAGAACTAGTTTCTGTGGCATCTTGTTTCTGTGAATCAATCCCTAAAGGTGTTACTTTGAAAGAAAATAAAGCATGTGATGTTATCATCTTACAAGTAAGTTACTCTAGTGCTAAAAAGCCCCAGAATTAGAAATCCACTTCTTTTTTCCTTCCCTGCCTTTCTCTTTACTCACTTTCTACCCCACTCCTTCCTTAGTGTTCGATGTAGCAATGTGAGTCACTGTGCACTAACATAACAACAAATAAAGTTAAAAAGGGATAAGAAAAAGGGACAAGGTACAGTGGACAAGGAAAGACGAACTGATGTCATCTACTTGGACTTGTGCAAAACATTTGACACTGTCCCACACGATATCCTGGTCTCTAAATTCAAGAGACATGGATTCGACAAATGGACCACTCGGTGGATAAAGAACTGGCTGGACAGTTGCACTCAAAGAGTTGCGGTCAACAGCTCGATGTCCAAGTGGAGAGCAGTGACGAGTGGCGTTCCTCAGGGGTCGGTACTGGGGCCTGTACTGTTCAACATCTTTGTCGGTGACATGAACAGGGGGTCGAGTGCACCCTCAGAAAGTTTGCCGATGATACCAAGCTGTTTTACGAGGTAGACATGCTGGAGGGGAGTGATGCCATCCAGAGGGACCTGGACAGGCTGGAGAGGTAGGCCCAAGCCAACCTCATGCAGTTCAACAAGGCCAAGTGCAAGGTCCTACATCTGGGTCGGGGCAATCCCAAGCACGAATACAGGCTCGGTGGGGAATGGCTGGAGAGGAGCCCTGAGGAGAAGGACCTGGGGGTGCTGATTGACGAGAAGCTCAACATGTGCCAGCAATGTGTGATCGCAGCCCAGAAGGCCAACCATATTCTGGGCTGCATCAGAAGAAGTGTGGCCAGCAGGTCAAAGGAGGTGATTCTGCCCCTCTACTCCACTCTTGTGAGTCCCCACCTGGAGTACTGCATCCAGCTCTGGAGTCCCCAACATAAGAAAGACACGGACCTGCTGGAGCGCATCCAGAGGAGGGCCACGAGGATGATCCGAGGGCTGGAGCACCTCTCCTATGAGGAGAGGCTGAAAAGAGTTGGGGCTGTTCAGCCTGGAGAAGAGAAGGCTCCGGGGAGATGTCTTTGCAGCCTTCCAGTCCCTAAAGGGGGCCTACAGGAGAGCTGGGGAAGGACTTTTTACTCGGGCATGTAGCGATAGGACGAGGGGGAATGGCTTTAAACTGGAAGAGGGCAGGTTCAGATTGAACATTAGGAAGAAGTTTTTCACTTTGAGGGTGGTAAGGCACTGGAAGAGGTTGCCCAAGAGAGGTTGTTGAGGCCCCATCCCTGGAGGTGTTCAAGGCCAGGCTGGACGTGGCCTTGGGCAACCTGGTCTTGTGAGAGGTGTCCCTGCCAATGGCAGGGGGGTTGGAACTTGATGTATCTTCAACGTCCTTTCCAACCTAAACCATTCTATGATTCTATGATTCTATGAAAGACTTTCCGGTTACCATTGTGTTGCAGTCTTTTGTTACTGTCTGTCTAGGCAAAGCTACTAAATATCTTTCTCAGCTTTGTTTTCATAGAATCATAGAATTGTCTAGGTTGGAAGGGACCGTTAAGATCAAGTCCAGCCATCACCCTAACACTGCCGAAACTACCACTAAACCATGTCCCTAAGCACCACATCTACCCATCTATTAAATACCACCAGGGATGGTGATTCTACCGCTTCCCTGCGCAGATTGCTCCAGTGTTTGAGAACCCTTTCAGTGAAGAAATTTTTCCTAATATCCATCCTAAACTTCCACTGGTGCAACTTGAGGTTGTTTCCTCTTGTCCTATTGCTTATTACTTGGGAAAAGAGACTGACCCCCACCTTGCTACAGCCTCCTTTCAGGTAGCTGTAGAGAGCAATAAGGTCTCCCTTCAGCCTCCTTTTCTCCAGGCTAAACAACCCCAGTTCCCTCAGCCACTCCTCATAAGACTTGTGCTCCAGACCCTTCACTTTCATTGCCCTCCTCTGGACACACACCAACACCTTAATGTCTTTCTTGTAGTGAGGGGCCCAAAACTGAACACAGAGCTTAAGCTGTGGCCTCACCAGTGCCGAGTACAGGGGGACGATCACTTCCCTCGTCCTGCTGGCCACACAATTCATGATACAAACCAGGATGCTATTGGCCTTCTTGGCCACCTGGGCACATTGCTGGCTCATCTTCAGCCAGCTATCAACCAACACCCCTAGGTGCTTTTCAGCCAGGCAGCTTTCCAGCCACTCTTACCCAAGCCTGTAGCGTTCCATGGGGTTGTTTTGTGCCTCTCCATCTCTTGATCCAAACTTTTATTCATATTTTCCCTTATACTTTCTTCAGAAGCACACACAATATTTTTTTTTGATTTGGTGGCAGAGGTCCACTTCTATAAATGAGTTCTTATGTTTCCCTCTGTGTTGTGGCTTAAGTCCAAGCATTTTGTGCCTTCATGCACATGCAGCTGTCAGCTAAAGAGCAAAGCACTTTATGGGTGCCTGTCAAATATCTTAAATAGTTGCATTGTTGTTCCAAACCTGATACCTCATTCTATTTCCCCTTGAGTCAGTGTGAAGAGACCCAGTGATCCATTTGCTTTTGAGGATACTGCATTAAACCCATAGATAAGTTTCATGTGACAGAACATGTATTATAAAAACTTCCTAAAGCAGTAATAAAACCTTCCTTTTTTGAAATAGATTCAGGCCATTGCAGGTAAGGGGAAAGAGTATGCTTCTACCCACTAAAATTTACTGTAGAGCCATTTCCTGAGTGGTAAAGCTCTAGGAATAGCTTTTGCATGTTTTTGAAAATCTGTTTAAAAAGTAGAAATATTCTTTGTTAACCTTCACATACTGGTGATTTAGCACAAAAATGAATGATTTCCCTGCTTTCCAGAAATATTCCACTCTTTTGTGGATTGTCTAAGGCTGTATCTAGTGGGGACTTCTCAGTGAGATGCACTCTACTGAACAGAATAAACCAGGTTTAAGTTCCAGGCAAGACCTTCACTGAAATAGAAATGTTCTCTATGTATTCACAGGCCCACGTACTCCAGACTTTCCAGGTCTGGATGTTTGTCCACATACCCACCAGTTAGATGTCAGGGCAAAATCTGGACAGGTACTGCCTTCATCACTGCAGATTGTCATTTCTGTGCAAAGGGCAGGTCCCTTAGCCTGGACCACTGGAGATCAGGTCCCCCTGGAGCATGTTGTGAAATGATGCAGGTGATAATTTAGATGCAGCCACGCACAACACGTAGAAACAGTCTATAAATAGGTACAAAAGTTATATTAGAATTAAATTCCATTGATCAGTAATGGTGATCTATGTCAGATAGCAGCAAAGTGTTGTATGAAATACACATATAATACATTATTTGTTGCTGAAGAGAGGGACGAAAAAACCTACGGCTGTTCGTTATTGTGTAATTTCATCAAAAACATAGGGTGACTGAGCAAAACCACATTACTGAAAACATCCTTGACATGTCTGAATGTTTAGAAACCAAAACTAGAGTTCAGAGTGATATCCTTTTCCACTCTATATTGAATCAAGTGTCTGTTTCCCAGAGGAATATGGATTATTTGTCTGTATATATGTGAGAAGAAGGGGGGTAGAGCACTGATTGCAGAACTTAAATTTCCCAAGCAAAAAATATATATACGGCATACTGATGTATTAATTCTTTGATATGCTCTTGCTGGTAATGTGTTTTAAGACAAGCAGTAAATAAGAGCTTGTTATTTTAAACGAAATTTTGATGAGTCAAGTGTGTTCACAGGAGACCAAAGAGGAACCTAGAATTAAGGTTGCCCCTTTTTACCCCTCAAAAGCCAAACCCTACCTGTGTGATTAGCTGCTTTTACCCTCCAGTCTCCCAAAACCTTCCATCTGAAACCTGTCCTTTTCTGTCTCCCCCTTTTTACTCTTCTTTGTCTGCGCTGTTTATCCATCCACTGGCTGACAGTGTCTTTACATCCAAAATGCAAAGCAGACAGATGGGCGTCTCAGGAAAGAACATGACTAAGAGCACCAGCATCGGCGGGGACATGTACACACTGGAGAAGAATGACGGCAGCCAGTCGGACACTGCAGTGGGCACTGTGGGTGGCGGTGGCAAAAAGAGACGCTCCAGCATCGGTGCAAAGATGGTCGCCATCGTGGGTCTCTCGCGAAAAAGCCGTAGCACGTCACAACTCAGCCAAACTGGTAGGAACTGGATTTTTTTTCCCCCCTTATTAAATTATCATTTTAATATACATAATGTGTATGAATTATGTCTAATCATTTGGATATCTTGTTGAAGTTGCCTAATCAACAATTTTCTACAGAATGAAGAAAATGGTCAAACATCTTTTTTCTCTGGATATGTACTAAACTTTCTTTTTTTTTTAGCAAAGGTCCTTTTCAGGTTGGACTGAGGCTTCTATTTTCTGCTTGCTGGAACCAGCTTAATGCAGTAATTCCTTGCTTCTCAGGAGCCAACATGAGTCGCTGTACTGCTCTTTGGGGGGAACCCTTACTGCGAGTTTGTGAAGGGTCGCTGAAATGTTGCAAAATTCCTTTGCTTTTGTCACAAATGCATATTTCAATATGGTTTTTTTTTTTTCACATTTGAACATGCAACCTTATTTTGAAACAAAACAATTTTCCTGAACACAATGATATGTTATATTTTATTACTTTAGTAGAACTGTTTTATTGCTTTTTAATTCATTTCTTTTCAGCCTACAAGCATATTCACCGTCAGTATAAATTTTCCTCATTTCTGTTTATCTCAGTTAAATTGATACTAAAATGTTCTACCTTGGAAAAAGGGAGAGTTTTTCTGCTTTGATGCCTAAAGCATTTAAAATTGTACGCATTTTTTTTCTATTCCTCCTATTTCAGAGAAAATCCATATAATGCACTCTGAAAAGCTCTCATTGTCAATTAAGGAAGCTGTATAGGACAAGTGTATTTTACATGGAAAAAAATAACATATTTAAATGACACATATATAAAAAAAATGTTTAAGCAATTTAGATAGTTATGCACATATGTATTTCAAGGTATATACATAAGAGATATTGTACACTCAGCATTTAAGCAAAACTGTTGTCACATTGTCATATGGTTCAACATAAGTTTATAGTGTTCAGTTGTGCGTGGTCTCCATTGTGCTAACCACCATTCAAACACTGCTAAGAGATTTTTCAGTTCTCCGGAAAGTTTGCAGTTTATACCGTAAAATCAAAGCGATAAGAGTTTTAATGTACAAGTAAATGGAGCAAAACGATTTGCAATGTCAGAAATTGTGGTATATTCTGTAAGTAAACTTTTATAGGAGGGGGGATTTAAAATGCCTGGAAAGAGTAAAACTAAAAAAGAGGGGAAAGGAAGGGTAAGCTAGAGGGGTAACAGTGCAGAAGAAGGAGAATTACACAGAAAGAGAACAGGCAGCTTCAGTGTGCGTCTTACTGAATGCGATATGAGACAGGCAATGAAGAAGAGGGGAAAGAACGTACATAGTGAAAGCTCTGAAATCATGCAGACACCAATGACTCCACCAGTAGGCAAGTCTTTGCAGCAATCTCATATTTTACCAACTCACTTGCAGGTTATGGAAATGGCAGTTTCTATTTTCTCTGAGTTCAAATGAATGCAAGGTGAAAGATGGAGTCATCTTTATATAGAACTGGGAAGTGTGGTTGGGCAAGAAAAAGTCTTAGCCACTTGCTCAGCTAGAAATCTGAGTTTTACTCATGTGATAGTACATTGGTATGTAACTGTATTGGTGTATTTGAATATCAAGGCAAATACAGCGCACTGCATTACTAGTTCTGATCTAATCTGGTCTCGTACTGTAAGAGATTAAATGAAGGACGTCAGCTCTTTGTACGCTGTTCAAGTATGTCTCAGCACTAGAGGGAATCTGTGTTGTGTGGCTTGCCTAGATTTGATTTAAACAGCATGCTGTCTTAGTTATTTGGGACTTCCAATCTGAAGTTTTTCTCTCTGTTATATCCAGTCAGTTGCCCAACAACTGATTAGATGCTCAAGTCAGGGACAAATGTGAAATTTGTCTTTCAATAATAATATGAAAATAACTCTTTCAAAAGTACTCCAGGTCTCTTGACCCATTGACTGTGAATGGGGTGTTCTGAAAAACTGTTGAACAAGGAGCTGTTTTTCAGTGCTGTTAGAGGAGCGGCAGAAACCAGGGGAGCATGCACGGCTCTGGCCGGCAGCCCTTCTCCATCGGCTGCTTTCTGGGAGAGGTCTGTGCCTTGCCCAGAGGAGAGCAGCCAGTGCACCTCCCGCTGCCACCTTCTGAAAAGTCTCTTCATGTATCGGGTTGTTTTGTAGAGATGTTACCCCACAGCAGCTCCTGCTGCCCTGTTTGACGGCGCTCCTGAGGGGCCTTGTCTGGTGGCCACGTGTGGCTGCACCTAACAGGACAGGCATGTGCCTCATCTACCCAGTTGGGTTACTCAAGCATGCTGGTCAAACGGTGAGCAAGCCTGGGGCCACATGTCGGCCCCGGGATGAAGTATGTGTATGGTGCTGTGTCTCCAGTCACACAATGTTGGGGGGGTAAGGGCGAAGTCACATCATGAAGAAGTGTTTTGCATGTCTTAAGCATCCATCGGCACATCTTAAAGAAAATATTGGACACCGGTGTTATACACAAATGCCAGAGGTGTAAAAGTTGCAGTTCGTGTATTTAATGAATTTATGAATTTACCTGTTTTATCTCATCGTGTCCCTGTTTTCAGATGGTAAGTGCCTGCACGGGGACTCGTGTGTCGGTACAAGCATTGATACAAGGGCTGGGATCAAAACACTAATGTGCTGTAGACGTCAAACTACAGTTTTCTGGAACTGAGAGGCAGGGGATGCTCAGGAGGCACGGCACTGGTACCACACAGAAACTGGTCGAAGTATAAAGGGCTCTTAGGTAGTTTCTGCAGAAATTATATCATTCAATTGATCAGCTAAGTATCTCCTTGCATATCAGACTTGAAAAAGCATACTGATATCATGAGATAACAATACTACTTTTATAGAAAGTTGTGATCATATTTATAGCAACTAGGGTTTAATAAATGGTGGGCTCATATGGAAGTCAGTGAAGAAATGCCTATCAGTATATCTGAAACTTTTTTCAAGTGTTTTGTAAAGCATAATTGTGTTTCAGTGGTTTTCTTCATTCATATTTTATATAAATCCATGCCAGAAGTTCTTTTGAAGGTCATCATAACTGCTTTAAGGACTGTGAATCAAACTTGCAGTAAATGCCTTAAAAGGTCCGTTTTTACTGTCTTTTCAAGTTCATTTTATGTTATTTCTTGTTATTTGGCATAGTATTAAGAAATTGACACTCTCTATACAACAAAGTATTTTTTATTCTGTTTAGTAATTCTTTTAGTGTATTCAGGTAGGAACAGTTGTTTGGGTTTTACAGGTACAGGGTATGTTGATTTGTTGTTATGGGTGAGAGTAAAAGGAGTAATTGAAATAACAATAACAATAACAACAACAACAATGAAATTTATTACCCAGCAATGGTATTTGGATTTCATTTGACTGTAGCTAGTGCCTACTCTGTGTTGGAAGGCCTCCAGAGAGAGAACTGAATACATCTGAAATATGACAAAAACCTGAATAAGCGATGCTTTTTTCTCCTCAGACGTATACAGTCTTAAATGCTTAGAAAATTGCTAATCCATTAACTTTGCTGACCAAGCCCATCAAGGTTAATTTAGGAGACTAAAATAATAATTCAAGAAGTTGAAAAGATCTGACTTCATTTACATAGCCACTAGGAACTGATCTTTTCAGATTATCGTAGTAGGAGAACCACAGTGTGTTCTCATATCCGTTATATTAAAAGATCTTAAGTGGTGCTCTGTGCATCACTATTGTTATAGGAAAAAAAAAATAGCAGAAAAAATACCAGTGTAAAGACCATTGGAATACAGAAAACATGAATAAAAAAATAGATGACACTCATTCTCTGCTTTCCATTTGGGCTTAAAGGAGAGTTGTAATTTACTTTTTTAAAAGTTCACACTCCTTTTAACAATGTGTATCACTGCTGCGATATTTTTCCTATTATTTGATTTAATGAAAATTTTAAGTGTGAGAATATACAGGATCAGTATTTTGTGAACTGATTTGATTTATTTTAAGCAATTAAAAAAAAAAAAAAAAGAGCCTGGAAATTCCTGCAATTTCTTTAACCTTGGAATCAAGCTAATGGTTGGATGGCACAAAAGTAATTTTACTTAAGGTAACTTTTACTTAAGATAAGACTTTAATAAAAGATAAGATACTCTAGAGTAGAGTGGAAAGGTAAATCAGAATTGATTTTAGTTCTGATTCCTGTACCTTTTCAGTGCTACAAGAAATAGCTAAAGGAATACTCCCTACACGTGGGTGAAGCAGTCATTCCTAGAAGCTAACATTTGGTGGGTTACAAAGAGTTTATGTTGTAACCTTCAGGTCCCGATTCCACAGGCATTCTTCCTAGAGGAAAAGCTGGCTTTCTTTACAGAGGAAAATAAAATACGAAGTGCAAATCTCAAGCAGCATCTTAACAGTGTTTGCTTAGCTATTCGTATCTGGAACTCAGTCCTTTTCCTGCTGGACAGCCCTGAGGGAACTGATGATCAGAGTTCCGTACAGCTGCAGACCTGTAACTCTCAGTTTTGTTTCATTAATGAGTGAAGTCTTTTGCCCTCTTCTGATTATACAATCTTAGATCTCCCTTTCAACTTATATGCACTGTCTCTGGCAGGTGGATACCTCAGTGCCTTGACTTCCCTTCTTTAGCTGACATTTCTCCTTTAGCTGGGAAAATATTTTGTCTTTTTTCAGTGAGCCAAGACCTATTGTGTTTGTAGGCTGATTATATCCAAAAGCCTAAGCAGCTTAATTTATGTTTTCAAGACTTTTTTTTAGAATCTGGACCACACCATGGGGTCATAAATACTAAAACGTTTCCTGTGTGTACATATATTCAGTCATATGTACAGAGTCCAGCGCACTCTTAGGGACTGAGTCCTATGACATCTTTGGGTATATAATCACAATAGGTGGCATCTATTAAAATAGATGACAAAAATCATGTAACAGTATGACTTGAGAGTGGCCAGTACAGTAATGCCTGCAGAGAGGCGTAACCATGTGTTTGAATAGAAATAAACTGCCCTTGTGTGTCTCTCTAGAGCGTTACTCCAAGGTACAGCGCTCTGGAGGGCCCCACACACGTAAACCTCGCAGATGACCCTGGGGGTCGACTGACGCTGCCTGAACTGCAGTTTCTCTGTGGCAACACGTTGCTCCATGTAAGCTAATTACTCTTTCTAATAGGTGAATTCTCCCAAGATAAAAGTTGTAGGAAAGCATTGGAAAACTATTGGAAAACTATGCAAGGTCAACCAAGGCATAGGCAAGTATTAAAACCTAATAAAACCTCATTAGAACAAAAAAAGTTTGGGTTGTTTTTTTAATGACCAAGATAAAAGCTGTCCCCCCTTTAGCAGGAAGACAAACTTTGGCAGGATGCCACATGTGGCATGAAGTTATACAGCTGTAAAAGTAGAGTTTTGGGACAGTGTGTCATGGCGTTCTGTGCTCTCTTGATATCCTTCATAATTTTGGTGGGGTTAAACTATGGCATTACATTCTTGAAGTTATATTTCTCTGTAGGGAAAAAAAAAGTAAAAATCAGTTAATTCAGTGCAAATAAAATTATGATTGCCCTTGAGAAAATTAAATAGTGTTCATCAAAAAGATGCTTCTATTTTAACAAATTCTGGAGAGGTCCAAGGGGTAACCCCAGTGCAACAAGGTTGAAGTATTTTGAAATTTTGATATCTTGTGACTACATCTTTTCTTAGAAGAAATGTAAGAGAAGTAGGTCTCTTAGAGCAAAAAGCTTGAGTGCGATTTTATTTTCTGTGTGTGTTAAAAGCCAAATTTTGGATTCTATATGTTCTGTAGGGTGTTGAAAGTACAGTCTAAAGTCCTATATTCATAAGTAGAATAGTGTCAGTTATGTCTGTCATGAACCAACCATGTAGCCTGTAGAGCAATTTCCTCAATTACTAGAATAATTGAAGGGAATCTTTTGGGAACATTGGTCTTGGTCTTGTATGGAATTTCACATTTCTCAGTTCAAAGTTTGGATTTATATAGAAAACAGGCTTCTGCTACACATATAGTACATATGTTTCCTATTAAAAAGAATATGATTAATTACTTCCTACAGTAACTAAAGGAGAAACATTGATTGCCTTTCATTGTCTAAAATGAGATAGAATATGGTAAGCAAACAATTTACTGAACTAAAAGCGGATTTGTTTTCATAATATACATTGTTATTTTCTATCTCTAGAATTAATTTATGTGACCAAAGCAGCAACTGAAATTATCATTCACTACTTTTAATCTGCCTGCGTATTTTATTTTTTTTTAAATCACGTATATAATTCAGGTGGTTTGAAGCAAGCCATTTGTTTGGGGTTTTATTTCCTCTCCTATTCCCAAACCAGATTTCTAATGTTAATAAATTGCTTTAATGTGTAGCATTATACTTTTATCAGCATTCTTGATATGTAATCTGATTTAGTTTCAAAATAAACCCATATTACATTGATAGAAATATAGGATTAGCAGTTGACAAGAGATTAAGGCCAATTTGTCCTACTGATTAGTTGAGAATTGTGACCCAAATCCTTTACCAAAGAGAAAGTACCATTATAATAAATACATTACCAAGAGCATTAATCAGCTTTTACGAAATAAACTCTGGAGAGTAAGCTAATAAAAAAGTAGACTCAAATTGCAAGCTAAAAAGGCTGACTACGCAGGCTTTTAACTATATTTTACTAAGGTGAGAGGTTTTTGGTTTAAAATTGTTTTCTTCCACATGTAGAAAAAGACTAGGAAAGAAGATGAGGCAGTACAAAATGTATGCAACTCTCCTCAACAGATTTTCTGTAGAGGAGGTAGGTATATAATTAAGTCCTGATATTTTCATAAAGCTTCTGTGAGAGGTGGATGCAATGAAAAGAAATATATCACTGAGGTGTCAGAACTGAACTCCAGGCAGTGCTAGCTTTTATCTTATAGAAGTCCTCTGGAAGACACTTCTCACACACAAAGTGTGGGAGACACCTTATGCCATATATAAGCATAAATTCCAGACAGATGAGAAGGAAATCCTGTAATGAGACCAGGAAGTAAGAATTAAAGTCTTAATTTGGGGACAAAATGTGCCAATCGTGTATACGAACTGAGCAATACTGCCCCAGTCACAAATTATTCATTAAACTTTCTCTCTGTAGTATATAGTCACCAACTCAGTGAGATATACACCTGTGAGATTTCCAGCTGACTGGGGTAGAAATAAAATTAAATCCCCTGGTTGTAGGCATTTATATGATTAAAAACCTTTACTTATATTTCCAAAAATTATTTTCTGTGTTGCCAACCCTTTCCTTAAAAAGCAACATACTTATATTATCACTCGATCTCATTAATAAGGGAAAAAAAGGAGGAAGCTATAAGTGAGATCAGAACGTTTAGCTTGACCTTCCACAGGATTTTTTTCTTTCCATAATTAGAGGTAAAAATAGAGAGAGAAATGTAGGGTGATCTTTCTTGGTAAGAATATTGCTAAGTTATCTTTTCTTATTCAGAGCAGAAGAATTCTCATAAGGTCCCTGCTATAAAAAAAAATACATCTCATCAAAAAACTTTAAAGCTGTTTTATTTCTGTCTTCACAGTAAACAAGATTTGTTCTTTGTGTTGTTACATAAGGAAACCCCATCCATTCTGAATTAATTCAATCTGGAGAGCATTTCTTTTTTAGGTTATGTGAGAGCGATTCAAAAGAATAATTTAGGTTTTCCTTAAGAAAGTTTCAGTTTGAAAACTTCTTTTGAGATTTTATAATCCCTTAGTTAACATGTGATATAATACATGTGAATTTCTTGTTGGATATTCTGTGAAAAAGGGCTCTGACTTCATCCTACTAAAACTTGAGAGTGAAAAGAACTTTATAGGGCAATTTCATACTTTTACTCTGGCGGTTATTCAGTTTCCAATTTGCGTGAAATGTCTAAGATACCTGTAACGACAATTCTGTGTCTCTACCTAATTTATACTTTAGGGAAAAAAAATCAGTTTTATTTGTTTCCAGTTGAAATATTTTTTCTAGTATTGTCAATTTTTTCCATAGCCACCTCAATGACTACTGCTTGTATTCTTCCAGACGGATAATACTCATCTACACATTGCTCTCCACCTTCACTTCATAACAATGTGCCAGGAAGGGAGATCTACTTCAGATCTGCAAAGGCCAGCAGGAAGAGGGCTGTTGTACTTTGCTATTGGACAGTTATCAGAAGTGTGGGTTTTAGTACCAAAAATAAATAAACGTGGCACTTATATTTACAGGTTCATTAGGGCTGCATCTTTTTTAATTTAACATTTCATAATAATACAGGATTTCCTTCCTTGTACTTAAATTGAATGAAATATTAAAGGTTCTTTAGCAAGTCAGATCTCGATATTGAATTTGTGTCTTTAACCCTACCCATGCAATCAGCAATACTATTAATACGCTTTTGATAAATGATTTTTTTTTTCTAAGGGTGGAAGGTAATTTATAAAATAATTACCTGAAAGTAAAAAAGTCATGAAAATAGCTCCAGAAGTAAGTGGTATTACAGGCATGCTTTGCATTCTAATTCAGAATATTTCTCTGACCTCAACTGGTATGAGACTTTGGCCCAGAAAGCCAACCGTGTCAGCCCAGAAAGCAAACCGTATCCTGGGTTGCATCAGAAGTGTGGCCAGCAGGTCGAGGGAGGTGATTCTGCCTCTCTACTCTGCTCTGGTGAGACCCCACCGGGAGTACTGCATCCAGCTCTGGAGTCCCCAACATAGGAAAGACATGGACCTGTTGGAGGGGGTCCAGTCCAGAGGAGGGCCACAAAGATGATCAGAGGGCTGGAGCACGTCTTCTATGAAAACAGGCTGGAAGAGTTGGGGTTGTTCAGCCTGGAGAAGAGGAGGCTCCAGGGAGACCTTATTGTTGCCTTCCAGTACCTAAAGGGGGCCTACAGGAAAGCTGAGGAGGGACTATTTACAGAAGCATGTGTGATAGGATGAGGGGGAATGGCTTTAAACTGGGAGAGGGTAGATTTAGGTCAGATATTAGGAAGAAATTTTTCACTGTGAGGGTGGTGAGGCACTAGAACAGGTTGCCCAGAGAAGTTGTGGAAGCTTCATCCCGGGAGGTGTTTAAGGCCAAGTTCAATGGGGCTTTGAGCGACCTGGTCTAGCGGGAGGTGTCCCTGCCCATGGCAGGGGGGTTGGAACCTGATGATCTTCAAGGTCCCTTCCAACCTAAACCATTCTACGATTCCATGATTACATGGATGTTGCAGTATTTAAAAAGTTCAGTTTTACTGCACTCTCATATTGCCCCTTTCAGCTAGCTGTCATATGCTTATATTATAAATAAGACTAATTTGTGCTCTCCATAGGATAAAACAGGGAGGTAAATGTTATAGTACTTCTGTTTTTAAACACCACTGAAGATAAACAGCTCATGGGAAGTCATGCAGATATTGAGAGTACAGTTGTGTGGGCTGTTCACGTTTCTGGACTCTTTGTGCTGATGTCCCCCATAATGAACTGCAATATGCCTCCTCGGCATCTTCAGACCATTTAGATTGTCTTTGTCTTCCATGGAAGAGGTGTGATGATGCTATCACGCAAAACTTGTACGTGCCAATAACAGAAAACTATAACAGGAGAAATTATATTAACATATTAAATGATATTACCTTAAAATTAGTTAAGCATACCAGTGATGATTCACAGAAAATACACAAGCAACCATTGGATCGGGGAGCTGAACCCTCTACTCACAAACAAATTACTCTAACCATTAGCCCACAGTCATGGCTCTCTTACCGATGCTTTATTTGGCCTATTGGGTCTTCCTTTTTTTCTTTTTTTTGGGTGCTAGCAAAAACTTCAGTTTGCAAAATAGTGCATGTCGGGTGTGTGGCAGATGCTGTGTGTCAGGCACTCTCCAAGGAAGTGGAAAATGTTTGTCTTCTCTTGCAGGGGAGGGCCTCTGAACCCGGATCTCCCTCCATCATGGATACATCTTCTCGGTTGAAATATAAAATTGAGATTTGGTTTCTGCTTCTCTAGAAGTGTAACAAAAGAAAGCAGTGACCAAATCTACATTTCTTGAGAGTCCTGCAGCTGCAGTTTGTGAAGCTTACCTGATTCATCCCCGAGGCAGAACATGCAGGAGCTGCTTTTTCAGAGTGCTGTATAGCATAGGTCCTTGCCATCTCCATGTTGGCAAGAGTCAGTAGCTTCTCAACATCCACAGAATCAAAATTAGAGGGGAAATTAGGATAAAAAACTGATTTGGGGGAACTTAGGCACCACTGGGGCTATAAGCAGCATTTTTTAGGTTTATTGCTTTGGAATGAGATGCCAAATTCCTGTGCATTTTAGGCACTTGTACCTATTTTAAAACCATTTCTTATTCATCTCTGACCTTTGCAGTCTGTATAAACAAGTGAGACAAACACTGGAGAGGATAAGAGAGGAACAGAAAAGAGCAGTTACTGAGACAGCAGAAGTCAATGGAGAGCCAGAATATAAGCCTAAAACTTGTCAAGACCCTATTCCATGCTTTAGCAACACAACAAAAAAGAATTTGTGAAATTACTTTTTCTGTCCTTTTGGGCATACATTGTGCTTTTTATTTATGCTATTGGGCAACTCCAGGTCAATTTTTTTTATTTTTTTTTCAACAAAGGAAAACATATCCCTATACTTAGCAATTACCAAATGCTTTGGGAATGGATAGTGAAGATTTTGAAGACATCACAAGTGCATCTAAATTCAGTGGAAACTTGAGAATCTAGTTCAAGGAATGCACTGGTGAATTGTATATTTTTGCCACAGTTTTTTATCTTTTAGTAGTTTATGTTTGAGATTTTTCATAAATGTCAGTACAGATTTTGTTATTGCATTTTGATTACTGCATGAACAAAGTGATAGGATTTTCTCTAATACTTAGGCATATGTAAGTTCAGTTAAACTCTCTCTTCCTACTCAGGGAATATATTAAGAAGCAATAAATTGTCATTGAGAACATGTCACAGAAGGAAGAAAACCTGCAAGTTGTTCTGAAACCACTCCTAATGGAGCATGTTTAGGAGAAGGTGAATGATGCCTTAACAAAGGCAAAAATGTTTTCTTGTCCTCATCAGCTAAATAATTCGTGTACGGTTCTTTGTGTATCTGCATAACCTTGAAGAGATATTTTCTTAGCAGTCCTGCTTTTTGTTGTAAATTAATCAAAACATAGTCGTCTTAATATTGGAAGGGGTTTGGCTTTTTATAGCTATTTTTAGGAGGTTTTCCTATGCTTGCAAGTGCTTGTGTGAATGACATTGAATTTTTTTACTGTCATGATCTTTTTATTACAATATTAAATGTTTAACTATGTATATTATCTATTAAAAGTCAGCTCCAAAAGTTACATTCAGGTTTTATCCAGTTGTGTAACTATAGTACTCTAATATTTAGGTTTTGCCATTGTCTAGGTAGAATTTGGTGCCAGCAAAAATTATTTTTAGCTTAGTCTATGAAATCACATTGAGACTTAATTGAAAATATTCACAGTAATAAGTACTCTTCTTGTTACTATTTGCTGCAGTAAGACCTGTCAAGAATAAATTTGTACTGTGAAGGAAAAATTACTTCCCTGTGATTAACTGAATTAATTAATAGTTACCAACATTACTGAATTTTTTTATAAGGTGGATACCTTAAATATTTTTGAAAATGTAAAATTAATGCAATATATTCTGTAAAACCTGAAGTGTTAAGGCAGTGCCATATTTAACTGATATATTAAGTAGAAAAAATAACATAGTAACACCTTACAAAATAAAACTTATTTTTATAGAAACTCTGTATCATAGATGTTCTAAAATCTGTAGCTCACATGTTCTAGCAAGGCAATATTCAACCTGTGTTTCATCACAGCATAAAAATATGCTGTGGTATATGAACGTCAGAAAAATACAGATGTTTTAATTTAATAACTGCATTAATTTACTCATTGATTTCTGAATTTTATCAGTAACAAGAACTTATTTTTGCAATAAGCTTTCGTATAAAACATTATGACTTGAATAAACATCAACATTCTATAATTTTGACATAACTTTTTAATATTTGTTTTAATATTTTCAGCCATTTCAAGAGTATGCAAGATTGGGTAGTATTTTTGAAATCTTAAACTCACAGATTAGAATCATTATCTTGTGAAAATCCAACCATCCTAAAGGGGTCTTCAAAACTAAAATAGGACTACTATTGAATTTGAAGGGCCCGTTAGAAGCATTGCCTGTGTTTTGCCGAAATGTGCTTTTTCTTCAATAGGGCAAAGAACCTCTTCTCCCTGCTACCGGCTATATTCCCTTGTTACGTCACTCTGTCTCAGCTGGATATGTCCTCTTTGTTTCCCAAGTAGTAACAAGCTCCCTGCTGGTTTTGGGCATGTCTGCAGAGCAGGTATTTCAGTTGGCTCCTTTGTGCAGTTTGTAGGCAACTGAAAGGTTGTTTCAGTTCGTGATCTCTGCATACTATGAGGTGCATTACTTGACTGAAAATCCAGCTCCCATCCAGAGGATGCAAATAAAATTGCTTTATATGAATATGTGTAGCTTGGAGGAAAAAAAGTGGTTCAGGCAGACTTTTTATTACTTCCTTGTTGTAAAGACATTCTGATTTTATTTTTGAGGTCGAATATTATTTATGAATGTGGGGGATCAGCTGAGTACATGTGTTTGCTGTTAAGCATATGAGTAGTTCCACGGAAGTTAGTGGTACGTTTGAGGGTTACAGACCCTCACAAAGGGAGGGAAGACATGTGAATCCACTTTTCACACAACAGCAATCCTGTTTTCTGCTTCAGCTGTCCTTCTTTGCTAGGACCATTAAAGGGTATGAACTAAAGAAACCCTTCAGCTGTCTCACTGTTACTACGCTTTGTCATTTAACTTCGCCATCTTATCAATAACTGGTCGTGTCACCAGTGAAGGGACAGAAATGCCAGGAAGGGTAGAAAATCACTTGCAGTTAAATAGGTGAAATACATAGAAGTCTGGAGAGAACTGTTCAGTGGGCTGTTCCATCAGCTACTCAGTGGCTGAAGACCATACTGCCGCAGGAGCCACCCGTGAAAGCAGCACTTCTCAGCTCGCGTGCGAGCTCAGAGACTCCTCCCCTTCCGTTAATGTACTGACAGAAGCCAGTTGCCAGCGACAGGTACCCACGAGAGGTCAGGCTGCAGGAAAATGAACAGATCAGTCAGTTCAGCAGCTTCCTTACGGAGAGGTCTGCAAGTGCTCAGTGCACAGTAGAAGTCATTAACTTGCATGCCTTTTGCTATTCCATTTAAGCAAGTGCTTCCATGCAGCGTGTTGGCAGATTATAGCAATTGTTGAACAGAACCCCACTGGGAAAAGGATTCTCTGCAATTTTGAAATTAATTTTCTTAGATGGTCCGAGCTGGATCTTGGCTTCTGCCACCATGCTTGTCTCTTCTCAGTGGGGAGATGAATCTAAACATGTGCCCGTTTTGTCCGTGTTGCATGTTCTTAGCTTTCCTGGATTGAGGAAGGAACTTTCTGTCATTTTCTTTTACCTTCGTGCCGTCCTATATTCATCTGGTGTTTGAAGATACTTAGTATATATGGGAAGGAATCTGAAGGTCTCCTTCTGGAGAGACCTCTAAAGCTCTGAATCTGATGATCACTTGAGGTTACATCTGGACAGATAAATAAAAAGACCAAGGTCTGTCTCTGGTTCTGAGAGTGAGATCTTGCTGATGTCCGTATGGCTAACCTATCTTAAGCTTTCCTTAGAACAGGATCACCTCATCCCTAAGATCTACTGGAATCCTCCCATGCCCATGCTGCCTCCTGAACTGTTTCTTTGGGAAACCTCTGCTGGCTTGGGTCAAAACAGTGGCAGGGAGCGGGCTAAGAAATCATGAGGATGCTTCTAAGACAGTGTCCTGCCCCTGTAGACTTTGGTACTATAAATATAACATGAGAAAATCAGTTTCATGCAGTCACCCCTCCATGATGGAGGATTTATTTGCCTGTGTGTACCCTCCATAACACCTTGTAGTTTTATAATGCCTCGGCTAATTTCATCTGCATTTGAATGAGTAGACTATAAAGATAATTAAATTCCGGAGGATAAGGTGGGTGGCAGAAAAATGTGCGTATAATATTTACCTGCATGTAAATCCTGCTGCAGCCCCTTTCTCCATGTTAGTTATTCTGAGTTTTATAGCTTTGTGTTTCTTAATTCTTTTTATTCACATATAAGTGCAGACAGGATAGAAGTGGCTGAAATCACAGTCAGTAATCACACAGGTAAAACTCATTAAAATCCTTGAACTTATTTTCCATTTAATTTTTTGGCGTATCACCAAGAATTCTGTTCTCGTCTGAAAATACTTTATAGGTAGCTAATTAGCCGGTTTTAGCTAATTTGCATTCCTTCCCTTCAGCAGAGTTAACTGCATTTTCCAGTTCCACCTTCAGCCCATCAATTCCTCCACCTCTCATCCTGAGTTATGGCATGTCTGTCCAGCATCTAAATACCGGAGAAGTGAGCACATTTGTTGCTTTTTTGTTTTCAGCACAGAGACAGTTTGGATCTCACTGAAACTAAGTAGCCTGGACGTGAAAGCAGACATGAAAACCTCATAGGAATTCTCTAGATTCTAGAAAAAAAGACGTGATAATTAAAAATATTAAGAAGAAACTGTTCTATCAGTTCTTATGAAATCAGAGGCCCGTAAGACATTGGTCTTAAATCAGTACGAAAGGAAGGTACTAACATAATAGGATAATACTGATATCAAAGGAAGATAGCAAGGTATATCTGACTAGTAAAAATGTACAGATCCAGGATGAAGGGCTCAGCGCCCGTGGCTGGTAGCAGACAGCCTGTTGAGAAGATTTTCATCAAAGATGAACTACAGCCTGAAAGCAGAAGTGATTGGTGAGGATGAACAGCAGCAGGAGGCAGCAAGGCAGGCTTTAATGTGAGAGAAAGAGTCAAGAGGTGAGGGAAGTGGAGTATGGAGAAATTCAACAATTATGTCACTGAAAGAAGGAGAAGCAGGCGCACACGGGAGAGGACTGCATGACAGCATGGGTCTCGCTGCGGGTTAGAGTGTGGGAATCAGGAACAAGGGAGTTAGAGGAAGAATAGCAGCTGGGGAAGAATATAGTAAGAGCGAAAAGCTTTTATAAAGGAGAAGTGTGTAGGACTGCTTGGAGTCACTAGGACAATCATCCTGAGACAACGCAGACAGAAATTCCTTTTTCTCCCTACTTGTCATGCTTTCTTCTCCCCGGTTCCCTGTAATCCTTAATTAATTTTCTGCTATTGTTTGGGCTCAGTAATTATTTATTAGTGTATCACGTTTTGGGTTTTAATATCAAACAGTTATAAAAGTGTTGTAGTTTCTAATAAGCAAAACCAGTAATTGAATATCACTGCTTTGTTGGGGACAAGAAATCAGATTATAGTTTCACAGGCCCGTCCTCAATGCAATAAACAAAAATAAGCCAGCTGTGTTAAAATTTCTATTTATTTTGAATTAAAAGTTCGTCTGGGTTTTCATGTTACCTTAGGATACCTTTTAAGGTGCCTTTTTGAAGTATGTCTCTTAATTTGGTAATGAAAAGTAGAGGGAAAATGCCCAATTCTTTGAAAAAAATTTGGATTCAAGTCTCAAAGAAAGCAAGCCTGATTTAAACGTGTTTGAGATGTACACACTTCTGTCAAAGATGTATGTATGTAATACACACATTTCTATATACACATATATATATATTTCCTATATACATATTTCAAGTATTTTATTTCTTCCTAATTTCAGTTGTTCTACAGATATTAGAGGTATTGGAGCCTACACCTCTCCCCTCAGCAACAACCTCACCTCTCTTACCTAGCATACTGCAGCTCTTGATCACATCTCCTAAATCCCTGGAGCTCTCTCACATCTCTCCTACATCCCCTCCTCGTGGGAGACAAGTTGTGCAAATGGTGACTGGCACAGCCCAGCCTGAGCTCAGGCTCCTTCACGGGAGCACTGATTTGCAGCTCTCAGCAGCCATTTGTTTTCATTAAACATGTAGGAAACTAATATCTCTACGCTCCCTCTCTACTATTTTTGCTATCGAATGCAAATATTCCACAGGTGGAAAAGTTAGTAAGGAGAAAAGAATGTCCACATGGGCAAACAGCACAACTGTATAAGAACCTTTTCCTTAGGAGATGTCCAGAAATGACACGCACAGTTTTCATACCCGGCAGCTGCAGTTACCCCGTCGGGTTGCAGCACGGGGCATTGCTGGGCTCTCCATGCGTCAGGACAGGATAATTAATATTGGTGGTATATTTCAGTCCTGAAAGGGAGTTTTTCTCATCTTCACTTCTCAGCCGGGGCTGAGCACAGAATTGCCAGCTGGATGCATGAATTGGGTTGGGCGCTCGGTCATGAAGTTTGTTGTCTCTCTGAGGGATTATGCCATGAGTTGGGCTCTCGGTCAAATTGAAAGCCAAACCTCTGTAAGTGAAGCCAGTAGATTAATTTCTTCCTAACGATTAACAGTATACTGTAGACATGCTGCGTTATTTTAAAAAATGTAGTTCATGCCACATACAGCAACTAATAGCGTCACACCGGTAGGATTTTTGGTCCCTTTCTGAATGGGCTGCCTGAGAGTGAACACCCTTGCCCTGGTGTTGGCAATGGCTAGCGGGGCTAGTACAGTTCTCTGTTTCTAATTTCCATAATTCTCCTGGTGAAAACTGATATTTTCTGCATATGCAATAGACGTTATTCTGATTTAACTGCTTCATTACAGTCTTCTAATCTGAGACGTGGTGAGAAAGTCGCCCTGTAACAGCGTCTACACTGACGCTTTCTCTGGCAGCCAAGCAACAGCTTGATTTCTGTGACTTTTCCATGCAAGTTTTTCTTCACTGTGTTAGTTCTTCAGTTCATTTGGTAATAAGTTTGCAGTGACAAGGATATGGGATTTTTTTCTTCTGATCTGTCAATAGACAATCAGAGACAATCTACGGATCCATCTCCATATGCCAATCATGTGCAAAATTTAATATATTTCAGGAATGAGTGAAGAAGGCCATAGAAGTGCTCCAAGAGAGAAGGGTGAGATTCACCTGCAGGTGTGGAAATGATTTCTTAGTGATGACGATCACTCCCACCCACTCTTTACTGGCTTGAAAACGCACTAAAGCTTTGTTATGCAAAAGCCTAAGCCCTAAGCAGGAAGAAGATCAATTGAAAGAATGAAATGAAATGAAATGAAATGAAATGAAATGAAATGAAATGAAATGAAAGACTTCACCACTGGTTATTCCTGGAGCTGTTTTTTCCTGTTGCTTTCTTCCGCAGTTTATGATTGATCCTTGCTTAGCTTAATAAGTGCGGAGTACTTATTTTTACTAGACAGGAGTATGACACAGGAACAATGAGACTTGATAGTGCTGCTCTCAGGGCAAAAATAGATTAGTCTTGGCCTGCCTGTAGAAAAAAAAAATTGTAAACAATGTGGGGTTTAAGGCAAACTCTATTTTATAGTAACACCTTTCTCCAAAAGTAGGCAAGTCCTATTCTTATGCTATACAGTTCTGTGCTGTATACGCACGTCTCTCCTGCAGCCCAGGATATATTGGTTTCTCCTGTATGTCAGCATGCCCTCACGTACTCAGTAGTTAAAATAATCTTCCGTGCCTACTGCTCTGGCAGACTCTCTTTCTCCCTTTTTATCCCCATAAATTTAACCTCGTTGTCCTGAAACTCCAACATCCTTCAGGATTCTCCTTCTTATCCTCACTCAGATTTGCTTCTCATCAAGTTACTTCTCTTCCTTTCACTCTGACATCAAAGCTAGATGCACGGAGAGCATTTAGGCTGAATAAAAATCATAGAATCATAGAATCATAGGGTTGGAAGGGACCTCTGGAGATCATCTAGTCCAACCCCCCTGCCAGAGCAGGGCCACCTTAGAGCAGGTTGCACAGGAACGCGTCCAGGCGGGTTTTGAATGTCTCCAGAGATGGAGACTCCACCACCTCCCTGGGCAGCCTGTTCCAGTGCTCTGCCACCCTCAAGGTAAAGAAGTTCCTCCTCATGTTTAGGTGGAACTTCCTATACTCAAGTTTGTGCCCGTTACCTCTTGTCCTGTCACTGGGCACCACCGAAAAGAGCCTGGCCCCATCCTCCTGGCACCCACCCTTTAAGTATTTATAAGCAAATCAGCAGATGATGTTTGTTCACAGCTGTGGGTAGACCATGGCGAGGAGTGTATTATCAATACCTATGTAGACATCATTTATGAGTAAATTCCTTTGCTTCATTACAAAATACAGTCTTGCACACTTATGAACTAGGTAAATGGTCTCTCTTTTACAATTTTAGGCCCTCAGTCTTGCATTACATCGTTGTTCAGTAGCAAGGAAACAAAATGGGGCATATGAACGAAGTGTTTCCTCCCCAAGCAAGAAGGGAGGGGAAATGAAGAATGTTTATTATGGGACAAGAAAAGGATTGTTCTCTCTCTCCCTCTGTTTACATATAAAGCACTGTACTTCATGGAAAAAATATTGAGATTATTATAATTCAACAAGGGAGGTAAGATGAACATTCAGAAAAGACATTTTTGGGGAGATACTGTTCAGTGATGGAGAAATAATCGTAAGCTATCAGGCAGGGTAGAGCTCAGTGGAAGTAACTTTCATTAGAAGATTCGTCCTGTGCACGGTTGATGCATAAAGTGTATTGAATGCCTAAAATGATTCCGCCCAACCTGCACCTCTGTTATGTCATCAGCTCCCTGAGTGCTTTGACAGAAATGTGGTTTCTGCACACTTGGCGCTCTTCCCGCTTCCGGAAAGTATGTTCAACCTCCATTCATATAATCTTATGGGCATTAACAATATGCCAGTAAACTTCTTTCTCAGACATCTGTGCACCCCATTTTGTCTTCTAGTACCAAAAAAAAATATTTAGTTTTATTCTAGCCATTAATGGGTGATGTTTTGATACCTTTCTGAATACTATTGTATTTTACTTCATCTGGTCATAAAAAATGCTCAGAATTAACAAGTTATGTTGCAAGTAATTACATGATATGATCTTAATAATTTAGAGAACTACTGTGTTTCTTCTATTTTGTGAAAGCAAACAACACTGTATTTGTTCATAAAACTGATAACTTGCAGTAACAGAAATACAATACAGACATAGTGCTGGAAAATTATATCGGCAAAGAAGCAGGCTTAAGCAGTGGAGCCATTTCACAGGACAAGTGTTTATGCCAGTGAGTGCCATGTGTTCCTTTTAAAACATTTTTAATACAATAACAAAACTGTTAGCGTAGAAGGATAATTACAATGTTACTTCTATTTGTTCTGAAAATAAATCGCCAGTACAGACAGACATTTGAGAACCATAAAAGGAACAGGAATGCGACTTCATTCCACTCTCAAATTCATCATTTAGAGGTTCTGAGCACGTACATTATCTTTTGATTTTGCAGAAGTATTTAATACAATGTTAAATAATAAATGTGTGGTCTGGAGAGTGCAGCTTTTTAAAGAAAAGGTCACTAAAAGTATCTCAGTCACGAGGAAGAACAGATGTGTTCCTTGCTATTGAACTCCAAAGCTCTTTGAGAAATCCGTTAACCTGATTTTCATATGACCATCATCATATTCAGCACTTATGATGGTATTATTTTGCATCAGCATCATTATTTCTTACCCCAATTAATCTGCATAGAACTGTTTCCTCTCACCACCTTGCCAACTGAAAAGACTGTTTTGCAGTCTGATCCAGATATTCTCATTAGTTAATTTTTCTAAATGGGATTGTTGCAAAGAATCAGACGCTGACGCTTATTGCACCATTGTCACTCTTGTAGAAGTACAACAAAGCAGGGCAGTTGACATAATACCTCCTGATTAGAGACTGAAAAATGAAGATGTTGGTGTGGCCACCTGCAAATTCTAAGGCTCTTCAAACTTGATGGATTCAAAAGTTCTGCAGCAAGGGACCTGCAGCCTGAATGACCCAAGACGTCCCTTCCAGCTACGTGTTCTGGACTGCCTTCTCCCCCCCCCCCCCCCATCAAAATACTAGGTCAGATTTTTTATTCAAACTGAACCTGAAATAAATTGAGGCTAGAGAATCCTCTCTAATGAAACAGTTGCTTTCTAAATACAGTCAATTATTATATATCTCACAGAGCAAACTTTATTTAGTACTGTGATTCTCAGCAAATTTCTTTCCTTTTCTTGAGAAATAAAGGATTTTTTTCATACAGGGATGTTTTTGAAAATTAAACATTGCTTTATTTTGTAAATTTTGGTTATCCTATATCTGAGTTAATGATAGTTTTTTACAAAATATGAATTAAATTAGTACTTTTACTTGGAATCCACCGGGATTAAAACCTACAATGTCTTCCCTCCTAGCTTCCCTTTCTCTTCTTCCAAATCCTAAGGAAGAAGAAAAGGTTCGCAGGCTCCTATAAAAGTGATTTCTGATCTCTAGATGGAACTACATTTGAAAGTGAAGGATCCTTTTCTAAAAATACCCTGCTGTTACATCTTTTCCGTTTGATAGATTAGGTACAACTGATACTAGTGGAACAATTGCAAAAGGAAGAGGTAGTTCTCGAGGTAGCCATGACACAAAATACAGGTCTTCATAATTTAAAAGTGTCTATTTGGGTAGCTTTTGGCCGCTAATTTGTGTGTTTGAGTTAAAACAGTGAATCAAAGATATGATGTCCTCTTATGAGACGTAAAACAGCCTTCATGCATATATAAAGCAGCCTTCTACTGGTAACCTTGGATGCAATGCCAAGATGTAGGAGCGTACTGAGAAAGCACAAGCAAATAAAAGAAAATATTAGTCTGACAGAATAATCATAGAATCATAGAATGGTTTGGGTTGAAAGGGACCTTGAAGATCATCTAGTTCCAACCCCCCTGCCTTGGTCAGGGATACCTGCAAAAGCACTTCTGATGACTGTAGGTATCAGACCTGCTAAATCTTAGGTGCTGAGCAAAGACCCCCTCTTTTGTGCCCTTTTACTGCCTCACAGCAACTGGAGGTCGTGCTTTGCAGTGTAGTTGTTGGGTCTCTGTCCCATGAGTGCACCTCAGCTGGCAGACAGAGCTGGTGAGAGAGTACCAGCTGGAAGGACCTGCTTCGCTGCACCTCGGGGAGCATGTGGTAGGGACTCAAGGCAGTGAAAAAGGCAGTGACCACATTACTTGATACTTTAGTCAGCTGAAAACCATGTCAAATTTCCCATAATGCCAGTTATCTGGGCATTTGGTAGGGGCCCAGAATACAACCAAAGCCTGTGTGGTCTCCGTAATGGAATCACTGTAATAAAAATAGATACATTTCTCTGTTAGTTTCACCCAATCCAAAGGAATAAATTCAGTCTGCTCTGAACTCACCGGTGGCTCCTCAAATCTCAGAAGATAACACTTCCAGAACAATCTTCTGTAGCTGCCCCAGTCTGTGTCCTCTGTCTACTTTCCCCTGTCTGTATATAGGACAAATTTGCCCATGTTTAAAATTGTCATATGATTACTGAAGTTCCCTTTCACAATTAACTTTTCCTGTTTCAAATCTTTTCCGCTCTATAAGAAATCCCATCCTTGGTCATACTGAATTCAAAAGGAGAACTACTGCACCCATTATTTTTCTTCCAGCTAGCCTGTTTATGTCAAAAATCCTTTTTGTAGGGATTTTGCTATTTTGCAAATAGCAGTCCAGGAACCTTTATGTCCCTGCAGACTTTCATTTGGATCACCAGGGATCTGCAGGCATGAGGGTTTGTGTCTACAGGTTCCTGTATGTGACTTGGGCCAAAGATATTACTGGGTACTTGGCAACAGTCATCCTTCTCGTTCAGTCTCGTCCGGCTAGCCTGAGCTGCGGGAAAGGGAGGTTTCTTCCCTTCCACTTGAAATTTGGCAGTGACAATCAGTGATTTCTCCTAGTCCCATATAAAAATTAATTACACAGTTTGCATCAAATCCCAGGTTGAGGTGTTTTCTAGTTAAACATATATATCTTTGATTCTGTCATTTGTTGGCGTGTGCCTAAGAAGCAACTGCTCATATTTTGTCCATCATGTATATGTCATCTTCACCTAACATTTCAGTTCTCTCTCCAGGCCTGTTTGCTGCCTTCCTGTGATGGAGCTCATTACGTGTTTGCCAACAACTTAGCCACTGATTTACCTTCATCCTGTCAGAAAATTTTACCCATCTTCAAAGACTTTCCCAGTCAGGAAGTCTAAAAAAGGTTTCCCATTTTTCTCTATAGTTTCCTTTTGTCATATCACAGTGAAATGGCCCAGGTTTATAATTTTCTTTCTGTGTCAATCACGCATGACCTTGAAATGGGATTATCTGATACGCACCTCAGTCCTGCTGGATGCAACACAAAGCAAGCATAGAACCTGAGTCGAAATTTGTACTCTGAAAGAGGCATAGGTCCCTGAGTTCAAGCACTCAGAGCTGGTCATTGCTTTCTCACACCACGGTCTGAACACAGATTTTTATGTGTTGAGGCTTTCCAAAATAGAAAGGAAATATTTTCATCTCTCTTTGCAGCTTAGAAGTTGTTAAAAAACTAAGAAAGTTTATTTCTTATTAAGTAATCTCAAATTGAAAGTGATTAATGTTTTCCTGCCTCTGTTTTGACTCCACAATCAAACTCCTATGTTTGAGTTCTCCCGCCCCCCCTCCCAAATATGAAGTTACAATTGTTAGGAAAATAATATAACAAAACAGCACAGAAAAGATCATTATTCTGTTGTATGCCTTTCTGATGGCCCCACAGCCTCAGAAAGCACACAGAGACAGAGCAAGTAGGAAGACACGCAACAAAGGTGATGAAAACTATGGAATAGGATTTTTCAGTTCAGAAAAAAATGACTGAAGGAGATAACTGAGGGCTGTAAAGTCAGGAATACTGTGAAAAAGGTGACTACAGAATGTTTTATTAATTTATCTTACAGTGTGAGAACTAGGGTGTTGCAGGCAATTATCGGGGAAACAAAGAAGAAGAAGTACTTATTCACAGTACAAATTTTACCTGTGGGACCCATTCTATAGGATACTGTAGAGACCTGATGTATATACTGGCTCAAAAAGAGTTTAGACAAAATGAGTTGGGTTGGACCCAGCAACCGCATTTAAACACAAAAGCCTCTAACTCAGAGAGCCTCTAAACCAGCGGTCATTGAAACAGAGGCGTTCCTTCCTATACTTTTTTTTTTTCTTACATGTATTTCTTAGGCATTGGTGCTAGCCATGCTGACAGAGAGGATATTGAATAATTTGACCTTTGTTTTTTCCCGATATGGCCATTTTTATTTTTCTTATGTTTTGTCCATATTTGTCTCTGGTCTGGGACATTAAAACAGCAGTCTGATTATTAGACTATACGGATGTTAGAAACCAGAAGTTTGTGTGATTTATCCGACGTGGCAGATTCAACTCTTTAAAGAAACATCTCTTGTTTCCTCAGCCTGAAGACTTCATCCACTATAAGTTTTATATGACTTTCTGCAAAACTCTGAGTAGCTCACATCAAAGCTGGTTTTCATTATGCCAGTTTAACAGCTTCTCATTGCGTTAAGCTGTTTGTCTTTAATCCTGTTTAAGAATACTTCTCTTTTCCCTAAGAACAATATCCTAACCCTGATCTTAGCTTAATTATAAAATATTTTTAAGCAAAAAGGTGTATAACTCAGCTGATTTCTATGCTTACCTGAAATATGTCTATGAAACCTTAAATTTAGAGTTAATCTAGAGAGGTTCATGGAGTAACTCCGTATTTGCCCAGGTGTAAGCAACATCAGGGGTGGCCCCATGTCTTTAGTAGACATCGGCACCAACAGTTTAACTGCGCGGTCTGTACCTGTCTCTTACATATCACACAGAACAGAGTAAAATAAGGCTTAAACTCAAATGTAAAACTTTCTCTAAATATTTACAGAAATAAAAATGTTCTCATATGGTCATTTGTCACATTTGTACTTAGAGAACATTTTTCCTCTTTTTTTCATGTGTACAGGACTGAACTCATCTATATATTAAATGACTCAATCTAAATATATTCCCCAAACTAAACACGAAGATATTAAGATTATTAAACATGGTGTGAATGAATGAGGGTAGAGGAAATTAGAAGTTTATTAACTAAACTATATTAAAACATTAACTAAAGGCCCACATGGTAAAATTAAGAAAAGAGTCAACTGTCTTTGATGCACTACATAATAGGCAGACATAAAAAAACTGTATTCAAATAACTCATTTGCATTAGTGGGTTGCTTCTATTCTAATTGAATTTTGTAGACCTCTCTAAACAAGAATGCTGGTGCAGAATCCTGATGAAAGTCTGACATTTGTTAAATCCACAAAAGATTATTTTAGAAAGTAACAATAGCCAGCATTCATACAGAAAAAAAAAAAAAGAGGAATTTTAATTAACAAAATGTGTATCATCTATTTTATTTTGTTTCTGAAACAAAAGGAGCAGGGTAGGGGGGGGAAGAAATAAGCAAAGAATTATTGGCTTGACTTTTAGGGTTCTGAGAACCCAGAGTTCCTGACAGATCCCTCCAAAAGAAGTGGGAAGGAGAGTTTCTCAGCTCCTTTGCAAAATAGCTTATGTACTATTCAGCTGAAATTTATGGAGAAAGACTTAACAATCATATATTAAAAAAAAATAGTTACATTGATTATTTGGGGGTTATTTTTAACAAATCATTTATATATAAGAATATTCCAAATTGAATGTACGTTGTCTGTGAGATATGGCAAACAGGCTGTTGTCCTGACTGCTTTTTTCAGATCATCAACTCCTACACTTTCTGCAGTGTGAAACCATTAAAATAGGATATAGACACAAGTGTGTGTGAATAAACCCAAGATAGCATTTTTTTAATATGTGTGTGTATTTTTATATATGGATATAAATATACATGTGCACAGAGACAGACACACAAGTGTGTACTACAAAGGAGCAGTCACAGCATAGCTCCGTCTGGACTGGGTGGGGGGCGCAATCTGCCTCTTTGATCTATCTGTAAATTGGCCCGTGGGCTTCTGGGTGGGTGGGTCAGAAGAAGTTGTATGTTGTACCACTGTGCACTCCGTTGACTTCAAAACTTGACGTGCCAAAAAGGTTTGAGAACCTCTTTTACATAGCTGACCGTCACCAGCAGAATCAGACGTTTGGGTTTCTGTCATCTTCTAGGTCTGGTTCTATTATTTTTGTGGCTGTATGTCGTTCCTAATTGAGTCCGTAGGTTGTCTATTTTCGGTTAACATTGGCTGTTAACTTCTCCAGGACTGAGAATTCATACATTTGCTGTAGTTGGTACTCTGGCATTACAATCTGCTACAACCAGATTGTTTCAAATTTTTGTCCATTGCCTACAGGGGGAGCTTAGGCAACTGGCTTAAACCAGACTCCTCCTTTTAATGCGCAGAAGTGAAATGAGGTGAATGTTGGTGGATGTCAGTGCCACACGGCGTAGCAGGGTCACAAGTACCGAAGCTGACTCCAGACAAACAAGTGACATATTGGGCAATACTATTTAGCCTGGCCAAAGCCGGCACTGATGTTCCAGTGCCCAAGCTGGGGCTGACGTACCAGCTCCGTTGTGCTGCGTAAGTAAACACATTATGTTACACAGCGTGAACCGTTCCGATCTTTTTTTTTTATCCCCTTTCTTTTTAGTTTGAGACTCTCTTTTCTTCTGTAACCCAGAGAAACACCTTTGCACTTGGATGAGTCACTTACCTCTAGCAAAGGGGACTGCCCTGACCCTTGAAAAAGAATACAATCACTCAACAACTGGATTTTGTACTTTTAAATGGACCGCTCTGTATTAGAACTACACCGGTGCTGGTTTTTATTTAGAATAGCTAATACAAGGAGATGAAGAAAAAGGCACGCATTTCACTTTCCCTTCCCCTGAGGAAATCATAGTCCTCACTTCAGTAAGCCAGTTCGAATTTACACTAGGGAAATGGAAATTGATACAAATTATCTCTTAATATATATATAGGTAGGATGTTATTTGCTACTACATTTGAAATATTCTATGCTGATGGAGGTTATCCAGATGGCAGGACGTTTGTGCTGCTGACTTACTGGGTGTAAATTTGGTGCCATTTCTTCCTGTTCCGCAGCCTGTGTTTTTTATCTGCTGTGCCTTTCGGACTATGAGTTCATACAATGTCTTCTATATTCAGGGCCAAGCTTTCTTGGTCTTCTGGCATTATCACTATGCAAACGTTGACTAAATATGAGAACAAAAAGTAGCCATCTGAAACTAAAGGACCAACATTTTGAAATACAGACAAACAGCAAATACAGCCTAGTCCTAGGAAAATTGATCAAAATCGTGAACATTATTCACAGACCCATGCTCACGGGTGGTTTTGCCGATGAACAAAAGTGGCCTGAGGTTGACATCAATTATAGCTCTCTCACCTCTTTTATTTTCATCATTTACACTTGAGGTGACAGCCTAAAGTATACCTTAAAAATATTGAACCAGGTATCTGAGAGAGCTTTGGAAAGTGTGATATTTTTAGATCATCTTGGATGGGACACCTGACTAGCTGGAGGAGTAAATTTGATTTCTTAAAGGCCAATGTAGGTAAAGAAGCTAAAGTTATTCAGCATTTTGCAGGATCCAACACAGGTCATGCATGGGGCCAAATTTATATCAGCGCATGTTGTCTGTAATCAATATTAGCTAGTACTACTACTAGTAGTGACAGCAGTATTAGTAGTATTAGCATACCAGTCTATGGAATTGTACTGCTCTCTGTCTGTTATTCTCAGTCCTTAAATATGAAATCGTGAAAAGATATCCAGTGAGACCCTACATGTAATCCTGTGTGATTGAAAAGTTTCTAAGAGTTCCAGGTTATACACACCAATTAAAACTTCACATATGGTGTTTTGAATCACATTTGAACTCATTAATATTGTGATAGTGTGGCTAACCGGCTTTCAAAGAGCTAACTTATTTCATAAGTTATTTATAGCATAACGACTCTGAAGCCAAATAAGTTGTTTGGCAATCTAACTTCATATTTCGTACCTGCAATCCAATTCCTGTCTGGCAGTTTTAAATCTGTAGTAGTGTCATATCTGAGAGTTACCCAAATCCATACTGTGATACTCTCCTGCCCTCCACAACAGCCTTTTAGAAGTGATTTCTCGCCCATTTCAACTCCTGAACAGGGACTTTATTGGAGGTGCTCTAGAACTTCGAGCCGATAGTGTGCTAAAGACTCTTCTAAAAATGTAGCAGTAAAATGTTCTATTTCCCGTGCATCAGAATGTGTCTCGATATTGAATTTACTCATGTAGACATAGCTGTGGATTACCAGAATAAAAAAAAAAAAATGAAAGAGAAACATAAAATTGTTTTTCATCAGCAATGGCATTTTGGGATTCATGCGATTGTGTGATCATGGCTGAAGAGACACTGCTGTGACTCAAACGCCACGGAAATGAGAGCAGTGTAATGACAACAGCACACATTTCTCTGCCAGAAATACAAACAGTGGAAAAACTTACAAAATAAAACTAAAATTTGTGATTTTGTCAGTTAAACATGACATTAGTAGATAAAAATATCTGTCTTTCCTCTCGGTCATTTAGACTTTGCTTGGAGAGTATCTGTTAGGGTTATTTCTGGATGGATCCCAATGCCCACCAACTCCTATTCTAGTCAGTGAGGTTAGGGCTAACCATTAAAATTAGTGTTTCATTAGTGAATTGAATTCTCTAAATGCCTTGTAAAATCCTCGTTAATCCTCATTAAGACTTAAAGAAGTCACACCACGTCTATTTGCACCCGTAAGAAGTGAAATTCATGACCACGTTAAAATGGTGAGGCTTCCACTGACGTTCTGGCACTCCCGGGCGTTCAGAGACTCCCACCTACCAAGCAGCGGTGACCATAAGGGCGTAAGTGGAAGCTAGGCTGGCTGACGAGTGGAGCTGGTTACCTGTGGACTACACCGTGCAGGCAATTGGAAAGAGCACGATTTACAAAATAGATGTGGCAAGTCTCTGCAGGGCTTTGCATAGCAGAAGCAGCCTCAGCAAACCACCGTTGGGTTGTTCTGCACTGAAATAACGCACAGGGCTGTGGCATACAGCGTTTCCAATAAATGTAGTCTGTGCTCTCAAGAAAAACAGATAACCTAATAGGCACAGAACTTTGCAAAATCATCCCTGCTTAATATACATTAACCTTCTACAGGTTATGTCAAAATTACGTTACAGACTTGCAAGACAGATGTCTCTTTACAATACTGACATTTGGACTCGCCAGAGCTTTCACCGCTTGATGATAATGTAATCCTCTTATATGGCGAACATAGCGGCCCAGACCTGCGTTGTAGCGGCCATGTCCTCAGCAAGCTCTGTACTCTCTAGACATCGCAGTCCTTGAGTGCAGGGAGCAGCGGGACAGGCATGTACCCCTTCCTTCCCATCCTGTTGTTTCCATTTGTCATTTTCACATGTTTGCAAAACACATTTCATCTCAGCAGGCGCTTTTATTTGTACTTTTTTTTTTTTTTTTTTTTCCTGGAAAAATACAAGCGTAAAGATCATGGGGTGCTTTTCCACAGTGTATCTTCGTAAGTAACACCAGCAGACTGCTGCATCAACACAGGTGCATTGACTGGGTGGGCTCGTTGTGCTCCGCAGGATGCTCAAGGGCCAGTAGTTCCATACCGGTTTTGTCCCTTCTTGTACTGAGGACTGATTTATAAAGGGAAACAAATCACGTTTCATGAAGTTACAGTCTCAGAAACTAATTACGTTGTCCTCATCTGAGATGTTTTGAAAACCTTCAGTGGAGTACACAGGCAGCTGAAATAATGAGATTTGAGAGTGTACGTGAATAACTGCAGCTTGTTTCTAAGCTGATGGGTCTGATGAATTATAAAGAATGTTACTCTTAGAGAAAAAAGGGTCGATTAGGATCCAAAGAGAGAGCAGATAGTCTCCATGTATGCATTAAAAAACCCAACCAACCAACCAACCAAAAAAAAAAAAAAAACCAACCAAAAAAACACCAACCAAACGCTTGCTTTTTGTTTTGGTTTGTTTTTTTACAGCTTGATATTGTTTCCTGTGAGTTTTTTTCTCAAAGCCACTTTTTCCTAAGAAGAGCATGTACATTTTTATTTCTGTGCTCTTTGTTTCTCACCCTGATGAAGCATGATGAAGTAATATATTTTGCAGAGCTCTAAGACACCTTGTGGTTTGCAGATGGCCCTGTGATCACGAAGGTGTGAAATTATTTTAATCAAAATAGAAATACTCAGCTGTGTAAAGGTTTTCTGCTCCAATTCTGACCCCGTAGTTATTTGTGAGCTAGCTACACCGCATTGCTGCATGCTGGCCCGTTAACAACTCCCTTTGTTATTTAGAAAAATTATGACTTTTGGTTTCGTGGTTTTATCGTAAACATTGGAGGGGAAAGTTAAATATATTTTATTTAAATAAGAACAGACAGCCTTCACATGACTAATATTAGCATTAAAGCAAAAGAGACTTATTTTTACAGATTTCCTTCATGTTCATTAAAGAAAGCATAATACAGAAGAGAATGCCAACTGCAGGACAAGCAATCTTACTGTGTTGTTTAAGAAACTAAAACTGGTATCTCCATGGATCTGAAAGCCTCCTGTGTTTCCAGGAAGGAAAATCTTACTACTTTTCCATTTCTACCTTTTGAAACATTTTTTATGTTAAAATTTCCCGATTTCATTTGCAGAAATCGGAATCTGTGGTTTTGGAAGAGACATAATGAAAGCAATTTCTTTCTGCTGCTCAAATCCGTATCCTCTGAAAATGTGCAAGACTTTGAAATGATCCCTGCAAGGGCTAAATTACTTACAGGTAGAGTTCCTCTGGCACAGACTGTTTAAGGTGATGGGAGCAGTGGGAGCACTTTTCCAGTGCGGGAATACTGGAATCGGGTACCAGTAAATGGGTCCTAATGCGGGCACGCGAAACAAGCAGTTCTAGGAGAACCCTGTTTTGCTGATATAACCGCACTTGCACTAACAACTAGGGAGTTCTCCCAGAACAGCTGTGTCAGTCAGCAAAGCTATTTTGGTAGAAATCTGTACTGTGTACCTAGCTTGATATTTGGGGTGGAGTTGACCTTACAGTAGAAAATGCCAAAAGAATTGGGAGAATGGAAAAATTTACTGTTCCCGCGTAAGCAGATGGAAAAGTGTGGCTGCATTCTTCGTGACTGCTTAGTAGGGAATGCTCAGAATATCCAAAGTGTATTGATTTAAAAAAATAGAATTTAGAAAACTTACATCTGATTGCTGGGCATAGAAATGTTGTAGGAATAGTCATTATGTCACGGAACTTTAAGAAGAGTAGGAGCCCCCTGAAGGTCGGTCGGTGCTGCATGGATGGGGAGCCATTGCCCTGGGACGGAGTTCACGGTGATGTTAGTCATGATCAAGAAAATACTAAGGCAAGAACAGTGCATTGTTATATGATGGGAAACAACAAAAGAGGCCATTACTTTGTGAAGGACCTTGTAGCTTTCTGGAATCTGCCTCTTCCAAGTGCTTGGCCGGAGTTGGCATGTGCCCCCCTCTGTAGGCATGGGGACAGCCACCACAGTCCTAACGCTTAGCAAGTTACAGTAGGCAACAGCTTGTTACTACGTGTCACAAGTTTTCCTACTTAAACCCTGTTTTACACTGACAGGGCAGTACTTCTAATGATCTTTTCAGTGTATTGTTTTAGCTTTTCAAAAAGGAAAAAATAACGTTTAATTCAGTAATTATTGCAGTCTTATATCCCAGCAATGCTTAACCTGGACAAATTACTGGAAATTCCTTGAATAATAACTTATTTGGAGAATCGCATTCCCTCCCATTAGTACTGGTATTTATTTTCCCTTTTCTATCTTCCTACAATTAGATAAATGCTGGGGTTTCAAACTGGGTTATTTTTTGGAGGTGCAGATAATTCAGTTAACTCTTCTTCTGAGGCCCTTGAAGTTTATCAAGTGTTTCTTCTCTGTTGAGGTGCGCCAGATGTCTCCGCTTAGTGAAGGCTGAGGGTATGAGAGGAGGCCAAAACTCAGTTAAATAAAACACGGTCTGGACTGGACCTCAGTGGGAGGTGTGGGGGACTGTCCCTCGCGTTGTAGCAAGAAGCCATTTGCCCTTCTTGTAGAGACACGTTGCACAAAGATTTCTCGTAAGTGGAAAGTTATTAAAGAGTTTGAATTATACTTGTAATACCTTATGCCTAAGAGTTGATAGGTGTCGTGCAAGTTAATTAACCCGCGTAGAAAGCTAGGCAGCGGAATTGCCTTTTCTGAAGACAACCATGATCAAAATAAATCCCTTCTGCAGTAAACAAAAGAAACCTGTGGGCAACGACTGGCAGAAGAGCAGGAAAGGTGACAAAGAAAAGGGCAATAACTCCTTTCCGGTCCCGTTCCCAGAATACCTTCCTCAATCACAGAATTAAAAGGGGGTGTTCAGAAACTTTAGATCACCTTTCCATAGTTTCTGCACTGGAGAATCCTCTCCAAAATGTGCACAAGGGCTGAAGAACCCCTTTATGGCAATGTGTGATTTTATCTTGCGTTCAGGAGCCGGAGCAGGCGTTAGGAATTAATTCATAATATAGACAATAATAAATAAAAATCATCTGCACAAATAATTTTGCATTCTTCAAGTCCAGAAAATCATGACCTTCAGGTTCAATACAGAGGAGTATCAATAGGAAGTAAAGAAGCTTCTTTTTTCCTTTTTTTGGGGGGGCGGGAAGCTGTGTTTTCATGAAGAAATCATCAAATCTTTATGTTTCCAAAGCATCCCCATTTAAAGTCTAATAATTTGTGTTTACTTGGAGCATGCTTGTTGAAATACACCCAGTTAAGATTTAAACACGGAAAAAGACGGAGAATACATTAATTTCCATATTAATTCTTTTAATTACCACACATAGTATATCTATATAAAAAGAGAAAGATATGTTTATTAAATTCAGAATCCCATTATTGGCTGGCTGTATTTAGAGCAGGTTGGCACTGAAGATCCAGTGCCACAAATTTGTGTTACATGCCATTTTTTAGTAATTTTCAGGGAATACAACTAGTAAGCAATTGCTTTGCTAGTTCGGTGGAAGAGCCACCAAAATACTTCATAATATATCCAACACTACAAATAGAATTGCCTCAGGACAGTACATACATTTATAGCAGATGTTTGACCTTGTTCTGTTTGACCTGGATTCTTACAACGTACTGTTCTTTCAGCAAACTCTCAGAAAATGTTAAAGAAATACGACACCTGGGAGTCTCAAGCTTTGTCTTAATATTTAGCTTTGAGGTGGGAGTGTGGATGCCGTTCCTTTAACAGGAATTTGATTCACTTGCGACTGGTGACACAAATCAATGAGTAGCAGTTAAAATTTAAAAAATCAGCCAAACAACCAGGGCATGTTGTCAATATCAGGGTAGTAATCTTGTTTTCTGCAGTCAAGGCATGTGCCTAGATTGCCATCAATTAGATTATTTGTACAATGCGATCATTAGGAACTGTTCGAGGAGAACCTCCCCAAATCCCAGAACCCTGATGATTTATGGCTTTCTTATCTCAGTTCTTTGTCTTTGCTTTCATTCTTCCCGTTAGACCTTTATTTTAAAGAAAGACTATCAGGAGAGAGAAGCATATTGAGCAACCTTGGATGGGATCGTGATCTGGGGCTTTTTCACAGGTTTGCTGAATAGGTGTCTTGTATCGCAACCTCTCTTTGGGGTAATTTGGAATTGACTACAGATTGTGGAATATTTAAAGTGATTTTCTTGGTAGAGGCTGATTTCACCAATGAGAGTTACACTTTTTTTTGTATGCTGTGCAATATTAGCAAAAACGTCAACTTGTTATAATTGCTGTGGCTGCCAGGTCTTGTTCAGTGCCGAGGGGCTGAGAGATGGGGGGGGGAACCGGCATTGTGGCACAGCCTTCGGGGTGCAGCCAAACTCCCTCCGAGGCCACACACCACCGACGAACTGCCCCTGTAGCATCTTGTTTGGCGCAGCGTACCGACCACCCCTGCGATGGCCGTGTCGCGGCAGGACGGCGGGCGTCTGTGTCAGAGCGGGACTCCCAGTTTGTGCTGAGGTCGGAGCTCAGGGAGAGGTGGCGGAGGTGCTTACCCTCTTACTTGGGGAGGAAAACCTAGGAAGAGCGGGCTGCTTGAAAGCTTGCTGGCTCCCAAGCAGGTGTTATTTCTTCTACAAGGGATACTTCCAGTGGGAGTACTTACAAAAGGAGTATTTATAAATGAGAGTGAAAGTAGATGCAACAGATGTTACAAATCAGTTGCTTTTCTCTGAATATGTGTTCTACAGTTTGCCTGTATTTTTGTAAATACCTCCAAGTCGTCCAACTGTTGTTTTGCCTTTCCTTGCGTCCTCATCATCATATTCAGGTTTATTCAGCTGTTTCTATGAAAGTCTTCAGCAGTTCAGCTGAAATGTAATGAACATTTACTTCTTTTTTGCATCCAACTTCTCAAAAGCAGTCACAGATTATTATTAAATCAAGCCACAGACATGTACTTTTCTGCCATATCTTACACTGATAAAAATGTTGAAGGAAGTTATTTTGTCTGCTTTCATGTTTATAGATAGAAAACTCTGTAGTCACCAAGTCTTTTAAAGATATCTTTAGCAATTACTTCAACATGTTTTTTTTTCCATTTACATGAAAATTGTGTATTAGAGATTTATTATTCTTTCTGTCATTATCATTATAATTGATTTTAGAGCTGTTTGCTTTATAGTCTTTTAGTTATGTCTTTTTAGAGTAATCTGTAAACAGAAAAAGTTCACTCTGCAACTCAAATACACTTTAACGTGATATAGCAGTGGTACAAATACAAAGGGTGATTTTGGAGGGAGCGCTGGAGCTATCGCAGGCTAACCGGGTGATCATCTCAAACCGGAGTGGCAGGTTTCTGCGATGACCGTGGCCTTCCCACGGGCCTGCCTCTGGCATACAAGGGAGATATCTGTCTGTCTGTCTGTCTGTCTCGGCAGCTCACCTTCTTGATAGCCAGCAAAGAGTCACGTATCATATCAAAGATATGTTGGGAGGTGAGGGACTTTGGCATGTGACCCCAGAAACACAAACTTATGTAAAATGACCAACTAAATACACATTTTGGAATATGGCCAGAATGAGACATCTAAAAGATGTCAAAGCCTAGATGAGTTGCCCTAGACATCATTTATTGCTACTGCAGAGGAAAAGAGCATTTACCTTTTACTATAAGTGCCTGTGGTGTCACATGGAACATCTTTTATTAGGAATACTAGATTATAATGCTCTAGAAATGAAAATATTGTGCATATTGTAGAAATAGCTATCAAACTCAGTGTTTTCCTGCAGATTGAGTGATGGTAGGTTCTGTCCCTGAGTGCTGAAATTCTGATTAGTTTTCGTTCCTTAGCAAAGCAGGAGAGTAATAGTGTTGGCTGTTTATAATCTCTTGTTATTATCCAGGCACAAATATTCCTTTCCAAACATAAATGCAATGAAATGCACTCCAGGTGTGTGGGACTCTATACACGTTCTTCATGAAGAGTTTCAGTTGGCTTCAAACTGGCAATCCATCTGCAAAGTTTGTTAGATCAAACTCTAAACATTGTTTACTGTTATTTTGGGGGAGTTAAAGACCTTTGAAAGAAAAATGAAAAAAAAAAATCACATTTACTATCATAACTGTTTAAAGGGCGAGTAAGAAAACAACAGCCATGTGGAAGGTTTGATACCACTTTTGCACTGTCATGAACTATAGTGGAATAACTTATTGTTACTGCAAAAGACTTCTACAGTGGCTCATCGCTCATTTTAATGATGTCCAGTGCTTTAGTTTCTTGTCATTTTGGGGGTAGGGTAGCCAAATGTTATACACTCCATTAACATAACGTACTGGGTAAACAGAAAAGAAAGGTAACGTTAAATAGTGGTGAGGAAAATGTGGAAGTAAAATTGAATCAAAAATAAAAATGATGTGTTGTAAATATAAGCAAATTCGGGGAATTCAGAAAAGATACCCCCACATCTGCTAAGGAGGCAGGTGAGAAAAACAGCTTGCTTGATGTAGAGGAGAGGTGAAGGATTTGCCTGTAGCTTGTGGGGCTGATGCCTCGCCAGATGCTGGACCACTGACAGGAACTGAGGCAATGGGCACAAACTGAAACACAGGAGGTTCCCTCTGAACATCAGGAAAAGCTTTTTTAGCATGAGGGTGACCAAGCACTGGCACAGGTTGCCCAGAGAGGCTGTGGAGTCTCCATCCTTGGAGAACCTCAAAGCTGTCTGGACACTGTCATGGGCAACTGGCTCTAGGTGACCCTGCTTGAGCAGAGACGTTGGACTTCCTGAGGTCCCTTCCCACCTCAACCGTTCTCTGATTGAGTGATTCATGCAAACACTATTCTCCATACAACATACACCGTACAAACACCTCCATATGAACACCACCCGAGAGCAGACACTTGCCCGTTGGCCGCAGGTGTGTCGTGCCGGCCAGGAGTGCCGGCAGCGGCCACCAGCCTGAGCTGCCCCCGCTGCCATCAAGGCTCTCCACGCCTTGGCGCAGCGTGGGGGCCACCCTTCCCACCGCCTTCTCCCTCTTCTCCACATCCCTCTGCCCCAACGGGCCGGCCCCAGCGGGGACCGGCCGGGGAGGAACAAAGTTTGCGGGCGGTGCCTGCGGGCCGGCCCGCCGCTATCGCCCGGCGCCGGTTCCCGGTGGGTAATTATAGCCCCGTCGTTGTCGTCGTCGTCGTCGTCGTCGTGGGGTGTGTGTGTGTGTGTGTGCCGTCCCCCCTCGCCCTCCCCTTCCCCCCGCTCCGTCCCCCCGCCCCGGTGACTTACGCCGCCGGCTGACGGCTCGCCCCGCTGATAGGCGGCCCCGTGCTGGCTGCGGCGGCCCGCCCCGCCCGGAGCAGCGGCGCCGGCGGAGGCAGCGGGGCTGAGCCGGGCAGGACCGGGCAGAGGAGCGGGGCAGAGCGCGGAGCTCCGCGGCGCGCAGCCCTCCCGGCGCTCCCCGCCTCCCTCACCCCCTCCCCGCCCTCCCCCCGGCACGGAGCGCCCGCGGAGGGCTCCGCTCCGCTCCGCTCCGCTCCCCCCCCCGCCTCCGCTCCGCTCCGCTCCGCTCCCCGCCGCGCCGCCAAGACGCCGCGCTTCTTGTACCGCGCCAAAGGCGGGTGCCGCTCGGCCAAGATGGGCCGGCAGACGGCGGCCGGCGGGCGCAGCATGCAGCGGTCGCAGAGCCGGAGCAGCCTCTCCGCCTCCTTCGAGGCGCTGGCGGTCTACTTCCCCTGCATGAACTCCCTGGAGGAGGAGGACGGCGGTGAGCGGCCGGGGCCGGGGCCGGGGCCGGGGCCGGGGCCGGGGCGGCGGCAGGTGTGGGCGGGGAGGGCTGCGGGTCGCTGCCGGGGACGGGTCGGGGGTCGGCGGGTCGCTGTCCCCCTCCCCGGCGGGCGGCGGTGCGGGGAGGCGGCTGCCGGAGAGTTACTTGTGTTAAAGAGAGGGGTTGGTGGTGACACAGCGCTCGTAACCGGAGAATGAGGTGTGATCTTACGTTTGTCATCACATTGGAAAGGAAGTTATCGGCTGAGCTTTAGTTATGTGGAAAAAAAAAAAATGGGGGAGAGGGTCTTTTCGTTTTCTGCTCATTCATAAGGAAAACAAACCACACTTCTTCACGGGTGGTTTTCTGACATTACACGGACTTGGTCAGGTATCCTGTGTCTGTTATTACAACATAATTGACAAAGAACGGCAGATTTGAACAATTAAATACTGGCACTCTTTAAGTTTTTCTTAGGAGCAGCAGTGTAGGTAGAAGGCTGTGCGTACAAGTAGACCTTGCAGGTCTCATGCACAGTGAATCTCTGCTCATAAAAGTAAGTCCAACCAGTAAAGCGCGTGTGTAATTTCCATATATTTGTTACAGGACCAGAACTTTACGTAACAAAGAAGAGAAATGCAATGGATTTTCTGTATAGCTGTGGCCAAAAAAAAAAAAAAAAAAAAAAAAAGAAAATAACAAAATCTAAGCCAGCTATCAAAAAAACTGAAAAACAAAAAGTTCCAGTTACTATTTGGAATGTGTGTAACAAATGTGTATGTATAGTTTGTAACAAATGTGTACGTATAGTTAAACATGGAACCAAATCCTGCGCAGGACAGAACTTGAGTTTCATGAGCTTGTTTTGAAAACACTGGTTTTGTAAAGAAAATAATCTGGTGTCTTTAAATATGTTTACGTATAGAATAAATTTACTGTCTGCCTAGTGTTTATCAGAACTAATTTAAGGTTTTAAGTTGCATTATGATTAATTGAGCATATTGCAACTTCAGTAGATTTGAGCAGTATCAAATTAAGATATCCGTACTTGTATAATGCCGCTAGGCAAGCCTGTATCAGCTATGCATGCACACCATTCATAATCTGTATTTAAAATATCTGCATATGCATATATCACCTTCCTCATCTCAGGCCGAGCGTTCAGTGGCAAATGTTTGTCCCCAGTCTTCACACGTCTCGATTTATCTTTTCATGTACAGCAGTCCCTGAAGTTTCTTCTCCGAAGCTTCTTTCCTTCTGTGATGCGAATGCCGAGGTGTGGTCCCTCACCTTTCCCCTGGACCCTACTCTGGGGGTGGCCAGGTTGTCCCTTTCCTCCCAAGGGGGAGCCGCTCCCTGGGGCGAAACGTGCTGTCCTTCAGGACGCTTATCTGTGCCCTGCCTTCAACAGTGAAGTCAACTGCAAAATATTGCCAGGAGACTGCGGGGGGGGCTTCAGAGAGCATTTTTAATCTTTTGACATAATAATAAACATTCTGACTGAATCAACACATTTTTAAAATAATGAAAATATCATAAATTATGCTAAATGTGCTTAGCTATTCTTTAAAGATTTTTTTCTCTATCATTCCAGAATAGTTGTCTTTTCAGTCCTGATTATTAGTTACAATAACTGCATTAATCCTGTGTGAAATCAAAGTATTTATTTGTTTTGTTCTGGGCTGTTTTCTTTACTTCTCTAGGAAACGCTTCACTTATTCCTCAGTTGAGATCTGTGAATGTTTAAAACTGTTCACTAGTTCAAAGAAATATGAAATATATGGAAGTCAGTAGAGGAATATCTGTTACTTTAAGGGTAATTGTAATGATTTATTTACTTTGTGCTGGCAAGCTATTTAAACAGAAGTGTTGGAAGACTATATACTGATTTTTTTACATGTTGTGTTGATTTATGTTATCTGATCCTCTTTAGATGTAGCCTACACTTGAAAATGCATTTCATGTAATTCCAATGAAAAAATAGAGATATAATTGTTATGCAGTTTTTATGGAGCTGAGTTTCTGCTACCTGAGATTTCAGACATATCAGGTAGAAGGGGTGACAGGCATGACAGCTAAACTCTTTTCCCAAGTGCTCTCACTGAGATTAGGAAGAATAAAATGCAGTGGGGTTTTGTGACGGCACGTCACCTCTGCACTCAGATTGGCATTTGTTGTCTTCTGAGTGCTTCTGTGCAATTATATTTATGTACCACCAGTGTCCTTAATTGGGTGTGGTACAGGCACTCCCGTGTTCACGTACTTAATGCTCTTTTACAGTTTAATCTGAAAAAGATTGAAAGAACCCTCTTCATAAGTTGTCCGTCCTCAAGATGTAGTTATTTCTGTGCCTGCTGGATAGGCTAACAAGTTAACCTGCTGCAAGGGTGCTTTTACGTTTCCCACTCAATCACATTTTTAATACAAATAGAAAATCTGACCTGTTGAGGCATTTATTTGTGGTACTTTAGTTTGTTAACTGCCAGAATGAATACACTGGCCCACAGGTGTATCTTTGGGCATGAAGGAATATAAGCAGTGTCAAATTCAGAAGTAACTGAATAGTAACTTGGTACAATGTATTAATAAGAATAATTTTGGGAACCACTTTTGAACACGATGATTGAGAAGATCCATTTGAGTGTCAGTTGATTAAAGAAAGAGATTTCTTAAGCCCTGGCATCCGAGCTGTAGTGTGCTGAAGGAACAGGGCTGCGGAAAGGCTGCGGTTTTCCAGTTGGCAGCCATGAACTTGCCATGGGTGGGCCTGAACTTGCCATGGTCGTCCAGATTTACAACCCAGGGAACCGATATTCGCTTTTGCATTTCCTACTTGCGGTTCAGTTGGGATGAGTCCTTCAAGTTTATTCACATCTGTTATTTTTAAAGGAGTTTGTTATTCTTAGCTGTGTCTGGTAAAAGGCATTGACAAATCAGTTTTTTCATCATCAGTTTACTTCTGGCACGTGTGCGTGCATGTACCCACACAGACCTGGCAGGTCATATGGTACCAGAGCAAATTATGTATGTTTTCAAGGTATCAAGGTTATCAAAGGATGTCGTTTGCATTTTTTGTTAGATTCATTGATGATGAAGTGTACAGCCTGCATTGTAAAGTGAGAATTGGCATCAAGTGATGCTTGGAACAGATTTAAATTACATGGAAATTGCTGAAGAGAGTTGTGGGGTGCAGAGGGCAAATCAGTACCTGTCTGAATTCCAGCTGCTCTTGAAGCATCCCAAGCCTCACGTTTTCTGTGAAACCCTGGCTTTGTTGAAATTAAAGGAAATTTTGTCATTGAATTCAAAGGACGGATGTAAATGTGTGTGACATCCTTTCAGATGTCTGTGTAGCCATAGTGCAAAATTTCATGCACATAATATATTTAAAAGTAGTGGAGTTTACTAAACTTTCCTGTGACACAACTGGAAAATGTGCCAGAGCAAGTGAATTCTTATGTACAAAAAGGTTACTGGAGAAGAATTACAGTTATCCAACATGCACGGAGAAAGAAGAGAGAGGCTCAGATCGTATGCGGTCACTAGAAAGCCTACGTCTGGTTTTGTGAGTGGGACTATTAACTTGGTGCTTCCTCAAATTACATTGTGTGGATTGCTTGCTGTCATAAATTTGCACTTCGGTTTCCTTTTTATATTTACATTCACTTCTGATTTGCATTTACACTGAGGTGTTGATATAAACTGTTAAACAGCAGGTTGCCAGGAGTGCAGCTATGGAACTGTTAGTCATGGCAAGATCTGTGTGCAGAACTATGCCTGCCAAAAGGGAGTTTATTTCCGTTTAATGTCTTCTTTTGCCAGTTTTTGGGTGGTAGTGAAGCTATGAGATTCAAGGGGAAAGTCAAATGCTTTGCAGGTGCTGAAGACAATTCAAGAGATAATTTATGATAATTTAAGACATAAATTAATTCAAAAAGAACTTGGACTCCCAGTATGTTAGAAAAACAAAAGGCAATTGAAAAAAAAAAAAAAAAAAGCTAGAGAATGTTCTTCAGCCCAAGACAATCATGCCAAAAATAGCAAGAATTAGTTGTGTTAGCTCAGGAGAAGATACAATGACGGTTTTGCATATTGGTGCCTACCGAAAGAAGTATCTGAGAGTTGCTGCAGGAGTTCAGTAGGAACAGAAGCACACTATACACTCCTGTCACCTGACCGATAACTATCGGGGAAACTCGCTCGAGGGGTTGTGCGATCCCACATAGAGACCAGCAGGAGTGCTGCCATTGATGCTACTGAGTGAAGGATCGGGACATATTTAAATGTATTGCTGAACTGCTCGGTTGAGCGCTGTTACTGGCTTCAGTGGCATTTCTCACCGATTAATCATTTGCTCATTGGTAGAACTTGGCAGTTCCTGGACTCTGTTCCTGTGGTTAGGCCGCCAGATCACACTGTCCCTCTGGAGGTCCCAGTAGACAATAACAAGCAGACAATAATTTAACCAGAAATAGAAAATGGGGGAAGTAGTAACAATAAATTCATTAACACAGTAATTATTAAAATGAAGAGAATCCTGCGCATGAAGTAGTTATGCTTTAAAATTACCCTCTTAAAAAGAATAAAGTAATAGTAGGAGTATCAGGCAATGAAGAAAATGAGAATGACTACGTCTTCTTGGGGGAATTGGCCTACTTTTTGGCCTTGGTGGTAAAGATGACCTTGTTTACATGGAATGTTCATAGGCAGAGCCGAGGTGGAATTTGAAAGAAGGGTATCCTGCCCTGTGGCAGGGTGTCCACTGCACAAGATGAAGCTTTAAAGACCTTGGCTTTATTCACGCTAACACACCTGAGATGGTCTGCTGTGCATCTCATGTAACAGTGGGCTGGCTCATCTTAGAGGATAGAAATGACTCTGAGGACAGAATCTGTACAACGTTTAAGTTTACGGTCGATAATTTTTTTGTGTTTGCTGCTCGGGCTGTGCTCAGGGGCTGAGCTGAGTCGCAGCCCGTCCGTCAGCGCGCTGGCGCTGGGTCGCTCCCGCTTCTGCAGCTCCTGGGGCTGACGCGGGGGTGGAGGCAGTACAGAAGTCATTCCCAGCAATTTGCATTTCTCTCTCCATTCCCAAGTGTTTTTACCAACTACAGTCGGGTACTATACTGATGAATGAGATGGAGATGCCAAGATGGATAAGACCTTTTAAAAAAGAAGCATAGAGAAAGCTGTACGGTTGCTGGCAGAGAGTGTGACTTAAACAACACGCGTTCTGGGAAACAGCTGGAAAATCAACAGAGAAAAGTAGAAGAGACTGCAGGAGGAGTGGCGTTCAAAGTACAACATACTTCAACCTGACTATATGATGGAAATGCCCAAAAGAGTTTGAAAGCTGTATTTCTCCTCTTTGTTGTATTTCTCCTCTGAGCTGCTAGTTACACTGCAGCATGTACCTGAATAGCTAACAGGTAACTCAGGTATGGCTATAACAGCAGCAGCGAAGCTACAGTGTATGACAGGGTTCATCTCTGATGGTAGCAACAGAAAATTGAAAAAAAAAACCCGTCTCACTTCTATCTACTTACTGTAATTGTCATTTTTCAATGACAAGGTCAACAGTGTAGTCAGAGCAGCGGCACACTGCATTGCTGTTGTTTCAATTGGAGAGGTAAATGTTTAACAGCAGTAGTTTGAAAATGGGTCATTACAGTGTGAAATTTGCTCAGAGTTTTGGGAACTGTGGTTATTCAAATAATGATATTTGCATAGTATCATTACTCATCTTAGACAAAGCTAGGAGGAAGAACTGTTTCTAATTTGTGTAATCTCAGTAGCCATCCAACTACTTGGCACCATCTATCTCATTAAGCCCCAATAGAGGGTGTTGAATTGTTTCAACACACTTGCTACATCAGTCAAAAATGCTGCACAGATCCGCCTGATAGTGTATGTAATGACCCCGGCAATACCAAAAATAGTCAAGGTTGGGGTAAAGAATGGTGTTACCGTCGTTATTTCATATTTACAAAGTATCTCTCAATTTAGATAATACAAAAATAAAAGAGTAATTCTAAGCTCCTCGATATATACACTCTTCACTGTTTAAGAAGTTTTCATCGGCTCTTGGCACTGCATGGAATAATTGTTATTAGTAAGTGCATAAGAATGCTATACATCCAGAAAATTGAATGTACATATAAACATAAAAACATTGTCACTCAAAACTGCAGTGATGATTTCGTTTTACTTAAGATGGTCATCCTTTGTCATTGGCAAAATCAAAGACTGGGTTTAAATATTTCTTGTGGTGAAGATGTACACCTATTTAGTGATTCCTTATATAAATGGTATATAAAATTAGAATGTAATTCCACAAAATTGCTAGCTCTATTTTTTCAGGATTTTAATAGCTTAGAGATGAGACTGGTTTGCCACTGCTTTGCACTTTTTGGAGTCATGTAGATTGTTGTACAGGATGTACAAAGTGGATATAAAATGCTACCATTCTGTTTTGATACATACACAAAATATGCACAAAGTCAGACCTATTATATTGAATGGTACAAACATCTGTCTGTACGGAGATCATAAGTGGTCCAAATGAGGGTTCCTTAAAAACTGTTCATTCAGGTCATTCGGCATGTGGGACATACAGCTGTGGGCTTCAAAGCTCCGTGATTCTTCATTGTCGTATCTCTGTGTTCAGTTTTACAGCAATACTAAGAGGCTTTTGGCAGGTGCATCCTCTGACCACACTTAGAAAACCAATGGTCTTATCAGTAACAGAAACGGAGACATCTGCAGAAGTGCTGGAAAAGCCTGAGTGGCTGTGTGCAGTTATGTTCCTGATTCACATCTCGCTGTCATGAGTTGTGTGTTTCTAAATAAAACTAATTAGGATAGCATATTAATTCTGCATTTGATGTCTGCTGTTTTTATATTGCATCATAACTAAACTTTTTTTGATCCCATATTTGAGACATTTCATAGAAACATGGAATGGTTTAGGTTGGAAGGGACCTTAAAGATCATCTCGTTCCAACCCCCCTGCCATGAGCAGGGACGCCTTCCACAAGACCAGGTTACTCAAAGCCCCATCCAGCCTGAACTTAAACACCTCCAGGGATGGGGCATCCACAGCTTCTCTGGGCAACCTGTGCCAGTGTCTCACCACCCTCACAGTAAAGAATGTGCAACAGTATTTTTCCAAGTTAGATTCAAACCTTTATGGATCTCCAGTTGGACCAGCTAGTCAAGGGGTAGTTTACTAGCTCAGTGAATCTCAGTTTGGCAGCTGACTTGGAAACATATCTCACACAAATTTGAAGAAGACATTCCTTCTTCGTCTTGCAGTCATACATTTGAAAAAAAAAAAAAAAAGCATAATAGAGATGTCCTGATCTCTTTTGAGCCAAATAGGTGCCTAAAAATGTAAAAAATAGTTTATTTTCTTACTGTGTGTTACAATCGAGATCTGTAATCACCATCTGTAAAACAAAGGATGCAACCAGATCTGCATATCCGGTTTGTTGTTATGTAGTCAAAGCCAAATAACCAAAGAGAGGTGGAAATCACATCAGTACCAACACCTCTCATCCTTACAGGTGCGGTTATTTAGTTTTGATTCCCTGGGATGGCTGCCAGTCCGTCGGCTGTCTGTTATCAGGGGTAAACTCTTTGTCAAGGGAATGGCCATGCAGGAAACCTCCGTGCTGTGGTTCTATATATACTTAATTGGGATTTCCTGGGAGTGTTACATAGCACAGGTATTGAAAACAAGCTCTAAGCTGTCAGAGATGGCCGTTCGTCCTTTTTATATGTAGCATGGACAGTAGTGATTCTGAATAATAATATGGGGGATATATGAATTTTAGGAACATTAATTACCACGTATGTGGAAAAACAGATCTTGTTAACAACTCAGGCTTATAAACATGTTTCAGAAACTTTTGGGACTGCAAGTGTTGAACAGCTTAAGCTGATGGATGCCCCACACAGACAAAAGCAGTTTCTATTGCCTGATGCTCTTAAGAATTTGCTGAAGGGTCAGTTAGGACTGAAGAATGGACATCAGCACAGCAGTGAAATTAAAGTGACAGAATACAACTTTAAACACATTAAAAAGTGGGAGAGAGTAAGGATCAGGTGCCTGCTGTAAACCACAGCGTTGCTTGGGAGCAGTGTGTGGTAAACTGACTTCACATCATGCGGCCACAACAAGCCGGGGGCATCTTTTCCAGTTTGAACGTACAACCAGCATTGCCATGAAAGGAAAATGAAATACAAAGGATGCTGCAATCCGGCCAAAGCTTTATATCCTGGGAACAACCAAGATTTGTGGTGGCTGCCTCGGGTCCTGTGTATGGGGATTCATCAAGAATGGGTCATGAAAGCTTCATACCAGCCTTTGACCAAAAGCTCAGGCAACAGTTTGCCAGTTGATTATTTCTTTCAATTCTCTCTTTCTTTCACTTTTTCTTAGGTGCTGTCTTAATTAACCTTAATCTTAATTAACCATGCTTCCAGTATGGCCAGAGGAAAGAGAGAGGACAAAGCACAAAGGCACAGGACAAGAGCAAAGAAGTATTTCTTGACTGAAAATTAAAAACTAGTGAGGCCTCCCAAGAAATTTAAAAATGCATAGTGCAAACTGAGGCAGTCAGTCCAGGTTCTCTCAGACTTTCCAAACCCGGCTGCTCCCATACTGAAGAGCTTCCCTACTGAAGACAGTTCTGCTTTTGGGCTATCAGGGCAGGCCATCCCCATCCCAGTCGGAATTTCTCAGTGTTTTTTGTTCAGATGTTCATGGGAGCTGGAACTGGAACACATGTCTTCCCATCTTCCTTAAAAGTGCGAAGTAAGGGAGAGCCCCTGGCTACAGTTTCTCCCTCGCCCTGCAGATGCTCTTTGGGCTTCATAAACACGTACGGCACGCGCTGTGAAAAACCTTCATCAGAAGGAGTGTAACACAACGCTTCATGAGCTGGTCGTTAGCAGTGGCCTCTGGGGATCGGTGAGGTGGGCTCAAAGCTTCTCAAACTGAGGCGACAGTGGAATCTGGGTTTCCCAAAGACTGCTTCAATTAGTAGATCCTAATCCCGCGGCTGCTGCTTGGGGTCTGTGGGTGACACAGATGCAGAGAAACAACTCAGCTGTGGTTCCCAGCAGTGCTTCAACAAGAACTAAACGCCTCCTTTGGTGCGGTGTTTTGGCCACATTCCAGCAGCATTTGGCTGTTTCGGACACAGAACTGTGCGGCTGCAGGGGAGTTTAAAACCTACCCTGTCCCCCTTTTCTCAGGCAGGATCAAATATTCTTTGACTGTCTCTGATGGTTTTATCAAGCCTGCTGTTAGCATGCCCAGAGCACATCTCTAGATACTTGAAGAGCTTTACTCTTGAAGAATGGTCACTTAGAGGCAACTAACTCCTGAGTTCAGCTGAAAAGACCAAAGCAGTTTTTATGCAGCCTTTTTGGTGAGGCGAGGAGAGCAGAGAAGAGGCACCTCAAGCCCTTGAGTGTGTTTCTGAAGCCACAGCTGCTGTGTACTCAGTGCAAGGCCTACCGAGAGACCAGGTACCAGCTGGGGGTGGCATGACCAGCCCGCCTCTGCCTGCGCCAGCAGTGTCCTCTCCCAGGGCTCTGTGCCTGGTGCTGAGCAGCTGGAAGCTCTTCCTGAGAGCTCTCGCTCTCCCCGTCCGCAGGAGATTTCATCTGGCTAGATCCCAGATCACGGAGGGAATCTGTTGCATTCACTGCAGTTCTTGACTTGTCCTCATCTGATATTGAAGATGGTATCGGTAGTTTTGCATCCCCTAATTTGCAAGTGATTTGCACTCCCAAGTTGTGGGAACAAATAATTCCACGCGTAATTCAGAAAATGTGGCCTGTGGAGTCTATTTGCAGTAACCATATTAGTTAAATTACCAGTGTGATTAACTATAAGAATGAATGTGCCTTCATAAATGCTAAAGCAATTATTTCTGGTAATTTATTCCACTCCTTACAATATGGCCACAAGAATCTGAACTAGTGTTTTTCAGATAATATATTCCATATTTTGTGATGGGGACTTGAGAGAAATTTCTTCTTTCTAGGGCAATTAGATTATACTAATTTGGAGAACATTTTCAATGTTCCTTATTAGAGTTTAGTAAACTGTGAGTAAGATGATTTTCAGCGTAGGTGGTCAGCAGCATACTTAGGAACAAAGTACACTACTAGACTCTCTTGATTCCACATCCTTTCATTTGGTAGGATTAAAACCAGCGTGCACGAAGTGATTATAATCGTAATACTTTATGTTTATAAAACCAGCCCCCACTTTTACAGCTGCACCAGTTACATGTTTACTTCTGTGTTAGTGGCAGATGCTCCCAAATTATTCATCTAGTTAGATTAGCATCACCTCAGTTGGGCTCATTCAACTGTGTGTGTGTTTTCACAATTGTTATTGGGAAATGATCTGTTTTAAAAGAAAAAAAAAACAACTTTAAAACGTATTGTTGGTTTGTCCCTTTTGGGCCGGGCCCAGTACAGAATGCAGCCACACAAGTAGTTGAATTAGCATAACAGAGGAGGTTTTAATTTCCAGGCAGGAATGAGAGAAAACAGTTTGGATTTGCTGGAGTGGTAAAACCATCAACCACGTCTTCCACCAGCTACAGCTTGGAAGTATGGCACCAAAGGCTATTGCTTTGAGTTGAGTAACTACTTTGCATTTCCATTGCTACTTGCAGCCTTTTAAGTATTTTAATGTTGAATTCATGAAACACAAATTATGCCTTATATAACTACTGTATTTGCTTTTAAAGTGTTTGAGGGGTTGTGGGATTATATTTGATTTGTTATGTTTTTCCAGGAACCAGTGTATTGCTAGGATTGCGGGCAATCGAGTGTAGGTATTTCTCATGCATATTATTACATATTAGTTTAGCCAAGCTTAATCTGAAAGAACATTCATCTCTAAAGCAGTGGCTCAGGGCTCATGTCTGTGGACTGGGCCTTCTTCTGTACTTCTATTCCAAATTGCCATTTTGCTGTTAAATCTTCAATTCTTATTTCAAGAAGCATCAACATCATGATTAGGAGCCTTATTGCTGAAAGGTCAGATCTTTCTTTTTCGGGACCATCAGAGAGCTCTGCCTGTTTCTGTTGAAAACTGGAAAATAGTTACTCACATAGCCTCCTTTCAGCCCTTCTTAAATGTAATGTTAGGGTCAAAGTAATTAGTTTACCACCAACACTTACACAAAAGTTGGATATACTATGCATGCCTAACTTTCATGCTGTATCAAAGTTGTATCTTCTCAGCTGTCAGCCTGTCTTCATGTGAACCAGAGCACTTATTTCAGATAAAATGAATGCAAGAAAGTAAAACTGCTTGAAAATAATATTCAGAGGGATGCTAGGAACAGCTGGTGAAACACATGTGCCTCTATGGAAACTAGAATGGCAAGTGCACCAGTTCTGCCTTGATTTCTCAGTAAATTGATGTGCAACAGATGCGTTGATATTTTTCTGTGAATGTTCTGCTAGAGTGAAGGCGTACAGATGTATAATTCTAATTCAGAAAAATATCTGCCTTACTAATTAATAAAAGTTACTATATACTCCTTCACGTGTCGCATATTCGAACACATAGTTATCGCAAACCCCCAAATCTTCGAAAGATATGATATGAAAAGATTGAAGAATCGTGCAAGATGGAGATGTTCTGTTAAATTTGCATGAGAGAATTCTTGTTTGTAACCATGAACTGAGAATGGCTACCATTCAACAAGGCTGAATGAAAATTAATGCTTACTAATCAAAAGAGCTCTTACAACAGAAAAGTAATACCCTATAACAATACTTTAATGAGAAGAGCACGGGGCCTTCAGGAGTTGTGAGCCTTTCACATGCAACTATGACGCAGTGTACCTTATCTACAAAACTGTAGCACAATTTTTTCCAGGCAGTGTTGTTGGAATGTTTCTTTGATATGAGTGATTGGATTTTAGAACAGCTCTGGACCAGTTTTGGAAGTCAGCTGCCAGCTTTCATTAGTTTAATATAAATAATAAAACCAGCAGACACTTGGAACGGTACAATCCAATAGAAATGAGATTGTTGACTTCTGCCCTTCATTTTTCATGTCATGTTAGCCTTGTGTCTTTTTTATTTGTATTTATTGCACCAGATATTGATGGGCATTTTCAGAAGTAGTTTTGACGTAGTGAGAAAAATATTTCCCTCTGTTGGGTACTAAATTCACGTGGGTAGCTGAAGTTTGAGAGCAAAATTATTACTTCTGTTATTCTTCATGTACTGATTAAAAGTTATGGTTTTAAGGAATGCATAGAAGGCTTGTAATAAGTAAAATGATTTGAACCACTCGTGATCCTGTTATAGAAATGTCTCACTACTGCCAAATATTGCAGTGTTTTTAAATCTTTCTGGACAAGGGGCTAGTAGGTTTTCAAGGTGGTTTGGGTGTCTATTTCTCACTTCCCTAAAATTCCCCTGTTCTCTAGCTGATCTGGTATCCCTCCTGACTGGAGTGCCTCAGGTGTGTCCCTGCGAGACTTCAACCCACACTGCAGCCTGTAGGACAGAGTGACACTGAGTGGAGACATTGACATCGATGTCCCTCTCCTATTCCCTATCCAAGAGTATGGGTCCTCTTACTCTAAGCCAGCCCCTGAGCTCACATGTCCTCCTCAGGGCGTGAGAGTCCTTGTTCCAGTACAATCTCCTCCCTTTCTCATTTCCTTTCTCATATCCCTCAGGCTTCACTGTCCCCACCGGTCCAGCTTGTGTCCTCTGGTACATGATGAGCCAGAGGAGACGTAAAGGGTAGCAGAAGCTAGAAATGTCTGCAGAGGAGGGGCGACTCCCTAGATATCCTAGGACCTTGGATATACTCTATCCTTATCGTAGTAATATTCAAGAATTCTGGTATCATTTGGTGTTGTGTACGTTTGGAGTTATTGCTCTTTTATAAGATCAGTATATCACTGTGCTGAAGTCAGGAGGGTATTGAAAAGATAAAAGAAATTGGAATAGAGAATTGGTAACAGCATTTAAAATCAGAAATCGCATGGAGCAACTGTCTTATGAAAGAAACACTGAGGCTTTATTCTTACTAATTTTATTTTTTTTTCTGTGGTCCTTTCAATGTATGTTCTAGCTGAGGTCTTGATCGAAGTTCCTACACTCAAATGCTACTATATTAAGTTTTGAATATTTTTTCCCTTGTCTGATACCCAGCTATCTGTCACTTTGCTGTTTTTACAAATAAAATTAAACTATACAAGCAGGTGCAAAAATTGTTACTCTTGGATGTGGTAATAAAGGTTCATATTGTGCGTAAAAGTCAATACTATAATTTTTAGATACAAAGTTAAAGCAGCTAGTGAAATGAAAGGAGAGTGAATAGAGAGGACAGAATTGGAAGGGTTCTTGATTTGTTGTTTACTGTCCTCACTAATGGATATCTGTAACTTGATTTAGCAGGTAATGACCAAATGTTTTTAAATCAAATAATTCATCTGAATTAGAACATTCCTCAGACATTGCAGATTTTGACATAATGGTAACATTTTAATTGAATTCCTAAGAGGGATGTGTTCATACAGAGAAAACATATTTTAAACACACTGGACTATGGATAATGTAAATCTGGTTGCCTCCGTGGACAGACTTGTGTTTTGTGTATGCTGCCTGCCTTGGAAAGCGACAGAACCAAGGTCCTGTAAAACAGGCTTACGATGCTCCTTGCCTATTATTAAAAAAAAGTAAAAAGGTCATTTTAAAATGAAAGAGCTGGTGTAGGTCAGTAATTTCTGCCTGCGAGTGTTTCTGGCAGGTGGAGCGGCGGTGCGCCGCCCGCAGCAGTGCCCCGCAGGGCCGCCCAGCTGCGGTGGCACGGTGCGATGGGGGCTTCTCTTTTGTCTCCGCAGAAGCAGGGGGCAAGAAGCTGCGGAGCACCGTCCAGAGGAGCACCGAGACAGGGCTGGCCGTGGAGATGAGGAACTGGATGACCCGTCAGGCCAGCCGGGAGTCGACGGATGGGAGCATGAACAGCTACAGCTCTGAGGGAAAGTAAGCAGCAGTTATTACTGTGGTTGCCTGATGCTTCTCCATGAAACTGGTAGTTAGGCAAAGGTGAGGTGGGCCCTGCAGGTCCTGTTCAGTCAGAATGCCCTTCACAAGCTAGTGTCGCTAGCTAGCTTTCCCCTGTGAGTGAAAGAGTCTCCCGTTGCTGGTGCAGGAGGGATGGGGATCGTTTCTGCGGTGCCGTGAGAAAGGCACCTGGTGGCTCAGAGCCATCAGCATGTGGTGTGGCAGGAGGGGAAGCAGGCACAGTGCGCCAGGTGAAACACAAAACAGGACACGTTCTCTTCCGAAGACTCCTCGCGTATGTCTGGAGTTTGCATAGCAAAGCATTTCCAGAGTATTTCCAGGTGTCATTCACGGGGCTCAGGACTTTTTCAAAGATTCTGTTAATTAACCCTGAAAAAACGGTCTTGGCAGAAGTATGAGACTGTCATGTATCGTGCTTTTCATAAAAGCCCAGGTTAAAGATTTCCGAGTGGTATGTCAAAGACATTGCCCAGAAAAATCTTATTGTGGATAACGGTATTCACAGCACTGGATGATACACCTATACTGGACAATGTATCTTACATGTCCAAGTTGATGCACTGTGTGCACTTGAGATGGACATTTATTTGTGATTGGTCATTACAAATCTCATTAGTTCTTGTTGCCTTGTAATGGGTCACAGATAATTTATGGCCAGAATTTGAATTTTAAGTTACTTTGGTCATTTGCCACAATGGATTTCAGTTCCATTATTGAATATATGTCATTCTCAAAGACATTTTTAACAACATATTTATAATGAATGCTGATTTTAAAAGGTGATTTTAAAAATAGCATCCAGTATTCAGTCTAATGTAATAGTTTTACTGGGTACATTTGACATGCAACCATTGAGTTCATGTTGACTGAGAAATGTGAGTGATTTTACCTTCAGGTAACTAAGTTACTGGTAAGGGCATTAGTATCTTATTGAACTGGTCTCATATGAATACTGCAATAATTAACGGTGGTCCCAATATATTGGGAAAAGAGAGCATGCTGGAAAAATATTACTGTGGAAATTAGACCCAGTGAGGATTAGCACTTCCTTCACCTGTTTGTTTATGTGCTGGAGACCAAATTGCTGCTTATTGAACACTGTAAAGTTTTGAAAATTACACTCATTGTTTTGTAATCTTGTCAGTGTAAATAAATTCCTTGTGAGCAGTAGTACCAGAAATAATTTTGCTAAATGCGAAACATCTAGAAAACAAAAAAAAGGCTAAATTCAAGTGTATTTATTGATTTTCTTTTTAATATTATTTTTCAGTTTGATTTTCCCTGGTGTGAGGTTGGCTGCAGACAGCCAGTTCAGTGATTTTCTGGATGGACTTGGTCCTGCCCAGCTTGTAGGGCGACAGACTTTGGCAACACCATCAATGGGTAAGCATTTATGTCCTACAGATATAGTATAATCTCCTAGGACTGGTAATTAGAACATAGACATTATCTAGACTCTCATTCTTTAAATATGGATTTCCCATGTGGTTTTGAACAACTCGCTTCAGGCCAAAGCTACAATCTCAGCCAAAGTTGAACATAACTGTAGACGCTCATTAGGACACTCAAAAGTAGAAAGGTGCTTTGAAAAAGTCAGTCTTTTATCTCTTCTGCTTCAGTTTTCCATCTTTAAAATGTGACTAATGAGACGAAGCCTTTCTCTGAATCACTTGGATAGTATTGAATAAAAATGGGAATTTAGGTGCAAAGTATTTGTTGCTATTGTACTTACAGATTTATTTTTAATATTCATAAGTATCTTTTCATACCTTGTCTTAAAACTAGAGGCACGGTGAAGAGATTTCAAGCCGTTCCACAGAACTGCTTCTTACTAATTTCCTTGCTGCCTTTTTAGCTGAAATTCTTAAGACAAAAAATAACCGAATTTGAGTGACAGGGGCATGAGAAAAGGGAGACAAAGTGTTATTGCAGGGTTTGTTTATTGTTTACTAACATAAATATCAGTGAAAGAGGACACATATTAAGTCCTCTAGTAGTGTTAAAATCTGGATCTTACTTACTGGTGGGATGCAGGCAACACGAGCCATCACGTATCCATCCTAGCACTTCCCTTAGCTTCTCATACGTTTAGATATTTTGGAATTACAATGCCAGGATTCCTTTTCTTTTTCTAGGAGATATCCAGGTGGGAATGATGGACAAGAAAGGACAATTGGAAGTAGAAATAATCCGAGCTCGTGGCCTTGTTGTAAAACCAGGTTCAAAGACACTGCCAGGTAAGGAAGAAAAATCTTAGCAACAAGAAGAGAGTTCTACCAGAAAAATCCAACAAGCCCCCAATTCCTGAGGCTTTACTGTTCAACTTAGGTAAACTCTTAGCAATCACATGTCAGTAGGTTATAGTATTGTACTCTGAAATGTAGAATGTACTGAAACGGTACGCAAGCTCGCAGTAGGTGCAAAAAATCAACCCTGCTTCAGGAGGAAAAGAAAATCAGGCTGGTGTCTGAGCTACCAGAAGGCACAAAAGTATTATCGTAATAACAAATGTATCCTTGGTTATGGGGTAGAAAGGAAAGTACATACTGAACATGGGATCTAGGAATCGTAGGGGTGCAGAGGGTGTCAACAAGAGGTGTGGAATAGGTACCGACTTGAAAAGTAGACCAGTATTTGATACTTACTGCTTATTTTATAATATGATGTCCTGTAACACTACGTGAAAAGGACAATATAATGATATTTTTAGCAAGCTCTTCTGCTAAAATAGAAATTGTGTCAGAGTCTTTTCTTCACTGATTTTCACCTTGTAGATAATTTTAAATTATTAACAATTTGGAGCATTGATCCAAATCTCACCAAAGTCAATGCAAGTCATTCATTTACTTAATAGGCCTATTTTGCATGCTGTACAGTTTAGGGACACATTATATATAGGAATATCTGATTTTTCCAGGTCAAAATCTGAATTGTTTCATGGCAAAAGAGACATACAAAAAGAAGTAAAGAAAAGATTGTACCGGGGAGAAAAGTAAAGAAAATGCACAGATGTTTTGCATGCGAATAAATGCTAATACTGCTTTTGGAGATTTGTTCATTTAAGTTATATATCCAGTAAAAGGCAGATTTTATCATATGGCGATAGAACATTGCATCTGTTATGCAAAAGATCTGGACTTCTTTACTTTTTGTTCTTTATTTTCTTTCTTCTAAGCACCATATGTAAAGGTGTATCTATTAGAAAATGGAGTCTGCATAGCCAAAAAGAAAACAAAGGTAGCAAGAAAAACGCTGGAACCGCTTTATCAGCAACTTCTATCATTTGAAGAAAGTCCCCAAGGCAAAGTTTTACAGGTAATTTGCATCAGTATTCTTCTGAATCTGAAATGCCGCCTGTACAGTTATCGTTGAATGAGTTTCAAACTTCCTTTCATGCTTTATCTGGCAAGTTCTGCTATTTCTAAGGCTTGTGGAGCACATAAATACTACAGTAACAACTGTTGACGCAAGTAGAAAGTGCTGAGCAAAAGTTCGTTCTAGATTACTTTGACTCTAATAAACGTATGGGCTCCTTCTCTCACTGGACTTTCTTTAGTATCATGGGTTACTGCTCTGTTACTGCCCAGGTCATTTCTGTCTCTGCGTCGTGGTTATTATACACAGAAATAAACTATATCAGCAGTCAAGTATTTCATTCCTTGCTATAATTAAATAAGCAGAGACATTTGAAGAATCAGCTTGCACAGCTCGTCATTTTTGCTGAAATCTTTCTATTTTCTTGTGTTTCCTTTGCTAACAGATAATTGTTTGGGGAGACTATGGACGTATGGATCACAAGTCCTTTATGGGAGTGGCACAGATACTTTTAGATGAACTGGACCTGTCCAACATGGTGATTGGGTGGTTCAAACTCTTCCCTCCTTCTTCCCTAGTAGACCCAACTTTAGCTCCTCTCACTAGAAGAGCTTCTCAATCATCTCTTGAAAGTTCAACAGGACCTTCGTATGCTCGCTCATAGCAGCTGTGAAACTGTTGTCATAGCAACCAGCGTTACAAAAAAAAAAAAATTACAGGTCGCAAACCCTGGTAACACTGCATGCTTAATGTTGTGTCTTCTGAGCCTGTTTCTAGGGCTGCAACGCGATCCTGTGTTCTCAAGGAAGTTGCACACATTGTGCCCTACGGAAGGCCCTCAGGTGAAGGACTGAAGTCACGAAGAACTGATAGGTTTGGAGTTCAGGGACACTCAGTTTTGGTCCAATCTGAAGCCATGGACTAAACTAAAAGAATCAATCTGTTTCATGCAACAAAAGTCCTTTTCAATGGCCTATCTCTTCTGTTGCTCCCGTTTCTTTATTTATCTGCCCTCCCCTCCTAAAGCTTGGTTATCCCACAGAAACGGAGTTACCCTCCCGTGAAGCCATGTTACAAGTCAGTGGATTAGCAGACATTGGAAGAAAAAAAGAATGTAAGGATGCTGGAAAAGTCAGCTGTTGTTTGAAACAGTTGCTTGAGATCTGAAAACTCTTCATACTGAAAAGGTTCAAGACAAAGTGGCGGGCTTCATACCTCCAGCTATAGATACAGTGAAACCCCAGATGTGATGGACTCTCTGAAAAATAAAATTCTGTGGATATACTGTACTGTATGAAATTAAAGAAACTTTTTTGCATGGACACAGATTTAGCTGAACACTTAAATTATTTTCTTGGGGCTGCAACTTGCAAAAAAAAAAAAAAGAGAATAAATCAGCCATTTTCAACAGTTTATATTATTTTTAAAAATAAATTTCACTAGTGCATGGTTTTAAAGGGAAGAGAATGCAACAGGGTGATACAAAGACACACCACGTTTATCATTCTTTAAACCAGTCATGGTCTGTATTTTTGCAGACGTATATTAAAAATAAAAAATAATTTCTAGCAGTTATTTAAAATTCTGTTTATGTGACAAGAAATAAGTGTAATATATTAAATTTATTTAAATGTAAAAGGTACAAGCCTTGTAAAGTTCAACATAATGTGCAAATTGTACACTTCTTTTACCTCCTCCTTTCTCTATCTCTCCTCCCAGTCTCCCTTCTTCCTTTTGCTCTTTTACCCCCCCTCTACCTCCCAGGATGATCATCATATTCTAAAATGGCTACTTTTTGACTTACTACTCCCTTATGCCCCATGTTTGGTTCAGGGTTGCAGATTGTTCTGCATTTCTGAATTATTTGAGAAAAACATTGTTTAAGAACTTACTTTTTTTCAAGCATGTTGAAAAGGATTTTGCAACATGGCTTGGGAGTACATCAATGTAATTCAGCATGTATTTGATAAAGAAGATATTTGAACTTTTTGCAATTTATTGTACAGTGCATGGTAACTTATTTTCATTTTTTCTCACCTTCAAATTGAATTCTACAGCAAAATACTGGAATCATGTGGCCATTGTAAGATGTCTTCAATAAATTTGTTTTCAGCACCAGCATCTTTCATTCAAAGGTTGAACTATCATTTCTTGAAGGTTTTCGGAAAGAGGAAAAATTAAGTACCTGGTTGATTTTTAGAAAATAAATTTAAACACTTTTATTTGCACTAACCAAATTAATTGCTACGTTTTTGAGATTACAAAAGCAACAAAGGTTACTAATTCGTACAGTTCTTCTGCTGTAAAGTTCAATTTTCATAAACTGCATTTGTGTTGCAAAAGACATAATTGAGTAATATCAGTCTGAAAAATTCCAATCTTTGGTTCGTAAAATAGCCTTAAAGAAAGCTTATCTGTACCACTCCGACAGCTATTTGACACCATTGCCAGAACCTTCACTGCAGTCAATGGATCTTCAAACCCCCGTTTTTTGTAGCAGACAGTAACTGCCGTTGGGTGGTGCTGCAAGTTCAAGCCTCTCGTTAAATTACATTATTTAAGGAGAATGTAACTGGCTAACATTTAATAACAAAATATCCTTTTTTTCTGGGTCTTTGTATGCCTTTAATACCTATATAAGGTTTAATATTGAAACCTTGCAATAATTTTTGAAATATACATTACATCTTTAAGGCCACACACAATTATTCTGATTTTATTTGAAAGTCTATTAAAGTTTCCCATTAAGAAATTGTACATGCCTCATAAGAGGGCAAAAGTAATAACAGTATCACTTAAAATGCCTTTTACTTTGTGCAATATCATATAAATCAAGATTGTGTCTTGTCTTCAGAGTTTATATAATGGATTATTGTTAAGTTAATGGACAGACTGGTAAAATTATATTTATTGAAATAATTTAGACACCTGTCTACCAGCAGCAAATAAATACTACTAACATGCAGTCTACGATATCCCCTAGGATATTAAACAAAAATACATAACCGTTTTCCTGATACTGTGAGATGTGCTCACACATTCTTGTATGCATAGTCCTATATAAATTATTTCAAATTTTAAAATCAAGGACATGACGCATGGAAGGTTTGTACATACTTGTCATTATGCAGTATTTATTTTAAAAAAATTAATGTATTTTTTTTAATTTTCACACGTCTGCAACTCTACTTATGGTTTAGTCATGTAAATAGCACTATTCCAGTGATCACTGCTGTCTTGTACATAGTACGTTTTAAAAAGTTAAAAGGAATTACAATTGGGAGAAAAAAATAAAAAAAGGGCAGATTAGGCCTGTAATGAACACCAACTAATGTAAATCAAACTCATTCTGGTGATGGTATTTAACACTTTAAATAAAACATTTTCTTTACAGAACTTGTGTGCAGCGCTTTGTTGCTTTTCTCTGAGAGGGTCAGCAGCATCCTTTAGCGGAGTTTGCGGGAAGCAGCACGTGCAGCTGATGAACAAGCAAGCTTTTCTGCTCAGAACAGTGCTGCAAATGAAATGCTGTTTTTAAGATAACATGTCCACTGCCAGAAGTTTTCGGACCGTGCGTGTGCACACAAGGCGGGGGAGAAGGGGGAGGCCAGGGCTGCCTCTCCCCCAGCCAGGCATCAGGCTCTGCGCTCCGGCCACATTCCTGCTCTCCCATGCCAAAACAGGCACGCAGCTCCAGGGCTGGAGCTGGAGCTCAACTGCCTAATCCTGTCTGCACGGATGTGCTCGAACTCCAATATCGCTGGGACTGTGAGGTGTTAGTGCCAGCTGGTGTGGAGTGGTCGTGCCACCCGGTTAGGCTTCCAGCATTTGACATGGGTGACCACACCCAAGGCGGCTGTTGGGGATGGTTGTGGATGGAACTCCCATCCTGTTCCCAGGATCTGTTGGGAGGGCAGTGCCTGGCCTCTCCAGGGCAATGCCAGCGGTGTTCCTTGCCCAGGTACAGTTCCTGCCACTGCTTCATGCACTAGGAAAGCTGTGGTCTTTGATTTTCAGCTGTTGAACTATAAGAGTAAACAGGTTGGACTGTAAGAAAAGTAAGTTTGTAAGCTTCCACCCTATCACAGATTCACAGAGTGGTCAAGATGGAAGGGAGCTCTGGAGATCACCCAGTCCAACCCCCCCGCCAGAGCAGGGTCACCTACAGCAGGTTGCACAGGACAGCATCCAGGTGGATTTTGAATGTCTCCAGAGTGGGAGACTCCACAGCCTCTCTGGGCAGCCTGTGCCAGTGCTCTGCCACCCTCAAAGTAAAGAAGTTCCCCATGTTAAGATGGACCTTCCTGTGCTCAAGTTTGCACCCATTACCTCTTGTCCTGTCACTGAGCACCACTGAAAAAAGACTGTTCCCATCTACCTGGCATCCTCCCTTTAAATATTTATAAGTATTGATAAGATCCCCCCTCAGTCTTTTCTCTAGACTAAAAAGACCCAAGTTCCTCAGCCTTTCCTCATAAGAAAGATGCTCTAATCCCCTAATCATCTTCGTAGCTCTTTGCTGGATGCTCTCCAGCAGTTCTCTGTCCTTTTTGAACTAGGGAGCCCAGAACTGGACACAATACTCCAGATGCAGCCTCACCAGGGCAGAGTAGAAGGGAAGGATGACCTCCCTTGACCTGCTGTCCACACGATTCTTCATGCTAGCTTTTTTATTTATTTCTATGAGCAGAGCATAAACGAGGACAGAGTACCCAGCCAGCAGTGGTGGCTGCTGGGGCTTACGCAGCCTCTGCAGCGGGGAGCATGTGGTGGACCAAAACCTCTGCAGCTATGGAGATGGGGGGAGTGGAGGCTTTTCTCATTGCCTGACTCCTCAGAGGCAGCACAGGCAGTGGTGACTGGGCAAAACCCAGTATTTACTGAAGAGTAAGAGGCTGGCTGGCGGTTTGCACAGGAAAATCTGTGCATTTGATCCCAGATATAAGGCAGAAGAAAAGCACTGCAGTACTGTCAGGAGAGAAAAACTTCAGGAAAGCAAGTGGATTTTCGGCAGAGCGCTGGTGGGAACTGTGAGGAAGGGAACTCTGATGGTTTGTTGTACTGCATCTGAAAGTGGAATGCTGGGGGAACAGACCCAAACTTCTGGTGTGCTAAACTGCTATCATCCCAGCGGGTTGCTCTTCTCCTCTGCTGAGGATGACGTTGCTGTTGAGGGGTGACAGGGCAGGCAGGTACCTGGGGGGGAGCTGGGCTGTGACAGCGGGGGAGGCTGCCCAGTGCCCTGCAGCATGTCACCTCCAGCCCTGCGGTGGGGTGGGCAGCAGGGCAGCAACTCCCACTCCTGCCACAGCTGAACACACCAGAGCTCCTCTGCCTTGGGCACACTTTAGAAAGAAACACAATTACACCCAGCAGATTCTTGAGAATGTGCACTGGTACAGTTGTACAGGCCCCAAAAAGGCCACATGCTGCTTTTCTAAAGGGTCCTTTTCTTCTTTGAGACGGTTTCCCAAGATTGCTTGCTTTTTCCGCTCACCAACGACCTCTTGCCCACCTCCACTTAATTTAAAACAAAACTGTGGATCATTTTCATCTTATCAGTCCCGCTTTACTCATGACTACTAAACATTGGCTCAGATGGTTGATTCATTCTGTTATTCTGGCAAGTGTTTGTGCCGATAAAAAAATGCGGTAAAACACTATGTCACCCCAGTCGTGGAGCTTTTCTGCTTCCATGCCTTTACTGCAGGTCTTTAAGGCTTAAGCAGTGAGATGCTCTTGCCATAATGAGGGTGCACGTGTGGCCAGCACGTGCTAACCAGCGCACCATTGCATTCTCACGGCCTCCTGCTACTATCAAATAGCCATTCGCAATCGTATAACTAATGAAACTATAACTGGTTTTATACAGAAGGTTAAATACTGATGTTTAAATATGACATAAAAGTTTACAAAACATTAGATTTCACAGCTTCCTCACAAAGTTAGGTAATGCTATGGGGGAGTCTATAGCAGTTCATATTTGTCTCCTTATCTCATTCCTCTGTGCAATTGTCTCCTCCCTGTCACCCAAGCAGCAAAGAGCAGACACCAGAGCTGTAGGTGTCATAACAATCTTCCAAGTGTGACTACCCACTCTGTCCCTTCCTTGGTAAATATTTACAGTAAGCCTTTACCAGGAGCAAGCAGGTATGGGAGAAAGAGGGTGAACATTTTCCCAGGCTCACTTTTAGGACAGATGATGAGAATGAGATTTGGCCGGCAAAAAAAAGTAAAGCTATATGCTACTAACACCAAAGATAAATCAGCTTCTAGAATTATTGGCTTAATACCTGCCTATTTCAGCTGTCTTGTTTAGGATGGGATGAGTCACTCTGGGGACATCAGATTCTCTCCCTCTCTCCCTGTTGACCACAGAGGCAGAAAGACTGATGACTGGCTTGAGTTGAATGTCTAACTTCAGAGCAGCTGAGCTTAGGAAAAGTGGACCCAACTTCAGCAGCCAGGAAAAAGAATTCCATGGTCCTTCATTAGCAAGTCCTATCTGAACTGCCTGTATAATTATCAGGTGTGAGGGCAGCAGGCAGCCTATGACTGATGAGGGAGGAAATGGCTGGGAATTAATTCCCCTGATCTGACACACTGCCCTGTCAGGTCACTCCTCAGACCAGCCCCAGGAAGAAAGAGAAGCAGACAAACTAATTAAAGCATAGGACATGAATGCCCCAACTTATATTTGACATGAGGTCACAGAGAAAGAAAAGAGCATCCTAGATCTGTGGAAAGTGCACAGAACTGAGGAAGTTTGTCATAAATGTCTGTCCTCTGTGACTGTTCCTGAAAACAAATATTAAGTGCCATCCAAAATGTACGTATTGCTGAGCTGGTGTTGGCACAAAGACAGAATTGGCATTGCACTGGATGGCATTAGCTTTATGGGTGTGGAGGTTTAGGGTACCTCAGTGAGGTGGGAGAGGGTTTAGCACAGGTAGACTATTTTGAGGGCAAGAGTTAGGAGCAGCGGCTGAGGTCAGTTGGCTTGTTCAGCTTGGAGAAGAGAAGGCTTAGGGTGACCTCATCAAGGGGGGCAGCAGAGGGGGACGTGCTTGATAGGACACAAGGAAATGGAATGAAGCTGCATCAAGGGAAGTTCAGATTGGACATTAGGAAAAGGTTCTTCACTGAGAGGATGGTTGGTCACTGGAACAGGGTTTCCAGGGAAGTGGTCATGGCACCAAGCCTGTCCAAGTTCAAAGAGTATCTGGACAATGCTCTTAGCCATATGGTTTAGCGTTAAGTAGTCCTGTGAGGAGTAGGAAATTGACTCAATGATCCTTATGGGTCCCTTCCAACTCAAGATATTCTATGATTCTATGGCTTCTCTGGACAGCTTTTAGCAGGGCTGTTGTAAGAGTTGTTAGTCAAAGTCCTTCTGTCTAGCTGCAGTTTTGGTAAGGGCACGATCAATGTTTTAGAGATGATATTTATATTAAGGTAACACCACTCACTGAAATGAAAACTAAACAAAAATACCAACACTTACTAGGCCAAAACTTAACCAGCGAATATGTGAATAATGCATTTGACACATGAAGAAAAGGCCAGAATTACACTTGCCAGTGTATGTCAACCTAGTTTGAATGCCAATAGTGGCCAAAATTATTATCCCCTTGATGAGAATAAAAAGCAGATTTAGACTGAGGGATGAAGAAAGAATGTGAAATTATGAAAGTAACAATGGGCAGATATTTTATTGATCCCCCATTTTGTCCCCTGTTAATTAGCACTTTAGCTGCAGCATTCCTGAATAGCGGCAGACAGCTGCCCTGAAGATGAGGAAAAGTCATTTATATCAGGCACCCTCTCCCAGGGACTAGCATACTGAGAATGCTACTGCATGGGAAGGAACTCGATTAAAAAGCCTGGGGACATTTCAAGTGCCTTCTTACAGTGTAGACTGTAAGACACACTGGAAATGACACAAAGATTTCCCTTGTTTAACAGTTTCTCAGCCCATAATCTGATTCCGTACCAACTTCCAAGCTGTGATTTTGTTTCAGAGTCTGAATGTGAGACCTGCTTACTCTCAGATCTGCTAACTTGGACTTTTCAGAAGGCTTAGCTACCATCTGCCACGTGCCTGAGGCATCAGTGCACATATTTACACAGCCACATGCACAAGCGAGTCCTGTCCTTCACTGTGTTTTGGCTGTACAAGCACAACTGCCTGGAAGCCAGCAGCTCTGGCTCTCTAGGAACAGCCCTGGGGTAACATGGCACTTCACCAACAGATAACTTTATTCTTCACTGGCAAAGATACAAGTTGGAGAAAAGACATTTTTTATATATCCTAATGCACTTTGGCCATTGAAACAACATGAGAGTTAACACAGCGACAAAGGATAAGAAAAAGGCTGAGGTACATAATGCCGCCTTTGCCTCAGTCTTTAATAGTAAGACCAGTTGTTCTCTGGTACCCAGCCCCCTGGGCTGGAAGACAGGGACAGGGAACAGAATGAAGGCCCCATAATCCAAGGAGAAATGGTTAGTGACCTGTTACACCACTTAGAGACACACAAGTCTGTAGGGCCAGATGGGATCTACCCAAAGGTACGGAGGGAGCTGCTGGAAGTGCTTGCCAAGCTACTTTCCATCATTTATCAGCAGTTCTGGCTAACCGGGGAGGTCCCAGTTGACTGAATGTTAGCGAATGTGATACCCATCTGCAAGAAGGGTCAGAAGGAAGATCTGGGGAACTGCAGGCCTGTCAGTCTGACCTGGGTGCCAGGGAAGGTTATGGAGCAGATCATCTTGAGTCCCATTATGTGGCACATGCAGGACAACCAGGTGATCAGGCACAGTCAGCATGGGTTCATGAAAGGCCAGTCCTGCTTGAAAAACCAGATCTCCTTCTATGACAAGGTGACCCACTTAGTAGATGAGGGAAAGGCTGTGGATGCTGACTACCTAGACTTCAGTAAAGCCTTTGACACCTTTTCCCACAGCATTCTCCTGGAGAAACTGGCTGCTCATGGCTTGGATGGGCGTATGCTTCACTGAGTAAAAAGCTGGCTGGAAGGCCGGGCCCAAATAGTTGTGGTGAATGAAGTTAAATCCGGTTGGCGGTCGGTCACAAGTGGTGTTCCCCAGGGCTCAGTCCTGGGGCCTGTTCTCTTTGATATCTTTATCAATGATCTGGATGAGAGGATTGGGTGCACCCTCAGTAAGTTTGCAGACAATGCCAAGTTGGGTGGGAGTGTTGATCTGCTTGAGGGTAGGAAGGTTCTACAGAGGGATCTGGACAGGCTAGATTGATGGGCTGAGGGAAAAGGTATGAGGTTCAACAAGACTGAGTGCCAGGTCCTTTATTTGGGTCACAACAGCCCCATACAACATTACCGGTTTGGGGAAGAGTGGCTGGAAAGCTGCCTGGCTGAAAAGGACCTGGAAGTGTTGGTCAACAGCCCGCTGAAGATGAGCCGGCAATGCGCCCAGGTGGCCAAGAAGGCCAATAGCATCCTGGTTTGTATCAGGAATTGTGTGGCCAGCAGGATTAGGGAAGTGATTGTCCTCCTGTACTCAGCACTGGTGAGGCCGCACCTCAAATACTGTGTTCAGTTTTGGGCGTCTCACTACAAGAAAGGCATTGAGGTGCTGGAGCATGTTCAAAGAAGGGCAATGAAGCTGGTGAAGGGTCTGGAGAACAAGTCATGAAGAATGGCTGAGGGAACTGGGGTTGTTTAGCCTGGAGAAAAGGAGGCTGAGGGGAGACCTTATCTCTCTCTACAACTACCTGAAAGGAGGTTGTGGTGAGGTGGGTGTTGGTCTCTCTTCCCAAATAATAAGCGATAGGGCAAGAGGAAATGGCTTCAAGTTGCTCCAAGGGGATTTAGGTTGGTTTGGAAATATTTCTTCACTGAAAGTGTTGTCATACATTGGAACAGGCTGCCCAGGGAAGTGGTAGAATCACCATCCTTGGAGGTATTTAAAAGACGGGTAGATGTGGTGCTTAGGGACATGGTTTAGTACTGGACTTGGTAGTGTTAGGTTTACACTTGGACTCTATGATCTTAAAGGTCTTTTCCAATTTAACTGATTTTATGATTATGATTCTATGATGCTAGGAAGAGTAGATCACAGAGTGAGCCAAGAAGTGTTTGGGTCACACCAAGGGAACCGGGCCACCAAATCATCTAAAAACTGCAACTCTAATTGTTCCCTAAACACGCTAGCCAGGTGCTAGGCAAAGAAATATTGAGTGGAAACAGAGAGGTGACATGTTCCTGTCAGCACTTTAAAGAACCTTAAACAAAAAAAAAGCTCTGTTGGCACAGCTCTCAACTCTGAAAGTTTCAGTAAGATGAAATAGAAAAAAGACTGAACATAAGAATCCGTATTTCAGGTTTCTGTGAACTACATTCATTTCTAACCCAGGTCTTCTTGTTTTCAGTTAGCATGCTGAGGTATCAGTAAAGATCACAGTCTCTGTACAGCTGTAGGGCTAGTTTTCTTTAGTTACACACTTGTGTAAATAAGAACTTATTTTTGTATAGGAATTGTTTTGCTTTGCCTGTTTAGGCACAGTTTTCCCTTCCTTGCTTTCTTTAAGAATGATCCATAAACTGAGAGCAGGACCGAGCTGACCTTTCCATATCTAATATGTGTCTGGTTTATACTTAAAATGTGAGCAGATGCCTCAGGCAACAGATTCAGAGTAATTTGGCATATTTTTCTCCCTCCCTCCCTCCCTCAGCAGCACTGCTTTCCTAACCAGTGTTGATTAACAAACTTAATTGTGACAGCTGGGTGTCAATGCAGTTCAGCAAGCCACACTTACAGCCTGAGATGGATGCTCAGGCTGTCTTCAGACATCTAATTTAGGTGAAACTAAGAGGGTCAAAATTAAGAGTCTATTTAATTGTACTCAATGGAAAGAGACAGGAGGCCCTCCAGGGTAATTCTAATTTAGGATCCTCTGAAAAGACATTTTGAGCACCCTTCACTATCAGCTGCATAGGAGTCAGTTCAGCTTCCAAGGTAGGCCATGCAAATAGCTCTCAAAATGACAATGCCACCCTCTGGATAAGACATAAAAGAAGAATCGTTGCTTATTCCCTTCAGTACTTTCTGATCCTGGAAGATGTCTGGGAAAGTCTCTCTCCTGAGACCTGAATGACGATGAATTTGAATGTTGTGAAGGCAAAAATGTGGGGAATGGAAAAATTTACCCACTGAAGCTTCTCCACCTTCTCATGCAAACCTTAGGACTTCGGACTAACACTGTTGCTGACCTTGGCCTTGGTGACAGACCATGGCATGAGGGTTGGCCTTATTTCTGCTTTCAAACAGCTGCTTACAGACAAGCAAGATGCCACCTGGCTGCTGGAGCCCTTCACCAGAATCGTCCTGGTGTCCCTGCCTCGCTTCCGCCTCTGGACCTTGTTCAGTTAGGTCACATCTGCACTGCTAAATAAAACTCGCCAGCTCCAGTTCACAGGCGCAGAGACCCAGTAGCATGGCTTGCTTTCCATCTGCACACCCGAACTCTCTTCCTTCCTCCCTTCCCTTCTCCTCCTCAAATAAGATTGCCTCTCCCAAACTGCTATCCCCAAAGTGTTTCCTGGGAGACCGCTGCCTGTCATGGGTTAAAACCACAGCAGAGGCCATGCCAGCAACGGCCCAGTATGTATGGTACAAACCAGGGCTTTAGGGTATGGCCTGTCCTTGCTTCCAGATGCAGCCTGGCCACCTTTACACATGGGGATGCAAAGCCTGATGGGAATTCAAGTGGATGAACAAAGGAGCGACCAGTCCTTTCCAAACTGGGAACACGGCACCTTTCTTGCCAGATTTGAAGCCTGTTCCTTTATTCTATGTGGTCTTAACCAAATGCTTAAATAAATGCAGATCTCTTAAGGGAGAAAGGTTGAAGTCAACAAGAATTTCAGAAATAAAAAGCTGTTGTAAGATGGACAGGCTCCTAGGTACTTTGAATAAAATTGGAGATTTTGGCTTCAAGCATACAAGGGCCAATTCTCGCCTGCACCAGGAGGGCCAAGCTATGTGGAATTAGAAGAGACATCTGAGTGGTGTTGAAGAGCCACAATGTGCTGCTGCCACCACAGGAGACATGAGAGGTGTGGGAGCTGGAGGGGGTATTAGAAAGGGCTACAGCACGTACCCTGCCCCCCATCAGCAGGAGGGGTAAGAGCCAGATAGCTTGCTGAGGACTTGCTTCAGGAAAAGTAAGCAACCGGATCCATTTTCCACTTTCCCAGAAGTCTGCTGTTCTGGCCAAATATTTACCTTGCTTAAGTTGGTCTTACTTGTACAAGTTTGCAAGAAGAGAACGGACTCGTGGTCAACTAATTACAATTAACAAGGATAACACGAATGAACCAAGCAAAGTAATTAAAGCCTGAGGAGAGGGGGGTAAAATCCCAACCTACTAAGCAATATAATACCTTCGTCTCCATCCCTTGGCCACACCCAGCGTGTTGCCTTGTCTAGCTGAGTACCTTTGATATTGTCCCATAATTGTTTCAATAGGTAAAAGAAATAAATCAGCATGCAAGTGGTTTTTCCAGTAATGAGCCATCATTCACCTCGATATCACAACTGCTCCTAACTGATTTTTGGAAGGGATGCAGTTACTTGTGTTTCAGGGCTAAAGCTGGTCTGCAAGCACCAGAGACAAGGATAAGTTCTTTCAGTGGGGCAGGTTATCTACCAAGGAATGCCATGTACTTTCTTTTGGAGCATTTAGCAGGGGTACTTGTCAAACTGAGGTGAAACAAGAGGCTGGGATCCAGGATGGTGACTACCATGGTCTTCCAGGCTGGCCATAATCTTGCTGCTGATGTGTAGTCTTTAAGGATGCCAAATAACAATGAAATGAGGTGGCGTAGAGATCACGTTTATGAGCCTCCAATTGACACCCTCTTTCTTTCTCAAGTTCCCTTACACCAAAATGTGGTTTTGGGTTTTATTTTACTACCCTATTATTTACTGAGCAGATGTATCCAGGTCATAACAATTAATACAGCTTGAGTTGTTCAAGACAAATTCTTCTCTGACAAAAAAAAAAGTGTTGTCTTGGGTAGAGGCCAAGAAGAAAATGGCAAATTGGAAGGAAACAGCTCACAATTCATGCAGAAAAGGAAAGTTAAGGAATAAGTGCCTGCCTTGCAAGGCTCCACAATGGGCCATTGTCAAATGACGCCAAATCCCATATATCTTCTCCCCTGGAAGTGAATAAAATTGAATTTGTTTTAAGAAGAACCATTACCCAAAGCTCCACAGGGGGAGAAGAAACTGGAAGACGCTCCGATGCAGTTGTCTCCTGCTGAGCCTTCACTGGAACTTTCTTTTGTTGGGAGAGGAGCTCGTCAGCCTCAGAGGAACTGCTTACTGGGAATGTGAAACCACACAGATCCCTTGAGGTCTTCGGGGATGATCGGCACAGCTGAGTTAGATGGTGATCGGCATGTAGCCAGGGCTGGGTTTTTTAGAAGAGTTTAGATGTCTCACTAAAAATGAAAATGCAGGTACCAATAATGACGAATGAAATGGTTGTGAGGAGGAGCTGGAAGGATTCCTCGGCTCTCGAGTGATATATAGGCACTATGAGCTGTGGGACAAGACCTGCCCTCTAATTATTGCTTCAGTCAGCACTGAACTATGTTATACCCAGCAAACTGTTTCAGTGCAGTGCCTGAGAAATGTCCTCTGCCAAATGCTCCACTCCTCTGGCAGACTGGGACTCCCTAGGGCAGGTAAATGAAACTACCCATTGGTATCTGCATAAAAGAGGCACATTATCTCCCACTAATGGGTGTTCCTGTGAGAAGGGACTGTTCCAGCTTTCACATCTAATGACACTGGACTGATTTTGAGGCTGCTGATCCCCATTAAAGATTGGGCTCTCCTCCTGCCCTGGCACCAGGCTCTAGTCTCTGCTGCATGGGTCACATAAATGCCTAATCTGGTGTTATGAATGCCCTATGTGTTACAACATCAGCTTACTACTACCTCCACTAGCTTGATGCACTGTGCTTCACAATGCCTTCACCTAGGATTTTCCCTCGTCCTGGCACTAAAGCTTGAGAGTGCTCTGCCCTCTGGCAGTTCTCTAAGGGTAGAATCATAGAATGGTTTAGGTTGGAAGGGACCTTAAAGATCATCTTGTTCCAACCCCCCTGCCATAGGCAGGGACACCCGCCTCAAGACCAGGTTGCTCAAAAACCCATCCAGCCTGGCCTTGAACATTTCCAGGGATGGGGCCTCCACAACTTCTCTGGACAATCTGGTCCAGTGTGTCACCATCCTCAGAGTAAAGAATTTCTTCCTGATATCTAATCTAAATCTACCCTCTTTCAGTTTGAAGCTATTACCCCTCGCCCTCTCACTACATGCCCTTGTAAAAAGTCCCTCTCCAGCTTTCATGTAGGCCCCCTTCAGATAGTGGAAGGCTGCTACAAGGTCTCCGTGGAGCCTTCTCTTCTCCAGGCTGAACAAGCCCAGCTCTCTCAGCCTGTCTTCATAGGAGAGGTGCTCCAGCCCTCTGATAATAGGACTCATCTCACCTAATTTCAGAGGTCAGCCAGGTGGATGTGTGTATCTGAGTGGTTCATTCTCATCTCCCTGTATGGACAGTGGAAATGGTACTTTTAGAACGCAATATAACTGACATTTTAGATGCCTCCTTTAAGACGGAAATGGATCACAGCTTAGCTGCACCTATTCTTGTCACTGGCTATAAAGGGAACAGCTCAGATGTACATCTAGTCAGCTGAATCCCATTAATTGAACCTTGCTATTGACTCAAATGGGCTTTTGACTGAAGCCTCCTACGCGGCTCCAGCACAGAAGCAGCACTGCTGTGGCACCCTGTCCGAGGCTGCTAGAGACAAATATTGAGTGCTGCAGGATGGCAGCTGAAGTAACCTGGGTGGCTGCAGGGCAAGAGGTGCCTTGAACTAACCCAGCAGAGACAGAAAAGACATCTCTGGATATGTCCGAAATGGTAAGGGTTCAGGAGTTGTTTCTGGGATGCAGACAGACGGCTGTGACCTTTCTTCTCTCGGGTAGCTAATTCAGCCTCAGGCTGCTTTTTAAAAGCATGTGGAGGCAACTGTATTGCTCAGTCTTTCACCTATAGCATGAGGCCCAGATGCTGGAGAGTGAGATTGAGTTTCCCCTTACTCCTGAAAGACTTCACACCCAAATCTCTTGCTGAGCAGGAAAAGGCCACCGAGAGCCAGCTCTGAGGCATGGGATGGGAAGGGGACTTTTCCAGACTCTGTGAAACAATGTGGCTGGGTAGCCAAGGCAGAGATGGATGGACATGTGGGAGTGCTGGTTGAGCTGAGGGGTTAAGCATGCCCTGATTCTCGTCTGGGATCTGTGTATTTTGGATTTAAACAGCTGCTGAATGAAATGCACATGAACATCCCTGGGAAGAGACTGTCCACCTCTCACAGACCACTTTATTCACAACACAGGAACAGGAACTCCTTTCTTTTCCTCCGCGGCAGACTAAAACCCATGTCTCCACAATGCTTTCTACAAGTAACATGGCCTTCACACATAAGCAGCCTCTACCTGTTGTCTGAAAGAATACCTCTTCTTTGAGTCTCCCTAAGTCTTCCAACTGCTTCTTTTCTGTACCATCAACCAGCATTTTAACCCTAAAATCATACAATTTTATCTCTCTCATGCATGTTCACTCCGATTGGAGAGAATGAGTAGCAGGAAAACCTGCTACTGAATTTTTGTCTCAGTGGCAGTTACTATTCAGTCACCTATCCAGAAAGCCCTTTCCCTTTTCCAAAGTGTCAGACTACATGCTTGAGAAGGAAAGCTATCAGAATGAAAACATTTTGGAGAAGAAAATGGAAGATAGAAGTAAAGCCAAGATATTGTCTGACATCTCTAGAGTATATCAATGAATAACGTGATTTTATTTTGAATCTACTGCCCGACGGGCTTCCCCTTCTGAACAAGGTACCCTGGCTCTGTGTGCAATACACATGGAAAACACTTAAAAATGAGCTAAAACACCTAAGTTGTCACCCCACCCACAGAAATGGTGGAAAGAAGGATGTCACTTCAGCCAAGGTCTCCTGATAACACTGTTGCCCACCTGCAATTTTCAGCAGCAGTCTGTGTCCTGCATCTGAAGGACATGTCCTAACCCTAGAAAAACAGGCCCAGAAGAGGCTCGCAACGAGGCGCAAAGATGTGCAGCCCGATTACGTACACACAGATACACATCAGCTGGGCCTGGGTTTCTCTTCTTGTTCCAGTAACACCAGTGAGACCTGTGGCTGAAGAGGTGCTGATATGGGCTAAACTGGCAGACCCAGTGCTAGGAGGACATGGGCCTGTATATGGTGCTGTGCTAAAGGAGGTCTGGCTTGTGTAAGGACGGCAGAAGTCATTGCTACACCTGCAGGTTGAGCCTGATTCTGGTGGACTGGTTTTGTAACACAGACGCTAGCCTACAAAATCATATATGAGATTGGTTGAGAAAAACATGAACATATAAGAAAGATTTCTTTGTGAGTCCTATGGACACCAGGAGGCCAGTCAAGTCCAAGGAGGTGACAGCACAACACGCTAGCGCAGAGCATGGTTGGAGGAGGAGCAGTGCCTCCTGAGGCTGCTCCAGAGGCATGCAACCTGATAGACACTGGAAGAAAGCAAGCCAGAACACATTGAGGGCAATACAATATCTGTATTTCCCAACGCTCTTTCTATATGCTACCAATAACCTCTGGGCTTCCCTCCCAGATTTTCGGAACTGATCTACTCAGGAACAAAACTTCTGCTAATAGGCAGGTCTCCGTTCCCACAGAAAAGGCAAGACCAAAGGTAAAATGCTAAGATATTTGACACTTTCCAGTGATGAAATGGCACCCTTTATTTTCTTAAACACTGGAAAATTATTAGTTAATGATGTAGCTAACCCACAGACACGATGATTTCAGCATCACTGTGAGTCTTTCAAGTCTGGATGTTGTACTAAAAGATATCCTCCAGCATAAGATGAGACCAGTGGCTTCATCAAGGAATTTCACAGTGGTGTTCTGTGGCCTAAATATACCCATCCCTTCTCATATTCAGCTCTTTTCCTTTGTACTCAGGGGAAGAGGAAATGACCACAGCATCCAAACCAGATTTGTGCAGGTATGTAGGTAAACAACAAAAATAATTGTTGCCTTGGAGAGCAAATTTGTGCAGATTTATTTTTATTATCATATATTATCTCAAAAGCTGCTGAAATTAAGCCGTATGCCACTATTTCTACCTGTGCTTCTCTGTCTGGCCATCTTCAGGCCCTGCTATTAACCTTCAGTCGAACTGACTATTATTTAACTTGCACCTTATTTTGAACCCTAACTTGTAAATATTGCATAAAGCAAGGTACTGGAACTTGCAGGTTAGCCTCCGTGATTTCAACACAAGCTGAGAACACAGAAAAATAACCCAGGAATTGTACTTGCTTTTAAAAAACAATTTATTGTTTAAACCTGAGTAGCCTACCCTGAAAATGTCTGTCTCAGATCCTTATTTCATCAAAGTCAACAACAAAATTCCCATTGACTGATGCAGCTAAAACTTTACCCGGTGGATTTCTGTCCATTGACTTTTAAGGATTCGTCACTTGGGGATGGAAAAAAGTATGCAAAGTTGTTTTTTTTATATAGTGACTATTAAGATGAGCAATACAAAAGGACACTTTCTTGAATGTTTTCCCCTTAGTAATAGCCTCATTTCTGTTAAAACTTATCTTTAAGGTTTGGCAGAGAAAGGAGAGCAGGACTCTGTGCCAGTCAGGGTGAGTAGAGGAGGGGCCAGATTCAGCAATGGTGTAACATCAGTTTGTTGGCTCTGCTCCAGAGTTCAAAGAGTGGCCCTTAAACATGCTTTTGGTTTAGAGCAGCGCACTGTGAGCACTTCCATAAAAATTTTATCACCTGCTATTAAACCATTGTTGACAACAGCTGTTGAGTGTAATGTATCGTCTATACTAAAAAAGCTGGATTTCTCCAGAATTTAACAAAAGAAAACAAAGCGTTACGCTGAGAGGGGCAGACGATTTCCAGGCTGGTTGAGAACGAGGACACCAAAAGAAGCAGTCAGCTGAGGGTGACTGGTGGGAGGAAGATCTGCAGCTTCTGCTGTGAGTCACTGGGGGCCCTGCAGAGCCCCAGGAAACCAGTGGGAGATAACAGCCTTGCCCTGTGCACTGAAGAGTGGCAGGAAACCAAAATATAAAAGGTTTTATCTCCACTAAAGCCTCCCATTTCCTATGTTAAAAGGTTTGCTCCCTGCAATAAATTTCAATTTTAATGGTGCTCTGAATCTTTTTGCTTTCCCTGGCCCAGTACATTATCAGTACAGTTTGTTCCCTGCTAATTAGTTCTGAGGGCTCTGCCTTGCCTGTGGAGAAAGGGTTTAGGTTCCCCTTCTCATCCTTGCCGAAAATACGGAGTTTTTTTTTTACTGGAGGATTAATTTATTCCACTGCAGATCACAGCATACTCAAAGGGAAAAAAAAAAAAAAAAGAAGAGCTCTACATTAGATGGTTGTGCTAAATGTTATTGGCACACGACAGCAGACCCACAGGCTGGCAGCAGCCTCCCTTGCCAGCGCGCGCATGGCCCTTGCCTGCTTGGCTGCCCGTCCATGGCAGCCTCAGCAGTCACACTCCCGGGCACGTGATGTGCAGGACGGAGATGAACTTCAGGTTGGATTATTTCGCTCTTCAAGTGCAAGGCTCTCTGGAAAGCGTGGCTGTGAACAGACGCTCAACCACCACAGTGCTTCTCTGAAAAGCCTTTTGCTGAACTGTGCTACATCCACTGCTTTTTTCCAGCTAGAACAGAGCATTATTTAGTGATGGGCTCTAATGCCTCTCTCCACATTTTTTCTCTTCTACATGTACCCATAGTTTGTATTTGAGAGACTGGAGTCAGACACACGCACACACAGGCACAGCGAGGATACAGGCGTACAAACAGGCTGTGGAGCGAAATGAATCTGTCCAACCAGGTCCTGACACCCACTCTTCCATCCTCCAGCTCTGGTGGTACTTTTCCTTCAGTAGAAGTTAGAGGCATCACGGTCCCACTCAGCCTTGTTATGTGACCATCAGATTACATGGTTGTATATTTTGAACTTTTTCCTGGAAGAGAATCCCTTATTAACATTCTTAAAAGAATCAATATTTATAAATGAGACCCATGAAATCATGAGGGTAAAAGAAAAAGAGGGAAGACAAACAAGAGACACTTTTGCAGTCAGCTCAGGCTGCATTACTTTCTGCTCAGTTATTCCTCTCACACACAGAGAAAGCTGCAAAATCCTAAGATCTACAAACCACTGTTATTAAGATGGTGTGGTTGTTTCACAAGCACTGACCTCTGCTAATTGCAGCAACCAATTTCACTTCTCAGCTGTGTCTGCCCGGCCTATGAGGCAAGAGCGACTGTACAGCACATATCCAGTACTGGACTGGATTCATCTTGGCTTTTAACTTCCAAGGGTTTGTGGATCAAAAACCTCCGAAGTGCAGTCATAGTATTGGCTTTCAATGCTTAACATGTTTCAGACTGATAAATATCCAGGCTATAACATCACTGGCTGCTTGGCCGAAATTGCCTCAAAGCTTTGCTCAGAAGGCTAATGCCAAATCGCTACTTTCATCACTGAAAATTGCATGAGTATTTCTACTGACTATGTCGTCTTGTTTAGATAACCAAAACTGACTTCACAAACTCTTCTCTCAGGAAACACTGAACTGAAGTTGCTGGAGACAAACTTAGGGCTGCCTTGGCAGCCCTGAGCAGTAAAGTCTTCCTTTCATCCACTAAAGCAGCAGTAACGCAAGCATCCCCACACTGCCTCTGGATGCCGGTACACTTTAAACCACTCATGATATTTCCAAAAAATATCTCGGGCGCAGTCTTCCACTAAACCTTGGCTCCGGACCTCCCAAATACAACAGAAATCAATAGGACTGTTTATGCCTACTGGGACCGTTTTAGGAACTGGATGCATTCATGAATTGTTGAGGCTGAGACATGAAACATGAGATTTCTGGATGCTATACAGTAGCCATATAAAATATTGTCCACATATTTCCTTAGTGTCAAGAATATCTTTTGTAACATTAATAAAATTAATAGCAAGTCAGAAAACATAAACATTCACTGAAGGAACCCGAGCCCTGTGTCAAGAGGGAGGGATAGTTGGTTCAGTTTTCTGTAAATGGAGAAGTAATTCTGTGTGGATAGACTGCAAGAGGTTTCAGGGGTTTCTAAAGGGGTTGATGTGGTGCCTACAACCGGAAGAACTGTACTCTGTGACTGTTTGTGGGATGCCTGCCTTTCACAGACTCCTTGTGAAATCATGGACTAGTCATTGAAGTTGTATCTAAGTACGCTAAACACATTCCTGTGCACCTCAGCTCCCAATTTACAAAAACAAATAAAAAAAAATTACTGTCATACCTCAGACTACAGAGCATTTCTCTGTACCTCGCTTTTGTGCTTAGAGGGTGCTTACAAAAATCAGAATACAATTACAAATTGTCATACACATACTTCTTATTTTCTACCCCATTTCCTGCTCCCCCTACCCCTGCTCCTCTGGGTCCTAGGGTCGGTGGCTGCAGTCTGGTGTTGGTGGGGGAGTTTCCTGCACAGGGACTGCCTCTATGTAAGAATATGTTCATGTTGATGGTTTGTTTCCTCTCCCTCTCTGCTAGATCCACCTGAGGTCATCCTTTGCTCACACGCTCTTTCATCTTTGTTCTTTCTTCACTGGTCTGCAACTCCATGTTACATCCAAATTTACTGTAAATGGTGCCTTTTACATATGTTAGATACTATTTGTTGTTCTCTTTGTTACCCCTAAACCCAGTTTTCTCCAGCTGCAGCTCTATATTTCTTTAACTTACCATTAAGGAACTGTTTATAGCTGGAGGGTCTCCAGTGCCAACCATTGCCCCATCTCTCATCACCCTTTCCCTCTGCTCTTCTACACTACATCCTGTGTCCCTTCTGGAGTACTGCATCCAGCTCTGGGTCCCCCACATTAGAAGGACATGGACCTGTTGGACCAGGTCCAGAGGAGGGCCAGGAAGATGATCAGAGGGCTGGAGCACCTTTCCTATGAGGACAGGCTGAAAGAGTTGGGGTTGTTTAGCCTGGAGAAGAGAAGGCTCCAGGGAGATCTTATAGCAGCCTTCTAGTACTTAAAGGGAGCCTACAGGAAAGACGGGGAGGGACTCTTTATCAGGGAGTGTAGTGATAGTACAAGACATAACAGTTTTAAACTGAAAGAGGGTAGATTTGGATTTAGATATTAGGAAGAAATTATTTACTGTGAGGATGGTGAGACACTGGACCAGGTTGCCCAAAGATGTGGTGGGTGTTTCATTCCTGGAATTATTCAAGGCCAGGTTGGATGGGGCTTTGAGCAACCTGGTCTAGTGGGAGGTGTCCCTGCCCACGGCAGGGGGGTTGGAACTAGATGTTCTTTAAGGTCTCTTTCAACCAAGACCATTCTATGATTTACAATTCTCAAGGCCTCTGCTATCGCACCAGGTCTGTATTTCTCTGCACTACATCCTGGTGTTGGAGCAGTAGAGATCTCATTCAATGCAGAAGAACTGCTTGGTACTGCCTGCTATCTACCTACAGCTGGGGCTGTGTCACACAAAGTAAAAGACATTAGCCATAGGCACCTGAACAATGAGAGGACTTGCTGTCACAGCTAGACCAAGTAAACCAGAGCTGCAGGCGGGTCTGGGAGAGTTCAGACAGGGCAAGCCTGATAGACCTCAGTCCTATTGAAGCTTATGGTCTGTTACCAGTGATAGCAATACTGTAGTACAGGGCTGCACGGTTACACAGTCCCCTGATGTCCCAGTGCTGTGGCCTGGTGATGTGCTGCCTGTCTCAGTGGAAGCAGAGCAAGAGCAAAAGCAAAAACAACAGCAGAAGCAGATGTGATTTTTTATGACCAACATTACACTTTGAGAGAAACTGCTTCTGCTGTAAATATTGAGCACCAAAATTATTCTGGGAAAAAAAAAAACAACAACCCACATGTGAAGACTCTGGAATGACTCCACAAAACCCATAGGCAAATGTGCCCATAACCTGGTGGGAGCAGATAACCTGGAAAAAACACCTCAAGTACCACAACCTACAAAGTCTTGAGGCACAAAGCCTTCAGTTTACAGGAGTTTGCTCTGCAACCTCTCCTCCCATGTTTATAAATCATGATTTCCAGATTTGCTAAGTCAGCCGTCAAAACAAAAAATGCTGTGAAACAAACTGGGGGAAGATTAGGAAAATGGTTCCTCCAAAACATAGCTCTGAGGAGCCTAAAGCCAGGATTTATCTCCCACACCCACATTTTATATAAAATGTGTCTGGCTTAAGGAATTACTTTTACCAGCCTCCCCCAGGGCTGTGAGAGCACCCTGTGCTTGGCACCGTGATGGGGGTAGAGAGGCACTGGCTCGCAGGAGGCTTCGTGCGGCAGCGGGAGGTGACCGGCAGGGCTGGAAGCTCTCCTTCACGCTGGTGGGAAGGTCCCCGAGTAACACGGAGTTTCGTGCTGTAGGCTGGGGGCAGCCTCTTGTAATACTGAGTATTATACATTTACATAATAAAAATAAAGGAATGTAATAGCTGAATACACGATATCCTGGTTTTAATAGGAAGGAAAACCACAGCTATGTTGTGCAGCCAAACATGTTCTGCAGGCAGACCAAAAATGTGAAGATTGCCTCTCTGAGCCAGCTATTGTGTTTTAAAGCAAGGGGACGAAGATTTACAATCCCCACCCTGATCTGTGAAATCTTGTCTTCCTACAGTGTCAGGATCAGATGAAACGCAACACTTCCATAACTGGTATTTCTCCATAGACCATAAGAAACGTCTGAAACCAAGTACTTGTCACTGTAATGTTTGCCATACCCTACCTTTGACTCATCCGAGACAGATCTGTATCTCCCACCACAGTAGTCATAGCTATCAGCAGAGACATTTTTAAAGTTCCTCTCATTGTGTTATTTGTCAGACTCAACCATTAAGGGATCATTAGCAGATAAATGCTACATAAAATCATGTTTGGATGCCACCAGAAGGACTTACTTCAACTTTTACCTATACCCCAGTATTTTTATGTTTACCCGAGGAACTGTGTGAGGAACTCAGTTCCCTTGAAACTTAAAGCTAAGTTTTTCTTTTAAGTTAAAGGGAGGAAAATCAACCCAGAAGAGGCTTTATAAAAACCTGAGCTGAGCTGAGAAAAGAGACTTGCAAAGAGAGCTCATATGAGCAATCTGCAAATTCCCTTCTGTAATTATTTTGGTATCAGGAAAAGATGACTCCACTTCTTGTTTGCACACTCAGCATGTGACGCTTTGGAATGATAACAGGTCATTTTTACCCACCCTGTATTGGGTTTGATATTGGGAATAAACAACGCCTTGTTCCTCAAGGTGAAATGTATGAATCTGTGTGGGATTTCAGGTCAAGTTAGGCTGAGCTGTGTCACACTGCCAATAACAGTAAGTTGTAGTATGATGCCCAGGATTAGTTCTTATTACTTCTCTGATCCAACAACCTGTAGTTGTGTGAATCCAGGACTGGCAGAAAGTGGAGTTGGGAATGCATGGGCACAGGGTACGGGCAGGGAGGAACCACCTCCCCTGGCAGCAGCTCGGACCCAGGCTGCAGAGCTGTACCCTAAGGGCAGGTCTGCCCTGGGACTTCAGTGCTGTGCCAGGGACCTGCGCTGGCATCAAGCACCACGCTTTGGAGCTGCCCAGGTGGAGTAGCTCGCATGCATCTCCTCAACAATAGAGCAGAGCCTTGGTGCCCTTAGTCTCTGTTAACTGCCTCTATAAACGTCGAATCCCCCATCATGCAACTGCTAACAGTTATCCTCACTGATCACAGGTGTCAGGTTTTAATCAGTAAAGTTGCATTGGCACCTGAAGATTTAGTTAGGCATGCCTGCTACTGCCTAAGTCCTACCTGCATCCACAGACTAGGTGATGCTCTGCCTACATTGGCAAAGGGACCCAAACTAAGAAGCGTTTCCAGACTATACCACCCATACTGTTAAGTGTCCTCTATTCTGTGTGTAACAATCAGGTATTCACTGGCCGGAGGGAAGCACCCCGTCAGGGCACTGCCACACAGCTGTGGAGACCCGTGCCCTAAGCACTGCTTCCACAAATCCTGGAGTTACTTCTGCCTCTGCCTCGCCTCCACACTTATTTAATTGTTCCCATTCACAGCTTCAGCCTCACAACACACACAATTGCTCGTTCTGTGCTTTGTAGCAACACGTGCTTACACATCTGTAGGTCCTATTGCCCAGAGCTAAGTCCAGAGAGCAGATGGTCTCCAGCTGTATCATTATGTGCTCTGGTTTCATCCATCTTTCCCGAGCTGAACTGTGACTGTTTGTGCTGGGTATCTCAGGGTAGGCAGGAGGCTGGCAGGGATGCTCTGAGCAACTGAGCAGAAAAGCAGCACCGTCAATGAAGGACGCAGCCTTTTCCCACCGAGAACTGCTGCACCAGTCCTATGCATGGAGTTAGACATAGCATTCTCCTCAAGGAGCAGGTTGGATTATGCTGCAGTTTTGAAGGTGAGCCATTCTGGCCGCTGCGCTATGTAAGAACCGTGGTGGGAACTCTGCTGTCCCAGGCAGTAGTATCCTCCTGGCAGAGAGGATACTATTGCAGCCTCAGCTGGGACGCGAGCTTTGCATCGCTTATCTCCGTGTGAAGAGGCTGGTGTGATTAAGAAGTCACTTATTGCTCCTACTGAGCAACCTCACTGGTGCATGACTAATTTATGCCACTATGTCTGCTGTGCCTCACACATGAAAAGCATGAGTTTAAGGACTTTAGTTAGCGCTGTTAAAAATTAGGCCGTAGTATCTGACCTGACATTTCTATCATTATTTTCTATATTTAGTCCTTAAGTGAAATTCATTGATTATAATAGACTTAGGATCAGGTACTCTGAACATGAAGTCCGCACCAAATTTAGAAACCTATGGGCACAATCCATTGATTTTCATGATATTTACCCTGAAAGAGTGCAGTGTGTTCTCTGTTTGTAGTCAAAGAAAGAAAAAACTGCCATTACAATGCTCAGGCAGCATGTCAAGTACACACTAGGAATTTCACCCGCTCTCAGACAAGACCTGAAACAAACAAGCCACATCATCTCTGACTTTGATGTGGCATCACAGTGAACACAGCTTGGGACCCTCAGTGGTTCAGAAGATGATACTTTTGGATCACTCCTGACCAGCTGCTGTTATAACCTGCAGTCATTGTGAATCCTGCAGCCTGAGTCATTCCAGCTTCTTCTGTGTGTGAGGAACTTCTACTTTCTACGGGGGTACATCATGTCAGAGCCTTACCCTGACCCTGAGGTTTTGCAATGCTCAGTGGCTCATATATATTCCAGGCAAAACACCTCCAGCCCTTTGTCCTTGCTTCAGTAAGTTTAGTCATTCCTGCATAAACAGCTTCAGTAACACAAGTGCTTTATTACAAGAATACTCAGAATTTGAGGAATTTTTCTTGGTAATAGTACAGAACGTGTATTTATAGAACTTGTAGAGGAAGGTGCAGCTTCAGTTAGCAGTAACCATCTTTGCAATTTATTTGTTTAAAATACATTGAAAAACTGGAACTGGTTTGCTAGTTGATGACCCCAGGTGTGTTAAGACGGTATTGAAGGAAGACAGAGAAGGAAGCACAGTGCATCACAAAGTTATAACTTTACTAAAACTGTGCATTACAAACCCGGAAAATGGTACTTGGATTGTCACTTGAAATAAACTAACTGGAAACGTCCTTAAAACATCCAAACATCCTTACCATTGCAAGCACAGAAATAAGAGGCAGCATCACACTTGTGGGATTTGGACAATTTGTTGTCAGCATGTGTCAGACGCTCAGTACACCCCTAAAAGCAGGCCTCTGAGATGACTTTGCTGAGGTGTACTTAGCCTGTGCTTAGCTGCAGCTCCTTGCAGATCTGCTTCTGCTTACGCAGCTACTGGTTCCTACCTTCCCCAGTGTGGATACAGCCATTTGGGCGGAGACATTGCTCAGGTGAAAAAATAACCTTTTTCCATTATGGTTTATTTTCAGTCCAGATCAGTTCCCTGTTCATCACCTGGACTCCCAAATGTGGTGTCCTCACTTGGCTGTGAGGGGTGGGAATCACAAGAAAAGGAAGGGAAAAGAGTAGCATCATCTAGTGTCTGCATTTTCCTGTGAAAGCATGGAGACCAAGGGATGGATTCATTTGACACAAGTGGTCACCCTTTACAGCAGACGGAAGGACACAAGCAGCTGTGCCATATGACCCATTTCATCCTAAAACAGTCAGGACAAATTGTACTCTACATGTGCACATTGTCCATAAAGAGAATTGCGAGTGGCAAGTGCAAATGCAGAGATGTAAAAGCAGATGAGGCCGGTCACATTCCTGTGGCCTCTCAGGACCTGAAGGCAGTACTGGACAGGCTCTTGGGACTGCAGGTATGTAAGGTTCACCTAATTGTTATGAGGTGCCAAAGTAATTTTGCCCTTATTTTCCTCTTGACAGAGTAGATTAAAAGGATTTCCATGCACCACCACAGGCTGGGGGCCAACTGGCTGGGAAGCAACGTTGCAGAGAAAGTCCTGGGAGCGTGGACAAGAGGTTGACCATGAGCCAGCAATGTGTCCTTGCAGCAAGGAAGCCAGTGTGTCTGGGATGTATTAGGCTTAGTGTGGCCAGCAGGTTGAGGAAGGTGATCCTTCCCCTCTGCTCAGCACTCCTGAGGCCCATCTGGAGTGCTGGGGACAGAGCTGTGGTCCCCTGTACAAAAGAGACAAGGACATAATGGAGCAAGCCCAGTGAAGGGTGAAGATGATGATTATGGGACTGGAGCATCTGTCATACAAGGAGAGGCTGAGAGAGCTGGGGGTGTTCAGGCTGGAGAAGAGATGGCTCAAGGGATTCTCATCGGTGTGTAAATCCCTGATGAGGGGTGGGTGTAAAGAAGAGGATCCAGGCTCTTCTCAGTAGTGCCTGGTGCAGGGACAAGAGGCAATGGGCACACACTGAAATAAAGCAAATTCCATTTCAACGTAAGAAAAAAATATTTTTACTGCTTGGTTGGTCAAACATTGGAACAGTTTCTGAGACAGGTTGTGGAGTCTCCATCCTTGAAGATATTCACATCCTAACTGGACATGGCCCTGAGCAACTTGCTGTAGCTGACCCTGCTCTGAGCAGGAGGCTGGGCTAAGTGATATCCAGAGGTATCTGCTAGCCTCAAGTCCTCTTTGATTCTGTGATTTTTTAAAGACCTAGTTTTAAAATATTTTTCCTTCACATTGTCATTGCTGGGAAGCATTAAGCTTTTCTGATTGTCTCGATACATCAATAACAGTCAGCATGGTGTTCACTTCGAAGAGTTAGCTCAACTTTGAATTTTCTGGGCTCAGCATAGGTGATTTGGGATGTGTGTTTCATTGCCCTTATCTTGCTGATGAGCAGCTTTATCTCCATTCTAATATACATCTTTGTCTAGAAATATCTTTGGGCTTAAAAAGTTAGCAAAGAGTTCATAAATAAACACTGAACAACATCCTTTGCTATTTTTGACGTTTTGCTCTTATGGAGTCTGGTGGTAAAACCACTCAAATTTTTTCAACTTTTAAGGAGAGATTCAGAACAGACCAAAGCAGTCACAGTGCACTGGCCAGCAAAACCATGTTTGCTTCGCCAGAGCAACACAAAACCACTACTTGTCATTAGTTCCCAAATGTCTCATTTCCTTCGCATACTCTGCTATGAAGACCAGTATTTTGTGAGGGGCAGAATAGTTCTAGTTTCTTTTGTTCACATGTCCCTGATTCATTATAGAACATATAAATGTTACGGGTCAATGGTAACAGTCAGACAAGAGAAAACTCCCAGCTGTCAATTACAATGTCATATAAAATAATCAGTGAAATAGTCATTATTTAGGGTGTTTACAATGTAATGTTTTTCTAAACCTAGTTGACATGTGAGATCACTCTGACTTTAAACTGCAGCTAAAGTTTGGATGGTCTGTCTTTTTGCACTACGAGACTCATTTGAGACATATTCAAGACAAGGAAAGGACACGTGGTGAAAGTTCTTAAAGGCTCTAGAGTTGACATGAAAAAATGGATAAACAGACTCACGTGGCAGTTCTTAGGAAGCTCAAGTAGTAAAAGCCAGCAGAGCATGTGCTCTATTTTCCAAACATTAAGTCCTTCTAGTATCAAAGTTAGGAAGTGACAGTCTGAAGGGATAGACAGCTCGATTGGGTAAACAACTGATTGGGTGGTCAGGCCAGAGGGCAGTGGGTAGTGGGCCATAATCCACCTGGATGCTGGTAAGAAGTAGGGTGCTGCAGGGGGTCTGTCCTGGGACCTGTCCACTTAAACACATTTACTGATGACCTGGAGGAGGTGCTGGAGTCTGCTCTCATCAGGTTTGCATACAACACCAAACTGGGGGGCAGGAATCAGCCAATATGCTTGAGGACTGTGCTGCCTTTCAAAGGCACCTGGCGAGGCTGGAGAAATAGGCCAAAGGGACAAATTCAGCAATGGCAAATACAAAATCCTCTACCTGGGGAGGCATAGTAGAATCATGAGACCACAGGATAATTCAGGTTGGAGTAGACCTCTGTAGGGCTTTAGTCCAGCCTCCTGCTGGGAAGGGAGTTCAGGGGATATGGACATCTGTTGGGGGTGGGCTGGGCTGGGAGGCTCTTCAGTTTGACACAATATATGTTTGAGAAACCACTCGCCTTTTATTAGATTAAAGTTCTGAAGCGCAAACTGTGGTGAAATTTCAACCTACAGGATTACTGCACAAAGACTACTTGGCAGGATTTATTGTGTTTAATAGTTGACTACAGGACTAGCTCCTGCTTTTGGTATAAAACAGGAGTATTCGAAACACTGTAGAACAGTAGGGGTTTTGTGGTGGTTTGTTTTTTTTTTTTTTAAAAAGAGTGTATACCAGCCACTCTAAATAATCTGTGGGCAGGTTATCTGGGCTGCATGTTGACCATGCCGACTCCTGATATTACGTGGGGAAGCACCTCAGAAAGGCGTTTCCTGGGCTGCAGGAGCAGGCAGCTGCCTGACATGGGGCATGGGCTCTGCCAGGCGTGGGCTGGCGCCGCATGGGGCTGGGAGTGCTGGGAGCTCAGGGTGGTGGCAGGCCACCCGCAGGGACGTGGGTGCTGCCAGCCCACACCCAGGGTGGCTTTTCAGCAGGGATCAGCCAAAATCACAGTCTGGCAGCAGAGGTGGCAGAAGTGGCAGCCCTGGGGTCCCCAAGGGAGAAGTGGGGAGAGGGAAAAGATGTGGGGAGGGAGCAGAGGCTTGGAGGGTGCAGAGCTGGAGGATGTCCAGGAGGAGAGCTCGGCGGGTGTCTGCACTTCCAGAGCCCTGCTGGAGTTTGTCAGCACAGCATGAGCACAGGGGCCGCATCCCTGTCTGTGTCCCAGTGAGCTGGCGAGGACCAAGGAGCACCACAGGGCTCTCCAGCAACTGCCAGCAGCTCTGCAGGTGGCTCCCCACCACCAGGCAGGTATCACTGCCCAGAGTCCCACAGTACCTCTGGGATCCAGGTCTGCCCCACACTCTCCATTAACCCAAACAGTGCAAACTGTCTTGTACCGTAACTTTTACCCCCACAGGGATTCACTGTAAGTTGATGGACTTGGACTGATTTCAGAGGTTCTGTCTCAGATGAATGTAGCTTTATCCACAACCCACTTTCTCCAAAATCATCGCTTTGGTAGCTCATGAATGGCTGTGCCCCGCTGCCCTGCCGCTTGCATTTGTGCTGGTGAAGGATCGCTTGGTTATTTCCCCGCTGATGGTAGGTGGCACTCAGCATCGCTGCTCGTGCTGCAGCCTCGCTGGCTCAGGGCAGAATCTCAGCCACCTTCTCGGGCTGAGTTTGTAGTGCATCTGTCAAATCCAAAGCACGTAGCACAATGTATGTTTGGATAAAACCCAAATCCCCCTCTTTGTTATAGTGTAAGTCGAGAGTAGTGTCCACATTGACTTCAAGGACAGCCGGACAGATTGAAAAGTCCTCAAAATATAAATGTTTCCAGTGACAGCTGTCAACGATTTATAAACCATTCTCCATCCACATTGACAACTAACACATGAATAATAAAGAATACGCTTAAGACAAAACATTTTGTACAATTACTGTTTCCTCAGATGGTCATATTATGTTACTCAGAATTGTAGTCTATTCTGTTGCTTAACTCTGCTCTGCTTGTGTTAACTCAAATGACTACTTTTGTCACCAATTGGCTAAACTAATGCAGAGCTTGGAAAACACATTTCCTGAGCTAATGGCAGGAACAAATAGTCACAAAAGAGTGAACTATTTACACGTTTCTCCTTTGGGATACAAAGTTCAGAGTAATTACCACAAACACAAAAGATGCTGTACTAGAGTTTTAATTAAAAACAAAAACAAAGTAAAATACACACAATAATTTTGAGTTTGGGAAACAGAAACAAGTCCTATTCTTTTTTGCCACATAGGCTAATAACTGGTTTTAATGTGATGCATTCGTTTCACTAAAGCCATTTATCTCAACCTTTTATACGTAAAGAACTTAAACTTTGAGGGTAAATCCACGGGCTGTTTTGTATGGTCTTCCAAGTATTGGTTAGCAGTTTAAAGGGAGGAAAATAAATAAATGAAATACTTCACATTTAGACAAACAAAATAACAATATTCTGCAAAAATTATGATTTTACAGCTTTATTAAAAATATTATTTAAGTTCGAGATGTGGGCAGAACATATCCTGGCCAGCTGCTTGGAATTATGCCTGCAAAGAGTTTTTAAATCAGTTTAGCATAGCTTGAGACTATGTTTTGCAGTCATGTTAGAGTGAGGGATCACTGGCAAGCCCTGGGGTACACACTGAGTAACCCCCAATTTTGGGTAAGAAGTGCAGTGGACACTTTTGCCATTGGATACCCCTGGAAGACTGTGTCTGCCCAGCCAGATGCACCTTAGGGCACTGTCTGCACCAAGTGCTGTCAGTAAAGTGCATCACGTTGGCGTCCACCACGTGCAACCAGCTGAAGAGACGCTTTGCTCTTCTTATACCTTATAACACTCTGATAAGTGGAAAGAAGACACTTCAGTCAGGCTGTAAAAGGGTCTCAAGTTTCTTCTGACACGCACCCACGCCCAGGCACACCCTGCCATGCTGAAACTGAAAAAAATCCATTAAATGCAAGGATGCATGAGAAGGGGCCATCAAAGAAGAGCCCTAAGGGTTAGGTAGATATTTTACTGACAAAAAGCCAAGTCGACTTCAAATGTGCATAGAGTTATTACACAGCTTTACACATGAGTGAGGCAAAGGGATATAAGAGGATATGAGAGGCCCCATGATTTGAAGGAAATGCCTTGTGTGTGTGACGTGGTGTCTCCTCTGGGAGAAAGGTAAAAGCCCAAAGCATAGTCAGGAGTGGGGAAGCACAGAGGTGTGGGAAGGTGTATTTTATTGGTTTGTCTGGAATTATGATTTGTTTGGGTTGCAAAAGAAAAGAATAATTAATTTATTAGACATGGTAACATAGTTTGTGTGGCTATGAGACATCATGTCCTAATTGAAAACTAGATTTTCTGCTCAGATGGAGGACTGGAGCTGTAGGAAAAGGTCAGTTACAACTGCCCTAAAGTTTTGCCAACAAGAGGACAAACCAATTGACCAAAACCAATTACCTCCTATGTAAATTCCACTGATGTAATGAACTAGGCCTTTTCTCTTGGTAGGGACATCATCAGATAAAAAAAAAAAAAAAAAAAAAAGTCTTTCCATTAGAAATGTGAAAGGAACTAATTGTATCTTAAAAGAATGAACATGCAACAAGCTACAGGAAACGAAGAGTTAATACGTAAGACTTCCATAGTTACCAGCCTCATTATACTGGAGCAAGATTAAACTCTTTGTGGCATTGGTATTCTGCATAAATGGTAGCAAATCAGTTTGTATGAAAAGGTTTTTTTCTTTCCTAATCTGACAAGTATGTTTACCTATTAGTTAAGTAACTAAGACATAAATCTTCTCATGAAACTTCAGTGAAACAAGGATGTTCACTGACTTTTACTGAGAAGACTTGGTTGCCTTCCTCTTACAGCATTTCACCTCATTGATATTTAATCAATCTCCAAAGAAGGGATAAAGGAAATAGAATGAAAGCTTTGAGTATAATTGTGATGAAGGGGGGAAGATCCATGGGGACTTGGTAAATCAGGAAAAAGGAAAAGTAATTACAGTGTATTGAGCATCTTCCTTTATTCCCATCCAATTGTCTCAAACATTTACAGCACGCCAGAAGCAAAGAAAATGCAGTAATTCTGTCATAGCGCTGATATTTTCTTTGGGATCATTGGAAAGTACATAATAGGGCATTTGTCAACTAGGATCAAGTTTTTCAGCAGGAGTTATTGATTTTAATTATCGTATGGTAGAAATTTTAGCATATAACATAATCTATGTTTCAGATTTTGAGCGTACCCCAGACTAAGTCTCTTTGCAAAGTACTTCTTTACTGCCGCAGGTCCTATTGGGGGAGGAACCAGTTGCAGGATCTCTCCCTGTCCTGCTTCCAGGAGGTTTGGCTGGTGTCTCCAAACAATCCTTATTAGCGTCATGGCTATTATCGAGTTCTTTCAGCACAGTGTAATTCAGCCCATTAGTAGTTACAGTTCAACACAAATGCATTCTCAAGACAACTACCTTTCCTATAAATCTCTTGGTTAAAATCAGTTTTTAACTGTGTTTTCCCAGTCCTGGCATATGATCTGTATTGTTTGAGTACTTGGAGAAAAACTCAGGCTCTGGCTGGCTAACTTCAGCTGGGAAGTTGTCTTCCTCAAAGCCTCCTCACACCCCCATTTTCTGTCAAATGCCCTATTACCTATGAAATCTTTCATGCTGCAGCCTGTTAGCTGATCATAAAATGTATGTTTTCCCCAATTTTCCCATATTTACAGAATGTTTTGTAGTTCTAAAGTGGCTTATCTCATCCTGAACACAATCTTTGCTTGATTGCAGGAAAGGAAATGGCTGATTAGCTGTTTTCCTCCTAACAAAGTACAAATGTTGATAAATGGTAATTGAAGTTTTGGTTACTGAAGAAAGGATAATATACTGGAAGCCTGAATGTTGCTTTCGATAGAATGCAGAAGGAAGTAAATCTGCTAGAATAGAAACTCCTTTTCTTATAAATCACATACTTTAACATTTAGTGTTGGTTTTTATATTTCTCTTCATTAGATGTATGCTAAGGATATCCACCTGTAACAACTTAAATAATTAATTGCTGTGATCAATGTACAAGACTTATTTCAAAACTTACAATGAATTGGTTTGAGATACCAAAAAATTATATAACCACAGAAAATTTCTTCTGTTCTCCCTCTTTGTAGCCAACTAGAATTATTGTCCGGTGTTTACTATCATCAATAAGAAAAAGTTTTTCTTCTGCTTTTGCACTACACCAGATTTCTCTGAAAATGTCATACAGATAATCCTCTGATTTTATTAGTGAATTTGGTGGTCAAAAATTCTCTGTGTAGGTCAGAAGAAAAGCAGCATCCTACCTTTCAGGTTTTATCACTGGGAGCTCATTTTTTTAGTGCTGTCGTAACATTATTTATAAATAAACATTTAACTTCTCCATATTTGAGTTATCGTCTTCCTTTTGACCAGAACTGTAACAAGCTGCAACTTCCAGTTGGTCGAATGTATGCCGTCTCCCTTTGCATGTTTCCATAAAGCATAATTTAATTGACTCCAGTCAGACAAACCAAATAAAATAAATACCAAAAAAAAATTTTAAAAATCCATTACAGAAGTTATAATGGCCTGAGATGAATCTTTCCAGTCTCGCTTTGTCGTCATTCTTATTGTGGGTCCTTTCCAGGATGGCTCTGTTTATATTTGCCTTCCCTCTGTGCCCTGGGATGTCCTGCAGCTCAGGGCCCTGTCGAGGCAGAAACGGGAACATTACTTTAACCGTGGTGCTGTTTGTGAGTCCCCCTCCTTGCGAGGGCTCCCGAGAACCTGCCTGCAGAGGAGGATTGCTTCAGGGAGAGTCAAGGTTAAATCTTAGGACCGTGCGTATGGTGATCACTCCCTTTCCTGTCCTGTCTGTGTCTTTCTCTTCTCTTTCTTCCTCTTGCTGAAATAAAGGCTCCACTACCCCTTTCCACATTCATGCAGAAGCATTAAACTACAGCTTTTTTGCCCTAATTAGCTGAGGGAACTGCTGGATAATGCATATTCTCAGTTGCTAAGTAGTTCAGGCTCAAACCTTCATTGGTTTTACACGTCTGAGGAGACAGACTATGCTGTTAGTATTTTTGTAGCCGATCTAAGCCACGGCCGTCTGGGAAAGTGGCATGTCCTGTAAATTTACAGGACAGACGGGACTCCGTAACACTACGTACTAATGTCTAATGAAATTCTAACTATTTCCATAACTCTGCAAATTTGTATGTGTTGAGATTTGGTTTATAATGCTTTGTGGGTTTCATTCTATGCCTCCCTCTTTGTTTTACCAGTTCTTCTTCCTCAAAACACCCTATTTCTATACTGGTGTTAGTATCATATACTCATTGTGCACAGGAACTAACTGTATTGCACGAACCACTTCCTCACCCTTTCTTTTTTAATTTAAAGAAGCCATTCTTTAGCTAAACCATGTGAGAGTCAGAAAACAGAAGACAAAGAATTCAGTCTTTGGCCAGAAGTAGACAAGACGAGGAAAGGCTTTGGAAAGAACAGTGACAAGTATTGTCTTGTAACCCCTGGGCTGACTTACTTTTTAATTCTTGGTTGGTTGGTGTTTTTTTGTTTGGTTGTTTGGTTTTTTTTTTTGTTTTTTTTTTTTTTTTGTTTTTGTTTTTGTTTTTTTGTTTGTTTTTTTTTTGTTTGGTCAGAAGGAACTTTCTTATTAGTCAGTAACAAAACTAAAACATCCAAGACTGGAAAATGATACTATATTGCAAGTTTGAATCAAGTTAGCAAAGTTATAAACTCCTTCAAAGTAACCGAGGGGTAAAGATGGAAATGCCAGACCTATTTTATAGCAACATTGCCAGATGCTTTGATAGATCCATTATAAATTCTTCTTACATTATTCTAAGCAAAGATTGCTATTCAGTTGCTGTTCCTTGGCTACATTATTTCTTTCCTTATCTCACTGATTCTTTTCACAGCACACAGTAAGGAATTTATTAGTAATGTATCAGATTTCCTGGTAAGATATGGTCCAACAACTGCTGTTATTACAATTTTCTCCTTTTTCCATATAACATTTTTTCTTTATCACTTTGGCAGTTTTTGCTGTATGGGCGCCATCACTGGAGCAATGCTGACTTCAGTTATCTGGAATAGCATATATTGTGGAAAAATTAGATCGGAATAGTTTGGTATTTTATTACAGTGTAACTGTCTAGGGCAAAACCTTTTTGTGGTGCAACCTATTTGTTTTTAATTTCCTTAGAGTCATTTAAAAAGGTCACTTCTTTTGCCTGGCATATCTTTTGGTTTGGTGAAAAAGATAATAGACTATTGACTGAACAATAGAGGGAAAACACAAAGGAAAAAAAAAGGAATGAAAAATCAGTTATCAATGTATGAATAGCCTGGGGTTTACTTTAAGCTGATGAAAAAGATCTGGAACCCGCTCCTGGAAAATGTGCTTTGTGAGTACCCCCAGGTGTCCCACAGCTAAGCCTACACAGCATCTTCAGCCTGAGAACTTGCCCTGGTTTCCACAGCCCATCCCCGTCATTATGGCTTGGCAGAGATTACTTCCCCTCTCAGGTTTACTGGAATAACCTCTGTGCAATCTCTAGCTAGTATAACACAGTCAAAGTAATACCACTTATTTTAAGTTTTTTTTTAATAATAGACTTTTTTTCTAAGCAACGTGATTTTGAAATGGGTTAAAGCAGGAATACACGAGGAGTTGGGCACCTGACTCTCAGGAGGCTGGGAATGCTCAGGCCAGGGACCCGGGTGAGTCCAAAAGAAGGTGCATGACTGCACCAGGGGAAGCTCCAGCCCAAAAGCATGTGTCCATCCATCTGCTCAACAGTTCAGACTGTGGAGTGAAGGGCAGGAATCCCACAGGCAACAACTGCCCAGAAAGCATTTATTTCCAAATGAGGTTGTTATTACAGAGCCCTTAACCCAGGATCTCACACAGGCTGCATCCTCCTTTTTAGTAGAGCTAGTTGGCAGGTGCAGCTCCTCATTATGACTGTGAAACTGCTACCAGAGCTTTTTTAAACGTTGATTTTATGTTTCATTAAAAACGCCTGGTGTGTCTGCAGTTGGAGGTAGCAGCTGTAGCTGGCTGCACAATTTTTTGGGAGTGACATTTCTAACATAGAAGGGGTTACGAAACATAAACAAAGTGAAGTAACTTACTTACAGCAGCAAAGAGAGGCATTTCCAGCTTTCATTAAAAGAAGGATGGGACAAATCTGTGCCTTGGGCAGTCACTTCGTGATATCTGTTGGGCACTAGATCAAGATTCCATAGAGAGGTATCAAGATCTCATTTTCCTGGGACCAAGTGAGGAGCATTTATGTCGCCAGCAGTGATGATCGCTCAGCTGAAAACACCCTGTTAAACTGCTTTCCTGGAGACTGTTAGGAACATTTCCCAGCTCAACTTATAGGAATAGTTCTTTATAGCAAGCATTGAGTTAGTGTTTTCATAGTGACTCAAACACTACCTTCATATCATATGAAGATTAGCTTCAGCTACCAGCATCAGATACAAGCTTTACCCAAGTTCAGTAGTATTTAGATCAGGTTTGTTTTTTTTTCTCTGGAGCCCATCAGAAGTGAGTTTCTGCAATCCTGATTCACTCTGAGAACCATTTACTCATAGCTCTTGTGTCGTTGGCTCCAGACATACTGCTCATCCGGTGGAGCTCTGCTCACTGTGAGTAACGATCCACTGTCATTATTTCATTTCCTCAGATATTTAGAAAAGAAAATGTAATTGTCTTATTTTAATCTAAATTTCTGCTGCAGCAGTAAAACAGAAACAGTAATTAAAGCCATGACTCAAAAACAAGAGCACAAATATTTACAAACGCTGATCTTTGTTTCTTTCCTGGCTCTCTGGGAGTCAGCCACAAGGGAGGACTACTAGTTACTAGCTGGTCTGCCTTCGGCAGAAGCAGGCAGAGCAGAATATTGAGGGATGTCAATGCGACATGGTGTTCACAGCTCTGAACTCACTTTGTTCTTGCAGCACCCAGATGTGACACAAGAGGAAGCAACCCTCAGCACCCTAAAGACAAACCCAAAGAAACATGCATCCACCTCACTTGTTACAACAGTTGAGGCACAGTGTTATCAAAACTGTGTTAATCACAGCATCACTAGCAGTTGAAATGCGTTAAGGAACTGCCAGAACAGTAGGATCTTGAGCAGTGACATTTTCAGTACTTCTATGTGCAAGCAAATTCTGCTAGTCATTCTGCAGGGATTAAGAAGAAAAATGGGAAAAGAGGTCAGAAATGCACTAATTCTAAAACTATCCTCACTTTTTTAGTGCAGACAGAGGGATCTGTACTGCACAGGCAGACAGAGCAGTTGAAAAAACCAACAGCCATTACCCTACTGTTGTTCAAATCAGTAAACTGTCAGCTTCTCCCATTTTACAGTGGCCAGTACTGGACAACGTCAGCAGGGAAGTCCAGGAACCAGGCAGCCACAGGAGCTGCTGTTAGCTAGAGAAAATATTCCCCCAACAGAGACTCGTGCTGTAGTTTGTGACCCTGTGGCCATGGTGCCTGAGAGAGGTTCCTGCCGAGTGGAAGGAAGCGAATATTGCTGCCATCTTGAAGAAGGGCAAGGAGGAGGATCCAGGGAACTACAGTCTGGTCAGTCTCACCTTGATCCCTGGGAAGGTGATGAAGCAACTAATCTTGGAAACCATTTGCAGGGAGTATGCAGCATGGATTTACAAAGGAGAAGACATGCGTACCCAACCTGACAGCCTACAATAAGGTGACCAGCTTGGTGGACAAGGGTAGGGCAGTCAGTGCTGTTTACCTTGACTTCAGAAAGGCTTTCAACATAACATCATAGGATCATGGAATAGTTTGGATTGCAAGCGAACTTTAAAAGTCATCTAGTCCAACTCCCCCGGCAAAGAGCAGGGACATCTTCAACTAGATCAGATTGCTCAGAGCCCCGTCCAACCTGACTTTGAATGTTTCCAGGAATGGGGCATCTACCACCTCTCTGGGCAACCTGGGCCAGTGTTTCACCACCCTCATTGGAAAAATTTTCTTCCTTATATGGAATGTCTAAATCTTCCCTCTTTTGGTTTAATACCATTACCCCTTGTCCTATCGCAACAAGCCCTGCTAAAATGTTTGTCCTCATCTTTCCTGTAGGCTCCCTTTAGGTACTGAAAAGCCATAATAAGGTCTTCCCTCAGCCTTCTCTTCTCCAGCCTGAACAACCCCAACTCTCTCAACCTGTCCTCATAGGAGTGGTGTTCCATCCCTCTGGTCATTTTCTTCATTAATGACCTGGAAAGAGTGCACCTTTAGCAAGTTTGCAGATGATACAAAACTAGGAGGAGTGGTTGATAGACCAGATGGTTGTGCTGCCATTTGGAGTGGCCTCAGAGGTTGGAGAAATGGACGAACAGGGATCTCAACTGTCACAGAAACACAGAATTGTTGAGGTTGGAAGGGACCTCTGAAGGTCATCTGGTCCAAACTCCCCTCCACTCAAGCAGGGTTGCTTAGACCATGTCCAGATGGTCCAAAATCACCATTCTGTTATTCTGTAAATATCTGCTACATGCTACTATCAAGGCTGAGATGCTGGACTCACTGGACACTTGGTCTGACTTAATATGCACTTACCTGGATCACTTTACAGAATTTTCCCCTATATAATACTATGAAGGATATGTTCTGCTAAAAGATCGTTTCATTCTTTCATCCTGTAATGAACTTTCTCCAGTTATAGATGGTCCACTGTATCTAATTATACCCTTACATTATGCATAATTTAGCTGCTATGAACATTATGCTATGCTCATCTTGCTGCCTGCCAGCTTTCTGAACTTGTTCAGTAGCTGCTTTTGAAACAGCAGGGGTATGGCTGCTCTGTGGAGGGGCAACCTGGTCTTATGGTGAGCCAGTGAGACCTGCTACTTCAGTGCTCTCAGTACCTGCTGGAAAACCAGCTGTCTGGAAAATTACATGCAGGGACATTTCAACCAAGGGCAAATAGATAGTGTTCATGCCAACACTTCAGTAGTCACTGATTAGACTGACTCTACAAAGAGACCGAGGACAGAACTGAGTTTGATGGACAGCCCTGGATCTTTGAAACCAGAGTCTATATGAGAATCAGTCTCCAATGGAGACAGAATTCCTCAGGTGTAATAGGTAACATCTCTGCAATGGGCCTAACCACCTGTGACATTCCTGTGAAAAGCAATGGATACATTTTATTCAAAAAAAATGGGTCTGGAAGTTTAAATGTAAACAGTAAAACCACAATTGCAACTCAGTTCTGAAAGCGCCTCTAAGAGACAGTGTACGGAGAACGTTATTGGAAAAGTATAATAGATGCTTAGTAGGTGGTGGTAGTAGGTAGACTCTTCTTACTCATTCTGCTGCTGTTGCCCTTGTGAAGCAGTGTATCAGCCTTTGATTACTTTAAAGTAAATCTGTGGTCCTCTTTATCAGATGGCCCTGATGACAACTGAATGAAAGGACTGACTGATTCAATGGATCAATCCACTAATTGGTAGGATCAGTGCGACCCATTTCAGGTGGAGAGGATGGGTGTGACCCATTTCAGGTGGAGAGGATGGGTGTCCAGAAGTATCTTCTTTCTCTCCCATACACACAAATACGTGTACATACTGTAGTGTCTGCAGAAAGCAACAGTTTATTTAAAATAAAGTTTTAAGTGCCAAAGTGAAAGCAAAATAAATTCTTATGTATTTTCCAGAAAGCTGTAAGAAATATGATCTTATTTGGCTACTGAATGAACATGAAATTATTAAAAGTCTCTGCTGTGTGTTGTGTTCCCATATCACTGTGATAATGAAATCTCTCCTAGATTTTCAACTCTTTTCATATTTGAACACAAATTAGCACTTCTCACCATTTTTTCTCAGTACCATGAGCAAGAAGCAAATTCATTTGCCATGTCAAATAAATGAACTTTTCATTTCTCTGCAAGAAAACTAGCGTCTTGCAAAAATAAGAGATCATATATCAGCTTATTCAAGTTATAAAAGCTGTAGGATATTTAAGATGCCAACATGAATTCCTAAGTTACTATGCAGTTCTTTTTGCAGATAAAACTCCTGGAAGACAGACTGATTTCACCATTTCTTTAGGACCTCAAAGTTACTAATGTAATAATATTTGTTGTTGGGTTTTTTTATTACTGAGGTAGAATGCTTTACTTTTAATAGGTACGTAATATTCATTAAACTTATCTAGAGCAAATGTAGATTATGAACACGGCACATACACATCGTACTGTGCCAGGAGAGATCAGAAGCAAGTTTAAATCGATGTGAGTCTTGAGTGGTAAGACATCTGGTGAAGAATAAAATAATTTAGGTTGGAAGGGACTCTCGAAAGCCATCTAGTTCAAATCCCTGCTCAAAGGAGGTCCAGCTAGATCACATTGCTCTGTGGTACTGGGATTCCTTCACTGGACACAGAGCACCATATGTGGTCTCACCATGCTGAGTCGAGGGGAAGAATCACTTCCCCTGACCTGCGGGCTTTAATAAACTCAGGATGCCATTGGCCTTCTTTGCCACGAGGGCGCATTGCTGGCTTATGTTCAACTTGTTTTCCACAAAGAGATCCAGATTTTTTTCTGCCAAGCTGCTTCCCAGTCAGTCAGCTCCAGCCTGTACTGGTGCCCGGGGTGATTTCTCCTCAGGGTCAGGACTTTGCATTTTCCTCTCATGAACTTCATGAGATTCTTGTCACTCCATTTCTCCAGCCTGCCAAAACTCCTCTGAATGGCAGCTCTGCCCTCCAGTATATCAATCACTCCTCCCAGTTTGGTGTCATTCATGAACTTGCTGAGAGTGCACTACATCATACCATCTGAGTTGTTAATATAAGAAAGTTTGTGCACATTATGTGGCTGATGTGGCTCATTAGAGTGCCACTGGTGATCTCTTAGTTTGGCTGATTGCTTCTATAGTATTTATGAAGATCAAGAGCCAAAACCAGAGAGAGGTGAATAAAACAGTTCTTAGGTGGCAGTTAGCCAATTACTTCCACAGAACTGGTCTCGGAGCGGACTGAAAAATGCTCAGCCCCACCCATGTCTCATTCATTGACGCTGCATGAAGGACAGGGTAAATCTACATTAGGGTTTATGCTTTTCCTTCAGTGATGTTCTGCATCTAATTCCCACCCCAAGTCTCAGGTGCAGGAAATGAGTGTGAGATTCGAGTCTGGGGCTGGATGCAGACACACACGCACCCTTTATCAGTGTAGATGCAAATCGTGGTGTAGGAGCCCCATGCTGCCATCCCAGGTGCAGCAAAGGGTCATCCTCTAATGTGAGAGGCTCTGAGCTGGGAACAGAGCAGTCCTGGGGTGTGATTCTGTTAAGCAGCCAAGACTAGAAAAGCAATTTGAATTAAACAAGTACTTGGTTAATAAAGATAATAATTTCAACTTATTTAATTTGCAAAGATTTTTTATGATAAAGGACCCCAAAACTTTGGGACATGTGTTTAAGCACACCACGTCCTCCGAGTCCCAAAATAGCTTCCCCAATGCAGCAGCATGTCTGTTATTTCTCTTTCCTACCAATAACTAAGTCACTAGTCATTTGAACCCCACAGAGGCAAATTCAGTTGGAATTTCTTGACAAAAAATAGCACCAGATATTTTCAGTATGCAGGGGGTGTGGGCAAACTTCTGGTTTCTTATCCTTCTTGAGATATTTGTAAAAAAAAAAGCCAAGAAACAAAAATCCCAACAAAAATTAAAGCCTGATAATCGCTAATTGTCTGGTAAGCTATGATCACAGCTCATCATGTGGTTGTATCTTGACAGACTTAGACTAGGACTAGGACCCTTTCTCTGTTGTAAATTTGTACAGTGGCAATCCCTGTTCCAGATGCGGCCTCAAAGATCTTCTTTAATAAAGATGATAAAGCATTAATAATGAGATGTTTCATACAGGCTGCAAAGAATGCCTACTGGACTAGCGATGTCACAAGGATCAGTTAGTATCTGTAGATGACTTTGAAAATACACGTGCCATGTCATTATCTTCACTACTGTATCTCTCATTGAAAAATACTGACATACAATTCTAAAACCTCATACAAAAGTTGTATTTTAAATTTAAAGACCATACCTTCTCTACAGACTACATAATTTGAGTGTCTTTGTTGGATATTTAAGGTGGGTAGCATTCCAAAGACCATATTCTGACAGATGGTCTACAGAAATATTTACACAGATCTCAGTAGAACATTTGCAGGGTAAAAACAATTAGAACTTCAAAGTTCTTTGGGCACTGAGTTGCTGCTAGTTTCAATGGGAAGCACCAAAATAGCTTAGATGTTCCAGACCTAAGGCATTATTCAACACAAATTTAAGTCTTTGAGATTTGGACCCAGAACTCATTTGCTAATATCTATTACTCTGCCAGAATAAAAGGTGGAAAGTGGCACTTGCAAATTATATACTATTTTGGTCTTGTGCATAAGTTACTTCCTCATGAATCTTTGTCAAAACCAGAATAATTTCAAAATTGTAGTGTGCGTGACTCATTGAGGGAGGTATGGGAAACAAATTACTCATGTGAACTATTTCACTAGTGCCCATCTCGGTTCCTCACCAAAACCAAGAGACACACAGCACTGTGAAGATCCTTCATGCGCTTTACAGGAGGGCCTGTAAGTAACGCTTTAGGGTTAATATCAAGAAACTGTGGATAGTAATAACAGACTGCATTAGCTGTTCTAAGGTAAAAGGACTTACTTTAAGTTAATTGTTGTTACCTTACTGATTGGAGGATCTGTTCCTGAAGTTCATGAAACAATTTAGTCCTAAGTTCTCCTGAAACTATGTAGAGTGATATGTGTAGGAGAAGGGACTATGTAACGTCTCATGTTCCCTTCCATCCCTCACACTGCAATTTTCTGTGTTTTGTAGAGTTGTTTCTGTCAATAGGCAAACTACCATTTGGATTTCCCAAACCGTGCCTCCATTCCTGTCTGCGCTTTAAGGGAAGCATATGTCTGTGCGTCGGCTGCGTCAGAGCTTCCAAATGTAACATGGCCCATAAAGGTTTGAGTGAGAAAATTTTATTTCGTGTTCCATGTTCTGTCCATAGCTGTCTATTTTCTATGGCTGTCCACAACACGTTTTCTGTGTCCTGCTCTGAGTGCCCAGCGCAACCAAATACAGCCTGTGTTTGCAGGGGAGAAACATAGGGAGAGGTTCATCTCCCCTGACTTCGGATAGCTCTGTCTGAGTAATCCAGACTCTTTTCATACTCTGGATATAGATAAAAAGCTCTCATAGGATGCAATCTATCATCTCATGCGAGGGTGGACTTCTAAACTAGGTCTGAGGTATAGCTCTGGGTAACTGCCCTTTTCTCCTCATTGACATAAAGACAGATAGCTCAGATGTGGACATTACGTTATTAATACCTGGTATTAGATGACATTTAACCAATTTGTGGCATCCTACGGGCTTGATAATATCTTGCAGTGTTCAGAATTTTCCTGAGCCATGTATTTTAAATACATGAAGAAAAATAGATCTTGATCAGTTGTTATTTTTGTTTGGTTTTTTGCAAGTGTATAAATTGTTTTTATTTGCACTGCTGTGTTGTTTAGTAATTTGAGTTCCTATGTGCACATATTTGATTAGATATTTTAGTACTTCCCTGCGTTTGTTGTGTTTAGTACCATTTACTCTTCTTCCCACTGCAGTTAAAAGAAAATAATGTGAATGTGAGAAATGATAGGGGTCTCAGCAAAGCTGAGGATAGTACAGTAATGTTGCTAGATTTTTGATTGGGCTTTTATTTCTTCACTGAATGCCCTGCATTGACCAAAGAAAATAACGTGGGACTCCCACATTATTATTTTTGATGGTATCCAAAAAAGGGAAATAATTCTCTTATGTTTCAATGTAACAGATCTAGGCTAGGAGAGAAGGCTGCTGAAACTGCCAAAGAAGGAACTATTTGTTTTTATATTCTTATTGTGTGCTTTCTCTTCCTTAATTCCTGTATAAAATCCAAGCAGGATTTATGAGGCGAAGATCATTGTGTAGCTGAAGCTTTAGCATCAATGGGATATAAGTTTCCCATTTAACCTAATGTCTCTCTTAATAAGATTATTTTTATGTATGAGGATCCTGTGCGCTGCACCGGGCGAAGGGCCTGCCAAACTGCCAGGCTGCTCCTGAGATTGGCTCAAACAGCAGTGCTGCACAGAGAAAAGTTGTGTCAGACTTTGTGCGAGGGAGTAAAAACTGAGTGGTACTAATCAGTCCCAACTCAATGGGACTTTAGTCCCCGGGCTTTGTCCGAGTTAGGTCTGTGTCAAAACGGAAAATAGACTCAAAGATCTGACTCTGTCTGAAATGCTTTGCCAAATCAGCAGTGTCTCTACTGAAAAAGCTAATTATTTAGTAAATCCCATTCATTTTCTCACTATAGGTTTCTACGAGACATTCGCTTCTTCCATTGTCTTAAAAATTGGTAAAGACTTCGCATGGGTGGCTAATGCATATACTAGAAATGTAGGCCTGGAGATCACCTCTCAGCAAGCAGTAGCTTAGGTAGAGAAGGCTTTGGAAATACTCCCTGCAAATATAAGGAGTTTCAATCTATCGCAGTTGATCTAGATGGTCATTGTAGGTCCCTTCCAATTGAACTAGTCTCTTCTATTCTGTTCTGTTCTATTCTAACTAAAGCAAGACTTCATGAGATACAGGGTAAGCAAGGGACTAGGAAAGGGCCAAATCGGTATTGAACATGGCCACAACTTCTTGGACAACAAATATGTAGGGGTCTCCACAGCAAGCAGGGAAGAACTCGTACGTGGTGTGAACGTGACAATGCTCTAACACAGGGCTCGTTGCTGAGCTGGAAAGACATTTTCTAGGGACTTTTGATGTTATGTACTTATCCTTTGCTTACTTAAAACTGTAGCCAATATCTGAAATATCACAAGCAGGATCTTAAAAACTCTTTAAAATTTTCCTCTTTTAAAAATGAAACTAGAAAAATACCTTTTAATTATATTGCATTAATTGCGGTACATCACAAGCCTTAAGAATTATGGCCTAAAGTCCCTGCTGGAGAGGCTCCTTTTGAGAATTTGTTCTTATAATCACTCCTGCCAGCGTGGCATATGGTAGATGAATATCACGCTTCCAGATCTGAGTAAGTATTTCCTAGAGAGGGAAACTAAGGCATAGAGAGGTTCCCCTTGGACCCTGCAGAAAAATCAGGTTCAAAGGCAGAGTGAGAGCACAAGAGTTTCCAGCTCTGTGGTGTACATCACAAGAAACTACGGTGGAAAAAAACTGGTGCTTAAGAGAAAGAAACTGCTTTCCAAGAATAATTTCCTGCGTAAATAATGGTAGCAGCCCCCATATTGGTTCATGTTCCAGGACAGAAGAAAAAATGCTTTGCTCCAGACTGCAATTGAAATGAAGGTTTTGTTCTTGTCAGCCTCCTGTTAGAATTTGTATCTGCACCTAACAGCTTCAGGAGAGCCTTTGTGATTTATGTTTTCAAGAGGAATCATCCAGAAAGCTCACAAGGTTTACTATTTCTTTAAGCACTGAATTAGCTTCTTTAGTCGAGCCAGAGATTTATTTCTACCTCTGAGCCAGTGTTCTTTTCCCTTCCCAAGCACTCACAGCTGTTTAAGCGCCTGCTGATACAAGAATTTTCAACCTCCACATTTTCTTAGGTTTAGAGTTTTCATCCTTTTGCGTGATTCTTCTGTGCTGAATATCTACTTCTCTTGCTGATGTCCTATGGGGTAAAACAGAGGTGTCAAACAAGCCACAGAGATGCACGCTGTGAGCCTGACTGTGGCCCCTGTGGTGGCTGAGCTCAGAGACAGGCTCTGCAGGGGATGGAGACGCTCCCTTCCCAATCTTCAAGCGATCACACAGTCACAGTATCACAGTATCACAGTATGCAAGGGATTGGAAGGGACCTCAAAAGATCATCTAGTCCAATCCCCCTGTCGGAGCAGGAACACCTAGATGAGGTTGCACAGGAAGGCGTCCAGGCGAGTTTTGAATGTCTCCAGAGAAGGAGACTCCACAACCTCCCTGGGCAGCCTGTGCCAGTGCTCTGTCACCCTCACTGAGAAGAAGTTTCTTCTCAAATTTAAGTGGAACCTCTTGTGTTCCAGCTTGAATCCATTACCCCTTGTCCTATCATTGGTTGCTACTGAGAAGAGCCTGGCTCCATCCTCATGACATTCCCCCTTTATATATTTATAAACGCTAATAAGATCACCCCTCAGTCTCCTCTTCTCCAAACTAAAGAGACCCAGCTCCCTCAGTCTTTCCTCATAAGGGAGATGCTCCACTCCCTTAATCATCTTAGTTGCCCTACGCTGGACTCTCTCCAGCAGCTCTCTGTCCTTAAGTCACCTGAGCATCTGTGCCACAGGCTCCAAAAATCAGCGGCTCCTTATGGTGCCTTTCCTGCCTTAAAATTCTGGGTTCGTGCACAGCAGGGACAAACCTGCCATGCGTGTGCTGAGTAGTGCAGTGATCTCCTGTAACAGCATTGAATTATGCCCAGTAAAGGAGACTTTTTGATTATTTTCAAATTTTGTCCACATTTTGCAAGTATCCAGCCTCCTGGTCCAGAAGTACAGCTTTTGTTAATTCTAAGGCTTCATTCTTGACTCTCTTTCCAATTCTTAGATGCAGTCATGCCAAACTCCCAGTCACATATTACACCCATTTACTGAATGCTTATACACATTAACAGGAGTACACTATACCCATACATACAACACCATGCAGGAACTATGCTTGAGAACAGCTGTGAAATCGGTGCTGCAAAAGAAAACTCAAAATGTGTTACTACCTCACAAGGAATTTTTTGCAGAATATTACATAAATGCTAGTTTTTTTAAGCATTTGATTTATTATGGCTTCTTAAATCAGGAACAGAACTCCAGATCTAGTCACTGTACACGGCAATTTTTCTGAGGTCTTACCAAGATGTGGCAGCACGTACTGTTTAAGGACCCGACCTAGGAAGTTCAGGATTTGCTGGCTGTTAGTTCCAGTCCTGCTCGACTCCAGGATGATGAACATCTCCTTTTAAATTATGTTTCCTAAAAGTGCCTCGTGACTTTCTAGTTCAGTAGGAAGAGGGCAAAGCTGACCGTCCCCGTAAGCAAAGGATAGCTCTGCTCACGGCAAAGCTGGAGTCCAGCGGCTCGCGCGCTACCTCTCCTCCGCACATCGCTTGCATCGCTTTCCCAAACACATGGCGACTTCTGCCTACAGCTCCCTGAATACTTCGCGGGCATTAATTAACTGATTTCACTCCTGTGCAGGAGCTGCTAATTGCTGTTATACTCCCTTTACAGCTGAGTTCACTGAGGCCCTGGAGGGAAGAAATTTCCTCAGCCTTCCTAAGCAGAGTGAGAGTGGCAGGGACTGAGCCCACCCCGAGAGCTATTGCCCACTGTTGATCCCTGCCCAAGCTATTAAGCACTGAATACACTCAGCATCTTTCGGGATAGCCCTCAGCACTAGAAAGGATCAGTCCCAAGTGAGGCCAAGGAAAAGCAGCACACCAAACACAGCAGTCCAAGAAGGCCCCAGCTGGGGTCAGATGCCACTTCCGATCACCCTCAACTCTTGCTGCATGTAAAGCTGATAATGACATAACTAATAACTAATTACAATGAGAGGAAGGGGAAAATGGTGCAGAATTCATAAAGTCAAATGCCAGTAAAATACAGTATGCATACAAAATAATAGTTTAGTTCCTGGCTACCTGCTGCGTTCAAGCTAAACAAAAGACAAAGTAATATCTTCAGGCTGTATTTGCAAAGACAATTGTTCCCTACCATAGGCTAAAATTGCAACAGTTCATTTTATTTAATTAGTATCTCATTTGTTCTAGTATGTTAAAAGGCTAATATGCATATAAATTGATCTTGCATCTTTGGACAAATAGCACTACAAATATTATATTGTAAAAGAAGAAGGAAAGACGTGAGCACTGGACCGTCTCCCATCAAACTGAATTGACTCTCACCGGACCACCCTGTGATTTACAGCACGGGCATCCTGCTAGGCAGGAGGGATGGTGACAAGTAAAACCAATTAGGGTTAAAAGTGTATATGGGCCAATTTGTAGCCGTGCTATCCCAGGAGACACCCAAAGAAGGCATTATGGCTCTGAGACACACTTTCCTCCCTCTGTACTGACCTACCTCCAGCTGAAAAAGGGGACCGTCGTTCCCCATCCCTGGGCAGCATCCATGTGCTGCTCCACTGGTTCCTCCCTCCCTGGCAGCTGCTCTGGCTGCTCCCCGCGGGTCCAGCCACGCTCCCCTCCATCGGGGTACCGGTGGGAAGTTTCCATGCTCCCCTCTTTCCCATCCCGGTGCCCTCGTGAGGCAAAGCGAGCATCTGTGGGGAAGCACTGGGTTTGCGTCCCTCTCGTTCTCTCCTCATACATACAACACACAGAGGATGTACATATGAACTGCTGCCTCTATATACCAAATGAGAAATCAAAGTCTACAAAAAGTAAAAGGACAAAGATACTCTGGAAAAAAGGTAGAATACCTTTTAGACTCATGTCTTCCATGTTTGTATTTGTGATACAGGGGGTGAAGATTTGGGTCTCACACGGGGCAGTCGAGTCAGACCTGCATTTTTTGCGATGTGAGGTACTATTGATCAGCCAGTTAAATGCACATCATTGTCCATAATGTGACCCTGTAACTAACAGTATTTTTGTTTTCCTTTCCTTTTAGTTTGTGCCATCGCAGTGTCAGCAACAATCAGAAGAAAATGCGAACATTTGTCTCAATAGCCCAGAATGCCTGGGGAATTTTTGTATCCGAAAGGAAGCCTGGCTGGAAGTATCTGATGCAGCTTTTTGCAGTTTGCTCTGTAGTTGGCTTCCTCTCAAGCTTTCTCTTATTCCTTGGCATGGACTCCTCCCTGGCACACCACCCTTTGGGTTCCCTATTGATTTCTGGGTTCATCTGGATCTCGCTTTCTATTGTGCTCTCCTGTTTCAAGCACCTGCGCTGTTTTAGTGTCCTGTTCCTTCTTTCTTGTGGACTGCAAAATGGCAGGAATGCTCTTATTACTGCTGGCACAGGTGTCGTGGTGGCTGGCAATATCCAAAATATTTTTCACAACCTAAAGGTTCTGGCAGACAGTATAACCTGTCATTTGGAGTATGAGCAATTTGCCTTGATAAAATATTATGTTGAGGCAGTAAAATGGATTTATGAGGCGGCCAAGCTTTCCTCTGAACTATCTAAATATATAGTGTTCCTAAGGCATGAATTCACACCATCTTATTCAATTTCAGATGATGCATTAAAAAAAGAGCTAAATGACACAAAGCAAGAAATCCATGGAGTTGCTAACCAGATATCTTTTATGCTGACTATACTGCCCTGTATAGGTCAGAAAGTATTGCCTATAGTGGGGATTTTTCTAGCTTCTTTTGGAACTGGCCTCTTTATGAAAAAATTTGTGGGCTCTCACAGTGTGAAATTTAAGAATACTTATATCACTAAACAGTTCATTGCGTTTGATGAGCACCAAAAGCAACAGCAAAGACCCTGCCTCCTACCACTTAACAGAAAAGAAAGAAAAGATTATGTGACAATCCCATCTTTCTGCCTCACAAGGAAGGACAGAAAAAACATGCGGGGTTTTTTTCTCCCAGTAATTATTCATCTTTGCATCTGGCTTCTGTTTGCTGCAGTAGATTATTTGTTTTATTGGTTAATTATTTCTGTGAATAAACATCTCCAAGAAGTACCAGATCTAGCAATTCAACTCAGTGTCTTTCAGCAAGTAAGTACTTATCAGTACTTTATATTTCTTAGTTTATTGTTGAAAAATTTCCCTTCATCTTCAGCAGCTGCAGGAGCAGACGTACAGCCAATGAGCCATCAGTTCTTTCATGGCACTGTCATTCATTTTCTTTCAAAAAGGGCCATTGCCTTTGTAGGTATGTATGCTGGATGGAACCAGACAGTACCCTGCACTTTCCAAAGTGTCATCATATTTCTAGAGAATAGTAAATACAGGAAGAAGGACTTTCATTCCTCCATTTATATATGTGGAGAAGACCAGAAGCTTAAAATTGGAAACTCACATCACTGACAGTTGTGAAGCACTTTTATAGTCAAAATGCCACTGTGACACTGACATAAGAGAGACTTACCTTCCTTTAGCTGAGTATGAGTAGCTCATCATTTAAAAAAATATGGCTGCGTACACATGAAATAATAACACATTGCCAAAATCTCAAGGTTTATCTAGCAGGAGCAGCAGTGCCGAACAGTGGTATACAGAACCATAGAGTAATTAGGTTGGAAGGGACATCTGGAAGCCACCTAGACCAACTTCATGCTCAAAACAGGGCCAACTTCAGGGTCAGATCAGATTGCTCAGAGTCTTTTCTGTGAATACTTCTAAGGCTGGAGGTTTCACAGGCCCAGGAAAGCGGTCCAATTTGATAGCTTGCAAGATCAGGCTTAAAATGCTTCCCAAAAGCATATAACCCTTTGATACTTTCAAGACAAAAATATTTCAGAGGGTGCTTGACTGGCTGGATGGCCAGGCCCAAATAGTTGTGGTGAATGGAGTTAAATCCAATTGGCAGCTGGTCACAGGTGGTGATCCCCAGGGCTCAGTCCTGGGGCCTGTTCTCTTTAATATCTTTTTCAATTATCCGGATGAGGGGATTGAGTGCACCCTCAGTAAGTTTGTAGATGACACCACGTTGGGTGGGAGTGTTGATCTGCTTGAGGGTAGGAAGGTTCTACAGAGGGGTCTGGACAGGTTGGATGGATGAGCCAAGGCCAATGGCATGAGGTTCAACAAGGCCAAGTGCTGGGTCCTGCAATTGGGTCACAACAACCCCATGCAGTGCTACAGGCTTGGGGAGGAGTGGCTGGAAAGCTGCCCTGCAGAAAAGGGCCTGGGGGTGGTGCTACCTGAAATTTCTTTTAGGAAGGTAGGTGCAAAAGCCATTGGATTCACTCTCGCTGTGCCATCAACACATGTATAACAAGTCAGACCCATCCCAGAAAGGTCAAATCCTGTGCAAAAGCAGATAGACTTTCAACATCTGCTCAGCCAGTTTAATGTGAGGGAGATGATTGTTACACGCTAAGGGGGCTTTACACCTCATATAAACCCTGCTGCTGCACACCTGGCATCACCAAAGCAGAATCCAAAATGGTCCTAGTCCCCTGGGATATGGTCTTTCAAAGATGAAGGGTTCAGGAGAGCTGGTTGATATTCAAAACTCACCTCCTCAAAGCTGAAGAATGGTTTATCGCAGCTAAATCAAGCAAAGGCAGCAGGAGGCCAGCATGGATGAGCAAGGAGCTCTTCACAAAACTCAAAAGTAAAAAAATAACCATAGAGGAGGTGGAAGCAGGGACAGTGGGCCCAGGAGGAATATAGGGACACTGTCTGATTGGATAGGGATGGGGTCAGGAAAGTCAAAGCCCACCTGGAGCTGAATCAAGTGATGCAGCAAAGGGCAACACAAAGGGCTTCTCCAGGTCTATCAGCCACAAAAAAAAAAGAGATGAGGAAATATGGGTCCACTGCTAAGGGAAGTAGGGGTCCTGGTGACAAAGGACATGGAAAAGCCCAAAGTTCTCAATGTCACCCTCAGCTCTGCCTTTACTAGGAAGATCACACTTCAAGAATCCCAAACCTCAGAGACCAGAAGGCAAGTCTGGAACAAGGAAGACTTACCCTTGGTGGAAGAGGACCAGGTCAGGGAACATTTAAACAAAGTCCATGAGACTTGATGGGAGCCGCCTATGCGTTCTGAGGGGACTGGCTGATGTCACTGTGAGGCCGCTTGATTGTCTTTGAAAACTCATAGTGCCTGAGAGAGGTTCCTGCCGAGTGGAAGGAAGCAAATATTGCTGCCATCTTGAAGAAGGGCAAGGAGGAGGATCCAGGGAACTACAGTCTGGTCAGTCTTGCCTTGATCCCTGGAAAGGTGATGGAAAATATCATCATGGAATCCATTTCCAAATATGTGAAGGCCAAGAAGGCTATTAGGAGCATTCAGTGTGGATTTACAGAGGCTAAATCATACTTGACCAACCTGACAGCCCTCTATGATACAATTGCTGTATTGTTGGATTAAGGGAGAACAGCGGATGCTGATTGTGTGCTTATTAAGGTTTCCAACGCTGTCTTCCACCACGTCCTTACTGACAAACTGATGAAGCGTGGGCTAGATAAATGGAGAGTGATGTCAACTGAAAACTGGTTGAACTGCTATACCCAAAAGGTTCTGATTAGTGGCACAGTCACTTTTGATCTCCCCCAGGAGTAGATACTGGAATCTATACTGCTTAACCTCTTCATTAATAACCTGATAGAGGAACAGATTGGAGCCACACAAGTGCGCAGATGGGAAGAGTGGCTGAAACACCAGGGGACTGTGCTGCCATTCAGAGGGACTTGAAAAGGCTATAGAATTGGGCTGACAGGAACCTCACCATGTTCAGCAAAGGAAAATGCCTTGTCTTGTAGTCCTTGGGGAGGAATAACCCCACGTACTATACATGTTGGGGGTGAACTGGCTGGGAAGCGGCTTTGCAGAAAAAGGCTCTGGGAGTTCTGATGGACATCAAGTTGCCCACAAGCCTGCAATGTGTCCTGATGGCAAAGAAAGGGCTACCCAAGGCTGCATTAGGCAGTGTTGCCAGCAGGCTGAGGTGGGTGATCCTTCCCCTCTGCTCAGCACTGGTGAGACCCACCTGGAGCACTATGCCCAGTGCTGGGCTTCCCAGTACAACAGATATATGCATATACTGGATTGAGTTGAGTAGTGGGTCAAGAAGACGACTAAAGGGCTGGAGCATTTGTAATACAAGGAGGAGCTGAAAGACCTGGGGCTGTTCAGGCTGGAGAAGAGAAAGCTCAGGAGGATCTCATCAGTGTGTGTAAATACTTGATGGGGGTGTGGGTGTAAGAAAGAGGAGCCAGGTTCTTCTCGGTGGTGACCAGTGCAGGGACAAGAGGCAGTGGGCATAAATCAAAGGAAATGCCCTTTCAACATAAGAATTCTTTTTTTTTTTAACTCTTCAGATGATCAGACACTAGAACAGGTTTTTGAGACAGGTCGTGGAGTCTCTATCCCTGGAGATATTAAAAGCCCAACTGAACACAGCCTTAAGCAACCTCCTGTGGCCTCAACTATTTTCTGTGTACTGCTGCATGTGATTTTGCCTGTGTTTTTATCCTTCATACTTGAGGACAGCTCCTTACCGTGACCTTCCTTGGTCCCACCACCCATGGTCAGAGGGCCTGAGCCTGATCCCGACCCTGTCTGGCCGATTCATGAGTCCTCTACTGTGAATTTGCTCTTTATGTGCAGCGTTCACTGCTGTGGAGAGCTGGTTGACCCTCCCAAAACAGAAAATTATGCTGTCATCAGATTGTTTCTAGTACCTCATTGAAGGCTAGTCACATTAGAAAAGTAAAATTTAATCTCAACAGATTTGTCATAACAAGCCTCAGGGTTGCTGATCTCAGGGAGTCTAGAAAGCTGGCTGGGTGAGCAGGACAGACTCAGCAACTTCTTGAGATGTTTATTCTTGGTATGAACAGTAAAGTTCTTCATGCACTTGTACCCCTGTTTCATATTGAGTTCCTAATGCAGATTTTCCTTGGTTATGCATTGGTTCAGTTTAGGGACAAAATGTCCTAAACCAGATTGGAGCAGGATAATGTCAAGGAAAGGCTACCAGGCTGAAAATGGGTAGCATGCTTTGAGCACCTGATTTTTCCAAAGAGCATCTGACAGAAGTGCCTGGGTGCTGTAAGGTGGTTGGAAGAGCCACAAGGAAGAGCTACATATCCCCCTGACACAGTCAGAAAAGAGCGCTGTGTGATTCAGTGTCCCTACAGTGTTCCTACACGCAGAGTAGAAAGTTGCCCGCCACTGTGAAACGCTGATCCCAGCATTTAGTCCCTCTCATTCAGCATTTCAATCCACAAACAGTGCAAGACATGAGCTCTCCTAGGCAAGGCACCTGTTAGAGGAGGAGAGGTGGCTTTGTTAGTGTGGTAACCCTGTGGTCAGAGCACCTGCCTAGGGGCATGTGGAAGCACTGCTGATCAAGGACTGAGCCACAACCCAAGGGACGGACACACGGCTGTGTGTGTGTCTGCTGGTTTACCCTGAAGGAAGGACCCTCCAACAGAAGATCTGAGATGATTCATGAGAGTGGGAATATATTAAACCGTTACGGCCAAATTAGCTAAGTATTTGTCTGTTAGAGCCACTGAGAAGTTAAGTTCTTAGCAGTGAGAATTGTGTGGCAGTCTCCCAAGAGAAATGGTGAAAATGCATTCTGAATCATTTATAAATAGCTAATAAATATTTTGTTATGAGCGTAGCATATATAGACAGCGAATGGACTTGATGATTTACGGTCCTTTGTAAATCTGAATATCCAATGGGAGAAATACTAAGAAAAGAGGGAATCAGTACTATAATCAACTCTTTTTTCCCCTTTTTCTTGTGCAGAGGAATGACAACAGCTTTATAAGTGGTACGAGACAGCATATTGCAAAGACTGATCCTTTCAAGATCTCTTTGTTTAAACGCAACTGCATCCCTCAGCCAGAGCTCGCTGTCTCCACAACATGGATCCAGCTTGGAATCATCATCTTCTTCCTAATAATTGTTGGGTTATTCTCTGGCCTCCTCACCCAACTTAAAATACTCGTGTCAACTTCATTTTATCCTGACACTGAGATGAAACGGATACATTATTTGCATGCAAAATTACTCAAGAAAAGAGCAAAGCTACAAGAGAAAACTGGGAAGCACGTGTTTGCTAGAACGGTAAGCCAGCAGCTCTACGAGAAAAAAAAATATCCCTCTCTCAGGGTAGTAGCCAGACCCAGGAAATACTTAAAAACTTGTTAATTTCAATTATGTGCTAATAGACTTTCCCCAGTGCTCTCCTGGACAGGGGCTAGGGACGAGTTGCCTATTGGTGAGATTAGACCATAGAATTGTTTTGTTCTGTCCTTCCACACACGTGCATCAGACATGACAAGGGTACACCCAGATGACTATGTACTGGCAAGAAAATACTCCTCAGGCTTAGAGCTCTCCAGAGAAGAAACCTGTTTTGCCAGAATGTATGAAAAGTACCTCCAGCACAAAGGGTATTCCTGCAACCTGGACAGCACGTTAGGCATTTGTGAGCAGCCTCTAAATGTTGAGAAAGATGTTCAGTTGTTGTTTAGCAAAATGGAAGGTGATATATTTCTGTTTTAAAACACAGTGGGAGTGCAACTGCAAATACCATTAGGAAAAAGAACTTTTTGTTTGCAAAAACATTCACCCTGTGTATATATGTATATACGCACTCATGGAAATACAAACACACACGCATATATTTATGGCAAATCCAGATAGATAGCTGCAGACACATATCATTTGCTTTGGTTTGAGTTTTTTTAATAGTCTTCAGTACTGACTATGCAGGATGTTAGTGTCTGGGCAATGTCTAACTCAATAATACCGTGATCATAGCATCATATTTCTGTCTTTTCAGGTCAACTTTTGGTTTCCAATACTCAAGGCAAGAGAGGCAGTGAGGAAGAAAGAAAGAAAGGACTGTGGCAAATGACAACACGGTGTGAAAGAGACCAAGTGAATTTTTGAATAAGGCTGAGATGCTCTAGCTCCACAGGGACATGTGTTTTGCACCCATCTTTCCTATGAAGTTTCAATTTTAAAATGTAAAAATAAGATCAAAGGCTAATCAGCAGTATTTTGGAAACATGGAAAAGAAGCCACGGGAGATAGTGTGGTCTCCACTGCAGAGAGCTCTGGGTTGCATTAATACTCATTTTTTTCCACTTGGGTTCTGCATTGTCTGGTACTCTACAAAGCCATGGAGGGCCTGATTTTACACATGATTGTGTAATAGCAATCAAATAGCTTGGAGCTTTTAGGATTGCAGCACAAACCTCTTTGGGTTGAGCTAACAGAGGACATAATGGCAGCCGCAGGTTTGTGTTCTTCACATTTGCTAGACGCTGAAGAGAGAAGACACAGCAGAGACTGTCCATCGGCTTCTGCGCTGGCCCAGAACCTAAGTAGAGAGCTTAGATGTTTCTAGACATTTCTATCTATTTCTCAAGCTTCAACTGCCCCAAACCCTTCAGCCTGGTTCTTTCCCACCCCTAGCTTCATACACCTGCTCCTGCCTCTGTAGCTGTCTCTTCTGCAGGACCAGTGCTCTATATGCCCTGTCAGTCTTGTAGCCCAGCCGAACTCTCCCTCCTACCTCCTGGTCCCACTTACTTTTGCCAATTTGTCTCTCAGAAGTTTCTAATCCTCATCTCCCACATGGAATCCCTCACTTGGTCTTAGTCTCCCACTTTCACATGTCCATAGACTTTATCGCTAGTGCAGATCGTAGCATATCTTTCTTGATCATGAGAGAGGTAACATAGCACGCGCAGAGGTCAGAATGCTCACGAGAGCTGGAATACAGAGGGATTGCTGTGGGTGCAAACAAGTTGGTTTTGAGGTGTAGGGGCATATGAGCAGAGGTGAACAATGCTTTGAATCTCACATTGAGACAGCTTGCAGAAGTGGCAAAAACGAGCTTAATTATGTTGATAAAACCACCATTAAATTCAGTGAAAAAAAACTGAGCCGATACTGAGTGCTTCACCTCTTCAACTGACATTGGTGATGTGACCGTCATATAACACAAGCACAGGTGATAAGAGCAGAAAGATATAGGAATGGCTTGACTGATGTGGCACTAGAGATTTAATGTAGAGCTAAAAATCCACCCAACACACAGCGTACTCTTGATTTTCAGCCACAGCCAACTTCTTTCTTTAGGTTTCATAACAATAGCAAACTCTACTCTGTTCCTCTATAACGTGCATCATCCCAGGACAGCCATTGATCGATGTCTCTGTTATCTGAATGAATAAAGACTTCTTTAAAGCTTTTCAGTAGCAAGCATCAGATGTTATTTTCCACCTGAGACACTGAAAAACACAAAGTCTTTTTTATTTTGGGTCTTCCAAACGAAGCTTCACTCCTCCATGGACACAGGTGGTTCAGGCTGCCAGTGTGCCAGCATTTTGTCTCTAGAAAATTGGGTACTAGATTGATGCCATGCATTACTGAGGGTTGTGCTGAATGTCTCTGATTGGCCTGGCTATGTCCTCTTTTGCCTAAAGTGGAACAGCCTTGAATAGCAGCAGAACATAATTCACATCCCAGGTACTACTGTCAAGGACCAGTAGTAAAAAGCATTCTGGTGAAAAAGGTGCAAAATGAGGGGTGCTCTAAATTTGTTTTCACAACACAAACTAGATGTCCAGCTACTACTGACAAGAGGGTATATTCCTTCACTCTTGTTATCACTGCAGATGAAGGGGGAAAAGGAGTTAAATGTCAGCAAGAGCTGAGGATTTTTGGCTAAGTCCTGAGAAGTTCATTGCTGGTAGGAGTTGGATGTGCTCCTTTCAGTCCCAAAGGACAAGGTGGTGAGAAGCCCCGATATCCTACTGATTACAATGCCCAAAGGCAGAGGCAGGTTTGATCGACAGCACTACCATAAAACACTACCTGCTTCACTTGGCATCAGGAGACAAAATTTGTCTTGGAGTTTCTTGTCTTTCCTGTCTGCTGGTGTGTAGCCACCCAAGAAACCTTTTCACTCTGTTGTTCTGCAAGCAGCAAGTGAAAGCTTTGCCACACACAGGAATGGTTCATCAAAATGACTCAGATGGGGGCTAATTGTTGGTATAGATACCTAAACGTTTTAGGATCTTGAGTTTGGGAGTTTACTCTCAGGACAATATCATGCCTGTACTTTGTATTTACTTAGGGAAATTAAGCCTAGCGAGAATGACTTATTATGAAAAAGAGCCATGAGTCCTTGGTAGGATAGGTGAGACCTTGCAGGGTTTACAGAACAGTATTGTACCTGAATGCTGGGACTCCCACCAGTAAATGGCAGGTGACCCTACTGAGTATTGTGTAGCTTGCTCCCTCAAATTGGTGAGAGTCATGGCAGTGATAAAAGGGAATCCTTCGTGGGAAGCTAATCGTAATTCTGTACAAAATGTTCAGCTCTGGTAAACATTTTACCCAGATGCTTGACCCTACTCCCAGTGACATAGGACATGCAATAGCCCAAGGTATTTCTTTGTCTTAATCTTTACAGGTAAGACTCACCTTCAGCCATACCAGGCCCTTCTGACCAAAGGGAAAGTCTGGAGCAAGGAAGACTTACCCCTGTGAAAGGTGATGTGGTTAGAGAGCACTTAAACACACTGGACATACTTAAGCCCATAGGACATGATGGGAGGCACCCATGGGTGCTGGGGGTGCTGTCTGTTGTTGTTGTGAGGTGACTCTTTACTATCTTTGAAAGGTCATTGTGATCAAGAGATGTTCCTGAGCACTGGAAGAAAGAGAATGTCACTCCCACCTTCAAGAAGTGCAAGAAGGAGGATCTGTGAAACCACAGGTTTGTCAGCCTCACCTCAGTCTGTGGGAAGGTGATGGAGCAATTTCCCCTGGAAGCCATTTTTAAACATAAAGGCCAGGGACCTGACACAGGGATATCACCTAAACATGAGAAAAACTTTTTTCTGTGAGGGTGGCTAAATACCTGGAACAGGATGCCCAGAGAGGTTATGGAGTCTTCAGCCTTGGAGATGCTAGAAACCCAACTAGTTATGGCTCTGAGCAACTCAGAGCAGCAGGGTTGGAGTAGATAACTCCAACCTGCCTGGTGCCTGCCGACCTCAGCTGCCCTGTGGTGACTTTTACAGAAAGCATTGCAGACAACATATGCATGCACAAAACCCCCTTGTGTTAATTTGTGAATGTTCTGTGCCAAAACCAGGGTGCCACCTCACAAACATTGTTGCCATTACACTCATGCTGGAGTCACGCACTTGCATGCGCTAATGCGCTGTTTGCTTCTGTGACTGTACACATGCATACCCGTGTGCTGAAGGTGAGCTGGACGGCGGGCTAAGGGGGTAAGTTTGCTCTTCCCCATCTCCCTAAACCTGGGGTGCCAGGGAAAATGACACATTCTGCACATTTTTTTTTAATTCTAAAACAAATTGACCTTTAGTGCCTCAGAGACATTGGGGTTTTATCTAGGCAGTAGACCAGTTCTTACCCCGATCTACAGTTTTAGGTGTATTCCTTCAGCTGCCCTGTGACTGAGAAGAGAGTAGAAGAAATAACCAGTAAACTCAGGTCCTCTTTAGTTGTGCAGATGAAAAGGCAAGTCTGTCTCTCCCCTGGCAGTACAGGGAGACATACCTCTCACTCTCTGCAGGCCTTACTTGGTTTCTGTTTTCTCCCACTTGTTTTTGTCCTGTGAGCCTGGGATGTCTAGAGGTTTGTTTATCTTCAGCTGTCTCCTCTGCAAGTTGTTCAGCTATTCCCTTTGGCCTCTCTGTTTACCATAACCCTCAACCACATGATTACATTGTTCTTTTTTCTTTTTTTTTTTTTAATAAAAAAAAACCTCTACAAGCTACAATAAAAACCCAGTATTCCATCCACAATTATTTCTGCTCCTCTTCTTGCCTACCCTCTTGTCATATTTCCTATGTTTTATTTTGGTTCTTTTCCCCTGTCTTTGTCATTCCAAGTCTTCTTTCCTCTTTTGGTATGTTTTCTTCTGCTCCGATAGATCATTCTTCCCCATACATAAAAGCATGTATTTTTTTCTTTCTGCTGAGCACAATTGAACTACAGGCACAGTTGAAATTAAGGGTTTTATTTATTCACTTATTGGGATAATGGAGATTTTTAATATCTTTCATGTTACTGGGCATTGTCTCTAACTGCCTCTCTAGGGCTTGTCAGAAATGTATTCGTATACCACCAGCACTCAGAACAAGAGTCTGAGGAGAAGTCTGGATTTGGCTTTTGACTCATTCATCCTTTTCCTTCCCCCAGCTCACCACAGAGCTCAACTTCCCTTTTTAGACGTCCTTCACTAGTGTAGAAGCTGTTTGATTTACTGTGAAAAATCCCCCAATTGGATCAAATCTGGTTTGCAAAATTAATGAAAGGCTGACCTGATTGTCTTGTGAAGATAATTCAGAGAGACATGCCAGTGCTTCTGACCCTCCTGAAGCACAATACAAACGAGGCAGTTCCCTTTCAACAGCCGTGTTATGGAACTCTCCTTACCACCACCCTGTACCCCTGAACGTGGCTTTCTTCATAGCTAAACTGAAGCCTTTTTCTCCTCCGTGCTAGTTTTCTTGCAGTGTTTCATGTGGGCAGCCGGGTGTGCAAAGCCAGAGGATGCTGGGTTTACAACTGCCTTCACCCTGATGCCTGCTCTGTTAATGTTGTCACACCAACTCACTTTGTTTTCATCACAGTTTAAATAGCCCAGAGATGCTTGCAATTAAAGAAGAAACGAACAGGCAAAGCCTTCACTCTAGTCCTGTTTTACATCGCGAAAGTGGAAAGTAAGGATCTGCTGACGATGAAATAAAGCCTGAAAACGGGGATGTTACTGCCGCCTTTACGGGCACAGACTTCAAAATATGTGACCATGCTTCATGGGTGCTGCTGTACATGAGAGTAACTTCCTTCTCATCTCATTCTTGATATATAATACCAGTCCTGCCCTCCAGTGGCCCAGTAAAGCTACATGCTCCAGTATTACTGCTCTGCAGAGATCCCCTGGTACTTCATGCTGGAGAGAGAAGCACTGCCACCGCCATGAGCTCTTCACAGGTTGTGAAATGATTCCCAACAGACAACTGGACAGTAAACACATACTGGCCCTATGAGAATTTCTCTGGCAAATGATGGGGATGAAAGCAATGTTAGGTATGCCACTATCAGATCTCCCAAATTCCTTCTCTGCTTCTGCCCCTGGAATCTACATCACCAGGGAGAATGGGGTACTAAAGATTCTGAATTTCTCTCTGGCTGGACGGAGAGGGACAAAAATATGGTTGACAGCATTTTTTCCTTACTGTAACAATGCATTTGGGTCTTCACCATTCCAGAGGGGAAATCAGCAGAATCCCAAAGAGAAGTGCTAAGCAAGGAAAGGCTGTTCGGTGTTTCAGCCTTGACAAAACAGATCCTCAGCTCCTGTGTACTGAGTCACACTGCTTCACAGAAAAAGGGTTTTAATGCAGCAATGTCACCTCTCAAAGCAATCAGATATAGTCTCCTCTTGCTGAGTGCCCAACAGGCTGAAGGAAGAACCAAAGAAAGCAGACATTTTTCTCAGTAGGTGCTGGAGAACCCCGAGAACTGTAGCTAAATGAGGTAGGATTTAAACATCTGGGAAAACAATTGTTTTCTTACTTTCCAGTGAAAAGGTCAAGGAAACTGTGCTGCAAAAGTCAACTGTAAACAAGCTTTCAACCTAGTGTGGGGCATCTGTTGTTTTAGGACTACAGTTATAGCACAGCCCTAGCAACAACTTTGTGAAAATGTAATGAACAAGTATAGATGGGATGAGGTTGTAGGACAAAGTCAGAATTCTTGTCAGGGTCCAGAGACTGAGGTAGGACTGAGAAACCTCTCAGTGCTCCAGTTCAGGACCTGTGCTGACATAAACACATTTTATAATCCCATTTCATCTCAAATTAACTATATGCCTACTAGAAAAAAAGCATCCTACTGTATTTGGCTCTGCTATCACTCATTACTGGTGTTTTGGAATAGGGACCTGGGCAGTTCCAAAATTATATCCCTGTGAAGATTCCACCATTATCGTTGCCTCACATAAGTGGAAAGAAAAAAAGGACTGGAGGGATTTGCAGCATGACAGTCTCAACTTTAGTAGGAGTGTCTGAATAGCACACCTGAAATACTTATGATGTCACACAGCTTCTCAAGGACTATTATTCCTTGGCACCTTGTGGCTAGAGGCAGGATTCAGGTACCAGGGCTGCACGTGTCATGGCAAGACAAATACTCATAAATTTCACAAACTTGACAGCCTCAATAACTTGTTGCACTCAAGGATGTAAAAATACAGCAGATGTTTTGGTGTAAATCCTAGTTCAAATATGCAGGTAATTTTTTCCATGACATCTGCACAATAATTAAAAAAATCATTGGCATGAAAAGATAGGCATTTGTTAAGAACAAAATGCAAAGGATGCCTCCTATGAGGAGTATAATCCATGGTACAGAGCAGTAAATACCAACATGGGGATCAGGAACTCTTTGCTAATTGTACAGGGAGAAGCTTCTTTATTTCTAATCTAATAACAATCTGTAGAAAACCTAAAAAGATTATACATTTTTCCACAGTTTATACACTTTCATGGTTTGGACAGCTCGGTTTACAAAATGGGTGTTTATATAACTCATAAAACTACTTGCTGTTATCACACTGTGAAAACATCTGTTTTTAGAAAAATCACTAACTTTGTTCCTTTGGGCTTTCATGATCTGCAGTCTTTTGTATCACTTTGATCTCAGTAGGTGTCCCAAGAGCCCGAAGGACATTTGAAAGTCTTGGGCATATCTACAGTATACAAAGGACTGGCAGCCTTTACACCTGGGTTTCATTTCTATGATAATTGAATAATTTTGGCCTTCAGCAACTCACTTAAGCCAACAGTGGCTGTTAAACATCAGGCAACTACATATATTCAATCACTTGAATGATTTCAGAGCTTTGAGCATCCATAGTTCTCAAAACTGTAAACTTATTCTAAATACATTTACTTGTCTTACAGTTATATCATGCAATTTCAGGGTTCTAATAATTGTTAAAACCTGGAGCCTCAGTTGAAAGACTCCACGCAAATATAAGTTACTGTTAAAAGTAGAAATAGGACCTTTTTCCCCCCTGCTTTTTCCTGTACTCTTCCCAAATTTCTGCTCCTGTTCCAAGATAATAGAAGATTAATTAAAAATAACGATTCATGCTTGACATGCACTCTTGACAAGACAGAACATTAGAAAAGACAGGCATCCTTCATACAAGAAAGTTCCAGCTCTGAGAGACAGACAGGCTAGGTGGAAGGCAGCTGCTGAGTAGACATCTGCACCAGAGATAGTCACACTGTATTCTCTTTGTAGTCAATGGAGACAAACTGGCATTGCACAAAAACTACTCCTCTCATCCCAGATGAGAACAACTCATCTAGCCTGTTTTAGATCTTGATGCAGAGATGGACGGTGTTCCAGAAGCACCTTTCTCTCTGTTGATTACAGAAAGAGACCAGACAACAAGCTCAGATGCAGACCATTGCAGTGTGGAAGTATACATTGAACAGTGAATCCTGTTCTCTCGCAATAGTCAGTGTAATAGTGCTGGATGTCTGGTTCTGCCATCCCAAAGACAGCCTGAGAAATGGGAACCTGTGCTAGCTCTTCCTGAACATCCCCATGATTATCCTCCATCATCTTACAAAGAAAATTCTCCTTTGCTATTTAAAGACACAAGAACTACTGACCTGGTAGGAGTTTGTTTCTCATACAAGCTCACACGTCAGTGTATGCCTATGAATATAGCAGGAACTACAAGTTTGCCTTCCACTGTCCAATTAAATATAACAGTAATTATCATATGCTTCCTGTTTCTGTCTTAAAATATGAATGTCTTACTGCACCTGTTTGTCCAATGCATTGCACAGAAGTACAGGTTATATTGTTTCTACATATCGGAAAATTAACTCACTGTACAGTTGGTTTTGTGTTGGTCTGATGTCTCTTAAATATTCCCCGGTGAGAGTTGATTAAAAAGAAAGGTTATCACATGTGAAAATGTAACTTTAAACAACATTCTAGGTTTCTGAGGCAAAACCTCTCTAGACATGGTAACAGAGCCATGCTTCCAAAAAACACTTCAAGAAACACTTCATATTTTCAGTAAAAAAAGAGATTTTTTAATTAATGCACTCTGCTCTTGCTCTGATGATCCCACTTCATAAGCTTTCAAGTTATGGGTGTGTGTCTCTCCATAAAGCGAGAACACAAAACAGTATTGTATGTGAGTTCACCAGTATGGTAAGCATAAGTTTGCCTGGGGTATAACAAAGGAAATTCTTGAACACACCAATAAACGCTTGGCAGTGCAGCTTGCAGGGATAAAATGTATAAACTCCTTTAAGACTGGGACAGGGAGATGTAACAGAAGCTCTAAAACAGTGCAAGTTCCCCTGAGTCGGCATTTTTCTGTACTTGACCCCTTCCCGGAAGGGAAAAACAAAAACTCAAATTCAGCATCTGCTATCAGAATTCTCTGAATTGTTAAACACAACAGCGATCTACCTAACACATGAAAATAGAGAATTAGGGTTCAAGTCCTATGACCTGACAGAGCAAGAATGTAGAAATTGTGCTTAAAGTCCATTGCTCATTGTTTTGACTTTATAGGTTAGCTGATACCTTCTAAAGAAAAATATTAAGAAATACCATCCCCAAACTTGCCTACTTTTAAGAATCTACAGAGCTGCTGCTACATTATAACTGTAGTTATCATTTTATTATTACCTCATTTTCTACAAAGTATTTTCCAGCTCTAATAACAAAATTCCTTTTAAAGAGAAATTGCAATGACAACTTTCATGCAGAAGCCCAGTATAATGTTTATTGGTTACTGTCGTTTCACGTTGGCTCTTGAGAAGTTGATTGTGGATTGATTGTAGGTCCCAGAATGCACTGCTTTGGTGGCAACAGCAGGGTCATTTTCATTTGATTTTATCTACAGAGAAGAAGACAATGTGATATAATCTTTCAAAAGAAAATCGCTGCTTTGCAATTTGTCACTCAGAGAGGTAATAATGGAGAAAGTGTGCTAGGAGCTAGAAAAAATGATTATTGCTCCCTCCCTCTACTGCAGCTTAGCCTTTAGTCCTCTCTATTACAAAAGCTTTCTCCCTTATGACAGAGAAACAAATAGCCTGCCGCACTCTATTGCTGTTACTAATCCCTGGATGAGGTTCACTGTGCGGGAGGTTTAAAGGAATAATACAATGAAATGTGGACAAGCTAACTCCACCCTCCCACCATTGCTGGTTTGTCCCTGTCCTCATATTAATTAGCGCTAAGAACAGACACATTTTCTGTGAGGTGCAACTGGGGCTTTACGTCCATCTATTGGGAAATCATTTCTCAAACTAGCTGATCTCATTGTTCATACAAATATGCACACAAAACCAGCCTGGATTTTGTCATGCTTACTGCCCCTCACTATCCCCCTGACCCATATTAATCAATTCCCACGCTGTAGAAGACATTTCGGCTGCAATTGGCATACAGCAGCGTCATGTCTGAATTGTGCTTGCTGAAAGTCTTACCCTGTTCTTTTACTTTTTCCCGAAGCGTTTCTTCTGCTTGTTAAAGAGTGAGGTGGTGTCACACCTAGTCCTTCTCCCCAGCTGCCTTATCCCACCCATACGTTGCACCACACTGATCCTTGCTAGGTTCTTCTGAGAGACAGTTGTATTCACTAAGCCAACAGAAAACTAAGCCAGTGTCCTGGTTTGAGAGACACAGGACTAATTTCTCTTCTAATACTTGGGAAAACTGCACTTTTAGAAGACTCCAGTGTCTGAATTTGTGAAAATATTTACTTTACAGCCAGCTATGGTGTGTGGGTTTCAAGGCCTCAGTGTTTTTGAGCTCTCCAGGTGCAGGGATGAGGAGGAGCGAGACCCGGGCACTTGACCCAAGCTGGCCAACAGGATTATTTCATACCATGAACGTCACACTCACTATAAATTAGAAAGTTTGCTGTGAAGTTCTCTCTCTCCCTTGATGGCTGCCATCCTGAGAACTTCGTGCCCTGGTGCTGGACTCCTGAGGCCTTCCCTTCCTCCTGAAGCTGTAGCGCTCACAGTGTCCGACATTTGCTGTCCACTGCTGGGAGTGCACAGCTTCCTACTGATATAATTGGCTGAGTATAATCTTTGCATATTCTGTATTGGTGTTGGGATCAATATCAGTTCTTTAGTGCTGTTAATGTTAATTATCTAATCTTATTCTATTAAATCTGTTTATAATTCGGCTCCCAGGTTTCCTTGTTTTTCCCGATTTCCCTTTCCCAGGTGGGGAGGGATCATTGGGTGAGAGAATCATTGTCTAAATGACAACAAATTGTTATGGGTCTCTCAAACCATAAAACCCAGAAAAAGGAAGCTAAATGTTTTCTGCTGTTTTAGCAAGTAAATTAGCTCACAGAAAGACCTGCTGAGCACCAGGGTGCATACACGTGAGGGAGTGTTAATTATCAGGCTACGTGCTGTGGAGAGGAGGGAAGGAGATATGACGAGTGTTATTTCCCTGTTAGCAGCATGCAGCCTTACAGTAGCTCAACCACCCATTAGACCACTGCTGGCATTGACTGCAGCACCTCTGCTGCATGAAGAGAGCTGTTGTCCTTGCAAAACTGACCCATCAGCTTAATCCGAACAGCACAATTGGGAGAGAGTTACCGCCTGTAACACAGGGATCCTAGAAATTTTCATTTTTCACATCAAGCTGCTTTTGGGTTTGGTTTTGTTTGTTGTTTTTTTTTTTTTTTTTTTCTGTAAATTTGCAAGCCAAATGTTTATGCTTGCTTTGTACTCCTGGTGGTGACTGAACTCAGGTTTTCTATGGGCCTTCATACGCATATCTCAGTCTAGCAGTAAAACTCCATTTGCTTCTCTCAACTGGGCTTTTAAAATGAGGCTCCAGTCAGAAAGAGGTACTCCATTACCCGGGCTGCCCCCTATTTTCATCAAATTTAAAGATACCAAGACAACTCTGCTTCTGAGAGGGCTTCTCTCAGACAAGCCCATCCCAAGCTAGAAGGCCTGCTGCACTCATTTTCTTGAAGTTTCAGAGAAGCATTAAATAATTTTCACTAATCAAAAGAGACAGTTACCTGCAAGAGTCAAAACTGGGGAATGAGCCTACTATTTTTGTTCGATGGATGTTGCTGAGACCACGTCTGTGTATGGTACTCTCTTAACAGGAACAGGCTGACAGACCTGCAATAAAATATTTCAAATCTTTTACTAGTATTTGACTTCCCCTTGCACCTTCTAATTGGACACAATGAAAATAGCAGTCCTATGATAACCGAGCTTTGTATGTTATGCATCTCAACATGTTCATCAAACCTCTCACTTGAAAACATCCCTTACGCTGGGATTAAACAGTTCAGTTCTCAGCTTTCATAAGGAGCTGGGTGGCTCAATCTGTTCAGCACTGTAACAAAGCAATTCGAAACCTAATTTTTTAAAGAAGCAACTGACTGTGTTCCACCTCATTGTATTGATGCTTCTCCCCTCCGTAGTCTAAACAGATCTTGGAGTGGGAAAACCACAGACATTATGGCACATAAATGATTAGGATATGCTAAAAAATGATCACAAATCAATTAATCTGGTTGTTTCTGTATATTTTTTTAATCTTGGTTCAGCTACTTCAGGATATCCCAGGAGAGAACAGGTACAGAGAACACACAACTAAGCTGCTCTCCAGAACGACTGACTCACTGCATGTTCAAGCTATAAGGTTGTTCTTTGTTGAAGTAATCACATTTTCCAGTGATGCTCTTAATACTGGTAAAAGAGGTTAATGAACATCAGAAAAAAAAACCAAAGAGAATCCTGCCTTGCATGGGTATCTACCATCCACCATCATGGCTGCCGGCTACAAGAGGCTGAGTTGGTTGAAAAATCACTTCTGAAGACAGTTTGCAATTGATGTTTTGGTTAAGGGAAAGTTCTCGCTAGCTTTGGTGGGAAATCGAAACCACCACGTTCACTAAAGTGTTTCAGAATTCTATAATTATCAAATTTCTCTTAAATTTTAGTTTAATTTTGACACTTATCTTCTTCTAACATGGGTTATAAGGCTTTAGCTGAGATGCCAGTATCTGGAGTCACTAAAACTCTGCTATGCTTGAGGAAGCACCTAACTAACCTTTAGTAACTGCAGCATGTTCTCTTACATGAAAAGGAAAGCCCCGAGTTTTGCTGGTGTAATGTCAGTACAAATCTAGTTTCAATAGCTAGTTTCTATTACCATTGCATGGCATTTATTTTGCATTAAAAGCCAAAGGGATCAACATTGCACAGCAATGAAAGTGCTACAATAATAAGCATCCCTCATTAACAAAGTGCCAACTACCTTCAATGTCCAGTGGACTAAATAGACTCAAGCACATACAAATTTGTGCATGATACATATCTCACTGAAGATAGATCCAAAGGACTAGGATTTCTAAAAGGAACTTTGCAAAGAGAACCTATCTAGAGTAAAAATGCAGAATGAATCTACTGTAGGTGAGAGGTTCTCACTGTGAGACAATCTTATCTGCAGCTGGCCATGGAATTGCATGACCTTTGGAGCAATTGTTTCAGTTCAGTTAAATGTTCAGTGGAAAGGGAAGATCTTTTCTCCAGACAAATTCACAGTTAGGACTACTGGTTCACTTCTCTACTAAATCTGGGAAGTCCAGGAACAGATTGTTTTCTTTGCCCTTCCTTTCACCCAGAAATATTAACCTTCATTCACACTGAGAAGTTGAATAGAATATATAAAATTTGTGAACAGATTTAAATGAGGAATCTGGTTTCAAAATAAAAAGCAAAGTAGAAACAGCATAGTTAGATGCTAACATAATGGAAATGAAGATATCTCTAGTTTATCTAATTTATACTGACTCGTACTGGTACCAAAAAAAAAGTGTTCCTTTATGTTTGGAAAACCCAAAAATGCAATCATCTGTTTTCTGTTCTTAGTTTCCTATGCTCATCAGGGGACTTCCCTGCCTATACACTGTATTATGTGAATCGACTTGCAGACAGCTCACCAGCTCCTGTGAAAGTGTGGTCTTTGGAGGAAAGCCTCACTCAGCCACTTTTACATGCCTTTCTCACTCCATCAAGACAACAGCAGGAAGAAATACACAGAATTATCTTGGAAGCATTTCAAAGGGCCATATCTCACATGGATGCTAGTCTGATTCAACTTGTAGATCCTGCAATGAATCCCACTGATTCAGGTTGTGATTTTCAAATATACTTAGTCTGGGTGCTTTTGAAAATCTTACCCACAATAAGTAACCCTAAGGACTCACAAACATTCTTCATAAAAGCTTGCATGCTAAAAATGTACTGAAAATTCAGTCTTCATGTATTTTGCAATATTTCTCTTTAAAAAAAATTTAGGATGAGCTTGAACAGAGCTATCTTGCTTGGTCCAGCAATATACTTTGCACATGTTCAACTTTTAACGCATTCTTGCTGGAACAGAGGCAAGTGTTCAATACAGGGTTTAGCTCCAAACGTCTGATCCATGAAAGAGTTAGAAAATTATTGATTTCTTCCTCAGTATAAGATTTCTTCCTGCATATGATGCTAAGTCTCTCTGATTTCAGTGAAATCAGTGATGAAATCTAGCAGTTATTCAGACTACCCATGAGCAAAACTCCGTCCACTTTTATTGCAGCTGGGATGTGTTTATTTTGAAAAGTACCCAAGCTTAGTCTACGAGCTGTACAGACTCCCCTAAGAGAAGGAACTAGGCTATGATATTTTTCTGTAAGATAAAGAACAATAAAAATTGAGTCCTTAGTTTCATTTCCTCCCACCTTGGCAGATTTTGATTAGTAAGGGAAATTACCATTGATTCCCCAAACCTCTCTTCCCAAGAGCTAGTTATCCTCATGTTGTACAAAGCATTATAGAGATTTATTAGTTTAATTAACCTGCTCCCGCTGCCTGACTCGTTTGTAGACATATGGAGGGAATGGTGGACGGGAAACATATTTGCCTTCTCCTGCTATGACATTGAAAACTCCACCTTCATAAACCACTTTGCCTCTTGAAACTGTCGCAACTGGGACTCCATGGCAGACCATTCCCTCAAATATATTGAAGTTGTTGGCCTGGTGGTGTGTCTTTGCAGATATTGTCCTGTGTTCACAAAACAAAACAACACAACACATAAAATGACTACGATCCTTGCATCTTGCTTCATTATAAAATTTTGAGAAAATGATAAATGAAGAATATTTAGCAGCATTATTAAAATACAACACTGTACAGTACATCATGGAACAGCTGTAAAAATAGGATAGAACATTAACATTTCATTGAACAGTAATTGCATTTCAAAAGAATGAAGAGGGAATCGAAAGGACAGAACTTTGCAGCCCTGAAACGCAAAATTTTCCACTAGAAAGAGATTAGTGGAAAAAAAAAATCAGGTTGTAATATTTTATTTGGATAACATGATTTCATTCTGCCTTGTCAAGCAAATATCTATGCACGGTAAGGTCAGAAAAAGCTCTGACCTTTTAGCTAGAATGACTTGCAATTTCAAGTTTGAAAAGTATGGCTGCAACGTTTCACAGATTGAGATGAATAACACAAAGACTATTTAATTGGAAAAGTCAGTAGATGACAATGAATTTTGGTAACTCATAATGTGAGTTGGATTGATCCAGTGACTGGCAGCCCAAATATCTTGATGCTGCTAAATAATAGTGACAACATCAGACTTCTACATACCTTTCCTCAGAGGGTATTAAGCAAATTATAATTTCAGACCTCAACAGTACTCGTTTCAGCTACAGTATTATTGCTCATTTATGCATAGACCTCATTCTTTATGATCACCATTTTTCTAGCCAATTTCCCCAACCCTAACTGGCTACATTAAAGGCAAAGTCAATGCTAGAGCTGACATTAGCATCTGGAAGTGCAGGCTGTGTATACTTCCTTTATTATCTATTTTCCCTACTGAGCTACTTGCTATCTACCGTAACTAAAATGGGTCACAAGATTTTGAATTTTAGTTAATTATTTTATTAACTTCCTGTTTCCAATCTACAGATATTTTTAAAAAATTATTTGGACAGTTTATTTTTATTTTCATCTATAATTTCTGAAAGGAAGGAAGCTTCATGCTTTTGGCTAGCAGTTAGAATTTTCCAGAATGGGTGCTCACACAATCAAAAACTTATCATCCGTATACAGCATTAACATTATTCCAGAGACTACATCTTTTGCAAAAGAATTATCAAAGTAAAAATCAATATGAAAAATTAATAGATTAAAATATTGATCTATTTTGAGAAGAATTTTCTAAAACTTTAGTTAACATCTGTATCAAAATAAGAAAACTACTACAACACCTCTGTTTTGAAGTATAGCCATTTTCAAAAGTACATGTGAAATACTTCAAATGATTACTTATACAGAGGAAAAAAGAATTTGTGGAAGGATATTTCCTTTTCCTTTCATATTGTTCTGCTGAACTAAGAAAAATTGGTTCTTCTAAGGGCTACATTTAAATTTTGGTGGCAACTGACTTTTCAAAGGCTGTATATATAGAAATGCTCTCTATGGCCAATGCCTATAGGAGTAAAACCTTTTCCTTATTCGTCACCCCTTGGACAGAAAACTTAGGCATGCCTGCTCGCCAGTATCAGCATCATCTTGTACATTCACAGGGGAAAGAGCGAGCAATAGAAGTCAGACTTCTCTTTTATTCGCTGGTCCTATGAATACTGTTGAGTAACTTTATCCATGAGTGTTAGAATAGCCCTACAAGGAGTTTGTGAACACATTCCCCTAGCTTATTGTATTACCCTTATGGGTCCAATTGCTAGAACAGTAAGTAAGAACAACTGTAACATAATTATCTTTAGCATTCTCTGGATATACATCATATGTATTTGCACAATAGCACTGGGACACAAAAAGGAAAATGGAAAAGGTAATTTGAGCAAACAAACAGAAAAATAAGCAAGATCCTTCAGCTCAACATGTGACCTGTTTAAATGTGCTACAGCAGGATCACTAGAGGTAAACACAGCTCAGAGGTAAGTATGTCCTTCATAAAAAGATACAAAATGAATGGAAGTTAGCACATTTAAAAGAAGCATCCATTTGTACAGATAAACCTTGCAATATGACAAAACACATTTCCCAGAGCTTGTCTCAACAACAAACCTGTACAGAACTCATTTACAACTCTTCTGTAGAAACAAGCCTCAGACCACACTGTCCTTTCTGAAGGTGAAGTGCATTGTCCCTGATGGAGATCACCAAAATTTGTCTGTGATTTAACCCTTTGACGTTACCAATGGCAGTGAAAGTTTCAGTTAGCAAGTGAGCTAGCAATTAAAACAGAAGTAGACGGGATGCTTGGGTCTGAAGCTCGCAACTCACTGACCTTATGCGACAGACTGTTTACTGCTGTATCAGCCATTTCAGTAGCAGGCAGAGGGACTCTTAACAAAATTCCAATGTTTGCTCGGAACGTCTGAACGCTATTGACCACTCTGATAATGGCAAGAACAGCAGTAACCTACTTGTTTTCCAAGAAACCAAGACTGCCACTGTAGTGTAAGTATAACGTAACAGCTGTCTCCAGCATCCTATGGGATACCTGACATAAGGGATTACCCAACATGAGACAGCAGATTCCGACTCCAGGCTTTAAAAACCTGTATTGGATTTTTTTTTATAAAATTTGTAAAACTCTCTAATTCTGGTTGTAAATTCCAGTGGCTTTTGTTCCAAGCAACCCTTTCTCAAACAGAGACTGAGATTGGAATGACTACTTCAATATTTAAAAAAACATTTTCCTCTACAAAGACGATACTTCAAAGACAACAGGTCCTGTTTGTTATTAATTACATCGGTGTTTCCACATAATTCCTTGAGCTGCTTCTGATACACCTGTCTTGCAAAAAGGTTTTAGGCTATCAATATAACAAGTAATACTCCTGTTGTACCAAAGAGGAAGACATGTTTCTGAAATTGTCTTTTTTTCAATCTGGTGCTTCCGTCCTACTAATTTACAGTCAAAACCCAATTATTTTAGTCTGAGAGCAATCATCAGATTTTCTCAGACTGTGTGAGGATTCGGTGACTAGTAAGCCGGTATTTATTTATGCTCTATGTGAGAAAGGGCTTTACACCACTCCTAGATTATTATATCTAAATAAACTACAGAATTAAGTTTAAAATTTAGAAAAGAGTATCAGATTAGACTAATGCAGTAGGCAGTAAGGTGAAATACAAAACTGTACAGGTGGTGAGCTCAAAAGTTATGCCCTGCAATTTTGTTAAGGAGTCAGAGGTGCCAGTTTTCATTTCAAGTCAAACACAACCCAGGAGAAACATAAACATGTCTACAACTCAGTCAGAGTCCCAAATACTAAATGGTCAGTTACAGTCAGGCAGGAGGGGGAGCTGGATGAAGGGAAACTACTATGTGACCCTGCTCTGGCAGGGGGGTTGGATGATCTCCAGAGGTCCCTTCCAACCCTGATTGTTCTGTGATTCTGTGATTCTGTGATTAAACATTAGAGTGATCTTCTACCCCTCATAATGCATCAGAGATGAAGCTACATCAGCCCAGTGAAGGTGGATCTGTTGGACTGGAGTGAGCTCTAGAACCTGAACTTTGACTGCTGTGAGGATTATCACTTTAATTTTCAAGGTGGGCATAAGAAAATGAAGAATTTAATTACTTTCAATGGAAACTGGATGCATACCTCACACAGTTTTCTTTAAAAATTCCACGGACAGGAATATGATGAAATTCTGTAGTCGACTTCCCTTAGGCAAGAATAGCTGCTCAACGTCTCAGTAAAGGGAGGACACCTATTTTATAATTACTTAATTAACTAATTTAAAACATAGTAATAAAGACAGCTAAAATGACCCGAGTCCATTGTTGAAGAGAAAACAACTGCTTGGTTGACAGCTGCCATAGAAAACCAACTTATGTAAGAGTGAGTATTTGAGCTGTAAGCAACTTCTCTCAGTGCTTACAGTGCAGTATCTCTAAGCTTTTCGGAGCTGGGGGTAGGTGAGAAATGCCAGTTTGCTGCGGATAGTATCAGCCTTTGCAAGCTGCCTCTTCACATCACTCTCAGATGCCTTTGAACTCTCCATATTGTTAAAGTTCTTTTCCAAAAATCTAGAAAAAAATAAATAGACTGTTCACTTTTCTTTGCTGTCCTGAGCCACCACTAATTTATAATGATAATAAGTTGAACTTTGTTAATGTTAAAGAGTCAGTTTTATTAAAAAGAAAAGCAAAGGAGGGGAAAAGAAGAAAGGGAAAGTGTTAAGATCTATGTGCAAAACTGCTAGCTATAAGCCTACAATGTGGGTTAAAACCCGCATGGTCTCCGTTAAATTAAAGAATCGCAACAACAGCACATGCAAATATATGCAGGGAACTATTTGTAAAATTGTATTCCTAGACTCTTAAAGTATTTTAAAATAAGCATTTTGTTTGAGTAGCTGTATGAAGTGAGGAGAATTGTGGATAAAATAATAGATGCAAGAAGAGGTAGGAAGTTAATGTTTGGGGGGTCCGAGTCAACGTGACTTATCTAAGGGATGAGATCTTTATTTCATGCAATCATAACTCCTAAAATTCATCATTTTAAGATGGATAGAGAATGACAACAAAATTATTTTTCTGATTATGAAATGAGTAACTCATTTGTCAAAAGTACCATCAGTCTGGTCCTATCAGTCATTCCAAACTGATATGGGATGGAAGTGAAAATTGTCAAACTGCATAATGGGCAGGAGGGAAACAGTAATAAGAAGCTAAGCTTGCAGAAATGCATAAAAAGAGAGGAAAATAAAAATTAGTGCGTTCAATGACTTAAGAATATCTGAAGTGATTACTAGAGAGAAAAAGGCAAGATTATATAAGGAGAAAATAAGATTTAATTTTTTTTTGGTAATATTTCTAAGATTCAGTTCTCTGAAGAGAGCAGCTGACATTTTGTGAGGCAGCAAGTTACTAAGGAAACGTACATCATGCTCTCTCAGAGAGGCTTATTTTTTACAGTTCACAGAACCACAGTCATTGAGGTTGGAAAGCATCTCTGGAGCTCATCTATTCCAAGCCCTCTGCTGTGATCAGGGTCAGTCAAATTAGCTTTCTCAGGGCTGTGTCCAGTCGGGTTTTAAGTACCTTCAAAGACGGAGAATTCACAATCTCTTTGGGCAACCTGTGCCAGTGTTTGATCACGCTCACGGCAAAAAAAAAGTTATTTCTTATGTTCAGATGGAATTTACTGTATTTTAATGTATGCCTTTTGTTTCTTTCTCCATGTCCCCTTAATTTGCGATAAAAACCCTTTGACAGGAAGTCTGATGGTGGTGAATTAGTGTCCATTCATGCATGCACGCGCTTGCACTTGTGCAAAAGAATGCGGGGCTATTGAAAATGCCAGAATATGCTTGTCCTATGCATACCTATTTGTATGCCACATTATTTCATTTTGCCTCATTGTGTATAGATGCAGTTATCCATATACTCAGTATTCAAAATTATGCTCATTCATCAAAAGAGTAAGACAGTTGCAGCGTTATTTATTCTAATCATCTGCTAACATCTCGGTTTCTTCCTCTTTCACGTTACAAAAGATTACAGGCAGTTGCTTGGCAAAGAGTGCTTAAATGTTGTAACTTGTCCCCGCTTAAGCCTCTGAAGCTGAAGACTTGACTACAAATGAGACAGACAGAGGCTGCAGATTTTGGTTCTAACAAATGCAAAAGATTTATGTATGAACATATCTACACACAAACAAAGGCATTGAGGGAACATACGCCAGCAGACTGGGGCGCTCTGACTTCTTGCTGATTTGCATCCAGTGACTGTTTCCTCTAAAATGCATAAACAACACTGGAAATAAGGGCTAGAAACCACATCTTCCCTCGCCCTGTCATAACAGGTAGATTACAAATGTGCCCTTTTCCTCCCTCTCCTCCTCACCTCAGGGCTCCTGCCTTCCCCGCTGATCAGGGACGCTGCTCCAGCAGTCGTGCGCTTGGGGCTGCAGCCATCACTGCTGCGCCCAGGGTTGAGCCCACCTCCATGAGCACGCGCTGGGCCTGCCACAGAGGGCAACTCCAGCAGACCCCAAGGAGGATGGGGTGAGAGACTGCTACCTGCACAGCCGGCTCTGCCTCTGCATTCTGAAGTAGCTAACTTTTAGGCTATATTTAGTGAGTGGAAAATAAAATGGTGGGTGAGACTTCCCAGACTGCATGCTCCTATAATGAAGTGGCTGGACTTAGAAAGTTAAACTCCATTTGAGAGGGGATTTTTATCCCTACAGGTGTTTGATCTTGCCTTTAGGTCCTGATCCAGGGCTTATTTGCAAGGCTCCGACAGGCTACAGTGAGTTTATTGAGCCCTAATATCTGTCAGGAGCTGAATGTCTCTTAGGAGATCTTTAGCACCTTCTGCCCCTATTTTACAAGGGATGCTGAGCACTTTCCATGGTCTGAATTGGGTACTGCAGTATTTAGATTCCTTGCTGAGCATTTCTGAAAACAAGCCCAAGAGATTTTGTATTCTTGCTTGCTTTCAAATAGCTAAAGGCATCAGCTATAGAGGACACTGACTTGCTGACAGGTGACATTCCCTTTTCCTTGCTTACTCTGCCCTCTCCTTCTGGAACAGTCTTTACACTTGCTTTTGTTTCACAGACTTGAGGCTGTTATATTATTTGTGTGCGTCTGAAAGAAGTTAGTGAACATTCTTGATCAAAGCACAGACTTAAATAAGATGGTACAGTGAGTATAGATTTGCTGCGTGTACACAGCATGTGTTTTTCCAAGGAGTTCTCCAAAACATGTGTTTTCCAAGGAGTTCTCACCAAACAGTCCTGTGTGCACAGGCTGTACGTGGGATCCTGAGGGCGTTGAGGTCTGCAAGATGATGTTTGATAGCACACAGCTGCAACAAACCAGCAGGTCACTTTGGTATTTGTGTGTTCTTTAATGAGTATATGAGTATAAGAAAGCTAAGAAATCGACCTCACCTGGCAGAACTCACAAAGCGCCTTTTCTCAGGCAGTTTCTGACTAATTTATACATTTAATGTGTTTCTTCACAAAAATGATTGCTTCCCTGCAGACCCACTAAACCCAATATTTAGAAGCTTTTAAATACAGTAGCAAACCTGATAACTCTTCATATAACATTTTCTGCAGAAATTACCAGAAAATGCTACAGAAATAGGCGACTCAATGGAGCTGACCTGCAGAAGGAAAGCCTCAGCTAAAGTGGCACAGAGCTAGAAGTGGAACCTTGAACTGCAGTTGCTCCCAGCTTGCAGGCCTGTCACATCGAATTCACTAGGTTTTTGCAACCTAGAAAAAGAAAATCCTGAATGCCCAGATAGCAGCCAACATGTCGCTATGATGTGGGAGGGGAGACGCAGCTGATTTTGTAGGGACAAAAGTTTTTGTATCTTGAAGAGCTTCACTACCTTTCAGAATGCCTTCAGAATCTTCTCTATAGACTTCCTCTGACAGACTCTGATAATACCAGTTCCTCACAGGAATACTTCAGCGATTGTCTGACTCTTTAGGCCAGTATCAGCCAGTATTTTAAGACTACAGCAACACAGCATCAACTCAGAACTGGAAAATTGCATTTTCCTCTTACAAGATTTAGATTTACAAACAAGAAAAAAAGTCATGCTCAGAAGAGGAAGGACTTTGGCAAGAAAGAGGAACAAGCCTATTGTGAAATTGAAAGTCACTCCCAAGAGTCAACAAAGCGCATGAGGCTGCACCTTGTATAATATCTTAAATGGCTGAAGTCCGTTAGCTAGATCCTTTTTTTCTGCTGGGCTGTTTGTGCCCTCTTCAGGATTTGTAGTGAAATGAGTAGACAAGCACTCGTGAAATTTATTTATTCTTATGTAGTTCACACTACATTGTACCTGCAGAGAGGCAAAGCCAAAAGGATAAATAACGGGAACAGTACAGGATCAGGAAAAAAGTACTGGCTGAACTTAAAATCAGCTTGCTTTGTAAGAAAATACTGTTTGATATTTGAAAAATATATTTGAAGAAAACCTGCAGCTTCACAGCTTCAGTGGGCAAAAAGGCAATTAGAACACTCAAGAGAGAGATAAAGGAGGCAGAAGGAATGTTTGGGAGGCAAAAGGATACATAATTACAGGAGCTGACAAAGCACCTTGAGAACAATGTCAGAACTCTTCTATCCTTCTACATTCATTTGTCCCCAGGCAGAGCAGAAATGAGCTCAGAAAAGAATCCTTCAGGTTTTGGTTTTTTTTTTTTTTAATCAAGAGTTCATAGCTCCACTGTCCTGAAATAGCTCATTGCTAGTATCTCAAAATATGCTTGCTCAACATGCCAGAAGGCATAATGCACATGAAAATCTCTCTGACCCAGCGCTGGGCAGGCCTCTGTGTTTATTGAGGTTGACACTCCTGAAACTTCTTTTGCTGGTGCTGCCAGTTTTTTGTGGGACTTCTGAAGAGCAACTTCCATGTCCTCAAGCTTTGCAGCTTAAAACACAGAATGCTTTTCCTCTCTCTCTCACATGTTTTAATACTCATTAGTATACTAAAATGAGGGAGAACTGCATTATCAAAAATTCAAAACCCAGAAGATTGGTTAGGAAAATTTTGCTTGTGTAAGGTAAATGTAGGATTAGGGCTTTTTTTCATCCATTTGGCTTCCAAAATCAGATTTGCCCAGTTATGTTTTAAAACTTTCCTCTGAAGAGTCTTCCAACTCTTTTTTCTAAAAAAAAACCCAAAGGCTGAAAATCTAATGCCATCTATGTTACAACAGCTCAGGCTTTACGAACACCAAATGGTGTGATAATGTTGATGAAAGCTGGTCATAAAGTCATCATGCCCAACAACTCACAAAGCTCATCGAGGGTTAATGATTGCTGTCTGCTATGAATTTACTGACTGTTTGGGTGATCCTGATGAAGACATTTCAAGGAGGGTCAATGTGCGCCTTCAGCACAGTTGTGTGTTCACACTGCTCACTAGAACTGAGCCCGAGACAAAAGCACCAGCCCAGCACACTTCCTGACCTGCTGCTGCTGTGTGCAGGGCTGGATATGGTCAGATGTAGGACTCAGCTGTTAAAGCGCCTGCAGATTTAAGCTAACCTGCTCAGCAGTTGAACAGTGGAGATGCACTCACACAGCCGTTAGGCATCTCAGCTGAGAAAGACAACTCCGCAGGTGAGCTGGCTTTGTGACAGCCAGCTGCCAGACCTTTTCCAGGCCATTTAAACAAGACCAGGATGGGCAGGTGGATAAACCTGAAGAAAGGAATGAGCTGTAATGCACGGTATGCTGTGTGAGTTGAGGCTCTTAGAAAGACACTGCATGCCCTTTGTAGCAAAAATGTACCATGAAATCAAGTCATGCTGGGTAAGACATCAGCATACCTTTTGTGCATCTGTTGCTGGGGTGACAAGCTCTATTGTAGCAGACTTACTGTTTACAAAATCAGAAAACTCCTTAAATAAAAGCATAAACACACACAACCTGAGCTTCAGAACTAAGCTCACTACTGGCTTTACCACTATATTTGCTCTATCAGGTAGGGAGAAGACATTGGGAGTGCAAGACCCCACGCTTTCACCACCCATCCTGACCACCTTCAAATATGTTTGAAGTAGCTCTGAGTTCAAAACACAAACTTGTAATGGGTGATTCTGCAGGAACACAGGCTCCTCTCCCTGCTCTTTGCAGTGGGAGGAAGCTAAATATATTCCAGCACTTACTTAACAGAGTTATTCTAAGATCCCAAAGTGGTTATTTTTACTCTTAGGATGCCAAGCCCTGGTAGTATAATGTGCAGACCTTGTTATTTTTGCATTTGGTCAGCAATCTAGGAGAATTTTTTTAAATCTATCTAGAGATGAAAGATCTCTGCTTACACGCACTGGTGAAGGAGACAAAAACTTGTAAATAATTCACGTGAAGTGCTGTTGAAAAACACCATAACCTCACCCCAAAGACTTATTGTTGTACAGAGGCTTTGAGATATTTTTTCCTGTAGAGAGGATGGATGGGAGGAAATAACTACCCATACATACCTTGTAGCTTTAGGATCCCAAATTACAATGTCAGCATCAGAACCCACAGCAATTCTCCCCTTCTTTGGGTAAAGGTTAAAGATTTTTGCTGCATTTGTGCTGGTAACAGCTACAAATCTGTTTTCATCCATTTTTCCACTGTACTGCAGAAGAGTACACAAAAGAAAACTCATTACTTTTTTAAACAGGGAATGAAAAAGATGTTCCTGTTGTTGAAAAGTCTAGGATGAGTGACAGCTCTCTGCCAACATCACATCAATATTTTTTTTAAGTGTTATACTGAAGAGTTTAAAAGAAAAAAAATAACTATTTGTCTCAGGTGCACATACTGCAATGCACATTCACCGAATATGATAACTTTATCCTACTTTATCCCACAGCAAAGGGAAAAAAAGACAACTTTAAAGCCAAATGCTCTGTCGATCCAGTCTAAAGTTGACTGAAACCAAATTTTTTAGCTGGCTTTGAATCTATAGTCCTGCTCAGCAGTTTCCTCAGGAGACATAACGTTGCTCAAGTATCTAAGTTTTGGAAAATTGTGAGACAGTATTAAGGAGAGCCTAGAACATGATAAAGGAGAGGCAAGGCACTATGTGTAATATAGAAAAGGTGATTTGCAAATCTCTTCAACAGCAACGCAGAGGATAGTACAGTTCGGTAAATGTTTGAGATGAAGTAGTATAAAAAAAGATTTGCTGATGTGACACATCGTGTGTCATGTGTCTTGGGACTGTCCACTGCCACATAACTAATTTAATCCAGCCTCCGTGACTGTTGTTTGCTCAGAAAGCCAGCTACACTGGCAGTAATACTGTGCATAGGTCAGTCTAGGAATCAGAATGTCAAAAAATGCATTTTTATGGTGGCCTGTGAGCAGTCATCTGAGAGAAAAAGCATAATGAAAGTGGTGAACACTGCTCTTCTAAATAATGGTGTGTGAGAAGGGAGGGAAGCTTTCCTGACAATCTTTCACAGCTGTGTAATGTTTTACAAGTAAGAAAAGGGAGGATATTACTGTTGAAGAACCTTTTGAAAAATTATCTTGGCCAACAGGATACACTGTTTAAAAACAGCATGTATGATGTACATGTGATGTACGTATTCGCGTCTCACTTTCATAATAACCACAAGATAGATTATCTTCCAGTTTACACCATAATCACACTAGAACTATGCCACAGGTGAATATAGAAAGAAGTCTGATTTGTACAATCCAACTGGAGCTGTATCAGATAATTCCTGAATGAGCTGAACACAGATAAACAAGAGAGATTCTGAACCACTTCCTTACCAAGTGTGTGAGATAGATAACTCTACTGTGACAAATAAATATGCTTCGCAGTGCATTATCAACAACACTTCACTACTGCAAGAGAACTTAATATTAATTAGAAAGATAAACGAAAGCCTCTGGAACTTAACAGCATTGTATTAGCCAGAGCGATTGTAACACCAGTAAGCAGCAGATTCCTCACCAGACTGCCTCACTTCCCCCCTCATCAGACTACCCCATATTCAAAATGTCTGGCCACTAGCTTTCTAATTTATATTTGTTTAGACCCTGAAGGGCATTGCCCTGAGAAGCACCAAGCATTCTTCTGTTGGCACTGACAATCTGAAGTCAATGGGATTTGAAGGTGCTCATCTCATCATATCACAGGACTGAACCATACATTAAAGAAGCATTTCGTATCTCTAGTTTGTTTCCTCTGGCTGAAAACACAAATTAGAAGTTGACGGGCACACGCCCAGTGTGGAAGCTCCTCCAACAGCTAAGTTTGAGAGACGTCAAAGAGGAAAAAATACAGAACTGACCAAGTTGAAACTGTGGGCACCTCTTTCCTTTTATTTTCCTTTCATCTGTTGAAAAAAAATGCTGCAAATAAATGTACGATGCACTACCACTGAGACAATAGCAGTCCTTTGCTGCGAAATGATGGAAATGATTCTCTAGTGCTATATTTTAAGCACTAAGAATCTTCTACCTCTCAGAACTATAAAGTAAGAATTAGTAAGGACTCTGTTATGGTATTTGATTAGAGAAGTTACCCTATGATAAATACACCTGATAAAACTGGAGAGTTGATAACTGCCGAGAGAATATATTTTGCTGGAGAAACTAATTACCTCCATGTTTGGACATCTTGATATACTTACAACGCCTTTTTCCCATATGACTGACATCCTGTCTTCTACACCATTCACTCCATTAGGGATTTTTGTGAAGTCATCCTTCCCCAGAGCTTTCTGGCATATGTCAAAGGTGCAATTGTCAGTCCCTGTCACAGATAGGTCATCACTATGGAGAAACAAAGTTCATTACGAATCAGAGCATGTACCAGAGAGTGTCACTCTGTATATCCCATGAAATTTCTACAGATCTGCACAATCATCAGCCAGTGTTCAGGGATACCTTCAGACTCTTCAGTCAAATTCAACCCTTTTGTGGAGTTAAACTTACTGGTAATGCAACACCAGCAAATCACACATTTTGTTAACTACATGTATCTGAAGGATACTTCTGTTCATTCTTCCTTCTGAACGAGATTTTATGAAGCAGACAACTTATATCTACCTTCAGAAGTCAGCAGGCTTAGTTTTTATGCAGCATCCAAATTTCAGTTAAAAAAGGCAGCTGACAAGAAAAGCCAGAACCCCTAGCTGTGACCCCACTTTTTACACATTTCCCACCAACTTACAGCCTTACTGTCCCCCTGGTCATGTTTTCAATTTTGCAGTATTAGCAAGGCTTATTGATTAAAACCAAATGGGGACAGAAGGCCACAAGAGTTCAGAGAAACAAAATCTGAACACTTTCTAATTTCTGCAACAAAAAATGTTTTTCATCTATGGTTTCACCTTCCATTTCTCCTTCCTTATGATGTAACATTCTGTACTTAGAAAATCTCCAGGGCATGGACCCGTTATTATATACTCCAGACAGAATTTACTGTGTATTTGGGCATCAGCTGTCACTGTTTGTTCATCTGCTTACTTGGCCAGTAAGCTCATGAGGAAACCGGGAGTAGATGGATCTGGTCTCAGTGGAGGTCCCATGACATATCCTGCAGCATGAGCCCAGTCCTTATTCCAGTAGTGGGTGCCATCAGTGCCAAGACTAGCAGCGATAGGCTCCCCATAAACCACCTTTCCTGAAAAATGTAAAGCAATAGTATCATCATCAAAAAACATAAAAATACATACCTTGTATTTTCTTTGTTCCAGACACTTTTGATGGCAATGGATTTAAATTTGAATGACTGTTTTAAATTAAACACCAACATATGGAAGGACATAATAAACTAAGCTATAACATAGCATCTTTGTTCTGAATATTCTGTTGGTGATCTCCCAATATATTTCCTCATAAGAACATTGCTTGGGCAAGTTTTTTAATTAAATTGTTGACAGATATATTATAATGGGTTTTACACATTGTTTACCAGGCATGTGATTGAGATTTCAAAAGGAACACGGTCCTCAGTTGCATTAATTAAGTTCAACATCCATATATTTCTTGGTGCACCTGTTTGGTGCTCTGAAATTATTGACTATGTAACAATGTAAGTTAATACATCCAGCATACAGACCTCATAAGGCGGTACTTTTAATTGTCAGGGTATAATTGTTCCAGGAAGGGCACCAGACATAAATTTTAAAAGTGAGACAACATCTCCCAAATCAAAAACTATAAATGATTTAATCTTAAAAGTTATCTCCTAAATTTTAAACTTTTAATTCTTTCCTGCACAGTATTCCAAATTCCTCAGAAGAGGACACCAACCCAGACCAGCTGTTAGACTTTGGATAGAGCTAATATATTTTAACTACTTTTTCCTCCTAGGAAACATGATTTTAAAACTCATCAGAACAAGAGGGGAGATGAAACAAGATGTTTCACTCCCTGAGGAGGTGCTCCAGCCACTTTGCAGTTCTGTAGGTGACAGGTGGTAATGCCCCTGACTGTGATGGTCCCCAAAGAACCAGAGTGAGCTGGGACCTCACACACCCACTCATGGGCTGCTTGGTGCTGGTTAAAGGCCGCCTCTGCTGGATCCCAGCAAGAGCCTTCTCCCTCCCCTGCTCCCTGCAGACAGTGGGTATCTTGCTATGGATCCCAGATTTCACTCCAGGCACAATTTTTATTAGAACTATCACTGCATTACCCCAGCAAGGGCTCAGCTGGTAATTTCTTGGTGACATAAGACAGTGAACTTTCTCTGACTTTCTGCGCGTAACTCGTACCTTCACAGTACTGTTGGAAAACAACAAAGCAAACCTTTGCAGATTTCTCTCTGTACATTAGATTCTGGTACTTCTGTGAGCTACTGGATTACAACTGCTACACTAGCACAGGTAGCTACTCAGGAGCTCAATTCTTTTCAAAATATGCTTCCCACTGCAGTAGAGCCATTGCTTAAATCTTCTGTGCTAGACTTGCAAAAGAACCTCATACCATTTAAACCCCATACTTCCACAGTTATTTCACCAAGGTTGCAAGACCTGCTTTGACATTACTGTACTGTACATTTACTCCAAGTACTACATAGTATAAGTCTTCCACAACCTAAAGACACCCTATTAGCATTATTAATCTGCTTTAACCACCTCAGCATGCTCTGACACTCTGAATGTGTTTATCTTGTATTGACACTTTGGCTTGGATCATTCTAAGCTCCCAGTTGCACTTATCTATGTGTATTCTAGATTTACACTTGAGCTCAGAGGAAGACCACCGCCATTTTTTGGACTTGAAATCATTACTTAAGCAGTTATTTACTGTTATTTGTATCTTATTTTCAAAACTCAAAACACTGAATATGGGGCCATCCATGGAAGTGATATGACCAATGAATGAGGAGGTTTGGGAGGTTTGAGTCTGATTAGTGTTTTCTTAATTCTTCTGCTGCAGGAGTCAGGGGGATCTTGGCCTTCCCTGGGCAACTCCAAACAGTATTTGAGGGCAGGCTGCCACAAATCTAGATATAGGAGAAAAAGTCGTGCATATACAGCAAATCTCCTATATTTACCTATTAGGCTTTTGACAGATTTTTCATGAGCAAAGTCAGTAGAAAGGGGAGAGAGGGGGAAGTGTGGTGTGGTGTGTGTCTTCCTACTGCATCTAAACAAGCTAAAGAAACTTCCATCCAAAGTAAACTGAATTGTGAATCATTAGGACATAGCTATAAATGATACAAGTTAGAATGTTAGGAAAGGAGTAAAGGTTTAGCTTCCATAAATAATTTTCTTATCCAAGTTTCACAGCATAAAAATGAAAAGAAGTCTCCAAGCTCACAGTCGCATATGCTGAGTTGATTCTAACTCATGTACCCCAGCTGATGACAGTATTTCTGCAGTCAGAATTTGACCTGAGCAGTTCCCCTTGTTCCCATGAGTGGGAAGGAGTACAAGCTGTCTCTTCAAGTGATTTTCAGTCTGAACACTGTGGCTTCAAGATGCTACATCTGGACACTTCTGCTGACTGTGCGATTTCTTGCATTTCATTTGGACCGTGACTAGCCAGACTGAAGGGTACGATAATATCAAGATTCTGCGTTAATCCAAATAACAAGGAAATTCTGCATTAAGGCTCTTTTAGCCCAATTGGCAACGTGGAAATTCTGAATTAAGGTTCTTCTAGCATGACTGGCTTCTGCCTATAGGCATAAAAGTGGAGTAATGCGGTAATAAATCGTCTTTCAATTTGTTATGTTTTGCTGCATTCAATAAAAACAGTAAGCAGAAAATGTTCCGCTGTTTGGTTTTTCTGACATCTTAGCTGCTGCAAAGTGGCTCTGGATTTCATGACTTCTTCATCAGATGCTCAAAATGGCTGGCAAGAAGTATTTTCACATAAATTACTTTATAACAAAGAAGAACACAAAATCGCATTTTATTTTACCACCTATCAGAACTCAGAAAGAGTTATAATCTTGAGAAACACTAACTAAGATTTACAGACTTGAAAAACCAGTCCCTGCGTGATTATTCTAGTAAAAGTTTCAGAAGCACTTAAGATAAAGTCATATGGGGCAAAGATACTCACTAACCAGCTATGATCTGAAAGAAGCAGAACTGCAAGGCAGGGTTTATTGAATCAGGCATAGCATTCCATCAGTTAAGCTATCTACAGTCTGGACCTGAGCTGTCCTGCATGACCCAGCTAAAAAGGTGGCATTTTTAGTTGCACTCCTGTGCTCAGGCCTAGTTGTCTGCATACCCACAGCGATGGACATGCCCTTCCTCTCACTAAGAGCAGACCTAACACGTGATGGATGGTAGGCAGTACCAGCATTATAACTCTAAGCAAGCTTGTTGTAATCTGGCCAAGTACATATTTTTGTGTGCACTTTTTCAAAAGGGAGAAACTTTTTTAAAAAAATGACTTTTTAGTAAGATTCTGCTCTCCAGTTCTGATCTGCACTAGAAAGTCTTATTTCCTTAGTTGTACCAGCATAGTTAAATGGGCAAAGGGACATGATCTCTAGCTTTAGTACACTTAGAAGTAAAGCATTTTTAAGGGGGAAGCAGTATAAATCACATATCCTTAAATCACATTTTATTAGCCTTGCTTCCCCATAGGCATTACTGGCTGAAGCAATGGGTGCCAGAGCCATATTAGTTTTCCCACCAGGTAGTCCTAACGAGGAGAGGGAGCTGCACTGCCTGACACCAGCGCTCTACAACCTTGTCTTCTCTTTATAGGGAAGACTTCACACAAATAGGAGGAATAGGATGCTCTTTGTCTTCCCACTCAAAGGAAAGAGACTGTCATGCACACCGAGATATCAGACTGTCCTGTGGAAGCAGAGTTCCTCTACCTATTCTAGCAAGATTCAAGATCACATTTTACATAGGGATGAAGAAACAGCCCACTGAGATGAGAGAGAACAGTTCTCACAGAGAGGTTTGGTCTTTGACCCTGTCAAGTGGAGGACTGCTGAACCATTGCTTTTGGCAAACAGGTTGGTAGAGCCCAAAAAAAGAACAGGATAGGGGCATAAGTTAAGGATAGGGCCTCTCCAACACAGTCACAACACGGAAATCTTGGATTTCCTGTTGAATATTCAGCAGCACTGTAGCTGTTACTGATGTACATGAAAAACATGTTGCTACAATCTGGAGATTTCCTTCAGTGAGTGGTGCTGCTGGAGATCAGAGCAGACATAGATGGTGGACTTTGGCATGGAGAAGAGAAGGAAAGATGGTCATTCATGTGATTCCCCTAAAGTTTGCTTATTCTAGTATAAGAACTAATATCCTTTTACAGTCTATATGACTGATTTAAACTTTAAGATCTGAGCCATTCCTCACTGAAGATGACAGAATTATGCCCTCTGTCTTCAGCAAACTGTATCAGGCCTTCTTTCTCTAGCTCTAAATTATTTTTCACCTTCTATAGCTAAATGAGGGACAGAGAAGTATTGGGTTCTGACTTACATTTTTGACTAGGAAAATCATCAAACCACAGAATTTGAGAAGCAATGCTTCAATTCTGATATCACACTGTCACACAGAAAATAGATTACTCTCACTGAAGATCGGTCTCTCCCTTTCTGAGGTCAGTGATGGGATAGGAAGGAATATCAATCTTCCTCTGACATGGACAGGGATGAATATGCTGTACTTCACACTATATATGCTGTACCACACACTATACTTCATGCTAAATGCTTGGAAAGGAACATGAAAAATTTCACAATTGTAAACAGCAGGAAGCTAGCATCAAGAGATGGAGAAATAATCTTGAAAAGATTAATAAACTGCATTAAAGTGAATATTTCAAATGCTTGAGAGCCTTCCAGTATTTAAGAGTTTACACATCTTTCACATTAGAGTGGTTTTAGCCTATCCAAGTTGTATAACTTTCAGAAAAATATTTGGGTTTTATTTATGTCATTCATATAATATCTTAAAAATACTTTAAAAACTTTTGCTGGAACTCCTTTTTTGTATTACCACTTTTAATTGAAGAATGGGAAATAATTTTTACCAAAACTAGCAACAATGAATTTCTAATTGCCAGAATTTATACAGATCAGACTCATTAAAAACTATAATTGTAACTATCTTTGAGGTACACTAGCTATCTTTCAAAATTTCTTAGTCAATCATAGATTTCTGTTTCTAAACAGTATACTTCCATGAAAATAGAAAACAATTATGGAGATAAGTTATATGTTGCTGTGCACAAAGGCAAGTATTGATGATTCTGACTGCATCAACCCAGGAAGCTATTAAATCCAATTTGCACCACAATAAGCACAAATTGTACCAATTTCTTCTTTTTACATAACAAAGAAGCATACATATATCAAGTCAGTTATCAAACTGGCACTGCAGACTATTCTTACAACGCACGTCTAATAATATTTTACAGAATTTACTATCAGCATAGATTTTTTTACTTAGTGCATTATAAAAGACCACCTTCTATCTTAGCTCTTTTATGTTCACAGCCAGTGATTCATCTTTAATCTGTGTATTTTAACAGTTGTTACAGCTTCTGATAGTTAATGTTGACACTACACCTTTGAATGTACAAGTGACCGTACACCGATGGATATAATTCACATTACCAGCAGCACTGTCATCTAGTGGAGGAATCTAATATAGCACAATACTAAAAGATGTGCTAGTAAAAAATATTCTAGAAGGTTTTTTTAAAAACTTAATTACTGATAGATCTTACTAGAAATCATAATCAACACATATTTCACATAAACATATCCATCTATATTAGCACAATGATATCATGCTGGTTTTGATCGCACTTTTGACAAGGTCTCATACTCTGCATTTTGCTGTCAATAATCCACGCCCCCTGTGTAAGCATTATCTAAAGTCAAGAAATAAGGAAACCAAGTTCTGTGTGCAATTCGTGTTAGGTCAGATGAAAACAAGCTGAGATGTAAAAAGCTAATGAGGACAGATATTCCATAAAGCTTTAGCCTTCCTAATCATGGGCTTCTGTCCTGCTCCTTCTACCCATATAATGCCTCCTCGGAGTGCTGTCATTCCTCAGGCTGCTCTGAGTGAATTTACGGATGAGGAGGTAAAACATCCTGAATCCCCACAGCCTTCAGGCTGCTTCTAACCTGCCCAACAGATGGTCAAGAGGGTCAGGCTCCCTTGGCTGACAAAAACTATTTATGAACCCTGCAGTGCATGACCTGAGAACCCCTCCCCTGAAGGGAATTGAGGCTTTCAGACACTGTCATCATCACCATGATTTCTAAGTGCCCAGTGAATAGGAGTCCTGGTCATACCCTGACACTGTCTGTAAAAACATGGTGTGGCCTCTGTTGTAGAATTTGTCATCTAAATAGCTGATAAATGCTAACAGACTATAATTCAAGGGAGGGGAATAGCAGAGCATATATTGTCTTGGACTGGTCACACCATTTTTAATGCAATAATGCTGTCCAGGCGATCACTTTGACCTCGGAGATACAGTATGAAGGAGAAAAAAGTTTGCTCTGCGGAGAAGGGAAAGTCTCAATCCCAGTTGCTGTTCTTCCACACTGCTTAGTTCCCCTTGGGCCCCACAACACACACACACACACAGTTTAGACATTCCACTCCAAGAAATTTGCCCATGTTCTGAGGATTACGGCACCTATGACAAGTAGGAAACTGATGCTATGTTTGGTTTTGCATGACCCTTCCTCCAGTGTTGTTGCCCGAGCATAAAAGAATTAAGACTTTTACCTTCTCTTCGTGCATTACTTATCACCTTTGCTGCAGATTTACTCATTACATGGACTACAAAAAGGGGGCAGTTTACAGCATTTGCTATGGTAATTGCTCTTTGAGTAGCTTCAGCTTCCACTTCTTCAGGACGACACAGCTCATGTCCCTCAGGGCCAGTTATTCCCATTGCCAACATCTTCTTTGCACCCTGATCATCACACAAAAAGATGTAAGAGTCAGTCAAAGTGCAACCATGGTGTCATGGACACGCTGCCAGCCAAATAGATCCTAAACCAGCCACTGCAGTTAGTTAGAGAAAAAAAAAAAAGGGCCGTTATGATTTTTTTTTCCAAAATAAATTATTGTTGTGTTAACTGAAATACAATATATCTCTCAATAAACACAGGTCTCAGTATACCTAATCGACTTCAGAGAACACACTCCACTGGCTTGCAGGGGTAAATCGCCACTTTTGAAAAGCCTTCCTCTCTCTGAATTTGTACACTTAAATGATCACAGCCAGTAACTGAGACGACAGTACTAACCCCATGCTGGAAATAAATGGAAAGATCCTTACTAAGCACAAAGGTACACATACGAAGCCTCTGAATGAGGCTCCAAGGTTTTCAGGGGCATAAGATTTTGTCCCTACTATATTCCAGGAATTTATGCTTTGCTGATTTGAGATTACTTAGCAATAAATTCATTTCCATTACGGGACCTGGGGCAGAGTCAAAGCACTATTGACTAGAATAGTTGAAGAAACTCAAAGACATCAGTGTAGTTATACTCCCAGTGCCTCCACACAGCACTAAGATGGCAATAGAAAGCGTGAAGTGAGGCTAACTATGCATAGAGGAGAATTGAGACTTCTGTGCCAAGTGAGTGAAGCTTTCTTCATACTTCTGGATTAATTCCTGAGCCAACTATGTTTGGGGAGACCTAGGGCTAGGCATCACACACCTGACGTCTAAATACTTGGCTGAGCATTCCCTTTTTTGATTTGTTCAATGGTCAGGCTCTGACTGTTGCTTTCTTTGTCAGTCAAGTATACATATTATATTGCCAATATATATATATTGTATTGCAAGGATATATACTGTATTGCAAGGTTATATACTGTATTGCAAGTATAACTCTCATTACAGCAGGATCATTTGCCTCCTGTCTACCCTGAAGCCAGGGCTCCAGGTTACAATTTCTTAGCCCACCAGAAGCATCCTTTAGGATCTTGGACGAGATGTTTGTCTTCAGTTCCCTGGAAGTAAAATAAGCTAGAGAAGCCTTTCCCTATGATACAGTGATGGTACTAATACATTTATTGAAGTGCTTAGGTAACAAGTCTGTTTATATTCCTGAATTTGATGGACAAAATAACAAATGTCTACCTGTGCAATTAGCTCCCCATTCTCCGCATGGACTTGAGCAACAGCCCCAAGTTCCTTACAGCAGGAAAAAGCTGCGTATAACTCCTCATCATTAACCATGTATACATCTTTATAGGCCATAAACATCTTGAAGGAGTTGACACCTTTGTTTTGAACAAGAGTTTTCATTTCTTCCTTCACCTGAAAGACAGAGAGCAATTTTCAAAAAATAGCATATTTTACCTGTTAATAATTTTATATAAAGAAATTATAAGTATGAAGGGTGAGCCTTTACTCACTCATCAAACATACGTTCAGTCCAAATAGCCCAGGTCACATATTTAAAGACTGATTTATACTGTTCTTCTTGTATCAAATTGATTCTCAAAGTATATAAACCAGTACTGCTGCAGTGCAGATATTGGAGACGCAAGTTAATTTCAGGAGGGAATGCTTTTTACAAAAGATAGTGAAGCAGAATTTTATTCCAAATGAACCTCCTGATGTTGAAAACACCCAGTCCAATATTACAATCAATGCATTCAACTGATACAGTATGGAGATTTGTGCAAAAATGATTTTCAAAATTGCATCATAATAAGCTTCAGCTTCTGGCAAAAAACAGAGTGAGAGAAAAGATCGTATCTCCTAGAGCTTTGTCCTGACTCTAAACAATACACAACATTTTGAAATATTTTGTCATCAAACAAAATGGCTCTAAAACTCTGGACGCAAGCCTGCTTTTTTCTTTTATGCAATCCTTGATAGAATTTCCTGCTTCTGCTAGGGTCTGTGAAACCCAGCAAAACTTTAAGTCCCAAAGAAAGAAAGAAAGAAAGGTGCAGATTTTACCTCAAAGGTTTCTTGTACAGCTGGTTAGCTAAAACTATCCATTATCTAACTTTGGTTCTCCCTTCCCAGTAAAATGATGGTGACAGTAATTGTCGTGTATCTGTGATGCTATTACAATTTCCATGGGATGAATTCCTTTCAAAAAGTAAAATATTATTGTTCATCTTCTCTCTAATAATCTGGTTGGATCTTCCCAAGAAAGGTGAGAGATTGATAAACAACTCAAGGAAATTTTCTGGACTTATCCAGAGGAGGGATGGGAGCATCTCTTGAGTGAGAATTATCAAACAAATAAGTACCTGACATAAGGCCTTGGCACAAATATAGAAGCATGTAATTTATTTTCTTTGTCACTTATTGCTATGACTAAGGAAAGGCATTGTAAAGAATGTATATTTTTAATCAATACTTTAAATCCTGAGGAGATGATAGCTAATTAGAAAGGCATGAAGTACCAGTCATCTTTACTCAGCCCTTTTACAGCTACAAAACGTCACACCTTTCTATTTCTTTCAATCTTGGCCTTTAAAAACAGTTAACTTCTTAACATAAACCAGAACATTTCATTGATATACACCTCCCTGGTTTTATTGGATTTTTCAGTACAATTCCACTGTTGTCTACTAAGGCTGTTTCAAATTCACATTTCTCAAACTTCACTGGAGAATTTATTTTATGACTTTGCTTTGAGCTAAAGGTTGTGGTCAGTCTGTTTAGTGCTTAGTGCACAAAAGACCAAAGATGGGGGGTTTGTAGGGTGAAAGGTTTATATATTCTAAAAGTTAAAAACTAGAGGAAGTCCTAATATTTAAAAATAGAATTTACTTAATATATCTATATACTGATGCACATTCTCTGAGAATCCGAAGTGGTCTTGTAAAACATAGGTCAGGTTCAGATAGATGTCAAGCACCTGAAAAGTTAATTTGTTCAGTAAAGCTTTCAGGCTATCAGCAAACATAGAATCATAGAATCATAGAATGGTTTAGGTTGGAAAAGACCTTGAAGATCATCGAGTTCCAACCCCCCTGCCATAAGCAGGGACACCTCCCACTAGACCAGGTTGCCCAAGGCCATGTCCAGCCTGGCCTTGAACACCTCCAGGGATGGGGCCTCAACAACCTCTCTGGGCAACCTGTGCCAGTGCCTTACCACCCTTAAAGTTAAAAACTTCTTCCTAATGTTCATTCTGAACCTGCCCTCTTCCAGTTTAAAGCCATTCCCCCTCGTCCTATCGCTACATGCCCGAGTAAAAAGTCCTTCCCCGACATTCACACAAGGACGATTCTCCCATATGTAAATTCCAAAAAGGTTTTTTATATAATCTCACATTCAAGTAATTGTTAACTACAGTCCTGCTTTACTTTAAGGAGTTATTACTGCAGTCACTCAGGAATAGAAGTCTTCCTTTATAAATAAAGTCAAGTGCCATATTTTTCACGTATACCCTTATTAAAAAAACAACAAAACAAACAAAAAAACCCCAAACCACCAAAACGCAACCGGAGCACAGATTATAGAATGTTCAAGTAACAAAAGGCAAAATTTATGCAAACACCTCTTGCCCTCTTTGGCCTGCCTGGTCTTGGTCTTGCACGATTGCTTCCTTTTCCTTTCACTTTGTGCAGTATTATACAAAGATATAGGCTATATCTGCAGACTTTCTTAGTTTTTTCAAATACATATACTTTTAGAATGGTGTGGACTATTTCAAATGTAGTTCTTACACACAAAAATACTAACTATTACACTGTCAGCAAGCTATATTTAGCACGAGAACTGATTCAAAGCAGGTGGGGTACCAATTCATGGAAATGAAAATCAGCTATTGTGTCTACCTTGTTGCTCCACCACGTAACTGCCACATGCAGTGCATAATCACAGCACACTTTAGGGTCTGCCCAGCTTTTCCATGTATCAAAGGCTTCAATAAGAGAACAGCCTTTCTGAGGGATGGCAAAGTCGATGATCATAGTGGTTCCTCCTGCTATAGCAGCCTGAAAGAAAGAAAGTTAGTATTTAGCAATCAGAGAGAATGAACATTTCCTCCCACTTTCTCCGATTCCCTGTGCAACAATTAATCCTGACAGACTGAAAAGCCAAAAGCCCCTGAAGAGTTTCCCTTAGTAAAGTTTGAACTTGCAAAATGATTGTGGAGATTAATTTCGCCTCCTTTGAGAAGGATGTTCTCAAACGGGTATTCAGGATACTCATGGGGAAGTTCTCAGACTGAAGGAGAAGTTTTCACACATGTACAAAATCTTATCAAAGTTTTGGAGATGAGTCTGCAGCATTCATGCATCAGTGAGTTTCCTTAAGTGCTTGGATGTCCAAGAAAGAAGAGCACCAGAAGACTGTAGTCAGCTTGAAAAATGCTTTCTCAAAGTCTATATAGTTGAAAAAACAAGCCTGTGTGACAGGAAAGTAATAAGGGGCAGATACACGCTGAAAAAAGCCCAACAGATTCAGTTTCAAAATCCAGTGTGAAAATCCCCAAACTTTTGTCTAATAACAGAAGGATTTTTAATGTGTTTTAAAATTATTTTTATTTCTGACAGAGTATCATGTAGTAAAACTGTATAGCAGGTTTTTAAATAGAATGAGGTATTCATATCCTCCATATAAATATTTACAAGGAAATAAATAAACAAAAATCTTACTTTATGTATGTTATGAGGATCAAAATTGCTTTTTAACTAATAATTTTCACTCTTCTTCATGAACAACTGAATTATTACTTTTTTTTCCTTTGAAGAATCTTTGTTAGTCACTACCAGAAACCAGATCCTCAGTTAACATAAATTGATCCAATAGAGAAATTCCTCTGATATAATTATTGCAGTCTTTCAAATTAGCCAGAGAAATCCCCTTTATTGCCCTATACAATTCCCTTTGCACAACAGGTATAACTCATTCAGATCAAAATATATACAGATCAAATTCATGCTATATTACTCTATTTCTAGATCAGTCAGTCTTTTCCTTCTCTTCACTTAGCAATCAGAAGCGAAATTGTAAATATGTCAGTATATTTTGCAAAAAAAAAAAAGTTTGGAGAGAGATTTTAACATTTGTGAATCTGATTAGTTCAGCAAAATATTTTCTCCAAGAGAAGTTGCTCAAACTGTCAATTTTTCTTCAACAAGACAGATTGACTTCCTATTTGTTAAACAGGATTTAGAATTAAAGAATGTTTATAGACCTCAAGAAAAAAAAAAAGGACATGGGTTCCACAACTCCACCCAAAGACTCTTTTTTTCCCCCTGACACCTTTTTTACCCTCTCTTTGTAAAGAAAGTTATTCTGTACTATTATTTATTCAACTGACTGGGTAAATCTTGGCTAATCATTGTAGTGTATTTTGCAATAATTGGAACACAACTCTGTCTCCCTGATTCTCTTGCCAAAATATTTGTGAGATCATGGCCTTCGGTAAATAGCTTTGAACGCTTTCCACACTATGACCTGGGTTAAGAAGGTCCACATTACCTAATTTTTTTTATATCTGATCATCAGGCTGAATCTAGAGTCTTCTTTCAGGCACCAAAGTGACCATCTGGGCATCCCGTTTTGTGCCCAGTTTCTGGTTTGCATCTTCCCTGTCCAGTGCCTCAAAAAATTACTCAAAAAACCCCAGAACCTCAAAAAATGGTTACTCTTCTGCAAGTTAGCACACAATTTATCTGCCCTACTTTGCAGTTTCACAGTGTAGGCACCTACATCTGAGTTAGTCTGCATCTTTGGTTCTCTTTAAAGTCAATGGAGGCACTTTGAGATCACTTACAGCTTAAGAAGGCGTCTTAAGAGAAAGCCACAGTCATTACTGTTTCTTTTATGCTTTCTCCTGTCAAACAAAATCGTCCTGGCTTCAAGTCACATTTGTTTGCTTTCTAATGAGATATCATATTTCTAAATACATTGTTCATAATTAGTTTACAAAAATGGTCTTCAAAGAGAAATAAAGGATTGTTGCAGAAAATGGCAAAATGTTATCATATGTATTTGTGTATTGTACGACATGTAAACTAAATATTCTGGAAATAAAATTCTGCACTTTATTCAGCCAGGAAATATACTTAGTGATGTCTATAGACAAGTAGAACAGACACTGTGGACTTGGTTTTTTTCTTTCCATTTATCACAAAAAGCAGCGTGAAGACCAAAACCTGCTTGTGGAAGCCATTTGGGTAACTACATTTTTTTTCAAAAAATATTTCTTCTCTATGGACATCTGAAAAAGACAGCATTTTTAGGCCCATCTAATAATAGATTCCCTCTACCTCTAATAGATTTCTACCAGATAGCTACAGAAGAGACTTATTTGGGGGAAAAAAAACTCCATGATCAAATTTATAGTTCCTTTTCAGCTACCAGTTCTGGAGGTGAAAATTAAATGCTGTAGCTTTCCTTTTACATCTTATCTTACGTTTGACTTGGAGAAACATGTTATATTTGACATAGCAGCCATTTTGGTATGGCAGGAAAGATCTGCTGTGATGGACACAATAATTTTTTGTCAATGTTTTGCAGAATATTTACAGACTACTATAATCAGCCTCTGTAACTTCTGTGCTCATTGAGAAGAACAATTCTAGTACTTACAACTATCCAGTGTAAAATATTTCCATTCAAATAACTGCAGCAACACCAGCAAATCTATCTTGATTTGGTATAAATACTGTTCTTGAAAGAAATATGCCAGTAATTTAAGGACAGCATACAGGTCATTTGTAGTTCTCCCTTCAGGACTCTGGGCTCAACTTAAAAAAACACCACAAACCCTTGTTAGATTATAGAAATGTACAATTATGCCACTCAGACAATCGAACTTGCACTCTCATGACATGATGGGGCAAGCGAGAAATGAACTTTCCTGTTAAAGAATCGCGTTAATCTAAGCAAGTCTGCAAACTTGAAATGTTCTTAAGAGTTTTATGGTTACTGCACCACACTATTTGTTAAAAGGAATTGAATTTAACTTTTCTCAACTGTTCCAAAGAGGCAAATTAGTATTTTGCACAGTAGAAAAAAATGCACATCAGTGAAATCCATTTCTTTAGAAGGGATGCACTATCGCTTTTTGCTTTTTAGTAAACCTCAGTGCTGCTGTGAGAGGGACAGGATATACAGGCTCTCTGAGGATGCTGGCTAACAGACAAGCCAAGTAGGGCAACGTGATCCCTTCTGAGGGCCAAGGATTTCACCCTGCAGAGCAGAGCTCTTAGAAAAGTACCTTACAAATTTTAGGGAGCTCTGTATGAGTATTTTTACTGTATGGAGATAATGCATAATACCATTAATTGATACACTGCTAACACAGGAGATGTAATGAGATCAGCTAAAAAGCTGGAAAAAAAACACTCCAGATGTAAAACTGGGGGAAATGAGATACTTTTAGAAAGAGTATTTGAACTGGACTTTTACTGAGAGACACAGTAAGGCCCAAAGCGAATGACAGAAGAAAAGCTTGCGTTCCCCCATGATAACAGAAGAGAAAGACCAGATTACCACAGAAGTGCTCCCAATGCAATGGGGAGTTAAACTGTTGCTTTAGTTAACCTTTGCTCGGAAAAGCATGAAGCTTATTGTATGCACCAATGCAAGTTGTAGTCTGCATGACAACAGCCAGGGTGAATGACAATGCTTAACACTTGCCACCCACAGCCAGAAAAGTTTCTGAAGGAACCCAGGTAACATACTGGTTGAAGGTGGACCTCAGGGTACCCCAACTGCTTATTACAATGTCCCAGCCAAGGGACAGTAACAATTGCCTGTGCTCTATTCTCTCTTTTAGAAGCAATATTGAATGACCAGCAGACATCCCTTTCTAAGCTCAGACAGACACACAGACACATATATGTGCACCCACCTTTGTTCCTGTATAGAAGTCATCTTTTGACCTGCTACCCATAAAAGGGAACTGCATGTGTGTATGAGTATCGATGCCCCCAGGGATCACCAGCTTGTTGGTCGCATCCAGCACAATGAGTCCAGTTGGTGGGTCAGGGTTTAGGTTTGGTCCCACTTGCCGCACCACTCCATCTTCCACATACACGTCAGCCACCACAGAGCAGTCGTCGTTCACGACTTTCCCCCCCTTGATCAAAAGTCTCTGCTGAGCCAGCTTTTGGGGAGGCATGGGAGCCTAGAAGGCGAGAGTGAGGACTCCGCTCAGAAAGTTGCTCTTGTCAGAGAGTGTTTCACAGCCCACCCTTCTCCCAGAGCAGCAGGTTATCTCCAAATGGCCCTAAATACACACCACACAGTGCGCTTTAAGCAGACACTGGGGGAATTGCCCCCTCTGCCCTTGGCAGCTCCTCCTACCACCTCTGGCGGAGCACCAATGCCCAGCGAGTGCAGTGGGCCGGCGCACAGGCTGCTGGCACAGCATTGGCTTCGGGCCCTTTCTGCTCCAGGCTCTTTGCCTGGAGAGAGCGGGGCCAGGCTTGCCGAAAAGTCTGGCTGGGTCCTCACAGCGCTTGCTCCAGCCTGCCCTGTCCACCCCAGGGTTTCAAATGTGCTGGGCTGTTCCGAAAATGTGGCCATTCATCAGCTTGTGATGCCTAAAGGTGACCCGAGCAAGCTCTTTCCTACAGTGTTTCTGGAGACCAAAGGTGACCTGAGTTCTGCAGCAGTGTCCAGGGAGCCTGTGTGTCCTGCCTGTGCAGAGGGGCCGGGAGAGCGCAGGGCTGCGGTGCTCCAAGTGTCACACCCATCTCGGCCGGGCCCCTGCAGGCTGCTATGGCGGGGTCCACTCTGCTGCCACAGGACTGAGCCACCACCGGAGGACACCAGCTATCAGGAACCGCCCCTGAGATGTTTCTCAGAAGATGATTTGGGACACACAACCCTCAGGACCCAAACACAGTCTCCCCACCCCCAATGCCACTACTTGGACAATACGCCGGGCTGAGGGGAGAAGGCCCTCGGGCATTTCCGGAGGCTGCCGAGGCCTCTCCTCACCCTGTCAGCAGCAGGAGGATCAGGCGGCAAGGTCGTGTGGTCGCTCTCAAAGAACCACGTGAAAATAATTTTCTGGTAGCTGTGTCCTTGCGCCATCTGCATTGCCACTGGCCATGCTGAGGCCAACAGTCCCCGCTGCCCCATGCCCGCTGTCCTCACAGCACTCCCCGCAGCCCCCCATTGTTGCCCTCACAACTGCCAGCAGCCCTGCCTGGCCCTGGCCTGTGCAGGCAGCAACCGCTGGTCGTTCCGGGCTGTGCCAGGGCCCTCAGACCCCGGCTGCCCAAGAGGTGTCCCTTCCCAAATGTCGGGACAGTGGAGCCCACCACTGGGAAGTGAGATCTAGGGGGAAAGGGAAAGTCGTGACTTCGCGGTGGGTTGCATATAGGGCTGCCGTGACCCCGGCTTGGAGAGGCTGCTTGTGCCTTTCAGAACACAGACCTGGAAAAAGAAGGAAAGTAAAATTAGAATGGCTAGAAAATGAGGTAAAAGCTTGGAGCAGAAGAAGAGGAAAGACCTGCTCTACACCACCCCAGAGGTGCTCTATGGACTATGGACTTTTCCCGCTTCTCTCCTCCAGTCACCCAGGGTTTGCAAACTCAGCAGTGACACTGCTCAAGCGTGTCCCTGAATCTGCTGAGCACCAGCATCTTCATCCCCTCGATCTCTTCCAGTTCAGCGATGATGGTTTCAGAAGACAGAACATTGTCTCTGAGGACCATGAGAGGGTGCGTGCATATACTGCCAAAAAGAGACTTAAGACAAATGACAGTAGATTTGGAAAGTGCTCACCTTCCCAGCAGCATGTCACATTTGTTCCTTCTCTCCCAGGGGGTAGGAGAGCAGTACCAGATGATTGCCTTTCATAGAATCATAGAATCATAGAATTGTCTAGGTTGGAAGAGACCCTTGGGATCATCTCATCCCAAATTGTCTTATGACTCCCCTTTCTGTGGTGGGACAGAGACCTGCCAGAATTCATCACACTGCACAGCAATAGAAAAGGTCAAAACTCATTTGGAAAAAGAGAGCAGAGAAGAACAACAAAGTGAAATTCCCCAGGACTCCTTGGGCACCTGTGTGGTGCTGAATGGGCAGGACTGTGGAGGTCAGGTAAGTGCTGCACTTACCATCTCTGCTGCATTTAAAGCTGGTAAGAAGACAAGGATCAGGGTACTGTGGTGGGAATTCAGTCATGAACTCTGGCTCACTGGTTACAGTGGTATTGATGAGTCAGGAACAGTTGAGTTTCAGCAATATGATTATTCAGATGAAGACCTGGACAAGAAAGACATAGGAGGGAAGTCAAACTATAGTCCTTTAAGACAGGAATTCTGAACATTAGTGAGGACAGAAGAGGTCCAGGCGGGCACTGAAATGGGGTAACGGGGTTGTACTTTGAATCTCTGCTGCTGCTGAGGCAGCAAACCCATTTCTTCCACCATACAGATGGACACCTGAATAGCTGGATAGGCAGGGAACTGGGATGGGTATGTCTCAGCTTCACTTTGTATGGATGAAATGATCTTTGTTAAGTGAGGAGAGGGGGTGGCAAAGACAGGGGTTCATTCGAACGTGTGCAGTCACAAGGGGTGCAGCAGTCAAGTTCATATGCCTGTCCCAAAGGATATTTAATGACTTCAAGTGGAACAGCATCAACAAATTATTAAGTGGCAAAGAGGCTTCATTCTGAATTTCCCAGCTCGGTGCCCAAGCTGCCAACCAAAAATAGTCACTTTCTTACTATTTCTCCCTGGCCAATGAATATTTAGTTATTTCTACAAAAATATTTTCTACATGACAGACCCAGATAATCACCTCCAAGTATGCTCTTGGGCTAGTGGTAGTGGTAGACCGCTCCTGATGAAGTCCTTCCCCCAAAAGGGGCAGAGGGAGATTTGAAGGCGGGCCCATCACATCACAGCAGACTACGGTAAGCACCAGGGTATTCAGTTCCCTTTTCCGTATGTTGTGCAGGACAGAGCTGACATGACTTTGACACCTAAATGGTGAAGAGTAGCACAGCTCAAAATCCTATTTACCTCTGCTTCTGAACAGCATCGGGTTTCGGGTTTGAAGTCCATTTCTCCACCTCTGATTTCCTCCTGGCAAACTTAGATTTTATGGATGCTACTCTTAAGTGTCTAAACCTTCCTACCTGTAACTTTGTGCCCAACTCAGAGCTGCAGGTTCCACAAACCAGCAAGACAATTGAGAGTCAGGCGTTATAATGCTGTGCCTAGGAAAACTGAACCTCCCGCAGGCGGTTCTGAACACATGAAATAGCTTATTGACAGATAATGACATTCTGTCTAAGCAGTCCTTTTATTTAGTTCATTTGGACAAACAAGATAGAATCACATCAGCTGCATTTACATGCATTTGGTAAATACTTTTTTCTGCTTGGCTGTCCCTGGAAAGAATGGCCTGAAATACCACCTACAGGACAGAAATAATCCTTATAATATTGTGAGAAGACAACTGGCCCCATATTCTTAGTCATCACTGAATACATGTTGTTGCTGCAACAAGGTCTCTGGCTCCTAATTGGCTTTGTAACTTTCACTCACCCACAAAACTTTTTATCCTTCTCTTTGTACAGTTTAAAACAAATCTTTGCTCTGTAATCAGTGGCTGTATCAGTTTCTTCACAGTAGTTTGTATGGGGCTATGCTTTAGATTTATGATGAAAACATTGTTGACAACATGGGGATGTTTTAGTCACTGCTGAGCAGTGCTTGTGCAGTGTTAAGGCCTTTTCTGCTTCTCACACCACCCCCCCAGCAAGAAGTTGGGAGGGGACACAGCTGGGACAGCTGACCCCAGCTGACCAAAGGGATGTTCCATACCATAAAACGTCATGCTTAGCAATAAAAGCTGGGAGAAGGAGGAGGAAGGGGGGATGTTCAGTGCTATGGCATTTGTCTTCCCAGGTAACCCTTATGCATGATGGAGCTCTGTTTTCCTGGGGATGGCTCTAAACACCTGCCCACTGATGGGAAGTAGTGAATGAATTCCTAATTTTGTTTTGCTTGCATGTGCAGCTTTTGCTTTAATTATTAAACTGCCCATCTCAAACCCATGAGTTTTTGCATTTTTGCACCCCTCATAATTCTCTCCCCTATCACACTGGTGGGGGGAGTGAGCGAGCGGCTGTGCGATGTGGGCTTTAGCTGCCAGCTGGGCTTAAACCACAACTGTGTAGAGAATTTTCCTGTTAAGAAACATTTACTCATCCTAAAATATTACATACTAGTTCAATGACTTGACAGATATTGTAGAAAGTCATCAATTGCAACCCTGAACTTGAATCTTATGCTAATGCTTTTGTGGTCTGCAGCGAAGCAAATAATCCTGAAAATCTACACACTGGAATGCCTCAAGGTGTTATGCCAGGGGAGGGTTAGATTGGATATTAGGAAAAATGTCTTCACTGAAAACGTTATCAAACACTGGAACAGGCTTCCCAGGGAAGTGGTGGAATCACCATCCCTGGAGGTATTTAAAAGATGGGTAGACGTGGTGCTGAGGGACATGGTTTAGTGGTGATTTTGGCAGTGTTAGGTTGATGGTTGGACTCTATGATCTTGAAGGTCCCTTCCAACCTAGACGATTCTATGATTCTATGTCTTGTTTAGCGTAGCTATCACAGAAGTATGATCAAAGAGATTTCTTAGTAACCTAATGATTAACTTAACTGATTTAATTTTAAGATGAAGAACCCTGAAGAAAACCCAGTCCATATCTATTATTTACCAAAAGAAAATAATTCAGCAAATTAAGGAATAGATTTGAAAGAAATGGACAACTGATGTTTGGAACATTCAGAAGACCTTGAGGACGTCTTCTGAGTCATTATAATGAAGATACAGTCAGTTTAAAGCCTTCTGAGACACACACACTCACCTACCTCCCCTCCCTTGGAACCTTTAACTGCTACCTCCTAGCATAAAATGTTATTAATTTCTATCTTCTACTGTAATTATCTCATGTTATTCTTATCCTCCCTTTGCTTCCATTTTCACGTCCTTCCTACCACATGCTATTTCCGAAAAGCCCTTCTATCATGATTCAGTCTTCAGCTTTTCCTTAACCCAGAGATTCTTACTGGCATTAAGCTTCAAATAAAAGTTGGTGAAGCAGAGATGTGTCTCAAAATGCAGGAGAGGCAGACAAATAGGCTTTTGGACAAACAGTAAAGATGTTTTGTGATGAAAACTAGAGACTGCTGATGAGCAGTGGGGAGAAAGCTCAGCTAATGAAAACGTGTTATTAATATTTTTCCTTTTTGACAACTTTCCTCCAAGGAAGAAAGACTGGATCATGAACCAGATTTTCAACTCAAGAAAATTAAAAGGATACCACTGACTTTCAGTAATGCTGGATAAAGCAATTGGGTTTGGAGAGTTGGGGTAAAGATGTATCAGTTTGAGGTGAACTCTGGATTTACAGAAAGGAATGAATGGTTATCTTTTCCCATATTTAGAAAGCCAGAAGGACTCTGAATACTCAGTAGGCATTTCTCTCTAATTACTATAAAGAATCCGTAACGCCGCTTTACCTGGGATTTACTTTCACACCCCTCTTTTCTGCAGTGGGAATTTAATACTCATTCAATGAAATCAAATGGCCTACATGTAATTCTACCCAGAAAGTCTTCATAATTGTGAGAACAATCAGGTGCCCCTTGTGAAAACTTCATAACAAGCTTTCTGAACCATCTGGTGCTGGCTACTCTCACGAGACAGATTTGCAGACACAAACCAGGGGTGATGTTTTAAAATCTAATCTCTAAAGTTTTCTTCAGTTGGAAATGCTTTCCAAAACTAGCCAGTACATCCTGTTGGTTTTCTATAATAAAACACGACTAAAAAAAAAAATTATTAAAGTTGATTCCTGTCGTTCCATGTCATCTGTACAAGTGCATATACACTCTCCTTAGTGTAAGTACTGGGCCACATCCAAGCTCCTAGTGCCAAACTTTCCCCAAATCTATTGGAAGTGATGCTGCAGCCCATTAGCATCCAGCCTTGGACCCCACATATGTGACACGAAGGAAGGCAGCCACAACGGTTGCATGTGGCAAAGACCATCCCACTTTTATAAAGCAACAATAGGTAGTGACTATTCTGTCTCATTTTCATAAGACGAAGTGCTTCTTGAACCTGCTCAACACAAACAGTGGATCACAGACAGCACAACCAAGGAAGAGAAAAGAAAGACCAGGAACCCATTAGAGCAGCGTCTAAGGAACAGTAATACTATGCTCTTTTCAATAGTCACTTCCCATAGTGGCTTAACTAAGGGTCCAATAAAATAGCCACCTTCTAAAAATCCATGCAACCACAAAGGCAGTGCAGCTCAGGTGTTGAAGTTCTAAGCCTCAGGACATTCTGGGAAAAAGACTCATCAGATGTGTCAGTTGCTTCCTGGTGGATAACCACAGCCAAAGAAAGCCAGATCATAGGTGGGATTTTTCCCAAATTCCAAGAAACAAATCACAAAAGCACAGAGATTAGCTTCCTTTGGAAATTATTATTTTTTCTATGCCTTACCTGGAGAAAAAAAACAACAAACCAACAGCAAAATATTATTTATATTGTTGTGGTTGACTCTCAAATTCAATGTCTCTCTTTTGAAGGAGCATAAAGTCAGAATTCTAACTGCTGCCCAACATACCAGGCAAGAGAAAGCAAAACTGAATACCTCTGTTCCTTGGCATACCACTGCAGAAATCAAATACCCATTTATGACCTTCCTCATTATCCTGTATATTGCTCCTGCTTTTGTTTATCATCTGATGCTCCAGAACTGCTTCTTAACTGACCATAGGAAAGATGACAGGTTTAAAACAATACATTTTACCAATCGTTCTTGCTCAATTTTCTACACCTGGAGAAGCAGCTAAAAATTATTTCTGCGTTGCAGTTGGCATAATTTCAAACACACGGAAGTTTGGTTGCAAAGGTCCAAATGTAATTCTGCTAATTGTTCTCCCTTACCTCTGTAACACCACATGTCAACAACGCTGTGACAAAACCTGAGATTTCTTGTCTTGATTCATATATCTGCCCGTGTTAGGTAATATCTACAACATATCCTTATTGCAGGGATCTTTTCCTTATTCCTTAAAACGAGCTTATTCCTTTGTCATTTACATTCTACATTGTTATTTGTTAGGAAGTGCACCTTGCACCAGAACTCCTCCTTTCCTTCTCTTATATATTCCCAATTTGCCCTACCCATTTCGACTGATTTTTGGAGGGTCTCCTACAATTGTTTATCTAAATAAATAAATAAATCATTTGCGCAATGTAATAGATCACAATTATACTCCTTTAGTTTCTAGTCCATTTTATTACAATGCTCCCATCACTCAAAAATCAAAACAGTGACTCATCTTTTCATCCTAATTTTTTTTGCCTCCTGTGTTCCACCCCTTTCCTTCCTGCACAAGCAGCAAACAGGGTGACTAATGTGCAACAATCTTTCAAACTGAATGCAAGTGAAGTAAGTTCTTTCAGATTATACTTTTTCTTTGCTACTTTGATAATATGATACAACTTGGTCACAAGGAATGAAATGCTGAAATCTAAGCTCTTCTGCTAGATTTCGGGGCAGGGCGGGAATATTACAAACACTAATTTGTGTCAGGATATTCACAAAGATCAGCTACGTTTTGTTAATGCTGGCTTTCTCTAAACGCCTTTTCTCAAAGTGCAATTAGGAATCACTAACCTAGATTGCTTATAGAGCTGCTTCTCTCATTTCCCCCATCAGTTATGGAAGAAGTCTACTCTACGTAAATTATTAAATCTAAGTATTATCTAACGAGTACTACGCTCTCTTCCACCAAATTGCTGTTCACCAGACAGACCATAGTGTGTTACTGGATGTGAACGGAAACCTCAACTGGGCAAATAAATTGACATGATAGGAATGTTCTGCTATAAAACTTCTCGATATCAAGACGAATAAGCATGAACTCATTTAATTTACTTTGATGAGGGAAAGCTAAGTACAGTAGTCAAACCCCACTAGAGGCTCGAAGGAAAGCAGTTTTAACTATGGATCTGCTCACCTCTCCATACCTTCAGTGACTTGGCAAAGGGATAGGACAGACTTCTCCCTTGTCCTTTCAGAACATTCCCCATTTTGGGCCATTGGATTGCAGATATCCTGGAGGAGTTCAGTTACCAACTGCTTATTTTCAGAAACTCACAGGTGAGAAAGAAGAGACAGAGCCAAGGAAAAAAAAAAAAAAAAAAAAAAAAAATCACTGGTCACAGCTTCAGGAAGATAAAGGTGTTGAAGATTTATGGAAAATGTGCAGCACTTCCTTAGGACAATTGCAGCAGTCAAATAGCTGCTGAAGAATTAAACAGGCCAGTAAACATTCACTTTTCAGAAAGGAAGCAAAACCTCATCTCAACAGGAAAACCCATGATTAACTTTGGTCTGCAGTAACTATTCAACGTAAGGACTCACTGAAAAAGTATTTGTGACCCAAACTTGAACTGTGATTTTCCTAGACTGAATCCAATCTTTGCCACAAGTTCTTGCTTTGGCATTTGGATAGGAACTGGAACACAAGATACCGTAACTTATTCCAGCATCCTCTCTGGGAACCTGTTTTGAGAGAAGAGCTATCAACAATACTTGCTGAACTTGTATGGAAAATGGACTTGACTTTGGAAACAAAACAGGCCCTTGTAGCATCAGCAGCTTAGTTAGCCCCCTTAATGTTTCAATGCAAATCAAATGACAGGAAAAGTGTGAGATGTGAAAAGGAACAATGACAAACTCCTTCCATGCTTAGAAAGCTTTACACAAGGAAAAAAATCACCTCACAATAACCTACATTCTTCAAAGCTTTCAGATGAAAGTGATTTATTACAGAAAGTAAGGTAATTCCACAGTGAATCGTTCTGACTTTTCTTCAAAACACCCTAGCATTGTAGCACAGCTAAACCAAGAATCACTTAAATAAAACATTAATTTGAGTAGCTCCAAAATAAGAAATGAAGTACCATGACTCAACAGAAGTCTCAGAAAAAAAAAAAAAAAAAAAACAAAACCCAACCAATCAGTATTAATCAAAAGAAAACTTGATCACTCCCTTTAAATTCACTAAGAAAGAAATCACTGCAACAAATTAGCCTCATACAAATATGAATTTTATTTACAATTTTCCAAATTCTCAATGAAATCCACCTTCTCAGTTAAATGTGTAGCATTTTTCATCGAAAACAAATTAACATTGTGTTCTTTTTACATCTGCAATATGGAGTCCATAGGTACATGCTATTTGGGGCATCTAATGGAACAAATTTAGATCACTTTATGTGTGTGCATATAACACCAAAGGTATCCTGTGAAGACTCTTTGAAATGTATCTGCCTTGGGGACAAACATTTCCACAACCACTTTCTAATGACAATCAGTTAGGAAGGTTTAAAAACCCAGTATTTTATACCAGGACATACTGTTCACATATATTTCAGGGTGTGTTACCATGTTCATATTGCATAGTGGCCTGCTCTATAAGCAACGCCACTGAAATCAGACTAAAGATTACCCACAGATTTAGATATTATTCAATGTGAATAAAAATGGCCATTGATGACTTCTATACTCGGGTATGTGTAATTATGGGCCAATCTGTACCTGATCTGGTACCAGTGTGACGTGATCTGTTCTGAAACTTAAAACCACATGGGTCACTATAATAAAATCTTTTACAACTGTATTGCACATAAGTTCCTCAAAAGCACAAATCTACATATACGTGTCCTGAACTCAGAATTTACCTGCTAACTCTCGTGAATAAAATCAACCAGATGGTAAAATTGTTTATTTTTCTCATCCCAGTGTCTGTGAAAGAAGGGAAGAGGGACAAGGTATATACACTTTGGAACCCATTCAATTATTTGCTTCTTCTGCATGTGATTTGTACTTCAGAGATGAGGATTTTTAGAAAATAAAAGAAAAAGCCAGACAGACCTTGGATTTATCTTTAAAAGTACCTCAAAAACATAACAAAAATTCAATTGAATTTTGATACATATTAAAACATTTTAGTTCTGCCCGACAGCATAACACGACAGAAATGCACAAGACTTTAAACATGCTTTAAAATGACATTCAACAAAGTATTTAAAATTTAATAAATAGCATACAATCACACACAAATACATTTCATACTGGATCTTTAAGCCTACTAAAAACAGACTGGCAAAGAATAAATAAAACAGTAGTTGACATTTTTGTTTTTAAAAGGTGTAGATTCTTGTTGTCACGCTAGTATCCACATATTAACCTGCTTATCACAAAATTGGAAGTTATGAGCTATTTTTTCCCCCACTGGTCTTTTTTTGCTTCAACATGTAATATCATTAAAAAAAAAATACGCTGAAAGGGATTTTTTTTTTTTTAAACAACCAGTCTGCAACCAAGTAAACCAGTTTTTAAATACAACGAATAAATAGGGAATTAGTAAAGCAAATTCAATTGCAACAAAAATGCAACACCCCAAGAAAAGAGCCATGGAAATATATAGCCATTGCAATATTAGACAATAATAGTACTTAAAGTGATAGTGCTTGTGCACTAAGCTCATTAGAGACCTTAATATGATTTTAGTGCAAATCCCTTGAGTCCAAACAAGCTTTATACCCTACAGTATTAGGGAAAGATCTATTACCAGTTGGAACTTATTCTGTAGTGTATTTGTACATATCAAATATTTAACAAACTAACACGCATTGTAATATCTTCGGCCCTTTTTTACTTCAAATCGAAAAGACTAATGACTGGGGATTTTACATACTATTTGGCTGTACCATATTAGATTGCAGTTTAGGAAAGTCAGTGCTAGAAAAGCTTCTACCATCAGTTCATCTATTGTATCTAAATTTCACAAATCATTGCATTTTGTACTTCTGAGAAAAAAAAAAGAATGCTCCTGGAGAAAGATTCTCCTCCCTTTAAATAAGTTCACATTATGATGAAATTCAAGAATATTTAGACAAAGTGTTGTATAAACTCAAAGAAAAGTACATATTTTACATTAACAATCCTTACCAGCATTTAGTATATTAAGTTACAAGTATGTTGGCAATAATACAACAGAGTCAATTCCTAGAGGAAAATAATTCTGTACAAATTCACCTGTTAATATGGGGTTAAACAGGCAGCCAAATAAGTCTTGAGCAGCCATGTTTCTGGTTTGAACTACAGTACCAGGATAAACTAAATTTGAAACTAACTGGGATAACTTCAGTTTAAAGAGTAATCAGATTATACTGGATACACACATCATGTATTCAGAGCCACTAAAATGTTCACTCTAATAGTTCCATAACGTCATCCAGTATAAGAAACGCTTAATCAACCACACAGGCTAAAATAGTTTTAACATAATGTTGTCCTGGACTTTTTAAAACTAAAAACTAGTTTTAATTGTGAAGTACAAAACAATGACAGATATTGCTCCAACTTGTACACAATCTTTCCTAAACAATCCGTACCTAGCAGAGTAATAATGCCTCATCGTCACTAGTTTCATTTTTCACTGTTGCTTCTAAGCAAGTGTCGGGTATCTGGGCAGTGTGTACGATGCCACAGCTCTCACAGGGGCCATCTCGACTGCATGACCTTACACCGTGATGTGTTGCACTGTAAGGCTGTCTAAGCCCTGGTCCTTGATCTGAGCTGAGATCAAGTAGAGGTCTTGAACAGTCATTCATGTCAAAGTCTGATGCTACATCAGAGACTGGAATTAACATTTCAACATCATCATCCTCTTCTCTTCCACTTACCCCATTATCAAGCTGTCTCAAAGGACTTTGGTTCTGATTCACTGAGCTTGATCTCCCTAAAGTAAAGCGTACCCAGCGTAAACCTTGAGTCATACGACTTAGCGCGCTAGTGAGCTGGTGACGTGCGGGACTTGTGCTTGGGGGGTCTACACTTGTCACTTCTCTTCCACTATCCGTGTTACCGCTACTGCCACTCTGAGCAGAGGAACTCCCACATGCTCCGACTGTTGCTTCTATTGCTGTTGCAGGAGGGACTTTCTGAGGCAAGGTGGCAGCAACACCACCAACTGCTCCTGCTGTGTCTCTTCTTTCATTTTCCGTGTCTGTATCATCAGATTCAACTGAAAACAGACTTCTGTGAGTATTATTTCTTTCAGCTTCTCTACTAGTACTTTGGCTGGCAACATCATCTCCATCCGCTGAGACCAATGCCAATGATCCAGAATGACGTGACCTTGCAAAATTAAAAATTCGGTTCCAAATGTTACTGGATCTGCCAGCCATAGGAAGTCTGATTGAGGTAAATCCAAGCTGAGATCGTACTGCCAGTCTCAGGTTTTCCAGAACTGAAGCCTAAATGAGAAGATAAGCAACATTCAAGTGTTAACAGTACGTTGGCACTGCTCTAACAAAAGAACAATGACAACTTTTGTGGTTATATGATGTTTTGCACAAAGTTAAGCATAGAGTCTTAAATATTAAAAAATGTTGCATCTTTAATATTAAGGATCTGGTGCATGTAGCAATAGGCTATTTTAAAAACAAAGCAGGCACTCTTGAGGAAAAAACATTATGGACAGGGAAATTAAGCAGAAATATGTATGGAAGAAAAAGGAGAATAAAAAAGCAACGAAGTATGTAAGATATGTTTCTGCCCAAATCAAGGTCTTCTGAATAAAGGCAAAGTGAAAACCAACACACTATAACCTGGATATGGAACACAGACTACAGAAAAGCACATCCACAGACCCAGTGCAGACCCAGTACAGCAGGTATGCAAGATCTGTTACATACAATCTTACCCAGAAGATAAAGTAGACACTGTGGATTTTAAAGTACCATACATAGAAACATGCCTCAAAAAGTTTAGGATTTAAAAATGAAATCTTACAGAAAGATTTAACAGAGGTGACCTTTCCTTATCCACTACCATGGGGCTGCCTAGAATAGAGACTAAATTAAATATCCTCTCTAGCAAGGGCTTGTAGTTTGATTTTTTCCCCCCATTCTGGCATAATCAGTTAATTCCAGTTTCAAAATGCTTTAATTCTTCTGTTTAATTAAAATTATCTTATGTGTTCTAAACCGTACATTTCCCAAATTTGGTATACGTTTTCTAGTCATTCAGCTATAGAACAACGCATGCCTGAATTTTTCTGCTTAAAACCTTGTACAGCTTTTAAATTGTAATATAACACAAACATATTAACACCTCTGACTTGGGGGTCCCTTACTCAAACTTACAGAAAACAGTGCCTCAACTAAGTAGCTCAGTTCTCAAACACCAGGGTAGAAAATCTGCCAGATGCCCATGAGTCTGAAAATATTCACAGCTGTGTTTAATTACAGGATAAAGTCCATTTGCATCTTTTAATGAAGATTATGGCAAAAATACAGAATATTCTTCAGAATAGCCTTTTTTCCCCCCAATTAAAAACTTAACATATATGCATATATTTCACTTTGTTTAGAAACACTGAACTTCAGTGTTCCCATGCTGTCAACTTCAGCTCCCTTCCACAATCCTTCAGATGCCACAGGGCGTACACAGAACAGTATCCAAACAATACTTCAGGCACAAACTACCTCTTCCCTTCCAATAGTTCATAGAATGATATTTGACTTCAAGCATATAAATACATACGTTCAGTAGCCTTACTTTCAGAACCTACTGTAGAGACTGCTACCCACCCTTGCAAATCCAGCTCTGAAGGCGTGTTAACGGTTTTAGGTGGAAAGCATTACATACAAACCAGAACAGAACACCCAAGATTCCTCTAGCCTGAGACCGATAACTTCTAGGAAATCTCTAATAGGTATTTTCAGTCCTACACGCATTTGCAATCTTAATATGTATATATTGCTCAAAACAAAGAAAGCTGAACACATCCTGATTTAATACTGACTCCTTCCCCCCAATACTTAACCATATTAAAAATTTAATTTGAGCTTTATAATATATAGAATACAATATACATCGCCTCTTAGGCTTTTGCTCTTACTGATATTCTCTCCTCTGAAAACCCAATCTTTTTAAACAATGCAACTTCATCGATTAAATAAGAGTAAAAATTTTTATCATGGAAGCATCAATGCTCTAGAATGAATTTTTCATTATTTTTGAAGGTGATGGCCTGCTCCCTACTATCCCTTATTTTTATACTGGTTAATTTCCCAGTATAGCTACTTAAGTTTTCAAGGCCACGAGTATTATCAGGAATACTGGTCTTCATAATGGAAATTCACTAACACTCTTTCATTGTTCCAAACTATTGTACATGCATCAGTATTTTTATGGAGCGTGAAATCACAGTTACATAGCAAGACTGATGCAACTATATTTTGAAAGATTGCCACTTTCAGTAAGTCTTGCAAACTCCACTATATTTTAGTTCTGAAAAATAATTTAAAACACATCCAAAGCAATAGTGGTTAATTCAATTTAAGTCAAACTGAAGATAAACAAAAATTTCAGTAACTGCACAGCTTTTTAAAAGCTCCAGTACCAATCTCTGAGTGCATTTACTATACGTCTGGGTCTTCCACAATTGTCCTCTTTATGAGGAGATTTCATTGTAGTAAAACTCAAGATCTTTAGCCACCTTTGTGGGGTTTCATGATGAAAAAATTGGTCTGAGTGAGCCAAGTTTGTCTGAAAATTGTAATGGTTCCTGGAAGCGTGTTCACATGCATCAAACCTGAAGTGTACCCATACAGGGTAGGGATGTGCAGAAAGCATTGGTTTGTTCAAAGTTACCTGTACCAGAGGACTTACACAGTTGGGCATGGCAACTGCCCTGTCTTACCAGACTGTCTTAAGCTTACCTTACCTCAAGAGGCTTTTGAGCATAGCTGCATCACAAACTGGTGAAGCTTGATTTTGGAAGAGAGGACAGCAAGCCAAATTTGTAAAAGTACAGAATTGTTTTTAAACAGAAATATACTGATCTTTATTAGAACCACAATAACCCATCGACTAAGAATGAGGGATTCTGCAGTGGTCGTAACAGCCATTCATTAATAACGTCATTAACAAGTTTTAGTGCTAATTTAGCTACTGAAAAAATCTTCACAATGTCTTCTTTCTGGTATGTTTTCAAAGTCTCTCATGCAAATTGCAATTTATTTTCCTCTTTTCCTTTGCAAAAGTCTTTGTCATGGATCACAGCTGCTACTTGTGAACATGTATGCATGAAAGAATAAGTCAAATCTACAGCAGAATAAATGTAATGAAATAAGTACTGTTCGAAATAATAATAAAAAAAACGATTTCCCTACTTACAGTATTGTATTTTTCTTACATGCTCAGCAATATTAACTAACAGTAAACTCTACTGCATTAATTGCAATACATAATACAGGTTAATACCAACTTTAATACAGCACCACAGTGGGATTTTTAGACTGAGACTTTTCTTCTATTTCAAAAAAATGCATTATAACTGAAAGCCATTTTTTTAAGTGAAAAAGTTGTTTTGATAGAAATTCATTCATTAACCAAATAAGAATTGTGCTAATGAACCATTTGAGAATAAAGATGACTAGACACTATTAACTCCCATTTACCAGCTTTTACTTTTTTACTTTTCATCCAAAAGAGATTCTGTAGTATGCATTACTGTCATTCATTAACAAGAAAAACAGCCTGGAAAGAAAACTGTGTGGTGCTACCATATCATGATTTTATCCAATGGCTAATCCTTAGTACAATAGTATTGGCCTGAAAAGAAGAAAAAGGAAATGCCATAAAACAAAACAAAAAAAAAATGCAGATGAAAGTTAAAATTTAAGGAGACTGAAATAAAGATATTTTAAGTGGTCTGCCTGCTATTTTGGAACCTTACCTGATTTGGTGAACAAACAGGAAAATCTTCAACTGGTGGAATTAAACCCTGGGCAATTAACTGTCCATAGGATGGAGGAGCTTCTCTTCTTAACAGTTCAGCTTCAACCCTTGACAAATGAGTTTCAAATGATCTTTCAAAGAGAAAAGAAATTTCATAATAGATAAGACTATGAAGTATAGATTCAAAACTACATCAAACTATTATAATCTGAAAATTTGCAGATGAAGTTTTATTAATTTAATTGACAAAGAATATGTAAGTCCTTGCAGTCATTCCAATGGGTCTGTCCAGCTGAGAGAAGAACAAGAAAACCAACCCCACAATAAATTCCTAAAAACAAAGCAGCATGGGCTTATAAAATGCACCAGGAGAGATGCTTATATTAATTTATAAAAATTGAAGAATGCATAATCCTAGTACAAGATAGTCTACAATAGAAAAAACATGCTGTTAAATACAGAACTGAGATACTTAACTGCAGAAATGCAGCTTTCCCACACTTTCTTTTCAGTAACAACATCTGAAAGCTTAACTCTAGTTAAGTGATCAGAATACTTCTATCCCCTTTTAACTAACCTCTTTTTACCATCAAAGAAGGAAAAATACCTTTAGAAATCACATGCAACCATAACTATGTGTCAGTAAAAATGTTTTAAATATAACAATAAAAGATATGAAAACATTTTAAAAAATTTAAGTTCTTGAGGCGATCTGTTCTACTTACCTTCGCTCAAACATCCTGAGTGAGTACAATTTACAAGTACATCCCAGTGCAATGACAAGCAGCAATCCGCAAATAAGACTCCCAATGACAGCTGCAGTTATTACTCTAGTGGGGACAATAACTGGGCAATTCTCTTCATCACTGCCATCACCACAGTCATCTTGAGAATCACAAACCCAGCTCTCAAACACACAACGGTTATTTTTACAATGAAAATTTCCTGGCTGACAGAAGAAACAATTTTTTTCATCTGAACCATTAGGGCAATGGTTCTGGTAGTTGCAGCGATCTGAACGAGGGTAGCAAACACCATTTCGAGAGCAGGGAAACTCATCTCTTTGGCACATGGTGCAGTTGGTTTCATCCCTTCCATTTGGACAGTGCCAGTAGCCATCGCAGCGTTGCTGCTCTGTGTAGCAACCCCAATTTCCACCGCATGGAATTTCCCACGGCAAACAGAAGCCATCTACTTGATAGGTGGCATTGAATCCTCTTGCAGCATTCACTTTGTCAGCACAAAAATGCACTCTTATCTGTCCTGAGGATGAAACAACAGTGAGGGGAGCATGAGAGTCAAATGCTGTTAGCACGCGCAACAGCCTCCGTGGATTCTCCTCTAACCCATCATATATTTTGACATAGTCTCCATAACCTGTACCATCAAGTTTAAAATCAGTGAATCGCAAAATTACTTTGCGATGGTCACCAGTGTCTATCAGCCAGGTGCAGTTGCTTCCAGGTGGATAGAAGTCAGGATAGTTGGGAGAACTGAAAGTACCATAGAAGTATTTTAACCACTGCCCACATGTTGGCACATCACAGTCTATTTCGTCTCCTAGGTCAAGACAATCAATGTTACCATCACATTTTAAAGACTCTGGAAGGCAAGTGTAAAGCTTGGTGAAGCGAGAAAGACACTGGAACTGATTGTAAGCACAAGTTTGAAAGGAAGAAGCTGCCAGAGGATTAGCTTTGGCACACATTTCTTCATCCGAGTTGTCTCCGCATTCATCCATATTATTACATTTCCAACTTTCTGGAATACACTTCCCATTAGCACAATGAAACTGGTCACAATCACAATTTGGTTCATCAGATTTCCCTGGAAGAAAAAAGAAAAAGAAATTATAAAAATATTTTCTTTTTAGAATTTAGCACTACATGGTTTGTCTTGTGTATTTATTTGCTGCACCAGGCAGTTCAGAATGGCAAAACAACTATTTAAATTTTCTGTAAGTCATCACAACTTTCAGTAAGTTTCAAGATGAAACAGTTTTTTCAAGTCAAAATTCTGTCAGCATATCAGCATGAGCCTCATCCTTAGCTGCTTTCCATCAAATAACTTTAACCCAAGCAAGAAAACAATGCTCATTTACACTGATCGAAAAATCTGGCTTCTAAGGTGCTAAGTCAGAAAAATACTGTTTCTCTCCTCTGTATCTCTCAAAATACAGAAATATTTTGTCCTGCAGTACCAGTTACGTCCTCAAATTCTATCTTGTAAAAGCAGTCAGACTTCTCTCCCGTTTTCGTAGGTTCCTACTTTGTACCAAAGGATCTATGGGAAGAGAGAAGCTGACAGCAGAAGATTACTTATTACCACCAACCAAAGAGAGAAACCTCTTCTGCTCACCTCTTCCCACTGCTTGCTCCTGCCTCTCCTCCAGCATCTAAGAGCAGAGTGCAGCAAGTGCAGAAACACATGCTTAAAATATACAAAACTATACAAAATTATGCTTTGAAGTTAAGGAACCAAGTAGTGGTCCAGCAATCATGGAATTGTGGGGGTTTTTGGTTGGGTGGTTTGTTGTTTTTACTTTTTAATTCTGAACAAAAAAGTCAAAAGACACCTTTATCTAAGAAAATGCAGTCTACTGGCTACTACCTCACTTGTAACATCAAGAATATTTCCTTCAGGGATTCATTTATTAAAGTTCAACCACGTTAAACACTGAAGCATACCTGGGAAGCAAGCTATTTGAGCTCTGCAATGACTTAGCTGAGTCAAATACTGCTGTATCATTTAAAATCACTGCGTTTTCTAAAAATTATGGTACAGACTGTAAAATTGGCTATAAAACAAACTGCCGTAGTCAATCCTCAAAAAAAATTAAAAAAAAAAAAATCTGCAATGCAGATGGTCCTACACAGCAGTATTTCAGAAACTAAATTAGACAAATATATACTAAATATAAATAACACTATACTTAAGAGTTTTAAAAAAGAAACAGGAAAGAAAGTACGATGAACTTACTTAAATACAGACTTACTCAGAAGATGCAGGTTTTATCTTGCTTTACAACAGAACAATTCAGATTGGAAGAGATCTCTGGAGGTCACCTAATCAAATCATCTGCTCAAAGCAAAGCTAACTGAGGTTTGATTGGGCTGTTTGGGGCCACGTCCAATCAGTATTTTCGAAGTTCCAGCACTTAACCACACAAAGTGATAAAAGTCCTCATATCTAGCCGGAATTTCCCTTGCTGCAACTGATCTACTGTGATAGGTCAAGTCATATCGCACCTCTGTTCTCCTATTCACTATTTTAGTATCTTAAAAAGCATTAAAAAGAAATACTTTACCTTGAAATAATATATCTTTTGTAAAAGGTGCAACGTCAGCATTTTAAGAATTTTACAAATGCTAAGGTTTGTAAAAAAATGAATGCAGGAAAAAAATGAAACCAACAAGACTGGTAAATGTTATAAGAACTGCTGAAGAGTGTCAACAAATTTGCTGACAGAGAGCAAAGGAGAGGAAAATGTATGTGCTGCCAGTGATTAAGTTTTAGAAAATTTCTATTTCACTAAGAAAAAATAACATATCTAGTATAAATGATATGATCTTCTTGTTCTGTTACATATCTATATATATGTATTTTATATATATATATATTATACACTCACACATATGCACATTGTTCATAATAATAGTGTGGCAAATACTTAGTATGAACCTCACCCTTGAATTTGAAACGTGTAAAAGTGAACCAATAGACTCGTTCTGCCTAGATTAAATGACTCTGACCCATAGGTGGTGGGCAAAATAGTAGAATATGAATAAGAAGAGTCATTGAACTTGCTCAAGTACTCATACTCTAGCTCAACACTTCTACCTTGCAGAACCTGGAAAAAGATTGACTAGAAAGCTGTAATACAGAACTGTAAATATTAATGACAATATTGTAGTAACAAAACAAGATATGCTTTCAGCCTAAGCTCTTCATTCTACAGGCTTTTAAACATCTCAGAAAAGAGCTGCCTACTTGATCCTATTTAGAAGTTTTAATCACCAGTCCTGAAGTCAATATATCAGGAAAGTTTACATATCAAAAATAAGAGTCATAAAAATATTAAGAGATGTACAAAATAAGACTATCTTTGGAAGCTTTGCCACAAAAGACTTCAGGATCATACAAGATAATTAGCAGAACCCATGTGCAGTTGTAGCCAAAGGACGAACACAATCCTTTCATCCATTTACAGTAAACATAAACCTCTGTACTTTTATTAACTCTATCTTCCACTCTACATCACCATTTGTAAATTCTATCCCATTTTGATACCCATAATTAAAGAAGCTGATAAATTAAAAGGGGTGGGAGGAAGACAGAGGAAAGAAAATGACACAACATTTACCTTCTAGTCAAGCACCCTTCCTAGCTATAATGGTTTTGTTGTTGTTGTCATTGTTTTGTTTGTTTAAAATGAAACATAAATATTTACCTGGAAGATATTATTTACTTATAACAAGAATTAATACGCCCTATCTTCCACATCAGATTTTAAACATGGGGCTCCCTAATGGTCCCTTTTACACCTGTATTTCTATATTGTTTCTATCATTCCAGAAGAAGGCCTGATTTGCACTCATGTAACTAAAGAATTACTACTTTTTCCCCTTTTTCTAAGATCACATGCCACCTTTGAGAGTGGCCTTAACAACACTGAATTAAATAGTTTGCTGAGGAGTTAAACTGAGCACTACTGCATGATGCTAATGAGAAGGAATCAAACATAATGGTACAACTGAATGTATACCAAAATTTTGTTAGTATTTCAGGAGTCTTCCTTTCACACTGGAAAGCAGAAATGATCAGATGATTATTAAAGCAGATTTGCCAACTCTTCTCCTATAGACAGGTCAGTTTACAACATTAGAAGACTACTCTGACACTGAAACACTCGCTACACTTTCACCTCAGTTATGAAATACTTCCTAAGTGTCATATCAAGCATAGAGACCAAAGTTTCAGCAAGGCTCATTTAAAAAAAACAAAAACAAAAAACAAAAAACAAACACAAAAAGGCAAAAAAACCCCCCACACATAATTTTTTAAAGTACATTTAAAATCATTGGATTAAAGTCCTAAGTACTCTAAACTGAGTACCACTGCCTGATGCTAACAAGAAGAAATCATGTAACAGTAATTTCTTATTGTTGAAAGTGTTAAAGCTTCTTCCAATAGGGATTACATACTGAAATTGTTAAGATGAGAGGAAAAGAGAGGACAGGATTTTCAGAAAAACTCTACTGAGCCTGTGGCTTGCCTCTTCTGCCCATTCCACACCCTGATCCAAAATGCCCTTCCTTCGCAAAGCCCCTCAGGCAGGAACACTGCCATCCCTCTTTGCCTAGGAGGAGAGGGGGACAAGCAGGGCAGAAGCCAAGGCCTTACACCGGACAAGAGCATGTTCGTGGGCAGTTAGCAGAAACAATAGTAGAGGATGACTGATTAGACAGTGGCTTTCCCCCACCTCAGTCATGTTTTTTGGTGAGACAGTAAGCAAAACCTAGGTAGAACATGGCCCTGAAAGCTGAGCCAGCATCAAACAGAAGGCTGCATTACTTCTCCCAAGACTTGCTAAGCTGCAAGGAGCTGAGGCACAAAGGCTTGTTCGTTTGTAGGCTTGAAAACAGGTGACAAAGTGTTAAGCCTGCCTGGAAACCTCAGGTTTGTGAAGGACTGACAGGGTAGAGGAAGCCATTAGATAGAAAAAGCACAGAACACAGAACAGGGCCAAACAATGCTTAGGCTAGAGGTGATTAGTGTTCATTTTACTGAATCTTGGTGGAATAGTTTTGAAGATGGGTGGCAGTGGATAGGTGTAAGACAGTATGAATTGTTTTATGGAGGAGAGGAGTTCAAAGCTAGCGCACAGAGATTTGGAGCGGGTCAGAGAGTGGAGTATAGGCATACACTAAGGAGGCAAGAGAACGCAAAACCATTATGAAAACAGAAATCTGATCGAATTTTTGATAATCAGGACATAGAAAACCATGATCATGCTATTATATACAATCCTAATATGGCTTAAAGCCAGAAAAAAGTGGAGCTAGTCTTTACCCATGACTGTCTTCCTCCTCCCTTTTGGCAACAGCTACTAGAGCAAGAATTGCCCAGAAAACAGTCTCAGACTGTTACTACTGGTAAACAGCTTATATTGCATACTTGAATTATCCAAGAAAAATTTTGCATGTACAAATCAATGTCTATACTTGGCTAGAGTTTTTTTATTATTTTAATAGCTTTTTAAATTGTGTTTTTTTTAAAAAAGAAAGTATACCTTCTGGAGATGGGAAAAAATGAGGCAAATGTAAAAAAAAAAAAAAATCCCACCCCTTCTTCCTTCTCTTGCCGTATTTACGCTACTCAGAAGTCAACCCAACCATTTTAACAACTAATTTTATTCTGATGAAAAAATTTCAAATCTTAAGCTATGTTAAAAACTTCCCAAGTTGCTTAGTATTACTAGTGAATTCCCCCCGCCCCCAGTCATTCACTCTGCTTATTACTGTGAACGCTAATTCCCACTTCGAATAGTCAAGTTGTGCATGGGATCAAAATAATCTACACAATGTATACTTTCAATAGGTCTTGAATCAACTACAGGAAATGCATGTACTGTACCCTGCTACAAGGAACTAGTTCTTGAAACAGAAAACAAAAAAATGAAACCATAAAACTGAACTAAGTATCATTTGAAACATACCAGCAAAGTAGGCTAATCTGAAGCCTTTTCTGGAGATGCTATCATCTGAATGAAATCTGATCCAAACATGATCCTGTGAAGAGATGTATGGTGAAGGAATGGAGGAGCCGCATGCTCTATAGCCTTCAATATTCTTGTAGCTTCCAATTGTTAACCAATCTGAGCTGCATCGTCGTGATCCCTGAACATCAAAATCTTGAAAGCTGGGAGATGGGGAGGGGAGGAGGGGGGAGAGAAAAAACAAACAAAAAAATCAACTCCAAACAAAACAAACAAAAAAAAGAGGTCAAAATTGCTACTGAACTGGATATTACACAACCAAGCTGATGAATTGCTATGCAGAAAAACAGAAATTAGCTGTAAGTTCTTTTCTGATATGAAATAAAGAGCGGCTTCTTTACTCATGTAAGAATAGGATTTAACTTTGTGGTGATGATACTTTTATTAGGACAGCAAGAATCCATTCTGTTAAACAAAATATTGCATCCACTACTTAATGAAGCTCAGCTTTGCTATAAAAAACACATTAAGCCTTCATCGTAAAAAAAACCAACAACCAAACAAAATTCTGTTAATGAAACTGTCATTATGAGTCTTATTTAATGGCTTTCATATACTATTAAGTGGTTTTATTTAACCCAGATTTCATCAGAACTTTAGCTAATGCTACACTTAGCCAATGACATGACTCGACATTATAAATACACCTAAATTGTTCAAAACTATGATTTCAGATAAGATTTGCTCTCAGTTGCACTCCTTGGTTACCCAATGGGTATGTCATGGAAACGTCATGGTATGGCTACAGCTATATCAAGACATGCTGCCATGGTAATGAAACGTGAAGGGAAGACAGTCTTGGCAGAACAGGTCAGAGCAGACAACACAGTACACCAGAAACGAAATGTGGAGTGTATGTTAGGTGGAAAAGTACAAGGAAACAATGCAAGAGAAAAGAAATTAGTTTTATGAAAAATAAACTGTATGAAAAAGTTTAGAAAGCATTCTAGTAGCTGAACAGCTCTACCTACTTTACACTGCATTTATACCACTTTAATATTTAGCAGAAAGACTGTTTAAATTAAAAAGCAGTACTTTAAAGGAGTAACTGATGTCAAAGCAAATACTTCATAATGAAGAGCTGCTTCTTAGGTCAGCAGGTCTGTACTGGAAACTGAAGTAAATCTGCAGCTAATGCAGTTTCATGATCAGCCTGCAAAGCAGTGCTAATTTGTATCTTGATGCTAAAACAAGCCTAGGTTTCCCTTGTGGCGGTAATGGGGAATGAACTCATGAGAACTTGAACCTATGACATAGCTTTTTTCACATCAATTCTTTAGTAAAGTTATAAGCTATGTGAAACTGTAAGGAACTCTCCGCATCAAAAGTCAGCTTTTCCAAAACTGCAATCATATCTATTCATTTACTGTTTATACCCTGCCGCTTTTAAGCACACCATGAGACTTCATAGCAATGAAGCATTACAGAACTTCCCTGCACATTTTTAATGCAAAATTCTTACATATTGGAGACATTAAAAAGAAATCAAATAAACGAGTACATATACACTTTTTCTAGTCACCAACTTTCCAGTTGAAAATGAATGCTACATGGTTGTGTAAGAGTAAAGCAGGTAAAAGGCAGAAAACAACCAAAACAGAAATCCTACGTTTACAGGAAGGAAGATGAAATTGGTACATATACAATTGATAGTTAAAAGTGTCTAGTCAGTACTTCTTCAATGTAGTTATTACAGGAGCACTGTTACCTTATAGTAATGATCTCCCCTGGGTTTGCATGGATATACCAGCTACAGTTGATTCGGGCAGGATACTCAGAGGGCCACCCTGGACTTGTGATTGTCCCGCTTGGTGATCGAATTTGTTCTGGAATATCTCCACAAGCTAAAAAATACATATATATTGAAAGGAACTTGATTAATGTCTTTTTTTTTTGTTTTTTAAAGCCAGTAGGACAAAAATCAATCAACACTTATCAGGGAAAATATGCCATTGAGTTGGACGAGGCAGCAATAAAAACAATGTCTAAAGGAGTTCATAATGGACACAGGTCACAACATGTCAGACAAAAGATGTTTTCCAATGTTGCCAGTGCAGAAGTTTACACAAATGTCAATTAGTACTACAGATTAAAAAAGATTATACAGACTTTGAAAGTTTTGTTCGTAATGCGACAGATTTTGTATTTCCTAATTTTATTTTTAGCCTTCGTAAAGACTCAGTTCAATTTAATGATGCATTTACATCTTATATAGAAAAATGCATTAGAAGGTGAAAATTAAGTTAAAGCAAAATAATCAAGTGGTTGAAATTTCCTGTCTGTGGAAGACCCAGTGCCTGGCCATCACTTAAATGCCCCCTTGCAGACCTTGACATAGAAATGATCTTCATACACGATTCCAATGCTTGGTAGGCAAAGAGCACTTACTATATGGCACACTTCATTTATAGATATTAAAAGTTAGGTTTACAAGAGACTATTTTTTAAAAGTGACTTGTGTAACTACATTTCTGATAATGGACTAGAAAGCTTGTGTTTATAGGACTAATTCTATGCAACTGAAGTAACTCAGCCATTTGTATTCTTACTTTCTCTAAGAATAGCTTTCTGTATTGGCCTTAACTCAGTTGCTTGTTCCTTTCACTGGAGTGTTCTCAGCTCTGCTGATTTAATTTCAAGTAATGTATTTACTAGTTTTGTGGTTTTATTTTGCTGGGTTCTTTTCCTTCTTCGCAGCTTATATCCAACACGTGTCATATAGCATATTCACTACCTTCACATAAATAGGAAGGCCAGAATACTATCGCTACAGAGCCTGAAATTATGAGGAAGTTCCAGAGGTCAGAAAACACAATAAAAATAACTGCTCTCTGCACTTCTATTTTACAATTTCCTCACTGCTAGTCCAAAACTTGCGGGCTCTGGAAGTTTACTGGTAGCACAATCAGTTAACATACAGTAGTTTAAATACAAGAACTGTTACAAATGAGGAGGCATTTTCATTATCGTCTGATGAGCAAAAGCTTTTAGAATTTTTAAAATTTTGAATATTTATTTGTTTAAAGTAACAAAGCAGAACTGATGCAGTGAGCAAACACTGAATGCATGCAAAGAATGAACTGCATTTGTAATACTGCAAAAGTTGTTTACAAATTACATTATTACAAGTTATTAATTTTTTCTGGTTTTATCAACGATCAAACTTCTAAGATCATTTTTCAAGACTACGCAGACCTGAAATTATTGGCTAGCTCTAATACAATACAAAGTTATATTCTTAAATTATTATTATTGAAAATATTTCTATATGGCATAACAAATACATTTCTAAAAATAGGTTCAGAAGGATTAAAAGACAAAAATGCTGGCATGTTTCTGCATTTTCTGTACTAGTTTAAATATAGAAACCTAGAAACAAAAATAAAACTCAGTAAATTTATTGTTTTCACGTACAGCTGTAAAAAAACATTGCTTTAAATAGTTTTTAACACATTTCTTATTAGAGCTTCATTCACACTGCAGTTACATATTAACATATTTTGGCTATGGAAAGTAGCACCTGTCCTAATATCTAGGGAGGACAGTCTCAAAATACAGAAAGATATTATTTTATTTGAATATTCAATCAACCATTGCCCAGAAACTTTCTTGTTTTAATTTTGAGCAAACCCTATAGGTGGTGCTCTAACACCATGATATTTTGCAACACTATTCCTGTGTGAATGATCTGGATATACTTTACATCTGTTCAGACCAGAAATGGAAGGACTGGAAAAAAAAACAAACTGGTTATTTGCAAGTAAATGCTGAAGTAAAATAGCATTTTTAATAGGTATGGAACAAAAACACATGCAAAAAAAGTAGAAGTAAGTATAAAACAAATGTACCAAGCTTGCAGATGTGGGCAAGCAATTCCATGCACTACTTGATGACTACTGAAATAGTGCTCAGCTTAAACTAAGTTGCCTCCAGGTGAAATTTATCCTATTACAACATTCATCTGGTTTTAGGTACTTACAAACTGATATATGAGATTTTTGTCACTGAGAACTTCTGAGGAAGCTTTTAAATTTGCCTGACAAAGAAAAATCTTACACTAGCAGATAAAAAAATTCTTTTCAACATTCAGTTTTACAAAGTTCACCACCAAAAACTTAAGCACACTATAAATATATGTATAGCTTGTGCCTATTGAATAGGAACCTCCAAACACTGCTAGCCACTATAAATTACTATGAAATTTGGTTTGCGATCTCCTATGTTGGCACGGCGCACCCTGACTATAATTTACTCAATCCAATCCCTGCAGTAGTACAAGCAGTAACTTTAACTTGTTACACGAGTCTGAATGGAAGAAATTCCACACCGAAAGCCTGTATAACCAAGGTAATATTTTCAGAGCACCCTGAAAACTCAAAATTTGAGTTTTACTCAAATTCATTTTTTTAGCCTTTGATATATCAGCCATAACTCTATATTTTCTATATTCTTTTATTTAAGATTGCTTTTTCTTTGTTTCCGCTAAAGCGAACACTGAAGGGCAGAGGGCAAAATATTACCGTTTCCAGCACCATCCAATAAGGGAAGAAAGAAGTAGATTAAGGAGGGCATGCGGAAGCAAGAATGATCACAGACACTTAAATACAAAGTGGAGTGAACAATACTGTACTTCTGCTGTAGAAGAGAGAAAAATCAAACTGAAGAAAGTGTTCATATGACAAAGTGAGGATTCAAAAAATAAAAGGGAATGGACTTGAGAAGGGGCTTACAGCCTCCTTAACTTCAGGTTAGCTAGAGAAGCTAAATGTACTTGCATACTCGGTATACATTCATGCACTGAAAACTCTTACTTATAACTCAGGAGACAACAGAGATCTCCTCTTTGCTTAAAAAGTTTATAAAGGTCAAGATCAACAGTGTAGAAACTGCACTTCAGAACCGCTGTCATTCTAAGAGAGAATAATTTCTCAGATTTTTAAAATCAAGGATAACCTTTTGAAACAAAACACTTTTAAAGGGAATCTGCTTTACAAAGGTAATAGCAAGCCTTTTAAAACCAATTCCTGACCCTCTGCTTAACTAGGATGTTTCTTCTAAAGGTTTTGAGAATATAATGCAACACCAAGAAGGGCATGGGAATAAAAAACAAACAAACAATTCAAGTGACAGTGCATAACACAGACATGTATGAATAGAGGTAAACATCTTTTCACCAAGTCGTGGAGAATTTGTACTTCTAACTTCAAACGCCTGCAGGGCCACTAGCCATTGTCATACACGTCAGTTATATCTATAGGAAATTAAAGTTACAGGAAAACTGACTAGGTTTGGAATAATTTATTAACAGTATTAAAAATACGTAAGAAAACAGCAGAATGAAAATTAGAGTAAAAAAAAAAAAAAAAAAGAGATGCATTTGTAACCGTAGCAGAAGCACGAAACAAATTGAGAAGGTTGCATAGAGAAGCAAAGATACATAGTGATGCATGCCTAAGATGTTTTCAAATCTCATGCTGGCAGCTATAAGATTTTTTGGGTGGGAACAACTCCCTCCTGCACAACCATCTCTACATGGGTGTTGTCTCTGCCTAGATTACTCTCGATTCCCCTATATTCTTTGGTACAATTCTGCATATCCATCTCCTACCTGTTTTAGACTCTTTCCTTTGTGAGCCTTTATTTTATTAACAATCTATTTGCAATTCTGTTTGTACTTTGCTATAACTCTGTTCAGTAAATTGCAATACTGTAATTAGGACTGAAGAAGTTTCATGGACTAAAGTGCAAAATAATGGTCAAAAAAACTGCTGAGAGGATAAACTGTGCACATTGTTTTCTGGTGTATGTGGATTTTCTTGTAGACATTTTAAAAACACATACAACAGTTTTCCTTATTCTCTTCTTCCTGAAATTTGTTCACTGCCCTACATTACAGAATACGACCGTAAACTACCTAAAGGACCTTGACTAGTAAACAGAAGAGAGACAAGGAAAACTTTACAGTACCAAATTCAACTTGCAAGTTATAACAAGAAAATAATTAAGAAACCTATGCAAAAATTCTGTAGCAAGATCTAGAGCAGTAAGAGTGAACAACATGTCAAGGAAAAAAGTCACTTCAGAAAGCAGAGAGAGGGAGATTAGGGATTTATCTTCACAGTAATGCCAGGAGATTAGTTGAAAAGATAAAAGAATTAGCTTTCAATGTGAACCACAAGATGATAAGGTATGCATTATATTGGACATGGTAAGGACATGAATGCAGCTGGATAAATGATCTGAAGGTGTTTAAAACAGCTTAGAGTAAAAAGAGAATAATGTTGTGATAAAGTCTAAACCATTGAATAGGGAGGATAATTATTGCATTTGTAACTCTCAGGAGCCACTGAAAGTCTTATTTGGAGAACTATGGGGGAAGAAGGTATAGGAATCTTTGCCTCCAGGTCAAGCTGAAAAGCTTTAATTTAAAATGCCTTTTGCTCTGCAATACAGACACACTCAATAAAAAGGAATCATTATAATTTATTTTTTTAATTGCTGTGAACAAGTGTTTTCACCAGTGGAGAAGTTCTTTAAAACAGGGCGGGGGGGAGGGGTGTGTGTATTGGTTTTGCAGTTGTTACAATTATGGTGCATCATACCCCAAAGTCAAACCTGAAAATATTTCTCATTTTTTCAGATTTTAAAGGCACTTGTTTTAACGTTCAGGTTTTAAAAACACTTGTTCTCTAGTGATAGCTTATATGCAAGAGACAACATTCCATTATTGCTGTTGGTAGAAAAAGCATGCTCATATATTAGAGGTGTACCTATAACTTGGCAGATATAATATACAGCAGAAGCATAAATACTAGAGACGGCAGAGGTCTGTGCTATTAAAACATAATTTAGTAAGGTGGTCATGTAGCCTTACAGCAGCAGCATGACAGGAAATCTACCATCAAGACAATCATTTTGTTTTAAATCCCTTCTCAGTAGCAACTGTCCAAGAAAATCGCTCGCTTGGTTTCAACAACAAGTTAAAGTTGGATTTAGAAAGATTAAAGGCCAGATGTCTTTGGTTCTATTTCATAGAAACTCTGCTTAAAATTGTCCTGATAAATATAAAGCTGTCCAGGTATGCTTGATGAAATATACAATCTGGAAGTTCAAAAACATGTTTGGGAGACCCAGATTGTTTCAAAGGAACTCAAAAATCATCTAAATCCATCCCCATCTTTTATACTTGGGCCATACACCTAACATTTAAGAAGTACACACAAGAACAGTAAGAAAAATGCCACTGGGTCTGTCTACATGCTTTCTTCAGGTTTTCATTAACAGACCACCCCCATCCCCATTATCTCAGAATTCTCCTGTGAAGAATTTTCACTTTATAGTAAGACAGAAGAGTATGATACTTACTTTTCCCCAGTTGGAAAGCTATTTTAGAACACAGGACTGCCACAACTACTTTAAAAAAAAATATGTAAGTATATATGTGTATAATTTTTTTTTCCTTATTTTTAAATGGAAGTCCTCACTGGATCTTTATTCTCAGTAGTTAAAGATCTGTCTACCAGCTGCTTGTTATCTTACGCAGAAAGTACATTGTGTTCTCCTCTTCTTGGCACTGCCTATTCAAGCATGCTGGCCAAAGTACTGACAGCAGAGTCAAAAATTCCATTCACCTCTTGCCCAGCAGATGCTTTTCTGCCTGTATTGCGACCTGTGACCTCACTGTTGCAATAAACAAAGGGGTGAAGGGTTGTTAAAATATATCCTGAAAGCTGCATAGCTAGATTTTAGGCTGTCTGCGTACCTCACACAAGCCAGTTCCAGCAACAATTGTTCCAACAGTGGCAAGTACCTGTGTTGTTATTTATTATTTATGCTGTGCCATAAATGTATTATATATGATATATCATGCATTACTACTGTTGAAAAGCAACAATTCTTCATGATGCAGCACAAGAATGGATAGCAAAGGTCTTCTATAATTAGACTTTTGACAGTCTTTGATTGGCAAACAATGAAAGGGAAAAAGAAGGTAGTATGGTGTAACAGAGACCATCCACTGACTGTACATTTATCCAAAACCTTAACCACGTGCACAAGTAGCAATGTAACGTTTGAAGCAATACTGCAAGGATAACGCCAGCAAGATGTGCAAGCTGTTGTCAAAAAGGATGAGTTTGCATTTTAGGAGACAGGTGTGAAAATCAGTTTGATTTCAGGACTAGTGACAGCTTCCCTATGGAAAGAATCAGGCTTGTATTCTTCTCCCCACTGAAGAAGAGTGTTGATCTCCTCATTTGCACATATTCTGAGTACCTGTATCATAAAACATGACCACCAGCTTAGCTGACACTGCTTAACAGCTGGAAGAAAAAAGACTATACACTGGTATCACCAGTGCCTTAATAGACATACAGTCACACCAATAACACAGAGTAGTCCCAACTGTGGCTGCTGCCCAAAAGAGGCCTAAGACCGACTTACTGGAAGAGAACGTAGCAACCTTTGAGCAAAGTGTACTGCTTTTATACCCCATATTCTCCCAGCATCTCATCAGTTTCTCAGTTTCATGAGTTCCAAAATTCCTTTTTTCTTGTATTAAGGAAACTGTGCAGTCAAGTGTACAGTAGTTTCAGTTACTGCTTCAATCTAATCAGGTGAAACGCCTAACTCCTGGATTTATATTATTTGATAGTAGCAGTGTCCAAAATTACATTTCAATAAATTTCATTTCACAAAAACTTTACCGTGGAAAGAAAATATCAATTCAACTTAAACCAACTTTTCTCTTAGTTCAATGTTTGTATGGAAAAATAATTAAGCAGTCCACTTAGAAAGGCATAATCTGTTCATGAGCATGCAGGTATCAATTTTATCTTATGAGAATTTTTCCATGTTCCAATTGCTTCATTCCTTATTACATGCTGCAAAAGGCAGTAATAATTTTTATAGCCAAATATCTCTTCATAAGATACCAGGTGGCTTTCAATATTTACTATTTAAGTCATGCATGAAATTTAAACATTACAAAAAATGACTTACCCGTTGACACTCCTGAAATATGCACATTTTCAGAATGTTCTGCAAGAGCACCATTTCCTAAAATTAAACATAATGAATAAGCTAATTTCCAAGATAAAATTTGTAAAAATTCTTCAGATACCCTTTTACAGAAGAGAAAGAACAAAACTGAAGTTATTTTAATTAATATTAAACATTAAAGGTCCTACATTCATTTTATGATAAAACTTAGAGAAAAACTAGAGAAGTTACCGTACAATGAAAATAAAAAGCAAGCATCGTTAGTGTACTAGAAACAAATACATTAGAAAGTTAAGGAACAAGAACCTGACAGCAGCAAAAGAGTTCTGAGAAACTTCAGGCATTTTAGGTGGCAGACTTTTCATGATTTTGCATCAAATGCTATTTTCTTTTCATTAAAGGTTTATTTCAGTGCATCTTCCCCATCTCCTCCTGGATTAAGGTTTGTAAGCAAATGCTATGCAAATAAAGACATCCAGGGAAAGACACCCATCTATCTGATAATGAATTGCAGCCTATATCCTTTATCCAGAAAGATGTTTCGGGAATAGCCAGCAACTAGCTACCTTCAAGAGTAACTCCCCATCAATGTTCAGTAAAACTCAGTATTACTTGCAAAGACGAACAACGAGACCCATGTGGTCATCAAGAGTTAGAGATAAAAATGTTACTCCTCCAAATCTCATGCTACTTGGTACTCCTCCAAAGTAAAAGAAGTCTGCTAAAGAGAATATGCCTGCTGACAGGTGGTAGCCCTGTTACATGATGTGACAGATCAACCTGTATTTGTGCACATTTCTCCCACTGAACAGCTATCATTCTCCACTCCTTTATTCATCATCTTTTCTTTTAACCTTTACAACAAATTTTTGATATTATCTTCCAGGCATTTCAGTAGGAGACAGCTACTTTCATAAATAAGCCCCTTTGAATATAGGCTGTGAGTCTAATGTGTAAAATGCATCACTAAGCAAATTTTAAAGCCACAATCCCTCAGTTTTGTAATCTTGAAGATTTGACATGTCACACAGATTTTCATACACGTGAAACCAGTTGTTCTACCAGCACTGCAATGCGAGCGCGATATGTTTGGGTAACAACAACCTTAAACACATGAAGAAAACTCAAATTCCTTTTATGCCAAGCTTAAAGACTGTTAGAGTTGACCTCGAACATACACATCTAAGCAAGTACCTCAATGCTTCTCCATTGCAGTGGTTACAAATGAAACGTTTCAGAAACTGCTCCCAGGGTTGGCACCAAATGCACATAGTTTTTTACTTCCTGAAGACACAATACAGCTAGAAACCTGACAATCAGAATTAGTAGAAAAAACAGCAAGTCCAATTTTTCTTTTCTTTAAAAAAAAAAAACAAACCAAACACTACATTATTGGGCTCTTAAAAGTGGCGTGTTCCCCTGCACCCCGCCTCATTTTTAATGTACTAATTTCACTGCATATATTTACAACCAACTTGCTTTGTCTCAATCTTAAAAAAATCCCACACTGTAACACTTCCCCTCAACGTTCAAAAGATAGAAGTATTTTAAAACAGAAACTGTTTCAAATACTGTATTAGTGACAACTATTTTTCAATTAAACTATTCAAAACAGTAAAATATACCTATACATTTAAAAAAGCTATTCTCCAAATAATTTCTCCATTTTGCATATAAACTGACATGCTAAGGAGTGTTTGCCACTCTGATTTCATGTCTTCAGTAACACTTAGCTCTAAATTTACAAAATAAACACCATCTTTGCTGTAAAGTGATTTTACTTGTAAGTGATTCCACAGAAGCACATTTCTGATTGCCGTGTTTTCTATTATTTCTATCAACATAAGGAAAACATTAACACATTTCAAGACCTCTTCTTTTAAGCTAAAAATAGTTTATTAGTATTTCATCTTTTAAATTACAGTAGGGATTATTCACTGTTTTTGTATTTTTAAAAAGGGGTTAGCACATACAACTAGATCTGTACTTGTTATTGAACGCTGACAATGAACAGCATGACAAAAAAGAAGGATTTCACAAACACTTAGAAATATGAAAAACCCCAAAGTAGCTACACTGAAGACAATATCTGGGCACTCCACTGATGCCCCCAGAATGTGAATTACAGACAAGCTGCCTATACATAAAGACAAGGAAAACAACCCCCCCAGAATTTTAAAGAAATCTGTTCTGATAAATATACAATTAACAAAACATGAAAATACTGACATAACACTGAAGCGATGGAAAGAAAAGCAATGTATATATAAAAAAAAATTGACAAACACTATAAATCAGTAATAACAGAAGCATACTAAAATGGGAATCCTGTACACCTTGACTTAGAATTAATGGGTTAAATTAAGAAGAAAACTTACACTATCCAAAAATGGAATGCTGTGATATTTTACATTTAAATATGCTTTATGTCAATAGATCAATTGTTAGCTCATAAAGTGATGTCACATTTGTTGTTCAACTAAGTTCAGTGATTAGTCAGAAGAAGCACAAATGTGTGATATGAAGGCGCAACTCAGATCCAAGTATTACAATATCAAAATAAGGTGGGGTTTGTTTTTTCTAAATTATTTTCTTCCCAATAATGCTTCATTACATGAAAGATGAACCTTAGAAACCTTTCAGATTATTACTTCCTTTTTTATTGGAAACTGCCACTGAAATAGAGTGTGTTCAGATGCCATTTAAGAGTTACTAACTGCTGACACTTTTATGAAATTTTTAGGCAACGATCCTTGTATGATCTTAACAATTATATCACATGGTTGCATATAAACTGAGCCCACTAGAATATCAATGTATCAGATAACAGATCAGTAATTTCCATTAAGATACGGGAACATAATTATCTTTGAAATGTCTGTTAGTCTATTTATTTAATACAGCAGAATATGAATATATACCAAAAAAATTTCTTAGGTCACCAGTAAGCTTTCATATTTCTTGATATTTAAAAGAATTTACTATTCATTTCTATTTGAACCTGAAGTTTTAAACTGAAACAGGTGCCACCTAACAAAACTTGACACAAAGTGTGTCCATATCAGTTACTGGAGCTAGCTAAGTACGTGTGACAGCACAGTACTGGAAGACACACATCCAGAAGCTCCTGCACGAATCCACTCTGTTCACAAGAACTCAAAGTTTGTTTTTCAAAAACTGACATCTTCCATCACTTCCCCCCCTGCCCTGTGACGTCTTAAAAAAAAAAAAAAAAACAAAAACAAAACAACAATCACTTGTGTAACCAGGACTATACCCATTCCCTTCATATCCTTTTATAAATACTTATGACAAATGGACCACTTTAAGTGGTATTAAACAGAAACACATGTCAACTTTAGTCCTGCAGCTTAAGATATGGTCAGCAACTGCATTTAAGTTAAAAAATTCAAATGGACAAGGCTCAAGTTAAAAACAAGAATTTACTATGTTTTTTCTCAAAAAAACAATATCTCAAAATAGAACCTTTGGTAAATAGGATACAAGATATGTTAAACTACTGGTAATCCTTAGGTTAAACAAAAGTATGGAAAGTACTTTTAATGGCTTTCTATTTAAGTGCACAAGTTTGTTGCCATCACTGCTGGTAATATCTATAAAGATTCCTTAACGGCAATAAAAAAAAATAAAATCAGCCAATTGGTTATTAAATGAGTTAGACTCTTTCTAGAGCGTGTTTACAGTATGGAACAATCTCCAATTTCTGAGGTGCTTTTCTGTCTTGAATAACTTTAAAATTAAATGTTCAAACTATGTTTATGGTCAAAGCTGGTCTCTGATTCTGACAGACTCACCCATAAAACTTTATTTTCACAGCACAAAGCCAGTCCCTTTGACTTTCATCTTTTTTTTTCTATCCCACTCAAATCCTCTGGGTTGAGATGCTGTCTTGTCTTAGGAGCAAGCAGAGAGAGTCAACAAGTAGTTCCACGAATACTTGAATTAATTCCTTTTGATTTGTGTCTCACAGCTGACTGACCACAGAAGCACGCAAGATGACACTAGTTTTGCTTTCAGGTTTTCCAGCAGTTAAGGCATTTTTCCCCTATCAGTCTGTTAAACACCCCCCATCCCACCCTGAAAAAGCCAGCACCCTCACAACATCCCTGCTGAACATCCCGGTCCGAGAGCCATGAGCCCTATACCTCTACACTGAGTCTGGAGAGGAGAACAAAACTACACAAAAGACAAAAGCCATAGCGCTGGAAAGTGTTTGACTCTCTAACGTCTTCTGAGTTTCATCATGGACAGGTCAATAAACACTGGCCAGTAGGGCTGGCAACAAGGAAAACGTCACAGCAGCAAACACTCTAACCAAACTGCAGAGAAAAACTAGAAGGGGAAGGTGTAGAAAAAACAACGCTTTTGCATTTGAAAAACATGACATGTTTGGAAAAAATAGTCACCAAGTTCTACATATTTGAAACCCAGACAGTAGCACTGCTGCTCAGCCTACTGCGGAGGTCAGCCACAATGCAGCAGCTTTCGTTTTAGGATGTTACCCTCTGACACCACTCCTTCCCCGCAGCCGGCACAGCACAGCTCGCTCTCAAAATGGGATCAGTATCAGACTCAAAGGATTATCTGCATATAACTTCAGAGCATAAAACTAAGCCTACAGTCCTGAAATGAGCTTCCCCTTTAAGTTTTACTCAAATTCATGGAGCTTTTCAAAAAGCATAGCCAAGCAGACCCCCACCCCCCAATAATGAAGTGTCCCTCTTAGTCAAAACATTCAGATTAAACAAGACAACTTTCTGTATTCCAGATATATGAACTTGGAGGTTTCAGAAAAGAACAAGAAGTTTAAGTACTGATATATTTGAGATAGAAAGTAATGACTTAAATTAAAATCCCGTTTAAATTTCAATTTGACTAAAACTAGTAACACATATGCACAGTGAAGCGATAAATATTGTAAAAGGGCACCCAAAAAATTTGGTACAGGTAGCTTTGTGCACTGTGATTGTAAAATCAAACTCTGTAACTTGGGTTTGGAAAAACATCAGGGACTCAGTTAAATTCATATTGTGTTTTACAGAGAAACTAACTTGACTGTTAAAATGACAAATGAAAAGAAAAAAAAAAATCCATAGTTGCAACCACCACATTTATTTTTGCTGTTAGACCAAGTAGTCACTGTCTACAAAAAAAGCCATGCACACATATCTCCACTGAAGCTAAATTCTTCTATATCAAGATTAAGCCTCTTCCATTAGCTTTAACAGCCAAATTACAACCCCCCTATAAATAGAAGTGTATAAATTGAGAAAATGCTGTAACTGAATGGCTATGAAGAGAGCGCTTTTTCTAAACTACCTGCAGTTAAAACGTACTGTGGTGCATAATGAATGCCTAACAAGCAGACTGGACAGGATATTTCTCTTGAACCACAATTATCAGGGACAACAGATCAACACCTCTTCCTGTATATCACACATTTCCAAACACCCTTCATCATGGTAATCATAGTACGTGTTCAACTTGCTTTAGACAGCGTAGTTCATGATCAAACTTCCCGTTTTCACCCTACTCCCAGAATTACTGTCCACTCTTTACCTCACCAAGAATAAGCTTAACTTGTTTGCACTGCCTCTTGCCAGTTGAAGTTACCTTGCATTAATCTTCACCAAATTTTGCTTCTAACTGACTAAGTGAGGATGATGCCACCAAAATAAGAATCTTATACACTTCCAAGAACAGTTTGGTGCTGCCTTACATATCACCCCACTAGAAAGCCACTTAGCAATGGTCTTATGATGCCCCAGTCCAAACACAGCAATATCCTTCTTGATCTAGAGATATAGGAGCTGGAAACATCCATGAGGCCTCCATAATATTATAGCACACTGCTTGGAAATTACCTCTTTTGCTAGCACATATTGTGACAGTCCCAGCCCATGCTTCCTGCAAATACCCAAGCACACTTGTGTAGAAACCAGCTCCACCAGAAGACACTGTGTGTCAGGCTGAGCCACAATCATGCTCGTCTGCCCAATCTGTGGGAGAAGAGTGCAAAGGCCATCTGCCTGCCCATCATACCCACGGCTCATCCAAGGTCAAGCTGTTACAGCTCAGAGCAGGGCATGCGGGACACCAACAGAAAAAACAAGTACCACCACCCTCCTCCAGATAAACTAGATGATCTTTAAAGGTCCCTTTCCAACTCAAACCGTTCTACGAGAAAAACATTTGTTCGGTATGTAACCCAAAATGCTATATTGAATTATTTACATGTAGGTCACATGCAGTTAATGAACCAAAGGAATTAGGTAGTATCGTTCTCAGTCTTTCAGATCATCATTTATAACCTCCTCATCTCCTGAACACTTTGCACCTATATTTGTTAAACTGCTGTGCATTTAGAATTAAACGCATTAGCTGCAGGGATTTAATGCTGTAACCACAGCAAAGAGCTACGTAACCATTGGTAAATGGCCATACTACTGCCAAACTCTCCTGTGCTGCAGAAGGAGTAGTACACATTAAACTGAGATTATCTGACTGAGAAAAAAAAGCACTTTCTGTGATCTCAAATGAACATGATGCTACTAAAGGGACTAGACTTGTTTTTTCATCCTTTATAACCTAGAAAAGTCTCCAAGAATATGATTTCTCCTGTACTTTCTCTTTTATACGTGCAAAACGTGTTCTCCTACCACTACTACACCGTATTACAGAAATTCAGACTTTGCCTTCCTCAGAAGACAGGAACAGAGCTACGTGTGCAACTTCAACATTACAAGAGACAAGGAACTGCAAGTGGAGCAAATAGAAATATAAAAAAAAAGAAAGAAAAAAAAAAAAAAAGAGCAATCTAAGCATTTGAAACTTACCCTCCCAGAACAGTTCAAGAAATAAACAGTATTATTGCTACAGGGAATGCTTCAAATTAAGGTGCGGCAGAGCTCAGAGTACACAGTCCACTGAAGCCAGGCAACAGTTGTTATGTCTCTATATTCAGTAACAAAGTGCAGCAGCACTGTCGTGCTGTTGTTCCCAGATTCCTACAGAAACCAGCTACAGCCTTTACAGGTGACACCACTGTATTACTCCCTGCCTTCTGATGGCTTAGTTTGCAATCACTGTATCCTTTTGATTAGAGATATGCATGAAAATAAATGAACATGTTTGTGCACCAATATGCATTTGGATTAACTACTCAAGACTCGAATCATTATCCAGTCATCTCGTATTTTCATGTCTTTATTGTTCCCTTTTTTATATGGTGTGTTGCATCTTTGACCAGAATTTTTTGTCCTACACCCAACTGCTACTTATTTTCTTAACAAAGGACAACATGCTTTTGCATAAGGTCATATATTTCATGACAAAAGGCAATTAAAAAAGCATCATGAGAAGTGACAGTATTGAGTTCTAGGCACTAACTGATCAATAATCTCCAGTTTATCTGTAGAATCTTTGCAAGAGTTATTAACAAATTTTGTATTCTTTATTTTTAAATCAACAGTTTGGTGTTAACTAGTTATGTGCAGTTCTTTTCCATATTTCCTTAGGGTTAAGTACTGAAGTCATAGGAATTTCAGGTGGTCATTTGTAAAACAGCATTAAGCTGTGCAGCAAGATGTAATTTATCCTTCAGGTAAGGGAAGGATTAAATAACCATTTCTTTTAATATAAAATTCCACATGCAACAGACAAAAACACAGAGAAAGCCTTACTGCTGTGCAGACATCAGTCAGAATTCTCTACTAGAGGCAAGCTGAGCAACAGTGACAAGATTTATTCCAAATCCCTATAACAGAACATCTGCTACAAAGAAGATACAGTAAATATATCTAAAATTTCAAACAGTGAAAACGAATGTTCATGCAAAATAAGAAAGTGTTGTATACTCAAATACTACAATGGCATACTTGGTTTCTTTAATTAAGGAAAGAATAAAAATGACTAACAGATGAAACTATACTGCAATAGTGGCTTATATAAATGTGCTAATGATACAAAAGCAGGAAATAAGCACATAAAATTTCACTGTAAAAACAGATAAAGCACAGAATTTGTTTACAATACTCAATGCTGTTATTTAATGTAGTACCATTTTTAGTTTAGACCAACTGTGATGTAGTCTTATTTAGAAAATTAAGACAAGAACTACAGAATCAACTCTGCAACGGAATTGTTTTATGTAGGTTTTAGATCTTTATTTTTCCTTTTTATAACAACCAATATCTACCATTTTGTTCCTAGAAAATTATTTCTTGGGTATAAAACAATGGTGCCATCCAACATTGCATTTTTGTATCACCCGCTCATTCTTATACTGTCCTCTCCTCCTCCCAGAGGGACTTTAATTGACATTTAGCTGCATACTTTTGAAAAACAGGTTTTTATTCATGTCTTGGTGAATAAAACACAGGCATGAAGTTTCCAAATCTACATCCACTGTACAGAGCCTAAGTTCAAAGTTAATCAGTACTAGAGTGAACAGCACATACCTTTATTCCTACAATCTTGATAACACCGACTTAAAATCTCCAAAGAAAAATATTCTACTTATTTTACATCCTTTAGCATTTTAACATTATTCTCCCACACCAAAAAAGTCTGTGTTCATTCTTCAAAAATTTACAATTAAAACAGGTACCCTATAAATCAAAAGTTTATTAAATAAATAAATGCTTTGCATTTGAAGAATATATAGTGATCAGGTCATAACAGAACTATTAACTTCTCTACCAGAACTTGAAATATTCTTTATTCCTGATAATTTTACGATGCTAACTTGGGATTTGTCTACATTAGTATTTTATTTCAGATAAGAAGCATACTTCCAAATCTCCTGATCTGCTCCACTTCATGTGCTTTGGTTCACATTATGCTGTGGCATGATGATGAACCATCAAACTGGTCTCCTTCTGGATGGCACTAACCTGGAAGACAGGCTCCTACCGATAATGGGTACTCAGTCCTCTGGACCACACTAGAGCAAGTGCAAAGAAAAACCTTCAGAAGTGTATATGGTACAAACATTACATCTTCAGCCTAACTTGTTTTACTCCACAAATCCACTCACTCCAGGCTGTGGGATGTGCCAAAGCAGAGACACCCCCAGCTACACAACACCCCAAGTGTGCTGTCTGCTCACTGCAGCTCCAGTGCTACCAGAGAGGGTCCACCTCAATTTCAGGTATAAGCTTCAGAGTCTACATGTTTAGTGTGAGCAACGCAAGTTCTCTTTCTGGATTCATTAAGCACTGTATGCATTATTCGCTATTATTACACCAATTGCAAATGCTGTTGCAACGCACAAAAAATGTACAAAATTCCATATAAACCATAATGATATGCTAGCATAATGCAAATTTGACATAGATGCTGCCAACCAGATGATGTTAGATCGTCCAAACACAGCCCTCAGCACTCCTGGGATACATCAAGCAAACATTTGGAAGTCTACAATGTGAGCTCTTGCATTCCTGCTCTATCGGTGCAGGTTCTCAGTCACTTTCCACTCTTCCTTCTCCCTTCTATAGGAAGGGACAGCTCTTCCTTATTGCCAATCAAACGTATAAAGCAACCAGCAGTTCTGCACTCAGCTGCGTTTAATGCAGCACAAACCTTTTCTCTGCATGTACGGGCAGTAAAGACTCTCACAAGGGAGAGAACAGGAAACACTTTTGAAAGACGTCTTGGCACACCAAATTAGCAAGATAACCAGAGGTTCCTTTATCCTAGGTTGCAAAAGCAAAGCTGGAGTAGTAACTATAGCAACTCTGATTTAATGCTGCAGGTGGAAAGAAACCCCCACCTGGTCACACCTGTAAATCCCACAAGACAACTTTCAATTGAGTCTATTGTCATTAATATGCAAAATTTTAAATTAGTAACTAAACTAACTTGACTTAAGGATTTTTTTTGGTGAAAGTTCCAGCAAAAATACAGCTAAAGCTTCTCAGTTGTAGTTTGAGAAGGTGGGGACAGAAAAGAACCTGACTTTTTTTTTTTTTTTTTTTAATTCTCTCTCAAATATTCCACAAACTATTTATAGACAGCTTTAATATACTTGGCAGCAAGGAGTGGAAATTGGAAATCTAGCAGAGACACTGGCTCAGCTTCAACAAGATTCCTGATTTTAAGTACATTAGTAGTTTTATTCATGTCAAACCCTATACTTCTGCCCAGCCAGGTATAAAGGAAATTACTTGACTGACCAATGCCTGGAAGTTGTACCTATTCTCAGGTGGTAAACTAGAGCAGCATCTTGGATTAGACAGAGAGTAAAAAAAAACCCAAACAGATTATTAAAACCAATTAAGCAACTCAAACAGTGAATACAGTCTTCTAAATTACAGCTAAATCTCAAGTAACTTTAAAAAAAAAGGGAAACCCTAGGAAAAAGGAGTAGACCAGAAACTGGGGGGGGGGGGAGGGGGAGAACGAGACTATACTGATTGATTAGACCCTATCATGAATGCAAACCTAACAATTTGCCCTCCTATTTGAAAACACTCTACTGCTGTATTACTTATAAACCTAGAAAAAGCTGAAGTTTCTAGCCATTTTAAACAGCTATGTTTAGAATAATGAAACTCAATTATTTTAACAAAGAACTGTTCAGAGCCTTTGTACGTGTTGAACTGCAGTAACTATTCTTTTCTTCTGAAATTCCATTTCAGATGCTAAAAGTATTACACATTTGAGAAGTGCCAGACTAGGGGAAAATTTTGATGTGTGGGCTGCACAGTACTTATACAGTAGGGGGAAGAGCATTTCAGATTTGATTCATACGCTTCACATACTTTGTACTTTTATCTACTACAGTTTCTTTAAATCGCTGTTGCAGTAAAAAACAACATTTTGGTTTTGCTCCATGCAGGTTTAGACTGATTTCCCATCTTAATTCCTTACAACTACAGGAACAAATGGCAGTAGGCAACAGTCTACATACAGCTTGTATATTATATTAAAAAAAAAGGCAACAAAACAAAACCCCAAACATCTACAGTCAACCAGAAGATTTCAGGCCTCTATCAGAACTTGGATGGTAAAAGGAGGGCTTCAGTTCATATATTCTTAAGAATATATTGCTGGTTATCCTGTTTTCTTCAATGGTTTGATTCCATTCCATATTAAAAAAGTGCTAACAGAAGAAACAAAATCATAATAACTAATAACTACAGCCATCACAAATCTATTATAAGCTTGCAGAAATGAAAATATTATCTGTTATCACCCAATGAATCCCTACCAGGAACCCTCAAAACATCCAGGCTTCTAGTTCCAGATGACAACATGACTCAGACTTATAACCAATTTTTTTCCAAAAAAGACTTAAGTAGTGTAGGAGTTCTTGATATTGGGGAGTGGGAGAGAATCACGAGGATTTCTGAAAAGAAGGAAAACACTGCTTCAGTGCTGCATCTTTATTACAGAGCCTACATCTCATGTGACCAACAACCCAAAACAGAACAGAAAAACACTAGTCATGTTAGAAAGAAAAAAAAATTAAAAAAGAATCACCTCCTAAGATACATCCAGACAATAATGGTTTCAAATTGCAGAAAGCTCACTGGATTCATAAAATTACAAAATCTATTTAATTTAAGACTTTATTCAAGAGATGGGCTAAGATGTTACATTCAGGCAGAAATAAAGGAGAAAATTTCATACCTCTGACAGGAGGAAAAGCAGGGGATTGGGAAATCTAACCATAACTTCCAGATTTGATAGGTTCTTTCTGGAACATCGGCCTAAGCCTACCAGGAAATACTGGAGTCAAGAGTATATACTGGCAGTCTGGTAAAGTTCCCACTGACTGGAAAAGGGGAAACAAAACCCCCATTTTTAAAAAGGGTAAAGATGAAGACCCAGGGAACTACAGACCAGTCTCACATCTGTGCCCAGCAAGATCATGGAGCAGATCCTCCTGGAAACTCTGCTAAGGCATGTGGAAAATAAAGAGGTGATCGGTGGCAACCAGCACAGCTTCACTAAGGGTAAATCGTGCCTAACAAATCTGGTGGCCTTCTACGACGACATCACAGTATTGGCAGATACGGGAAGAGGACCAGATGTCATCTACCTGGACTTGTGCAAAGCATTCAACACTGTCCCGCATGACATTCTTGACTCTTAATTGGCGAGACACGGATTTGATCAATGGACCACTTGGTGGATAAGGCATTGACTGGACAGTCGCACTCAAAGAGTTGCTGTCAACAGCTCCATGTCCAAGAGACAAGTGGTGCCAACTGCATCCTGGGCTGCATCAAAAGAACCATAGCCAGCAGGTCAAGGCTGGCGATTCTGCCCCTCTACTCTGCTCTGGTGAGACCCCACCTGGAATACTGTGTCTGGCTCTGAAGCCCCCAACATTAAAAGGTCATGGACCTGTTGGAGTGGGTCCAGAGCAGAGCCACGAAGATTATCAGGGGGCTGCAGCACCTCTCCTATGAGTAAAGACTGAGAGAGTTGGGGTTGTTTAGCCTGGAGAAGAGAAGGCTATGGGGAGACCTTATAGCATCTTTCCAGTATCTGAAGGTACCTATGAGAAAGCTGGAGAGGGACTTTTTACAAGGACGTGTAGTGATAGGACGAGGAGTAATGGCTTCAAGCTGGAAGAAGGGTAGATTCAAAATAGATATTAGGAAGAAATTTTTCACTTTGAGGGTGGTGATACACTGGAACAAGTTGCCCAGAGAAGTTGTGGGGGCCCCATCCCTGGAAGTGTTCAAGGCCAGGTTGGATGGGGCTTTGAGCAACCTGGTCTCGTGGGAGGTGTCCCTGCCCATGGCAGGGGGGTTGGAAGGAGATGATCTTTAAGATCCTTTCCAATTTAAACCATTCTGTGATACCCACTGAGCTTCAACTCTGCCTTCATGAAGGTGACAACAATAAATTAGAATTAACTGCAAAGCATCCCAGCTGTATCCACTGTAATGACATAACTGAATTGAATTCAAGCCGTTTACTGGAAAGGGTGGTGAAGCAGCAGTATATTTACATACAGGTTTTGTACATACATCAAATATAAAAATCATAAAAGCACAGTATGTTTATTGCATCTAGGAAAAATATCCTCATTTGAAAGATAAAACTGTGTTTTCTTCCATTCTCGTTACTTATTACTAGAAATAAAACTTTGTTTTTGACAACCTTTTGTACTCTTTAATGCATTTTGGTTTCTTTCTGATAGAATTAAAAAGCACTGCAGAGTTCCCAAGAAATCTTGTTTTCTTTAATTTACAAAAAAAGTTCACAGAAACCACAGACCTTGCAAATACTTGTGCAGACCTGTTTATGCAAAGTCTGGCAACCAGAGTTTTTAGCCCCCTAGCACCTATTCAGACTGAAACTGAACTTATACAAAATGTCATGCAGTCTGCCCAGCTATCTTCCAGTAATACAGGACAGTCTCTGTCCCTCATTAATGCTTCACTGACCTAATTAAAGTGCAGAAGTAACCTTGCACAGCATAACTGAGCACGCCATCCTTCATATGGACTGCAAGACCACAGTAGAAAGCCCAGCCAAAGGAGGGAAGAGCTCCTAAGGCAATAGACTCCTTGCCTGTGCCTTCAACATGTGTAAAACAATGCTTTTCATCAATTTCATGCGAACACCCACGTGCAAAATTAATTTCATTATTTATTATGAATAATTTGATCTGCTGTAGTTATAGCAGACAGAAGTGGAGATGTCACTGAGTTTCAAGGGAACCACCACATTTAGATGCTTCCATTCTCACTATTAAAAAGGCATTCAATCCACATAGCTTTTTCTCTATTGTTATTAGTCAGCTTCAAAATTTTAATCACTATGATGGCAAAGGCTATTAATTAGCTACCCTAATTTTCTAGACTTGCCTAAACTATGCTGTTTATTAAATACCCTTAGGACTTAGGAAGAGTAAAAGATGAATTTGCTATAACTTGCCAGTCATAACATACTGCATTCCTGAAAATGCATCGTGAATTGTTTCTATTCAAAAAAGACAGACATTAATAGAAGACAGATTGCCTACAAGATATGAAATTGATTTTACTCAGATTAATAACTTCTTTAATTAAGAATCAGATCTTAAAATAGCCAAGGCCTGCTCCTGATATGAACATGTGTGCACACATACTTGCATGAGTACGCTCAGCATCCATGTAAGAATTCTGTGCGTGGCAGCCTTGCTACTTCCACGTTCTTTTGTTCAAACAATTTAGTTTCATCAAAGTAAACAAATGATAAGGGAAATATCCAGTAAAACTTATTTTCTCTACAGGGTTTTACACAAGACCTGTATACATTTTGAAAAAATTCTGCTACAGCTACTGCACTGACTCAAGTCATTGATTCTAAAACAGGAAATGTCAGGAAGCCCCATGGATACTTTAAAAAGTCTACAAGTAGTCCAAATGTATTTATATAATTAAAAAACAATAGCCAAGCAGGTGTAAATCTCTAAGACCCGAACTGGTATTTCTTTCCCTCTCTTTGGAAAGTAGATATTTTCTTTTTTTTGCCCTTCCATGTTATCTGCTATTAATCCTGTGATTCTTGTCCTGCAAGAATGATGCTGGTGCTGTGCATTGCACATTAGCATAAATATACTGTAAAAGAGTTTAACACCTTTTATTTCAAACACTAGGCAGTGTCTTAAAAATAAATTTGCAAAAAATTTAGAGTCTTTACTCATCTCATGGTATCTGTAAAACACAGTAACATACTGCATTTTTTCATAAAAGCACAAATAAGCTTTTATCATGATTATAGCTTTATTGTGTCAGGAATTGTACAAACAAGAAAAACAACTCTTGCTCCACAAAGCTCACTGCTTTGTGAAAACTGTGTATGTTGCATTTTTATCAGGTAAAGGAAGGGACAATAAAAAAGCACAATACATAAAACAATTGGAAATCCCAGCCCATCAGGTGCCAAAACAACCAAATGGCACTGCTTTACAGGAATCACAGCAGAGTCAAGAGGGTTTGAAGAAAGCAAATACAATGCCTTTGGTTTTCCCATGGACAGATCTACCCAAGTGGTGGGAAACATAAGGGAAAGAATGGCTAAAGTTGAGCAACATTAATAAGTGATAAAGCTGTCAGTACTGAAGAACAACTGCAGACAAACCAGGATAGCAAAACCAAGTGAAACAGAACTCTGACTCACAGCCATTCTATGCTAACAACTCCTCATTGTGCCTCACCTTGTCTCTCTCCCCATAATCACTCAGAACAAAGTTCAAAATTCTGCACACCAAAGGTAAAGGCTTGTCCCTTTCCCAAAGTGGAAACTTCAGGAAGTATTTGGAAAAGTCTGAATTACATTAATTATGCTGGAGCTAGTTACAGAGACAGAAGAACTTATGTGAAAACAGCTGTAAAACAATAACTGCAATATAAAGACAGTAAACTCTGGCACCTTTATATGCAATGTGCAGAAGTGCACATCTGACAGCCAGAATATTTCTTTTTACATTGCATAGTAGTACTGCAGGGTACTGGAATCTCTTGCCATGGGGATTCCCAGTAGTTAGACCAGACAATCTTCTACTATCAGGAACTAGAAATAAGAGTGTTGGATGACTCCACCAAAATAGAGCAAAGAAATCCTTTCTATAGAGTTGAATAAGCATTTGGCTTGGCAGCCAGTTCAGGCAGATGCAATTAGCAGCGTACAGCACGCTTTCAAGGTAGCCACAGGGCATGTAGCGATAGGACAGAGGGGGATGGCTTTAAACTAGAAGTGGGCAGGTTCAGATTTAACATTAGGAAGAAGTTTTTCACTTTGAGGGTGGTAAGGCACCGGCACAGGTTGCCCAGAGAGGTTGTTGAGGCCCCATCCCTGCAGGTGTTCAAGGCCAGGCTGGACATGGCCTTAGGCAAACGTGGTCTAGTGGGAGGTGTTCCTGTCTGTGGCAGGGGGGTTGGAACTCTATGATCTTCAAGGTCCTTTCCAACCTAAACCATTCTATGATTAGTCAAAGAGAGCAGAACAAAGTCTGTTTCAAAACACTCAAGTATATCATTCCCCTGCTGTCAAACTACATCCCTGAAACACACAAATTACCACCAGAAAACTTTAAATGTGTTAAAGTAGACATACAGCTAATTTACTATATGGATTCTGGTTTTGGCTTTTTGCAAGGAAAGTGTTTGTTACAGAAATTAAGAGATCACAATGACTTGTAGACGCTATAGTGTACAATAAAGCCTGTTTGTATGACCCTAAATGCACTTTCTGTGACTACCCTCAATAGAGCCAGTAAGAAAAAGTCTCACATTCTACCAGCCACAAAATCCCAAGTTTTATTACATTACAGTAGTTCTAAGCATATGTTGTGGGCTGGGCTGGCCACTAAAAAGAAGCCCTGCATACTTCAGCTTTATCTCACTCTTTCTCGTAACATAGAATTTGAACTACATCCTGCTTTCCTTACCAAACACGCACAGATACTCCCTCCCACCCTCTGTTCATCACATACATGTACCCCAGTGCAGCAGAATCATCATTTCAATTGGAGCACTTTGCAAGAAATTGGAAATGTCTACAAAATTCATGATATGTGCTTTATTTGTTTATCTCAGGGTCAAATAATCCCAAATTTGGTATCTCGTTGCACTCTGAACCTTCACGTTTTACATGTAAGTTCATAGCAATTCAAAACAGCAAATAGATTTCCAAGGAGTTAGTTGGAATAGGCACATTTACGGGTGTGAATTGGCCCATTCCCTTCCACCTAATGTTGCTGACTTAGTGGAAAAGGTCTATGGAGGTGAATGATAAAGAAATAAGCTCCTCCTTTCCCCTAAATGCAGCCATACTTGGGACTGTACCATCCCTCTCAGCTTCAACACAGCTGGCATGAGGCTGCCAATTTCCAACACCCCTCTTCCCAGGCTTACCCACATGCCAGCCCCACCAGCAGAACTAGAAACGTGTTTCACAAAGACACCTGCTCCCCAGTCCCTCCAGGTCCTGGGATGTTCGTCAAGAAAACAGAGCACCCCACACCACAGTACGCTGAAAAACCTTACCAAACCACCAGTTTCCCCAGGGAGGGAAAAGCAGGTAGCCATGAGTGAATGTGTACACACATATACACACATGCTCTCTCTAGGACAGGATTCCTATGACAAAAGCACAAACAGGAAGAGAGGTTTAAATATAATGAGAGGAATGAACACCTTGGAGAAAAGAATGTGATCTAACAGGTATTTCCAAAATCCTTATCACCATTTACCTTGCCATTCATATTTATAATTACCTTCCAGTATGCTATCCCTACACCTAGTACACCTTATCTCCACTTTTGCCTTGACACAGCTCTTCCAGCTCTTCTCATCTATTCCGTTCTTGACCAAAAAATGTAAACATGTAGTCAGTATATGAGTCATTAACTTCCTCCCTGAGAACAGTTAACAAATTTTTTTTTTTACCCTGCCCTCCAGTGTCCAAAAAAAATCTTATTAAATATGTGGAATACTGTATGCAAGTGTGTTTCGACTCTTTCCTCTGAGGAAATCCCTGCCCAGCCATTCAGATAAACACCAGATGACTGAAGGTCAAGTTACACAATTACTGCCCACCCCATTGTCCATCCAGTTCACAACTCGATGCTCCAAAAGCTACTTCAGTCATTTAGTTTGCACATATTCACTTTTATCTGGCAATGTATCAACTTGAGCCTAATTTCCCGCGGATCACATGGCATAAAAGCACATCTGTACATTCCCCACAACTTCCAAATACTTTGGACTATCTCTACCACATTTGACAGAAGAGAAACAGTCTCAAAAATTCACTTAGTAAGAATTTCAAGAAAAAATTATACATTTTACTTGTATTCCAACATAAAGGTTTCATTGTAAAATTTCTTGTTACTAAATGTAAGAGATTCCACACAGAATACAATAATCCATAATAAAAATATTCTATCTGTCTGCTTCCAATAAAAGATAGCTGGTCTGAAGGAGGTCTGAGTGGCAGCAGCAGATCATCACTAAACCTTTTAAAGCAGTCTGCATCCATCCACTTAAGGAACAATAGCTGAAATATACAATGGACTGTGTTTCTTACGAGCACAAGAGGATCGGCATTTTGCGGATGAGAGAAATTAGCTGGTAGTCACATTTGTAAAAACAGACAAGGATAGGAGCTGGAGCACTAAATAAAGTATACCAGATACGCTGTTCTCATAGTAGCCTACTTCCAGCTCCACAACGAAAACTCAGCAACTGCACCTTTCCCAAAAGGGTGCTGTTTGCATTTAAATACTTTAGGACCCCTCCTCCTCCTTTATCTTCCCTCTGAGGGACAAACTTGTCTGCCTACACCAAGAATTGAGACTTCTCTGAAGAGCAGTTCAGATGAGTAAATCACATTCCTGTCACCTCTCATCCCTTCAATAAGCCCGCCTTTTCCTCACAGTGACTCTGCCTTAAATTAAGCCAAACCAAGACTCCCCACTTCACACTTACATGCAAAATCAGCATAGAACCAGAATGGGGAGTAACAAACTATTCATGCACAACCACGGAGCAGCTATTTATTCTCTGTGCTTCAGTTTCTACTCTGCAAACAACAATACTTTACAGGAATACCGTCAGTGTGAGGGGTTATTAATCTATCTCAATACTTAAACCTCAGATAATAAAGAGCTTTTAGGCAACTACACAAAAAATATTTTAAAAGAAAAATACTAACTGAAGGTTTGTTGCCAGCATGTCACATCAGTAAAGCACAGTAAATTTAGATGCAAGTTAGGTTTATAGTATTCATTTGGTATAAGCCTATTTTTAAGAAGAAAGCTCAGTATCAGCAAGTCACCCCTTAATACAAAAGTGTTCTTTTACTTCATATGTGGCATCTCTTTGTAACAGCCAACTAGGGAAAGAAACTCAAACAGCAGCTATTTGGTGGGACACTCAGATTCAACCTGTGTACGAACGAAACAAAATGATTTTTTGAAGAAAGGGCTGAAGAATGCTTTGGAAAAACAGCTATGTGAAAAAGATACTAGTTTTTATGTTAATACCATTTACCAAACTTGACAGGCAGTTGTATTCTTTTGGATGTAGCTTCTTTTCAATTTGCATGAAAAGCATTGTTACACTTGTGCATTGATGAAAGCAGATTACATCCCTTACAATTCCTTACTGGCAACTCTGCCTAATGAATAATAATAAGTCACAGTTTAAGGGCATTGGTTTTGCTGTGTCTTGGCTATTCAAAAAAGGAAGAGAATCTCACTACAAGAGGCAGAAGTATAAAGGAAGTGTGGAATATTTCATGGTATCCAAGTTTTCCATTCCTCGTCTTTTACAGATAGTGTATATATATATATACACACACTACTGTCTAAAATTATGAAGAACTTTTAAGTTGATATAGATTGCAAAACTGAAGAGCAAGGCTTATTTGCAATAAAGTAGATACTGTGAAGACAGAATACTTGCAAATTTTTACACTGTTTATACTTCATCACTGATTGTTAACCACTTGACTATTTACTTTCTGGATCATCTGCAGAAGTACTCAGAGGCTCCACATTGACATTACAAAACAACTTTTACATGGATTCATTCATTAACAGTGTTGGAACACCAAGACAATATGATTTCTCAAGAGATCTGCATATTCACTCGAAGTATTTTAGCCGGTTCAGCCCCCAGAAGGTAACTGTTAGGCTTGCTGGGGCTAAAAGTGATGGTACAAATGGCATTCCTGTTGTGTTTTGTCCTCAGAAAGCAAAACAAACTGCATAGGTTTTTAATGTGGACCACCTACAAGAGAGATAAATGTCCTACGATAATCCTGGGTGGGTAAAACTCTCCAATGCAGCTTTTCATAAAGGTAATTTTGAACAATAAACGCACCACTGAAAGTTCTAAGGTCTAAAGTTAATTTCATTGCTTATAATTATCAAACTGCAGGTAACAATTTTACTACCTTTTTTAAAAGCAGCCAATTTGGATTTGACTCTGATCTTTATTGATGCCAGCAGTAAAATTTAAGCTGATCACAACAAAGCACAGTAAAGTCAAGGCTGAGCATGGATTAAAATTCCATGCCCTCCCCCTTCCAAATATGTGTATATATATATTCAAAGCAACCACAGGAATTAGTAGTACTTACACAAAATCATATGCACATTGGAAAAACAAAGAGATACCTTGATTTTGTCAACTTCTGCTGGCACAGAATTATGGATTAAGTCAATGACTAACTTCACTAAGGAAGGGCTAAGGCAACAGTCAACAAAACTAACAGGAGACAACCTTAAGCACAGAGAAAGTTATCTCTTGGCTTAGGAAGCAAAGTTGTGAATTAATGACAGAGCCTGACCCACACAAATACACAAATCCTAGCTCTTGAGAAGTTTAAATGAAGAACACAGTACTTGGTAATATTAAAAAAAAAAAATCATGACCATACTACAACCGGGGATGTTTTACTCTATACTGCTTCAGAAAGGTTCTAAGGCTCAAATAGCTATGAGTTTCCTTTTTAAGGAATGTAGCTTGAAGAGGAAAATGGGTAAATTAGGCTTCATTGCACCAATTCAGCTGTAAAATAAAGGGTAAAAAATAACATATACAGGCAGATATTTCACTCTATTAAAAGCCAACCTGCTAACAAAATTCAGCACTTGCTCCTACACCCTTTTTAAAGGGAGGCACTGAATTTTAAAATAGCAAAAAATGTGACATAGCACAGTGACAAGTACAAGATCAATGTCAGACATAATGCCTACATGTTCGAATTTCTATTTATCTCCTTTTATATAACGAAGTATATCAAGTATGAAGTACACATCCTTCCTGTTTAATAGCAGATTTCCAGACACAAGGAAAAAAAGTAGGTCCAGAACAATGGAACCCCATAAACTGCAAAATACAAATTCTGATTACAGGTCTAAATAAATTAAAATATCTTCAAACACTTCAAAAATACACCACAGTATTTCAGTGATTGCATGAAGGAGTTGCTTAATGAGAATCTGACGCCTGATCCTTATGTTCATAGCAATAATTTATAAACTATGTTCAACAAGTCACAAGTTTAAAGCTAGTTCAGACCTCCTTCCCATCAGAGTAACTCATCTCCCTTGAAAAAAAAAAAACTGCTCAATGTGATAATTTTACTTGAATAACACCCCCCCCACACCCCCCCCCCGAGAAACTGTGCATGCTTATTTCAAATTAGGTGCTTTGAGCACTTTATTGGTTCCCAAATGGGCAGTATGGTCAGCAAGCAGGATCTCAGATTAAAAATTTAAATTCAGCTTTATTTTGGTCATTAATAATTTCTGAAAGCTACTGCATTTTATGCTGAATTCCTTCATGTCCAACGCTCTATATGGCTATATTGAGAGTTCAGATCCACCTCCTGTGTAAAGCCACAAACTAGGGATAGTTCCAGAAAACCAGTGAAAGAGATGCGAACATAGACTCACTTGATTCCCACATATATCTTCCTGGCCTCCATGGTTTTAATTAACAGTTTAAGACAAGATTACAGATGAATATTTCATGACACTCATTCAAAAAAGTCACTATCAAGCACTACTAGAACTTTGTTAGTTAGGAGTGCAGAGAGGTTTCTCTCAACTCCCCAGCCGTGACCTTAACTTTCCACTCTGGGCAGCTCTGACTTGCAAGGGAGTCATCCCAGGGAGGTGTCATTGCATAGGACAGTTTGCAGCACTGCTGCTCCTCCTTATCTGCACATTTAGAACACAGGATCTCTTATTCCCAGAAAACTCCTCATGGACCCCAAAGGCACCACACACAAGCTATGCTGTTCCAACAGCTAGTGGGAAAAACAGAATACGTTCCTCACTGAGGCAAGAGGATAAGGGTAGAGTCCTTCTCCCAAGCCTTACCCATCTCCAGTGTAAAGGTGAAAGGGCTGCACAGGCAATACTGTCCCAGATTTCCACAATGGATGAAGTAAACCAGAAAGTTAGTATTTGGGATCTAACAAGAGATCAGTAACATTATCACTCAGCTTTGGTAAATTGGATTGTCTTTTACATGAGAACTGTGATACCACTGAAGCTTTGTTACAGTGTGCACAGATGACAGACACAACAGATAACTTGAAATCAGGGACTGGAGTGAGACAAGCTAGACAGCACCTAGGCAACACACACTGGAAATAGCGTTAGCTGGATCAGCAGCAACAGGGAGGTCAGTAGTAGCTGGACTCTAGAAACATACAGCTCCCAGGCACATCCAGCAGTAAAGCTGCTAAAGACCGCACAATTGCCAAATGCCAGCATCAGCCAGAAAGAGGAACACACAGCAGGGTCACAAAAAAGTATGTTTCAAAACGCTGACGAAAGCCATACACTGTGTTACAAAATGCTCAAAAATCTCCATCTGTTCATCCACTTATTTTCTAAAGCACAGGTAAAACGCAAGGACCTAATGTTTCTGTGACATCCCCCTGCCTGAGAATACCTGGAAGGCATGAGAGTGAGACCTCATGCAATTTCAGAGCTCCTCCTGCACTCAAACTCCTTTTCTTGCTTGCTGATAATTTGTAAGAGTAACCTCTTAGACTGATTAGATGCTCACTCAGCTACCCTAATGCCCCTTAAAAGAAAAAGGGGGCTGGTTCCCTTCCTCCCTTCCACTTGCACAGCCTCGTAAACAATAGCTGCTCTCCCAGACAGCTTGCCTTCCTTTCCCACACTGGAGAACCATTCTGCCACCTTTAACAGTGAACGTGCCTTCCCAAGACATCCCAATCTTTCCCTCCCTTGCCATCTCAGCCCTCCAGTCTTCAAGAACATCTCTAACCACAGACACTAGCTGAACTTTAGCCATGAAACTGGTTGATCTTTCAGTACCTTTAGATAGGAAACATGAACAATGAAAGGTGCTCTGATGAGGGAAGCTACTTCTACTAATTACACAGCTACCCAAATCCATCCCAGTCTGTACTTCCAGCTGCATGTCACTGTGATCAAGAGATAGATGACTGCTGACTTTATCACTCACCTTCCTGACTCACCAATAGACGTGTCTTTCAGAATACTTAAAACTGACATTTACATCCTGGAAAGGAGAAATGTTCTGTCTCCATATTTTTAAAAAATTATCAACTGTGGGAAAAATGAAATATGTACTCTCTCCAGTCCAGTTACAAGTATTTCCATACGGTTTAGACACGCATTTTGAGTTAAATCCCTGTGAAGTCTCCCTGAGCACTTCTTTAGAAGAGTGCAAATGGAAAAATGTAATTGCTTAGTAGTATGAAGATCAGACTGGAGTAAATACAACAATATTATGAATAAAACAGCACGTTAATTAGGAGTCTAGAATCAATCTATCTTTTGAAATTACTCTGTTGAGCTCTATGGGAGGAGGGTTAAAGCCTCCTCTTAAAAATACGCAGTAAGAGGAACACTTTATATATATGGATTTGTTTACTGCATGTGACCTATTCATTATCTCAGTCCCAGTTACTACAATATCCCTAACTGAAGCTTTCACTTTCTTTTACTTGAGATACTCAAAATACAATTCCATAGAAGGAAAACCCCTTATCAGGGTATACGAATTCATTACATTCTAATAAACTAGTGTTATGAAAATTCATCTACAGCTAAAATCTAGAAGCCAGAGCACGCGAATTGAAGCCGATGCCTTCCCTCTACAAGACACATCAACAAGACTTCCATTTCCTTTTATAAATTACTCACCTTCAGTCACTAAAAAGTTCTTTCTAAAGGAGCAAAACACTGTATAAATTAGAGGAAAAACAAAATCCTTTTTTTTTTCATGAAAGAACTATTCTCACAATCTGTACTTTCAGAGGGACCTATCTATGCCTCCCCATAGGTTCATACAAAGCTGGAGTAATAAAACCAAGTTACAGGAGCCTCTAGCAGAGTCATTTTTTCCCCTAAGTTTTAAATACAAGCAACTTCATTACAGACTTCCACCACACACCAAAGTGTGATCACACTGCTTGTTAGAGGATCACTCTACTGTTTTCTGGCTGCAGCTGACTTAAAAAGTCTGCTCTGATTACCCAGAGTCAGTCCCAGGGGCTTCCACCTAGCGGAGGAAACATCTCAGAGGTTAAGGGAAGGGTAGTCATGAATTACAGATACACAATCAGATGGGTGAGAACACACAGTTCACATCCTAATACATAGTTCAAGTGTACTTTCCACTTACAGAGAAACATAACTAGTTCACTTTCATTGTTTTGCAGAAAGTTTATAGTTCATTAAGAGTGAGCAAGTTCAGCTTTCTTGCACATCAAAAAATTCCACAACCAATAATGAAAGCTATCAAGGAAAGTACTGATGAGTCACAAGATGCTTAAATGAAAAGACAGATCACCTTATGACAACTCAACCTACTAAACCAAATGTTTTTGAGTGACTTTTTTTTCCTCCCTTCAAGATAAGTTCCACTTGTAAAATTTCTTAAGTTTGGGGGGATTCTTATTCTTGCTTGCTAACTTACTTTTGATCCAGTAACCAGTAAGTTGGGGGAGGAATTCTAAACTTTTTTTTTCCCTAACTAGTTCCATAAAGTTGTTCCTCACAAAACAAATGAGAAGGTTATACAGGACTTCCCTCATAACCTGAAATTCAGAGTATCAAACAGAATAGCAGGGGAAAAAAACCCAACCTAGCAGATAGCTACTAAATATGCTTGCTTTGCTAAAAATACATCAGCAATATATTAACAATGTAGCAAATGTTACAGTATATCCAAATTTAAAGCATGTATTTAGAGAAACAAGTCAGAACCACAATTCAGAACAGTGGTTTTGAAAGTATCCGCACTGATCTATTATGCTAAATTTAGTAGTTTTAAGTTACAAAAATCAATACTATACATTTTTATGCAACTGTAAACCGTCATGTAATAAAGCATTAGTAAAGTAACAACTGCAACAAAAAAATCAAGCACAGAAAACAACACAATTCTTCAGAGCGCATTATCATACCACAGACAGAATCACAGAATCGTTTGGATTGGAAGGGATCTTTAAAGGTCATCTAGTCCAACCTCCCCTGCATGAGCAGGGACATCTTCAACTAGACCCAGGTTGCTCAGAGCCCCATCCAACCTGACCTCGAATGTTTCCAGGGACGGGAAACCTCTCTGGACAACCTGGGCCAGCATCTCACCACACTCGTCGTAAAAAAATTCTTCCTTATATCTAGTCTAAATCTTCCCTCTTTTTGTTTAAAGCCATTACCCCTCGTCATATCGCATCAGGCCCTACTAAAAAGTTTGCCCCCATCTTTCCTGTAGGCCCCCATTAAATACTAAAAGGCCACAATAAGGTCTCCCCGGAGCCTTCTCTTCTCCAAGCTAAAAAACCCTAACTCTTTCAGTCTGTCCTCATAGGAGAGGTGCTCCAGACCTCTGAACCTATTTGTGGCCCTCTTCTGGACCTGCTCCAACAGGTCCATGTTTTTCCTGTGCTGAGGGCTCCCAAGCTGGACACAGTACCCCAGGTGGGGTCTCACCAGAGCAGAGGGGCAGAATCACCTGCCTTGACCTGCTGGCCATGGTTCTTTTGATGCAGCACAGGCTACAGTTGGCTTTCTGGGTTGTGAGCAGACATTGCTGGGTCATGTCTAGCTTTTCATCCACCAGTACCCCCAGTATAGCCTGCTATAAAACACTTGGAGCATCTATTTCTACTGAGGGGTAAACACAGAAACTCGGATGGATCTACAACCAACTCTCATAGTATCAAATGCATTGTTACCCAGTGTTTTCTTACAACCATGTAAACCAAGTAGCCTGAATCTTGCCGACCAACTGACACCTCTGTAATAATTGGTACTGCAAAATGTTACAGCTAGTAATTCTGAAATGCACCCAAGCCAAAAAAATCCCAGGCTGTTGACAAATCACATTCTTTCAGGTGAGGCCTACCTATATATCTCAGCTGTTCCAGTATTTAACATCATTAAATATCAGGGACAATATAGAAGGAACACTAAAATGGGAAAATGCAGAGACATCTAGGAAAGCAAAATCACACTATTTATACAGCACAAACAGTACTCATGAATTTTTAAAAATTTGTAAGGAAATTAGTGAATTATACTTAACAAGTATGAAAATAATATCTACAGCTTGGGAAACTGAGGTGTATGGTAAAAGATAAATGATGCGTGGAAGGATGTGCCTTAACATACCAAAGATACTAAGTGTAAAAATTTGAGATCTGTTGATGAACCACAAGACTGATCATAATTGGAAGTTTTAGCCAGGACAAATATAAAACAATATATTTAAGGCTTAACCTATACAGTTTACATCTATTTGACACTAAAATAGGAGTGCCTAAAGCAAAGGAGTCAAACACATTCACCTGTAGGGCCCTTCCAGCACTAACCCAGCAGAGCTCTTCCTCTCCTAGCAATGACAGAAACAGCCAAAAAAGCCATGCTAATTATATGCTTTGCTCTGATGACAGGAATGAAGTCAGGTGGCTTCTGTCCTGATTCCGGTTACAAGTACCTCTCTGCTCTTCCTCTGGCTGACAATGTTCTTATTTAGTGCATAGTAACAATCGCACCAACTAAGTTAGATTAAATTTTCAAACTTTTTGCCACGAGTTTGTCTAGGATGTGGGTTTTTTCTCCTCCTCTCACATGAACACTGCTTTAAATATTGTCCATGTGACCTCATAGATACTTTGACTACCGACCTAACCATGGCTCTGAACAGCCAGTTGAATATGTATGTACTTGCAGAACTTGATGTAAGATCAACTTCTAAGACAATATAAATTTCTATGGCATTAAAATTAGGACATTTTCACTTCAAGGACTACAAAACCATTCCAATAAATTAAATGCAGCACTTTTGCCAATAATACGATTTACAGTTTAGCAAAATATATCTGTTCGGTAGATAACAAAAGTATCGCTAAAGAGTGACATTCAAGAGCTTAAGGTACAATGATTTATTAAGCCAAGCGATTCCTTTAGGACAGTCTGTTCCAGCTTTATAGTTCAACTTCTTTAGAAAATTAGATAAACTGACTGGCTGGCAGACTTTATTTGCTTACATGATCCAGGCTATTCTTTCAAACAAGGTGAACAAACCTAAGAACTATTTATTCTTCCTCATACCATCATTAGCCAACTGACACGCAAGTAAAATTTGGGTTCCGACCAGTGAACTTTTATAACAATTTTACCTGCCTTATCTTAAAGCCAAATGAACAATGAATTATATATATAATCTCGTTGTAATCTCAAGCAACTTCTGTAGCACAGAAACTTGGAATGGTTCTAACCCAACACTAAGTGTTTTAAAGCTCATATAAGTGTAATGTGTCTTTCTTTAATGGTCCAGAAAAATGTCAATAGCATTGCAGTCTCAGTAGTAACATACAACATTGTTTCAACTACAATTTTTTGGAATAATCATTTTCTGACCACTGCTGATGCTTCTCAGTCATTGGTGCTTCCAGAAGTACTCACTAAAGCCAAACCCATCCTGGAGATAAGAATTAATGAGAATTATCTGCCCCCACTTCTACCTTTGAACTGGTTTAGTCTCCCTGTCCTACTACCGTAAATGTTTTTCTTTGATACTCATTACATCTGGTGAAGCCAGAAGCATGGAAATTTACCTACTGTACTACTGACTACTACCAACTGTACAGAACACTATAAAAGTTCCCTGTAGTCTTCCGTTCAGTGGGACAGAAATCCAAATTAATATATTGGGGTGACAAGTCTAGTTAAGACTATAAAAAAAAATCTGACTGTCCAGAAACTTGAAGAAGCCAAGTACACATGCTTCCAGACTCCTTTCCAAAGGCAGGCATGTTCTAGCTTTTTGCACTGTGCCTTCTCAGAGACTTTTCATAACTCAACCTCTGCTCTGGAACATCAATCCCTCACAAACCGGTCCTGAAAACACCGCATCACAGTACCAGTACGATATAAACCATCATCCTGACAAGGGTTAAGTAAAAATCAAACAAAATGGTAACATTAAGAATTCAGTTCTCTGATCTAAGCTTGTGTTTTAACAAAAAAAAAAAAAAAAAGAAGATTCATTTGATTTCCAGTTGATCAATCATCAAACTTCAGTTTGAAAAACACTGCCTGCAAGAACAGGACCAATTTCTCAAATGACATTTTTACCCTGAAGAAACTACCTTGCACTACATACAGTTCCTGTTTCGAACTCAGATAATAGTTAGGGCCTCTGAGACATGCAGAAATGTCTTCATAATTGCCCCAGTAACAGCCATGCAAAGATTACATAGAGACACACTCAACCAATTATTCCTTGGACATAAAACTCCCAAGCCAACAGGAAGGCCAGACAGACATATTAAAACCAAATACCACCGCCCAACACCCCACCAAGTTATAATTCTTGTTAGTCGGTGCTATTCCAATATTTCACTCATCAGTATTCCTCCTTCTCAAATTTTTATAATTATAGTCATCATCAGAAGGAAGGTTTGAAAAATTCACTAACTACAGGGAAACAGAAAACATTCTCTGGAGAGCTCAATGCCCACATATCAACCTTGGTGAATTTAGTACTTTAATTAGTGGAAAATTCTAGATATTATAGCTATGCAACTGCATAATGGAAGGCACTAAAGTGATGCACTTCTGCTTTTTCCAAGCGTGCACTTACCTTGAGTACCGCCTACTATATTCAAAGCCTTAACATGCAGTAACATAATATCATCTAGAAGGCTCTGCTCAGGATCAACACCACCGTCCAGAGCTCTGCTGTCAGCAGTGCCTTGATCAAATTCATGCTGATATTAAATTAGTTTAGTTTGGAAGAGATAAAAGCGGTTGTACAGGAAGGTAAAATGCTTTAATAAGGGCCACACTACACAGCGAATACTTGCTTTCGTTTTGGATGCTCTAGCCTGGGAAAGAGAAAGTTCCTTTCCTTCAAGCAGTGAAACTGGTCAGAACTTCAGACATTTGTAACAAAAACTGTTAGGAGAAACTAATCCCTCATGAGGATAAGGCAGCACACTGATCAAAATCAAAAGCAGCTTCTTCTTCCAGGCAGTGACGATAACGGACGGTGATGTGTTTCTCAGCAAGGCAAAAGAAACTTATGGAGCCTTCATTCACGGTTGAACTTTGTAAAGCCTCAATTAAAGGTATATGGAAAATGTTATTCAGCAAGAATTTTATTTGGTTGTTTTTTCTCTAACTAAATATTGTCCTTGTGGTTTAAATTTTTATAGTGGAAATGCTGACAATGCTGCCTAAGTTACAGCATCACAGCCCAAATCTGCCTACTGAAGTCAGGCTGATGAGTTATATCACAATAGTTCTAATTTTTACTTTTTATTTAAATTCTATCATGAGCATAATAAACAAATACAGAGTTTGTTAAAAACATTTGCACAGAAGTTAAATTTCTCAAGTACACTAAGTATATAAGGACAGCTTAATATATCCAGGCTTGAGATTTTTCCCCACCAGTTTCTGCTCTCTCATAAGCCAACTCCTTTCCACTTGTAGTTTTCGACATACCAAAATTTTAACAGTCTATACAGGCATTGAAACTCTTTCCTTCAACTTATTGTGCATTTAAAAGATCGGTCAGTACCTTGTTCAGTTCATGCAAGTAGGCCCACTCAAAAATTAACTTATACCAGTGTAACTATTTAGTTACAGGTACTGGCGTAACCGCAGTTCTGTCTGAAGAAGCCTACCTTACTTCTACCCTTGTAGATAGGAAACGTTCTTACAAATTTACGTGGTACACTTTAAGAGTTTACACGGATCTTTGCAGCACAGCATGTGCTGGACAAAGCCCTTTGCACAGACAAAACCTGAAATATCTTGAAGTTCCAGACTCAAGTTCGTTTTCCTAAACAGTAAAAGAGATTCCAATTTCATATGCCCAATCACATTTAAAGGAAAGGCATCTACTTCAGAAACTGCTAAACCAGCGCCTCTGTTGCTGTCCTCCTCCTCGCAAGGCACATGCCCAGCGCCGTGCCAAAGGCTGCTTCTCCCGTTGGGGGCCCACGGACACAACCTACGCTCGAGTTTGTAAAATAAACACAACTCCCTGAGAAAACATGTGACAACCCTCATCGTCAAGTATCTGCGTTTTGATCTATCGTGTATTACTGGGCCACTTACGTACTGTAAAAGCCAACATAAGTACATTCCCCAACACGTTTACACAGGTATTTTTCATTAGCAGTTCTCTTTAAAGACGGGTTTACAACCATAAACGAAATGCCACTCGGGTATGATCTGAAAGCAGGCTTCTGCTCAGAAGTAAAGGTCCCTGGAAGGGCTTCAAGGCCTACGCCGATGTGTCACAAACTCGTCGCACAGCGCCAGCCCCCTCCCCCTCACACCTCCCCCCGGGTCCCCGCAGCCCCTCGGCCCCCCAAGGGGCTCCTGTCGCCCGCGAACAGCGGGCCGCCGCCCCCCTCCCGGCCCCGGCCGGACGTGGGACATCTCCCAAACATCCCCACGATCCACAGACAGCGATTTACTCGTGACTCAGAGGATTTGGGGCCGGTTTGTTTGCGCGGCCCCGCGCCAACTCCGGAGTTCCCGGCAACGCACATCTGCGAGAGCGAAAGCCGAGGGCAGCTGGGCCGAATCCCAGCCTCAGTTTTCAGGACTTCCCTGAGGAGATTTCCGCCCACCCCCACAGATAGGAAAAAAAAAAACCCGGAGCGAGTCCTGGAGCAGCCGAGCACGGGGGGCGGTGGAGGGGGGGGGGGGGGAGTGCGGGGACACCCGCAGGGCCGCCGCGGGGAAAGCGGCGGTGGTGGTCCCGGGAGGCGCCAGGGCCCGGGGCGGGCCGAGGGACCCCGCCGCCGGCCGGGGCCGCCGCGCCGCCGGAGGCCAGCCGGGAGAAAGGCCGCTTTGTTCCCCCCTCCCCCGCGGCGGTCGGCCGCCTCCCGGCCCGGGAGAGGCGTCACTCCCCCGGTACCTACCGCAGCAGTAGACGACGAGGAGCAGGAGCTGCGCTGACCTCCAAGCCGGGGAGCCTTCTGCGCTCCCCCAAGGGGCCATAACACCAGCCCGCAGGGAGGCAACGAGGAGCCGGACCTGCCACCGCCGCGCCCCCGACACGGAGCCGGAGCCGCCGCCGTAAAAAGCGGCCGGCCGCGCCTCGCCCCCTCGCCCACCGGAGCTGCCGCCTCGGGGAGCGCTAGCGGCCCGCACACCCGCGCCTCATCCGCCCGCCCGCGGAGCCATGAGCCACCTCCGCCGGCCTCGGCCTCCTTCCCCTCGCGCCGCGCCGCTTCCTCCTCCCCGGCTGCGCTCCGCCGCGGCTGCGCACTGGCGGCCCGAGCGCATGGAGTCGCTCCCGACAGCCGCGGGCCGGGCGGGCGAGCGGGGCGGAGCAGCGGCCCCCAGACGGCGGGGGAGGGCCCGGGCCGCCACGCTCCGCCGCGGCACCGCCCTGCCGTCGCCTCCGCCTCCTCCTCCGTCGCCGCCGCCGCCGCCAGGTTTCGGCCCGCCCTTAGCAGTGCTTTGCCCGCCCCGTCCCGGCAGCCGCCGCCGCCCCCCCTCCCCACAGTCGAGGCCGCGTCCGTCGGGCCTGACCGGCCTCCCCCGGGCCGCGCCGCCGTGTTGCTGAGTCGCGGAGGCGTCCTCTGAGGAGAAGGGTTCAAAGCGGGGGAAGGAGGGTGAATCTTCCCGTCAGTACGGCGGCACAGCAGGCTGCGTTCCCGGCTCAGGCACGAAATAACCGCGGGGGTGCCCTGGGGCTGTGCCCTGGAGGGAACTCGGCTTGTGAGATCCAGCCCAGTCTATAAAGCACAGAGACACCCCCGCAGCCGCTCTGTTTCTGACCTCCAAATCTGCATTTCACCCGTGAGACCGAAAAACTGCCGTGGGAGCAAAAAGCGTAACTGCTGTGGAAGCCTAGCATCCAAACTGCGGACCCCATTGAAACTCCTCCTGACGCTTCCAGTTCAATTACGATTGCCCGTCGTTCACCCTTGGATGACACTGTTTCCTCGTTGCGCAGTTATCCATCGTGCTCAATTGTTTGACCGAGCGTCAAAAGCAAGTGGGATTCACAGACAACTTCTCTATTTACCTTGAATTTTGCAGTGCCTGTTGCAGACTGGGAGAAGTGTTTATTGCCTCCATACTACCAGATCAACTGATCTACTTGGAAAAACAAAATATTACCATTCCTGAGAAAAACAAAAGTCAACTTACATGGGTAGGGCTTTGTATATTTGTACTACATAGCTACACTATGAGAACAGATGGGTTGGATCAGACCCAAGTTCTTGCTCCACGAATGGTGATTGCTATGGGGAGTGCTCTATGCTATTTCTCCTTATTCCCCTCTTTTTTTCATGGAATCATTTAGGTTGGAAAAGACCTTTAAGATCATCAAGTCCAACTGTAGACCTAACACTGCCAAGCCCACCACTAAACCATGTTCCCTAAGTGCCACATCTACGTGTCTTTTAAATACCTCCAGGGTTGGTGACTCAACCGCTGCCCTGGGCAGCCTGTTCCAGTGCTTGATAACCCTTTTGGTGAAGAAATTTTTCCTAATATCCAATCTAAACATCCCCTGGCGCACCTTGGGGCCGTTTCCTTTCATTGGTTGTTCTCTGAGTTTTCACACATTTATTTTCCGATCCCCATCTATTTGGGAAGGAAGAGAAGTATATTGGGGGGGATGTCTTTTTGGGGAAGGAAGGAGAGGTTTATTTAAGGGTGAGCATCTGGATGAAGATGCAGTGTTAATAATAGTCACCAAAGAAGGAAGGTAAACCAGACAAGCATGAATGCTCTCCAGCTCTCTGAGAAGTTGTGGCTCAGGAACACCCTGTACTAAAGATGGTATCATTGAGTTTAATAATCCTCAGTGGATTAGTCTTCAGTAAATTTGTCCAGTCACAGTTTGAGCCTATGAGGAACGTGACTGTTCACCTCTCAGAAGCCATGAGTATGCATACAAAATTAACACTTTAAGGGAGAAGAAAACACAGCCTTTATTTATAGGTTTATACAAATAAGTAAAGCATTCACAGCATCTTAGCCAACAACCTTTTTGGTTCCTTTCTACTTGCAAGTCTAACCAACTTCTCGAGTGAAACCTCAGATGTCCTGTTTTCCACCCAGTGCATCCCATTCCTCTTTTTGTTTTTAATTATTGGCAATGGGGCACTGGGAGGACGCTCAGGAAGTCTGGTCTGTAGCCGCAGAGAGAGACATTACAGCTTTTATGAGCAGACACCACACAGAGCCTGTGAACACACAGGGACTTGTAACCCTCCCACAGTAATTACAGCTGCACATGCTGGGTGCAAGTCCTTACTGGAACCTGTTAAACTCTCTGCCATAGAGAGTCAACATTAAACAAATCAGCGCATGATCCATAGCCTTCCTCCACTCCTCCCAAAGTTATTTTTGTCTGTCTCATTCAACCGAGTTTCTACCACCCAGTTGTGTGCTATTAAGTTGTGATATGATTCTCTTTCCATAGATGTTAGTTGCATAACAAAGAATACAACAGTAATTATCTTTTCAGATTAAGTGCTATTCCAAACAACCCAAATATCTCTGTTGGCAAAACTGCTTTCAATCACTTGCACAAGCAAGTGGCTACCCTTTACCATGTACCCACATTGATCGTTCATGGCAGCAGAGAGCAAAGCATCAACCCCTGGCATTGTGCTTAATTTCAACATTGTTCTCAAAGTTGCAGAGTGAAGGATGATATGCAAAAGAGGCCTACCTGGGTACCAAATGAGCTTGGCAAGCAAAAGGTGAGATACTGAAATAATGATCTCGAGAAAAAACCTCTGCAGCAGCAGTTTGCCTGCATGTGAGAGCAGCTGGATCTTGTATGTCCAGGGAAGAGAATGTGTTAGTAGATCAGATAAGACATTCAGGATGTCAAGCAACATTTTCCCATGTCACACCCTTAGGAAGTTCACCAAATCAATGAACTTTAAAGTATTTCAAAAGACTTTTTCTTAGCAAAGTTATCTGAGTAAAAAGTCTTACTTTTTTTTTTCTTTTGCTGCTCCTTCTGTTGGCCTCTGCTGAGAGCTGTCTGTCTTAATCTCTTTGATGTTTGAGAAGAATATAGTGTCTCCTATGCCTGAAAAGTATGTAGTAAACCACAGACTTAATTCTATACACATGAAATTCTAATCATGACTGCAGTGTTTCGTTTGCTTTTTTTTTTTTTACTTTTATCTGAAGATGGCTAATGAAAGTTTATCAATAGGAATCATTTTAAGATGGCACAGAAGTTGATACCGTCTTTCTTTTTTATCTGAAGGCAGGTGAAGATACAACCTCCTGAAAGTGCACACATGGCTCACCTTGAACCAAGCCAAGATTGTTGTAACAGGCAGCCATTCTTCTCTCTGAATATCAAGGTTGGCATATGAACCTACTGAAGCAGCTTCAGCAAGAATTACCAGGCACCTACTGACTATATCAGCATATGATTTCCCCCCCTGTAGTTTTACTTTCAACATTGTTTTCTTTCTAACAATTGGTTGTTTTACAGTCACTTCAGCTTCACTTCACTGCCTGCCACATGCTCTTCCTTCTCACCATCTTCTCTTTTTCTCTTTGTACCCCTTCCTCACCATTTCTCCCTTTCTTTTGTCCCTTCAGACTATGCTGTTAGCAAATGCCACCCACAGATTTAACGGTAGTTTTATGACCTGTTGGAAAAGTTCTCTGCAGTTCATTCCTTTCTCTCTATTCCTGCTCTGACTGTCTGTAAAATGGTAGGAAACAATATTAGAGTACGTCTCTCTAATGCCAAGCCCTGGTCAGGACCTCTCAGCACCATTTTAATACACTGTAAGAATGGGGACAATTTAAGATGTTGACTAGATCTCAGTTAAATGAAATAAGAGTAGTATTTCGTTACCGATTTCATTACTTTCTGTCCCATATCCTCCCTTCAGGTGACGTCATAAGAAATGTTGATATATTCAGTACCAGTGTTTAATTTTTGGTGAGACCTCTACCACATCTGCATTTTTCTTCACCTGTTATTTGCAGAAGAACTGAAGTACTTTATCATAAAAAGGACATCAATAGGATTCTAAATATTCTTATTTTAGGATATTAATTTTTCCAAAACAATTGTTTATAAACTTAAAATATGAAAAAGTAGGCAGCAGAGGAAGTGGGTTTCTCTCCCAGACTTGCATTTGTTTTGCAGCACAGCATAAGAAGACTGGGATAAAAATTATTTGTTCCATCTATTCAGTGATAATTTTTTTTTCAACAGTTCTTTGCACAGCAGTTGTCTAAAACGTGCTAATAAAGTAGCTTTTTATTCTACATTATTTTTAATACTAAACCACAGCTACCTCAAATCTAGAGTACCCTATATAACTTCACTGCAAAATGATGAAAGACACTAGAAGATGGTGCCAGAAATGTCTGGATCAAGGCCATTGTGTTAAAAATATATAGCATACATCTGAATCTGCTTGTGTTGTGCTGGTGTACATATTAGCATTGCTGTTGCGTGCTGGAGGAAATATATCGAATGTGTTAAGTGATCATTTATTTCCCTGGTATTTATTATTAGTATCACTATGCAGTCTAAAGGCCAATTAAGAGTAGGGTCCTATTATACTAAGGACTGTACAAACATAGGACATGCTGTACGTTGTGCAGTGGAAAACAGTCCAAGTATAGCTCAGGTAACTGCAAATGAAGTGTGTCTGGAGCCAGTGATGGTGCAGTTGCATCCTTGTAAGCTTGCACCCAAACTAATTTTGTAGGGCTTATTAGTTTAAGCAGCACGGTCCACTAACTGCTTCTGGGATTCACACTGGTTTCTTCAAACCACTGCAGAGCACTCGAAGTAAGTCAGTGCTCTTTTTCCATGCTTTATCACCTGGGGACTGTGGAGATGTAGACAGTTTCTAAGCTCTTTGCCTAGAATCTGAACAGAGTAACTGGTTCCCCCGCAGGAGAAAGGGATTTGTGTACAAGCAAGTTTTAAGAACTGCCTACAAAATTTGTTACCTCAGTTAAAAGTAATTCATGTCCCTAATGTAATAGCAATTATTTTTTCTTATTAGTCACCCAAATCTGGACTCTCTTACATGTATCGGATATTATGCTTTAAATATTATTACAACGGTTTTATGTTCAACTGACTGTTCAGATTAAATCATGAGTTGCAGTCACAGGCTCTGTAGTTTCCCTTACAATAATAGCACTTCTGTCATATGCTGCATGAATTGCTATTGACTAATTTTGTAGTTTTAGACATTTCTGGAAATGTTGCCCAAGCTTGTTCATTTATTAAAGTACATTGCTGCTGCCGCTGCCGCAAGGACAATCAAACAGAAAAAAATTCAATTTGGAATAAGCCATGTGACAAAGAGTGACCTAATTCAGGCTGCAATTACGCTGTGTAACATAATGCTTAGGTGAGTACCTACAACGTGGTAACACCAAAACCTGCTTTTGTTCTTTCCTTACTTTTAACTGCAGCAGCTTAACTCTTACTGTGGCAACGTGGACCTAGGTGGCAGGTGAAGATCAACAAGTATGGCGATACCTTCATTCCTCTGCCTGCATCCTTAATAACAGCCCCATAAGTGGCTTAGGAACCACTGTATTAGCATCATTTTACTACGGGATTTCCAGTGCACTAGAGAAGCATCAGTGGTTATCTATCAGAAGATAGGAGAGAATCTGAGTCCATAGTCACGTCACACCTCAGAAGACAATATCTAGTCCTTCACTCCAGTCACAAGAGACTTAAGGCTGCTCTTAGCAGCCATTGTCTTACCTTCGGATTTAGCTTCTCAGGATCTGCTAGCTGATACCTGGAAGAAACTTCTGTCACTACAGTCTCTTTTTAAAACCTTTATGCTTTTTACATATGTATACACAGTATATAAAACATTATAATAAACCCAGAAGAAAAGCCTGAGTTTAAAGTCTAGTCAAAACAGTGAATTTATAGGTGAAGATATTTGTATAAAACTTTCAAATAATTTTTGAATAATTATCCAATCACAGAAAGAGCACAACTGTTCAGCTGATTCATGGATAGAATGAAGAACTAAACTATTAATAAGATTTTCATTTTAGAGCAGACAAACCCAAAGACTGAGGGGAAAAGAAAGGCAAAAAACCTGAATATGCCAAAGGAAAGAAAAAGCCAAGACAAAAGACTTTACAATTGCAGAGAAAACCAAAAAATCTCTTCAATACTAACGGAACATTTCATGAGCAGTTTTCAAAACTTAAGAGGCTAATTAGCTAGTGTGGAAGGAGCTATTAAAAAGCCTACTTTTTTTGTGTGTGGAATTTTTCATTTTCTGAATTCAATTTATTTTTTCTTACATGCAATTTTTGAAGCAATTATCTTTTGAAGCTCCATACTGACACTGGTAATATTCTTGATTTTTAATTAGGTTAAATTAGAACTTCCTTCATCTGGCCTGCACATGCACATCATGTCCCCACTGGTCATTAAGGCAGAAACAGCATGAAGTCTGCAGTAGCGAACTACTTCTAAAGTATAGCCCCAAGTTCAAAGAAGCAGAATGAACTCTAGTTTTATAGCGGTAATCATGTTCTACGTGTTGACAGGGCTGTAAGAAAATACAACCAACGTGATGTATTAATATTTTGCCCACATAGATTTTTTTTTATCTTGTTGAGTGCAGCTAATCTTTAGCCACGGTTCCAGATCATCTGTTTGTCATGTACACCCATAACCTCCAAGTGGAGGACTTTGAGTGGGAGGGCAGGATCTCAGCCAGGAGAGCTATGCAGCCCTTTAGCGTATTCAGGAACTTAAGTCAGTCTGTTTCCCTGATACATGCTAAAACTGATTTCTACAATTCTCCAGGACCAAGACTGAAGTGCTTTGGTTTTCTTACGCAGTAGCAGTTGGGATGTTGCTGTTTCAAAATTCTTAACAGATTTTGTTTGGCTTAGCCATACCTAATGCCATTTCGTAGGTGTGAGTTGCAATTTGAAGAAAACCGTAGGGTGTAAACTTGTAGGGGTGGGCATGAGCACTCTGTAGGAGCGCTGCTAGCTTCAAAGGAAGGAGCCTCTACAGGAGCTAGATGTTCAGAGAGGGATTACATTACTTCAGCGTTACTCTTCCTTTCCATTGTCCTATCCAGTGGAAACTATCCTTCAAAGTCATAATTTAGCTCTTAATCCATGGCTGAACTGGATTTAGCAAGAGGAACTCCAGTCTTAAATCCAAAAGCAATGATATCTCTTAGGTGAAGGTTCATGAGAACTGTGAGTCAGATCATCTAATTAACTGTAGTAAGACCTTAACATAAGGTTAGCCAAGGTTAGAGGAGAGGGCTTCTAAGAGCTTCTCTTAGGCTGAGAAACACAGACACATTAACTGGCAGCTACTGGCTTGAGCAAAAGCGTTCCAAGGAGTACTACACTTTTCCATCTAAACTTCCGAACATGACAGTTGTTCTATCAAAGGTCCAAAATGATAGTAGACATGCACACACACACACACACACACACACACACGTGTCTCTATATATATGTATTATATTCATATATGTTGTTACACTTCCACTCTTATCTAGGTACCTTAATCATAATAGTACCTATTCCAAACAGTCTAGGAGTCATTCTAGGTCTCGCCTTCCCTTGCCCCAAATCACATGGTTGTTAAAAAATTGTAAGACTCTCAATAAGACTTTGCATATGACTTGACTCATAAAACTTGGCAATACCACCATATGCTCACCCATTCAAGCTAAGTCAAAACCCATGTGGTAATACGTTAAGAGTGCCAGGGATTTGCAAGGCTCTGCAAGTCCCCCAGACAAACATGAACTTTTAAGTTGTGAGGTGTGTGCAAAATACACATGTAAATTAGAACTCAAAGCAGTTAGTTTATTTTTTTTACTTTGTTTCCATTTACAAAGGTATTTTATAGACCATTCTAATCTACTCTGACAAAACTACCTTTATTTGAAATCTAATATACAAACGTACCAATATTTGTAAAATCAAATCTATATTAAGCTGCAGAGAACACAGAATAAGTGCATATTCCTAAAGGTGTACATTAGTATATTCAAGAAAAATGTTCAACAATATAAATGAAAATAAAATGTCTTGAGTTTAATAATTCAATATTTTAATTGGACTTTGTGGTAGGGTGATATCTTGTAGTGAAGAAAGATGTCCTACTTTTTTTTTTTTTAGCTTTTCTCCATCTTTTAATTAAAATACAAGAAGATGTGAAAGGAAGATTAAGATTATGACATTCACATTCTGTCATCTATTCTTCAGAGAACATACCAACAGTACATTTTACATCTAGTCATTAGAGCTACCGGAGCAAATTAAGGCCTGGGTGTCTCAATCCCATTTGCATCTTTCAATGCATCTGTGGTGAGTGAGAGTGGGAGATCCACCGCCTCGTGTTCCCTGTTCCCCTGTAGCCACAGAGATCCATGGATTACAATTACCATGATCATTTGGAGATGTGTTTCAATATACTAAAATATGCCTTTAGGACAAGACTCAGGTTTTTTACATTTTAGTTTTCTACTGTGCCAGACAGTTTTGCACTTCATTTTTCCCTTTTGAGCTTTAGTCCTACTATGTTATGCTGCTTATTTATTGAAATGATGTTTTCAATATATTCCTGTCAGGCTTATAGAAGTCTTTGACACACTCCAAGTGAGCAGTAGCACAATAACACTGTAATATTTTCACGGCAATATTCAGAGATTTTAGAGCTACAGGCTGTATCATGAACTGCAGGAATTAGCATTGTTCCTCAAAGTAAATGAAGCTCCACTAACATCAGATTTTCCTGAAATCACTCTTGGATCAAGCTCCAAATTTTTTGTTTGTAAAAAGTTCAACCATTTGATGAAGTTTCGCTTGTCTGCAAACAGACAGCTGGCTTTTTTTTTTCCCACTGGAAAAAAGTGATAACGGCTAATAGACAAAGCCTTTTGTTTGTTTGCTACGAAACAGCTGCTTCTAATCTACCTTGGACTCACACTGGTATTGCAGTATCAAGGAGGATGTAAGCAAACAAACAAGAGGACAATGAGATCCTGAAGGGCAGATTTCCAGCACCAGAAAACCCACTAGTAGTGGATTCAGATGCAATCTGATGCAATAGCAATGTAGTTCACTGCAGTCATTTATTATATTGTCCTTTAGCTCCAAATGTGCAGAATAGTTTTCTACTGAGCCTGCATAATTGCATTGCAGGAGATATCTGGGACTCCTGGAAATGCTGGCAGCTGGGATAATTTTCTTCTGAACTAGCACGTGAGGCTCTTAAAATTCAGAAAGGCATTTTGTTATTTTTCACGGTGTTCAAATTTTCCTTGTTTATTCATGACTGTCCAGGGCAAAAGGGTAAAGACAAAGGCTCTGTCAGTAATAAACTCTCCATCACTATCTGCAGTCCTGTCCCTGATGACTGGGCTGTGTCACAGAAACCCAGCTAGCTGACACTGCGGCACCCGTCTCTCGTTTCAATCCCCTGTCTGCCCTCCTCCCCCTCCTTATTCATCACAGATCTAGAGCTGGAAGGATAGAAATTGAGGGGAAGCCAATATTTCCTCACACTTAATCTGTGTGTCCAGAGACAGTATACACTCTGGCCATGCTGTTAATCTCTAAATCCTCTAAACAGATAAAGCTTTCTAGAGAAGCTGGTGTAGACACCGAGGACAAGATAAAGCTCACTTGGTTGCTTCCTTGGAAGACTTCAACTTCCTAGCCTGAATGTGGACATAAAGTGCGGGAACAAATCCCTGTCTTGGTCTGGCAATTTCTTCCTGTAGGAGGAGATAAACCCTGCTGAAAATAGGGGCAGAACTATAAAACTTTATTCCAACAATCTGGGACATCAAGAAACCTATCAAGACAACCTCCAACTCAGCTGCTGTTTGCAGTGAACATGCTGGCTTCTCCTGGCCAGACTCGATACAGACAAGGCGCTTGTTGCTGTAAGGATTAAAATGCCCTTGACAAAGGAAAGGTCACTGAAAACTCCACATACTGCTGCAACTTTTCTGTGGTCTCTAAAGCTCTGCTCACTAGTTACTAATTTCTTGCTCTTCTGCCCAGTAGCACGGAGAAGTGGAACATATCACATATATTTCAGTTTGCTGCCTTCTTCAACTACCCATTGAACAGCCCCAGACTAAAGTCTCACTTTCCGTACAGACAACCCTGCATAGGATAGTCCAGCCTAGCTGTAAGTTCTACTTAGCTCTGCGACAATTTGTGACATTTCGGCTTTGCCAGAAAAGAAAAAAAAGGAAGGTCAAGAATAATACAAGATTGGAGTGCTGCTGACAGGACTTCCACAGGAGCTGGCACAAACTGGCACTAAATCAAGAGATAACTTCTTGACTCTGCTACAGTTATCCTCAGTGACCTTGGAAAAAAACCACAAACCCTTTCTGAGTCTCAGTTTCCACGGTAAAGAATGAGGTAATGCCCCTTTGCCCACCATTTCCATTTAAACTGGGAAGATTTTGATGGGGGATGTCATTGCATGAATGCACAGAGCCCATAGCTCAAGGATTCTGATTTCAAGAATGCTATAAAGTGTATAGTAAACTGAATTAAAGAACTGCCTGTGTAAAAGACCAGTACATTCATGAAATGTACAGCTGGAAATTCAGCAGGCTCTTAGTGTAACTCTGTGGTAGAAAGCCTATTCATATGCTTTCTTTTCTAAAAAAACAAGGGCAGTGCAAAAGCAAAAGACGCATCCATGAAGTAAATACTCACAGAAAGTAGGGATGCAAGTATCCTGCATCACGATAAGGCCTCTGATTGATTTTACTGCAGCCATTAAGTTTCATTTCTTGGGAAATGATCCCCATGTGTAGATGTGCACCAAGCACCTGGAAATCTCTTGAGTGAAATTCATAGCTGCTAGTGCAAATGCTTGCAAATAAGGTTTCACTCGAATTTCAAGCTCCCCCTGCCTTTTATTTTCCTCCCTCCAACAAACCTTCCAGCCCCCATAAGGAACATACAAACATTTTTGATAAACATATATATACATGCGTATTTGTTAAGAAAAAAAGTACTTTAAACTGCAGAAGATTCAAAAGTGAATACATTTTAGCAATGGATGCGCATAACAGCCTTCATTCTGTCTTTGTGCTTGTTCATTATATAGCGTTCTGCAAATAATAAATGGGTATTTATTCTCCTACTGTTCTTCTTAGGTGACTAGCAGATAATATTCCCAGTGTCAAATGGTTTATTTTTTAAACCTGTTGCTAATCTGTTCAACAGACTGCTTGGAAGCTATATGTCTGGGGTAGAAACCCCTTGACTAATAATTATAATTAAGTAATGAAGATTATGTCACCATATCTGGTGATCTGGCAGGTAAGGGAATACATGAAGAAACAGAATATATAAAGATGAGCCAGTCTAGAAGATATGCATCCCGTAGTCTTCAGGGTATTCACTAATAAAATTACTGAATGACTTGTAATTATATTTTGTAAGCTAAGGGAGAGCCAGAATCATATCTAAGGAATTGGAAAGGAAAAGATGGCCAGATTATTTTTTTTGTTATATATAAAGAAATACTAGTAATTACAATTTGCTAAACATAAACTTGAACTATAGTTAACTTAATCAAGATAATAAATAAGAAAGTCTGTATGTATTTGCACCAGTGAGGACTAATAACAACAAGTCAAGTGATGCAGATGCAAAGGCATATGACACCTTAACATTTTAGTTCATAATTTAATCAGATAGCTATAAGATACAGCTATAAAACCTTATAGGACTTTAGGAGTCATGGAGAGAGGAGTAATTCCATAGTCAACAGCAACAGGCATTTGAGTTCCCTCTCCAGTGAGACAGGACAATGATAAACAGTAAAATCCAAACTTGCCTAGTTAAATACAGAGAAAGCCATGGGTATAAAAAAAGGGGAAAAAGGGAAAAAATATTCAAAATTTGATAGAAATTTTCAAGAAAATTTTCCAATTAGCTTGAAATAGCATGGGTGGAATTCTACGTGACTTTGAAGTCAACATGAACTCCTGTGGGAGCAGACCATGTTTAATTCGATCTTGTTCAACATACATTTTTACACTGCGTTTATCGCTGTCGTCTCTGAGTATCTTGCAGGGGATCAGGAAGATGACTACAGTCTGTCACACATGGTCACGCAGCTGCTCCCCTGGGACAGAAGTGACTGTGTGCTGGGTCGTGCGCTTTGTGCCAGAGGTGAAATGGAAAGATCCCACCAGGTAACTCCAGTACTTCTTTCCCAAAAAACTGCAACGCATGGGGATGGAGGAGGTATATCTGGAATCAGGCACATATGCCGTGTGGCTACCACACGGATTCAGCCACGGTAAGGAGCTCCGTAATGATGCCAATGTGCCAGGAGAAAGGTCTGAGCCCATACCCGTACCTCTCCTCACCAGCTTGACTATACATGCGCTTATACCACGATCTGAGCAGTGCTAGCTGCAAGGAGAAGGGAATTTACAAACATATTTCACTTTCATAGCATGACACTGCCAGTCTTTCATCCAGGGGGTTATCTGACCTTTATTTCATCCTCTCCAAAGCAGCTTAACTTGTAAGAATCTTCCTCTTTGTACATTTTTAATTCAGAAGAGTAGCTTGTACTGATTATACTACAGGACCTCTGAGATTTACCACAGGTGGAATGACTACCTACATTTATTTAGCTTGCTCAGCAAACAGTCCTTTAAGGGCAATTACTGACAAATTAAAAAAGTCAAGTTAAATGTTGCAGAAATACAAAGGGATCACACAGTGTCTTAATCAGAAAAATACTGTTTGAAACAAGACATCATCAAAGACTGGTAAATTGAAAAATGTAAAACATCTGTTAGATAGCCCAGTTACCATTTGATCTACTGTCATAATTCTTAAGAAGAAACCCAACCCAAAATGCTGCTGTAGCTGCTCAGTGGTGGAATACAGAATTTCAGCAATCGGCAATTGGGTGACACAAAATGATGGAATTAAAAAAAGAAGATGCCCATTTCTTAACTTCAGTAGACTATAAAGGTATCCGAATGAAGAACTCTGAAAAATCTTCCTAGTAAATATTCAGTTTAAATGGTGTACTTAAGAGATAATATTGATAGCTCTGCAAAGCACCAAAATAACAGGTCGGTCATATTTTATAAATTTGAAGAGTTCTGGTAATAGATCTGACGTAGCATTTCCTCAAATGCTGTTCTTCACTGATCTGAATACAAAGAAAACAGGTGTGATTTTTTCCAGGCAGGCAACATTTTATAAAAGCATTCGAGACTAAACAGTCAACAAAGTCTCATTATAAATGCAAGAAAATTAAACACCATCATATTTTGTTGTTACAATTATGAAAACATTCAGCTTGTGTGTCATGCACTCCCTGCAGGGAAAACCAAGTTCAGCATTATGTAAACAACAACAGTGTCCTTAACAGTGGGAAATCTAGGGAAATTCACACCATGAAAATTTTCAGTGTAAAGGAACTAGTGAGGTTGTCTCCTTCACTCCGTTCATACCTTGTATTTTAAAAGTCAGTATTTTTTATACTGGCAGCTACAGTGAAATCTTAGTTACTATATTAAAGTAATAAATAACTACAGTGTCACAGATATAACTCAGTCTGTTGACTACTACTAAATACTGATGTTTTAGTTGTGAAATAAAAAGTCTGGTTTTCTTTGGATAGCTCTTCCAATTACAAAAATTTCTATTTATTATAAATATACATGATGACAACAGTCTCAAAATACTGTCAAAATGATACGACAGCTAGGATCTTAACTTAAATTCTTTAAATCAAGTTCTTTAACTTCCTTTTATAAACAGTAATAGGTTAAATGCTACCCGTTTAAAAATAATAATAAAAAAATGTTTGTAAGTATAGGTCATCGATATTATTACCAAATGAGACATGTACTTAATTTCTCCTATTGAAGTTTTCCCATATTGTGATCAGCAGACGTCTCTCTCATTCCCTAAGGAAGCTCCACATTCACACTTGCTTTGCACCTTGCAGCATTTTCTCTTAAGCTATCCAATTGTGCTTTTTAAATATCTTGATCTATAAGTCTTTTGCATAAAATTAAATAGCCCCCACTGCTACTTTTTTGTATCCTGGGGAATTCAGAGCTGTAAGCAGTGGTGGTCCACACCAAAACTGTGGCTCTGACACTGAGACATGCACGTTTCTTCCCAAACTTGGTGCTCATATTCCTTTCTTAATCCATGTGTACAAAGGGTCTCCCTTTTCATTTTAAGGGGATACCTTGTGTAATGGGAACATAAACATGCATTAAGAAATTCAACAAACACATCAACCGGAAGAGGCAGTATGGTACTTATACTTTCTGCAGGCGCTAGCCATAACGTGCACAAAAAGAAACAAATATTCCCAATATTGAAGTGATGGAATTTTAGGAGGAAGCCATTTGTGGTGGTGTGCTGGGAGAAGCCAGTGTTAGCCCCGAGCAGACCGTCCAGGCCGGGCAGGCAGGGCGGCCTTTGTTCCTGCCAAGTGAAGGAGCGGTTGAACCCGAAGCTGAAGGCCAGAAGGTAGGACGGCGGGGCCAGAGCAGGGCTAAACCGCCCGGACCAGCAGACGGACTGACAGCAGATAGGTACATCTGTTGATCCGGGACAAAAGGGCGCAAGGAAGGGAGGGCAGAGTCGTCACCCTAAGGAGGAGCTGTGTGGGGAAGGAGCGGGCTGAGCTCCTGAGGTGAGACTCACTGGAAGGGACACCTTGGCAAACGTGAGGGAGTGAACTGCCTGCTCCTATTTGGGCTTAGTATGTCCACACAAGCAGGACGCTGTGTACATTTCTTAGTAAATAAACTGAATTTCACTAAAGAAAGACCTGATTGTAAAAATCAATTTCCCCTACCAGCAGAGTAATTTGGCACAGCTCTGAATACTGGCTAAGCACTTGAGTCAAAAAGCAACCAGATAAAGCTTTGAGCCTGGTAGAAGGGTTACTAAAAGAATCTTTTCAAGCCTATTCTGGAACGTTACGAAACTTATTTCTTCTCCAGCCTTACCCCCAATGCTCACTGCCACCATTCTCAGAGGTTTCTTTCTTACTGCCAGTATGTGAAAAGCATAAACACTCGAGATAGTCTGCCTTCCTACAGCAGATTTCTTTCGTGCCTGTTCAGGTTTCAGAGCAAAGTCCAAATACAGAGATGTGGGAAAACCACCCCTAACAAATGGGAAATTGGTGGCCAATAAATGGGTGGAGGCATAAGAGGAATGCTTATCTCTTACCAAGTTTTATTTATCCTTGCTTCGGTGTGGAAGTCATACTGGTCCTGACTGCTTTTAAAGGGGAGGTGTTTGAAAGTCTGTGTTGGCACAGAAGGGTGAAGAATCAGGAGAGGTTCCAGCTAAGCAACGGCTGGACTCATTACCAGCTTGCTTCCTCCAGCCCACAAACCACCCAAATTGTCCCTCCACATCTACTGTCATAACACAAAAGCATGTTGCTTCTCTTCTCTGACACCCCAATACAAAATTAGCCTGGGGAACTTATAAGATGGTATGTACATATATGTGTATACGCCTTTTTGATAAAGCCCTATACTCAGAATACATCACTAAAGAAATATTATTATTCAATAAGCCCATGTTTCCTGGTGCTTTATTCCAAGATTAAGCAGACTATCGTGCAACAGTCAAAAGAGTACAGTATCCCTGAATGCATGGGGATTTAATAGGAGCAAAAGATCTCCCTCATACAGCTATGACAACTAAGTAACCTCACCAACTGTAGTGAAATTGCTCCCTGTAACCTAGGGCAGTTCACAGTCTTAGGTGTTTAAATCTATGGATGTGTCTTCAGTCTTGAGACAATTGGTCAGTAATATAAAACTTTATTTGTACTGTGTGCCGTTCATTTGTTTACATGAAAGTACATTTCTTTAATGAAAGGATTCCTTTTCTTTAGAAACACTTATATGTTGAGTTTGGGGCACTAGGTAAATAATAGATAGTATATGGAAACTAAATAAAAGTAACATTTACACTGTGAGTTATTTTCTTTTCCCTTTTGTTGGAAACATTCCCTCCCTCTCTGCTATAAACCATAAATCTTCTTCTGTAATGCTCTGTTAGCTTTAATAAGTACAGCACAGTAGCCAGTGCTGGCTTTCCCTTACTGTAGCTGAATGTTAAGCAGCATTGCAAAATGTTAAGTTGCAAGATAACTGACGAGTTTTCTTAAGACTTTTTAGGGAGATTGAGAATTAACAATGCTTCTCACCTCCCTCTTCACACTCCAATAGGAAAATGCTAATTTATTATTAACCTCGTCACAGCTGTCTCACATTCCATTTTCTCCGTTTCACAATTCAGACAGGAACATATGTGCTGGCACCACGCGTCTTTGATGGAAAAGCAGTTGGGATGCCATTCAGCAAAGATTCTGCTCGCGAAACTTCATGCAAGAGAGAGAGAAAACTTGCAATATTTAGGGCATAAACCCCATATATTGGAATTACAGTTCTTTCTCTTAAGATGTAGTTGATAACATCCTGATGCTTTATGGCTAAATTCCTTACTACAGATATTTATCCCCTGCCTCCTGAAAAACAAAATATGGCTTTAGTTCTATTAATACTGACAGCGGCGATATATACTGAGAGGGTGTGTTTATGCTGTTGGACTGAATTTCTTGCAGGAGTCCTAGTCTACAGCCCTTCGTACTGCCTGTGTGTTGATATGTCTGCGAGGAAAAGTTTGGAGGCAGGCAGACAGTTTCACAGCATCCGCAGGCGGTCCCAGCACATTGTTGGATTCCAGTTTGCCGCCCCCCGAGGTCTCCTGCCCTTCCTCGCTCTGTGCCGCCAGGCGCAGGCACCGTGCCTATGCCCTGTGCTGGGACATGTGCTGCTGGACGGAGCACCTCTCACCTTCTCACGTCTTCTGTAACGGCAGCAGAGGTGGTGAGGATGAATAAAAGTTTGCCACTAGTGATGGTTCGGTTGCAGTGGATCTGTCCCAGGCCTGGTACGCACAGATCAGGAAAGCATTTCACTTCAAAATAAAACTCCAACGTGGAACGTGTTCATTCCCCTGACAAAAACCTTCAGTCTGGAGCAGCTCAGCAGATTTACCCTAACTACCACAAGCTGGACAAGATCCTTTACAAATCAGCTATGACCAAGCCAGGCCAGCCATCCTGTCTATACTAGTTTCCAAAGCACAGGAGAGAGAGACTATTTCTTCCCAAGCCCAGCCTGGGGCCGCAGCAGTGACACTTTTCCTCTCTTCCAGGGCAAGTCAAAGCGGGGATGCCCGACCCAGCCAGCTCTGCGGCATTGCTCTGTGAGTGCGCTGGTGGGGGTGTGCATGCTACTGGGGAGGGCAGCAAAGCTGAAGGGAAGACAATGTCATCTTTAGGGAGGGGACCCCTGTTTAAGGAGGGCATACTGGCAGCCAACGGGCAGACCTGAGTGCCTGGGGCTGGGGAGGCTCTCCAAAAGACTCCCCCCTCTCCCAGTCGTCTCCACTTAAGCATCTTTGCTGTTCTCCTTTCATCCACCCAGCAGTAAAGCAGTCATAGTAAAGGGGTTATACGCTTTACTAGTCACACTCACAGCTCCTCAAACCTGTACTGCAAATCTAGTCCTCACCTATCAGCCATGTAAATAGGCAAATTTCAAGCCCTGGTAGTTGCAGGCTGTGGTCAACAGCTTGTAGTAGTTACAACACTCCAGATTAGACCACTTTTTGGTCCAGGGTGGGTCAATGTGGCATTAAGCAGATGTACTGTAACTGTAGTACACCATCACTCCACTAATCTCAAATGCCCATTTTACTTTCCAAGGACACATGAAGAAGCCACAGGTTCTCTATCCACATAGATGCAGATCAAGCATCTAAGACAGACAGCAGGGTAGTACCATTTGCACAGTGCCATCAAGGAGACACCTATCTCAGCCAGGTGCCCAGGTATTGCTACCTGGGGCCAGAGATCTTCTCCAGGCAATTCTCCTGGGTCAAGGTCTGCAAAGAAATGAGCCCAGCCACGCAAAGGGATTTGAGTAGTGATCTGGCAGGAGCCTGACTTCTAATGTAAAGTCTGCCCTCTCTTCTCCAGCATATTGGAAGACAGAGGAGAGTGAAGGTTTGCTCTTGGGAGACTTCCTTGCAGCTCCAAGTACAGGCTCAAACTGGTAGGATAAGGCCATGAAATACGAGATATGAAAAATATGAACATCAGTGCCAAGTTGCTGTGCCTGATTTTTGCTCGTTCCTGTTAAACTGCCTGTAATCAGAGAAGATGCGTTACAGCACATTCGTGGCTTCTGTAGCCCCCAGGCACCATGCCCATGCAGCAGTGTCCATCAGGGAGAGCTCTCAGACCCAAAGGATGGGGAGAAAGAGAGCATCTGGGCCTTTTTAAGAACGGAAAGATTAGCAGGCCACACTAAGCCTATGTTCTGGAAATCACGGACCAGAGGGAATGTTTTAAAGGATATCCAGGCCAAGAAGGAGAGGGAAGGATAATGAGATTTTTGCCTTTTGGGTACAGGTGCCTCAAAAAGACCAGTTAAAAAGCACAGGTCCCCATGGATAGGGCTATTCTCCTAAGAGGGACAGATACATCTTCTCTGGCATGTAAAAGATGGGGTTTTCTTTTGCTGCTAATTAGGCAGAGTTGCCCTGTTTTGCTGAATTGAAGTGTCTGCTCTTTGGTTTTGCATGGGAGTCAGCTCCTGCCAGAAAGAAAAGAGGACACTTTCCTGCCCTGGAGGTTTTGTGCACACCATGGACTGTGTCAGATGTGGCAGTGCAAGTGGTCTCACTAGTGCATTTTCGTTTCCCTATTCTAAAACTGCCAAGAGCAGATGTGACACTGGTCCGTCCTTGACCAGAGACTTTGGCTAAATACTTCTTAAACTGCAAGTGCTTGCAGAACTGTAAAATACCTTAGGACTGTTCCAAAGTCAAATAACATCAATATAAGGTGACAGAATGAGTCAAAGCCTATATGTGCTTGTCCATTCATTGCATGAGCTAGGTGGCCAATAAAGTTGCAGCAATAGCAAAAAACCCAATGATACAGATGCTGACATTTATACGCAGAGGGGAAAACATTATTTAAGAGTCTAACGGTATACATTCAGTTCTGCTGCCTGTGTAGTCAGAAACAAAAAAACCCCATAAATACATAATGCACAATGGTGGTTGTTCCTCATGTAGAGGTGTGAGTGGTTGAGTACGTGGTCCTAGCAGCAACTGGTGGTGTTTCGTGACCCAGTGGCTGTTCCACCTAGGTGTGGCTCTCCAGAGCTGCTGACTGTGTAGGGTGGGCAGAATCAGGATACCATGTGGCATAAGATGCATTAATTCCCTTTGATATTGAGGAAAAGGTGAGTTGGAAGTAGGCATCATATGGCCTTCCAGACCCAGGTCTCATGTGACTTGCCATCAGTCATAGGAGCACTGGGCAGCATGGTCATGCAGTCACTTAACAGTCTGATGAAGGGCCAGATAATGTGATTTGTGATGTCTGTGGGCTGTGGATAAGGCTGGGATGCACATAAAGCTGGGAAAGTGTGTACTAGGTAGGTCTGCAAGGCTTCAAGGTTTGTAGGACCCACAAAAGCATCTCAGTGTGTCCCAGTTGATGTGAAAAGCATAGAAAGCTGAGGTACCAGAAATGAGTGCGTGACAAAGATGAGAGTTTAGACTAGAGAATTAGTATTACCACCAAAGACATAGCCCACACTCTTGTACTTAAGTTTCAGGCTGTATACATAGTGGTCCCACTGTCTCCAAAAGCCAAGGGATGTTTAATTCAAGTAATGCCTGAATACAAACGGAGCAAGGCTTCTAGACTGTGGGCAAATACCAAATAGTATCCCCCTCCCCACACATGCAATTGCTTCCTCTTTACACACATAGAAGAAATACAGGCTGAATATCTTAGCAGGCTTTAACAGCCTCTTTTATAACATCACATTGCCTCAGATACAATAGGTAATTTCACTGGGATTCCGACTTTCCTGGTGCAAAGGAAACATTTAATTGCTCACATGTATTTTAATGGTTCTGGTTTTTACTGGTAACTCCATTAATGTGAGAATACTATAAAGACATACAAAACAATTTTACAAGAAATCATTAGTCATTGTGCAAAGACAATTTTCTAAAGCACAAATGGAAGTTATCAATATTCTCAAAATCCCAAACTGTACCAGCTTGCACAACTATTTTAGTGCACTTAAAAATGTTCATTCCATTAAAAACAATGAAACTTGGTTTGATGACTTAGAGACATTTTGTGAATGCTCATATTTTTGTCATTTTAAAGGCTGAAATCATATGTTAATCATATTTCCCATATTATCATCTTTATCTTGTTATTATATTTAAAATGCTTAGTTAAAATAGTTTGGATTGCTGGATCACCGAAGCCAAACAATAACTTTTAAGCAAACAATAATTTTAAGAATGCAATGAGAAACAAATGAAATTACAGCAGGGCTTCTGGAGTGACTGTAATTCAATTTCTCACTGAGCGTGATCAGTTCTTCCTCTCTTGGCGAGGAGTGTGATGGACAGGATCTGCCGTCTGCTCCATGAACAGATGTAGGGCTGCATATTGGGTTTGAGAGGCAAAGTTTCAGTAGGGGGGAGGGTACAGGGGTGGCTTCTGTGAGAAGCTGCTAGAAGCTTCCCCCACATCAGCCAGCTCCAAGATGGACCTGCCGCTGGCCAAGGCCGAACCTATCAGTGATGGTGGCAGTGCCTCTGTGACAACATATTTAAGATGGAAAAAAAACAAACCCTGCGCAACAGAAATGGCAGTGGGAGAGAGGAGTGAGAATATGTGAGAGGAACAGCTCTACAGACACTAAGGTCAGTGTTCATGAGCATAAAATTCACAAAGAGTACTTGAAGGGACGCAGCCTTACAATAGGCTACATCTTGGTGACTGAGCTTGGCAGGAAAATTGTCTTCTGTAAATACAGCTTCTACGCCATAAAACACTCTTCGATGATATCCATTTGGATTTTCTTGACTTCATAGAAGAAGGGAGTATTCAGAAGAGATTCAAGGTGTAGAAGGCCATGTGATATAAGATGTGACAGGTATTGTACACGGAAGCCTGCCTCAGAAACACAGTCAATGGGATGATGCCAAAAGATGTAAGGTAAACAGAGAATTTGTTAGAAAGCTTCTAGAAGGGAAAAGGAAACTTGGAGTGACAGGAGGAAAAGGGATTCCAGCTTCAGATGGATGTGGAGGTGGCTGCCTTTAGCCTGTGCCAGAGGGAAGACATTTAAGGCTCAAGAAGGTCAAGCTGTAGCAAAACTACCATAGTCAGGATGGGAGATTATGGGCACCTATAAATAAGTTATGATCTAAGAACTGCCTAATTGGATGTGAAGGGTGAAATGAGGGCTTGATTCCAATTCAGTTGGAAAAATTTAAGATTGCAGTAATAACTCCAAAATCCACTTCAGAACTGAAGTGCAAATGGAGCAATACATTATTCATTTCCCTCTTTTTCTGTATTTCTTTTTTTCCGCTGTACTGCCAGTGTCTGTGAGTTCACTTTCGATGCATCCTTCTCTTCCAGCAATGATTCTTCTGTTTCCATCCTCTTTCTTCTTCCCTAATTTTCCCAGGCTCTTTCCTTCTGCTTTTTTCTAGCTTCCTACTATTAATTTCTATCCGCTGTTCCCTATTCCCTTGCTTAGTCCCATGTCCCTTTTTACCTGCTCAGTTCTAGTGATTGCTTACAGTTAAAAACCCTATGTTAGATTCACCACTAGCTACTCTTGTTTTTAAATGCAACTCCTCTGATTTCCGCAGCCAGCAGCATTTCATTGGCATGGCGCTAGAACAGCAGCACAGGTGGGGAAGGGAACTGGACTCCCATATTTACAGTGGTTAAAATCACAGACTCAGTAAGGCTCAAAAGGAGTTGAAACTCTGCAGTTAGTTCTGCATCATGCCCTTACACGTGTGGAGGTGTCTGCCTTATCAGCCACACCTCCAACATATGGAGTCAAGATGCGGGAGGAAAGCTGCAGCTTCCAATTTAGAGGATACGTATGGCATCAAGAAACATCTCGTGAAGAGTGACTGACTTTGTTTCCCATAACGCATGTCAAGCTGCGGCACTGCGGTAGAATCAGGGGGTAAATCAGGACTCCCGTGACTGTAAGCAAGGCTACCAAATGTCTGGGGTTTGCCCGGACTTGTCTTCTTTTCCAGCCTCAAAATCTTTCTGGGTGAATGTCTGACATATGAAAGCCCTTTGATGATAAAATTGTTGGCCCTACCATACTTTGTTGTTGCAGAGGAACATTGGGCTAATGCTTCTCTTCGTGGCTGTTACCCAGCAAAAAGGTCATGTCCTCTGCGTTTGGCAGCACAGATCCTAATCCCAATCCTAACAACTGTCTGTCAAAATTTTCCCTTTGCCAAAAGACCAAGAGTGGAATGCAGTGGTTAACAAAGAGGAGAACAACGGTCTGGCTGTAAACCAGGAAGGGGTGTACTGCTGGCCCAAGGATGATCCCAACCTAGTATTTGGATTATCCAACAGGGTCAGGCAGTGCCACAACCCTGCTTCCACTTGTATGAAGTGGCCCTGGAGCAGGGACAACCCTTGAACTCCTCTCAAGCTAAATGCAGATCAATAGTCAAAGACTAGTCAACCTCATCTAACATGTTCATGGATGTTCCAAGTGATAAAAGCATTCAAATGACAACGTGTGCGCTGCGCAGTCAAAGCACTCCTACGAACATGAAGGAAAGATGAGCTGGTTAGCCACCCCAAACACGGAGTCTGCCTACGACACTGTCACTAGCTGTTTGTGGCACACAGTGGCAAGGGGCTGCTACATAGCTGGGGACTATGCCATGCATCCACATGGAGGGGAAACCCTTGAAAAACCTAAAATACAGCCAGCAAAATAGATTAAGTTATATAATTTTTTTTTTAGCTATCGGCATATTTTCTCTGGTTGCATTGCAAGCTAGTTTCTTGGAATTTTTAGTACCATGGCTGTAAGGCAGCATGTGCCAATACACATGCCCTTACACAGTAAGTACTTCTGATAAAAATAGTTTCTACATAAATGCTTCCTCTGGAAAAAGGGGTGATTTCTTCCTCTCCCTTTGTTATGATCATTTGTACCAACTGTTAACGACATTTTTTAAAACGTCAGTCTTATGAGTAGTATGTTGTCCTAGACATGACACTATCAAAAAATGTGCCTAAATTAGGCACCCTATTTTCCAACCTGGCTCCTTAAACTTAAATAAAACCGTGGTCAGTGAATCTTCTCACGGGTGCCAGTCAATTAGCATCAGTGATGATGCTAATCAGTTCTCCAGAAAATTAAGGCTCCATCAAAATCATCCAGATTTGTCACTAATTAAAAATACCAATGGTTGTTTTAATGATTTATTTTGATATCTGAATGTTAAAATCAACATAAATGAGACATTTGCAGAACTAATACTTAGTACCTAGTGAACACTCAACTGCTGTCCATCAGTTTATTAATAATTACTGCGTGCATAATTAGACTTAAAAATTTGTCTCTAGATTTTCAGCTTCATCTTGGGTTTGATGAACTGATTTACAACAGGCCTGTAGCATATCATCAGTGTAAAAGCCTCCTTTGCCCTGAGCTCAGTAAGATTATTTTTAAACCCCTGAGAGCTTTTGTTGGTGAGCTGTTAGAGCATGTGGGAGGACAGGACAAAGTGTACAATTTTGGAGAATACAGCTGCCATTAGTTAAGCACACAGCGTGAATTAAAGTGTCTGTACTGCTGCAAATGTTCAGAGCCTTTTAAAAAAAAAAGCCTCCATTTTATACCGGTCATTTCAAATACAGTAGTTCTGAGATTTTTTTGCATTTTTTCATCACAGGAAGTCAAGATATTTTATGCTCTTTCATACAGAAAAAGCATTGGATTATGTTAAATACATTATATATATATACAATCCATATAAAAGCTATCTTCAGAATACATAGAGACTGCAAAACCAGCCAAAGTTAAATGTGTCTGCACAACCTCTTGCATATTCATTACATGCGGGCTTTTTGAACACACACTTTCATGCTATCGTCTATGGAATATTTTAAACCTGTTTTCACTAGAAAAACCTCCCCGTTATATAGGAGCAAGCATAGCAGCACACCATCCTGAAATAAGCTTTTGACATTTTTACGCACCAGCCCTGCAGGTTGAGCGGGCTGTCGCTTTCCCAGCCGTTTGCTGCCCACGCTTTGCTGGCAGCTGTCGCCATCCCTGTTCTGCAGGTAGGCAAATCAGAGGACCCTTCCCTTCTCTGTCTGCTCCCGGCATGGCCAGTGGATTCAGTCCACCCGGAGCTCCAGTTTCAGGACATACGGCTGGGTCAGAAGTGGTGGCGGCGTGATTCTTTTCACCTGCAAGGCTGTGGACAGGGGCAGGCAAACAAGGGGCAGCCTGGGTACAATAACATCTCCAGTCAGTACAGTCCAGCTGAGAAAAGGCTGGATGTCCACAGCCTCGCTTACACCAGCAAAATAGTATTTTTGCTGACATGGCTGCTACCAGTTCCCAGAACAGAATTAAGGAGCGTAGCGCTTGTTCATCTGCTTTCTTTTTTCCCTCTTTTAACTTAATCTCTCATTGGACCCTTTGCCTGCATAAACCAAAAAATGACAGTGAAATCCCAAGAGACTTTAGATCTAGACCTGACATTAGACCTTTTGCCTTGAAGAGCATCCAAAATTTTGAAAGTGATTACCATATGGATCACAGGTCTGCATTTAATAATCAATCCTTCTAAGAAGCAGTGATTGAGATGTGGATCACAGGTCTGCCTAGTAAATCCTTTAAAAAAAAAAAAAAACAGAAATCAGCACCTGAGGCAAAGCTAATGATTTACTTCTTGTACTTGTTCAACTGAAGTTCCAGCTTTGATGTGGTGGGTATTCAGTTCCCTCCTGTATTGAGTCCTGGGAGTGCACGTGCCTCCCATGATTACTACTGTAAAGATATGGTCTGCATAGGCTGTGGTGTAAGCAGCTTCCCAGAAACATTAAGGTTCCCATGCCTGAAGTTCTCCTCTTAGCAAAATTCTTGGACCCAGGTTAATCTTGGAATCAAAGAACTAGAAATCACAAACTTGGTATCATTTTTTTACCCCAGTGACTTGAGAGATTAGCTTTCATAAGAAGTAGACATACCACAAATCTTTTCATATTTCTAATATTAATGTTCTTTACAGTCAGTAAGTTCACCTTCCAAAACTGAGTCATTATATTCACCTCTTCCTAAAGAATGATTCCAATTAGATAATATGGTTCTGCAGGTTGATACCTACATTGAGAAGGTAGGCAACTCCTGTTCTTCCTTCATAACAATTTTTTATTCCAGACGCACGCGAAAAACTTGGAATAAATCTTTAGTTCTTCTCTCTTGACCTTGATTATAGGACGAACAAAAAATTGCAACCAGCTACTCCTCTGTGACCCATTATAACAATTTTCAGCTTGGCTAATGTTGGTTGCTCACCTTGAATGTACATTTCCACTGGTCTAATAGACACCATATCCTCTGGGAATTAAAGCTTTTCTTTGAGTAAGACAAAAAAAATCTCATTCAGATTTTCTACAAATTCCTTGACTACTGCAAGAAGAAATCCTCTTGGAAAGTAAATGATGAGAGCGCCAGCTCTCCTGCTCCATCCTGCCAACCTTTCAGTCATTTCTGTGGGAGACAGAGAAATTTGATCTTTACAATCTTGCATTTTTTGTCCCCTCTTTGGAGTTGGCCAGCGAACTGGGTCAATTAACATAAATGGCAAAAGAGGGTGGACATCTGGGGAATGACACCAGATTCATTTTCCATAAACTTCCAAGTAACCAGATGGCAAATGATTCAAAGGCCTATCTTCAAGAACCAGCTGTATAGTCCAGTTACCAGACTGGTGTTAGAAGCCAGCCTTTATAAGTAAGACATTACACTTACAACTTTGCCATTGACCTTGCATTAAAAAAAAAAAAAAAAGTTAAAATAAGAATCGCCACACTACAGGAAATTTATTAGGAGCTTATCTGTAAATGAAGTATAGGCTATCAACAGTTAATTGTATAAAGATAGTACTTTACAAGAAACTGGTTACTTCAGTGTACACATCTTACCTATGCAGGCTGTATATTCAAAACAGATTAATGTTAATTAAATGGTCCATCAAGCTGGACTGTGCAAAATCAATGAGCACTGACAGCAGTATAATAGAGATAAATCTAAGACACTGCCAACTATGGACGGAAAAGTTTAGACATTACACATAAGCCGTGGCATCCAAATTTTATTTGGACCTCCTCACAGATTTAATGTCTACTTTGGATGGGTATTAGGTTCAGTTCACAGTATACATAGGGACCAACTTTCAATGTTAGTGGCTTTCAGACTGAGATGAGTACAAATCATCTCTACTGATCTCACATATTTAGGCTGAATTCCACCCCAACCCCCCAGAAGCTAGATGAAGCATGATTCTTAGAAAGAGACCTAAATCTCATGCAAAAGCTTTCTGCTGAACATTTACGCAGAAGTCAAAGTGACATTTGACTAAGCAACACCCATCACTTAGTAATTTGTTATTTCAGCTCTCTTTGCAGTATATGCAAATTTAATTAGCACAGTTTTTATAGCATACCATTGTTCCCAAAGAAGGGATTTTGGTCCTTCAGGAACTTGCCCTCCCTGGTCTTTTTATTAACAAATACACTAAAATGTCTTCCAGTTCTGAAACAAAGCAAGGTTTTAAATCAAAATGTCATGGAGTATTAACTCCATACTTTATGAAATGCAAGTATTTTAGTTGTTTCTGTTTAATACCAGTCTGACCTAGAAATCCTAACAGTCTCATCTCTTTTTTGTCAGAGGACCTACTTGATAGCAGGATGTCAAAACAAAAAGGGGACAGAGTTCATAAACCTCATCCTATCCAACACCAACTCCTTTCTTTAGCAACCCTGCTCCAAGCATAGCACTGTGCCATAAGCAGAGACCAGACCATCCCTTGATCATGTATTGAGGTAGCTGTGTGGTAGAGTGGAGAGAAATACTTTAGTTATATTTAACATGTATTTTTAGTTACTTTTCTTCCATTGACACTTTGCAGCCAGGACTGCTGCAAGGTGGCTGAAAGCTTTGGAGAACTGCAGGAACACAAACATCTCGCTGAAAGACTTTGCTCTGTCAGCTCCTTAATCCAGGTTCAGAACTTGTCCCTTTGAATGAATGGCTACCATGGGAGCATCAGGCAGAGGGGAGGAGGAATGTTCTCTTAAAACATTACAAGCACTAAAATGAGCGATGTCTGGTTTCTACAGCTTGTAAGTCACTTCTGTTTTACTTGTGTGGAAAGGTGGTGCAAGCTCATCAGAACTTCTATTGCCAGCTCATTTGCATATCATCCCTCTGCTGTTGATTACCTTGTGTCTAAAAGGGGATGAGCTCACCCAGCATCTTTTCCTGAGGGCATGTGTGGTATGTCCTTCCTCTAACCATTCACCCATTTTCACAGAGTGTAATTATCTCCGAGGGCTGATTTCCACAAGGACAATGAGCTCAAAAGTGATTAAGAAGGGAACCCACATCTGTATGTGCTTGCACAAAGGCAGTATGATTTCACTTCCATGATAAGCCAAAACCCAAAGTGCTTCTAAGATACGGGTCCATCCATTCAGTTTCCCCCAGTCAAAATTTGTGAGAAACATTAGCCAGCTACTTTCAATTTACTGCTTTGGTCACCAAAAAAAAAAAAAAAAAAAAAAAAATCTCAAGAACCTCAACTAAATAAAATAATAGCATAGTACAGGTATCAAAGGAAGATTTATGGAGGTACATCCACAGAAAAGAAACAAGTAGTAGCACATCCTAGACAACAGGCTAAGAAGAGGCGGCTTGAGTCACTCAGTCTCATCAACTGCACTATACATGACAAGCAGTTCTCTGTCCTTCACATAAAAGCCTGATCCAGTTTGGGTACCCAACATTTCATGATGTCATATTTTAGAAATTCCTCTTTCTTTATTTGTCTTCCAGAGCATCTTTTCTTCCTTTTGGGACTGATCGAGACTCCTATGACCATTCATTCAAATGTTTTCTAAGCTCAAATATTTTGATGTTACTTTTGTTCCATGAACAGGATAAATACCAAAACATTCTGACAAATCATTTGAAATGCTTTGGAAAAAAAAACAGAAAAGATCTTTTTTTCCTCAAACCGGAAAGAGACATTTCAGCATTTTCATGTCAACATATTTATTTTTTTTGCACAAAAACCAACTGAAGAGAAGTTTATTGAAGGCCACACGAAGTTGCAGCAACCTGTGATGCTGAAGTGCCTCGTGGGACCTGTCATTCCGGAGTCCTCCCTCCTGCCTAAGAGTTAGGCAGCCTTTCCTGCAGCGCATGATTGCCATGACAGTATGCCATAATGCATCATGAGAGAGATGTGTAGGCAATAAGAAGCTCAGACCACAGAGGAAAGGAGGGCCACAAAGCATTTGCACAAATCCATGAAACCATCCATAACATTTAAAGGTTAAACTGACTTCAGATAAAAAGTTTTAGTGCAGTTCAAAAGATTTTAATTTAGATCAGATGTATGCAAGAAAAGGCTCTTTTTAGCTTTTTTCTTAAAAAAAAATAATGAAATAGTGCCATTTGAAAAGTTTTCATCACAGCTTCGTGTCTTTGAGTAAAAATACCACTTCGGCTATTCCTCTAGTATGCACAGAAATATGAGGCTGAGAATAAAGCTTTCTGACAGACAGTCCCTACATCCACCTTGCTTGAAGGAAGTTTTCTGAACAGGTTTGCCTATAAATCCCACTCTGCCTTTTCTGCACAAGGCAGCAAGCCCTTCTGGGACAGAATCAGAGAGAAACTTTGCTGCTTAGCCCGAAAGCTCACAAAAAACCAGCAACTGAATAGAGGTGTCAAAATACTTTGCACGTGAAGTTAATTTTGACCTAACTGTTCTCGGCTGAGGTTCTCGGGTTCACATAAAAAAACCCCACAACATAGATTTGCCCTGCAAAAAGTTTGGGAGCTTGTGATGCTTCAAAAGGCCAATGGCAAATGTGCCTTTTTATGTTTAACTAAGCCAATACATGGCAACGATGGAAATTACTACTTAGGGCTGTCTTGCATAAAGTTGTAAGTTCCAGTCCAGCAACATTTTTTCTGTCTGTACCATATGAACTGAAGAATGCCATTTCTGACCATTATTCGGGGATACGCTTTGAATATGTGTCTAACACAACCGCAACTTCAAGCACAGCCCCCGTTGTCAGTAGACTCAAAAGGCCAGCACAGAATTAAGCAGCTCGGCACCTAGAATGATTTTATTTCTGAGACAGAACGCAGGCTGTCTGCATGATAGGGAGGCCTGGGGCGAACGTGGAGCACGGCTGCGAGACGTTACACCCCGTGGGGAGGGGAGCCACTGATGAAGCTTCTCCCTTTGGGATGGAGCACATCCAAAGAAGAGCAACAAGGCTGGTGAAGGGTCTGGAGAACAAGTCCTGTGAGGAGCAGCTGAGGCAACCAGGGTTGTTTAGCCTGGAGAAAATGAGGCTGAGGGGAGACCTTATTGCTTTCTCCAACTACCTGAAAGGAGGTTGTAGTGAGGTGGGGGTTGGTCTCTTCTCCCCAGTAACAAATGATAGAGTGAGAGGAAATGGCCTCAAGTTGCACCAGGGGAGGTTTAGATTGGATATTAAGAAAAATTTCTTCACTGAAAGGGTTATGAAGCACTGGACCAGGCTGCCCATGGAAGTAGTTGAGTCACCGTCCCTGGAGGTATTTAAAAGACATTAGATGTGGTGCTTAGGGACATGGTTTAGTGGTGGACTTGGCAGTGTTAGGTTTACGCTTGGACTCAATGATCTTAAAGGTCTTTTCCAACCAAAATGATTCTATGATGCTATGAGAGCAGAAGTGGCTACAAAGGGAGCAATATTATAGCATCTCGTTTTTTCTCAGTCACACCTGGAAAATAAATCACATGAATAAATAAAGTGTGAACTTAACTAACAGTGGTTTGCTAGGCCTGTTGAAATTGCCAAGGTACAGAGGACTGTAAATCCCAGTCAAATCAGGCTCCCCTTGTGTGGTGGGTTGACCCTGGCTGGATGCCAGATGCCCACAAAGCTGCTCTATCCCTCCCCCTCCTCAGCTGGACAGGAGAGAGAAAATACAACAAAAGGCTCATGGGTCGGGATAAGGACAGAGAGATCACTCACCAGTTACCATCAGGGGCAAAACAGACTCGACTTGGGGAAAATTAATTTAATTTGTTACCAACCAAATCAGGGTGGGATAATGAGAAATATAACCAAATCTTAAAACACCTTCTCCCCATCCCTCTCTTCTTCCCAGGCTCAACTTCACTCCTGATTTCTCTACCTCCTCCTCTGGAGTGGCACAGGGGGATGAGGAATGGGGATTGTGGTCAGTTCATCACACATAGTCTTTGCCATTCCTTCCTCCTCAGGGGGAGAACTCCTCATACTCTTCTGCTGCTCCAGCGTGGGGTCCCTCCCATGGGAAACAGTCCTCCACGAACTTCTCCAATGTGAGTCCTTCCCATGGGCTACAGTTCTTCACAAACTGCTCCGGTATGGGTGCCCCATGGGGTCACAAGTCACAGAATCACAGAATCACAGAATCACAGAATTATCAGAGTTGGAAGGGACCTCTAGAGATCATCTAGTCCAACTCTCCTGCTAAAGCAGGATTGCCTAGAGCACATTACTCAGGACTGCATCCAGGCGGGTCTTGAAAATCTCCAGGGAAGGGGACTCCACAACCTCCCTGGGCAGCCTGTTCCAGTGCTCTGTCACCCTCACCGTAAAGAACTGTTTCTGTGTATTTGAACGGAACTTCCTGTGTTCTAACTTGTGCCCATTGCCCCTCGTCCTGTTACTTGGAACCAATGAAAAGAGCCTGGCTCCATCCTTCTTCAACCCACCCTTTAGATACTTGTACGCCATAATAAGGTCTCCCCTCAGCCTTCTCTTCTCCAGGCTAAAGAGTCCCAGCTCTCTCAGCCTTTCCTCATAAGGGAGGTGCTCCAAGCCATTAATCATCTTAGTTGCCCTTCGCTGGACTCGCTCCAGCAGTTCCCTGTCCCTCTTGAACTGGGGAGCCCAAAACTGGACACAGTATTCCAGTTGTGGCCTCACCAGTGCCGAGTAGAGGGGGAGAATGACCTCCCTCGACCTACTGGCCACACTCTTCCCTATGCAGCCCAGGATTCCATTGGCCTTTTTGGCAACAAGGGCACATTGCTGGGCCATGGATAATTTACTGTCTACCACAACCCCCAGATCCTTCTCCTCCAAGCTATCTCCCAGCAGGTCAGCCCCTAACCTGTACTGGTGCCTAGCATTCTTCCTCCCCAGGTGCAGGACCTTGCACTTGGTTTTGTTGAACCTCATTAGGTTCTTCTCTGCCCAGCTCTCCAGCCTGTCCAGGTCACGCTGGATGGCAGCACAGCCCTCTGGGGTGTCAGCCACCCCACCCAGTTTGGTATCATCAGCAAACTTGCTGAGGATACACTCTGTCCCCTCATCCAGGTCATTAATGAATATATTAAACAAAATAGGACCGAGTATTGACCCCTGGGGGACACCACTGGTTACAGGCCTCCAACTAGACTCTGTGCCGCTGATCTCTGTGCAAGTCCTGCCAGCAAACCTGCTCCAGCACAGGCTCATCTCTCCACTGGTCCACAGGTCCTGCTGGGAGCTTGCTCCAGCATGAGCTCTCCACGGGTCCCAGCCTTCTTCAGGCATCTACCTGCTCTGGTGTGGGGTCCTCCATGGGCTGCAGGTGGATATCTGCTCCACCGTTAACCTCCATGGGTTGCAGGGGGACAGCCTGCCTCACCATCGTCTTCACCACGGGCTTCAGGGAAATCTCTGCTCCAGCACCTGGAACACCTCCTCCCCCTCCTTTTTCACTGACCTTAGTGTCTCCAGAGTTGTTTCTCTCACATACTCTCACTCCTCTCTTCTCTGGCTGCAGTTGCTGTTGCCCATAACTTTTTCCCCTTCTTAAAAATGGTATCACAGAGGCGCTGCCACCATCACTGATGGTCTCGGCCTTGGCCAGCAGTGGGTCCATCTTGAAGCCAGCTGGCATTGGCTCTATCAGACATGAGGGAAGCTTCTGGCAGCTTCTCACAGAAGCCACCCCTGTAACGCCCCCTACCAAAACCTTGCCATACAAACCCAATACACCCTGCAAGCCAGGCAGCTCCTGTCGGAGACCACTCATTGCCTGGACTATCATGCTAGCTTGCCTTCTGTCAAGCAGTTCTGGAAGGAAGGTATTTCTGAGTCATTTACACTCACAAAATACTGAATTAAAGATCCCTTTGGTTCCTAGGAATAACATCAAGATATAATCCTCAGGATATGAAGCTGAAACACGATCATCTATGCAATATAAAAGTTGTTGGGCAAGTGTAATCTTGCCTCCCAAAGAAAACGATCTTTTACTGAACTTTCTGAACCCAGAGACTGTCACACACAGGCATGTAAATGGTTCATGTTTCAGTCTGCTGCTGCGCTACGGCGTTGGTGGAAAACCAAAGGTTAATTGGAGCACTTTAAAAGAATAACTCTGTTTTATTGATTGCACAGTGTTGGGGAAAATTGTTAATTATTTACTGGTATGCATATTAAATGATCTAGTAGTTTACATATTATTGTGAGAATTATCAATGCATATTAAATTATCTGTTATTTTAATTAACAAAAAACTTATGATGACAGAAGCTTTACTAAAATAACTAATCCTGAATCTAGAACCGTTTTAGTATGCCAGAGAGATAAAAAGTGCACAGCTGAATTCAGGCTTCTCTCTGTCCTGATTTGGTTCTGTCTTTATTGGTCTCGGTAGAAGTAGTTCATAAGCAGGAAACAAACTATCTGAAAAATTAGGCTGTTGACAGTATGTTATAGCAAGGTGAAGTTTCATTTTCTTTATGAAACTGTTTTCTGGTACTTGGATTTTAACTGTATTTGACATTTTCATAAGGTTTTCCCACTTCAAATCTCAGACTGCTTCAGAGAGTTTGTTATTATTAGAATCATATTTTCTTTTAAAGGAAAAAACACTACTGATACGTTAACTTTTATGAAGTTGTATTAGCTCAGACAAACTGATTTTGGACAAAATTAAAAAAACATTTTTAAAATATGTCAAAACTACTTACATTAAGCATTTATAAATTAAGGGGGTTCTGTTTCAGAAAAGAATGTGTGGAAAATTACTTATTATTTAATAATTAAATGGAAAAAAATAATAAAAGCAACATCTTAGAAAGAACAATACTTTCTTAAGCCTCTAACATTTTCTGGAATGAGAATCCATCATTCTAACCTCATCTTATTTTGTTCATTGTATATATACAAATGGCTGAAAAGTGATGATATTTTGGCTTAAGATAAAAGATAGTTGCATTGAAAGTTAGAATTGTCTTTTCCTTGGACATTCTAACACCTCAAGCTTCCCCAAATTTAATAAACCCTCCGCTTTCCCCCCAAAAGAAAATGTCGAAAAAACGTCAGTTCTGATACACGTGAAGGAAACTTATGGAAGAGTTATAGTCTAAAGTTAAAATGACAAAAATTAAATTGAAGCACTTCAGCCTTATTGAGTCCTGCCAATGTGTTCCTGAAGATTGCTTCACTACTTAGATCAGAAAACAGTTCTTGGGTATTTATTGAAATGTTTTGGAAGCCAACTTGTACTCAACAAGTTTCTTTGATAATAGCACTGCTGAGCTTTGGGAAAACCCAGATTCATCATTGTTTAACCCATATGAAAGTAAATGTAAAGTAAACTTCTGTAGGAAGAGTTTCAATTAGCTGTAACTGCCAGCCAAAATGTCGGCAACCTGAACGCCTTCTGGGTTTATTTCCGAATATACTGACCCTACAAAAACCCTCTTAGTTTTCTTAGGAGGTAGGTTTTGTTCTCAGAAATGTTGACTCCCCTCTGGTAGGGTATAACTTTCTAATCTCTTTCTGAACCAGTTTGAAAGTGTTAATAATGCCCCATAATTTTAAGAAATAATTTTTCTTCCTAAAAGGTGAGAAGATTCAGGCGGGGGACCCTTGAAAACATATTATTATGTTCAGGAAAAATATCCATAATCTTGCACACACAGAAAAAGCCTTAGAAGGGATTAGGAAATACCAGCGTTCTTTGTTAGTAAGTACATAATTCATTCAATTTAGTTACTGCTAATCTTTTTTCTTTACTTTTTGAGAACTGACCTGATGTGTCAAATTTACATACATTTCAATAGCAACACATTTTCTAGTCATACAGAAAGGATTAGCTATATAGCGTGGTCCTTAAGAGTTGCAAACTGCTTTTAAATCCTACAAAGCAATAGTTTATAACTTGCTAACTGATCTTTTTATATAATTGCTAATAAGAACATTAGCACTCTTCCAACACTAAAAGTGTCAATTAATCTCTTCTATTAAAGATAACTTGGAGTTAACGTATCATTAGATCAACAGTGCTGATTTCAGATATTTTTTATTATGTATATACTTTTTTAGAAACATCAGACTAAAACAATTTTTTTTTGTAAGTGTCCTTTTGCATATGCTTATCTTTATTAAGCTTTTTTATGCACCCTTTTCCCAAACAGTCCCACCAGAGGAATGATAGTAAACCAATTGATCACATTGAAGGAGGAGTTATCTATTAGGGTCTCTGCAGCAACCACTGCACAAAATACTTGCTTTAAAAATTAAAAAAAAAAAAAATAATAAGGAAAAGGCGCTCCATTAAACAAAGACCAGCCCAAAGCCAGAAGAGAGGTTGGCTGGACCACCATGTAATTAAAGGCTTGGGTTTACATTTAGAAAAGCCAGAGTCAGTTCTTGTATTTACCAATTCACTTCATGTTTCTGTGCCGTAACTCTGCATTTCTTAGATGAAAGGAAAGCACTTTGCTACTTAAGCAGCTAATATGTCGGAGAGGGACTGTTTCTCCCCAGGCTTCTGTACTGTTGCTACACAACAGCATCCTGGTGTGACTGGAGACTGGGCACCATGGTAGCACACATTAAAACCCCCAGAGAAATATTTACACAGGCTTTAAGATTTCAAAACAGAATTGTTGTGCAATAGGAGGGGGCTAGAGGTACTCCACAGCAAAACGAAAATGAACTGGCTACACAAGCATGAAAGACTAAATTTAAGGTCACAGAATGAGGTATAAAGAAGTTTTGAAACCAATGCGTTGGTACTACATGGGTTTTGAAGCCACCAGAACAAAGGTTATCTCGATTATGTTTGTGTTGTCATTTTGAACTGAGATGTGTACCTCCTAGTCACACAGAGAGGAAAAGATCAGCTGTGTGGAAGAGTGTTCAAGAGCTGGAAACGACTTCAAATCTCACAAGGCAGCATCAAACATTTTCCCCCCACCATGCTTTGTTTCCTTTGGTGGATTTCAGGAGGGAGGAATAAGGATGAAACACCCCATGACTACTGACCTCGTGAGAATGGGTGATGTATGTTACTTCCCAATTCTGTGGGAATTTGTCAACCCCCCACACCAGTTGAAAATCATTATGCACATCCTATTCTTAGTTCACACTGTATTTGTTTGTGTATCTTTTTCCTGTCTCCCCATCTTCCCACCAGACTGAGGGCAGGCACTGTGGGAAATTAAACTTTTGTTTGATACATATTAATTTTGCTTTTGTATGTGAAGTAGCAACAAAATCTTCCAGATTAATAGGCTAGAATGAACCACTGCAATAATCTTTTTTTTCTTATGGACAAGACTATAGAATATCCTTGAATAAGCAACCACTTAAAAATATGTAGATCTATTAGAATGGCTTAGATTTATTAAAAAAGTAATAAATGTGGTAGGCAACCCACAGCATTCATTGGTTAATTGTTTGCCCTTACTGTTCAAACAACAACAAAGAAGTGATGAAGAAAAGTAACCCTCGGGGTTCAATTTCTAGACTGCATTTTGTTGAGCATAAGCTACTGGTTACCGGTCACATCTTTGTCTCCAACTCTGAACCCCCCACATTTATCAATTTCCCATCACAGGCTATAGTTGGGAAACAAGTCAGCCCTTAGCCTTTTCTCTGGCACTCTGAAACGAAGGGCACCCAGAAGTCTCACAGTCAAGGACGGATTAAAGGATGGTTTCCGGACTCTTCTTTAAGCCCTCATTTAATGAGGGGAAGAACACAGCCCTGAGACACCTGCATGGCATTCGAGCTATGTCCTGTGCTTCTGGTCCTCCCAGTTCCCGTCTGCCTTCTCCAACCCTCTGAACAAAACTGAGAGACCAAATCTGCCAAGGTCTCTTCAACCACACGCACAGGACCTACAGCTGCACTCCCAAATTCCCCATTGACACTCCTGTCCTGTTGCTTCGCTCCAGGAGAATCATGGCAGCCAGGCTCTCCCCAGGGAGAGTGTCAGCTTCCTTTGGGACTGCCACAGCACATCATTTCCAGAGCTTAATTTCATCCATCCTGCAGTAGGCACAGGTAGGATACACTGAACTACAGCACACATAAAAGCAGCTGGAAGAAGTTGTGCGGCCAAAAGTTTTTAGCTACGCAATTACACCCCTCAGGGCTTGCGCTGCATTATTTATAGCTTCCTGTATCCTCTCATTCTGCCCCTTTCCAGTTAACAAATCCCAGATATGCTTGGATAGGTACTTCAAAATTGTAAAGTCAAAGAACAGTTACAATAGACAACAAATATTTACAATTGTCATGGAAAATAACTATACTCTATTCCACGCTCTGCCATTTTAAATCGCTTTTAGGCCTGACGGGCTGAGCAAACAAGGTAATCACGTTCAAAATACACCTAACCGACGTCGGGTAACTACTCTTTCCTAGACTGTAAAGCCATAAAGAAGATGAGATGCAAAGTTGATGGTAGTAAACTCAGTGATAATTTTAAGGCTAAATACGCCTCTCTCTTTTCCATTTACATGTCTTTGCTCCAGATGGGTCTTGAAAGCTGGGTATCATTTACTAACTGATTACTGGCTTAACTGAGACCCGGTTAAAAACAACAACAGTGAAACTCCTAGACCTCTCAAAGGCATTTCAATACTTTTCTACTTACCAAGGAGTCGTCGATGATCCCAAGGTGCTGGGTCATCCCTTCCATGCCCTGGCTGGGTGACACAGCCCTGCCAGCAGCAGCCGCGTGCGCTGAGCAAAGGCTTGCTGCCCCTCAGACCAGGAGGAATTTGCCATCACCTTCTGAGCAGACACCTCAAAATCTTTTCTATCAAAGTCTGACAAGGATCAAAGGGAGGCACGGCACAGTCAGGTTTCTACTTCTGGCATCTACCTGAATCTTGCAAGAAAGCAGATTACCCTTACGCAGATGTTTAAGCACCCCAGTAATTACGGAAAGTTGTTTGCACACATTCAGCAGGACCACCTGAAGCATCTGTATAACTCTTAAATACTCAATTGTGCAAATGTTTTCCAAAACTGCATGATAAAATGGTATTAAATTAGCTGTCTTGAGGGCCTCTTTTGATGCCAGGACATTTATCTATTTTAAGAGGAGAATTTGGAAGTTTAAAAATGAGACTGGTGAGTTCCTGCATATGCCCTCTAGAGAACAAGGGGCTGAAGATGAATGCATTTACTCTGCCTGGTCGATCTTTGAGAAAGAATGAGAAAGCAGCTTAATCCCCGAGTTGGCTCTAAGCAAGTATGGACCTTTAAGGGTGTCTGTCTCTGGCTCCAGATCTAGAATTTGGATTTTATATGAAGTCTGTCTCTATTAATAACAGGCCAGAATCATGCAGTCATTAACAAAGCAGGAGTTAATTACGTTTCTTCCCCACTAGCCTTAACAGGTAAGTGAAAAGGTAAGCGACTGCATATGCACTCTAACAACATTTATGGGAGGCTGAACTGAACAAACATGTCAAATGACCTAAAATAAATAATTATCACGATCTAATCAGCTGTTGGTTAATTCTTATTTTCAGATCAAGTCCTGTGTTAACTTTTCAACTAGTTGCATTATGCAATTCAAAGGGTAATCTACCTAGCTGTTCATACTCACCGAAAGACACATCTTTTTTTTAAAAAAATAAATAAATTACAACACCACTCATTTTCACCCTTAAAGATCATAATTTTCCGGATTTTTTATCAGTTGTAATGCTGGATAAAATCTGGACACATTTCAATTTAGTAATCCCTAAAGTGCCGCTTTTCAAGCCAAAGAAGCCCTGCAGAAAATGTTGTGAGGTCACCAACAGAGAAATCTCTGTCTTGGGGAAGGATAAAAAAGAAGTTTTAATAATGAATTATGGAGTTGTAGTGTGCAGAGTCATCTTAAGTCTCCTCAGATGCATTGCTAAAACTGAATTTTGCCGCTCTAAGGATGGAGGAGACAGGGCTTTGACCATGGCAAAGGGCAGAACCGTCATGAGAAGCTTGTGAAGGTACAAAGTTGCTGGTTTTGCTGCTGTCGAAGAGGAGGACAGGGCGATCCTGTGCAGCTGGGCTGCCCACACGTGCCTGCATCTTTCAGCAGTGACTTTCCTCCCCGTTTTGCCACAGCCAAAGTAAGCAGGAGGGGCATAGCCACGTAACAGCCTTCAGCAGTCTGCTGTCCTAAGCAAGCACCAACTCTGCCCCTGCCTGCAGCTGGCGATAGTGTTTAATTATTATGATGTCCCCTTGGCAGACAAGTTCCTACTCCTAGGATCACTGCCTACTATCACCGTTTGAATGCATAATGCAATATTTTTCCAATCACTGCATACATGAGCACAATAGAAAAATTCAAGCACACATACTTGGTGTAGAAGGATCCTCAATTTGCTTCCTAACAAAAGACTTATTTCAAGTATTAAGGGCAGATACTCAGTTGTTATAAATCGTGACATGGTACAGACATTCAGAAGCCACTTGAAATTCACAGATCTATGAGAATTTTCATTTTCGAACAAATCACACGTGGTAAAACATGGCAGCTGTAATTATTTGCGTTGTGGTGTACTTAGATGGCTGGAGCTAGTGGGAGCTGCGTTATGCTAGATGACAGGCAGGCACCCAGCCGGCTGCAAGCACCAAGCAAATGGACAGTGTGTAACTAGAGGATGAGACCAACAAAAATCAGTGCGTGATGAAGACCAGACAAGTTGGCTGATGAAGTATCATAACAGCAAGAACATGGTTTAGTATCATCTAGTCAGGAGTATATTTCATATAAAAAAGAAAGCCACTGGTAGCAGCAAGCATAGTACAAATGTTACGGCTAGGAAAATAAATGTATCTTAGCTGATTTTAGGGCCTTTTTAATTTCCACATTTATTATCAAATTCAATTTCCTTGAATTTGCTCACTCATAGCTATATTTGCTTTCTAAAATAGCTTCCCAAGAATGTCTGGTTCTCTGTTGTCAGTTTGGTTTAGAAACACTCATGAACAGTGCTTGAAGTGGACTTGCACAAAGTTTGGTAACTGACGTATTTGGACAGCTAACCTGCTAACTTTGAAAATATATTTGAGTTCATGCTGCTTACTCAGCTGTCATTAATGATACTCAGATTCCTTTTCCCTTATTAATTTTCGGCTGACCAGAGATGAGAAGCAATCCCATTTGGCAAGACTTTATAAAGCCCGTATTACCAACAGTGAGGAACAAATAGCCAAGGTAGGGGAAGAAGCCTTGGGCTAATGAACATGCTGCATGTCCTCAGACAAACATTTCTAAGACTTAAAGATATTCTGTGAATAGTTTGCAACAGAAACAACTGCAGACTGAGAAGATAATTTAAAATTTTATTTTATGCAAAATAAAAATTTCTTCACTGAAAGGCTTCTCAAGCACTGGACCAGGTTGCCCAGGGAAGTGGTTGAGTCACCGTCCCTGGAGGTATTTAAAAGATGTGTGGTTGTGGCACTTAGGGACATGGTTTAGTGGTGGACTTGGCAGTGTTAGGTTTACAGTTGGACTTGCTAATCTTAAAGGTCTTTTCCAACCTAAATGATTCTATGATTATCTATTATGAATGGCTTGATGGGATTTATTTACCACAACAGCTGGAAAATGTTTATTATTTTTGACATTTTTAATAAAATATTTATATTTTCGAAGTAGAAATAAGTAGAAAAACATTCAAGCTGTATCACAGAATCATAGAATGGTTTAGGTTGGAAGGGACCTTGAAGTTCAAAACCCCCTGCCAGGGGCAAGGATACCTTCCACCAGACCAGGTTGCTCAAAGCCCCATCCAACCTGGCCTTGAACACTTCCAGGGATGGGACATCGCACCACCCTCACAGTAAAGAATTTCTTCCTAATATCTAATCCAAATCTACCCTCTTTCAGTTTAAAATTGTTACCCTTGTCCTATCACTACACTCCCCGCCTTTCCTGTAGGCCCCCTTTAGGTACTGTAAGGCTGCTATAAGGTCTCCCTGGAGGCTTCTCTTCTCCAGGCTGAACAACCCCAAGTCTCTCAGCCTGCCTTCATAGGAAAGGTGCTCCAGCCCACTGATCATCTTTGTGGTCCTCCTCCGGACTCACTCCAACAGGTCCATGTTCTTCTAATGTTGGGGGCCCCAGGGTTGGACGCAGTACTCCAGGTGGGGTCTCACCAGAGCAGAGGGCAGACTCACCTGCCTTGACCTGCTGGCCACAGTTATTTTGATCCAACCCAGGATGTGGTTGGCCTTCTCACCTGCAAGTGCACATTGCCGGCTCATGTTGAGCTTCTCATCAGCCAACACCTCCAAGTCCTTCTCCTCAGGGCTACTCTCAATCCCTTCTCCGCCCAGCCTCTATTTATACTTGGGGTTGCCCCGACCCATGTGCAGGACCTTGCACTTGGCTTTGTTGGACTTCGTGAGGTTTGCACGGGCCTGTCTCTCAAGCCTGTCCAGGCCCCTCTGGATGGCATCACTTCCCTCCAGCATGTTGACTGCACCACACAACTTAGTGTTGTTGGCAAACTTCCTGAGGGTGCACTCAGTCCTGCTGTCCATGTTGACAACAAAGATATTAAACAGCACCGGTCCCAGTACCAACCCCTGTGGAACACCATTCGTCACTGGTCTCCACTTGGACATTGAGCTGTTGATTGTGGCTCTCTGTGTACTGCCATACAGCCAATTCCTTATCCACCAAGTGTTCCATCTGTCAAATCCATATCTCTCCAATTTAGAGACAAGGATGTTGTGTGGGACAGCTTGCACAAGTCCAGGTAGATGATGTCAGTTGCTCTTCCCTTGTCCATTACCACTGTAACCCCCTCATAGAAGGTCACCAAGTTTTTCAGGTATGATTTGCCCTTAGTGAAGCCATGTTCACTGTCATGATTCACCTCCCTATCTTCCATGTGCCTTGGCATAGTTTCCAGGAGGATCTGCTCCATGATCACACTAGGCACAGAGGTGAGACTGACTGGCCTATAGTTCCCCAGGTCTTCCTTTTTTTCCTTTTTAAATGTGTTATGTTATGTTTTCCCTTTTCCAGTCAGCAGGAACCTCACCAGACTGCCACAACTTCTCAAATATGATAGATAGTGGCTTAGCAAAGTTTCCTCAGGACCTGTGGATGAATAGCATCAGGTCCCATGGACTTGTGCACCTTTGCATTCCTTAGATGGTCTCAAACCTGATCTCTAACAACACTAGTTTTCTAGACTTGTTCAGACTGAACTGTTGATTAAACATCCTCAGGACCCAGTAAGAATTAAAAATGAGCGCGTTATGACTTGCCAGTTACACAAACATGACTTTCAGCTACCAGGAAAGACTTTGAGCTACATAAATACTTACCGCATTCCTACAAAACACAAACCACATGGTGAATCGCCTCCACTTAAAAAAAAAAAAGGCAGCAGAATTGGATGTAACTAGTCATATGCTTTTTCACTGCTTAAATTTTAACTTCTTAATAAACTAGAGGAAAAGCAGAGATATTGCAAAGCGATCAACACACATTTGTGCCTAAACCTTTGTGCCCACACATTTATGCAAATAGGACCAGCATTTGTTCTTCCACGAGCGTCACTTTTTCTCTACATTGTTCCAGTTGATTTCTGCATTATTTTCTAAGATAAATAAGTAGTAGGAAAGGAAACAAATAATAGAGGAGACAAAGGCTGTCTAATTAAATAAGGTATCTACCTCCTCCCTGGTACTCCATTACATCACACTCTCAGAAAATATTTTCTGAAAACCCAGATATCTCCTTCTCTCCAGCTAATATACACATAGCTTATTCTGCTCTCAAAACACTTCAGTCTTAACATTTTAGCTGGTTCACCCTGGAACGTTTGTCTGGATCCATTCACATAGGTTAGAAATGCACAAGCACAAATCCTTGCAGCACTCTGAAGAGTATTCTTGCTGGGATAAGAGACCTTTTCTTTTTCTTGTGCTAGCCATTTCTTACCCTAAGCCTATGCTTTCTTCTTCTCAGATGCTGGTCTTGCACTGTGTGCACGAAGACAAAGAAGCATTTATATCATTTATATTACCTGCAAACTCAGGTGCACCGGACCACAAAATGATCTTGAGTCATTTCCTCTGTGCTGTCCTTAGAAATAAAGCTTCATGTCCTTCTTGTCTGTTTCGTTCTCTTTACTACCAAAAAGTACGGTAATTTGTTGATCTATAATACATCGCATATCAAGGATTTGGACTCCATTGTGTTAGAAACTACACAAATAAGGAGGAGAAGAAAATCCTTGCTCTAGAAAGCTTGCTGTTCTAAGAATTATGCATGCTAAGTTACAAAACACTAATGGAGTAAACCAATACAGCATTTGTTATGTCTTCTGTTGCTTTGGTCCTTATGGAAAACAAGGAACAATCTCAGTTCACAAGCAGCCAAGCTGTAGGGAGTCACAATGAAGGTAAATCTTGTGGTAGACTTGAAGAAGGCTCTATGAATGTCTCTGGAGAGCACAGAAAAAGCAGAAGTATATTTACAGGAATTGTATGCAATTACCATAAATTTATGATGACAAAGGTACTACCATTCAAATGACAAAGGTTGTCATAGCTTAAAGACCAGATGATGAACAGTCACAAAGACGTAAGATCCATTCAAGCCTAGCGGCCCCATGAGAATGCACCATTAAGACACGGTAAAGGAAGGAGAGAGATGGCTGCCCGTTTGTGCAGCTGCTTGCAACTCCACAGCCCAAGGAACTGGGTTTCCATTTGCACTTGGATCGATTAAGGAGCACTGTGGAAAGCTCAAGCTGCTCTCTGTAGAGCCGTAACACAATACATCAGGTTGTCTACCCCCACATCCTGACAGGGTCAATGTCACAATAAAACCGAGTGACAGCTTTTCTAGCTCATCTCCTCTCCTCTCACTCCATCAAGGCATTCGCCTTCTAGAAACCGTTCGCGCAGGAGCACTTACTCCTTGCCGCCCAGCACGTTTGCTATTGCAGACATAAATCAGAAGCAGCTATTGCACTCTGATCTCATGCTCCAGGGCTCCGGCAGCCCAGCCAGGACAGCAAACCAGGCGGCCTCCGGGACATCCCACCCAGCTGACTACCAGGCTCTGTCCTCCCATCCTGACGGATCATCTGCTCCCCCGGCATCTCCCTCCCCCCTGTTGTTGCTGCCACATGCAGAGAACTGTAACTGCTCAGCTGGTATTTCCTTGGAGCAACAGCTATTTCCTTGGAGGGGTTTTTTTTTGGTATTATGGGGCAGGACGCAGAGCCTGACTGCATAGAGGGCAGGAAATGGGGCACAGGCATAACCAATCCCCACGTGCAGGCAACATAAGGAAATGGCCTGTGAGCATTCAAAGGCGAAAAGAATTAAATCGCACGCACTGCTTTCTGCTGCACGCCTGAGTAACGCTTTCCCAGGAGGCGAGGGGGGCCTACTTGATCGACAGCCAGAGGCATGAGTTAATTCTACATCTCTCGGCAAAAAAACTTGGAAGATTTTATTAAAACAAGCAAACCCCAGCCTTTGTTAAAGGTCTTTATGCAAAGACTGACTGGCACAGGCTGTGCAGTGCCTCCACAGTAACTTCATACTGACCCCCACTGTTCACATACTGGGAATACAGATGGGCCTGGGACAGCCTGGATTTCCCGTACAGGCAGAAAAGTTAATGTACAGCACAGCTGCTGCTTCCTGAAAGTGCTGGCAGTCACTCCACAGTGGAGTTGCTCAGGATTTGGAGACACACAGCACATGGGTGGGAATACCTGAGGAATTACTCTGATCAGGTCGCTGCATGCCAGGAAACCTGGGACAAACATGAGAAAAAAATTTAAAATCCACCTAGGAAAAGTTTTCAGGCAGGAGGAGAATGCACCCAAGACGACCTAAATATGCAGTAGTTGTACTGTAGAAGAAGACAACCTTTCAGCCCGTACAGAGGACCTGAGGATCACTCAGCCCCTCGGGAAGGGAGAGCGCCAATCCTTCCAGCTTCCAGCCTCCTCTGCGTTTCCCGATCCCACTGGTCTCTTCCCCGCTGCCACTTCTCCCTGAGATTCACTCACCATTACCCTAATTTCTCTCTCTCCCTACTGTGTGAATAAGCCCTCTGTGTCTGTTCGCCCTCCTGACCTACATAGGGCTCTGCCCATACTACATGCAGCTCCTCCATCCCCTCCCTCTGGTCATCCATACGTGCCATTTCTGTGCTGTCTGACAATGGAACATTTTCTGAATTTTCCACTGTACACAGATTACACCTCTTTTCATACCCCTGCCTTCCCCCTCTCACTTTCCTGAATCACTTTCCCCCCAGAACATAAGGGGCTTTATTTTTTCCCCCTTTTTTTTCTGATTATGTCTCCAGCAGCCACTGCCTTGGGTTGAGTCAGGGTCATTTCCACTTTCCTGTGGAAAAATCTACCCATCTCACATAAAAACGGGCAGGCAAAAGGTCTTTTGGCACCTCTTGAGGTTTGCAAGTGAGGCTGACACTCCCCTGCTTAGAGAACTTCCCCCTTTTCTTTTCCCCATGTTTTTTCTATAAATACCATTCTTCATGTTATTCTCCCTGTAGGGCAGTGAGTGACAAGCTTTAGCTGGGGTAAGCTTCAGCCATTGGGAAGCACAATCAAAACATGTTTTTATTTCTCTGGGTTTCTGGAAAACTGCGGCAGAATGTGACAAACCTTAAGCAAAGCTATTTTTAGCAGAGGACTTTATCCCAGAAACCTTTTACCAAAACCATACCGAGCGCGCCTTGCTACCTGGGGCACCCCGCGCTCCCCTGGCGCCCAGGCGGCCGCCGACCGTTCCCAGAGCTCTGACCTTTCAGCAAAAGTCTACCAGAGCTGGCATTTTGCCCCAAGATGAGTTGTGATACCAAGGCTGGAGTGAAAGGAGGGGAGAGCCTTAAAGGTAAAGAGAAGAAGTCTTTATCTAAAGGTGGAAGGTGTCGTCGTATTTTTTTAGTGACCGGTAGGTGCTGGGAAGGTTTTAGCGACAGGAGAGCAGCAGGTATAGCAGTCTATAACGTCCTTTCTGAAGACAAGGATATAAAATAAACAGAGTGAAAGGATGCCAATATGTGAATCTGGCTTGTGAATATCAGCTCGATCATTCCTGGAAATAAGTGTCTTCTTTTTTGACCTAATTTCTTACAGGATCAAATCTCGCTCTGTGTTTTGCAGAAGATACCTGTTAGAAGAGCTCAGGCTGCCCTCTCTCTGATGTGGAGTTCAAGATTATGTTGCAGTTTGGTGGGCTCAAGGTCAGCGGTCGGGCTATGCTGGAGCCCACAGGCTCCCTACTAAAAAGAGAGAGTCGTGGTGCACTGCAGAGCTGTTTTGCAAAGTCAGCTTGCTCAAGTAAAGGTCTCTCTTTCAAAAACATTGTTTGCAACACAAGCAATCCCAAATGTTTTCTGCAACCCAAATTTATCATAAAAGTTCATGTCTGCAGGTGTATTTGTTTCTGGTGGTTTACATGCAATAAATACTGGGATGTTATATCACAATAAAAGAAAAGGGAAATTTTTTTAGTCTTCTACCGACAGAGCATGTCAGCTGCTTAAACTGGAAGCCCAAGGGAGGAGAACAGCTCACTGAACTTCAAATAAAACCAAATGGAGGCTGAGACAGTTTGCATTGAGTCAAGAGAAACACAACGCACATATGAAAAGCAGCAACTCTATTTCCTATCTGAAAATTTTGTATAATATTTCTGTAATATGACCGAACTTAAATTTAGACATCTGTTTACACAGATTACTTAGCACCTTGGCACAGATGTTCTGTGTTTTTTATTGCAGCGCTTTAATTAAAGAACATTCATCAGCATTCACTCAGCGCAGTTAAGTGCCACTTTGAGTAGAGCTGCACGGGGAATGAGTCCTGCGTGCCATTTGTCACAGCAGCTTTAAATCAGATGGTGATGGAGAATGATTGCCGCACAGCCAGGCACAACCTTTTTGCCACTTCTGAGTGGAGAAAGAGGTCAAGAGGGGACTCGCACCCTCACATCTGCGCAGCAGATGCCAACACACCTCCCACCCCCCGCACTGTCCCCAGTGTCCCTGGAGGGAGGGGAGCAGGCGCTGAATAATCCAGCCGGGGCCTCCCCTCCGGTTCCTGCTCCAGCTCTGCCCCGCTGCCTCCTCCCACTGCTTTCCGCTCTCTTCCCACTGCCTCCCCAGCAACCAGTGTGCTGCACCAGTAAGGGGTTTTCAAAGGAGAAGTGGAGGGGAAAGGAAAAGGTGACATAAAATTTGTGTTAGCTACGCAAGGTAACCAGGAGCAGGTTTAGGCTAGATCCCAGCAAAACTACAGAACGCTACCCGGGGAGGGTATGGAACAGTCCTTCAGAAACATGTGCCAGGTGATTTAGTCCAAAAATAAATTCTTAACCACTGTGAACTGAGGGATAAAAGTTTACAAGTTTAATTCCACAACCCTGCAAAGTGTTCCCGGCAATTCAGTGTATTCTTCTCACAAGCATCTCCCATCAGCCTGTCGCAGGTGCGGCATGCCTTCTGCCCCGGGCTCTGCCTGGCACAGACCTGCAGAAATGACTGCTGCGTACCACAGAAATGTGCTGGGTGGCTTTGATTTGTAGAGAGCCTATAATTTGCTCCCTATCTCTTTTTAAACCCATTACTTCCCTAACAATGGAAGCTGTCAGCTGAAGTGATTTTGTCAGCCAAATTTGAGAGACTGAACATTTTATGACCATTAAAGTTTCCTGTAACTTCTCACTTGAAATTTTCCATGTCTAAGAACATGGGTTTTTCATTTGTCAAATTCCAAAATAATCGTCAGCAGTGATAAGAACTTGTCAGCTCAACAGGAAAAGAACCGGGGACTTGTTCCCTGGGTTATTTCTATTCTTTTAATCTAGTGAACATTTAGTATAAAATGCATGGACAATCCGTGTCGTTAAGTTACACTCACACTCTCTCTTATGGCACCATGGGTTTGGTTTGCATTGCCCACAGAGGCAGTTCCTCAGGAGGAGAAAGGTGTTCCCCAAAGCTTAATTTCACCCCAGCGGTTATGGTACTTTTCTGGATTGTGTAAGGTGCACGCTCGTTTCAGGATGAGAGGGTGCTGAACCTCAAACTCCCCTAAGGCATAGTCTCACCTTCAGCAGAAAATGCCCAGCTGGGCCTAAGTGGGGAGCGGGCTTACAGCAGCCTGAAGCTGGTGTGTCAGCTTTCACTGCCCGTACACGTCTTAAGTGGACATACCCACACGTTTATGCTCTCCTGGTGCAGCGCTGTCCGGGGAGGTAGGTAGCTCACCCACCCAAAACAGAGAGCAGCCAACTAACGTGTATCTTGAGGTCCACCTTGCCGGATGGGACCCCAGGTGATTTCTTTTTATTAAACCCATGGACTCTTCTGACAGTCACTCTAAGTTGGACGCTTCCCTGACATTTGTGGTTTTTTAAACTGTATCTAACGGTTAAGGACAGCAGCCTGTCCTTCTCCTCTGTGCTGAGTAGAGCACATAGCAGAGCCTTGGCCAAGAAGCACACTGCTCCCTAGTTATTCTGCTGAGGCACCCTTGGATAACTTGCTGGAGCTTTGGGGCAACACACACAAACTCTTTTTAGCTTTTTTTCTGAAACAGTTTTGTGAGTGTCTTTCTGCATGCCCTTTCTCTTTACTCTTCTGAAGGTTTTTTCTGTCCTATTTTATGTCAGTACAGAAATACAGTATCAGGATTCTGCGTAAGTACGCTTTGATTCCTGTTCTCTGCTGACATAACAGAAAAACAATCGAATGCCTGCGATGGCTTAGTCTCTGTTCTGGTTTTGAAGATGTTAAGAAATCTGGGAGACAGTGTATTTTGGAATACATTTCTCATACCTCAATCCCTACCCTGCTGTCCATTAAAGACTTTCTGGATGAAAGGTGAAACCCTCTGTGCCCTGCTTCAAATGCCGCTGTTTACCTTCCATAATTACATGAATGAACAAGTTGGATAAATATTTTTCCATGAGGAAGGGATGAGAGAAGGATGGAAAGAACAACATGTGACAGGTCTCAGTGAGTTCACTCAATGTATTACTGGAAGGCATTCAAATACCTCATTGAGAAAAGCAGGCCAAGAGGAGACAAGGATGGAGGTAAGAAGCATTGAGTGTTCATGATAGAAAGAGCTTTTCCGAAACTACCAGAAAGACTGAAGTGATCTTTTGATTTTCTTACATGCAGTGCAGGATATTTTGTGGGTATGGCTACTTAAAACAGGCTTTGAGAGGATCCAGTCTTCAGTTAAGCTGCAGTGTGGCTGTATGTTAAGATGCCATATTGCAAGAGTAGATACGTTTTCTCATCAAAATGTCCTGTTAAAAAAAAAACAACAAACAGGTAAGAGACCATTTCTTGCCTAATGTAGCTGAGGAACCTACAGGAAGGTGGCCATCCTGCAGAATAATTCCCGGTTCGGTCATTTTGCCTTTTTTTTTTTTTTTTAAATTCAAATTCTCCAAGACTAGCATCATATTCCTGATTTGATTTCTGCCTTATGGCAGCGTGGTACGTTGCCCTCCTTCCAGATGCTAGGCCTGCTATCCCTCCTGCCTCCCAGATTTAACCACACCATCAGCTGCACCCGTGGATTGGGTGCTGCATGCACACTGGGATGAGCTGATGCAAGCAAAATACACATTTGTTTTGGGTAAATTTCCTCACCCCTTAGAAAGCTGAAGAAAAAAATTCCATTAAAACAGTTTTGTTTGTTTGCGACAGGGAGGAAATAGATTTGAGATTCTTTCCCTAAATTTCATCTCAATTTTATTTTGATATTTTCAAGACCAATTCCGAATTAAACACAAATCAGAGCATTTCTCAAAATTGCATTCGATTGAAGGCTGAAACCTGAAATTAAATATTTTATTCCACTCTCTTCAAATGTTCTTTATCTCAGAAATGGTCTGGAGCTGGCAGTTCAGATCCAACATACTCAGGCACACAAACTTCTTTCCTATCACCCTCCCTCCTCCGCTGCCTCACTGTAATGTTCCCCTGTGGTTTTGCAGATGAACCTTTGAGCCCAGGGAAGTGACAAAACCAGCGTTAATCACCTGTAGGACAGGATTCTCTTTTTCCTTCACTCAGTGCCATCAGGAGCAGAGACAGCTTCTTCAAAAGAGTGGATCGCTGTTTCTGCTCCCTTCGAGCTGCTTTGTCCATGACAATGATCTGGTCCGTGTCAGAGTTCATGTCATTTTTTCTGCATTCTGACTCAGTTTCAAAAGTCCTTTCAGGCCTGTGTGCAAGCTAAAAGTAACTTAAATTCACAACATTTATAAGATAAAGCATTACAAATAAAATGCAAAAATCCCTCAGTAGTGTTTGCAACTTGGAAACAGAGAAGGGAAAGATAGCGGTCCCCATCAGTTTGAATGAACATAGAGGAAGGCACAGACAAGGCTCTGTCTGCCACCTCACTCCTAGAAACCAGTATGGTCAGTGAGCTAAATGGTGACAGATACAGGAAAGGACATGTGGGGCTTAGTTGTGTAAGCTTCACGGGTCAGGGAACTTACAGACCACCAAAACCAAACGCCGATGTGCAGACCTGTAATCTCCCTTTTAACAAGCCTGGCTACGGGACTAGACAAAGAACACAGTATTTTGGAGATTTTTTTTCCAGTCTTATTTAGTTATTCTTTGCATTAACATAGAAACAGAAAAATATATACATACATCCAAACAGCAACAAAGGACTAAGGGTGCTATGTAGCATCCAGCCAGTGTTAGCACAATAGTTTATAAACTGTAAAATTGAAGCTGTCTCCAAAGGACAATCCTGAAATTCTACATACAGGTCTTCAGCAAACCGAAAGTCACAGAGATAACTTCAGAAGTAATGAATTTCCCACAGGAGGTACCTCAGTGTGCAAACAGCATCACGGTCTCAGCCTGACCCCTGAAAGAAAGAGCAGGCTCAACAGCAAAAGAGTGGCTGAAAGTTACATGCCGTGGCTGACGCGCAATCCTTTTCTGCCAATTCTGTCGCCATTACGCTAAGATTCTGACCCACTTTTTTATTTACTGAACAGCTTTGTGTCTTTGCAAAGGAAAATTATGGAAATGAATAGTGTTTTTTATACATATATTCAGTTTCACAAAACCAACTTATGATCTGTTACAGGAAAAAGAAAAAGAAAAAAATGGGTTTAATTTGCTTTCTTGTTGGAAAATGTAATTTTGGAGCGCTGCTGCATAGAGGCATTAACGTATACTTTAATGTAGAGTTCACGGTACCTGTGGAAATGATCTCAGAAAAATCGGTGCTGAGAGAATTTTGGTTTGAAAACCAGTTTTCATGAGAGTATGAATATAGAGCTAGTTAGATATATAGGTATATACATTAGAGCACAAAATAACTACTTTTTTTTTTTAAAAAAAAGACGTGAGTTCATGCGTACAAGGCCCATCAGGCAGATCCCGATGTGCAGAGAGACAGGGAAGACCTTCGCTTGATCCCCTTAACGCCAAGCGTCCGAAAGAGGTCTCCACGAGAACTGTGCAAACATATATAAACACAACTGTGCCTCTATCATCTGAGTCACCGCTCCACAGGTCACCGCAGGGGAAGAAAGTAATAATCAGGACGCAGGACTATGCTCTGGACATAATCTCGCTGCGTGGGTTCTCTCTGTTCGGTATGTCCTAAATACTTCGCCGGCTTCACGCACGTACCGGCTTGCCTAAATAACAGCGCTGATGAGAATTGTTTCGCAGGTTATACATACACACAGTTATCTTATTTTTAACCCCATAAGGGGTTGAATCTGGTACCAAAAAGAAAAGGGGCCACAGCCTGATTGAATCCCCGGGCAAACCCCTCATCTGTACCCGCCGGCGGGCTGCTTTCCCCTGGAAGAGCAGCGAACGCCGGCGCGGACGGCTGTATGGGCGGCGCAGCAGCCGCGGCCGCAGCCGGCGGAGGGGCGGGGCGGGGCGGGGCCGGGCACGCGGAGGGGCGGGGCAGGCGCGCGGCGGCGGGCCCTCTGCGCTCGCTGCACGGCGCCCTCTGGCGGCGCCCGCAGCTCGGTGTCTGAAACTGGGTCTTAAATTCCGCTGGGGAAGGCCCACTCGGCGGCCAGCGGGTGACGCGGCCGTTAGAATAAGCCAACGGGCTCAGAAGGACCACGCGGAAGCCCACGGGGCCACGCAGACCCTTCCCGAAGGGAGTCGCCTCCGTGGGGTCTGGGAGGTCTCGTGATTTTGGCCCCAGTCCAGCAGTCCGTCCCTGCTCAAGTAAGTCACGTCAGTCTGCCGCTAACTGCCTCGTTACCGGTAACCGTTTCCCGTACTCCGGCGCTCCCCATCCGGAATTCGGCTGTGTGCAGATGCACAGACGGGTCCCGCTGGGGACCGCTCGCTGTGCCAGCAAAAACAGGGGGAGAGAGAGGGAAACGGGAGCCGTGACGGTGAAACAACTTGCTAACGAGTATAGCATAGGCAGTCAGCTGCCAGTTTGCCAGCGGAGTTTATCTCACATCTCAGATTAGTGTCCCTTCGCTAATGCCGAACAGGCATGTCTATGTTCATCCGTCAATGAGCAGATAAACATAAAATGGGTTCTGCCAGAAATGAAGGAAGATATGAAGCTACCTTTTCTCTTTCACACGGTTTGCATTTATCTGACCAAATTAAAAGTCTGTTCTGCAGGTGTGTAAATGTGTGAATCCCGTGCGTTTAACACTTTGCTTTCATCACTTAGAATGTGCTTCCACTAAATATTATTTGCACGTGCTGAAGCAACCTGAGCCCCAGGAGTGGTTCTTCAGAAGGGTATCTTGGAAGTGGATCCTTCAGGTAACAGAGCACACTCTGCAGCATACCAACACCATCAATCTCAAGGAAAATCCGTGGACTGACTAGGTCTGGATCGAGCCCTTGAGGTATACTTTATAAACACACTAGTTGGGTCATCTGTATTAGCATAGCAGCCAGCGGCATTTGAGTTGGGAACAGGGTTGCATCATGTTGGAAATTGAACAACCTTTCAATAAGCATGATTTTTGTCCTTAAAACTAGACAAATTGAAATCAAAATGTGAGTAGTGTGTGAGACTTACGCCAGAAGCACACGGACTGTAGAATGAGAAATGAAGCAGTAATAACCCCACCGTTCAACTGGACTGCCATAACAATCCCATAGCAGACCTGCACTGTCTGGATCTAGAACCAGACCACAACTGAAATTTCATCCCAGCCAACGTTCCCCATTTGTGATGTCTCCTAAACTGTCACGACAGATCCTCTCTTTGTTATCACTGTCTTGGAAAACAACTTCAATGTACCACCCCAGTTCCCAGCCTCAGGGCCAGAGGGTGTGCAAAGCATGCTGCCCGCCCCTACAACATGACAGTGAAACTTGATGGAAACTGGAATAGTGGCGTGGGATAGGCCTTGCTCAATAACATGTCCTCAGGGTGCTGACATCTACTTTGCCCATCACAGGTTCACCAACAGTAAACTTTTTTTGCTCCCGATTGTTCTGCCAAGCCGTTCCTGACAGTCCTGTACACCGTATACACTGAATCATACAGGTTGAGCACTGATACAATAAACAAAACATGATTATTTGAATGGTTTTCCATTTAATTTCCAATTTTGTTTCTGCAGTAGAGGCTGAATAGGCCAAACAGATCTCTATAAATTCTTTCATGCTTATAAAAATTGTTCAAAGGTCAAGTTCCTGAAGCTGAAGAGCTTCAGCCAAGGTTGTGTGGCAGTATTCTGTCTGAAGAATTTTTCCAGAGATTCCTTTCATACGGCCCTCATTTTCCCCCTGAACTTTTAAAGCTAAAAACAAGCAATTTTTAATAGTTTCGGCTCATGAACCATGGTGTTTTTATTCAACAACATAAAAGAGCTGCTCGTCATCCAGTTTTGTTAGAGTCTCATAGCTCTAATCTTGACCTAGTTTGTGAATGTTTTATTTTTTGACAGCGGGCTACGCAAACAGCCTCATCTCGGAGGAATTCCAAACACAGGCTCAGTCCAAGAGGACGCAGCTTCTTCAGGGCATCTCCACCTCGCCATTTTTGTTTTTGTCAGCTACTCCCTCCCTCCTAAAAGGTTTTTCAAGCCTCATTTTTCCTTGACAGTATTTCTATCTTTCTTTCATCAAGAAACATTGCCAACAACGTATACTTACAATTAGTTTCTCCTTTCTCAGATGAGCTATGACTACAAATCACACACACAAATCTTGCGGCATTATTGGGAAATGGCCACGATGATATGACTCATTTCTCAGCTGAGAGTGCAAATGCTTTGCAAGTTGGGGCTTTGCATTTTTCTCATCTTTCAATACAAATAAGCCAGAAAAAGAGACAGTCTGGAGCATCAAGGAAGGAGGAGCGACAGAAACCCTGAAAGTAAGTTGAGCACGTATCATTAGCTTCCTCAAGATCCACACATAACAATGTGAATTTGTTGCATTGCGCTTTCTGGTGCTTTATGGCACTTCTAATTTAGAGAACAGACAGAAGTATTAAAACCTTAATGTCAACATCTGAGAACATCCTTCAGCCAAAAGACCAAAAAAACCCAAACAGCCAAAGAAAAAATTCACGTAGAGCCACAGAAGGGTTTTTCCCCGTTTAGTTCTAAAACGTAACATGACGTTTCAGAGTTGCATATAGAAAGAAACTAGCCATTTCTACCCTCTGCCTCTTACTACACCTTTACAAGAAGCTCAGGTAAGTGGGCTCCCAGCAAATTCTGAAACTACCGGGCCAGAAGATGCCTGCTTTCAAGATAGCCGTAACGCTGTTTGCAATATCAGAGTAGTGCTGTACCAAACAGCCTGAGAAAACCAACGTCAAATGAGAGCAAATAGAGACTTCCGCTGCAGGAGAAGTTATTTCAAGAACAAAAATAACATGTTTTAAACAAAGCAAATTGACCCAGGAGAAGTGAAATAATTGTCTCTGGAGAGTGGCACAGGCATCCACAAGGGAGCTACAAAGCCCCACAGGCTCCCTGGGGAGGCTTGTGTCACCACCCTGAGAGCCCAGGCCAGGCTCGACCCAGGTGACAGCCCAGAGCTGCTTCAGCTCTGAAAAACCTCCAGCAAGATACCGTGGCTGCTACAGGTTCCCACAAGAAAAAGGAACCATGGCATGAAATGAGCAGAACGTGGGGCTGAGAGTGGAAAAAAGAAGACAATTCCTAACCTCTCTGACCTCTCTAACCATCCCCCTAACCAGCCATGCCTATTTTGACTCTTGGCTCACCATGCGGTCTCAGAGCAGGTGCTGCCTCCCTCTACCCACAATATGTTTACAGACTGAATATACTTCATTATTTTCTCGTCAAATTTACTTTATTATTTTCTCGTCATGTGCCCAAGGTCCACCTTCTGCCCAGCTCTTTGTCTCTGCCTCTGCCCCAGCTGTTACCTCATCAGCATACACTTTCAATTCCCTTTGAGACTATTTATAAAGTTGTAAAGGAACATAAATTCACATTTTTTCCTCAAAATATATTAGAGATTTGACTACTTCTCCGCATACTAAAACTGGACTCATACAAAGAGACTTTAAAAAGGTCAAATTCTGTGAATATCCAGTTTCTAACTACATTATATTCAGCTGTGCTTACACTCTTTTTGTGTTCATTTTGTCAGGCTATACTAACAAATGAGTTTGTTGATATTATTTATAGGATAGTAAATCTTATGTGCAACAACATAAAGTTCATACTAATGAGCAGAAATCCATCACTGATCTGTATGTTCAGTCAAAACAAAAATAAATATCTGAGACTGTGAATACCAAATTCTTAATAAGTCCTGAAGATACACAATTTGAGGATTAAATTATTCATAAAATTTCCACTGACTTCAAATAATAAGTATATTTGACAAATTTGTAACTCATTTGTGGTTAATTTGTAAATGGGAGAAGGTAAAAGTCGCCATGTATGTGATTCTTGCAATTTATTTCAAATAATAACCCCCTAATTTCAATCAGTTTAGACTCCTGAAAGTTTCCTAATGAAGCCCACTTCGATTAGTTTCAAGAAGATTTTATCACATTCAAAATTGATTTACACTGATATGATTTCCCCGCAGTCAGGGGAGCTAAACGGATTTATTTCTGATGAAGATCTAGCCTGCAACAGGGTACTAAGATCCAAGAGAGGGGTTGCAGAGAAAGGGCTGACAGCTGGAGGCGCCTGCGGTGGCGCCCCTGGGGCAGGGGACCTCTGGCTGGTAGAGAGGTCATGCAGTTATTTCCATCACACCTGCTCCTCTGCACATCCAGTGAAAGAAGGGGTTGCTGGGTGTAATCCTGACATGGCGTGGAGGTGACAGTAGAATTCATTGCACCCATCTCTCGGTTTATTTTGAGCATCTGAGGGCCACAGAATGGGAATCTGTGGATTTCTCCATGCTCTGTCCCTTCAGAACAGTGAGATCTTGAACTTTGCAGTGAAGATGTCACTCCTGTAATACATCCAACATGTGTAATTTCTTCTGATCAGGCACTGAGTGAGGGAAGCTTTATTTTTACATAAACCTTTTTATGAAATCTTTACAATATTAGCCAATTAATGGAAGTGGAAAGAGAGGAAAAAGTGAAGAACCGAAAGCAAAACCAGAAAGAGAAATGAAGAAATGAAATCCAGGAGGAAAACAACAGAAGAAAAGGAGACGATTAATAAATATAATTAAGTATGACTTGAAGATGTTAATGAATATAGTGGTACTGGGGTCATCAGCAGAAAGCTATAGCGTTCAATAGACATTGTCAGCTTTTGTGATTAAAGTCTCCTAGAAAAGAGTTTGTCATTAGATGTCTGCCCTTGTTCTGCCCTTACATCATCTTCTTTCTTATCCTCGCAGCCCTCAGCCGTGCTGCCATTCGGTTCCCTGGGGGTTTTGTCCCCTGTCCTCTTCTCTCCTGCTCCCTCCAGCCCCATTTCTGCTTCTTTTACCGTCCCTATGGCTGTGCACGGGCACAGCTCGCCCAGCCAGCCCCCCTGCAGCCAGCGGCGGGCCCGGGCTTGCCTCTCTGTTACTCACAGGTGACACTAAAGAGAGCAGAAGGACGTCTGTAACACCCTCTCCGCTTCCCCGTTTCTGCATGAACAGACCCCACACAGGACAGGGAGTGAATTTCTTCTGTCTCTCGCCATTCCCCCTGTTGGCTGCAGCCCTTTCAGAGGCAAATGTGGGGAAAGCAGTCAGGTACCCCGTGCTCCCCACCACATGCTAGGAGATTATGTACATCCCTTAGGTGTGTATCCAGGAGCCACTGCAGCCTGTCACACATACTCTTTGTCATGGAATTTATGATTAATAGTAATTTGTGCTGTATGCAGTCTTGAGAGATAGAAACCTCTTTTTTAACCACATGCTATGTCCCTCCACCCTCAATCTAAATGCACAAAATAAGGAGGGAGCCAGGAGGCACCGGCAGCTGGGGTGGTTTGTGCAGCACAAGTCAGTGGTGGTGGCAGAAGCAGAATGCAGTTCTTCTGCCCTCCTCTCACTATTTACTGAGATTGTCCCCAGTAAAGTAAATAATTTATAGCTCTGCGCATTGCTAAGCCATTACAGCTCTGGGCTTTTTACTCTGAATCATGAAAGTACATCAGATGGTTGAATCGATTCTATTAAATGACATATCATCGGCTGTCTTTTGTGCCAACGTTCTCTTCTCCCCAACTCTCAGTCCCAAACCCCTGCCAATGACTCACTGATTTCTGAAGTAAGGGAGAGAAAAAGAATGAGAAGGGAACAGTATCATTGCTTCTTTAGATCCCGATTACTAATGCAGACCTTGGATTTGTCTTATGGATGGTGTTTGGCTTCTAGCAAAGTTAGTGAGTACCACTGCTCCGAGTCGATGTGGGGGAAATCAGATTGACTGCACAGATCAATGGCTCAGACACAAAAGCCTTCTGCATGCAGGCTAAACAAAGATCTGTTAAAACAAGCCATATAATCCATGTTCAGGGGGCTGAAATTCTCAGAAACCAGCTACTATTTAAACCAGACCCTCGGTGTGAATAAATTGCAGTATCTTCTGCTGGAACTGACAGAAAAGATCTAGTGGATTTCCCAGAAAAATGTCAGTCTGCTATTCGGGAGCTGCCAGAGAATGAGGATGTTTCCTGTATTGATTGATGCTGTAAAATACTCACCCACAACCAACTCAAGGGTACTCCTTCCAAGAACACAATGCTTGTGACTTTAGTGGAAATGAGAGATAAGGGGAAGATCCTTCAGGCAGCCTGGAAAGAGAGAAGCATTGAATTCCAAGGGCAAGTGATAACAATTTCTCCAGACTTCAGCCAAAAGATACAAGAAAGAAGGAATTGGTAGAACTTTAAAAAAGCCTTTGTAGATTTTAAATCCAAGGCTGTCATCTCTTCTGAAACTGGGAGTTCTACATGAAAATAAAGATTACGTCCTCTGGGATGCAGATTGAGGGAAACGGTTTGTAACAGATATTACCCTCGTTGTTGCCCCGGGGCGTTCAGATAGATTAATTCTTTGCGTTTTGCTGGCAGAGCCCAGGTAGCGGGTCCTGGCGATGTACGTTCTCTGCAGAGGGACCCGTGGGAGTTACAAGCGGCCCACCAAGTCTACTCCATCACGGGGGATGAGACAGATGGTACAGCTGCCAAAGCTGGCGGGGCCCAGCATCTGGTGAATGTGTTGATTTAAAGCAGTTCTCAAGCAGCGGCTGCTGCTGCGGCTGAGACGAGCACGGTTCAGAGCTGCTTCCCCGGCCGGAGCCCACGGGGGAGCCGGGGCAGTACTGCCACAGCCTCTTCTTGGAAGCGAGTACCAAATGTTTTGGAAGATGAAGAAAAGCAGCCTCCCTTCTGGGCAACCTGTCAGGGATTGCTGATATCGGGGAGGGAGTCGGCGTCGGGGAAGGTTACTGCTACCACTATTTCACAACGATATTTAGATTCCTCTAGGAAGGCTCTGGTCAGGTTTTTATTTTATTTCTTGGCTTAGTCAGTGTCTTCTGTCTCTCCCCCTCTCTTTTGAATAAACAACGTCTAGTTTAAATATAACTATAGTTCAGCTTCTGACTATTCATAGCCAGAGACGAGTAACAATTTCCCTGGGGTACAAAGAGCACACAGGGAGAGTTTACCAGTCCCAAAGCTGAGACTGCAGCTTTTGTGGCTGCACCCCAGCTAGTTTTAGACTGGCAGTGTAGACGGCTGGGCGTGTTATTCTCTGTTTTAATTTGGAGTCTGAGGCAGCTTTTGTCCCCATTTGTCTATAATTGGGTTGGTACCGAGTGATAGCACACTGCTTAAGGGCCGTGTAAATATAACCTTAATGATACCAAGTCATCAGAAGACCACTGGTGGGAAGGGACTGAGGAAAAGATTACAGGCTTGCAAAAAGTACTGCATTTTTTTAATCTGCATGGACAGCCCCAGAAAAGACCATGAGCCTACTGTTAAATACTGTTGTCATGCCCAAGAAAGAGAGCACCCATGGCCTATGGGGCCATATTAGTCCACATCCTTCCAATACCTAAAGGGGGCCTACAGGAAAGCTGGGGAGGGACATTTTACCAGGACATGTAGTGATAGAACGAGGGGGAATGGCTTCAAACTAGAAGAAGGTAGATTTAGAATAGATATTAGGAAGAAATTTTACACTTTGAGGGTGATGAGGCACTGGCACAGGCTGCCCAGAGGAGTTGTGGAAGCTCCATCCCTGGAGCCAGGCTGGATGGGACTTTGAGCAACCTGGTCTAGTGGGAGGTGTCCCTGCCCATGGCAGGGGGGTTGGAACTTGATGATCTTCAAGGTCCCTTCCAACCTAAACCATTCTATGATTCTATGATTCTATACCAAAACCATTCCCACAAGTGCAATGGGAGGTGGCCCCTCAAATCCATAGATACTTTTGAAAAGTACACTTTACTACTCTGAAGATGTAATTATTTATAAGAAGAATTAATTTAAGTAGAAAACAAATACTTCTTGTGAGTGTCAAGCCCACGATGCTAGAAAATTACTGTTGAGAATGCTGTCAGGAAAACTCTCCCAATATGCCTCACGTGAAAAGCTAAGCGAGACAGCATGCTTGGTGGTCAGATACTGAGGATACCGGAGAATCAATTTATAACTGTAAACCTTGTCAGTTTTTACAGCTGAAAGCTTCTTCTTCACCAAGAAATCCCTGTGAAGTGGCCACCCTGCCAACAGCAGTGAGATCCCTCTGCTTCTGCCAGCCCTTTCTTGGATAAAAACTTTGCAAATGAGGCCAGAGTTTGCCCATTCCTTTTAGTTATACAGTCTCCTCCACCCTACAGGTCCCTTCATTTCTGTGACTTTTGGTTTACCTAAAGAATTAATGCTTGATATAGTAGGGCCTGGTTTACACCTTAAGAACTGAGGAAATTTTTGCACGTTGATAAAATTTGACATGTTTTATCTGTGCCCTGCCATCAGAGTACTAATGGGAATCCAAATGTTTTTAGAACTTTTTAACTGCCACACAAACCGTCAGGAGAGATACCCTATCTTTAAATCAGAAAATAGCTTCTTTCCTGCTATCTTATCAAACAGCACCACATAGTCCTACAAAATGTATCCTGGCCGAACTACTAATGGGGAGATGTTTACATACCAGATGGGAAGCTACGAGACCTGATTTGGGTAATCATAGGAAATGAGGGAAGCAAAGTGTGGTGGAGAAGGAATGCCAGAACTGATCTGAAGAGGAAAGAAATTTGGATATGAAGACTCTCCTTAAAAGCAGCAGGAGCCGGGATAACAAGGCCTGATGAATATGGGTGGAAGAGATGTAGTGACCACTGAGAAAGTCATTATTTCACTGGTGTATAGAAGATCATGAGAAATTTGTTAATATTCATTTTATTTGACAGTTTGTCATTTCCCCATCATTTAAGTTAAACAAAATATTTAACAGTTCATGTAAGTGCAGACAAAAAGCTAAGGATTTGTGTTTTAAAGGAAGAACACATACACTGTATATGTTTATATGCAATACACTACCCTGAGACAGAACAATAGGAAAAGTCAACAGATTTTATTTAAAAAATAAAAGAAATTCAAAAGTTTTGGTCATATTTATGCTTCTAATAATCCAAGAATATTGGCATATAGAACATAATTATATATGAATTTATAATTTTCCAATCACTCTTTAAAAGCTGTAGTTGATTCTTACTTTGAGAAAGAAATAACAGTATTCATAATAGCCAAAAGCACAGCTCTGATCCTCAGCCATTGGTGTTTTAGTGATCTCACAGAGGCAGAAAGACACTGCTTTGCCCCATAAAGTGCACTGGCCGCACTAGGCTGATGGGACTTTACCCCTCTCACCTCCTTTTGTTCCTATGTTTTTCTCAGTTCAGCTGTCGGGTGCTCACCCTCTCTCTCATCCTCCGTGTCTTGCTTTGGTTTTGACATGGTGGATTCCCACCTCCATCGACCCCATGAGTGCTATCCATTGCTGCCTACTTTTACCTTTTGCCAGAAGCACTTCCTTCTTTCTCCTCTGCTGCCCCCAGACTTAGGAGATGTATGAGACAATGGTCTCCTTAACCTCCATCCTTAAAACCCCTTTGCCTTGGTGTCTACAGGACGATCTGACACTGCTGAGATGAATGGTACATGGATAACTTTGTCTGTCACCTACAGTAATTGTCGGCTTCTTTCAAGCCTGTTTATATCTTTCTAACTAATAGGGCTTGCGGGCTTCACTCCTATTAATTTTTTTGCATTTGTGCAGCTCCTGGGATGAGGTTCTGAACAGAGTTGGGAGACGCTGCCTCAGTAGTCTATATATTGCAGCAGAAGTTTGTGGTCTTTGTGTGTGAGAAAGCCCACTCCTGATCTGAAAGTATAAATATAGAAAAGACAGAGTGTTTTATCCTTGCCTTACAGAATATCCGCTTGGATTTAGGAGCCAGTTCAGAGAGCCTTGCTCACTCGCTGAGTTCAGCATGGCTGTAATGTGCTTAGTTACAGTCCTGCTCTTGAAAAATTGATTCCACTTTCAGAAATATTACTGATTCTGGGGGCATTCACCACTGTAAATTTAAAGAATATTGCAAAAACCTGGGAACCTCGATGATCTTAAGTGTCCTTTCCAACCTAAATATTTATATGATTCTATGAAATCATGAAAACCGTGGTCAGCTTTATAAACGTGCTAATCAAGTGCTCTAGTTCATGTGACGGGAAAGAGCACAAGCCCCGGATATCTGCAGGCTCATTTCATCTTGACTGCTCTAGTCTGGGAATATCTCAGAAGAAGAAATTTTCTTACAAATTTTTGTATACTTGTTACAAACCTGTTGGAAAGAATATTGAAAAATACAAGCTTTCTCAGCAGTTCGGCTGTTCAGTTCAGTTGTTTGTAAGTACAACTGGTATCCCATAATGCTCTTCCTTTTTCTCCTGAGCTGATGGTGGCCGGCACTGAAGATACACCCAGAACTTCACAGCTGAGAGGGAGAGAGCCTCTGAGCCGCGTAGCCGTCAAGGCACCCTGTGCCCTAAGACCCCTTCATCCAGGACCATAAAACAGACAGGTAAGAACGCTGTGTGTCCCTTGATAAACAAGCCTTTGCAGGTTCCTGCAGGGCAGTCAGGAGGTGTGGGCTTTTGGATCTAGCTGAGCTAACACCAGGCTTGAGCAGCCGAGGGGAGAGTGCCTCTTTCCCGTGGGCAGCCATGGTGAAGTTCACGTTGCTGTTTCTTCCCACATTGCTGGCGGAGAGGTACGTGCTGCGTACTGTTAAAACATTTTTAAAATCCCATCTGTTTTTCCACCCAAACTATAGGAAGCATAGAGGAGTAGAACAAGAGTGAAGGGAAAAGGAAGAAATCCCTGACTTCAACTTTAAACAGTCTTTTTAAAGACTGGTTTTAGTGTGTATAATAAAGTTGGATTAAATCTTAGGAGTTTTTATTTGCCTGATTTTTGTTACTGTGTTGCTGTCCATTGCAGGATCAGGTGTGGGAGCATCCTGTGACCATCACACCCCGCGTCAGGCTGGTTATTTCTATGGGAGGGGAATGTGGCAGGTCCAACTGGTAGCAACAGAACCCAGAGGCTTCTCAAACCATGGCACCTGCTGCCGTGAGCACACAGCACTTTATTCTGATCTTGCTTTTTATGGTAAAAATTCAGACCAATATGTGCATATGCAGTGACAACAACAGAAAGCAATTAACAGGAATCCAGCTGGACTTAGAAGCCACTCTTCCCTGCGATATAGCCTAGTTAAACATGTCCCTAAATAGAATTTGCTACTAAAGAAAAGATAGGAGAAAAATACATGACATATGTTAGTCATATCACTCAGTGTACTCCTTAAAGATTCTCATAAGCAGTGGTGAGGAGGGCAGTATAAGGACATGAATAGAACAGAGTAGAATAGAAGAGAAAAGAATAGAAGCAAAGTGACTCATGAAGTGAAGAAACCCAACCATTGGCCATAAAATTAAATATGTCCATGTCTAGACCATCGTGTACTATAAAATGAAAAGACCTAAAACCTTAGAGAAAGAAATCTTCTGGGTTTTTTTTGTTTACTTGTTTTTGGTGGTGGGTTTTTATTATTTAATCGAAAATACTAGTTTTTAAAAGGTTCTGTTAATATCCATATGGACGCTAGATGGGGATCTTGAGTCAGCCATGCCAGAGACTTCTTTATCCTGCTTTTTCTTTATTTTAATCTGTTTTATCATGGGCAAAGTACATGCAACGCAAGTTTACTCTTCAGGCATTTATATTTTTACTAAGGTTTTTTTGGGGAAGGGTAATCTACAACAAATAAATATTTACTTTTAAACATACAAGTTTAATTAAGGTTACGCTGCATCTTTCAAAAGAGAAGGGAATGTATCTGGAACTGTAGAGCACATGCTCTTCTTCGTCCTAATTATTTGTTTAATTCTAATGGCACACTGCAATCGTTTTCTCACTTTTCAGTGTGGGATGCGGTTTACAGTGACAATTGTCTTACCGCCGTGTAGCACAGATTATGACACGGGGAAAGACGGCGGAGTCGCTCACTTGCGGCAGTACTAATGACCCAAGCATTGTTATTTCCATAAATGGGATCTTTGTGTGCTAACTAAACCTGAGCAATACAACTGTGAAAGCCGCTTTCCTTCAATCTTCCCCAAATCTCCGTACGACTTGTACACACGATAATAAATTAATCTCTCTTGTTAAGGTATTGTTTGTTTAATAAGTACCTCTTTCTTTCCTGCGATGTCAAGCTCAGCCATAAAATGAGAATCATATTTTGAGCCATTGTCTTAAATAGTTCCTTTCTTGATGGATTCTTTCTTCTCCCTTCGGTAAACTGGGTTTTTGCAAATTGCTTTGCAGAGTAGCACATAAGGCACTGACCTGAAGCCTTCGGACACTGCTACAGACTGGCCTTAACTAAAATGATCTTGGCTGTCTCCGCTCATTTCATAGGGACATGCCAGTCCACATCATATAACGTGCAGTTTGGGATTATTGCCAGTCTGTGCCCAGAAGATACCCAGAAACGAATTCGTGCGAGGACTGAATGACTTCTTGCTGCATCTCTAGAGACAGGGTATATCCAAGGTGAGATGGGATCATTCCCCAGGCAGCAGAAAAGAGAGAGAGTGAAAAAAACCAACCCTGCAGTGGGCCTGTTGTTCTCAGTGTCTTGTGCCATTAATGTTGGAACACTCCGGACTGAAACATGCCGATGGAGGAATAATTCCTGCTGCAGAGAAACAAGCCGAACACCGAATCAGTTCTTTTAAAAGGATCAATTTTTAGAATGCATTATAAATAAACAATTGTTTCTTGATATGGCGAATGATTTTATTTGGTGGCACACAGTGCTGCTTCTGCAGAGCAGATTGCTCTGTCAGAGCAAAGGGAAAAAATAATGTATTAAAGACATGAGATGCATGAAAAATGTCATTAAATAAGTCTTTACTAGCCTTGAAATGGGGATGGTTTGCATAATTGATTAATCATAAGGGGACATTTTTGGTCACAGAAATTATCATTAGTAGAGCTCCAAAGTTAAATAATCTTTATAGTAATAAAAAATGCCATTTTCCCCTCAGATCTTTCCAAGATCTCTTCTTTCTTTCAGTCTCTCTGACTTTCACAGGCCTTAATAATTGAACGATATTTAACTGGAAGTGTGGGTGATGAAACCACTGCGAGCAAATTTATCCCCACGGCGCTCTGCAAGAGCAGCGGCGCGCTCGGGCCCGATCCTGCGAGCTCGGCCGCGGTGCTCCACCTGCCCGCACCAGCGGTTCGGATCTGGGCTTTTCTCTCCAAACTCTGTGCAGTGGGAGCTCCCCGAATTTCCTTCTTGTAAAAGAAAAACATAAGCGTGCCGAGCAGCATCTTTGTGCACCCTTTTTCACTCCGGTGGTAAAAGGCAACTCTCCTGATTGTTCCGAAAATTATTCCGACAGATAATTTCACCTCCTTGGGAAACTGTGGGCATGACAAACATGTACACATGCTTTGTGAGACAGTTTGCGGTTCTTTAGGATGAATGTTGCTGCATCTAATTCAGAGATATAATAATAAGCATTGTTTTTATTGCCAAGAATTTAATTAAGGGAAACAGCTTTAGCTACACAGTTCTCAGAAGGATTTTCTGTAGCCTGCTTTCTTTAAGGTTGTTTTATATTGACTAAAGCAGGGACTGCCTGGAGCAGGAATGGGTTAACCAAGGGCTTGCCATACCTGATTTCATTCATGAAATAAATAGAGTATGGGTCCTAGCCTGTTCCTGCACAATGAAGTGGCCATCTTCTCTGCTTCTCATTTACTGTAAATCCTTCAGGAGGTTCAAACGGTTGGGAACCACGTCCACGACAAAAGGAGGAACGCAGATGTTTGTACAAAAGACTCTCCTTTTTTGCTGTTTTGCTATGGCCAGTTTAATTTGGTTTATTTAACTGGGAAATGATCCTTAAATTAAGACATATAGCACCTTCTTATCACAAATGTCCTTCTCAGGAGTTCTCTAATCAAGTGTTGCAGTACACTGCAGACAGGAAAATGTGGTCAAAAGCTCATTTATTGCTCCATTTTTTTAATGTAAAAATAGAGAAGTATTCATATACCTTAGTAATATATTCTAATGGCTTCCAAACATGAACATAAAATTGGGGTAAAATTAATCCCAGTCTGTAAAACTTTCTGATTTGTGTTCGTGTGTTTATATACAGACTATAATATATATGTAAACACAAGCTCACTATTCACACCAGCTTATATATGTACTGAACATAATTACACAGAATTGAATATTTATACATATGGGAAATACATTGTGTAAATATTTAAAGGACAATGCAACAAACTTATTTAAGAGAGAATTTCAATGCATTTAGATCTTAATTGTTGAACAAAATCAAGATTTTCTTCATGACTAATAGTGGTCATATTTATAACTGTATTGTGATGTGAGGAACTGTTTTCTGAATCTGTAGTTGTAGTTAGCCAAATTCAAAGCTGAGTCTGAGTGTTTTGAAGCAAACCAGATTTTCCATTTCTTACCAGTTGTTTTTAGTAGAGTGGAACCAGTGCAATGCAGAGATTTGCATCTTGTGAGATTCCATGGGGCAAATTTATATATGCCTTTGGCTGTAAAAATAGTGATTACTGAATACCCTAAGTAGTACTTAAAAAGCCTTTACTGTTCTCCAAATTTGCTTATATTCTACCTATATTTTATTAGTTCAATTTCTCAATCTGATATATATACACATTTAATTTCTTGACATTTGTATAATTATCTTGTAGATATGTAAAGCAAGTGTATTTTAATCCTGTATATGCTTTAAAAGATGTCTTCCGTAAGCAGGGATTTGCAACTTAGGCAAAAATTTTTGGTGTCCTTTTTTATCAAGCTTTAATGATGGCTGTATTGAAGTTCATCTCTTTCTGCCTCTGTTTTGGTACTCCGTTTTTCTGCAACAGCCTGCATTGGCCGTTCACTATTATCAAATATTTGTATGAACAGGAACACATTACAATGCTGCAATATGCTCGAGCAGTGCGACACATATTTATTTTGCATTTTGCATCTGAGGTTTTGTGGTAATTTAGTCTCTAGACCCGCAGCTGAGATTTACTAACATGGAATGACTGTATTAGAGGTGCGGAGACACCCCTCCCTTCTGAATCCACCTGCCAGTGTGTTTTAATAACAATCCTAACAGCTCATTGAATGCTGTGATGATTTCTTTTTTCCAAAGAAGTTGTTCAATAGATACATCCTTTCTTCCACTTCGTATTTTCCTTGTGTGCTACAGTTCAAGAAAGCTTCCCATCTTCTGTATTTAGGCAAGTTCTGAAAAGCATACTTTAATTTTGACAGGCTCAAGCATTTTGCTGAACTTGGTGTGAATATTCCCAGGAATTGAACAATTATTTAATATTTACATTATGAATGCATGACAGCATGCATACTATCATGACATTTAAAAGAATGAAATATTTATAAACACTGTAGTAATTTTTGTCCAGCCCTGGAAGAAACCAGGGTTCTGTTTGTGTTAGTGTGAATAGTTTCTCTTAAAAATACGAGGTTATCATGGTCTCAACCCATGTAGACTACTAAAAGTCGGTTGGATAGCAATGACTTTCAATCACAAAAACCAGGTTGCCTTCAGACTAGTGAACTAGATAAGATGGGATCTGTATTCTATTATCACTCCCTAAACTACCTAGTCATGCATGGCGCTTTATCACCTTTATATCCCAGTGTGTTATAGTGTGCTGCTAGATCATATAGCACAGGATACTGCAGATTAACATGTTATTCCTGTATTTATTATGCTTTATATTTATTATGCCTTTATGAAAGAGACGTCTAGCCTACTGGTCTTGTTGCAAACTATAAGAAAAATCAAAATAAAATAAAAGGGGCTTTTTCTGAGGCGGTACAATTAAACGCCCAAGAGAATGACATTTCTCTCCGCGACACATGGAGCTCCATATAGCCAGACAGTACTGACTCCCATCTACCTCATCACGCACATTCTCCTAACGTGTATTGAATGTACATTGATTCAGTCAGCTGCTAATTCAGGAGCCCGAGTGAATTGTCCAGGGAGGGAACAGAATATCTCTACCTGGAAAGACCAGTGTTGCCCACAACCTACTAGGTTAACCTATTCATAGAAAGCCCACGTTATTTCTGGCACAATTCTGTTCAATATAGATACTTTTCATGGGAAATCTGTTTCCAGTATTGTGCACATGCCACTATCCCCTCTCTTGTCATAGTTGAATGCTGACATAAATCTTTTTCTAATAAAATGAACTATTCAAATTATTTCTTTACTGAATGATGTCTGAAACAGATGTATTTTAATCTGCTGGGCATAGAAAATGAAATTTACATGTCAGTGAGGTCTGTCTGGTTAATAAACGCTTTAAAAGAGAGAAAGCAGGAAGCTAAATATATGTAAAACTGCACTGCTTTGCATACAGTGTTTTTAGCAGAAAATACAATATCCTAATACTAAATTATGTCTTATTTATGAGACAAAAAGTATACATATTTTTTGATAACAAATATCATCCCTGTAGGGGTATCATACAAAACGCTGGAAAGAGTTCTGATTTCACCAGCAATACTTTCCTTATGCTACTCCTACTAATATTTTTTTTTCCATGTGGGAACAGCATCTGCACAAAGCATTTTGTTTATTATGTGTGTGTAATTTTGAACTCATTATGTTTTCCTGATATTTTAGCTGTTTACATGGCACCAATTTTAGTACATTACTGCAGCGCTCTCTTACTTTGAGAGAGCTGGATACAAAGCCCACTGAAACCAGTGGAGGGACCCAGTTAGCTGAAGTTGACTTGCCATTGGGGATGGAGATTAAGACAATGAAGAGTTGGCTTCAGCATCCCCTGGAGATTCAGATGAGCTTCCAAACAATCCCAACACTTCTTAAAATAGCTGGATATGTTGTTGAAATTTTAAGTTCCTCATCATAATAATGCTACTCATTTTGTAGCATTATTTGGTAGGCAAGCAGAAAGCATACCTATAAAAAATGAAGCTTTAAACCTGATTTACTTTACTGTCTGAACTGTTGCCAAATTTGATAAAGGTGCAACGGCAGAGTTAGCCTAAACTGCTTGCGCGGAAAACCCACAGACAACCCCGCAAAAGGAAGGCTGCCTGGCTGGGCTCTGCCGCGCGCCGATAACCTCAACCAGGTCCTTCTCCCAGCCCCTTCCTCCCTTTCTCCTCTCCCGCCCTGGTTCCTGCTGCTCTCCTCCCAATAATCATCAATAATAGCAATAATTATCATTAATTATAATTAAATAGTATAATGAAATAATATAATTAAAGCATAATAATAGTCCTAAATAATAATATAAAATAATATAATATAATGTCCCCTTGCTCCATACCCGAGGGATTCATTCCCAGGAAATAAAGCGGTAGCTGAGGTAACACAAATGGTACCTCAAACAGGACAATGCTGTGAGACACTCTCCTTTCATCAGAGTCAATGGTCGGACGGTGCAGGGATTCTCTCCTAAACACACCTCTGCTCCTCTAAAAAATGTGACTTAAATACCACAGTAAAAATCATTCCCCAAGTGTCTCAACGAAGAGCTCAGTTGTTATCTCATCCCGATTAAAAAATGCTTAAGTCTGTATAAGTTTTCAGCCAGAAAAACTCAGCAATGATGTCCAGGTTCATTTTTTAACAATTAGCAACTCTGAGCCTCAGACTGACAGATTACCGCCGTTTGGCAGTATCACCAATAGACAGGGAGTTGTGAAATTGTAAGACATTGTATTGTTGGTAGCCTGAGTAAATCTAAATCTTTTCAAGCTTTGCTTCAGTGGGTTAATTCCAGGACCTGAATTACGAGTGCAATTTGAATTACATTGCGAAGACTGAACTTACTTCACTTTAGCAAAGTCCTTTTTCTTAAGACTTATGAATTCCAGTTATTTTGAAATCCTGAAATGTGGAAATCTTTTGATACCTTTCTTATTATTTCCAAGGAAAGACGGGTAAAGGTTTTCACTGACTTTCCCTGCCAGCACCTCTTCATTTAGGTAAGTGTGTTTCTTTGACTCTACCTTTATTTTGTAGTGTCTCAGCTGCTGGTACACTCTGTACATCCACATGGGCTTTTTATTCTCCCAGTCCTAAACCTGAGATATTAAAATAGCAGAAAGAAAAAAAAAAAAACCAACAAAACAACCTTGCCAGAATCAGAAAGTAATAAAAAGAATATGAACCAAATATATGTTCTGTGTATATTTAGGGCAACTGAAGACACCTGCAAAAAACAAGGGTGATTTCAGTTTGTCTCTACATATTTGGTCTGGGAATTTTAAAACACTCAACTGACTCTAACTAATTAAGTCTCAAAGCCTGATGCTGAGCTACATGAGGCAGGGCAGAGGACATCACCCATTTTGTAGGGGAATGAAGTGAGACGTGATTACATGATTTGCTGGGTACAAAAGATTATTAAATATTGGATTTGAGAATAAAGATACATATTCCAGTTACAGTTTAACCATTAGGATTGATTTTTTTACCAAATAACAACAGCAGTGACAATAGAGAAAAAAGATTCTGCAGTGAATTGTCTTCTAAAATAATTTGTTTCAATAGCTTGTTGTTAGAAGAATCCTGTATCTGACAATCACACATATGAAATTTTATTTAGAGTAGAAAGGAAACTATAGTTTTTCAGGTTATCGAGGTATTTATTATGCATTGTCCACAACAGGCATACTGACTGAATAATTGTCGCAGAAGGCAAAAAAAGCAGGGTAATATTAGCAGTTCAAAAGATCGACAAATTTTTTAAGAGAAACAGCTAAATGGGGCTGTGGCCCTGGAGTTGTTTGCAGTAATCAAGGACTCTGAATAGACAAGTCCTTATTCAGTTTCTCACAACTGGATGGAACTGAATAATCAGACTAGAAATTTGGTACATATTGTTCGGGTTTCAGCTTGGTTTCTGAGAGCTTCAGTTTTCTCCACTGTAGCACTAGGATTTTTAAAATCTTGTCAGATAAATTCTATCTGTGGAAAGTAACAGCATGCTGTGATGATGCATAATTCTGCATCTCTGTATTTCTCAGGTTAATAAAATAAAAAGAACAGGAGACGGATGAGATCTGTTGCTAGAAATGTTTATTCTTCCGCATCTAGCAATTGGAATTTTTTTCTCCCAAAGTGTATTTGTCTTTTCCTTAATCCAGCCTTAAGAGCTTGAAGTGATGGAGCTTCCTACACTTCAGAGAGCATTGCAAAATATAATACACACCACTGTTCAATATTTTTCATGACATTCTGGTTATGTTTAGCTTTTTATGTGAATTCTATAAATCTGATCTACAATCTCTTATTTGTAAGAACACCTCATTGTGCTAGAAAAATATATGCTATTAATATTTCCACCCAGTTACGCTAACCTCCCTTAATTGTTCCTACTGACATCTATTTGAAATGATTTTAGAACAATTTAATGCTAGGAAAAATGTGTCTGCAAAACAAAATTTTGCTCAAAATGTCTGAGGAGAGTGTTTTTACCTTATTCTGTCTGGAGATGAATTTAAGACTTGGCTCAAATTGAATTATGGGTGCCTTACGTGAATTTGCAGGTTGTGTGCCCCTGTGGTACCGGGGCTGTTTTTCTGTGCTGTTCTCAGAATTCTCTTGCAGTAAATTCCTGGGCTTTTTTGGATATAATATAAACAGGCGTAGTAATAGAGGAAAGCAAGGTTCAAATTCACTGAAATTTGGTTTATGTTGTTCAGAATCCATAATGTTTCAATATCTATAGCTCTATATGCACTGTGTCCCTTATTTATTTGCAAATTCCCTTACTCCCCTGCTCCCTTCTTGTTATACTATGTCTTAAATCTCTCAGGGTAGTGCACTGCAGCCACTGATGTGCTGTAAGAAATGCCTCATGCAGACTGAAGAATGTATTGGAATAGGCTCATAATTACGTTTAAACACATGTCATTAGATCTCCCTCTGATTACATATAAACTGTCTCCTGTGACCGTTTGAATCTGTGAAGCTGGAAGCGGAAGGCTGCCACATTCGCTGATTCCAGGGGGATTAAGATTTTCAAAAACCTAATATGTCCCAGATGTGAAAGGAGGGAAGCTCTGACCAGGACTGGTGAGTAGTGTCGCTGACGGCCGCGTTACATCATAACTACCCAGAACCGAGGAATGTTCTTCACACAGGACACCTCACTGGGGAAGGCAGAAGGAAATGGAAAGTCATTCTGGGATTCAGGGTCCGCAATGCTACACAAACGCGTGATGTCCATAAAATACATGCTGGAGACAGCACCGAGCCATTTTTGGGTGTTTCCCTCAATGCAAGCAAGGTTTATCAGTGGTTGTTTCAGAATCTGTTTTTCTCATTAAGGTTTTAAATCTATGCCTTCTTACTTTGATCTCATTGGTTGACATTAATCTTTCTTTTAACCTTCTCTCTGTTTCTGTTGTTGTTGTTTTCCCCTCAATTCGAGACATCCATCACTGCTGCATCTGAGTAAACAAGCAACCATTTCCCAGGAGAAGGCACAGAGAGTTCTGCTTCCCCCAGGCACGGAGGGAGGAAACCTCAAAACCAGAATGGGTTAGACACCACTGCCGACACCTGGATGCAACACTTTGCTCACGTATTTACTTCATTGCAACCATTTTTTGGAAACTTGATTTACACATAAGAGTATGAGAGAAGCAGCTCTCTGAACTGCCCAAACCACCCTTTCTTTGGTTGGCTCCACTACACAGCAGTAGGCGGGTGGGTTTGGAAGAGAGAGAGAAAGGAACTTGCTCCCAGTTAGCTGGGCTTTGACTGTTGAGTTTTGTATGTGAATGTCACTGACATTTCATGGCAGGTCATATGTGAGGCACGTTGTGGTGTAGCCCAGGCAAAAGAGAAGTATTTCTGAGAATGGTGACATCTGCCTCTGTCATAACTGCAGAACAGAAACATGTATATAGATAATTTTTATTTGGGAAATCAGAAGCAGAATGAATTTAGCATGGCCACATATCTACACATCACCTTATAAATGTGCAGGAAGATACTCTTCCTAAATGGAGTGGTTATAAGTTTTACTCGTTTGCTACGGGCCTTGCCTTTGCCAACATTGCCTCCATGCCAGCAAGACCTTTACCTGGCAGAATTTGATTCAGGGCCAGGATCTGGAAAAATAGGATGCCAAATAGGATATCATCAGCTTTACATTTGCAAATTTGCCCAGCTTTGCTCAAATGACTTTTCTGCTCCCTAGATTGTCTTCCCCTTAGCACAGGAAAAAAAGGATTAAGGCTGTCAGAGGCAGCCCCAGCAAAGCCCTACAGCGGAAAAGTGAATGCTCATAACCCATTAGGATCATCTCCAGCATAAGAAAGGATAAACTAATTTTTTTAGCCCTTGTCAGGTTCCACAGTCAAATAAACAGCACCTGATAGTCTCTGGCATGGAAGACAGAAGGTCACTAAGACCTGGAGTTATTAGTAAGGACACTGAACATTGTCCCATTGCCCTAGGGAGATTTTCAGTTACTGAAACTGATGCCCTTCAGATGCCATGTCAAGGTCTGAAGCCTGACTGATCGGTGTCTAAAAATTAAGAGCAGATGCTGCTAGACACTATTTGCTATCTATCATCTCTTCAATAATCTTGCCCAGAAATGGGAGGTTTAGCAATCAGACAATAGTTGGCAAGAAAATTAATGTCAGGAGAGGATTTATTGAGTAAGGACCCAATAAATGCATGCTTGAATGCTTCTGGCAGTCTGCCTTTTCTTAAGGAGAAATTACCAATAGTAGGTATTTCCCCCTAATTTTCACCGTGGGAAACATACTTCTCATCTGCGGAGTGCCTAAGAAATTTCCCTTAGAGTATCTAGGACCTCTAATTGAAACAGGGCAAAGCCGAGTTAATTGAATTATCTTGTATCTTTATTCCTTTTTGGTAGTTTTATAGTGACAAATCCATACCCAGCATTCAAATATAATGACAGCTTTATGCAGCATGAAATAGTACAAGCTAAAAACAGTTGGAGGTAATCTTGGCTAATCAGATAGAATAACATCCATAATAGTTTACTGAGTTTTTAAGATTGCTTGATATTTGCAATGTTAAGTCCAGTCAGGACTGGATTTTGATTGGAAGAACACACTGTCCAAACGCTGTGGCCTCTGCCCTGCAAACTTGCTGTTCATTGTAAGGCCGATGCAGGAGGAGAAAATGAATGTTCGATGTGCATAATGATAAAGAGGTCACATCCTTAATCTGATGCATCATTTGCTGATTCAGAATTATTTACAATTTCTGGCTTGGTGGAAGACAAAAAGAGCTTGCAAAGAAGGTAGGGATAAAGTTTGGAAGGCTGGATTGGATTTTGCATTCGTTAGACTTCATGGACAAGAGATTTCTCTTTTTTTTTTGGTCTAAATTGTCACATCTTCTTTATGTGAGACAGACAGATGAACTATTTTCTATTAAGTGTTTTGAGTACATTTTATTTGAATGTAATAACCCTAGTTAATGATCTACCTACCAAATATCATCCTTGATCATCATCTGGGAGAAGGAAATGCAAAGTTTTGAAGTCTAATTCCAAGCTTCTTAAGTCCTACAGACTTATTGAGACATACTTTTAAAATCTTCAGTCTTAATTCATCCTGTTGTTTAGATGAGAAACAACCATAACATTCGGATACAGAGCAAAACGAGAGCTCTAAATTTCTTTGGGCTCATATTTTTTACCCACTCCCTTTATAATACAATGACAGGCTCATCCCTGCTGAGTTTTAAAGGGGTGAGAAGGGTGGGGAGAACAGCTAAAAATTAGCTTAAAGAAAGAGCACCTCTAAGTTACTTATTAGAAAGACTTTGTGTCAAATTCCGTGCTTTATTTGTTTCAGCAGTAGCAGTCTTTTCTATTTCCTTTCTTCTGCTACTCTACATTAGGCATCTGAGCTTTGTTCTCTCTCATCTAAGTGAAATTGTATTTCTGGGATTGCCAATAAAGCACGTCTTCTCCAGGAAAAGAATTTTTTGTCAGAATATCTACATTGGAGTTCAAAGACAAAAGCCCTGTTACTCTAATTTCTATTCTGAATTCTGAAATGCTGTTACCATTTCTCAGTTCTCAGTTTCAAAAGGATATGTGCATCTTGACTTACTACTTAAGAAGTCCAATTATTAGTCCTCAAAATAGTCTTTGCAATGACTCATCCGGTGTTGACCAAGAAGTAATGACTCTTCTTGATGTCAGGTGGCCTTCCCTTTCCCTAGCGTAAACCAAGCATAAAGATGGATCCAGCCTGCACTGTCTTGGGTATGATGGGGGCCAACAAGAACAGACTTGCCTGTATAGTTACAAGAAACGGTCCAAAAGAATAGACATTAAACAAGGGAGCTGGAATCAAGCTGACATATCACACAATAAAACAGTGGAAGATTTCATCAGTTCAGGTGTAAAATAGCCTCTTAGAGGAAAAAGAAAAGATGTGATTTGCTTAAATAACAATCTGCTCATAATTTCTCCTAAAGTGCCTCTTCAGTAGCTCAACACTGCAATCACTGCTTTACAAAATGCATTTGAAACAGTGATATTAAACATATTTTTGTGTAATACATGATTTTTTTAAGCCTCCTGGGTAAATAACAATAGTTCTTCAATAGCTGAGGAGGGCTTGATTGTCTCTCATTTTCACTTGTTAAACAACTGTGTAACTTCCTAAATTTCATAGTTGTTCTTTTTCATTCATGCCTGTGTAAGGGCTTCATCCAAAGCCTACTGTATCATTGGAAAAATTTTGATTAACTTCCACAGGGTTTAGATAAAGGCGTAAATGAAAGACGAACTTTCTGAAACATCATGCTTCATTATTTCTATTACAATTACGGCCTTGATCATGCTGCTTCTGACAAAGGGCATAAAAAGAAGGACACATCCTCCAAAAATCTATTCATATGAAGACAATTTGCAGTAAGAGTATTTTAAAAATAATATCAGACCTCAAATATTCCAGATCCATGTATTCATTCAGCCATTAAATTAATTTCATTAAATTCATATAGGTGTGGATGAGGATTTTCCTTGGTTTTGTTCTACGCCTACTGAAACACTGGAGAGAGTCTTGGCTGACATTTCAAGCAAAATACCAAAGATAGGATCATCTTACTTGATGTTGTATTCTGCCAAATTGCATTTGTATTTCAGAGTAGATATTTACTTTTTACAAGACACACAGGGAATTAGAAGTATTTTCTACTTAGAGAAAGTGACTACATCTGAAAACATGCAAGTTGTCAATTTATCTTATGCAATGTATACTGCAGTACATCATAAATGATGCTCTTCTTGGAGGAAAAGGCCTATTTTAATCTTAGAAACTAATGTACAAGACTCACAAAACCTTTCAATTATACCTATTAGAGGAGCTGAGTCTACAAATCAATAATAAAAAGTGGATTTCTAGTGACCGCCAAATGTAATGGTGAAGAAGGGATTTTGTAGAATCTCCTAAGTATGCAGATTCTGTAAGTTAAATATCAGACGGCATAAATCCTTCCTGAGCTGGAGAACGGGAAAAAAAAAAAAGGTTGTGTTTTTATTTTTCCTGTTGATTGTTTTTCTGTGTATGTATAAATGAACATGCTATAGTTTTTCTATGTTTTTCTATGTAACATATGTTGTAATATTTAATTTTGTACTGTAAGTGAATAAGAAAGTTTTGGTTTTGTGTTTGAGCAAGTACTGCAAGAAGAAATTCATTAAAAGGCAAAATCACGGCTCCTTTTGCTCCAGTTTGAGATGTATCTGTTGGAAGCCTGTGAACCAAGCAGCACTCAGCTGCGGAGTGTTCGCCTGCCTCTGAAGGCTCTTCCCTCAACCTGGTCTATGGTGCGCCGGCTCTTTGAGGACAACCTATACTGGGGCTTCCTTGTGTTGTCTTCTAAGAGAATGTATTTTTGGTTCATAACATACTTATCGGTACAGAACAAGCCAGTGAAAACATGGTAAACATACTTTATTCAGCAACAGACGGGTACACTGAGTTTGGTCAGTTCTGGAAACTGATATTTAGTCCCAAAGAACTGCCGTCAGGGTTCCTGGGTTGGTGGCATTTGTGGACTGCTAGGTAGAAACCAGAGGTGAACTTTTATGAAAAAGCGGGCTGCAGCATTTGACAGTAGGTGACCCTGTATACAGATTCTCTGAAGTTGCCAAATGGGAACGCAAGTTTCTTCTGCAGTGATGAATGCAGAGTGGCTTCTGCTGTGGCCCATTTGTGTTGCTGTGCAAATGTCTTGCAAGTTTTGAAGCCTCGCACTTCAGTTTTGTTAGCCCGTTGGAAGAAATCTCATTTAACTGGCATTCTTACATCTACATTAATTCTTTTAAAACACTGAAGTGAGTGTTCTACAGCTATGTAAAGAAACGCATTATCAAAGCATTAAGATATGATTAAACTGACATTTTCTTAAGAAAACGAAAGGAGCAGGAAAAAGCCATTCTAAAAGGACTGAGTGCTACATACTCCAGATATTATCTTCAGTGCTTACTCAGGGATCTTTAAAGAAGCTTATTACCAAGTACCCTAAGAAGACAAGTGTGGATGTGTACAGATCAGAGGAATGCAAGTTAATGCACCTGCCAGATTTTACTATCGTACAAAGCATGTCAATCAGCACTCAGACCCTGCGTTTAAAAATGTGTTCCCTCAGATTTTTTTCAGTGCTGTATCTCACATAGCTAGGATTTCCTAGTCGGTAGCCATCCAGTGTTGCAAATGTCATAAATTATGCTACTGAATATATATCACTGAAATTAATGTGAACAGTCCTTCGTTAGCCTCAGTAATGGCTTGTACAAATACTAGTAGATATGGTTGCTGTGGGTACGTATAATTAAGACTTCCTGCTATTCTCGATAGGACAGAAAAATAGTATTTGTGAAGTAAAAAGAAATAAATCGGTTCTAAATATGTTTTCTTTAAGAAAGATAAATTAAAATGCATAGTTAGTTGAATAGATTGGGCAGTTTATAACACATGAAAGTAAAAGTTGTTTGAAGCACAGCTACTTGATAGCTACCTACAGCTCATATCCCACAGGGCCATTTCTAAAGTGATGCATCAGTTTCAGCTTGGTCTTCATTAGGAAAAATATGATCAGAAACCCCTCCTGAGAGCTGAGAGGTCACCAGCTGGAAACGCCTGTAGCGGAGGAGGGCCTGGTGTACTAGATCATCCCAGGGTGGCTGCAGGCTGCTGGGATGCTGCAGCCATGAAGGAGACACATACAGAAGAGCACTTATGAGAGATAAAAGGTATTAGGACCATCACACACTATGCTAATAAGGTGGCTCTGTACAAAATTCTGGCATTGGTATCTAAAAAAAATTTAATCCAAACTGGAAGAGGTGTAAAAAGGGCTAACAGTACAGTGTGGGGAAAAGAAACTCTTTCACAGTAGAAAAAGCTTCTTTTGCTTTGTCTACAGTATTTAGGAAAGGTGTGACTACTGCCTATATATGGGGTCACAGAGGAGCCATAAAACCTAAAGGCCACAAGAACGAGCAGATCTATACGAGCAGATGAGTGAAACAGCTGGTGGCAGCGGGTGGCTGGTCTTGGTTGCCCAGCAGGGCCCTCAGGCTTATGTTCTCCACTGAAACCCAGAGCCTGAACCTTGGGACGTTCTGTGGCCACCTTCATGTCCTCATGCTCTCACTTGTTGCTCTCACTGACACAGTGAAGGGTGTTCAAACTGTGCAGAAGGGCTCAGCACCTTGCAAACCTGTCTCTATTCACAGTTTTAATTGGTTTCAGGATTTAGCCCAAATTATATTTTATTGAGTGAGAACTCAGTATTTACAGAGTTAGGACATCAGGTTCAGTGTTAGATGGAAGTCACTTTATAAAGAAACTAGAATAAACATAAAGTGACTGAAGATATTCAAGTGACACTGTTGTACTGAAAATATAGTCATATAAATAAATGGGCTTTATCAGTTTGCTGGTACCTCCAGCAATGTTGACATTTGCATTCTGCTCTTCTACCACTGTCAAACTTTAGTTCTATTAAAATAATGAATTCTCATACTGATATTCGCCTCTTAGCATGAGGCATTTAGAACAAGTCAACACATTTTCAGGGACGAATTTTGGAAGTCTATTAAGATGCACAGATTTAAAAGGGAAAAACCTGTACATATGTCATGTGTTAGAGATTTCTGTTTTTATCAGTTCTCATAAAACATGTCCATATATGCTGTGTTTTCCAATAGGAAAATGAAGCACAAATCCTATTGGGATCACCAGCAGGGTCTGATGTCCAAAGGCAGATATTTTATTTAAATGATCTTATACTGCTCAGTAGGAAATACCATTTTCATTGTGTTTACAAACATGTTAGCATTCATTAAAATGTTTTTGTGCTGCCCGTAAGATACGTATTTTAAAAGGCATATTTCTGAAGAGCTTTAAAGAAGTAGAATTTTTTTTAGGACTGATCATTTGACAGGTGTTACTTCATAGAATCATAGAATCATAGAATGGTTTAGGTTGGAAAGGACCTTGAAGATCATCAAGTTCCAACACCCCTGCCATAGGCAGGGACACCTCCCACTAGACCAGGTTGCCCAAGGCCACGTCCAGCCTGGCCTTGAACACCTCCAGGGATGGGGTCTCAACAACCTCTCTGGGCAACCTCTTCCAGTGCCTTACCACCCTCAAAGTGAAAAACTTCTTCCTAATGTTAAATCTAAACCTGCCCTCTTCTAGTTTAAAGCCATTCCCCTTTGTCCTATCACTACATGCCTGAGTAAAAAGTCCTTCCCCAGCTCTCCTGTAGACCCCCTTTAGGTAGTGGAAGGCCACAATAAGATCTCCCTGGAGCCTTCTCTTCTCCAGGCTGAACAGCCCCAACTCTTTCAGCCTCCTCTCATAGGAGAGGTGCTCCAGCCCTCGGATCATCCTCGTGGCTCTCCTCTGGACACAGTCCAGCAGGTCCATGTCCTTCTTCTGTTGGGGACTCCAGAGCTGGATGCAGTACTCCAGGTGGGGTCTCACAAGAGTGGAGTAGAGGGGCAGAAACACCTCCTTTGACCTGCTGGCCACACTTCTTTTGATGCAGCCCAGGATATGGTTGGCCTTTCGGGCTGCGATCACACACTGCTGGTTCATGTTGAGCTTCTCGTCAATCAGCACCCCCAGGTCCTTCTCCTCAGGGCTCCTCTCCAGCCATTCCCTGCCCATCCTGTATTTGTGCTTGGGATTGCCCCGACCCAGATGTAGGACCTTGCACTTGGCCTTGTTGAACTGCATGAGGTTGGCTTCGGCCCACCTCTCCAGCCTGTCCACATCCCTCTGGATGGTATCCCTCCCCTCCAACGTGTCTACCTCGCCAAACAGCTTGGTATCATCGGCAAACTTGCTGAGGGTGCACTCGACTCCCCTGTCCATGTCGCTGACAAAGATGTTGAACAGTACAGGCCCCAGTACCGACCCCTGGGGAACGCCACTCATCACTGGTCTCCACTTGGACATCGAGCCGTTGACCGCAATTCTTTGAGTACAACCGTCCAGCCAGTTCTCTATCCACTGAGTGGTCCATTTGTCGAATCCATGTCTCTTCAATTTAGAGACCAGGATATCGTGTGGGACAGTGTAAAACGCTTTGCACAAGTCCAGGTAGATGACTTCAGTTGGTGTTCCCTTGTCCACTGCCACTGTAACCCCTTTGTAGAAGGTGACCAAATTTGTCAGGCATGACTTTCCCTTGGTGAAGCCATGCTGGCTGTCACCAATCATCTCCTTGTTTTCGATGTGCCTCAGCAGAGTACAAGCTTCACGTTCAAGTTCCCATTGCAGAGGACTAGAAGCCAGGTGTTCAGAACACCTTCAGCACCAGAGAACAACAGAACCATAATGTACTTCAAAATAGTTGTTGTTTTTAACATTGTGGTACTTTTGGGGTCAGTGTTATAGTACCTACCTGGGATGTGAGCTACTGCAGTACAGTCTAAGTCAGTGGTTTCCACAGTCAGCCCCATTCTCTGCTTCTACTTACCAACATCTCAACACCATCATTTCCTTTTGATGAATTCTGCCTACATGACTTCAAATGCAAACAGCTAGTTTTGGCATCATCTGTTTTTGTAAAATATTCAGTAAGGCCTTTGATAAACTCTAAATATGTCATGCTCTGAAGACTGTTCATCCTCCCAGCATTTTCTATGGGGCAGAGACATGTTTTTTGAAGACAGAGGAATGATTTTAAATGCTCAAAAAAGGGAGGATCCCAGCCCCATCTTGAGATATTCTGACCTACTCAAAATTTATTCTCTTCACTTTACCTGGCTTTTAACATAACCATACCTTCACTGAGTGTTCACCAGCCAGAAAGTCAGGAGTGCAGGAGAATGGTGATGCTGTAATAGGCGTGGTAAAGGAAAGCAGGGAGTGAATAGGAAGAGAGGGGTGAGGCTGATATTGAATGTGGGGAAAAAAAACCTAGATGGTATGTTACTCACCTTCAGTCCCTCAGAAAAAATTACTGAGTATTGATTATTTGTACTGTACTCCTGCCTGCAGGCACTAATCACCGCTTTCAAGGAAGACAGGACAGAGTTTATGTGCCACAGCAGGAACGGAGTGGTCATCTTGCAGCAGCAAGAGAAAGTGCAGAGCTGGGTACAGAGGAACATGAAGGCAGCTCCTGGGGGTTCACATAAAAGAAAAACAGGTCTCTAGTTGAGGAGACCATTTTCTAAAAATTCATTACTGGCCACCTGAATCCTTTTTTCAATAAAGTGAAAATATTTTAGGTATCTTTAAAGCATATTTGCATTTTGAAATTAATATATATGTATAAATAATTACTTAAAAAGTAAAACATTCATACTGAAAAAAATCAAAACAGGATTCTTAAATATTTTTAAAGCATTTTTCACCAATGTTTTTTCATTAAATATTTTTAGTCAAATGAGCATCTGACAAAGGAAAACTTTGTCATATTTCTTATGACCAATTCTGTCTTAATTTAAAAATTTCAGGCCTCAGAACTGACCCAATTTTAATATATTCTTAAGACACTGTGCCTCCTCCTTCAGAATATTTAAGAACCCAACTTAAGTCACTGATAAGTCCATTTTTCAAGAATTGGGTATCCAGTTTTTTGACACTGCCATCATAGGATGACTGGGAATTTCTCTACGGTAGAAAAATTTTGGAGTGATATGAAATTTCTTTTCAGACCTATCCCAAAGGCGTTTATTGAGACAAGGAGGGAATGAGGACAGGTGGGGGTGGGGTTCTTTTCTATTCAGATGTGATACCCTGATATAAGTTTTCAAACGCAGCCCAAAAAGCCAAACGTTTTCTAGCAGAAGCAAGACACTCCTTGTGTAGTACTGCTGAAATAATTTTTAAAGAGCTGGAAAGGTCCCTTGGTGTTCTTCCTCTTCAGGTGAATGAAAGAATTGTTAGAGCAGATATTTCTCTCAGTCTGTAATTGCGGTTCTTTAATCCTCTGGCAGAAATGGTACAATTTTAGTAAAATTGCTACCACCAGCATTGTCTCAATATGGAGAATTTCCACAAGGATTGATTGTTTTCATGACATAATACAAAAAATATTTATTACTATCTCCTCTGACTTTGCCTGCATCTAGGGGTCTTGCAGAATATTTCAATGAAGAGAAAATAACTATAGAATTTGAGTGGTTTTTTTTTTGTTACAATCCTGCCTAATTGTAAAGAATATTAATTTCCATATACCTGCCTCATGTGGGAGGTCAGATGACATTACCAACACTTTTTCTGGGAATGCATGAATTAGCCACAAAATTAAAATAAATTTTTAGATTTAGAAGGCTGCTGAAAGGATTTCAATACTTAATATACTTTGAAAATGAATATTTCATTTCAATCAATAAATATTGGTCTATAGTATTTCCATTACACCATGCAGTGCTTTGAATACAATCAATTTTATTGGTTTATACATTTGAAAAGACCTGTGCTCTCAGGTATGGCAAGATGGATTTCTTAGCTTAGTACATGGTAAAGTGTGTATTCTCTAAGCACCATTTTCTGCATGAATATAGCATATTATGGGACTGATTGTTCTGTTGAGTACCTTAAACATACACCATAGTTTCTTACTTCAGGTGTATAAGATTGATAGACAAACATTTAAACACAAATACCCCTTGACAAATTTTCCATTATGGTTAATAAAGTTATGATATAAGATATAGCTTCCTTTTTTTTTTTTTTATTATTATCCTGCTAGCTTCGTGTGCTAAATCATACGACCTTGAGATACTTTTAAGTGAAAGAGGTGTTTCCAACTGTCAGAGATGCCCAGCTCTACCAAGACCTCACACCATCCAGCAATTACTCCACAACATACTGAAAGGTTATGATTATATCCTGGAGATGGTAAAGGTTTTTTAGCCATTAGGACAAACAGAGAGATTTGTATAAAATACACTTTTTAGACTACAAATCAACTGGCAAGCAGTTTGAGTAACAGTTAATACTTGACCCTCTGTTGGACAATGTTCCTTTGAATGATTTCCTCAAATACATAATTTCCTTTACTTTCTTTAAATAATTCTGTTTTTTGAAAAGGGCTAATTAATGTGCATGAATAACAATGAATATTCATGACTAGGGAGAAAGCTGCATCATCCTTGTTGATTACTTCACACTAGCAAAAAAATTTTTTTTTAATAGTATAACCTTTTGATACTGGGAGTTTCCAATTTTGGCTAGATGGTGGTATGCAGAATCAGAGGCAATCACTGTTACAAGAAGACTGTGAGCCTGATTATACGTTCCTTGTTGGCAAGTAATTATTCCTAAAAGTAGTTCCAGTTGGATCACCACAGTTGTGGGTGTGCAATGTTCCTCAAAGTAAATTCAGTCTACTCACACAACAGAATTTGTGTCAGCCTGCCCAGCAAAACCATTTAACTTCTTCTTGGAGCAATTTAAGAATGGATTATTTCATGTAGATAGATTCCTCCAAAATTTTAAATTATTTCACTGTCTTACCACCAAGAACCACTCATTATTTACTGGCAAAATTCCAGGATTTTTAGAGTAAACTCAGTAATCCAACTTTTATGCAAAACTGTCATTGTACCTCTAATTCTAAACTCCTTGAAGCTGGGCAAAAACTTTATATATGTTCCCACCAGTCCAAGATAATAAAGATTTAGCCATAATTTGTTTAGATACAGCTACAAATTAAATCGTATTATTTTTTTTTGGCCCCCATATGATTCATTCATGAAATAAATGCCAACATTCCTCTTTATCATAGAATCATAGAACAGTTTAGGTTGGAAATGACCGTAAAGATCATCTCGTTCCAACCCCCCTGCCATGGGCAGGAATCCCTCCCACTACACCAGGTTGCTCAAAGCCCCATCCAACCTGGCCTTGAACACCCCCAGGGATGGGGCAGCCACAACTTCCTCCACAACTTTCTCCACAACTTTATGAGTAGAAGTTTTCTTGATCTTCCTCATGCCAACTGCATTAAATTTCATTGTTAGCTAGAGGAAAACTACTTCTTCATTGAATTCTCTAACAGAAACCCAAAGAAGCTTTTATATTTAAAAGAAAATAATGTCGATCCAAAGCAACTGTCACACAACAATTCCATTCTTGCTCTAGAGAGGTTCAACCCATGTGGACACCAGAAGTTTAATGTACAACTTGAATAATACTGTGATGTGGGTGATAGAAAAAGTTAGATAAAGTTGATTATCTTTTATTTTCACTGTCTGTACAGAATAAAAATGGATATACCTTAACGTGTTGCACAACGTTTTACAAGCCCTAACTAATCTGTAAAACAACACTGACTTATGTACACAGTAACTATTTGCATCCTTCTACTTAGCAGAGAATTAAAAAAGAGATTAGGACCAAGGTTCACGATGAAGTTGCCTATAGCTAAGTATTTGATTTTGGCTTTAGGACTCTAAATAGCAATGGCCTAGTTTTTAGAGCTGCTGAGCACAAATACCTCCAAATCAATCTTGTGATAGCTATAGCTCTTACACAATGAGGAAGCTGTTCACTCTTTGAGTGCCTAACGTGGGTTCAAGTGTCTGGTTGATGTGCTTAATTTTGAAAATGTTGGCCTGAGGAGCTGTCCCGATCCAGTGTTGTGGAGTTTTCGTTATCATCCCAAGGACAAGATTAAGACACTGAAGTCCGTCAAATGTCGTACAACCTTTTACTTAGTTTTCTTAACAAAAACCGAGAAAGAATGGTAAAAAGGGAAGGGACGGCAAAGGGGAAAGGAAAGGGGGGTAAGGAAGGAAACAAAGAAAGAGGGAGAGAGTTCGCTACTGCCACCCTGAGTCCAACGGTTTTCGGCTGAGTCTGGGGTCCGGAGATGCGCGCAGCAGGGAGGTGAGGAGAACAAAGAGCGCCAAGAAGCCCGCCAAAAGCCTTATATATGGCTTGCTATCGACCGGAAGTGCTGGTCCCATACAAGCCTCTTCCTGCACTTTTCGCGCCTTTAGTCCTTGCGCAGGCGCACAGAGTCGTCCACTTCCAAGACTGTGACGAAGATGATCCTTCCAGAAGATGGCGGCGTGGCGGCAATGTCGAGACAAAATCGCATCTGGTATTGGTTCTCTACAGGAGCTTGCCCCAACGCAGGCTAGGCAGTTAATCAAAGAGAGAAGGAATCCTGCCAGAGGGACAGTGAGCTCCCGCTCACGTACAGCAGACAGAAAAACTCCATGGGGCAGAGCAGCAGCAAGAGCAACAATTAGTGGGGTTGCCCTTGCCTCTGCAATATCCACTGGTTTTTAATGGACACCTGCATGACACTATACAATAACACAGAGCAAGCCTACCTAGCAGCTGGGAACTACCCCTGGCATCAGGAGAGATGATCTTCAACAGCATCTATATTGCTTCTGGATCCCAAAGCATTATCTTTTTACAACTTTTTTTGCTGTGTGGGTGCACATCCCAGCTCATACTTAACACAGGTGCCTCTAGGATGATCTCTGTTATGCTAGGGGGGTCTACTCTTGGGTTCATTTGTTCCCCTGCATCGAACATATTTAAAAATATCCCTTTCCCCCTTCATTTTCTCCACCTAAATTCAGTCTATTTCAGATTTGTGAGCTCTTTTCCACATGCCAGTCATGATTGCAACTGCAGTTTGAAGAAATTTATCACACACATGCATATGAATAAATATTCGTAGGTAATGCTCCCCTTATTCAACAGACTTTGCTTTTACCATATCCAGTTGTCATTCTGGTGAGGCAGAATCTAGGTAATGCATCAGTATTTTGCACATGTGACTTTTTCAACAGAACTATAATTTACCCTTCTTTAGCCATTGTCAATGGCTACTCTAAAAGTACAAGCATGCATGAGGCAATGTTGTCTTTCTCCCACTTAATGGAACACTTAATTTGTTGCAAAGCCTCCAAGTATGTAGAGGTTAGGGTTTCATTTCCTAAATTGATCTTGTTTTACATGGCAGAATGATCTTTCTTTGCTGTGTCATTGTAATAATATGTGCATTAATAAGCACAAAATAGGGCACAAGGATGGATTTGAACAGAAGGCATGCTATTTCAACTTGATAATGATAGGGATGTTCCCACACACATCAGGCACTAAATTGATTCCAGGGAGAGATGGAAGGTTTTATACCACATAACAGTTAAGTAGAGATTGACTTTTGCCATCCTGTCCCAAAGACACTGTTCGTTTCTGAACACTGCCATCCTCTGCTCTGATGGAATAGGGGCAAAGGAAAAGGGACTTCTGGCATGCCAAATGTTACCAGCCCCACATCTCAGTTACCTCCGGCAACTGGCCTTTTTTGACTTCATCTGCAGGGGACTGCAGTAGCAACATGTTCAATATTTCCATGCCTTCTGCTGACATGAACTTCATATTCATTTAATGACTGGTCCTTCTCTTGTGATCCTTGCTAAATAGACCCAGGAGGGGAAAACAATCTTCCCAATCCAGACCAGGTGGTTCATCATGATGACCATGTTGAGGAAGCTCGGTTCTGCAGAGAAGAAGGTCAGGTCAGTGATGGAAGCAAGACGACTCTGGATGCCCAGGTAGGAATGGAGACACCAAGAGGATCCTGCTTCTTGTGGAAGGATTTAGAAAAGTTAAAATGAAAATCCCAAATCCACCAAGTTTGCAAGCTGCAGACTAAGCACTGGTTTTGACTATATACTGAAGTAGTCCTGCAGTTTAGGTACTGCTAAACAATACTTGAGATCAGGGCTCTCTGACACAGAATTTCACTGCGACCCAGGCAAAGCTATTTGGCCCTGGTTTCCATGGGAGTAGGGGATAATGCTGCCTCTTCACCTCACACATGGGCAATTCCCTGTATCTCAGGGACAGGAGCCATCAGCACGTCTAGACATACGATGGTAAAAAATAGCCGAGGCTATTCCTGGGGCTGGGTATTTCAACAAAACCCCACACAAACAGGGTTGTGACTTGTAGCTGTCACTTGAGGGGTCCAGGAGAGGTTTCCCTGGGTTTTTCTTGTTGTAATTCAATAATAATAATAATAATAATAATAATAATAATAATAATAATAGTAATAATAATAATAACAACAACAATAATAAACAGGAATTAGCACTTCTCTTCTACTGTGCAGTCTGCAGAACACAATAGAAATATTAACTAATTAGCCCACCCCAGTCAGGACAATGACTGCCACATGTTTGTCCAGAAACATACAATGAGGCTGGGATATTCACACAAGCCTGAGGGAGTTGCCTGCCCAAATCACACTGCATGTCACGGGGAAGTGGACACTAACTCCCTGAGGTACCCTTGAAAAACCGAGCTTTAATAGATCATGTCTACAGTCAATTTAGCATACAATTAAGCATTTGCACAAAGCAAATAGCGCCAGAACTGTTGAAAATGTAATCCTGCCCCCTTGTTAAAACACACTCGGCTGTTTGGCATTATGCAGAATGACTGTCACCACAGCGCTTTGAAGTCACTATCGCTAATGCAAACATGCGCAGGTACAAATAATTCAGCAGCAGAACACTGATGCTACCCAAGTTCCTTACGCCATGTATGATCCTGAAATCTTCAGGATCATATTCTAGTCTATTTATTCTCCACACAAAAGGCACTTTACAAAATCTGCTAAATAGCTAGGCCTGCTTACTGGGTCCCAGGAATATGCCCTGCACACAGCTCATCAGACACATCTGTTCCTGCGGCTCTCAGCTCCTCTGTTCTCTTTCACCAGCAGCTGGGCTCTGAATGGATGTCGGAGACTGATCTCTTTGCTTTGCTTAGGCTGTGGGATTGTTTCTCTTCTGGTCTGCAGAGATCTGTCAATATTAGCTTAAATGTAGGTTCTTTTTCCTTGTGAAAAGAAAAGATAATAATTCTTCCTCCTGATGGTGGCTTAGAGCACTTCAGATTATCCCTTGTTATTTCTTTGCAAGAAGAAATGTATATTCTCTTTTCATAAGAATTATACCAGTTAACAATACTCCGGCCCAAACTTTGTGCCATGAAGAGCTAACATCAATGGGAGTTAGCAATATCTGCTAAGGGTAGAATTAGGATTCTCGCAGAAATCTTTAGGTTCAAATAAGACAATCTTCACTGGTGTAACCATAGCAGCTCTCATGTCCGACATAGTACTTTTTAAAGGATATCTTGGTCAAACATAGCTTTCAAAGTAAAACATTTTTTTTCCGACTCTAGGCCATGTAGTTTTTCTATCTATAGGTCTCTGTTCCACAAAGCACCAAATTTTCCTTGACTGTCAGGAGTTCTGGGGGGATACTTCAGCCTGGTTATTTATTTGTTCCTGTTTCAGTCTTGTTTTCCAGATTATTTCCCAGATTCTAATTTAACAGTTTAGGGGAAAAAAAAAAAGCAAGCTCAATTCAATTCATAATGATTTGCATTGTGTGCTGTCTTTGTACAGTTATTAGTTACTTGTGTAATTTGTTTTCCTTTTCACTAGTATTCTCTTTGGCCAACTTTAGATGCCTAATTTGCATGCCTAAGCCAGGAGGCTGTTTTTTCTCAGCTTCCAATATAGCTAATGAAGACAGAGCATCTCCTCTAGAGGAAACTTTAGGCTGCCTAAGTTAATTTCCTGCCTGAAACATTTGCTGAAGCAACCTTTGTTAGAATCAAAGACTTCCAGTTTAGGCACCTAAATCACCTAAGGTTTGGTGCGAGAGAGCTGCTTCCTGCTTCGTTGTTTTCTGTGTCTCTAATGGCAGTGGGTCACATAGCCCCTCGCCTGGGCAATGTGCCCTACCTATGCAGACAGAGAAACCCTCTCCACATGCCCTACCCTGCCATTTGGGTTTGCTTCTGACCAGAAGTTACTAACGGACCAGAAAAAATTTGCTGATGTAGGGCCAAGGCACTACCACTTCCTCTTGCAGCCAGTGAGCCGGGCTAGGACCTCGCCAGGCAATCTGGTTTCCAGTATGGCCAGCGGAAAGGATGTAACACATATGATTCCTTCTTTTATCATCACATTTATTAATCTGTGCTGGACAAATTATTAGATTTTTCAGGGTTGATGAAGCACTTGCTGTGAAGATTAATGTTTCTGTGGCACTTTTGGGGGCTAATGATGAAGCATCAATCAATACATGTGATTCAACAAGTGGAAGCACGGGAGTTGTTCTATAGCACTGATTTCGTTTATCTTAAAAAGGAAAATGCATTTAATTTGGGGGAGAGTTGAAATTGGTATATGATACATTGATGATGAAACTCAGTATTAAGTTTTAATGCAAGTGGTGACACTGCCAGGGAGAATGGGATAAATATCCATAAAATAAACAGCACAAAGACTTGGCTGAAATGTCAAAAGAGCATGATTGTGAACAATTAACAGCTTCGTCCTTGATCGCTTTACATATCTTCTAGTTTACAGGACCAGTTGTCCAGTGTGGGATTAAGAAGCTGTTCACTGGGTGCGGTAACAACTATAGTAACAATGGGGAGAAAATAGGCAGCAGGGTCAACTTTTTTCTTCAAAAAGACGTAGTGTCATTAGAATAAATTATAAGTCTTACGAACTGGCTGAAAATTTTGCCTGTCATCAGTATTTTCACCTTGATCTATCATTCACATTACAGAGCCATGGCAATGGTAACAATTTCTATTTGCTTTTTTTGAAACGGAGGATTATTCTAATTTTAGCATGTGAATATCCCAAATGCTGTCCCTCCCCTATCATTTAAGTATGTTATATAGTGGGCTGTAGCCTGACTCACTGATGCAGAGCATACAATAAGCAGTAACAAATGTGTTAAATCTTTACTGCATATACCAGAAAAGTAGAGACACCTTTTTTATACTTGAAAAGTGCCCTAAAGCACTTGGTTTTAAAGAATCTATAGGGACACTGTGTGCTCAGGCCATTCTGAGAGCTGAATGCCAGACAGCAATGCACACTCCCTTCCCTCAATGAAGATCTGTAGCAAAAAAACAGGTATGCACGTGTACAGTACTGTTAAAATGAATAGTTTCCAAAATGTAAGTGCATTTAATTGTGGAGTATATATGTCTTACAGGATCACATTCAGATACATGTGCCTTCCACAATGAAAACTGGATTTGCAATTTTCATTTTCCCTAACTATAAATATTTGTATACCACTTAATTTAAAGATTATACTGACAGATATCGTTTTCGATTAATATGCTGTATTTTACACCGTTTACATTCCATTTCAATATGCCTACCTTCTATAAAATGTATTTCAAGACTCCCTAAAAAGAGAGAAAATAGGCACACTTTAAGCAGTTTACAAGAGACAGATCATTATCTCCTACAAAGGAAAGGAAACAGGAAAGCTGTAAATAATAAGTTCTGAATAGGAATGACATAAACAGCCTAATCAATGTCTTCCAGAACTGGCAAGTGACACCTCTTTGTTTTTTGCAAATAAAACCCTTCTTAACATCACAATATAAACCATTATCTCTGCAGGCAAGGTATATTTAGAAATGTACAAAATGTACATTTCCTGCCAGCCACTAGATCAGTAGGTGGAGATCTAAAGTCATGCAAATATTACAGTAAATGCAGGCAACCAATTTCTAATTATTCCATATCAGCAGATTTGTGAGGAATATAATTTATTAAAAAAGAACAGTTTATGATCAGCAGACCTTAGTTATGACTGTTTAGGAATTCAGTGCATTTTGATCTAATCACAAAATCAAAATATTCATGAAACACAATGATATCTCCCCAAAGCAGCCGGGCAGCCATTAATTTTGAAATTCGGGTAATTTATTAACACTTATCTGTAGCTGTAAAAGCTTACCTCTGTGTTTGTAATACGGGTAAAAGTGAAAGCAGTTTTAAAACTGATTCCTAATGATTTATAATGGTTTGCTGTAATTTGAGCCAGAAATTCAATTAAAATGTATGTCTAGTTTTGTTTCAAGATCTTTAGTTAAAAATTCTATTAAAATTCTATTTCCTTCCTGCATTAAATGTATCTGTTATCTGCATATATGAGAAATATAAGAAAATTCTATCATTTATTCCCCAGACTCCACAAACGCCTTTAAAAGCATTCATTTTTATTTCATAATTCTGCCAAGGTACTATTTAGAATTTATATACAGTAGGGGAGCAATAAGTGTGCATGCTATTTTCTTTTGAAGAAAACCAGCTTCTCTGCTGAGTGCTCATGCAAATATTCAAGTGACATTTATCAGTTCATCAAAGAAAGGAAAAACAAATAACACCGAATTATCGGATGTTTTAAAAGCTTAATTACAATACCAAGGGTATAGCTTCTTTCGGTATATTTCCCACTATAAATCCCTCTTGTAAGGGATATGTAACTTCACTACCAAAATTCCTTTCTGTGATAACACTTCGCATTGTTATTTATAAATAATGAGAAGCAAAACTGGTGAGTCTCTTGTTTATTTATAGGGGCAACAAAAAAAAGAGACAACTCATTGCTGATGTTGGTGGAGTCACTCCAGGGTAAACCAGAAGTGAAAGAGCGAATATTACTCACTTTCCCTCTGTGATGGTCTTATCTCAGAATACTTCACTACTTGTAAAGGTAAAGAAGGACTGACTTTATAGATGAGCACGTCTGTTAATGTTGATGAGAGTGATGTGGCCAGTCCTAATTCTCTGTGTTGGGAACTGATCTTTTGTAATGCAGTTAATCAGTAACTTCTAGATAAAGAGAAAAATATTCAGGCACTCAATGAAATGTTACCTTGTGAAAAATACTCCCTATTTTCAAATTCGATTATTCAGCATTCACCATACTCCAGTATAATTGACTTGGAGTAGTGGTGAATCGAGACCATATAACAGCAAACTAAGGATGCATTTCAGTAGACTAAGTGGCATTAAGAAAGTACTGAGGGCTTTCTTCTTTCTTCTCTTTGATCTGGTTCAGTAGCCACTACTGACCCTGTGAAAGTGAGTTTTACAGAAGACTGGGGCACTTCATAGTCTCTGCAGTAAAGATAAAGCTGAGAGGAAGAAGGTGTAGATCTCTCAGTGTAGGATAATTACTGCATTGGATTTACAGGAGATCATCCACTAAATTATTTCATCAGTTTTAAGGCTCTAGTGTTTCTGACTAGACAGTAAGGCATCTTTGCAAGTGAGGAGCTTCCCAAAAGAACGTATTTCATAAGCACAAGGAATGTTTGCTTTGGGAAATATGGATTAACGGAGGCAGAGAGGCAACTCATAGGACGAAATTGCACGATGCAGCCTTTCACAAGAAAAAGAGGAAAGGATTAACTTTTCTGTCTACTGTTGATCAAGTGGTAAAGTTAAGGAGGGAGTATTCATTCATGGTGTTTTACTCAGAAGGAAAAATCAACAGCCAGTTGGCACTGGCTGTTGAGAATAGATGGCCAGGGTTTCTGAGAATCTTCATTCCTTAGGTTGTCTCACCGATATGTGGAACATCTATTGTCATATATCTGTCCTTTCAGACTGTTGCACTGACAATCAATGGTTTCTGCCAGATGAGACGAAGAAGACTCTTCATAAGGTGTGGCTGTCACAGAGATGGTATTTTGGACACACTTGAGTATGTCTGCCATTCTCTCCTGTGGAGGGCAGCGGTACTCTTAATTAGTAGCTCCAGCCTTTAGTGGTGTACTTAATGATCTCAAGATGAAGCAGCAGCCAGCATGTTAACACTATTATTGTAGACTAAGCTGGCTGAGAGATACTGCAAGAAACAAGAAATGATACAAAGGATCATCGAGAGGTTAGAAACGTGGGCAAAGAAATAACAAAATTACTTTATCTTGCTAGCAAAATACGTAATTTTCTAGTTGTTTCACGCTTGCAGTAACAGATCACAACAAACAGACAACAACAGACTTACGGAGTGGGTGAAACTTGGAGAAACCTGCTATACCAAGAGATATTTAGGGGTGAGAGAACAAGAGACCTTAGAGTGAAAGAACAAGAGATATTGGAGTGATAGCATCAGAGACCTTATGGTTGTAGAATAAGAGATGTAGGAGTGATAGAAGAAAGCAAACTGGATGATAAGTGAGATGCACATAGGCATATGAGACCTGGGATACAGAAAAGACTCTAGAAGCATTAAATGCAGAGTTCCTAGAGCTGAGTATGTGTATTTCAGATGAACAAAGCTTTTACTGTTTTACTGGTTAAAGTCAGAATGCCAATAATTTGGGGGGCCTACTGGGATGAAGAAATCCAAATATGGATATTTTGAAGGGATTGTGAAGAAAATCTTGACTCCCAAACTTAGGGCACTTACAAAGTGTTTGCAAAGGACCTTGACAGAGCTTCTTAAGATATTCAAAATCACCTAGGGTAAAACACTTCTTTTATTAACATCTAGAGAGAAAATTTGGCTCAAGGGCTTTTTTTTTTTTTTTTTTTTTTGCCTCTTACCTCTATTACTCTCCTAAGAAAATTGTCTGCATCTCATTGGTGAGGGCACTGAATTGTCCTGTGCTGGGGTCATCATCTCCTGGGTTGTCTTCCCTCTTGGAGCAGCTTCATGCTTGCTGCACCCTGACGCCAAATCCCATTGAAACTATTAGGAGTATCTTCACTGGGCTTCCATTTAGAGTGAACTGGCTGTTGCTTTTTCCAGTTGGTAGAAGGACTGACACTTTTCACCTGAGTTAATATGATCTTTTTCTGCATTTTGATTGGAAGACATTGTTTAAATAGAAAAATGATATATGAAAAATAGTGAATAAAATATAGTACAGTTCTAATATTCATCCCCAGACAAAGGCTGCTTGTACAATAATTTCAGAACTGAAAACGTTTTCACAAGTACTTGATGATCATCTCAATGTTTGCAAGAAATGAACACTGTGACCCTATGAATAAGTGTAAGGTTGATCTGTTAATTTAGGAAAAAAAATGAATCTGTTTTCCACTGTTCCGCAATTACCAGAAAAAAAACCCAACAAAGTACTATCAACGGATGCTGACAATTGTGCTTTAGGCTGAGTCAGACTCCTCTAAAGAAGGAATATGTAACCACCATCTTTAACAGCATGCAGTCCATAAGAAAGTTTAACTCCTTTATGTAACTAGTAGCCTGCCTACCAACTAGAGACACATCTCTACCCGGAATATATTTGCAACGTGTGAGTAGAAAGAGTCTCACTTGCCTTTATTTACTGAAAATTTTGCGCAAGGACAAGAAACAGCAGGAACACAAGAAAGGAGAAAGAAGAGACCCAGAGCCCAGTTCTTCAGTGGCATCATCCCATTTTGGTGGGATCCATAATGGCTTTCCTTTCACCAGCTCTTGGCTGCTTATTCCCGGTCATGAAATTGCTCTGTGCATTGATTCAGGGAATGAACTAATCTGTTAAAAAAGTAATCACTGTTTTATCTTCATTAGTATCACTGTTCCCTTTACTGAGTCACCATTGTGAATGGAGTACAAACAGGTGATGCTGGAGGGGGCACAGGCTGTAATTATGGCAGCTCCAACTTGGACAGTCTTAAGCTGTGGCAGGGCAGCCCCTGCAGAGACACTGACAACTTGGCCTTGAGAAAGTGTCTGTGAAAGACCTCTGGGGAAAGGCACTGGCAAAATGAGGCTTGGAGATAGGAGCAAAAATTACTGCCTGTGGTTTCTTACAATATTCAGGGAAATTGGACCTCATACCTTGTTGATAAATAGATGGGATGATACCAAAAGTAGCTAATACTATCATCAATTTAGTCCCCCATGGGCAAAATTTACATGTCCCTGAACCATGCAGATAAATTATTTAACCCTTACAATTGTGCTGTTCAGATATGTAAAAAAACCCCACAATCCAACTCCTGCTCCCCTTCTTCAAAGCAGGTTCCCAAAGAGCTTACAATGTCATCTTCCAGAGGCCCATGATGTAGCCCTATGTCTCACTGACATTAGCAGGCTAATAACAAATCCCATCCTACTTACTGAGTTATTCTTCTGACAACATGTTAGTGTTTAGCTCTGGCGGTGCCTTAAGCCTGTGGGAAGCTGGTGGAACTATTCACCTCGTTAAAGTAGGTGTCTAAGTCTCCATTCTCATCAGTCTAGCACATTCAGCCTTCCTTGCATGAAAGCTGAGAGTCACACATATATATATGAAGAATCAAGCACTCTCACCTCTGTACTGTTTGAAGCCGGATTGTCTCCACCTGTTTTCGATGGGATTTGGAGCAAACTACAAGAAAAGTTTAGTCTAACAGTCTGAGAAAGAGATGGACTGGTGGAACCATGCTCTGACCTCCCTGAGACAGAAACAGGAACAGCCACCAAAAAAAAAAACCAGGATTGAGGGAATCCTGTATCCTCCCCCAACCAGGCTGAAGGCAGTATCTTAAAGGACAGGAGTGAATGGAGGCAAGTCCAAGCTTGAGGCAGCAGGTGAACCCCCTCCTTTCCCACTCCACCTTCCCAGGTGTCTGTATACAACAGGTATGAGACTCTAGATGTGGAAGGCCAGTCAATGGATGATGTGGATGATGGTCCATCTTCACCAGAGGTGCTGCCAAAGTCAGAAAGACCTACCCCTCCATATCACCTCCACCTCCACGAGGAAGAAAAGTCAGGTTATAGTTGTAGGCGACTCCCTTCTGAGAAAAACAGAGGGTCCAATATGCCGGACAGACCCTCCTCTTGGGGAAGTCTGCTGCCTCCCTGGGGACCGGGTTATGGACAACACTGGGAAACTTGCTAGCCTGGTATGGCCCTTGGACTACTTCCCGTTACTGCTTTTCCATGTGGGTGGTGATGAAGCAATGCATAGTCCAAGGGCAATCAACGGACACTTCAGGGCCTTGGGGCAGCTGGTAAGGCAATCTGGAGCACAGCTTATTTTTTCCTCTCTCCTTCCAGGTGTGGGCAGTGACACTCAAAGAAACAGACAGGACCAGTCTATTAATATATGGCTCCATGGCTGGTGTCACCACCATAATTTTGGGTTTTTTGACAATGGAATGGCCTACACAGCATCAGGCTTGCTAGCATCAGATGGTATTCACCATTCTAAAAAGGGGAAGAGGACCTTTGCTCACTAGCAGGGATCATTGACAGAGCTTTAAACTAGGTTTGGAGGGGAAGGGGGAAAGTATCAGGCTTGTCCATGACAGCACAGGAAAGACATGGACCTGTTGGAGTGGGTCCAGAGAAGGGCCTCAAAGATGACCAGAGGGATGGAATACCTCTCCTGAGAGAGATGGAGTTGTTCAGGCTGAAGAAGAGAATGCTTTGGGGAGACCTTATTGCAGCCTTTCAGTACTTTAAGGGGTCCTACAGGAAAGGTGGAGGCAAACTTTTCAGGAGGGACTGTTGAAATAGGACAAGGAGTAATGGCTTTAAACGAAAAGAGGGAAGATTTAGACTAGGTATAAGGAAGAAATTTTCTACGATGAGGGTGGTGAAACACTGGCAGGTGTTGCCCAGAGAGGTGGTAGATGCCCCATCCTTGGTAACATTCAAGGTCAGGTCGGATGGGGCTCTGAGCAACCTGATCTAGTTGAAGATATCCCTGCTCATGGCAGGGGGGTTGGACTAGATGGCCTTTAAAGGTTCCTTCCAACCCAAACTATTCTATGATTCTATGATAAAGAAAAAGGAAAGAATTGAAGGTGCCTTTCGCAGTTTACATAAGAAAATAGAGGTCTAAAATCTTTTGTAGGCAGTCCTTTGGTTTTCCACACCCCTGAATGAATGGTGCTGGCTTCGTCTCCAAAATAGCCATAATATTTTATAAGCATATACAGCTATGCTAGTCTGTTTACTAGCTGCAGTGACTTTTTTTTTTTCCTGTAAAGCGGGGACATGGCATTATGTATCAGAAAACTCCATTGTTTTCCCATAGAACTCTATCTTCTCTGTGATGTATTAGCAGCCCTTATGCACTGAAGAACAATTTGTATAGTATGTTTCCTAATTACTTATGAATTTACTGCTTTTATTGTTCTATGTCACAGCCTTAACATCCCTTTTAATGTACTTTTGTGTGCAAATTAGAATAGCAAGAGTTAAGAAGTAATACTTTCTGTACATGGTGGTGGATGTTCAGAGCAATTCAGCATGTCAAGCTGAGGTCAAATGGAGAGGGAATGTCATTACTAAATGGTAACATTTTCTGTGGGTTTTAGAGAAATTCAAATCCTTTTTTAATCTAAATTTATTTTATCTTTTTTTCAGGGTTAAGGGTTGGACTTCAAGTTCCTGTCAGACATTTGTATATTAAAATGACTTTACATTTAATTATTTTCTAAACCAACTTTCAAAATAGTTATTCACAGAATTGCCATACCAGAATGCAATCTATTTCAATAGGACGTTTTATCCTGACTCACATATTTTGTATGATATACTTGCCTACTTGTAAGGCATAGATTCACATATCCTCTAATTATTTTTTTAGATCTCATGACCAAGAAGTGCCTACTGTCATTCTAGAAAAATCTGGGACATGATTCTGTATCCACCACATATATTCTTAACAATAACTAAGTGATGCCTAAATCTCACTGATTTACTTTGAGTAGTTAAGATATTTAAGGCGCAATCTATTGCTTGCAAATTAGAATAACAGGAAGGAGGGTTTCTATCCGTAGCACTCATGACAGTGGTCAGCTGCCTTATTTTTATTTTTCCCCAGTCCTGTATTCAGTGTGCAGTTAAAATTTAATTCTGCAGTGATGCAGGAATGAGTTTGAGATGGGGTAATGTATTCAAAATCATAATGGTTTAGAAAATTACTTTCTATTTTTTTAGCTATTACCACAAAGTCTTGTAATACATTATCATGAAAACCAGAAAAGAAAGGACAAGGCATGACAGGTATGCTGTAACTTGGTCATAATTGTACTAATGTGTGTGGGACTGTGTGGCTATAGATTATCCTGTATATCGTTCCCATTATAACCCATTTTAGCTAGTCAAGGGCAACCATCAGCACCAAAACTCTTCTATCTACACGGAGGAGGATTTCTGATGGCCTTTCCTTTTCCTGCCTACCCAGTTTTCCTCCATTTCAGCCACATGCACCTTGCTAACCCACGGCCAGCGAGCACTCCCGAGGCTCTACGAGACTCACTAAACTGCACGTGACACAACGAGGAAAAAGGGATGGCTTTCTTTCAGTACAAGATGTTACATCATTTAGTACAGTATGTTACATCTCAGAATTTGCTGAGAATTCTGTTTTCTCAGCAAAGCAAGGCCCAGCAGTGTTCACTGACACCTAGATCCTGAAAAGTGTGCTGGCCCAAGAAGCAGGGGGTGGGAGAGAGACCTGAACTGAAAAAAATAATCCTGTCTGTACCACTCTGTCAATGAGAGAGATTCTTCCCCAGCTCAGTGTGATGCCTGGAGCAAAGCCCTGAAAGCACAGTCCAATAGAAAACCTAAACAGGCCGAAGACTCAGGGGCGGATGCACATGTATTCCCATGTATACAAAGACATTTCTGAAGCTCAGTGAGGTAGCGTTGCTGATGCAAGCTACCTTGAAAGGTGTCTGAAGCCTTTTAGAAAACTTCTCTACAGAGAAAGCTTCGTCACTCTTTATAATGACTGTTTTCTTTTACCTGGCTTGCAATAGTTAAGGGGTATAGCAGGTTACCTTTGTGAAAATAAATATATTAATCTGGTCATTTCCCTGTGGGGGCCATATCTTATTGATTATTAGCATTTACTCTATCCACATAGTAGAAATTCCTTCTTTTATTACTAGCAGGAAAAAAAGAACAAGCTTACATTGCTGGCATGTTCAAAGAATATATTTAAAATATTACTGTTTGTGGTTTTCTTTTTCACATTACAAATAGCCTTATAGTTAGAAAAATGTGCCTTTTCTGTCATTCTGAGACAGTGACCAAATACAAACAATTGTTTTCAAAACAATTGTTCCACTGCAGAAATGATTCACCAAGTATCTGCATTATTTTGAAAATACTGTGAGGGAACAAAAAGTCTTTTGGTTGTCCCATCTTGGTAAGTGGTATTTAAGAGTGCAGATCAATATTTACTAGAAAGATAAATCCCCTGATGGGGGACTGTTTGAAGCCCAGATGTTTCTTATTGTATTCAGACTGTATTTCTGCACTTCCCAACAGTAGCCCAGATTTGCAGTGAGAAGAAGTACTGCTTTGATTGTCTGTAGAGCCCCACCTGACACTCAGACTCCAATACTGTCTACTGAACTGTGATACAGGTGAGAAAAGAATTCAGTTTAAAGTAATGAACATGACCGTGGTGTCAGTCTTTAGCTGAAAATTTCTAGTGAAAAAGAAAACACAGGCCAGATTTTATACTCATCTTCACAGCTGTAAACTCAGACTGACTCCACTTAAGTGAATCCAGATGTGCGCTAACTCTGCAGTTCCCATTAATTGACACACTGTTCCCATTAATTGATTTCTGGAGTGTAAGTATCAAAGACAACATTGAAAATTAAATGTTCACAAAGAAAATGAAAATTTAATTTTTCTACATTTATACAAATTATTAAATTCTCCATACATTCAAACAAGGACTGATTCCTCTCCCTTGCTGGCAGCTCTAGCCTCATTTAGAGTTGACTCACAAAAGTAATAGGAGGCTTTGGACCTAATTCAAGGAGGAAGAAAAAGTGCTTTCTTTTAATAGCACAACGGGACACATTATGCAAGACCTTCCAAGCTTTTAAAATCATGTAGCAGGAGGGGTGCCTTTGAAACTCCCACTGCTACACTGAAGTAGTGAAGCATCTCCCAAGGATCTGCGTGCTACGCTATGAGAACACCGTTGGTGAAACAAAAGGAAATATCACAGCAAAATTCAAGTTCAGCTAACTCAGAATCCTCCTGCTCTGTGTTGACTGTATGAGATCCAGAAGAAGGACTGAGAGACACTAAGGAAGACCAGCTTTCATGATAAAATCAGCCTCCCTGTTATAATGTCTTCTCTCTGGCCACAGAGAAACAACATCCTGCTGCACTGAATCATTCCCCGACGTAGCGTGTAACTCTGTTGATTGTGAATGAAGTAGGAACAAACTTTTTAGCCTAAATTTCCCTAGGCTTATGCTGACTTTAAAGATTCCTGTTGATTAGGCCCCCACAAAATATTATCAATATAAATAATGATGGTTGGGGTTATAATATTGTCTGCATTATGTTATTAGTAGAAAGGGTTTTATCCAGATTGTTCTTGAAAAAACAAAAAAGAAGGAGACCACAGAACTTCCCAGCAGGTACTGGTAGGATGCTCTTAGGTGCCTGAAACTGCCCCTTCTCTAGGCTGGAGCAGCCCAGCCCCTCCTCACAGGGCTTACAGCTGCTCCAGCCTGTCCAGCCTGGGGCCCTCACACTGAACTGGCCCCAGTTTATCAGTGTCCTCTGTGCATTGGGGTCTCAAAACTGGATGCAGTGTTTCAGGCACCTCACTAAGCTCCAGTTCTGTCTGTATGCTTTGAATAGAAGTCCTTACTGAATGTGTAATTGCTTCCTAGGGTATCATCTACAAACATCTCTCTAATCCCGAACCTGTTTAGAGAAAGCAAAATGAATCATCTGGTATTGTGGACAAGGGGAAAATCTTTTGCCTGATTTTAAATCTAGGCATAATTGTTCAAAACAGATTTCTAATTAACAAAGGCTAAGCTAACACTCCAGTTGTTATATCCTTTCCCTTTTTGTGAGTTCACCAAACTGAAAAGAATTGCTAGAAGACTGTAAGGGGAAAGAACTGGAAAATCTGCTCCACATGGGTACATTAGAGGAATTACCTGTTCCTTTGTACAGGAAAGAATTTGTTCTGTTGGGAGGTTCAGTCCTCTGGTTTAATTCTCCATCCTGTTTTGCCTAGCCAGCTCTTTGCACAGGATGCTCTGTGATACCTCTGAGACTCTTTTAGTGTCATTGTGATCTTTTTTCCCATTTCCATTGTATATTACATGTAGAAAAAATAAAATATCAGAAGTTTATACCTGACGAAAGAAAAAGCTTTGTCTTCAGGAAGAATGCCTAAAAGAACCATTTTGGATCTGACAGATTATTTTTGAGCCGTTCTATTAATTCTTTTTTTTTTTCTTTCTCTTTATTTTACAAATGTTTGTCATGTTTTGAATAATTTGATTTTATAATTCTGTTGTCTTAGCTTTCTCTATAAAGTAGAGAAGTGATGCTGCGTGTACCATGAGCAAATGTATGTTTCATTTTCTAGTAAAGATCATCAATTAAAAAAATATTGAGGTTCTGCATTAATCGTTATATTTTATGCAAATGTGCGTCAATTCTTCTGTCTCACAATGCTGTTTAAGTCCCAGATATATTTTCTATAAATGTTTTTGTGGTTCCAATTTTTTATCCATTACATCAATAATTGCATTATAAGCATGAGTAACAAATTTAGTTATATCAAGTGCATTTAGCATAAAGTATTCTATCCCATTAGTTAAGGGTGGTGTATTCAGATCTCTATGAATGGAAATGACCCAATGCTGCATTTGATAAAAAAACTGTATTAGGAAGAGAAAATTGGATCTTGAATTGCTTGAAATCTTGAAAGGATTTAAAATAATATGAATCAGAAAGATCACCTATAAAATTAACACCGCTTACCTTCCAATTCTTGAAATCTGAATTACCGTAGAAAAGTGGTGAGAAAGGGTTTTGCCTCAAGGATTTGGGATGCCAAGCTCTTCCACTGGAGAAGAAGGATAACCCTTCTTGGTCTAGCTATTTTTCTGAGGCTAAGAGATGGATTCAGTTCTGTGGTGGTAAGTTCAGCCCAGATTCCTCCAAGGTTTGTCTTTCAGTTACTGCAGTACCTATGGCCAAAATATTCAGCTTCAGGGGCAAATTCACATTGCCTCCCTGCTAAAAGTTTTCTGTAGGGAGTGCTGGACCCTTAACCACATTGAAGCACTGAGCACGAAAGTTTTGAAGCTGGGGAAAACTGAAGGAGTCAGGCATTGCCTGCAGCCCTCACTCCTCTGCACTCTGCTGGTGGGCCAGTGGACTGGTCTTGAGAAGGGGTCCTTTCAGACTGGCTCATTTTTCTTTTCAGGGACAGGTACAAATACAAGCACAGCAATGAGGAATGCTTGAAATAATTTCTGAAAGAGAAATCTGCTCTTATTTCTTATTCAAAAATGATGTGATTGAACGAGTGCTTCATGCTCCACTAGCTTATACCTTTATACTAATGCCCCACTGCATAGAGCAGTCTAGAGGATGCATTTATGAACTGGAACTTCTGAAGATTCAATTTCTGTTGGAGCGTTTCATCACATATACTTTTATTTTAAACTTGAAATAATGGGCTGGCAGCTATGTTTTGTGAGCTTCTTTACACTTGGTTAGAGCAATTTGGGCACTCAGGTGCCTTCATGCGGAGTGAAAGTCCACCACCTGCTTGACAATAAGGGACCTTGTCCTATTCATTATTGTGTTAACATAACAGCGTTTCGTGAATGGCTAAGTAGCTCTCTTTTCAACAGCTTTATAGCTATGGCGGTATGACACTTATTTCCCTAACATCCACCATTTAATGAAAAGCCCCGATTAGCTCTTCTCTCCCTCACCCCAACTAGGTGTTACGCTACCCCTCCAGCTCTGGGCTGTCGCACCATGGCAGGGGTGAACACCGCAAGGCAGTAGGAAGACGACACTATTAGTCAGCTCTGTCTTGCCTGACCTTAGCAACCAAGGCTGGAGTTAAAAGCAGGGTAGTTGTGTATAAAGCAAAGTGTTACAGACATGTTAATAGCTTCCTCTCCCCACCCACTGTATCAGTGGAGATGCCACGTTCTCTAATGCTTCAGTGGTAACCTGCTGGCTTTTGATTTTGCTTTGTATGAAATGAAATCCAAAATTAGAGGTTAGTTTAAAGTTAATTTAGTGTCCTCACAGTAAAGGGAAAGTTCAAACAGGTTTCAAGCAAGGCTACAGCTGTGCTGTTGTTGAGAGGGGTGCTCCGGAGATAAGGAAGGGCAGTGGAGTATAAATATATCCCATATATGTGTTTGGGTATACGTGTCTGTATCTATATGTGAATATATATCTAAACGTGACACTCATCTAGGTCTATATGCATAACATTTACTTATAAATATGCTGTATATGGTTATATGTGATAGAAATCTCTCCCTTTGCATTTATACACTGTATTTTCTTATTTTCTGTATGAAGGCTGTGGCGTCCAGCTTGCCCTGTCTTCCATCGCAGACCACAACGTAGCATGGGAGAAACCCGAAGCGTCTTTTTCCTTCCTTTTTGAACTAACTGAAGTTCTTTCTCCCAGTAGCAATCTTCCTGTTCAATAAAGCTTAGTGTAGAAATCAGAGGTTGAATACTGCCAGCAGGAGTTTAATGGTAGCAGGATTTCCTTCTTGTTTATTTACATGCAGTTTAAGTGGAGCATTCAGCATCTCGATTTTGAAGCGCGCTGGTTACTTAGCTTTGCTTGGAGATGCACACACACTGTATCTTTTTCTCTTTCTTAGGCCAATGAAAGTAAAACTTAGAAAAAAAACACACTGTTGGTCCTACTTGAGAATTTCAGTTGCTCTTCTGTTTTGTCCTGAGGCTGGTCTTTGACTTTTGCTGTCGCATAAGCCATGTCCAAGTGTTGTCATAGAGAAAGCTACATGGCATGAGTCAAAATTTTGCAAGGCAGTGCAGTGACAGTGAAGCAGCGTAGTCATCTGTATTACAGCACTCAAAACCAGGCTGTCACCACGTCAACCAAGGCAAAGCAGTTCACCTACATCCGGAAGAAGAGCAAACTATCTCAAGAACTGGGAATGATTAAGGTATGCTGCAAAAACATATTTTTTCCTTCTTTTCTTCCTTCCTACAAAGCTTAAAAAGCTGATGAATTGCTAACGATTGTTGAGAAAAGCCTGAAAATGTGAACTGGGTGCACACTGCAGGCTCAAAACCCAGAAGGCAAATGAAACATACCTTGTAAGACACTTTAAAGCCATATTTTAGGGACAATTTTATGGTTTGCGGGGGGCCTGACTTGTGAGTGTTGAGTACTTGGTATAGGTAAGACAGCATCAGGCATCCCTGTTTGCTGATTTACCGAACATGGTTATTCCCCTTTTGAGATCCTCATGTGAGCAGTTCAGCTCTCACTACCATTAACAAATTTCATGTGATAATGCAAAAAAACACTTACCCGTACTTAGAGAAAAGCAGTACTTAGTTCACATTCTGGCTCACATCATTCTGACTTTGTTTATACTTAGACATTCATCTGAACATGGGAAGAGCAGTTATGTTAGTCTCCAAGGTTCAGATGCTGATGTGAATTCCTGCCATTGATCAAAGGCTGTGATATTGGTCTCAGTTTATGTGTTGATTGTTATCAGCTACAAAATCGCAGAATTTTATGGGTATCTAATTCATGGTAATGAGATAGGAGGCTACCAGCCCAGCAGGCATTGTCTTTATGCTCATTTTAGCCACTTCTTAGTTCATGGTTTGACAGGCAGTCACTTTTCTTCTAAGAAATGAAATATTTCCATATTTAATGTTTCCAGGAGAAATATGTTCATTTCACTTACTTATTGTATCCATGTGTATAAACTCACATTATTTATTATTTGAAGAATAAGCATAGTAGAGACCTTTACTGGGGACATTTGAGCTCTTTAATTTCTGGGACACACAGGACAGTCCACAATGCAGTCATACAAATGACTGTCAAGAAGCAGTCTACAGATATATCTCACAGTATCCTTTTGTGTGTCTGTGGAATCAATGCTTCATTGTCATGGGAATCACAGATATATGGGGCTGGAAGGTATCTGCAGACATAAGCTAATTCATTCCCTATCCTGACTGTACATAAAACAAACCTGACATATCGCACTTGTTCTTAAAAACCTTCAGTGAAAGAGAATCTGCAACCTGCCTCAGTGAACTATTTCAACCCTTAACTGCCCTTTCAATTGGAAACCTTGTAGCCTGAATCTCCTCTGCTGCAAATTATACTTCTTCCTTCTTGTACAAATCCCACTCAGGCCCTGAGAATAATTGATCGCCATAGTCTTACTAACAAGCTCTATATATTTGAAGACCTTATCACGCTTCCCCTCAGCCTTCCCTTTTCCAGACTAAACAAATCCAACTCCTTCAACCTTTCCTTGTAGGTCACATTTTCCGAACCTCTTATCATCCCTGCTGCTCTCCTCTGGATTCTCTCTGCATTGTCTGTATCTTTCCTGGAACGTGGTGACCAAAATGGGAAACATTATTCCAGCTGAGTTCTGAGCAATACCCAAGGAGAACAGAACATCACCTCCAATAGCTTATATACAACATTCCTGACTTCCACGAGCTCCAGACTTTCTTCCAATAGCAAATCGTTTAGTTTGTGACCCTCTATGTTTGTTTGCTTTACATTAATATTGCCTGTTTTTTCCTCATCTATCGATTGCTCATACAAGGTCCCCGAATTTAGTATTTTGCATGCCTATTAATTGCATTTCATATTCACTTCTGAATGTTTCTCCAGGGCTTGGTGAACGGCTTGCATTCTGACTGAACTGCCAAAATACTTTGCAGTTCTTGTCTCATTCCACTTACTCTTTAGACATTACCCACAAATGCCAAGTATAAAAAATATAACCTCCATCCCACCATCAAGACTGTCAGTGAAAATCACGCTGGAACAAAAAGGCACAGGGATAGACTCCTGCAGAACCCAATTTGAAATACTCTTCAGTCTGACAGAGAATCAGTACTAATTATTTTGTTGGGTACTGTTTTTCAACTACTTGGTCACACATCTTTTCATGAAATCATCCAGACCACATTTCTCTTCCTTGCTTATGAGAACAGTATGCAGAGCAATGTTGAAAACCCTACTGAAGTCAGGATTTATCAAATCTTCTGCCTTCTACTATGCTGTTATCCAGTCATCCTGTCAAAGAAAGAAATTAGATTGATGTGATCTGTTATTGATAAATCTATGCTGGCTGTTTCTCTTCACCTTGTTATCTTCTTGGTGCTTTCAGCTGGACTGTTTAATAATTAGCTGGTGTGCCTTTCTGGCTGTCATTAGCTGAGCTGTAATTTCAAGGTCCTCTTCTACTTTTTAAAACCAGTTACTATATTTGCCCTTCTCGGTCCCCTGGAACCTCCATCATACTTGGCAATACCTTGAACACAATCACTGATGGTCCAGATAGATTGTTACAGCCTGGTGGCTGGATACCATTGGGCACTGTAAACTTTAATACATGTTACTTATGTAAATACTGGGTCTTTAACGTGATTTAATTAAGATTTTGTGGGCTTTCTTCTTAATATATTGATGATACTATCATATGAGTATGGTATTTTCATGAAAGAAACACTGCTTTTACGGGTTTTGTTTTCTGCCATGATGAAGCACATCATTATGAAAGAATATCTAGAATCTGTTTACATTTTAAAGAGGCCATGTGGTACAAGCACTAGTTTAGAAAAGCTTTGGCTCCCAGGACTATGTCTATGCTCAAGTGAAGGTAGTGCTCTAAAACTGGTCAAGAGAAATAGGACAGGAGGAAAGTAATGGAATTACTCAACTGCGAGGCTGAAAGGCACCTCAGGAGATCGTGCAGTATAACCACTTTCACAGAAGGAAGATCACAGGGGAATAGACAAACTCCAGCAGATATTTTATACCCAGTTCTTAAAACCTCCAGTTATGTAGTTTCCATCAAAGCAAACGTTGTCTTACGTGTCATGTTCATATGCAATGAAAATGTAATCATCACTGCTGACTGAAAAATATAATCAGAATTGATCAATTATACATTGCCAAATTGGGAGGTATTTCAAATGAAACACAGCAGGAGTCTTTTCCAGATCTAGATTTATTCAAAAGTCCCACTCAGGAGCTTCTCCAGCTCTGCCTATCTCCACATCGGCAGAGCAAATAGTGATATCATGCATCCCTGGGGTTTGCATTCAAGCAAGGTGAGGAGTGAAGAAGATGCGCTCTTTGATAGGGAATTCACAGAAGAGTTAAACAAGTAAAAGGGTTTTTAAAAGCAGATGTGAAAAAAAGCTTTTTTTACAGTAAATCTGATGATATGCCTATAATTAAGTCAAATAGGTTAAAGGCTTGTTATGCTAGGATTAACATATGGTAAATACATCCATTGAATTACACTGAGATTCATGTGATGATTACATATAAAATTCCATGTAATGAGATATATTTATCATCAAAAGGTCTTTGGCCTTTAAGAAAATGTTACAACAATTATCCTGTGAACGTGAAAAGTCAATAGAGGTATAAATGCATGTCTTTATGCCATTATTGTGACTGGATTAATTTCAACAAGACCAGCCCTGCTGACATTAAGCCATCAAGGGGGAAGCCTAGTGTTACTGATGGAGCCTCTCAGCATGCCCTCTTGTCTCTCCTTCTCTGCTTGGACAGCCAGAGAGAATGCTTTTCCTCAACTCCATCTTTTTAGAACCACAAGCATCAAAATGGAGTTTCACAATGAATATTACAAGATATACAATCCTGCAGCTCTCCAAAGTTTTGGTTTTGTTTTTTTTTTTTCTCTTGGATCTCCCAAATCTCTCAATGGCAAAAGCTGTATTTGACAGCAACCACTAGACTTCATATTATGATTTGAAGTAACATATTACTATTAACCAGCAAGCTCAGCCTTGTACTCACTAGGGCAAATAAACTGCGGAGTAGTAGAAGAGTTATTATTTTCTGCCGTCTCTGTGAAAGTGAGATGCAAAAATGAAGATGGGGTAGGATTCATGGGGATACACAGACAAGCAGTAAAGAAATTTATCAGGTAGATACACACACAGGCAGCAAGCCAGCCTGCCCCTCCTGCCCCTAGAACAGCAAAAAACAACCACAGAGAAAAATATGAATCATTGTCTCTGCTTTTTCTACCTTAAGTGCCTGTTAGTTATTTTCTTCCTGTAATATAACATTCGAGAGGAATATTAGCCTATAGGTTGCTCCTCTGTGTTTATTCACACCATATTTTGCATAATGGCGTCAAGCAAAGTCTTTTCTTTTTCCAACATCTGTTGCTTAGTATTTAAACTGATCAGTCTCCGGAAAAGTCTTTCAGTCACCAGTACTTAATAACATGTGCATTCGGTTGTTCTGCTGGATTTGAACACAGACACTGCATTTAAGACGACTGACAGCAGGTCTGGAGTAGACGGTCTGCCTTGGACCTCGAGAGGGCTGGCGTGTTGGGTTCAAGGACAGAATCAATCAGGTGTAATTCTTATTTATGAAGCAATTTTTGTTTTAACATTTGTAACAGCAGCGTTATACCACTTGACCATTTTATATCAACAGCAATATTCAACCACAAGGTGATATAATTATAAAAATCAATAACATTGTTCTTCAGTGGACTGATTAAGCAAATACATTTTATACTTCCATTTCAGTTTGCAAAATGTTGAGAATTTGACAGAGACCTAGATGACTATTTACTCATAATTTATTTCTTTCTCTCTCTTTGTTTAGTAATGTCCGACATTGCAGAATTTTGTTTTCCACTATTGTCTTGCAAAAGCCAGTGAAAGACAGGAAGAGGAAAATATGTAGACATATCAACACTACTTATCATTTCACATTCTTCCTTTTTCTCCCCAAACTGATTTTTACATTTAATAGGACACCAAGCAACTAAGAATACTGCTCTTGTCTACAAATTGCAAATTAAGTTTAGCTATGAGCTCTGGGTTGGAAGTATAAAAGTTTACATTGTATTATATTTAAAGGCAGCTGTCTTTTGTGGAATTTTAAAATAGGCTAATTTTTATCAAAGGTTTTCCTTTCATGTCCTTTGATTACTAAGCTATATAAGTTAACCAAAAGATAACTAAGCATTAACCCGTGTTGCAGTTTTTATCTCCTTTGGCAATCCCATGAGACTTCAGCTAAGTACATTAAATGGAGCATAAATCTTTAAGTTGTTTTCATTAAGTCACATATTTAGAATACATATCCCAGTTTATTTGATCAATTGTAAAATATTAGCTGCTGCACTGAAGATTTGTGACATGGTTTGCAGCAAGTGAACAAACATTTCTGAAGCGCACTGAAAATTTTTGCTGGAATGCATGGATAAGTCACAACAATTAGGTTTTGGAACATTCATTTGTGGGGTTTTTTTCTCTATGTAACTTGCAAATGTATGCTTAAAGGCCAGTAATACCAACAGGCAAGCTTTGAAGATAATTCTAATATCGGCTTAATATTCTTGGTTTGCATTTCTGTTAATTTCCCCAGTTTTCCGATCTTTTGTTCTTTTCTTTTCTTATTTACTGGCCAGCCCTAAACCCCAAGAAGAACGCTAGCTGTAAAAGGGCAGGTGTTGGAAATAGCAGTTTTAGCATGTGGCTTGGCCTACCATAGCTTCCTCAACAACTCCCTTTTCAATTCAGTAATGATGTTAAAATATGATAAAGGAGTAGTGATGGTAAGTATTAATACATTAATTATGTGTGTTGGTGGGTGGTCTGAATATAAGATTTGTATTGAATAATTTATTGAAAGTTTTTGTCCTTGAAATAACACGTTGTACTTTCATATCAGTTTTTGTCTAAGACTTTCACGTTGTTCTGTGAGCATTAGCAAAACATTATGTTCTATGAGCATTAGCATTGTGTATCTCAGTACACAGTAGAAAGTTATTTTTCTGTTTACAGAAACTGAAGCTCAGGTACTGAGAAACTATACAATTTATTCCAAGTCACAGCCAATAGCAAAGCTTAGCTTACTGCCAAAATGTATGGACTTCAGACAGAGCCTTCCACTGACAGGGTCCTTCGTATCCTTGTGTCTTTTGTGGCTCTTGTGTTGTAAAAGAGGACAGTTTAGCTCCTTGGCTAGATTGCCCACAGTGAAAAGAGCCTGATTGAAGCACTATCTTATACACAAGCATCTTAAACACTCAATCAGGCCTCTGTCCTACTCATTTTCCTCACAGGGGTATTCTTTTCTTATGTGAGTTCCCCTGTCCGAAATCAGTAAGGCAGTTCGTGTAATAGAAAATTTCCTAAATCAACGAAGGATTTTGCATTACCTTGTTAAATAAGTTTGAAAGAATACTATTAAGGTTGTGTCTAAAGCACCTTGAATTTCAGACCCTCACCGCCAAGGGAAAGATTATAATGATATTTAAATGAAACGTGTCCTTAAACTACAACCTATGTTACTGTTTCAGTATTTCTGACCACATATGTAGGCCGTGTGGATTTGTCGATACAAAATGGTATTATAGAAATTCAGACTAGCTGCAGAACTACGTGATAATTTGGCGAGAATTACATATATACTAAGCAGTGTTCACTTTTAAAACATGTAGAAAATGCCATGTGGACATTTTTCGTATTTCCTTTACCAAGATAATCCTGCAGTAATACTACTTAGTTTTACAAGTATTCAAAGAGAGTACATGAATGTCCATTTTGGTTTTAAAATTTTAACTCTGTATTTGACATGACGGTTCAGTCAGCAGCTCAAACACAAACATTCTTACATTTAAAAAAACGCAATAAGCCTGATAACAGCCCTTCATATCCTTTACAAATATTGCTAAAATCTAATTCTTAGTAACAGCAGATGCGGTAGCTCCAAAGTCAAAGCAGGACATCCGTATGTGTCCCAAATCTGTTTAATATAGATGGCATAGCTTCATCTTCATTTATGATAACAGCATGATCTTCTATACAGCACTGGGAGGTCTGCAATTCCTTGTTAGTTGTGCATCTTTTGGTAAAGGACTTAGCTGCTACTAACTCAGCAACACAGGGTTTTAGCTATCAAATATTTTGAATCCTGGTCTGGAATTCTTTATATTCTCAAGGACAAACAGCTAGGTAATGCTCAGCAAATGCAAGAGTGTGCTTTACGCATTCTAGGGATGGTTATAAAGGCTAGTTTTGCTATCAGTAACACACCATTTGGGAATCAGTAACACATTGTTAAAAACTTGTGTACAAGTCTTTTGTTGGCAGTGAAATACCCCTTTTTTGTTAATATACACTGCAGTTCTGCTTATTTTAAGCATGCTATACATTAAGTAGATATGATAGGTTGGCATTCATTGACAAATTAAGTGAGTTGATTAGCAATCTGAAATCTGCATGGACCTTCATTATGTTTGTCATGAATTGTAGGCCTAAAAAGTGCTTTTCAGATAAAAGACACAAAACATGAAAGTGAAGCAGAGGCTGATAACCCTTTCTGAAGAAAGAGCTATTAGTAAGTCTCATTGCCTAGCCATCGAGTAAACACTTCAATGACTTCTGATTACTGGTAACCAACAGAATGATGTTTTTCTCAGCAAAAAAAGAATTGCTTGTGTTTCCCAAGCTGTGCATTTCTGTTCAATAGAAGGAAAGCAGCTTGGCAAGCCAACTGTGCAAATGTTGGCAGTGTAAGAAAGTAAGAAATATAGGCAGATTTCACTCCGTTGAACTACCTGTTTTATCCAGTGCAATTAAATTGTGAATAGAAATTTTGACCTTTGAAATGTTTATTTGGTCAGATCCAAAGTCACATTTTTAGAATCAGAAGTTCATTGAGTCTTCTTAAATCAGCCATCAGGTGAAAATCACAGGTCTTGCTTGTATGTGCTTGACTTAGTATTTCCTGAGATAAACATGGGTTTTTTTCATTGCTTAGAATATATCTAAATATATAAGTAGGTGATAAATTGAGGTCCCATGTAGATGAGGAGCAAGGGAGCAATTCTTTGCCAACATCCATTCCTGGGCTCCTATGGGAGCCCTGACAGCATAATTTAGGATAGCCTTAAAATTAAATGCTTTAAATTGCATCCAATTGTCTGGAGCTCCAAGATGCTTCCATGTAAGTAAAACATTGCCAAACAGAAAAATTTCTACTTTTTTCTCATCCACAATCTTATGGGAGAAGCTGTGAAAGAGACAACTTCGGATGAAGACCTTATATCAGTGTGAGAGTTGATGGGACAGTATAGTCAAAGTTCCTGAGAGAATGATAACAGATCAGAATCAACGTCCATGAGCATATATAAATGCATTTTAGCCCATGAAAGACAAAACTTTTAAGAAATGGTAATATGTAGCTGGAAAAACAGGCATTCTTTAAGGTGTGCAACCTCTTCTTTGTGTCATTCATAAATCTTTTTTCATTTAAATTTTTGGACAATCATGGCTACAACAGCAATATGGACACCCATGTGCCAAGGCAGTTTTGAGCATTTCTTTTCAAAGGAGGCAGTTTCATCAGTGTTGTCAAGGCCAATGGTTAAAAAAAAAGAAAAATCACCGGATAGGTACAGCTTTGCTCAATTTATGAGGAGGTGGGACACGAACAACTGAAATCGTCTTCTAGTGTGTGTAGAGCACAAAAAGTCACATGAAGCCTATGCATGCTGCTACCCTTTTGTTTGAGCTAAGGCCTAAGTCTGCACCCATCAAAATGATCAAAATGTTGTTACTGATTTAACTTGGATCAAAGCCACTCGACAGGGAAAATAATTCACATCACGTTATACAAAGTTTATCTCTGTTGCGTTACAGTATGCCTAATACTCTAGCATCTAGGTACCGGGAAATGATTTATAGCTATAAAAGAAGCTCTTCATGTTTCGTTACTTCAGCAATACTGCAGTAAACCACATCAATATAACAAAGTAATTGGTATGCAGCAAAATTTTTCCTATCATTTTCGAAGGAAACGCAAGTAAAGTCTTACAACATCTATAGCACAGTAGAACTCTTTCATGAACCTGGGAAACACAGTCAGCTCAGAAGAATGCTGAACGATGAACTTAGTTCTGCACTGTTTTCCAGGTAGGCTTGAATAGGCAAATGCTTTTATTTATTTACTTGGTAATCAGAAGCAGAGTTAACCTTTTAAGTACTTCCCTGCTGTCAAAGAGGGGATTTCTAGTGAACAGCTCTATTTTGTCTTTTGTCGTTGCTTGTTCATATTAAGGAGCATAAAATACTTCTGGTTTGTTTAATATGTAAATTATGTCTTGCATGATCTAAGAGGTAGCTCACAGGTCCAAGGTCCTGAGAAGAACCGCTGTATTCCTGGGTACAGGTGGGTCAGCAGCAGAGTTTCTTCGCAGTGAAGGCATAATCACAAAGAAATTCACAAATAAAACCTTCAATGACTTTACTGTGTGTTGAGGTTAAACTGTTTTGCATAAGTGTGGAAATGAATTATCTATTCATTTTAGATCCATTGTGTCCTTATTCAGCATGGCTCTTAAAGAAAGGCCAAAGAAACCCTGCATAACACCGGTGGAGCTTTCAAATGCTTCAAAGAGCACAGTATCAATTGAAATATCATTGGGTGTGCTAACACGTAACTGTCAGGTGAGTCTGATGGGCTGTTATTACCACTGTCATGACTATTATTGCTATTATAACTATTTGATCTAATCCTAGAATAAGCCAGGACCCCACTTCTGTAAGTGGTGTATGGACACAGAAGGCCCCTGCAGCAACGGCCTATGAAGTACTAACTTAGTAAAGTCTTCCCTGGTTCTGCGTCAGTTAACATATGAACCCTAGCAATAGTCAGGTATGCAGGAAAGGAAGAAAAGAGACCGACTTTCTGTATTAATCAGTGATGTCAGGTATATATATTTGCTGTAGTCAGGATATGCTACATTTGATGCATTTAAATTTTTTTTGTGACTAAACAATGCAAACGGAAGCAATTCTTACCCATTCAAATCAACTTTCTCTAGTCAGTTCTGAGCATTAGAGAAAATCTTTATGTTCTTTTCAGCCTTTGGTATGCAACAAGGGGCCAAACATTTTACCTTGAGCAATTTTGATTCCTCTTTGCACTCCAACGTCCTTCAAATTCTGGGGCCTGTGGCCATAGGCTTAATGAAACTCAGACACTGGATCTAAATGCTGATAGTTTTGAATAATAAATTTGAATCATTAAGCACTTCAGGAGGGAGTAAAACTTTCATGTAAAGGGACAGATTTTTATGGAAAGTGAATTATTGGAACCAAGTCCAGGAGAAGAGCAGGACACAGTTCATGTTCTGTTTCCTACTGAATCCTGAGTTTTGTGGGAAAGGGATCATTTAGCTGTGTTAAATACTGAAGTCATATTCGAAGCCCCCCATTTGATTTTTTCCTTCTAGTATGACATTTCAGAAATCAAAACTGTTTCATATGGGAAAATCCAAAATGCTTAAATTTCCATGGTACAAGTTTTTCTTATTGTGCAAAAGTTGTTCTGCTTTCATTTATAGGCAGAGTTCTTTCTTAGCAAAACCTTTAAGATTACTGATAGCTTATATTTGGATAATGTGATTAATATAATATAATATAATATAATATAATATAATATAATATAATATAATACAATGCTAATATTAAAACATGCAATATTTAAAAACAAAACTAAGATACAACCTCTTTTAACAATACTTTTAGAGGTTTCAGTATGAGGATAATGAAATGATCTTAAATGATCTGCTGAGTCCTTTTGGAAAATAATAGCTTTTTCACATTTCTGTAATCTTTTTTTAAGATATGGATACTGATTGTGCATGATGATTCATAGTCTCTCTTCTATATCTTAGTTTTCCTTTCCTTTTTCTTCCCTTCACATATTCTCAGCTCAGCTTAACTAGTACCATTTTGTGTCTCTCTCCACTTTATAATATGATGAATGCAGCCATTCTTCTCTCCCCATCATTACAGCTGCTCTTTGATCCAGTACAGCTAATTTATATTTACCATCTATCATCTACCATCAAAACTTTATTGGAAAAGAGGTGCACCTGGACTGAATGAATTTCTTTTGATGGAGTTTGAGACTATTTTAGGACTTGTGATTAGGACACATTCATCCTCTTAATGGAACACAACAGAGCCATCTTCACATTTGTGCCAGCAAGCACTTGGTTTGTTTCAGCGCGTCATGGATATTTCAGAGTTCATCCAATGTTAGACTTGGCTACACTCATTTGTCAGTGATTTGGTCAGAGTGGTTATCTTCCTTGGTAAATTCTGCTGTGTTTTGTACACATGCAAATTGTATTTATATTTGTAGCACAATCCTAATCTTGGGGGTTGCACCAGATGACCTTTAAAGGTCCCTTTTAACTCAAACTATTCTATGATTCTATAAGTCATCGTAAAACTATAAGGATGTATCTACCCAACAGACTGTAGAAAAGCAGAATATACTAGATAATTATGATCTCTGCTCTTCCACAGCTGAATTGTTACAAATACCTGAGCTTGTTGGTTTTGTCCTATTTAGATACTTCTTCATTGCACATTAAGACAATACACAATGTGCAATTAATACTCTGAGATTATAGATGTAAGTTAAAATAAACGTACACACCTTATAGCTGTATACAGCCATCAAAAAATCTATCATGAATTTTATTTAGACAATTCATTCATAAATGACTCTTTTACCACAAATGGTGTTATTATGCTAACAACTGAAAATCTTGCAAATAAGAAAGTCGGACAATTTCTTTTATATCAAATGGTTAGATGCAGCTGTGAAGTGTGGGTTACACTGTCAATTCCCCTTTATGTGATTTGAGATATGTGTCGCAGTAGGGGGTACTGGTGGCAAATATCTACACCCTACTGGTATAACTTATTCTTAGTGGAGTCAGCTCTAGCTTAAGACACTTAAATTCAGGACTCTACAGGCAGATGCCCACATGGGCACTTAGTGCCTGAACCTTTGTTGTAGTTACTAAGGATCTAATTAATAGAGCTTAAAGAGTGATTCAGCTCATCTAAAGCAAAGATCTACTGTGTGTTCAGTAAATGAATATTTAAGCATGGCTGACTCCACTGGGCTTGATTCAGTTGCCCTTAGACAGCTAACTAATATTGTTTGAGATGCCCCAAGGTATCTCAGACGTGTGCAAAAGCTTAGAAATATGGCACAGGGCCTAAAGGAGACCAAAGACCTTCTGGAGTGGCAGCAGGAGGACAGTGGGACATTCTAGGGCAGCTCAAAGCGCATGAGACTACTCAGAGCAGTATGCTGAACTGCACCGACTTAGATACCTAGCCCAGAGGTTTATGTGTAGATACTTAAATTACATTGTCTTAATCTCACACTGAAACTGACCCAGAACTTTTTTTTTTTTTTTTAATGAACTCTTATGTGTTGTTACATTTTTCTAGGAAAAAATGGAGAAGCCAGGTATTTCAGCTCCTGGGAATTCATCACGCTCTCCCCAGGCAGAGGACAAAGAAGCTGTCTCTCACTGATGGGACTTAACTAGTGAAACCTGCCTTGTCTGAGAGGTCTGCATCATTCTGGGGAAGTCCCTTGATTCAGGGAAGCCCCTTGTCTCAAAGCTGGAAGGATAGAAGTCTAGAAAGTCACAATTCAAACTGAGTCCTGCAAAGATTCTACTCTCCTGGCCGCGACAGAGATCCAATCTTCATCATGAGCAGGTGGTGTAGGCAGCTCTAAGTTGCAGTCAGCTGGCAGGCAACCTGGAAGATCTCCAGTCCACGTGGTCAAGGTAGTCCAAGGCAGTACTGCCCCAGAGTCACCGAATCTGGCAGACTAGTGTGGCCTGACAGCCTGATCCAGCCTATGGAAATTCTTTTTTGTATATTGATGAGAACATGCAAAATTCAGTGTATTTCTGCAAAGCATTTAGATAAGAAAAAAATACTAAGAATTTCTTAGGTTAAGAGGCTGTTGCAGTTCCCTCTTAGCACCTTCCAGTGAAGTGTGCTTGCTCTATGTCACGATGGGGGAGTGGCAGTACAATCATAGATTAGAGCTGAGTTTCGCCTCATGATGTATGTGAGGAAAACATCTAAACTGATCGTTTGGAAGATTCTCTGAGTAGGAAAAAAAAGACTTCAGGTGGAAAATACCTGCCAAAGTAATACTTGTAGTTCAAATCTGGTGCAGAAGGCTGAAATGGAGAGGAAAGAGCTTTTCGGAGTGAAATGTCAGATTTTAAGAATCAAGGACTTACACAGCACCTCAGGCAGTAACATGACGATGCTGTGACTTATAACACGGTCAGTGGTGGATTTACTTTGTGTGTAGGAGAAAGTGCAGAGGGACTTGTACTCCTCCCTCCCCATTCAGATCCTATTAGCATGACCTGTTCTTTTGGGGGAAATGATCCCATGGTGTCTCTACAGTCTGCTCCCCATCACAGCTGCATCCAGTCACCGGCTCACCATGCGACTGATGACGGGTTGTTCGCTGATAATGACCCACACTTCATAACTCTTTTTTTTTTGGTCCTTCCTGATAGATCACCAGTTCCAGCAAACCTGTGCTAGGCAGTGACAGAAATGCAAGAAGAGACATTATTAAAAGAAGCATAGCAGACTCTGAACACCTAGGCAGAGTCAAGGCATCCATACTTTGTCATGTTAGACTATGACGGTAACACAGAATACCGCACTTAAGTGTTGATATAATCTTTTTCTATATTTGATTTAGAATAAAGCCAACAGTTGCTACAATAATCAGGGTCTATTGGCCTTGGTCAAGTGAGAGGGTTGCAATCATTTATTAACTTAATCCTTTTCATGTGTTTCAAGCTAGAAAATAAACACCTATTTCTAAGCATTGTATCTATCTGTTCAACTTTTATTGCAGCCAGAGCACTGGCGTTAATTAAATGCTGTGTGGGATTTTAATCCCTATCATTTGCCAGGATGCACACAGGAAGACAGCACCTTAAACAATGCATCACATCAGAGAAATCTATTTAATCGTTTGCTTTATTATTCAGGGAGTGTAAAACTTCTTCTTATGGTATTGTGATGCTCTGTATTCACAGTCCCCTGATAGCACAGATGTAAAACAGTGAAAGCATTAGCAACCTCAAGTTTGCAAAACCCTGAGACTAGTTTAAAAATAACAAGATTTTTGAAAGAATGCAGCTTAGCATTTCCCCCCCATTTGTGATCTTTTTTTTCAGAGCTTTTCGGTTTCAGTTCGGTGCATTTCAAGATTTCCTTAGCCTCCGTATGGTCTGGGAACTCCTTTTTAATGAATGGATTTCTGTTATTTCTTGATTCCAAGAACTGAGGCTTTGAGGGGAAAAAAAAACAACCACCAACCAAAAAACCCAAGCAAAAAACCACAATAAAACAATAATGGAGTATGACAGAATCCCGACCTAGTCAGGCCTTTGAGGGGCATCTGCCTACGTTTGATACACTGGAAGTGACGACACCCACCCAAAACAAAGACTTTTAATTTAAAATTCCAGGCTTTGTTGTAATCTAAACTAAGGTAATTAGCAAATTATCATACAGAGAAAAAGCAAAGTGATTAGGTCAGAGTGCATGGAAGTAACAAGGAAGGAGAACGCCCTTTCTTGCGGTGTCATCCATCTGAGTCCTCCCAGGTCTGTCTTTGCTTCCCCATTGGTTCAGGCCGCTCAGAAACTATCACCTGGATTGCACCAGCTTTGCACACTCCTTTTAGTCCCCAGGCTCTTCCTTCTTTCGTCACCTCAAAACCCTAGCTGTCCATTTCTCCCTTGCTCTTCCCAGCATCCCCTTGTAAGCTGCAGTCTCCCAAATCCTCACCGTGACTCCCTGCAGTTTTCATTCCCACCCAGATGATTTCAGAAGCAGCTTCTCCGAGATCCCCTCAGCTGCTGAAACAATGCAATGTCCCCTCCCTCCAGGACTCTCTCCTGACTCAGTCGCCCTCCTGTAACCCAGGAACAAATACAGCAATACCCTGGTGTTTTGCAAGATTAATTTTACCAGAAAATGAAGCCGACAATATATCATAGAATCATAGAATGGTTTAGGTTGGAAAGGACCTTGAAGATCATCGAGTTCCAACCCCCCGCCATGGGCAGGGACACCTCCCACTAGACCAGGTTGCCCAAGGCCGCATCCAGCCTGGCCTTGAACACCTCCAGGGATGGGGCCTCAACAACCTCTCTGGGCAACCTGTTCCAGTGCCTTACCACCCTCAAAGTGAAAAACTTCTCCCTAATGTTTAATCTGAACCTGCCCTCTTCCAGTTTAAAGCCATTCCCCCTCGTCCTATCGCTACATGCCCGAGTAAAAAGTCCTTCCCCAGCTCTCCTGTAGGCCCCCTTTAGGTGCTGGAAGGCCGCAATAAGATCTCCCTGGAGCCTTCTTTTCTCCAGGCTGAACAGCCCCAATATATAACCTGCATATGTCCTTTATAACCTACTGTACCAACTTTTAAGTTGGACAGATGTGTTTTTCCACAGCCTTGATCCTGATTTCAAGTAAATTGCTATGGTTTGTTTGTTTATGCAAATATATATATCACTCTTGTGTGCTTTACGTTGCATATTTTCACTTGCATCCAACTATGCATCTAACTATATAATGTCTGCCAAATTCATAAGTAGCGCAGTTCAAGGCTCTGCATGCACAACCTGAATGATTGCATTAGATATATATACACCCACAAAATAAAAAAAAAAAGACATTTTAGTGTTAGAATGTCATTTTACAGTCATACTCACTCTTGCGGTAATCAAATATACTTACCAGTTTATTATGTAAATTAAATATATTCTACCATTGTGTTGCTCTCAGAAATCCAAAGTAGATAACAATTGACTTTCTGTAACAAACATGACAATATATAAACAGTTCTTATTCACTTGATTAGGTCATATATTGATTGATAAATGGCCAATAAATGGTACTAAAAGTTTACCAGATGTGTTAATAAATGCTTTATCAATAGTTATGAGTTGTTTTAAAGCCTAATGAGTAACTGGGGTTTTTCTGTTCATCACTCACAACTCTTTTAATAGAGATTCTGAGAATCGTCGATGACATACCATACATGCCTACGCTATCAACTTATTTTTCATTTTAAAATGAAAATGCCATATAAAGTTTGATTTAAAATAAAACTTAAAGATATCATCTCATCCGTCTCTAAAAACACAATCATCCAAATACAAATAGAAATCAGATACAAATCTACTCACTGGCAGATGGGGCTGTTATATCCTGATACATTGTCTATGCAACTAGTGTAGGGCCTTGAAAGTAAATCCTTGGTAGGAGTTTCAAAGTGAAGAGTATAATCCAAATATAAGCCAATAAACTCTGCAAAGAATAAGCCTTTGAAACTCAGGACAAGAAAACTCTCTCACTTCAGGAGAGATGTTTTTCTTTCTGTAGCTAAGCAATCACTTAGCTGATATTTGAATCTTAACTTATGTTTCCTGAAGTTGTTCTTTGATCCAATACTGCTCAGTCAAAATCCACTATTGTAAGTTTATATATGGGATAGAAAAGTGACCTCAGAATGTCACACCAAGTGTTTCTCATGAGCTGTTAGCATGCTGTTCCCTCGTGATTAGAAACGGCAAGATTCCCCTGTGTTGAATGATCTGGTGATATCACGGGACTTGCATTTCTCTGGATCTTTAGCTACTTCAGGAAGACAATACAGCACAGAATATATTTTTCTTCAAACAAATGTAAAACTTCTATATCATCACAATAATGGAATTTTGTGTAATCACGAGGACAATAGCTGATTCAGACTGTTGTTCTGGGACAAGAACTGGATATTTAGCTAGTAGATGTTTAGCTGGAAACGTCTATTAGCTGGAGACTAGCTACATGGTACTGCAAAGCACAATGCACCTTTGAAAGATTGACTCTATGTCAAAATCAAAACATAGGCCTGTGAACCATGAAGCAAATTTTGCTTTCATACAGTGCTGTCTATTTAAATATAGTGGCAGCACGGTTAGTAGAAGAGCGTGCTCCACGCACATGCAAACATGGCAGCGTGTGCCGCTTACAGCTCGTTGTACAATGGCCATCTGCAACTGAGAGGAAGGAGTGATCAAAAGGGAAAACGGGGCTGGAAAGAAAATGAAGCAAGACGGATGGCGAGGACCAGCCAAGAAACCTGGTTTTGAGGGTGGGAGGAATCTTCAGATAAATCCCAGCACTTCAGGCATTAGGGCTCTAGGTGAATTGGCATCCAAGACAGGGATGAAGGTGAGGGAAGGTGGGCTGCAGGTGTTCTGCCAGTTACAGAGCAGAACTGTAGCCTCAAAGGAGGCTGCCTTTTCTCTGAAAGAAGAAAAGTGCAGCGATTATGTCTATTCCTATAAACTGTGGGGAATGAGATTATACGGGGGTGGAGTGGAAGGAGGAACAGAATGAAGAGAAGGGTGAAAGCCTTAGGGTTCCCACACACACACCAGCTAATCTCCCGAGACCACATGTCTTGGAAGAGGAAGAGCTCATGCTAAGATGCCTGGGGCTCTTCCACTGCTGAGCTGCACACTCTTCCTGCTGTGACAATACCTCCTCTGGAGGAAACGCTAGGGGGAAAGGAGGAAAGGATGAAACTTGGAGCTTTCTGAGTTTATCACCGAATATTCACCCTGGACATACTCTGGGTGCAAGTGTCCAGTGTTAGTCTGTAAATAAGAACGGAAAAGCAGTGACTACAGTTTCAAGCCCCACAGGAATAACCTTTATTTGGAAGTGACTTCGTGAGTTTATTTGGAAGAGCTGTCTCTTTCCTCCTTCTGCTCTGTCTTGAATCAGAAAGTGCTACACAGTAAGGACTTGCTGAATATAGTTGTTTCTGGGTTTCTTAGCTCTGAGCACCTCAGAAAAGTTCAGGAATGACTTTCAATCAGGCATTTTTAAATTGTTTTTAATTTATCTAAAAACAGGCTAAAGAGTTTAATTAACAGGCTCAGAGTAATAGTTATACCATTTTTCCTCTGCTATCAGCTTTCACTTTTATTTACGATGGGAGTCCCCCTTGTATCTCCTTTCCCACAGGGCCCACTATCACTAATATTTCTGTGATCTGTGAATAAACCAAAATTTAAAGTTAGTACTTACAATCAATGCAAATTAATGATTTCTTAAAAAAAAATATTTCAATCAGGAAAAGCAGCTTTGTAGTTGAAAATCCCATGCTGGCCTTAGAGTGGGAGTTTTTCCAGCCTCTGCTTAAATCCAAAAAAATACTGCAATCTTCTGGCACAGGCTCACTGTAATGCTTTAAAAACAATTTAGCAACTGTCATTGCTGTAATTACAGTAACTAATTACCATCCTTAGCAAACAAATAGCTTAACATAATACGCAAGCCGAATCAATTTTGAAGAAATGCAAATTCCGAAAGCGAAAAAGGGCATTTTGGCAAACCTGAAAGAGAAGCGGGAAAATAATACACTTTGTTTTATCTGCACATAATTCCCAGGGAATATCATATCATAAATATTTGCATTCAGTTCTTATCAGGACATTTGCATTTGCTTCTTATCAGTCTGCAGGCCGGACTCTGCCAGATAGAGAGTAGAGCTCCACACCATGCACATATTTCTAATGAATCACGTCTCAGGCCGAGAGAATATTTTGGCTGGAACTTTATCACTGAGATGAAGAGGTCATTTACTCTCAGAGTCAGTTCATCTTAGAATTGTCTTGAGATTTTGATGTGATTCAACCAACATTTTTTAAAACAAAAAAACAAACCAACTTTGCATTCTGTGCATTTCTGTAGTACTTATTAAGTCTGATTGTCTGAGAAGTAATTCCTCCCCCCAAAATCAAAATCATATGTAAACAGGTTTGATTCATATTTATGTCCCACACTCCACAACAAACAATGCTGCACATTTTCCAGTGTACAGAAAAAGAATAAAGCAGTAACAGACTAAAAATAAAGACTAAGAATGAAACAAGCCGCACTTAACCATTATCTTGAAATTTAATGCCAAATCCTTTTGTAGTACTTCAGAAATACCTTTGATTAGTGGCAGTTTTCTCAGTAATGAGAGGAAATATTTATGATGAGAAAAGTCTCTCTAACGAGCCATCAGATTTCCTTAGCAGTTTCCCCAGAATTTTTTTTCATCTTTTTATTATAAAAAGTGCATCTCACCTGTAAGAAAAACAAGTAGAAAATGTCATAAATCTGAAAGTTGCATACATTTTCCTGTTGCTAGCTCAGACACACAAACAAAGGGAACATTCACCAAAAGCACTGAATCAACTCCATTCTGCATTCTGCGTTCTGCATGCATTCGAAGAGGTTTTGTTTGTTTTTACTTGGAACACAAGTGTGATCCCATAAATACATTCTGCGATGGCAAAAAAGTCACTTATGACCCCCTATACCTAAGTATAAAACTGATAACTATTACGCGCCATCTGGGAAAAGGCAGATTTTCCACATTAATTCAATGGTATAGCATTTCCAAATATTTTAATTGAACTGAGTAATTATTTTCTGTGACTTTGGTTCACTGCCATCCCCCTTTTTTGTTTTCCTATCTATATATATTTTATATTCTTGTATTCCAATTTAGAATTTAAAACAACTTTTGTCCCAAAGAGTGTATTTTAAAGCCATGCAGATTACCACTTTGAAGTTCCTGAGCCAGTGTAACAGCCATATCCTCACCTGATGGAAGTTGGTATTGTTCAGTGCAGTGTTGCTGTTTATGCCAGCTGACTATTCTGCACTATTTATTTTTTATATAACTTCTGGGAAGTTAAAACTTGACTAGTGATCGATCTACTATGTGGTGTGTGATTTCTTTTATGTGTTGTAACATAGCAAACAAATTTGTCTCCTGGTCATTTGGAGCAGTACAAAACCATTTTAAAATGAATCTATTTTTTTTCTATGTAATGATCACTTAAAGTTAGTTTCACCTGATGCCCAAGTATTCCACTTTGATTTATTTGTTGAAACACACTGTGCAGTTCCTAGTTCATTATTATTCAAATGACTGATACAGCTCATTTGGACCAAGGAAAACATTGCATCAGTGGTGTCAGTATTATCTGAAAACAGTTCCTCAAGCCATACTGCTGTTGCCAAACTTGGGATATTTCTGATAATGTACTGTGACCATTATAGAGTGAATGCTTGTCCTGCCCTTTCCTGATGCAATACTTGGATGCATTATTGCATTACTGTAAGCATAGGGAAGGATGACTGCCATTCAGCGTTAATGAAGAAGAGTGAATATGTGCAGCACATATGCAGGAAGAATTGATGGAGATCTGTAGTTACAGAAATCATCCAGTCATTGTTTCTGTAGAAGAGTTAACGTCACCTTGAATCATCAGAAACTGGTGGGAAAAACTCCAGCAGCAGAGACATGACATTCACAAGACCTCTTGGAGGTCTCCTTTGGAATAAGTACATATCTGAGCCCCTGAACATTTCCCCCACATATTAAATCTTTATGAAGAGGGAAAAAACAAAAGAACAAGATTGTCTCTCTCTAATATATTTCTATGAAATCAAGTGTGATTTCACTGAAAACTAAAGTTTGGTATTTGCTGTAAAAATAGAACCGTTAAGCTCTTGTTTCTGTGCTGCTGAACACATACCGCTGCAGTCAGTGCTAGTTTAGTTATTTTACCTCATTGGGAGCAGTTTCATCCTCATCCATGGCCTTTTTCTCCTTTTCTCTCATTTTAAATTATATACATATTAAACTAGGACTAACAGTGTAGTGCAAAAGCCATTTTGAACATGCAATTGAATTCCGTAACTCATCTGGTCTAGAAATCATCTCCATGGTTCGTGTTTTATCATTTGTTTTTAGCTTTTTCTTTGAGGTGGGAAGGGCTTACAGTTAAGAGCCCATTATCAGAGTGAAGGATGCAGGAAATCCAAAATATTTATGTTTGTTCATGGCACATGGACAAGAAACAGTGCTCAGGAAAAGGGTTTTCTGATTAAGTGATTGAAAACACTCTGGTGTATGTTAATGGCTTCTTCTGTCCAACAGATAACATCATCTTTAGCCTTATCGCTGTTCTTGAACTTATTTTAAACATTCTCCTGTGCTCTTCCAATTATATACTATGCTCTTTTGGCATCCCGTCTCTTCACTGCAAATCATCTCATTTGTTTGCTTTCTGGGTTTTTTTGCCAGCAGGTTGGGTGTAAAAAGAAGCATTTAACAGATACTCAAAGTGAAAAAATACTTTCCTGAGTCAAATTAATTTACATGGAATTAAACCATACACTTACAGGGAAAAAAAAAAAAGGTTTTAAAAAGAATAACCCTTGAATTTTAATGCCTTGATATCATTCTGGCTGCACGAGCACTGTGAAAAGATAAAGACGAAGGAAGATCTGATCATTATTTAAATGTATGCAGAAGACTTCCAATAAGATAAAATTAGGTAAGATCATGGTAGATCACAATTTTTAAAATACTGAATATGTCCTTGTCTTTTCCGCTCAAAGAACCTGTCCAGGATAAGACACTAGAAGGCTTTTGTAACAATCATAGTACCACTAATAGTAACTTCTGAGGCACGTTTCATTGTGCAGGATCCCAAAGAGGTTAAAAAACGATGTCTGCTGCTTCTTCATTAAATTATTACTGCTTCTCATAAAAGAGCTGTCTATATCAGAGGTACATTGTTATTTAGATATACACTGTCTGTGTCAGTAAGTAATGAAGACGGCTGATCCAGAAATTAGTACCTAACTGCGGGCCTGGATTTGACCTCCCAGACTATTGTTGAGGGCGCAGCAGGTGAACAAAGTAAACCACGACTTCTCTGGCGAGAGAGAGGGGGATGGAGGAGAAAAGGAGGGAGGGAGAGCACAGAAGAGGGAGAACTGCCTTCCGAGTTCTGATTCAAGATTTATTTCTGTCTTTTTCTCAGTTTTAAATACAGATATGGTTCTTAAGCAGTGTCTACAATTCAATCCCACCTTTCCCAAGCCAACCAGTCTACTCTCCTGGCCAGCAGGAAATGCGTTTAAATCCCTTCAGAGTGAGATGGGCATTGAAAGAAGTCTGATATTTTCTTGTTTGAGGGACTAATCACAATGATATTTTACAAGAGGTAGGTTGCACCCATAAAGACTACAGTAGTTTAAAAGAAAAGGTGGGGTGAGCTATAGGAAAGGAAGAGAGCCAGGCTGTGCACCCCAGGTGCAGGAGCTCTGAGCAAGGGAAGGGCCAGCAGGGTATGAAGCACCCACCCTTTGTCAACACTTCTTGTAGACCGGTTTTGCTGAGGTGTCTAAGATATAGATCCTATTTACTGGCATTTGTCAACTGTAAGCAGGTAAAGGTTCCTAGAAGGGACTCTGTCTTTGTGTACATGAAAAAAATCTGAGTCAAGATCTGTATTTCACATCTCTGTATCTCCAGTCTCTAAAACGAGAATAGGAGACCTCATTCAGATGTTTATTCTCTTGGGGGTGCAGGGGGGAAGGTTGATCAAAATTTGCAAGGTGGTCAGTATTAGAGATGTATTTATATAGAAATGAATTGAAGCTGACCACGTTTTTAAAGGACCAAAATAATTGAATGTATTCTTTGATACATATTACCACTGTTTATTGAATTCTTTATTCACGCATGTATAGTATTCAACTACACATAAAATTACTCTAACACCTCATAAAACTACTTGTTGGACACATTATTTGATGAAAAATGGTAAAATTTCACAGATAATGGATTCCTTAAGTACTATTCACCCAGCCATAATACAGATAAGAGATTTTTACTAAAACACAAAGCACTTTAGGATCCCTTTGAATTGAAGGACCTACATAAATATTGTGTTCTATGTATAGAAGGGTATACATCAGTCTAGGTCTATTGAAATTACAGCAGCTATACCTACTTCTACTGATATGAATCCAGCCCAGGTTATAAGCATTGCATAGTACATGTTGGCTTTTTTTTTTTTTTTTATATTAACGAACATACCATGTGCTTGCTCATTTATCTACCTTTATGTCTTTGTCTAACTTTGTATGGGATACATACGTGAAAGTCTTCATGCATCACTGAAACGCTGGCATCCATTGAGGTGAAAGGCAATTTCTGTTTAACAGGAGACAGAAACATAAAACAAATGTTTAGGACAGGAAGTGAAGGAGAACTAATCCAGCTGAAACTCCAGGGGATTCCAAGCAGACAGAATAATATTTGCAGATGTGATTAAATTATTTGTTATGAATGATTTTTTTTTCCCATGAATTTAGGACTTTTTTTTTTCTGTATCTTGTTGTGGTTGTTGCTGTAACATAAACTGTATCATAAACTGAACATAATGTAGATATATTTTAGTCACAAATATTTGCTTTTGACTTTCTAAGAAAGTTATTACAATTGATCTATTGAATACGATTGGGGACAATCATATTTAATACTTGCTGTCCATAGGGCATAACCGATCATCTAAACCTTATATTATTGCTCTGGATTCCCAATGGATGGCTGATACTTTTTAAAGCCCCCTACCCTAAAAAGGAATACCAAAGGATGAAAGGTGAACGGCAAAGCACTAGTATAAATATTCATGCTGAAATTACTCCAAGTCTTGGGAATCACAGACATTATGAATGAAGTGGCAGTTTTCAGCATAGTCTAAAACAGATTTAGCTATAGTGGCAGAAATAAAGAGCTGAACAGTGTTCACAGCTTATTTTTTTTTTTTTTTAAAACTAGTCAGATAGCTCTTCTTGTGTTCATTCTTCCAACCACAGGAATTGTCCAAATTGTCCCAGAGGTCCCTCTTCATTCTCAGCCAGGACTGCGCTGCTGGTAAGGTGATACAGGTGAGTACAGGCACCGTAACAAAAGGATGCCTCAGAGCCATTAATTTAACCTTGCCTCTGTCTCTCTCTGAGTAGACATTTAAAGGGGTTTATGGAAGGGTTGCTGGGCTACTTGACAGCTTAGTTTTGGATCTCCTTGCCTGTATGGACACAAGACCATCCTGGAAATCACAACTGACTGGTTTTAAGTCCCATTTGGGCTTCATTCCTTTTGGTCAGCAGTAAGGAAGCATTTTTTCACTGAAAGGGTTATTAAACATTGGAATAAGCTGCCCAGAGAGGTGGTGGATTCACCATCCCTGGAGGTGTTTAAGAAAAGGGTAGATGAGGTGCTTAGGGACATGGTTTAGAAGTGGTGGTGTTTTTATCAGGGTAGGTTAATGGTTGGACTTGATGATCTTAAAGGTCCCTTCCAACCTCACTGATTCTATAAATGTTGCGACAAACTAAATGTTCATCTAAAATTCCCAACTCTTTCTCCTTTCACCAAAGCCCTCTGGGGCTGCGAGGAGGTGCAGGGAGAGAAGAAGGTCCCGGGTCTGTGGCAGCTCAGTGGGACAGGAATGCTCCTCTTGGACCCACACCAAACACGTACTCCCACCCACCACCTCGGGAAGCAGCGCTCATAGGCTGCAAACACAAAGACAAGGGTGAAGGGGCTGGAAGGAGTGCAATGGCTGGGGCACAGGCATGTGGACTGGCAGGCTGCCCATGCCCCCAGGAGCAGGTTATGTGGCCAGAGTCACCCCTCTGTCTTCTCCTGGGCCGCTTCCCACCAGCCCTTCCCACCATTGCAGATATGCCACATGCTTCTTGGTGCACGGCCACAGAAAAAAAGAGAATAGCTTGCTGGTAGAGAAAATCATGGCAAGAGGTGGTGATGACCACTGCGGAAAAGTTACTGGACCTGACAGGTTTTCAAACTTATATTTAAGAACCTATTCTATACCCCAATTCATGTCCTAAACCCTCAATATTAATTGTTCTTTTTGATGTAGTCTAGAACAAAGAGAGGAAAAATAGGGTCTCTTTGCATCTGGAAAACACACCAATTGAAATATCATCGTCAGTAAGTCCGCTCTACAGACGCTAATTGATATTGTCTGAATAAGTGGAAGTGCCTGTCAGAGAAGCCTTTTAAACTGCTGACTTGTTTTCCTATCCAGTACACTTAAAATTGGCACGATGTTAGCTTTCCTCTTAGAAACTCTCGTATTTTGATTTATGAATGTTTTCAAATTTTTAAGATTCTCAAAAACGTTATTTCACCTGTAAGTAGAGAGATAGCTTGTTTGGCTAACTGCCTTGAATGAGTGTGTGCCAGGTAATGAATAATGCCATGTTCAATATTCTAAATTTGTGTTCCAAATTCTGAATTCCGAATGAGCTGCATGGAAGTATACTGATAAGTGACTGATTTTTACTGCAAGGATTGTCTTATTTTAAACTTTAAATTTAGTTGCTTTACTTTACTCAAAGGATTTTTGAGTGGAATGGGATTTAAAGTGATAGTCAATAATATTCCTACATCTTTCTAAGTCTTGGGACATGCCAAACTGAATAAAAGAGGGATAAATCAGTGCAATATATTTCTGCAAAACAAAAGGACCAAACTCATCCCTGGGTGTATCTACCAAGAGTTAAGCCAAGAAAGAATTTTGCCCAAGTACTGAAGTACAAAATTTGTTGAGATAATCTCCTGAGACCAGTCAGTCTTTATAAATAAACACTATATTTTAATTCCAGCACTCCTCTTAATTATATTATATAACAAAATTGGAAAAAAATAACAAAGTAAGGAACTCAGGGAAAGCATTTGCCAGGGTGGGCTCTGAGATACTGTACTATTTTCCAGTCTGGAATATAAGAAAAAATTGTGTTTGTTTCTCATTTACATAACCTTATGATAACTGCTGACTGTTTAACAAGCATTTTGAAAACTGAGGTTAATAAAACCAATGTTGACAAAGAGACAAAGGAATTAAGTCTTTTATTAGAACTTTAAAATGAACATGAACTAAATGCTATTTGAATATATGACTAAGGTCATCACTATGTAAAGAAATGTGAGATAGAGACAGAGATAGTTTACATATTTTGTTGCTGCACATGCTACAGAGATTATGTATTATTCTAAGTTCCCTTTTCCTCTTTAATTAACACTTCCAGGGCACAACTAGTGTCATATTTACAAACTAATAAAATGGTGCAACTAATAAGCAAAAAACCATCAAAAGTCCATTACAATTATCACAATACATTTTGCTCAGTGTAATAACATGGAACTGATAATCATTATTTAAGTGCAATTAAGTAGCTGCCTTAACACCAATAAAATGCAAAATAAAAACCAGCTTGGATATCAAGAAAGGCATAGCAGCAGGATTGCATTTAGTCGGTCAAATATATACAGTGCTGTAGCTGTGGAAATTATTGAGTGCATTAGCTACCACTGCATGTTGTGATTGCTCTTGACTTTTTTGTACAAACCTTTCAAGTTATTCTTGTTTTTTAGTAAATTATGATTTACAGAGACTTGCTAGTCCTTTGTTTCTCCTGGTATTGTTTTAGTCCATTTTATCAGGATATTCTCCATCACCAGAGTGCTCTCTGGAGAAGTGTATTTGCTGACTGTTAACATAAAAAAAATGGCCATCATCTTGAACAACTCATAAGCTTCAATGTTTTTTGGATGAACCCTGTGTGAATTCATTTACACCTCCATAGTTTACATAAGGAATGTATCTACTTCAGTACAGTAGAACATGTGTTTTGCACAGTCATAAATGGCAACAGAAAGTGCAAGTGAAAAGTGAAAGGACACAATCATAGACAGACCAGATTTAGTTTACCGGAAAAATAGTTAATATCTGTAGAAAGCTACTACTGAAATTTTAAAAAGTAAATTTGCTACAGATTTTAGAGTCATAGGCATGGAACTATTTGAATGCCATATACATCCATCACAACAATTTCACAGCAAGATGCAGAAAGCAGAAGGATTTCTAAAAGTCATTTGGTCACCAGTGATCCTGTCTCAAGACCAAAATCAGAGATTAATTAGTAAAATTAGTACCAGAATACCATAGTCCTCAGCAAGACATGTAATCTCTTTTCATAATGCATAGTGAAACTGGGTCCTGGGCAGACAACGGATCTTCTCCTGTCATAAATTAGTATTCACTGCAAACAGATGAATTGAAATATGTCTTAGTATTGATACCCTGTGACAAAAAGGTATGCATCTTGAAAACAAATAGGACAGAACTTGGGCATGTCAATGTTTTTTTTTTTCTCAAAATTTGTTCAAATTGAAATCTACAAGAGATTATTGATAACATTTTATTTCTTGTCTTCTGTGTTATTTTTTGCCTAAAAAGGAATACTTCTGAGTTTTCTTCTGTAGGGGCCTTCCTGTGTAGGTTAAAGCTATCTCATTTATGTGAGGAGTCCTTCAGGTGCTTCTAGCATGTTAAAAAAAAAAATCCAAAATGCTCTTTTTGAAGCTTCTTATATTCTTTTCACTTCCCCAGTTGGCATATTGCTTTCTAATGGCATTTAATGTTAAAAACTTTGGCTTTCTTTTCTTATCTATTTTCTTATCTCTGTTTCCTTATCTGTCTCTCCTTGTTTTTCATTACCCTTACGCTATTCATCAAGATAAAGGGGGGCCCAGAACTGTCTTTCTCTTTCCCAAAAGATTCTTTGTACACTCCATCTTTGTAGGAGAATTTCCTTTTTTAGTTCTTGACCTTTAAGAAGAGCTTGTGCCAAGATGGGCTCTGTACATTATCTGAATCCTGCTAAATATGTTTGAAGTTCAGCCCTATGTTAACGATGTCCACAGAAGTCTTGGCATCATCTTCAAAGACACATAGGACTGTATTTTAAAGGTATTTAGGCACCTAAGCATGTTTTTATCTGTATTTTTAGGTGCCTAAGCATGGATTTATCTCCTGCATTAGCTGATTAAAAAAATGTGTTTATGTGCAGTTTTAAAAATCTGGCCATAAATTGTCAGGTAACTCAAGAAATGTTCAACCAGAAAGAAAAGGTTCCAGAGGGGAATATATCACTGTATGATTTGGGGAATTTGGTGGCTGCTTCTTCAGTGTGAATTCAGGACTAGCCTGTAAATCCAGTGATAATTCATGTGAACATTAGCATGTTTGTACTGGAGACGATGAAACATCCATCTAGCCTGCTGTCCCATGTTCAGTAGTTGCCAGTAGCAGACTCAAAAAAACCCCACCCAGCTGAAGAAACCCAGGGCAAGGAGACAACAGTGCTTCTCCTGGTGTATCCTGCTACTCTCATCATGGATTAGGGATTTCCTGAGACAGAGGCTGCCCATTTAACAGCTCCTTAACACGCTGTCAGCACTTAGTGGTCGCAGTACAGCACTGATCTGACGTTTCCAAAAAAAGTAGCCACAGTATCTCCAGAATCTCCTTTTTACTCGGGCATGTAGTGATAGGACGAGGGGGAATGGCTTTAAACTGGAAGAGGGCAGGTTCAGATTGAACATTAGGAAGAAGTTTTTCACTCTGAGGGTGGTAAGGCACTGGCAGAGGTTGCCCAGAGAGGTTGTTGAGGCCCCATCCCTGGAGGTGTTCAAGGCCAGGCTGCACGTGGTCTTGGGCAACCTGGTCTAGTGGGAGGTGTCCCTGCCCATGGCAGGGGGGTTGGAACTCGATGATCTTCAAGGTCCTTTCCAACCTAAACCATTCTATGATTCTATGATTCTATGATACTATGATTCTATGATTTTGAAGGGTATATAGCTATCTGATATCCTATCATTGCTTTTTAATTTTCATCTAGGATTATTTTCCCAATATACCCTGTTTTGGATTCATGGAAATTCAATTGCATCAGCACAGAGATGTGTGGGTACCTTTCTGTAACCTTCATCCACTGTCAATGTATTCTTATTCTTTGTTTCTCCTCCTTTATATGGCATGATTATCTCTCTGTTTCTACTGGCTTTCCTGGTACAGAAATGAGACTTACTGGTCCGTAGTGCCAAGAGTCTCCCCTGGAGTTCTTCTTCGAACCTGCCGTCATGTTTACCTCCCCCTCATGCTGCCAGGGCTGAATCAGAGATAAGCAGTGAGTACCAGACCACAGCTCAGAAACATATTGAGGTCTTTTAGAGCTCTTGGGTGAATACTGTCTGCTCCTAGAGATGTTTACTGTTCATTTTATCCACGGGCTCTAAAACCTTTTCAGTTTACACCTTTGTTTGAGAGGCTTTGTCAAACTCGTGCTCTTCAAAGAGAGACTCCAGTGTTGGAGTCCCTCTATGCCCCTCGAGAGTGAACGTTAATGCAAGGAATTCTCTGAGTTTTTTCACTGCTAAAGCTTTATTTTCATCGAGCTCCCCTTTTGCATCTTCATCATCTATCAGCTCTACAGACTCTCTGGCCAACTTCTGGCTTCTTGATCTGTCTGAAGACGGCCTTACTGTTAGATTTTATGCTGTTAGCAAGTCGTTCCTCAAAACCTTTTTTGGCCTGCCAATGGTTTTATATTTATGGTTTGCGTTTAACTTACTGGTGTTTAGACTAGAAAGAATTTGCAGACAAGCTAAATGCCAAGATTATCCATGGAAGGAGAAGAACTGGATCAGATTAGGAGTCCACTTTTCGTATCTTGACAGTGGCTAACCCCAGATATTTCAGAAAAAAAAATATAAAAAGGGGAAAGAAGTATATGTTTTCAGAACACCTACTCAAAGACATTACAGTGGCTGGATTTTTCCCTGAAGCATAAAATTTTATATCACTAATATTTTTAAATCCAATCCTCGTGTGAACCTCTTCCCTTAAGCATAAAATTTTATATTACTAATATTTTTAAAATCCAATCCTCATGTGAACTTGACTCCTTGCTTTTACAATATCTAGCAGCAATGAGTTCCTCAAAGTGTTTATTGTGGGGGGAAAACATATTTTCATTAACTTGAAACTTAGCAAATTTCAATATCACTGTTTTTTTTTTTTTACTTTTTTCTTGTACTGTGAAAAAAAGGTTAAATAGATCAGTGAATTCCTGTTCTTCATATCATTCTTTCTGTTCTGGATTGTTTTGAGGGCAAGAGTTTTTATTTTGGAAGAAAATAAGAAGAAATTGGATGCAGTCAATATAGATTTGATTTACTTAGGAGGGAATTTGGCAAATTTGTGGACAGAAGGCTCATGAAATGGAAAGTTCCTGATTTTAGTGAAAGGAAGAAGATGAGGAAAGTAATCACAATAAACTTTGAAAAGGAAAATGTCAGTAAACTATGGCTAGGTAAGTCCCTTGAGAAAGAATTTTGAGAAGAAAAATGGAGTTCAGAAGAGCTGGCCATACGTAAGAGAGACAAGATTAAAGGCATAGCTGTCATGAAGCATAAGCGATGCAGAACCAACACTGCTACATCTGGAAATCTTTAATGCAATGAAAAAATGAAAAATGAAAAAAAAAGAACATGATGCTAAAAAGAAGGGAAGGGAAGGGAAAGGAAGGGAAGGGAAGGGAAGGGAAGGGAAGGGAAGGGAAGGGAAGGGAAGGGAAGGGAAGGGAAGGGAAGGGAAGGGAAGGGAAGGGAAGGGAAGGGAAGGGAAGGGAAGGGAAGGGAAGGGAAGGGAAGGGAAGGGAAGGGAAGGGAAGGGAAGGGAAGGGAAGGGAAGGGAAGGGAAGGGAAGGGAAGGGAAGGGAAGGGAAGGGAAGGGAAGGGAAGGGAAGGGAAGGGAAGGGAAGGGAAGGGAAGGGAAGGGAAGGGAAGGGAAGGGAAGGGAAGGGAAGGGAAGGGAAGGGAAGGGAAGGGAAGGGAAGGGAAGGGAAGGGAAGGGAAGGAGAAAGGACCTACCTGAAAGTAGGGGAAAAAAAGGCCAGATAATACTTTTACAAATGAGATGTATTTATCTAGATTTTTCAACAAACCGGTCAAAACAATCCAGTAAGTGATTATGTTTAGGAACTCATACAATATGGACGGCATTCACAAGGCCAAGGAATGGAAAACAGAGTACTTGATTTATAAAAATGAAAAAAAAATGGACACAGGACACTGCAGACTTAATTTCATTATATTGAACCTTATTATTAGCCAATAATCTGTAAGCACATACAAGATAAACATGGCTTTGTCCAGACAAAATGATCTCAACCGTATCTATTTTCTTTCTTTGTCAGAGTAATTGGAATAAGCTGGAAGAGATAATGATGATTTATCTTGACCTTTGTAAAGATTTTTATGCTGTCACATATGACACTCCCAAGAAAATAAAGCGAATATGAACTAGATTAAATAATTACATCGTAGATGAACAACTGGTTGAAAAACAATACTCAAAGCGAATATATCAATAACCTTCTATAAAACTGGGAGAAAAATTGAACCATGTACAATATATTTTATGACCTCGATTAAGAACTGGAAAGTGTGGTTACAAAATTGGTGAATGTTGAAACTAAGTGGGAGGATTTCAGACACTTCGAAGAATAAAATAAAACAAAACATTAAATCTGCAATCAATGAGATTAAACCAAAGGGAAAAAAGTAGAAAGCAATACATACAGAAAGGAGAAATCAAATACATAAATGCAAAATGGAGAGTAACTGGAAAGAATGCTTTACTAAAGAAAACATCTTCAGCACCACATACTGAATGTGATGCAGAAATGTTCTGTTGTTTCAAAAAGAGAAAAACCTAATCCAAGATTAGGTTGGATAGGAGATTTGGGAGGCAATTATTCTGGTCTATCTACTACTGGTAGAATACTTTGTCTAGTTTTGGGCACCATGCTTTAAGAAAAACTAAACTTGGAGAGAGTCCAGGGGAGAGTGACAAGAGTGATTAGAGGTTTAGAAAGCATGGTGTATGAAGAAAGGTTGAAAGAATTTAGTTTGTTTAGTCTACGAGAAAACAGACTGAGAGAGACATGGTAGCAGCCTTTCGATATGCAAAAGTTTGTTACTGAAAGACTAAAATGACCTGTTCTTCATGTCCACTATATGTAGGTTCAGAAATAATTGGAAAAATTTTCTATAAAGAAGATTTGGGCTATATGTTAGATATGACTCTGTAGCTGGGATTCTTAAGCAATGGAGTACACAAATGAAATTTATGCGATCCCAGCTGATGTTTTTTCACATCAAGTAAACCAAACATTTACATACTGTTTAGGCATGTTAGGTCCTCTCTCAGAGCAAGGGGGGATTAGATTGTCTCCTTACAACCCTATTTTTCCATTATTCACAGTCCCTTATTCTAAATATTTTGTACCTATTACCCAGAATCCTGAATAAAATGTGAGTAAACTAATAAAAACCACTATCTCTTATTACTCACTATATTTTTTATGACTTTACCTTACTTATTGCTTATTCAGGAAGAGCCAGGCACATTTTTTTTTCAGAATCTTTTCATAATAGTTCTCTTATGACTCTAATAACACTAATCAGCTGTCCGCAAACCTCTTCTCTACCTAGAGTCTTTGCTTTAAGATACGATAACCACAACTGAACACAGTGTTCCAGTTGAGGATGTATAACCTGTTTATATAATGACCTGATATAACTTGTTAGGGTAATTGGCTATCCTATTCTTTATTTAATCTTATATACTATTTTCTTCCTTTATCATTGTTAACACTGAGTTGACTTTTCTTAGGATGCCCATTCATGCAGACTTGCATGGTGCTCTAAACTTATCTTTGTATGTGTTGGTTATTCTGAATGATGTTGTGCCATCTGAACATTTTGTCACATTGTTGTTCATCATTTCTGCCCATCATTCACATATACTAAGAAACAGTCCTAGTTTACCTTTATGTTCTCCAATCTTAATCCGTTGCCAGCATAAAACTATCCCATTAATATCCTCTGCATTCTTCTGTTCCACATAGAAATGCTTATAAAGTTACTCCATAGCCTTTAGGTTGCCTTAACCTCTTCTATTGAGCAGCACACAGTAAAAGTAACTCCACTTGGGAACAGTTCAATGTCTTTTATTTAGTGGAAAAGAACAGGGTCTTAGGGAGGCTAATTTAGATGTCTACTTTAGATGACATGAACTAGTTTCTTGTTGCACTCCACTGAATATAAAGATAGCCTGACTGGCTCAGATGCAGATTTCAAATACGTTGGCCAAGCAAATTCTCCTCAAATTTTGTGCAGATCTTGGAAAAATCATGCTGTTTCATTGTGACTGAGAAGTATGTTTTGGAAAACATTAGCTGCTAAGACTACAGAGGCTGAAATTATTATATCCAGCAACTACTTCAGCATGAGCACGCATTGTTCTGTATCATAAAATACCAAATAAATATCAGAAATGTATTTGTGGTGGAATCCACAACAGGACTACAATGGCATTGTCTCTTTATGTGTGTGACATAGCAGGGTCTTCCTCAGTATATGGCACACAAGGAGGATGAACCATGAAAACCACAGAGACATCAATAGTAGAGTGTGCTCAGGGTTCATCGGTCCTGCGTAAACTCTGAGATGTTGTTCAGCCTGAAAAGAAATCACACAGGTCCACAGACAAGCTGAAACTACCATCTTCTGCAAAGCAGTGCATGAATACCAGAAGGTCATTGTGAGATTCTCAGCTGGCACTCTACATTAAAAAGTCCTGATGACTATTTCTTAAGTCCAGAACAATTATTCTCGATCAGAAGACACTGGATGCTACACACAGCAGGAGAGCTTGCTGAGAGGTGAAAGCAGAGGTGGTCTATACTGAGTGCTCTCTGTGAAGACACTACATTCTTTACAAATTGAGCACGAAAACCCAACAACAGCAGCAAAACCTGGGAAATGATACTCTGTAGCTGAAGCCTAATGGAACAGAAATGTCATAGACTTATAAAATCATAGAATAGCCCAGGTAGGAAGGGACCTTGAAAGACCATCTGGTCCAACCTTTTGTGGGAAATGCAGCCTAGATGAGATGACATTTCACTTACAAATGAGCCAGGATTTCTACCCTTATGACTGGGCAGATTTTCTGTTAGATGACAAGAGCAAGATGAACAATGTGTTGTTGGCTGATATGTAAAGGCCTGCAAAAATTCTCTTCACTTCCCCAACCCATCTAGACTCAACTTCTCCATGTTTGACTGCATGAGGATGTCAAGAAAAGAGAGGACATGAATGGATTAACAATGTATGTAAGATCACTAGAAGAAGTCTTTAAGTCATGACTGGCCTTAGCTTTGCTTTCCCTTACCACTTCCAGCACTGACAGTAATCTCACAAGTGAAAAAAAAAAAAAAGACAATTCTGCTTCTGGGCTTGCTCATTCCCTGAAAGTCAGTAATGAAAGTGGCCAGACCAAAGCTATGATTCAACAATGGTATAGATGGTTTCTAGGCAACTTCTTACAGAGCAGTAAAGATTTGTCCATGTCATTCAGTTGAAAGGAGTCAGCCACTTGAGATAGCTACAAGCAGAGATGTCAGGTTTTGGAAAATAAAACCCATGAAAGCCTGAAACCTAAGATCACAGAATTAGTACTGGTTGGGATGAGTGGGTCTGGTTAACCCAGATTTTTGCAGTCACCGAGCCTATGGAGATTATTGCACTGTTTTATGTTTAAAACTAAAACCCCAGGATTTTCTCTGCATAATTATCACTGGCTGCAGAATCATCTCCTTGATGTTGAATTAAAAAACTTTAAAAAATAAAAACAGCTACCATATGCTCATCACTGTGATCTTTGAAAACATGCACCAGGTATGAGCTGATAAAAATACTCTTCTGAATCTTCAGGGAGCCTGAAATTTTATCTGTAACAGAGATGTAACCAAACTGGTTCATTCAGTTGGATTGTCCATTGTGAAACTTAAAGATAATACAAGTGCCACAATTGTTAACTATTTAAGTGCTGATCAAGTGGAAGGATATTTTTGTGACTGTTCCACAACCCCAGACCTCTACCATTTTTTATTTGTGTCCTTGTTTGTTCCTTAGAGCTCTCAAAATCCCATCTTTCATCTTTCCCTATCTCTGCTGAAGGCAACTCCACAATGCAGTTCTGTGCACACCTCCCAAAATCTGTAGCACGATGAAGATGTCTGTTTAGAGTCAGATAAATGAGATGTCCCAACAGCAGATGAAGAAAACAGTAGGAAATTTAAAACTTCATTTACATTTTCAGAAGTTTCTGGCTGTTTCCCTTAATTGGCCCAACTGTGACCATCTTAACTGCTGAGCAGTAGCTCATTCTGAAAGAAATGGGATCGCTGAAACCAGAGAGAAGGAGTGTGGCTCTGCCATGGGTAGAGCTGTCACTGTCTGGTCCAGGCAATGCTGCCTAAATTAGAAGAGCTGGCTGCAGACTCAAGAATCCATCCTTGTATATCTCACCAGTTGTTCAATGATCATAACTGCAAGTCCCAGTCCCATCTTGCATTGGGATTTATCTGTGGTAGATGTTACTGTGCTAAGGACAGGCCTTCAGTGTAAACTGCGGTGTAATGCAGAGATAACCCGGTTAGCCTGGCTACCAGAAGCAGTATAGATGTTTTAGCGTATAGGATCATGATACGATAGGCACTAGTTATCCTTCCTATCTAAAGCTAGCTCAGTTATCTCTCTAATGCACTGTTGTCTGCAGTGTGACATACCCTTAAAACAGTTCTTATTCCAGGAAAAAAATGAGTATTATTAGCATGGTCACACAGGAACCATGTGGTAGAATAAGGAACTGACTCCTTAACTCTCCGGTGCTTAATTAGACTACCAGACTGCTGTGTGCTCTTTGGGGAGCCTGGCTCTGGCCGTGCACCCAGTACCCACTTGGTATGACCCATCCAGGCTGCTGCCTGGTGCCTGGCCACAGGCAGGGCACCTTCCCTGCCCGGCCCTGGGTCCCCCGGCCCGACCGAGCTGCAGACGGAGTTCCTCATCTCACTTCCAGGGCTCTGTACCAGGGCTTTGGGCACCGTGAGTGTGATTTCCAACCCTGGGTTAAAGGACTCTTGCATCCAAAGAGGCAGGGACCTTACTGTCAGCTAGTTGAACCAAAATCAGTCCTGACACAAGCCGTGCTCATGTGGAAACAAGTAAGGGAGTTATGTACAAGATCTGAATGTAAAAAAATGTTCATAAAGCAGGTGTAGAGAAAAGAAGGGAGCTATGCTTATTTTAAAGGCTTTTTTCGTAGTCTGTTTGACAAGCTGACAAGCAGTTTATAGGCTTATTTTACCACATGGCTGTGAACTAGAACTCATAAGTACTTCTTGTCCTTAATTTTGTAGTCATGGAACAAATTCTTTGTTTGCAGGAAGACACTTGCTTTAAAACCTAACTCCTACACCTTTGGTTCATTCATTGGGAAAATTCCCTTCCTTCAGGTACAATTATATGAAAACCAAAGCATAATGTCCTCGGCAGAAGAGTTTTCCACTGCCGGGTTTACATTTCATATGAAAAAAGCAATACGACTACTGTACCTTACACAGGCAAATTAGCACACAAAGTTCCACACCACCTCTGGTTTGAGACCAGGGAAAGTCATGAACAAATTATTTCAGGTGAAAAAAGAGTTAGGAATTTTAACCTGTTCACTAAAAGGTACCTTGCACCAGACTGTCTTTCTTTGGGCTCTGTTAGAAAAGTTATATTCTGAAATTACTTCATATTCACCTGCTATGGCTATGTCTGCTACCATAAGTTCTGTGAGAAACATGAAATTTTTGAAGTGACCTATTGACCTAATTTTCTGGAAAGTGCAAGGATATTCACCTAATTCCCTGGGAAAACATTAATTCCCTTGAAGTTCTTAATTTCCATGCCTACAGTTCTGTATGGCTTCCTTCAATAATGTACTATTGAACAACAGGATAGTAATGGTGTTTGATATGTGCATTGATCCAAAATAGTTTTGAGGCTATTAACCCAACCAAACTCCTGAAGTATCTATTGGCCTAAGTATTTGATGGGAAATATTCTGCAATGCTGTAGAATCAGGAGGATTTCCATGTCTGAATATTTTCACCATGAGAGTCATTAGACTGTGATTCCAAAGCAACATACACACAAAGCCATTGTAAATCATTCCTTTCTCTTTGGACTCCTGTCCAAGGAACATGCCAAGGCTCTCGTCTCATATATGTCAAGATGAAAAACAATTAACAAACACATGAGAAAGAATTAACTTTAAAAAACAGAAAGGTATATATTAACACTGTGCCCTATAGCCAATAGATTTTACAAATACACGAAGAGATGATAACTAAAGACAAAGAAGACTTTTCACCAGAGTTGAACTTGTTTCTGACTTCTGCTGCTTGGCTGAGAAAACCCCCAAATCCTATCACTCTCCTTGCTGTGTTCACACACTGCAGAAATCACAGCAAACATGCTGCCAAAGCAGATTGTGGCGGTTTCTTTTCTCATCAAACTATAAAACTGTTGCATTTATCTTTACAAAAATGTTAGAGCTACTTTCAGACTCCTGAAGAAACAGTATCCCTCTAGTTTCCTTTGAGTATCATTATACCAGAACACAGTAAAGTCTGACTTAGGCAAACTGGCAGCCCCTGGTCCAGGGTAGAAATACGGAATCACAGAATCATGGAATCACAGAATTTTCAGAGTTGGAAGGGACCTCTAGAGAACATCTAGTCCAACTCCCCTGCTAAAGCAGGATTGCCTAGAGCACATTACTCAGGACTGCATCCAGGCGGGTCTGGAAAATCTCCAGAGAAGGGCACTCCACAACCTCCCTGGGCAGCCTGTGCCAGTGCTCTGTCACCCTCACCGTAAAGAAGTTTTTCTGTGTATTTGAACGGAACTTCCTGTGTTCTAACTTGTGCCCATTGCCCCTCGTCCTGTCACTGGGAACCATTGAAAAGAGCATGGCTCCATCCTCGTTCAACCCACCCTTTAGATACTTGTACGCCATAATAAGGTCTCCCCTCAGCCTTCTCTTCTCCAGGCTAAAGAGTCCCAGCTCTCTCAGCCTTTCCTCATAAGGGAGATGCTCCAAGCCCTTAATCATCTTAGTTGCCCTTGGCTAGACTCGCTCCAGCAGTTCCCTGTCCCTCTTGAACTGGGGAGCCCAAAACTGGACACAGTATTCCAGTTGTGGCCTCACCAGTGCAGAGTAGAGGGGGAGAATGACGCCCCTCGACCTACTGGCCACACTCTTCCCTGTGCAGCCCAGGATTCCTACAACTAATCAGTCTTTAAAATACAACAGTCTTTTTAATACAACTAATCAGTCTTTAAAATACAGAAGGTATGACATTGAATAGATCTCCCAGCATATCTGTGGGTTAAACAAGACAGATAGTGGTTTACCCTGAGGAAAAGGCTAATGAGACAAAAAGCCCCTGCAAGATCTGTCTGCAGTTAAGCCGTTTTATTTTAGACACCAACCTAGAATTGTTTCAGTTTGTGTCACTAGAGCACCTGGGAACACTGACATTCTAATAAAGTCTTCTGATTTTGCTTTTTCTGGGGGGTTATTAGATCGCTTGTGTGGCATGCTCATCTCTAGAAGATCTTTAAGGTCAAGCTATAATTTATTGCAAAGACCGTGGTCAGTACACGGGAATGCAACTCATGAAATCTGTGTCCAGTTGCCAGTGCTGCACAGCTCTCCTGTTGCTCAGAGAGTCTGGAGCACGGATGACCCCTCGCTGACTCTGGTGCTTACTGGGGCACTCCAGCTAGCAGCTGGTCTTGCTGGTGTGCATTGAGTGAAAAATAACAGACAGGCACGTGTGTGCCACGCTGAGAGCCTGCCTTATAAGACTGGCGGGCGCTTTGAATCTCCAGTCTGTTGCAATAAATATCCGCTGATGGCTGATTGATTAGCAGTCTGGTAGCATGTTCTAATGATCTTTCAACCCCCCAGCATTTTTGAGAAGGTCCCTAAACGTAGCTTCGCCTTTTCCCTTGCATGGCTTACACATGATTTGCAGTGGGTTAAGTAAGAGAGCGCAATATTTCTACCTTCTGGTGGAAGTCCCATGCCAAATCTGATCCACTGCAACACTGAGAAATTTTGATGGCGTATTATGTGCCTTTGCAGGAGATGGAAGAAAATTATTTGCCTCCTCTCTAGTTTCTGCAGGGTGATTGATGGCCTGATTAAACCAGGCTGACTCCATTTGGTTACAGAACTGAGGTTTTGTTACTGTGAAAAAAGATCCTGTTACAGTGCTTTGCAGTTTAAAAAAAAAAAATCACGTGGGTTTAGACAGAAATATCTGCCTCCATGGAGACAGAGCAATGTTCGGGGAGGACAAGTTCTCAGTTTGAATATTACTTGCTACTTCCAGAAGTTCAGGAGAGTAAGGCCTTCACAACATGGAGAATTACATCTATATCCTCTGTGGTGAAGGCAAAGGCAGTCTTAGGGACCTAAGACCTACTTCTGATAGATATGAAACAAATTTATAACTATTTTCAATTAGGCTACATGCTAGATCTGTGCTTATAAAGGGCCTTTTGAAATATGTAACTGCACATTTGAATAATGAGGTGAAGACCCTTTGTTAGTGAATTAAGAATTTGAAGAAGTAGGTCCGTATTTCAAGGGGGTTTACGTAGGGACTGGGTTAATCAGAAGAAATAATTATGCCTAAGCAAATAATAAATACCATTTTGGTTGAGACTTGGAGGTTAGCAATCATGGAGTGCAGATGGCAGATCTCCGGGTGACTTAAAGAGAAACTTTTGTTATATGTCTAGAACCTGTTCACATTTTCAGCATTTCAGTCCATCAGATGCTACCACAGAATTGGGGAATGCCTTCATATTTCCTCATGGGCTCCTGTTTTAGTCTCACAGGATCTCCATTTCCTTTTGCTGTTTACTTTATGCATCCCAAGATTCATTGTAAAAACATTTTCACAAACAGCATTGGCTTTTACTTGCTAGCAAAATTCTTACTAACTGTACTTTACTGAACATTGTACATAAAGTATGTATTTGTCATTGCCTAAGTGAATTGTATGAGTTTTACACCACTTCAGCAATTACGCCAAGCTGATGAGTATAAAGTGAATAATCCAGCAATTGTGTTTGTATTGTGCCAGCGTATAAGGACACTGCCCTAACCACTGCATCCTGATTTAACAAAGGTTATTTTTTTTTAATAAGGCATACTAATCCTACTGTATTGGTAGCTCTGTCCCTCTTCTGAGTTGAGCTCTGCTATCCCACAAATTGGATGGAAATCTCATTAGTGGAGCTATAATGAGCTGGCAACGAAACCCCTTCAAGCTTGCGTGCTTACGGCCATTTGCCTGTTTGTCTTACTCTTCATCATGAGCCTGAAATTGCCCATTAGGATTGCAGTGAAGAGCAAGTCTGACTGGAGCTGTGACGCTGACGGAGCCACCAAACAGGCAGAAATCTGTCAAAACTAAAGCGGGCCGTAGGGTATTATTTACGTGGAGGCTGCACCTGCGTGCATGTGTATATGCGTGTTCGTCCTGAGGTCAAACTATTGGGAAAAAAAAAAGAAAAGAGAAAATAGAGATAGAATAGAGGGGTAGAATTAGGAAGGAAAAGGGAGCAAAGACAGTGTTTTATTAGAACTTCTAAGTGTGAGGCAGAAGCATTTTAATGTACCTGAAATTAATAAGATGCCAATGAAAGGAACTTTTACCAAGCTCTTGCAGTGAAGTGTCATGAATGACAGCATTCATGTCAGAGTAGGGAGAGTCCCAAGATGGTTATGCAGATCCTTTGAATCAAAACTATTTAAATCTCACTCCAACACAGAAGAAAAGAAGGGGAAGCTCTGGTGAAATCACAGACACTTAAATGGCAGTTGCTTTTGTTGCCTACCAGAGAGACAATACTTAAAAAGCTAATACCTAGGATATTGAATACTTCAGAAGAGTAAATCCTGGTGTAACTCCCCTGAAGTTGCGCCACGGGATGATTGGATTGGATATTAGGAAAAAGTTCTTCACAGAACGGTTATCAAACATTGGAACTGGCTGCACAGGGAAGTGGTAAAATTACCACCCCTGGAGGTATATAAAAGATGGGTAAACATGGAGCTTAGCGACATAGCTTAGTGGTGGTTTCAGCAGTGTTAAGTTGATGGTTGGCCTCGATGGTCTTAAAGGTCCCTTCCAACCTGGACAATTCTGATTTTAAATTCCTGAATTCCTGTTGTGGTGGCAGAAGCCCCAGTGTTGCCAAAGACTAACAGGAAACTGAGTAAAGTATTCTAAAAGTCCGGTCTGTCACGGGTACAACAAAGTCACACATAGTCTTTACAATAGACTATCAGTCAAGAAATATACTAGAAAACCAAGTTGCCAGTAAACCATTACAGAAAACCAAAAAGATTTGATGCTGTTATTTTGAAAAACCTATTGTGACATACATTTGAAACAGCAATCCAGCTATTAATTGAATGGAGATTTAACCAGGCGTGAAAGATCAGTCAAATCTCTCACTCTGTGTATCAGGAAGATTCACCCTTAAATAATCTTAAGAATATTCCGTTGACACTCTCTTAAATGGCAAACAAATATAAAAACATCTTTCTCAAATTAAGAACTTCCAAATAAAAAGTAGAAACATAAAATATTTTAGAATAGCTCTGAAATTTTGCTAGCATATAACAAGAAGAAGAAAACCACCAAATATAAATGGGAAACAAAACCAGGACAGAGTCCTTCTCAGAAAAAAAAGTATGTTCAGTAAGATTCACTGTTTAGACTGTGAAACTGCATGTTTTCATTTTTTTGCTTTTATACTTTTCTTTTCTAAATGTGTTTCCTGCTTTGAAATCAGGAATTTAACTCTTTGCTTTGTTAAACTAAAATTTGTTAAAGATTGTCAAGTAAAATCTGATTGACATGGAGTTTTTAATGAATTCTTTGTATCCAAACAATTAAACCGGCATTGCAGCCAGGCTTCTAAGATTTCTACATCCCAAATCAAATTTAGCAATTTTTTAAAAAAGTGAATGTTACAAGTTAAAACACAGTTCACATTAAGCACCAAGGTAAAAAACACAGTCGTGTATCAAACCAAAGAAGGTTGACCTCATGACAGCAATAAAGCACCTGAGCTGAGATTCATTGTGCTTAAAATTAACTATCTAAGCGTTAGAAATACAATCTAAGCTAGTTTTACAGACTTCTGTAGAAAATAAAGAGACAGGAAACTCCAGAGAGCGATTCATCACACGACAGTGAAGAGTCTCAGTTCATTGTCTACAGAGGGAGCCTAGATGACAAGTATAAGCTTTGAGAAAGTTACAATAGAATATTAAAATTGGATAGCTGAGTTTGTTACTACCCCACAGCCATCTGCCCAAATATCTGGAAAAAACATCTCAACTAAACATTAATCACCTCCTGAATCACTGCAGCTTTCAAACCTCTATAGGACACAGTGGTTCAGGAGTAAATACATGTGAGGATCAGGTGTTCCTGTCTTGGGTTGGCTATACATGTCACAGATGCAAAGTGGACTTTCCTTCTGCTGTCCACTTTTTAAACATTGTTCCTTTTTATCAGAGCCCTCAAGGTAGACATCAGCTTTCAGACAACTGAAGTTAGATAACATCAATCTCCCACTTAGAGATCTACCATTCTAACTATAAAGCATAATTTGTGTGAAATTTGTTAGATGGAAAGAGAATTAGTGTACAGTAATATAGTGGAAGTGTTATGATTTGCACTACAGACCTTGGACACTCATTATAACTTACTAAGTTTTGCAAGTGAGTAAAAAAGCAAAACCAAAAAAAGACAATTTGAAGTCCAAGATTCAGTATTTCAAGATGGGGGGAGGGGGGTTCTTGCTTAGTTTTAATTATTTATTATAACATTGCATCGAATGTGTTCAGTAAAAATAATTTTAAGTCTTAATAAAAGGAAATTTTACTGCAGCACTTCGCTTTTAAATCTTTCTTAAATTGAAAAAGATGACAGAAAGTTTACTAATTAGAGATCATACATTTCAGAGATTATAAATTAACTGCTTTCTTTTCCGCAAGTTTTATTAATCATAAAATAATGCTCAGTAAGTGTTGAATCTATATTGATTCCCCACAGCTGGACCCAGTCAAGAATTCTGCAACTTCTACAATATTGTACTCCTTTACTGGGTCATGTCTCTCAAAGTAGACTCGGAGTCAGCTACTTTATGCCATACTGTGCTCTTAGCCAGTGTGCGTGTGTGTGTGTGTGTGTGTGTGCGCATCAGTAGACGTGTATAGCTTTAACTCTACCTGCATTAGCTAAACAGCATGTAGCAAGACCAATGACCAACTGTATCATTTTCTTCTAGATGAAATAATTTCTTCTCAAGTTGTATAAGAGACAGGACCATCTGATAATGGTGCTGGAGAAGAGAAATGAGAACACTGGCCACAATTGATCAAAAACAGTGTGCTGCTGAGGTCACCGTTTTAAAAAAAATCATTCTGGCAATGGCATAGACTAAGCGCGCTGGCACTGAAACAGCTATAGAGGACATATACTGAAGGACCTGAATGCTATGATATAAAACTGGAAAAAGCACCGAGGACAAGGATCACATTTCATTTCTTATGCTGTGTTCCACACGAACATTGCTGCATCTCAGCTCTGTGAGAGCGACTCCGTCTGTTTGCTCAAGTCCAAATTGCTCAGGTCAGTCCATTTTTTTGTCTATAAAGAAACATACAGTCGACCATGTGAAATAATGATGAATGATTTTCCTCGAAAGCTCTTTATTGGTTGTTTACTAGAAATGGAGCACATGTATCAACATGTGCCCAGTGAGCAAATGAGTTTCACCATTGTGACAGGAACACAACACAACAGTCAATCCCAAAGGAATGTCAGTGAGGGCAACAGCTTAATAATGGGACTATATTTTTATTGACAATTTACAATTTCCATACACTCCCCACCCCACCTCCCCCGATTGTTTTTTTTTGGTAGATAACAGGATTTTTTTTTAATATGCACTATGCTAAGGAGCTCCAAACTCAGTTTTGTTTTGTTTTTTTTTTGTTTTTTTTTTTTTTGTTTGTTTGTTTTTTGTTTTGTTTTTTTGTTTTTTCTGAGTAGCTAATACTCAGAGTAACTTGTCCCATTTTGTCGTGGGTTACACCACCGTCTTCTGCATATTGTCCACATCATGTAATGATAACTATTGTTGGGCTATGTGAAGTCACATTCTGTTTTACACAACTTAACACACAGACAGTGAGTCAGGTGCTTAGGCAGCTCCGCGTGGCAGCAGATTTTGCCAACAGAGAACAAATAGCAGCTTTAACATGATTTTTTTTTTGGAAGGAAGAAGATATCACCTTTGAACAAAATGCTTCAGAGCTTGCAATCATCATTGGTTTTATGTGGGTATTTTATCCTTGTGATATTCTCTTGTTTATCCTCTAGTTTCTTGGAATAATTAAGTTGCCAAAGTTTTTTGTTATTATTATTTTTTCATATCACATTCTAATGGATTGGTGTCATTGTTTATAAATTGGCAACATTTCACCTCCAGCTAAAAACCAGATCTTTAGGGTCAGGGTGTGGTCAAAATGTGAAAGATGTCAGGGAAAGAAATAGCTGGGTTCCCAGGGACTCTAGTTACTGATGGAAATGTTCAGGTCATCGTTCAAGTCGTTGACAGATTGTCTATGGGTTTTCAGCTGAGACACAGATGAAGATGTGAAAATCAGTCCTCTTCTGATCATTCTCCTTCCTGTCCTTTTCAGTGCTCTTCTGAAGGCTTATATGCAAAGTGTTGTGCTGAAATATTAGAATTGTACTTCCCTTTCTGTCTTATGTTAAGCTTATGGGAAGGCAGCGTTGACAACGGTGATGATGACCTTGAAGTCTCTGGAATCCGTTTTTCTGCCTTTTACTGATCTCTCCAGATACAAGATCCCAGAGGTTCTTTCCTTTTTCTTTCATCTGCCAGTAGATCAGGCTTCCGATTTCATTGTTTGTGATGTCTAGGAGGGGAATATTGGCCACGCAGATCACAGTGAAGGGTAATATTGATGCTATCTGTGGTTTACACATGATGCCAAATGTATTATGGCATTATGTTTTATAGTCTTTCACGTGTGTTATCCCTCCTCCCTTTGTGTGTGAAGAGGCAGTGTGCAACTGCAGCCAGGACTGCAGTGAATAATTTTAGCTGAGCTATCTTACCCAGAAAAGTATTTATTGACATTTTAATGTCTCTTCACCCATTTCCTCTCTCAGGGCCTCCTGCCTCTAAAACTGATTTTCTTCCCACGATTGGATTTCTTTCCTGCATTTTCCACAATTGCTCCCTTACCCAATAGCTGTAAAGTTTGTCTGAGAAATAACTCTCTAAACAAAAGTTTTTCAGATTTCTTTCAGCTTTCCTCCTGAGTTTACTTAATATTCCAGCATAAGGTTTTGAATGGAATGCTCTATAAAGAGTAAGTAATTTTTTTGGTTATTCTTCCAACTGCCTCAGTTCTATTAAAGTAAGTCCCTGCAACATATAGTCAGGATAGCGCACGGAATTATTTGCCTTGAAGAGAGGATGTTTCTGCTTATTTGCTGTTTAAGGAGTCAGTTTTCTCTGAGGGATAACACTTCAATGGTTTTTTCTGGTGTTAAACATAAATAATTTCTTGCAATTTGTCTGAGCTGCGTGATTTTTGGAAAGACTTCTTGATCTTCATGAGGTTAGGATAACTTTACCTGACCTAATAATCATCTGAGATTATTTATACGTGGGGTGGTTATGAGTGATTTTTTGCAAGATAAATTAAATTTTTATTCAAATTTTCCTTTGAAGACTGAATAATGGAAAATTGTAAATTATGAAAATTGGTATGATAACAAGTCCCCCATGAAATTTCCCCATGGGTTATGGACTGGGTATAAGTTGCAGTCTTGGAGGGCAAGATCTGTCTTTGAGATGTTTTTATTTGAATTTGCAAAAATTATGTTATTGTAGTGCTCTACATTCTTAATGCTTTCTTTATTCATGTATGAGGGACAAAATCAAAGACCTCATAGTCTTTCCATATTGTCCTGAGATTTTCTGGCTTTGGCAGTCTTCATAACCAACACGTCAATCAGAAGTTGATCCCCAGAAGTACTAGTATTTCTTTTTCATACTTTTCATTCCCGTGTGAAGTTTGCATTGGTAACCACACTGTGTTAGATCTGCTCTGATATGATCAATGTTAGCAGTTTCCACGTGGTTGAGAGACGTGCGATTATTTAGGAATTGGGAACTACCTGAAGGCCCATGTTTTTGTTTTCCATAATTAACACTACTCTGACATGCATCTTAATGATTACTCCTGAGAGAACTGCCTGGAGTTTTGCACTAGTCTTGGGTGCAGAAATACAAAGCACTGAAGCCAAAAACTATGGATAACATCAGGTCTGCCATAGTTTTCTTTAGGGATCTCTTGACCATTTCTGCTGCTAATTTTAGTTTTATTTGTTGTTAAACTTCTGTTCCAGCTTCTTTAATCCATCTGGTATTGCTTTTCTGTTTAATAAGACTGGTTGAGATTTTTTTACCCAACTTTATGGAGTCCAGAAAATTTTTAGAGATTCATCCAGAAAGTTTCCAGAGATTCCTCCTAATAAAGTTTTTTGCTTGAAGTTGAATCATTTTACTGTCCGCATGCCTCCTTTATGATATTTTATCTTTTCATATCTTTTAACCTGCAGATAAGGAGTGCATGGCTCACTTGGTCACTGTTGGATAAATGATAAATATTAATAATAACCTGCGTATAACAAATTCAGGCAAAGATAAAAAGAGAATATTTTTTTCTGGCTTTCCAACATTAGAAGACAGGGTCTGGGCCATTGCAGATTTTTTGATGTACTTAACAGTAAAAAATTACTTTGTTTCTGAGACTGTCATTAACCTTGTTCAATGGAAACGTGGGGTTTTTGTTGTTGTTAGTGGTTTCCCTCTTCCTCTAAATGTTACCTTTATCTTACCTGAACTTATCTCTGGAAATTTTCTTTGGTTTGGGTTTTTTTTTTCTTTTTGATCATTCTCCTTCAGATACCCTGTTGGAGAAATACTATTATCTGAACTCCTTTTGTTGAAGAAAAGATGTTCTTGGGAATAATGCACAGGACAGAAATCTGGTCACCCCACCAGTTTTACACAGGAATTGAATAAGAAAGGTTAAAGGATTAAAGCCTCGAGAATGAAGAACAATTAACTATCATTGTCTCTGGAGTCTGCCAGAGAACCTGAGGTATAGTCAGTATAGCATTCATTTATTTACAGAGAGGAGCCTCAGAACTTTGTGATCCATGGAAGCAAAAGTAATTGATAAAAAGACAACATTAATGTCTGCTTTGATCAGTAATGTTTGTGACATGTCAATCATGTCTATAAGATCGGCTATCATTACAGCTGGCGACATCTCTATTCCTCATTCATTTCAGTAGTCTACCTGGAAAGTTTTGAAATATGGATAGAAAGAAATTATATGCCACAGGAATGCCACCATTGCTTTTCAAAATGAGTGTGGCCAAGTAGCAAAAGTAAAAGTTGTAGTGATTATTTCCCAAACATATTTTAATTGGCAATAAATTAAATTTCTTTTCCCCGAGTCCAGTCTGGTTTTGCCTGTGACAAAAACTGGTATATGGTCTTCCTGTCTTTATCTCAACTCACAAGTTTTCTCATCCTATTTTCTCTCCTGTGACCCACTGCGGAGGGGAGTGAGCAGATGGGTGGGAGTGTGACTGTTAGCCAAGGTTAACTCACTACATTTCATCATCGGCTGGTTTATTGTCCTGCTTACTGAGACTCATAGCATAGGTGCATCTTGGCATTCTCGTTTGGTGAGTGTGGTTTTGAAGAGTATCCCCTGACCATGCCTAAGGGTGACATTGCAGAGAGGTCTCAGAGCATGCAAGATGGTTTCTCTTTAGAGGAAACTAACCAGAAGAAGCTCTAAAAGGACCACTCCTGGTGTGGGCCAGACACTAAGGATGTTCTGGTCACAGGAAAGGCTTGGAACTAGCTCATTGGGAAATACATCATGGATATTGTGCCTGAGAAAACCCTTTTGTTATACAGATCCATTCCTGTAGTAATACCTGCTAAAGTACACAAAGCCCATGGCCTCCTTGAAGATGACCTTCATTAATGATAAGGAGCATGGACTAATTAAGTAAAAGACAAGATGGATTTGGTTTGGTGTTTCGTAATTTCTGGATGCATCTACAGTGCTGTAGGAATAGTCCCTGACCTACAGACCAAATGGTACAAAATATCTCCCACACTGATCTAGGCCAACTGCCCCCCAGCCATGTTATGCCACACTTGGTCCAGATACTTTCAGGCCATAGGAACCCCTCTGAAATACGCCCTAAAATATAATTTTATTTTCGGTTTGAAGTGACTAGGATGTAACAGCTCTGTCACGGCCTATGACATGGTGTTTCTACCAGCAGGCTGAGGGTGTGGCGTATGCTATGGGCAGTGGCAAGACGTGAAGCAGGCAGAGCGCTTGTAGGTATAAAGTTCGCAGATGCAGACTTGGACTTCAGTACATTCTCCTTTCATCCTACAGCAAACAACACACAAGACCGCATCTGAGTTTCACCTCAGAGGGAAATAATTGGGAGAAAAATGCCTAGGGGCAATCCAAAGTGTGTGTAGTTTGGACAACCAGTGGAGCAGAACCTGAAAGAAATAAATGGATGAGCTGAGAGAGGAGATGCACCTTCTACTGAAGAGCAGACCACTCCTCAAGAGCAGATCGTGTAGTTTCTATCAAGAAACCAAATGTTGCTAGCTATGCAAATAGTTTCAGTCTATTTCCACAGGTTCATATTGAGATGAAATTTTGCACAGTTATTGCATGTATGGTGTTCTCCCTTGATATAACTAAATGCTTATCACCAAGGCAGTTACAAAGAGGTATCATTATCAGTCCTTTCAAGCCTGGTTCATTTTCCTCCCTGTTTCCTCCCTGTTAAGCAAAACAGTCTAAAGGTTCCCTTCAAGGATAACCTTGGCTTATAAGTAGGCAAAGACAGTCAGGGTAAACAGACAGACCTATTGCCACCTTCTGGAATACCTCAGCCAGGCAGGATTTAGAAAGGACTTAAAAGTATAGGAGAAAGAAAATGTTTGCAAAACTCTGTGGGCCATAACTCTTGCCAAGACCAGCTTTTAAGACTTTTACAGATGACATTCAGGTTCAGATTCAGCGAAGTGGCTCTGAACTTCCCATTAAACCCGGGCCCTGGGTCTTCGTCTCTTTCTGTTAATTAGTCTTAGTCTCTGAAGAATTATGATGTCTTGTGATGCCAGCACAGCTCTGAAAGGTCTAAGTTTGTCAGTTAGCATCGCTATCTCCTGTTTGCAGGGTTTTATCAGTCCTCCACCACACTCATCGTGGGGAAGGATAGCATCCTTCATCAGGATGTTCTGGAATCCACGTCCCTCAGTGTCCTGCTATTTGGTTATTTTTAAAGTGTCTGAATTAAAAGAATGAATCACTCATACTTTTACAAGTGTATAAAAAATATCACTCCTTTACCAGGAATATTATTAAGTATTACGTTGCAAGTGGTATGAGTGACTCCAGGAACAAAACTTAAGATTCAGGACAGGATTGCCAAAGTGCATGAATCATTCACTTAAGTTCAGAGCAAATTCACAAAGCAATTCTCAGAGGATTAATAATTTTAGTAGAAAGTATATGAAGTACAGCATTTGGCAGCTGTTTTTTTGTTTGTTTGTTTGAATGGTGGGTTTCATATGGAATTTTCTTTTTTTGGGTGGGGGCAGTGAGGATTTATGGATGTTTCAGTTTGCAATGGATGTCTTGAAACATAATCTTTGTTCTGATCATTCACAAAGTTTATTTTCATTTAGAGTTATTCACTTCAGTGTGAAGGGCTGATGTTTTCATACTTTCATTATTCAGGTTACACACAATGTTTGATGTATATTATATGAGTGCTTATATTTAGGTTTAGACATATGCACCAACTTTGGAGAACTGAACTTGCTCAATACACAGAACAATTTACTGAAAGACCCACCAGTGAAATGCTGCTGGTTTCACCATGGTTCTTCAGGTCTAAATTGTGAGTTATCCTCATTTTCAGTTGAACTCATACAAAAAAATAATTTTTTCAATGTCAGAATTTGACCATATTATAGGAAAGATGTTTATTTATTATTAATTGTTGTACATCTGGAACACTAGTATCAGGTTCACTTTTATTTGATTGCACAAAATGAGGAAAATTCAGGCCTTATATGGACAAAATCAGCCTCAAAGGCACCTCTAGCATTAGCAGTAGAGACAAAGGGACTCAGACAAAGCCAATGCCTCCAATTTTTGAGCAGTATGAAAAGGAAAGTTTTTTCCATGGCACACTCATAGGGAGAGTGGAAATGAACTATGATATAAAATGGACCGTAATCTGGGCTGATAATCTACCATGTACAGAACATCTCCTCTGCTGTTTGTCCTGCATTGACAGTCCAGGAAGATGTTAAATGCAGGCGGGCAGGAACAGGGAGAGGAGGAGGAAGAAACAGGCCAGATGCTAGCTTCAACCTTCAGGAGTAATTTCATTTGATCTTTTTATCCAACACAATAAAATAATAAAACAAGAATATTTGCACTTCTGGCTGAATATTTTTATTGGGATTTGCTGATAAATAGAAAGGAAAGGGTCACATAACAGGGAATCAGAAAAAAAATAATTATGGAGACTGTTATATGTTAAAATGAGAGGCTGTATTCTGAGTACAGAAACAGGTTCTATAAAAAAAAATTGTGTATCATAATACACTGAAAAGTTATGAAACTGTGTAAAAGCTAGAGTTGCAGCACTGAAATCTGTCTAGTTACGTGTATAGTTCAATTTTTTTTCAGGTTTTAGGGGCTGTTTTTATTTCATTCAGTTTACTGCTCTCCTAAGAACTGATATGTTCTCTCCTGGCATAAGTGAGTAAAGATGAAGGAAATATTCCCATTTACACCAGTAGGAAGTTGGCCCCATGGTATTTCACATAACATGATTTTATTCTTGAATCTGATTTCTGTAAATCATATATTTCACTCTTTGAGCTTGATGATTATACTCTGCAGCTGATTAACTGAAGTTTGGTTTTAAAATTTGCATTTTCTGGAGCATAAAATCTGTGGAAATTTTGCCCACTATATACGTCAATTTGTGTTACTTCTACAAAGCTAAAATGTTAAAAATATTAATTTGACTGTATTGAATATGCCAAATTGCTAATAAAGAGTAGGATGCAAGAACCGATCATTGCCAATGAGCAGTAAGTGCTTAGAGAGGCGTTGAAGTATGGTATTTCTAGACAAAACAGGTAATAATTTCTGTGTCTTCTTGCAGTTCATCTTCCTGCTTTAACACATTACATGTTATAATGTAATCTATGAGATAGAAACAATACCAGGAGTCCTAATTAAATTAAAAGTAATTACCTGTTGTGTAGATACGGCTTTCAATTGAGCAGCTGCAAGTTGATATTTTGTCATTCTCAGTTTATCTATATGCACATGCGTGATTCTTTGTATCAGTTATTAATGACGTTTTCTCAGTAGTCATGAAGTGTTGTGGAAAACAGGAGAAGAGGAAAAGGATGAATGAGAAAAAGTGTTTTAGGAAATGCAGACAGTGAATGAGTACGTTTACTCATTCAGTACGTTCAGTACTCATTGAGTACGTTTACGTCTTCAGCTGGGATGCTAGTTCCTCGATCGCTTATTTTCTGTTATATCTCAGAGCGATCTGAAAGAGACATAAGAAAATGCCTATGTATTGCTAATTTTTTACAGGCTGTTAGCAAATTTTAAAAACAGAGATTCTCTCAGGTTAAGCACAAGGACTTAATTCTTTTGCTTTATTAAGGACCTTCTGTCCTGCCCTGAAAATGTCAAAATATCCAACATTGAATGTAAATAGAATTTATTTGTTTAAAATATAGATATAATCAACACATGTTTAAAGAGCTTAGGAGAGGAGAGGAGAGGAGAGGAGAGGAGAGGAGAGGAGAGGAGAGGAGAGGAGAGGAGAGGAGAGGAGAGGAGAGGACCTCAGTGAAAATAAGATCCAAAAGGTTTTTGTTTGTTTGTTTGTTTTGTTTTTAACAATGTAATAAATTTTCCATTTTTAGAAGAAAGTTTCTGGTTTTTAAGCAGACTTTTATGTGAGAACACAAAGAAGCTTCATTACAGAAAAAATATTGCACTAGAGTATTATTCAGACTGACTTAGTGTCTTTTTCAGCTGCATGGTTCTCCTGTAACAACGGGATACAACAGCATTCTCCAAGTAAGAATATTATGCAGCTGCTTAAGAGTGTATGCAGGGTGATGTCCATTTGAGTGACTGTTATCTTGCTGGCATAAGCTTGCTACCAAACAGGAGCAATTATTCCCAATGCAGTCAAATTAAATTTTCATAACTATGAAGCTGCATTTTACCTTGGGGCCCTACCTGATGCCCATTTCTTCATTCTTCGTTCCTTAATCCTCTATATTAAATCTAAACAAATCAATGTTTACTAACATTAATATTTTAACATACGGTACTTGCTCTGCCTTCTGATATCTTGTGCCTTTATTAGTAGCATGGTGAAGGCTTTCTGCAGTGAACAGCAAAAGGCCCCTTTTTTGTTTTCCATTCTTGTTAACCGGTTTATTTCTTCATGTGCAAATGTGCATATTCAGGCATATATTTTTCTACCACTTAAAAGACCAAAAATTCCAAAGTAATAAGAGAAAACCAATCATCATGTCACCACCAAACAAGGGTCATGTTAGGAAAAGTCTAAGGCAGAATTAAAAAAAAACTCTGCTTCAATTCCTGCATTAATCAAATGAACAAAATGAGTTCAACTGCCTTTAAAGAGCCGTCAATCACTTCTTGGTCCCCAGATTTGCCAGTACAGGTCCATACACCTTTATCAAAGCGTACCTCTACCTGGAGGCTGAAAGTGAGAGCTTCACAAATCATATCAAGAGCAGAGCACCTCTCCTGCTTGTGAAGTTGTAGTTCTGAGGGAAAGGATCTGGGGGTCCATGACCCAGCAATGTGCCCTTGTCACCAAAAAGGCCAATGGAATCCTGGGCTGCATAGGGAAGAGTGTGGCCAGTAGGTCGAGGGAGGTCATTCTCCCCCTCTACTCTGCACTGGTGAGGCCACAACTGGAATACTGTGTCCAGTTTTGGGCTCCCCAGTTCAAGAGGAACAGGGAACTGCTGGAGCGAGTCCAGCGAAGGGCAACTAAGATGATTAAGGGCTTGGAGCATCTCCCTTATGAGGAAAGGCTGAGAGAGCTGGGACTCTTTAGCCTGGAGAAGAGAAGGCTGAGGGGAGACCTTATTATGGCGTACAAGTATCTAAAGGGTGGGTTGAAGGAGGATGGAGCCATGCTCTTTTCAATGGTTCCCAGTGACAGGACGAGGGGCAATGGGCACAAGTTAGAACACAGGCAGTTCCGTTCAAATACACGGAAAAACTTCTTTACGGTGAGGGTGACAGAGCACTGGCACAGGCTGCCCAGGGAGGTTGTGGAGTCCCCTTCTCTGGAGATTTTCCAGACCCGCCTGGATGCAGTCCTGAGTAATATGCTCTAGGCAATCCTGCTTTAGCAGGGGAGTTGGACTAGATGATCTCTAGAGGTCCCTTCCAACTCTGAAAACTCCATGATTCCATGATTCCCAGACACAGTGAACCCGCAACTGTCCTCACAGCCCAGATCCCTGATGCCCACCCTGCAGTTCCTTCATATTCCTATTAGATGTCTGCCAAATACCTAATTATAGTATTTGACTGGCTACTCAATACCTGGAACTAGTGTTTGTCTGCATGTGATACAAAGCAAATTAATGGATAGGAACAAAAATCAATTAAAAAAATAATTAAAATGGTATTCTATTTCCGTTCCTCTTTCCCTTACTCCCATCCTTCCCACTCATTTTGCGATTTTTCTGCCTATATCTGTACCATAAGTCCCCTGGCATTATTTCTCTGTCCCCAGTGAAGTTTGAAACTCCTTTCAATTTAGTATCAGCAAATGTAATTACAGGCTAGTTACTTTCACTTCCAACTCATTAATGAAAATGTTAAATAAGACTGAACCTAAAGTGCCTTCCTAGAAAACCCACCAGATAGTGCTTCCAATTTCTATAATATGGTCACTCTCTCTCTTCCCAGAAAGACTTTTCAGAAAATATCAACATCACCTCTTTACTTAGCTGGTGGAATCCCTGGATAGTCATCCAGATTCCACCAGGACTAAGTATAATCTCTCCCATCCCCTTGAGTTTCTTGCCAGCATATAAACTAGCAAAACAAGGCTTGAAAACTGAGATCCTTGGCACACAGCTGCTGTTAGTTTAAGGGTTTGCTCCCTTTGCTGAAGATGAGGAGATGGAGCTAGAGAGAAAATTACCTTTATTTAAGGCTTTATAACACTAGCACAGTTTTACCTATAGCTAGGACTATAAACTTGAAAGTAGAGTTCAGTAGGCTGTGTCCATCAGCAATGGGAGAAAAAAAGACAGATAATATGGAAGCTGATAATTACCAAACTAACATCAGCAGCAGCATTTTCTCTGCCTTTTTATTATTAGAAAAAGTTAAATCCTGATATCTAGTTCATTCGTTGTGTTTTCTGGCACACACTAGATGTTTGTATGCCTGCTGGGCTGGAATTCTGATGCCGGAAAAAATAAAATAAAGCGTGCTGCAATTTCTAGCTGGCTACTGGGCTCTTCTCTGCACTTAGCTTCAAAGATTTTTTAAAATATATTTTTCTGCACCACAGCTCAGAGTTGCTAAATCCAGAAATTGAAACATTCTGGGAACCAAATCATTTGGGGGCAAATCAAAGCTCTTGGAATGTTGCCCTAGGATTTTGAAGATAGCAGTTAATAGTAAAAAATGTTCAATATTTTTAAGGAAATCCCAATTATAGAAGGCTGCACCATTCAAATCCTTGATTTAGGAGTAGAATGAATGCTGCATGTCTAACAGAGGAGGCTGCATGCCTGTGTTGTGAAGGCAGGAATTAGTGATGGACAAAAGGAAACCCCTTGCATTTTACATCTGTTATGCATCTATATTTACATGTTAGTAACAGTTGCTTGTGACTGCAGAGATGAAGCTTATTTAGTCTTTCAGGTCAGTCTCTAAAATATGTCTGACAACAATTGCAGTTCCCTATCCAATTTATGTAATTTATTTTTAGAGTGTTGGTGTTGTTTTCCAGATGGAAAGAATAAAGATTAGGGGCAGGAAGACTTTAAATGGCTCCACCAGAATTCCCTAACAGTTGAATTAGAATCATGGAATCATAGAATTGTCTAGGTTGGAAGGGACCTTTAAGATCATCAAGTGCAACTATGAACCTAACACTGCCAAGACCACCACTAAACCATGTCTTTAAGCACCGTGTCTACACATCTTTTAAATACCTCCAGGGGTGGCGACTCCACCACTTCCCTTGGCAGCCTGTTCCAATGCTTAACAACCCTTTCTGTAAAGAACTTTTTCCTAATATCCAATCTAAGCCTCCCCTGGTGTAACTCGAGGCCGTTTCCTCTTGTTCTATCGCTTGTTACTAGCGAGAAGAGGTCGACCCCCACCTGGCTACAACCTTCTTTCAGGTAGTTGTAGAGAGCGATAAGGTCTTCCCTCAGCCCCTTTTTTTCCAGAGTCTTCATAAGACTTGTTCTCCAGACCCCTCACCAGCTTCCTTGCCCTTCTCTGAACACACTCCAGCACCCCAATATCTTTCTTGTAGTGAGGGGCCCAAAACTGAACACAGTACTCGAGGTGGGGACTCACCAGTGTTGAGTACAGGGGAATCATCACTTCCCTAGTCCTGCTCACCACACTATTCCTGGTACAGGCCAGCATGCCATTGGTCTTGGCCACCTGGGCACACTGCTGGCTCATATTTAGCTGGCTGTCAAACAACACCCCCAGGTCCTTCTCTGCCAGGCAGTTTTCCAGCCACTCCTCCCGAAGCCTGTAGCGCTGCATGGGGTTGTTAAGTGCAGGACCCAGCACCTAGACTTGTTGAACTTCATACCATTGGCCTCGGCCCATCGATCCAACCTGTCCAGATCTCTCTGTAGAGCCATCCTACCCTCAAGCAGGTCAACATTCTCGCCTAACTTTGTGTCATCTGTGTAATGATATTTTAAAGCATAGCTTAGTTCAAGTTAAAGTTTGCAGATGTTGTAATTACATTGTCATTTTCACCTGACATAAATGGGTGGCCTGTGTGAAAGGGATGGAGAGGACACCAAGACTCAGAGGTGATCAGGTTAGTTTTCAGTACCCAGCTCTCTGACCAGCTGTGCAAACGCTAGTGCCAGCGCAGTGGAAAAATGAGTAGCTGAGGATGGAGGGAAGGACCTCAATGGCAATACATCTGACTATAACAGTCAGAGATAAAAAAAGCTGACAAAAACAGGCCTTCAAGACTTTTCCATGAGCTCCCAATCCCAAAGCAACAGTAGCCTCAGGATTTCAAAGATAGCAATTATGCAGCCTGAAGGCACTGTCTGTTTAGGCAGAACCACAGGAAACGGTGGTGATTCACAGGCAACAGTGTATAGTCAAAGTCAATACAACCATTGGGCAAAGCTGACCAAAGAGCCTGAGGAATCGGAAAAGCATTAGACTACAAAGCACCCTGAAAGTTCTGCAAACTAGAGCCCCTCTGTCATCCTTGTATGGGAGCACCCAGCCAAACCGGTTTCCGAGCGCAGTAGGTGAGATGCAGGGAGTTGTCATCCGACTCAGCTTCATCTCTGCCTTGCCTTGGCTGTGCAGAGATAACTTGGGGGGAGCTGCTAAACGGCTCAGCCCGGGGTTATCTCAAAATTGCATATGAGAACCGAAACCAAATGGCCCTGGACAAACAAAATGCCCTGAGTCCCATCCCACCACTATTCCCGTGACTTTGAGCGCTAGACATCACAAGTTGGCAACAGAGACTTAGCTATCGCACCACCAGAGGTAAATATCCCAGACAGTGTAATCCACTCAGGCATAATCCTGCACCCTAAATATAAACCGCAGGGTTTGGGGAGAAAAATGGGGAATCCTCCAACGATACAGCTGGCCTGTAGGAGATCCGTCCCCCCCCGTCCAGGACACTGTACAGGGTAACTTCCCAGGGATTGAGCGATCTTACCTGAGAGAGGGTAAGTGACTAAGAAACATACGTACGGTATATGGTATGCTATTAAGTTTGTGAATGGTGCACTCTTTAAAGGTATCAATATCTAGCGCGCTTGTGGTTTGTGTTGTTACTTGTCAGGATCATTTGTAGCTTGCAATAGTGTATCCCACTAATTTCTTTTAGACTGCAATAGTGTAATCACCATTGTATACCTAGAACTTGCAATAGTGATGTATTGGACCAGTGAGTGAAGTCCAAATAAATTGTTAATTTGAACCTCTCAGTGGAGTCCTTTTTCCCGTTTCGTCACAATCGTCATTTGTATATTAGAAGCCTTGTGCAGAAAGTTCCTCAAAATATTAAAAAAAAAAGTGAGAATTTATACTTACTTCACTATAATATATTAAGAATTATAGTATAATCAGTCCAGAAGCACCTGGGTTTAGAGACCATGTGTTATTGAACATTGGGAGAGCTGCTTAACAGGCACTCATGCAGTAAGTATGCAGTAGCAATGGTGATGTACACATATGCTTGAGAGGTGTATATTAAATGATAGCAGCACAATGTTTTGCATATGGGACTTAAAGATGTTATGTGTAGAACAGCATCTGTTCACAGTAACTGATTATATGCATTATAAAGCAAAATAAATATTTCCACCAATCTGGCTTCTTAATACTTATATTTAAATGGTAAAGCTCAGAGTATTTTTTCCAATACCTTTATTAAATGCATTCTTCACCTCATCTGTGATTTGTTCACTTCAAACACAGACTCATAATTGGTTGTCTAATGTTAGGCACCTGACTGCAGTGTCTAAATTAGGGTTAGAGATGCCCTTGACACTGTGAAGTCAAAGAGGGTGAGATGTTTCCAGAGGATGATTTAGGACTTTGATGCCTGCATTTCTCCAGTGATTGCAAAGAGACCTTAGACTGATTCTGGTTTCAGCAGCTTTAGTGAAACTCTGTGTGAGTTGATATGAATCCTAGTAACAAGGATGGAATCCTGTCACGTTTGCCTTTCTGTAGACCTCACAGAGTATCTAATGACAATGGTCAAAACCTGCATTGGAGTTCTCATTCTGGAGTCTGTTTCATTACTTCTCTGGTATCACCTTTCCATAGCAATTTTTTTCATTCATCCCAGCAGAAGACAGAAAGTTTGCAAAATATTTTCTCCATGAAGGTGTAGTCCACAGCTCAACAACTTTTCTGCACATCACGGTAATTGCCTGCAAATTATTTGTACCTTATTGTTCTTGGGCTTTGAAACATAAGAGTAAAGGAGAGATCTGATCCCTATCTATGGATACATCTGAGACAGCATCAGATGAATTAACCGCAGAATTTAAAGCAGAGAAACAGCACTTTGGCAGTGCTGTGCCTGTCTAAATTGCAGATCGACCGAGCAATTAACCTGGGAAGGCATGTCCCACAACACAGCCAGAGCCACCCAGGGATCGCAGCTGTCCTGCATGGGGATCCTGACTCAGCACTTCAGGGCACTGTTTAATCAAACTTGTTGCTGCTAATGGGGAGTCTCTTCTCGCTTAGGAATTAGGGTTGGTTAGTGCCTTCATTGCTCTGGCTTTGTTGTTTGCTTGCCAAGCAAAACAAGAGCTACAGCTACAGAGCATTTGCAGCGGCAGGGCAGGTCAATCTCCTTTCCCAGAATTGTTGACATGGCTCACTTCTTCCGAAAAGTAGTATCTTGGATGTATGACCCAATTATTATAAAACAATAAGAAGTAATGATTTGCATATTCACAGTTTAGACTGCTCAAAGCCTTCCTGACAAGATATTTTTGTTTCAGAAAACAAAATATTTTATTGATGACAGGACGTTCTACTGAAAATGACTGGGTTTGGTAGATTTTCCATTGGGGGTAAAATATTCTATTTTGGTAAAGAGTAGTCTTTGCATACTAACACAGTGCATTTCTGTTTCCTCCAGGTCCTTGCCAGGATTCAGCTGAACTATGTTTAAGCCTCTGCAGTGTATCGTGGTGTCCTGGTTTCGGCTGGGATAGAGTTAATTTTCTTTCTTGTAGCTGCTGTGTCTTGGATTTAGTATGAGAATAATGTTGACAATGCATATTGTTTTAGTTGCTGCTAAGTAATGTTAACATTAACTGACTTTTTCAGCCTCTCATAGAAGCTGAGGGGGAGCATAGACAGGACAAGCTAGCCGAAGAAATATTCCATACCATAGATGTCATGCTCAGTATATAAATGGGGGTTGGCTGGGGGGCAGGAATCCACGATTGCTTCTCGGGGTAGGCTGGGCAACTGTATTTTTTATATTTTTAACCATTATTATTATTATTACTACTACTATTATTATTGTTGTTGTTGTTATTATTACTTTCCTCTTCCATTATTGTTCTATTAAACTGTCTTTATCTCAACCCACAAGGGGTTTTTTCCCCTCCTTTTCTCCCTCTTCTCCCTACCCTACTGGGGGGAGGCAGGGAGCGAGCGGCTGCATGGTCCTAGTCGCTGCCTGGGGTTAAACTGTGACACATGGTATCCTGCCGTCCAGGTGGCTGTAATATAGAAAATGAACTTTAGTGGACTATTTTTTCTGGAATTTACTTCCATACCAAGCCATATCTCTTGGACCATGCTACATTGGGTGCTGTGTTTAGTTTTGTTTAATTGTCACTACCAGCTCCACATTTTCCAAATGTTTAGAAGGTGGCTAGGACATTTATTATTTAAAAAAAATAAGACATGCCTGTGAAGGCGGATTTTTAAAAAGTGTTTACTGGCTTAACTCAGCTCTCTTTGATAAGGATAATACTAAGACGGTGTTTCCAAACATTTTTCACAGTCCCAAGTATTATGTAGTGAACCTAAGATGCACCGCAATACTCATGTTTCCCACTCAGCATTACCTACTTTTATTTCTCCTCACACTTAGTTTGCCTTTGGGAGACTGACTAAGGGTTCTTTTTGTCAGTTTGCCGTTGTCTTCAGTGCTGAAAGATGTGCTAGTGCTGCAAGACTATGACTTGAAGCATCAGAGATACTGCCCTTCTGGTGATGTGATTGCTGTAAGTTCTGCCCTTGACTCGTGTTTCTCCTCGATGAGGTACGCTGATAAAATTCTCTTCTGATACCCAAGAGTCATTGTAGTAGCCCCTCCACTGTTTAGTTTGCTCCATATTTCAGAATATCTTCCCTGTCTTGTGGAATCCCTAAACCTATGTTTTCCAAATCAGAAATTATTTCAAGAATACTGGCTTTGAATATTAGTTTAAGAAACAATAAAAAACATGATTTCATAACATAATGAACTCAGCCTTTTCAGAGTCGGATCTGTTTGTAGACTTGATGGTTTCTGTCTAAAAAGCAAAAATATTCCCTAGGCAATCATTTCAGAAGTTTAAATCACACACACACAAAAAAACCCTGGGCATTCAAGACTGGTATCTTCAAAGTTACAAGTGCTTCTTTCGGAATTGTTGTCACCTATTTGGCACACCGCATTCCTAAACATTGCATACTTTAAATTACATTAGCTAATAAGTCCTCCAGATGTGAACAATACTTCATTTCCGATTTCAACAAAACCATCAGGTGTTTATTCTATTTAGCGTTTCAACTTAAAGGGAACCATTTCTGTCAACTTTAGTACTTTTAACATCATAATTCTAGTTCACAACGTACTCAGAAAGAGACCTGCTTTGTATTTGCACATGAAGATTAAAATGTGTATGATTTTTCTTCTCATCACAAAACATCCTAATTACTCTTCCCTTGAGAGAAAGAAATGATACACAAATAAATTTTCTAACCTCACTGACCAGATTGCTGATGAAACCTCCCTTGCACTCTAGCACTTTCTTTATCACATTTATGACATGTTCAGAAGCAAGGACCAAGTGTTATTAGTAGAAAAGGAACGATTAATTTTTTTGCAAGTTGAAGTGTTAATATTTAATTGTGACCTTTGTAGAAATGCTAAGCTTAAAATGTAAAAGTTAATAAAACTTCTATTTGAAATAACAGCAGATGGCCATGTAGTGAATACAAGCTTAAAATCGGTCTTAGGGCTCTATTATGTTCACAAACTGCTTCAGCTATCAGTTACTATGTATGTTGCTGATGAGAGAAAAACTGAACTCATGTTTCATGTAGTGCACCTTAGCTGAGTATCATCTGACATGAAGGGCTACAGAAGGCTCTGATTCCTAAACAAATCCCCTGTAGAGGTGCCTGGCATATTCAGTTAAAAGGTATTCTTTTAAGATTACTGTAGGATTTTTTCCCATGGAAATTTTCATGAGTACAACACAGATTAAAAAGTCACATGATAGCAAAAGAAATTCTTTAATTCCATAGAATATTGCTTCTGAAAGGATGAGAGTGCTCAGCCATCTCATCTTGTGCAGAAATTGAGTTGTGATACGTGAAAGCAAATATTCAGTGAAAGTGAAACTCTAGTCTGATGCTTTGGAACTTGGATAGTGAGTCCAGTTTCTGAGAAGCTGGAAAGGCAAAAGCAATATACAGCAGAAGGAAAAGAAGCTGGATGAAAACTGTAGAGAAGAAGATGTAAGCAGACCCAGTGAAAGAAGCAGGTGATACAGCTGAGATATGCAGAAAGCAGACACTCCCTTCTATTTTTGTATCTTCTTTTAAATAGTTTAATCCTTACTGACTCTGGTTTAATTTTTACTAGCCTTTTTGACCTAATATGCCCCGCAGAGGTAGACTTTTTTTTTTTTTTTCTGTTTGGCAAAGGCAGACAATGCAGGCGGCAAATTACTATTCTTTGTTTCATTTCCTTCTTTTCCTGCTGGCAGGTATTTCTAACCCTTATTATATTTTCCTTTTTATTTCCAAGGCTATGCTATGTTCTCCGGGGCAAAAGACAGGAATGAAAAGAACTATCGAAATAGGCCTTTCTAATAATATTTTTGCCATCTCTTCCCCACACCCCCCCCAGCTGATTCTCCAGAAAATGTCTAACAAAAGTTCATCAAAAAGATGGTACGGAGCTTACTTGAATCAAATTTAAATACAATTGCTCCAGTTTTGCCACACATTGGAAAGACACGTGCAGGAAATGATGGCCAGGAAAAGTGATGTTTATCCACAGTGCCTCATATGAAGACTTCAGGGAGTTTCTCAAATTCACACTTAAAGAAATACAATAGTGGATATTTTCACAAAGGAAAGAACGTAAACTCAGCTGTAATGGTTTGACGGCTCAGCAAAATGGACTTGGTCTGACAATGGCCAATGGTGTAAGCATGGAAGAGGATGACAGCAGAGGGTATATGCACAGCGCAAGGTCTGCCGTACGTCCTCTCAACCTGCTCTGTACGGCAAGGCAGGGGTGGCCTGAGCTGTAAGCTCTTGGTAGTTGAATTTGTAAAGGTAAACCACTCTTTGTTTTCTCTCTGTGTCAGGAGAACGCCTTTATCTTTATTAGTTCTACAGTCAAAAGTGCCTAGTGAAAAAACAGATAGTAAGGGATAAGCAGGGAGCAGACCTTAGGGAAGAAAAAAGAACAAGGTGGGAAGAAGATCATCAGTTCAGCATGAAGGACCACAGACCCATAGATCAGCCTTAGTCACCCAGCTGATCCCAAAACCTCCCAGGAGAAGCCTTCAGATCCATTCTTAGCTTCCAGCTAATCTGGATGGCATCAGTGCTTTTGGTTCCAATCACAAGGTGACGCAGATGATCAAAAGGTGAAATGCTTGCAGGTTTCACAGATTAATTAACAACACTGCATCTGGGGCACGCAGCACAGAGAGACACTCCAAAGAGATCAAGGAAGGGCTGTTACAGTAAAACAGCAAGGAAGGGGGGTTTGCTAAAGCGATAAAAATTAATCACTAGTACTTCTTCTGATATTTCAGAACCAAATAGCCTTTCTGATTATCTGGAGGACCAACAGCTGACCAGAGTGTGCAGGGAACACTCACAGAATACTTGGGTGCAGCAGGAAAGCTAAAGAAATTCATCTCATTTGTGTTCACTGTGGAGGATGTAAAGAGGCTCCAATGCTAGAATCTTCCCGGAGAACACCTTAGAGCATCTGCTGGAAACCAAACTGTCAGAAAAAGAGATTTTAGAATGAGTTGATAGTCTGAGTAGTAACAAACCTTCAGACGTGGATTGAACATGTGCGGGTGCATGTTATGGTGAAACTGAGCCATGAAATTCTTGACCTTCTGTTTACAGAGTATGCTTATCTCTTAGAGCTTCTTCTATGCCTCTGAAAAAGAGGGTTGCAAATATGATGCCAATTTTTAAAACAGGCTCCTGAATGCTCTACAAGTCTGATGTCCAGGCTGGGAAGCTTTGTAGAAATTATCATAAAAGAAATTAATCAGCCAACAATTTGACAAATGCAGACAGAAGTTTTAATATGGCTTTTATAGAGGGACTGTCTCACAAGCCTATTAGGTAATCTATTTGAAAGAGTCATTGAGCACATGCACAATGATGGGCCAACAGACACAGTCTTCCCAAACATTTCTTGTAAAAACTTACTTGTGATCAGTTCAGCAAGAACAGATAAATATCTCCCACAGATAAATGTCTTCTTCAAAGGCAGTAAAAGAAAGGCAGGAGTAAATGGTCATCAGAGGATGAAAATAGTGTATCCTACGGACACCTACGCTGAGGTTTGTCCTATTCAGTATATTCATACAGGATCTAGAAAAGGTGGTAGAGACTGATAAAGCTCGATGATGTTAAATTATTCAGTGTAGTAAAAATGAAAGCTGGCTCTTAAGAGCTGTGGAAGGATCTCACAGTATTTACTAATTGGGCAGTAAAATGGGAGATGAAATTCTGTGCTAATAAATGCAGAGTAATTCAGTTGGAGAAAAACAAGCTTAATTTTACAAACATGGTATTGGGCTCCGAGCTGTTACCACACAGCAGAGAAATCCCACAGTCGTAATAGGTAATTCTAAGAAAACATTAGCCTAACGCACAGTAACTGTTAAAAGCAAACAAACAACAAACAAAAACAAAATAGAAAGTTGGGAATTATTAGGAAAAGAGCAGGGCACAAACAAAAAGTATAATTCTGCCATTAAGTAAATCCAAGTATCCTCTGTGTATACTTTTGATGCTTCCATCTCAATACGGATAGAGAGATTTGACTACATTTGATGTTCTCCTTTTATCTACGAAGATCTGAACACACGTCCACTGTTGCAGTGGCTGGACCTTAGAGATTCAGAAGTAGGTGCATTTGCAGCAGTGCTTCCTTTTGAATTTTTTTTCACTTTGCAGGACTGCTTATATGTACATATGTATACCTTCAGAGCAGTCTTGGTGTGAATGTAAAAGCTTAGTTCAATGAAAGCAGTGCTGAGATAAGCATCAATGAGCAGGCTCACCGGGATACATGAACTGTGCATGGATGGATTTGAGAAAAGATTTCAGCTGCTGATGATTGAGTGAATTTCAAAGGAAACATTGAAATGTGGTTACATGACTACAAGGGCAGGTGAAGACGGGATACAAAATGAGAAGATGTTTTATGTGCTGAAACAGCAGCAGAAGTCAATAGAAGCAGCTTGTCTGGTTGTTCGGATGCTGATTTGAGAAGTGTGTTGACAGAGACGGCTTTCAAACAGTCTTTGAAGGGGAGGTGATGGTTTTAGTTGAAGGCAGGGTGACCTGAAGGAAAAAAAAAATCATAAAAAAACCCTGAAAGTGTTCACTCAAACCTAATTATGTATTAGAACAGTGTCCAAACGTTGTCCCTTCTGAACAGAAAACTAGGCTAATGTTTTAAAATAACCACAGGGTGGGCGATGGTTGGGCTCTGGGGGCCCGGGTGGATATTCTGCTTCTTCATCCTGAGAAGACTGTTTCTATAGCCAGGAAATTCCAACTGGGCGCAGAGTTAGCAGTACCGTCTTCTGGGGAGATGTGTAATAGGCAAGAGAGAAAAATCAGCCCAGCCCCTATGCTTTTCGGAGATGTTACTCTCACATGAAAAGAAAATGCTGAGTATGATGAGAAATGAAAAAGTTGCGGACAATAACCAGCGATTATACCCAGTCCTGGGGCTGGAAGTCCAGCTGTTCCGTCTTGCATTTATTTTCTTTTAAAAAGTATTGTTGTCAAACAACATCCCTGTTTTAAAAGAAAGTAAAGAAGTCCAGCTGCAAGAATACAAAGGTTCAAAACCAAACAAAACCTGAGTGACAAAAGGAAAATGAAAATAGTTGCCCAGGAGGAAGGGGTGTGGGGTGCGTGAAGGGGAGCTTGTTTGGTCAGCCAAGCTGCCAGCTTTTTGGTAGGGAAGTGAGGAGGCTGACTGTAGCATCGAAGGCAAAGAGGGGCTGGCAAGGAAATGGAAGCTTGTCTCCTTTTCTTCATGCCTTGCTGAGGACCTTCTCTCTCTTCCCTTCTCTCCCAGATCCTCTGGTATTTCTCCTTCCTCTCCTTTCCACTTGTCTTTGTGGATTGCTCTCCTTTCTGGTCTCGGTGCTTGCCTTAGTCTGGACACTGCTCTCTGTGGCACAGCTCATTACTTTCTGAAACATGTTTCTTTCCTTCTTTCTGCAAGTGACTTCCTTTTAGATCTTTCTTCTGTCCTACTTCCTTTCCCCAGTTACTCTTCACCACGAGATAGGCACAGAAGAAGAGACACCTAGCCAAGGAACGGAACAAAAAAGTGCGGTCTGGCCAAGATTTCCAAAAGCTGACATCGTTCACTGAGAAACCCACCATAGGACGCAAATCCAAATCCTTCCCCGTGACTGGTCAAATGAAGGCCTTTGCCCTCACAGCCACCGTTACTTTTCTTCAGACTTCAGGATGGGTTTGGCAGCCCTGCCTTTTCCTGGGGGAGCCTGTGTGCGTTGCCACTCCGGTGCGGGGTTTCTTCCCACAGCTATGAGCAGGTTGAGCCAATAGCTTTTATTTTGTAAAAAATGAACTGTAGAATCAGCAATAGACATGCATTGGCTAACTGACGTACTTAGATACTTTAAGGTTTTGTGAAAAACCTGGTTTGATGATGGCTCCTGTACACTTATAGTTGCTTCAGAAAAAAAAGTGGGCCAGTTTTTCCTTTTGAGATAGTCTCTGATGTTTATGATCTCCTAATTACAGTGTGTACAAAAGAATTTCACATATGCTTACAAAACAAACACTTACAGTACTTGTGTAATTACCAAGTCTGCCATTAAATTAGTGTTTCATGTGTTTGTGTTTTAATTATTAACTGTGACTGAATATAGGTAAAGCAGAAAACATGTAATTTCTATGATAATAACTGAACACGATTAACTGCCTATCTTTCTATAAACAAAATGCGTTTTTCATTTGCATTCTTCCCTTGTCTTAGTTGCATTTAAGGCAATGCGAAAGAGTCTGGCTTGCTCCCTCCTCGCTGTAGGTGAATATATGGCATTTTGTTTTTTGTAATCTATTGTGCTAAAAGTGTTTATTTACGAGGCAACTTGATGCGGCATGTTGTAAAGATTTTCGTATCGATCTTGTCTCCTACTCACCCATACATAATTGTCTGTATAGCAGTTTCTGCATCTTTTTTCTGATGTACAAATGACTGGTATGTCTATTCCTGACACTTGTGTTTCTTTCCCAGCGTTCACTTATGTCCTCATGGGTCTCTATACAAATTTCCTCTCCTCACCTTTGTAGTACCAGTAATTTCAAAAGACACTTCATTATTGATGCTCCCTCTGCTGCTGTCTGTTTTTCTTCCCAAATTTTTTCTCAGATTTTCACCCCTTTATACAATTTCTCCTTTATTATTGCTATTGAATTCTGTGATATAAAGTAATTTTCCATGTAAAATTGACTCCTCTTGTCATTTTTTTTTAAATTCTTTAATATAGATTGCTAAAGTTAAGGCATTCTAAAGAAATATGACTAGTGTTTCTGGAAAATCTAATTTCTAATCACATTTATCTTCTTATTCAGCAGGAAAATAAGAGGGTTTGCATTCTTTATGATGTGACAGTCTAGCCATCAAGAATTTCTCCACTGAGGCCAGCAAAATGCAATCATTTCTTCAGTCACCTGAAAGACACAGGGAAAAATCCAGGTTATCCTTCCCAATCCTGGTGAAACCTGGTAGGCTGTCTGTAACTCCTCAGTCTTACATGCAGTGGTCTAACTGGGACATTGGATTTCACTTGTCAGGTAATAATTTTCTTCTTTTAGCCTCACAAAAAATTACGCGCAGATTCCCTATAGGTTTCCCCATAGGGTTTCCCTCATAGAACAGAGGGGAACATCTCCATAACTCCTGGAAGCTGCTCCCATGGTCTGTGAGCTGATTGTGAGAGCTGACAAATCTTGAAAGTTTTCTGAGGGCTTATCTAGTTACATGAGTTGCTCAGATTACAGGCGCCCCTTACAGCCCGGTACAGCACTGCTCTTGCAGCTTCTAGAGATAGTCTCAATTTCCATATCGCTTTATTCCCTTACTCTAGGCATCAAGAGTTGATACCTGCTTTGGAAAAGCTGCCTTGACGGACTATTCGAAATGCCTATAAGCACAACCTCCCGACCGCAGGGAGAGGGCTCGCAGTTCACCTCGAGTGGCACATTTTAGACAGCCCTTTGAAGGCTCAATCCATTACCTACCCAACACTGACTACAGTCCTCTGAGATGTGTTATCCTCATGTACTCTATGACCTGCCCTCTTCCCCCACTATTAGAGTTTCCTAAAACCAGGATTATGCATAAGCAAAAGAACTAAAGGACATGCAGGACCTTTTTAGCCTCGGTGCTGTCAGGGCAGGAATCCAATGGGAGGTGGAGGAGAGCATGGGCTCCAAAAGACACTGCATGCCAGAATGCCATGAGGCTGAAGGCACGGGGCATGTATAGACCACCTGCACAACCGGTGTGGCAACAAACGTACCACAGGTCGCAACTACTCTTTCTTAGGGGGAGAGAACTAGGGTTGGCTTCACCGCAATTCATTATTTTCTTTAAAAGATACCACATATTAGGATTTAATTAGGTCACCTTTTAATTTTCTTCAGATTCACAGAAGGAAAAAAAATATTTGACTGTGAAAATGACCCCTGGTGAAGACTTCCTTGAGAGATACATACACTCATTTCAATAGGACTCTGTATGTATAGCAAAGAAACCCTGAATTTCAAGATCTAATTCATATTGAAGGATAGGATAAAACTGAGCCCTCACGTAGGCAGACAGAATTTCTTCATGGGACTCTCGCCCACTTTTACCACGGCTGAATTTGATCCAAATTGCTTAACACTATTTTCCTTAAATATTCATTTTTCAGAGAAAGGGTTTATATAACCTGTCGCCTTATATTACAGCTGATGTAAAAAGTTTGTGACTGCAACCTTAAATGTTTTATCACCTGTCAGACATTTAAATGATAATAAAAAGTAACATCCTTTAAATTAATTAGGCATGATTAGGACTTCAAGCCCACAGGCCACTTCATTATGCAAAAATTATAAGTTAGCTATTTAAATTACCATTAAATTGATTCTTATGTTAATTGATATCTCACTTATAACCCCTGGTTTTAATTTCTATAGGATCTTATTAAGGTTTAACACAAGTAACTAAAACGTTTTAAGCAATCATTCAAATAAAGAAAATATACTGAGAAAATGATGATAAATATTTTTCCCTGCTTCCTATTTATGTTAAAAATAGGAATTACTTTAATAAAATATATCAGATATCACTCATGCAACCCTATTAGTATGCAAATTGTTGTGATTTTCTCCTCTATCCTGCTATTCAGCGTAAGTAAAGTTGCTTCTTCTACACATGCGCAGCAGCGATTCTCTGCGATATGCAATGATTTGCCCAGAGTATTGAAAGGCAGAACTCAGGTCATGGAATACAATCAAACCGGTAATGCAGAATGCTAATAGTGGAGATGGGCATTCAAATTCATTTAAGTCACATGTTAATGCTTAGACAGGATACACGTCTTAGATTTTCAAAGGCTGTTTGCCTTGCCTGTGGCAAAGGACCAAAATTCTTTGAAAATGTGTAATTTGTTCCTCAAGTCAGGGTCTGCCAATACCATAGTAGGACAGACCTTGTTGTTTCTCCAAAGTGTTTCACTTTCTTTAGTATTATATTAAACCGTCTTTAAGTTAGGTGAATTCAGTTTAGTGACCTTGCCCTTTTGGTATCTGATATTCGTAATGAAATCTCATCTGACAGTTAGTCTCTGTCCCTGATTATTAGGTTTCTGAATAATGTAATTCACATCAGAAATAGAGATATAGGGTTATATCCCGGCAGCGTTGTTGGCGGGGGCTGTGCCATCAGTGATTCAAGCTGAGACAGTATTTCTTTCTTGGTCCTTCCCAGAGAGTTCAGAGTCCATACCTTGAACAGTACAGGCTAGACGTAAAAAGAGATAAAATAGCAACTTTTACGTCCCAAGTAGCCTCAGAGTTCTTGTCCGTATCACCATTACCTTCAAACTTCATTCATGCTCCCAGGTATGCAAAAGGTGCTTTTATTGTTGTGCTGTTAAAAATGCCACTCTGGTGGGCTGTGACAGAACTCTCACAATGTATCAGGTACTTTCAAGTGAAAAACCACCACAATGAAAAAAAGTCCCAGGACCTCCAGCTGCCAGGTTGAGCTCTGGGACATCTTGGCCCCAGAGCCAAGCGTTCTGCACCGCAGAGGTGGCTGACCCCCTCTGAAGGAAGACAGTCCTGTGAGAGCAAAGCACCTGGCCAGGTATCTCAGGATGCATCGTGGAGTATACAGAAACAGCCATATGTTTAAATGCCTTCTCCAAAACAAGAAGTGCAGCTTTGATAACAGCCTATGCTTTAAACACTTGACACTTCATCTGTCAATACCATGCATAGGTAATTAAAGCTTCTGAATACACCTGAGATGATGAAAATAATAAACATAGTTAAATTCTGGAGATTTTCAACTTGACTTAGAGACGATACGCTTTGTTCATCATGCTATAGCTGTGAGAGGTAGTCTCCAAAGACTGCTGGATCCAGAACCCTTTGAAACATGATTGGATAATGCAATTCATGCTATATAGATGACATTTCAGCTGGCAACACCCTACCTGGATTATTTATTCTCAACAGACATCTTTTATTGATGGGACTGCCACCTGACATTGTTGTAACAGAAGAAAGCCAAAATAATATTTTCCTTTAAACTAGTAAATAGTGATCTTCAGGCACAAAGCAAATAGTGCTTTAGATGCCACCAAGGGTCAGATATTTAACAGTTTAGCAACACCTTTCAGAATTCCCATTAGTCTGTTAGCGACAGAGAAAAAAATCTTAAATTAACCTTACCAAAGTATCTGTTTTAACTAGATTGCCTTAGATCTCATTGAACTGTTGTGTGTTAATGGATTTTTCTTGAGGAATGAAATATGAATAAATGAATTAATATTGCGATAAGTAAAAAGGGTTATTGGGAGAACGGATCTATAAAGGGTCAGCAAAGTAACAGTTCGACAGATAAAAGTCACACTCCATTATCACAGTGGGGTAATCTCTGAAACAATATTCATTTTTTACCTTTCTGTTTCTTTATCTTATATTTGTTGTTATTTGTTATTTTTTGTATTCATGGTCTAAGAATTCATTGTAAATTGTGGCACCCAGTGGCATCACAATAATTAGATTGTATAATTAATTGCATTAGAAACTTTCATTTCTGAGTTTTAAAGCTCAGTAGTATAAAAAACCATGCTGTAGTCTGAAACTTGGCATCCAGAGCTTCAAGTATTTAGCTTGGGAGTGATGTGAGGTTTTAAAATATATTTTCAAAGATAGTGGTTCAGCTGTTTGGGTTTTTTCTATTGAGGCTTTTTTTTAGTATTTGTGTGACTTGAAAAGTGTTGCAGTGCAAGCAGGAAAATTTGGCAAGGAATCAGTTCATAATATGGTTTAATTGCTTTTGGCATTATACATATATATTTTAAATAGCCAAGATATTTGAGTTTGAAAAAGGTGCTCAACACAGGTGTATTCATGTGGATTCTTTTTTAACATAATCTGTCGCAAAACAGTTGCTGTTATTCTATAAAATACGCTTTCAAGTACCTATGGCTTAAATGTACTCAAAACTTTATAAAAGCATTCCAATGTTTTCTTCACTGGAAATGAGACATCTATCAGATTTTGCATGTATAGCAACAGCAAGTCAATCTACAAAAATTTATGTTGAGGTTATTGCTAGTTTAGCTTGTATCTTCAAAAAGCAAATAGATTAACATGAATTCTTAATATCAATGTAGCGCTTTTCAAGTTAGATATCAAAGCTTTTTATTAGGGAAGGTTTCACCATCCTTCTTTTATCAATAGGCAAACATTATAGAAATAGAACCCAAGTTGCTGGCCAGTGTCATAGCAGGAGACAGAAGAGAAGACTACTTCAAAATGATAGCTTTGATGCTAACACGGTCTTGGACAATGGACTGCATGCATTTAAACTGGAAAACTATAACAACTGTTACAAAGTTGAAGGGAAAATAACGTAGAAGATCCAAGTCTGTTTTTTGTCCTTTGAAAATTACATATATGCTTCACTGGATCGTGGGGTGGAACTGATATTTCAGAAGAAGCTTTGCTATTAGCCCTGAACAGAATCAGAATTTCCCAGGTTGGAAGGCACCTTGAAAGATCATCTGATCTAACCTAGGTGAGCCTAGACGAGATTATCTACCACCTTGTCCAGTTACATCTTGAAAACCTCCAGTGAGGGGGACTCTACCACAACTCTGGGGAGGTTGTTCCAGTGAATGATTATTGCTATTGTAAAAAAAATTCTTTTTTATTTCAAGATGAAAGCTGTTCCCTGTTGCTCCTTTTCTTCTCCAGTGGCTCCTTGTGAAGAGAGAGCCTCTGTCCTCTTTGTAGCTGCCCTTTAAGTACTGGAATACTGTGATGAGGTCCCACCCTAAGCCTTCTCTTTTCTCTAGGGAGAAAAGACCTAATTCCTTTAGTCTTTTGTCATAAGGCAGGTTCTCTAGCCCTTTGATCATTTTCATGGTCCTCCTTTCGACCCTCTACACTCTCTGCATCTTTCTTGAATTGCCAGGACTGGAATTGGACACAGTACTCCAGGTACAGTTCGATAAGTGCTAAGTAGAGTGGGATGATCATGTCTCTATCTCTGCTAGTAACGCCCTCATGGATACAGCCCAGGATCCAGTTTGCCTTTGTTGCTGCAGCAGCACACTGCTGACTCATATTCACCTTGTTGTTCATCAGCACTCCAGATCCCTTTCAGCAAGTCTGGTCCCCAGACAGACAGATCCTAGCCTGCAGGAGTTTGCACTCGTCTCTGTTAAATTTCATACAGTTCTTGCTAGCCCGCTCTTCCAACCTGTCCAGGACTCTCTGTAAGATGTCTCTACCTTTTGATGTGTTCACCTCACCACCCAGTTTGGTGTCATCAGCAAACTTGATGAGGGTGCTTTCAATCCCATCATCCAGCTCATTTATGAAAATGTTGAACAGCGTGGGGCCCAGAATTGATCCCAGGAGGACCCCACTTGTGAAAGACTGCCAGCCAAAGTGAAAAAAACATTGATTACCACCCTCTGAATGTAACCTGTTAGCCAATTTCCTACCCACCTCACGAGCTACCCGCCCAATTTATATCTTGGCAGTTTGTCCAGAAGGCGGCTATGGGAAACAGTGTGAACCATTTTGCTGAAGTCCAGAGGAACTCCAAGAGAAGCTGCAAGAATCAATACTAAGATCTTGTTGTCACGAGAGGGGACACGTTCCTAGAATGTAGGTTTTCTTCAATACTGAGATATAATCATAAGGAGATGTTGTTTAAGGTCTTTCTCCCCCACCCCATTCCCCTTTGGTTCATCTGTGTTACTGGAGGGAGATCTGTATAATCTGTATATAGAAAGGGATAAAATCTCTGCTCTCTTTCCAAAGTTTGATCCTGCTCACATGCCTGGATTAGTGGTTCCTCTCTCTGAGATCAACGTAGTCAGCTGGGGATATTGTATATTAGATGTTTTCAAAATGGTCCTCTCACCTTTATACTGCTTAGCACGGGGTATGTTTTTTTGCCCTGGCTGGTTAGTCACTCATGGGGCTACCTATTTACTATTAACCAAAGTTTATCTTAGAGATTTCTCTAGTGAAGCTATTCAGTCCATGGTGGAAAAGATTTCCTCATGAATCCACACTGGAAATGGTTTTAAGGGAAGGTGTCTGTTAAAGAAATAGCGGGGTAGGTTGACTTTCTAATATCTAACAAGCAAATGAGTGCAGCAGCTCAGTGGGGTGGAGTTAGTGGCAGTCCTCTTCAGTTGGAAATGATTTACAAATTACTTCATGGTGCAGATAATAGTTCCCAGATAAATTGAGTTGTGGCTTAATTAAACAGTGTCCTTTGCTTCTTTTTCCCATTTACCTGAAGGAGCCATAACTAGGATTAACTCTGTGTGAGAACATAAAATAGAGAGGCAGTCTCTAGAATTGCAGACCCTAAAGCTTTCTAGGGATTTAAAGATTATAACCAACACTTTGACCTGGCAGTAGATGGGTAGCCAGGGAAAAGCATGGACTATGAGTACAGTGTACCATTCTGATAAAATGAACCATAACATTCAACAGCAGATAAAGCTTCCATGGACATTGGCCTCCCAATGTTATGCTGTGTGTCAGCTCCATTCTTGAAGACATTAACGTTGTAAGATTTCCTCAGCATCTGATATCTGGGCAATTTAGTTAAATAATCCAACTTCAGCTACCATCTCGGTGCAGGTGAATTATATACATGTATCTCTAATGCTCTGTCCTGAAATCGATCTTTGTGTTGAAAAGCTAAACTTTTATGTCTCTTCATGGATGCAGCTTTCAACTCGAGTGCTACATGACTAAGAAAAAGCTCTTTCCTTTCTGCGCCCAGACTCTTCTCTGTTGCTATGAGCAGCAGCACCATTCTGCCTGCTACTCACACCACTAACATGGACATAATCTTTGCCTCAGATTTTTAGTTTTCATGTCCAAGCCACAGCTCAGCTCTACATATTACGGCATAGTATCTCTAAAACACAACAGATGGTGCAGGCAGCCAGGGAAGCTCAAGAAAATAATGAGATAATATCGGTCTTTGTAACGACTATTTCGTAGATCCTTGCAGGAATGGCAGGTTATCAAGAGAATCCTCTCTTTATGGTTCTTCAGTGACTCTCTACCCTTAATCACCTCAGGAAAAAGCCCTACTTGTCTTCATGTGCAAGACCCAACCAGTTTGTCTCCATTCAGGCCCGGTCCAATATCTAAAGGCTGATGTTGACTCCCAGTAGGCCACCTTTCAATTTTTTTGTCCTTTCTTCTATGCTACCACTCATGATTAAGAGAAGGTGACACTGCACTTCTCTAAAGTTACACATTATCCTTCTTTTGTCTCCCATATGTTGTCTTTGTGACACACTTTTCTTTTTATTCTGTTTTGTGCAGTCCCAAGTACAATGCAGTCCCAGTCCAAAGCCAGAAGAGCCAGATGTTACATTAATATTGTACTCAGCATGGATGTCTCTTAACAGCATCTGAAGTCTCTTTCCACAGCTGTGACAAAGCATGCAGTTTTCAAGAGGCATGAACATGAGGGAGAAGCCCTCTGTCCCTCGCGGTGGAGCCCGGCCAGGGCAGCTGAGGATTTGGGCCCCTCCGAAAATGCACATCAGAAAAGAAACTATGACTCGTGGCCCTGAAGGAAATTGTGCTCAGGTTAAAAGAGAATAGCTGAAGCCTTTCACTGAACCATTATTTCCAATAACTCCACCCATCCCCATCTCCCCAAAATACATTTTGATTTTCGTTTTCCAGTTTTTGACGAAAGACTGGAGAGTCAACATTTTTCACTTATTTGTGTGGCATTTTTTTCCATTAAAGGATTTTTAGGGGTATGAAAAACAGTTCTAAAATATTTCATTTAATCTTTTTCCCTGAATCCAAAAGCAAAGGTGACATGTGGTAAACTAGGATCTGCATGGAGGAGCTCTGCATACCATGGAAAAGGTGGCTGCTCGGGGCAAGCAATGGGAGCCTTTGAACTCTGAGTCTATTGGAGATGCTCTAGTTCAATCAGGAATTAATTCAGAGAAGTCCTGTGGCCTGCATTATGCAGGAGGTCAGACTAGAGGGTCACAATCATCTCTCCCAGCATAATAATCCATGAATCTGTAAGAGCAACCATCTTTTACGGTTCATTTCTTCTAAATGCCAATGTTTATTTGTAGCTGTAACATTCTTTAGTATAACATATATAGCTGGTAGGGTAAGTTATTACTAACACTTTTGCTCAAATATTTTAATTTTATCTTTCATCAAAAAAAGTCAGAAAATGAGGCATAGATAAGGTGATGAAAACTTATTTCAGATGTCGTTCTAAAAGAAAGTCTAACTACTTTTTCACTGGATCTTTTTCGTAGGCTGAAAGTTTTGTTTTTAAAATATTTTAGCTGAGTCTAGGAGAGGATCCTGAGCTTTTGCACAGGGTCAGACTACAAGAAGTTTGATTTAATTATCAGTAGAACTTTAAATACATCTGTCACAGAGCTCTATATTTTTGGCAGTTATAGGCCACCTTTATTCTGTGTAATGATGAAGGTTTGACTTCGTTTGATTTTTCTTTTTTAGCCAAATGAACAGTGCATCTTTCTTTAATTGTGATCCTCATCAACCATTTGGCCCAGTAATAGTATGCAAATTGAACTCTTCAAAAATTAATGCTAACATTTATTAAATAATGCATCATACAATAAGTTAATTTGAAATTCTAAGTTGAACTCCCTGCTCATAAGAGAGACTTTTTTTTTCCCTGTGTCATCTTCATAAAACATCTTTATAGTCTTTCTAAATACTTTGAATGTGCCATTTGGGTTTTGACAAATTGATCTATACTGAGGTTATTGATAAGGAGACATTGTCTCTGTTCCAGAGTTTTGAGACCATCTATTCCTTGATATCTTCTATTTCCACATAATTATTAATATTTTCTTAGTCGGAATATTTTGGAGAAAAATATCAATTAAATTCAAGCATTTGGTAAAATGTGAAAGCTCAGAATACATGGAGTAACATCTTCTGCAAACATGCATTAATTTTATACCATTGCAAACAACACGTGTCTGGCCACTAATTTACACGGACATAGTGTCACACTTGAGGATGCATTGCAACACGTGAAGAGGTGAACACTTGAAGGATTTTTATATATGTGTGTATACATATAAGCCTGGCTTTTTTTATGGTTATGAATTTGGGGAAATCAGAATTGGGTCCTAAAAGCAGACCATAACTTACGCTACACGTTTCTTAATTTAGTTGGACAAACACAAGTGCAGATTTCCACATTTGCCTGTGTTTAACCATTTTTGAATACGTCCTTTTCTGAGTCCTGCTTGGAGTTTTTCTTTTTTTTTTTCAGATGTTTAATGTGAGCATCCGTCTGTCGCTTTCCACCCATTCATTCACTGGCCACGACACAGGCGGGTGCCGGACCCCAGGCTGGTAAAATAACTTGAGTAGAAATAAATGCAGCAAAAGGTAGTAAGGTCTGATCAGTAGGAGAGGATCTTTACAAACACAAATCAAGCAAGGTAACAAAACCATCCCTCCCCCGGCAGTCAGCAAAGCCCTGAGCGAGCGGGCGGGCGAGCGTGAGCTCTCCTTCCCATCTCTGTAGCACTCCTCAGCATCCTCCTGCAACACCTGCTCGCTCGCCAGAGCCAGGCAGGATGCGTTTTAACCTCTTGTGCTCCTGCACACCGCCGCCCTGAGACAGCAACAGAAAAGTCAGTGTTTGAGGAAGAATGCATCCAAAAAAATATATATATATTCCCTTTGATATAATATTGCCACTAGCTTAGGGGGTTGTTGCATTCTCAGTGGAGTCACGTGTTTAGGTTATTTTTCACTTCCTGCTTCTTAAGAATGTCTTCACGTTCGTGTTTCAGAGGAAGGTGGGCCTTTAGGTCAGGTGTCTTTGAGCAATGGCTTTCCAGTAGTGTCTACGGTGTCCTGGAGTGGCAACTTTGCCAAGCAGACAACCAGCAGCAGCAGCGTGTGCAGGTAATTGCCTTAATTGGGAGCAGAAGAACAGCGTATAAGGTGGTGGTTACTTGAAGACAAAAAGGTTCACCCTTAAATACATGGCAACCTGAAACACTTCCAGCCCGGTTTCACCCCTCTTCCCCTGTAGAGCCTAGCCAGGCTGAGGTAACAGCACAGCTAAGGGATACAACCAGGAATGGGGAGATGTGAGATGAAGTTTTGCTTCTGACTCGTGCTGAGGACTGACTCCATTCAGCACATCAGGAAGCATGCACTGGCTGTTTTGGGCTGCAGCTGGATGTGCCATTAGCCGTCTCGCTCAACTGAAAGCACACCACTGCTTTTAGAAACTGAGGGGCCATATCCCCTTCTGAGCCTGATGTGCTTCTCATTTGGGGAGGCACTTTCGTCTTTTTTGCTTCTTTTGACTTGAAATCACTTTAACAGTCCAAAAGGCCACTACTTTATGAGTGGAAAAATGTGATCTATTTGAGTATCATAGGCTCCTACGTGAGCACAAATGATTTGGCAAATTTTGCAAGGAGAACATGTGGTCTGAATAATCAACAAGAGGAATTCACAAAGGTTTGGCTTGGCTCGCTTAATTTTTTTCTCTGATTTGTCTGTTCTTATAACTGCCACCTGTTCTTTTGTTTTCCTGTATATCTGCAGTTTTTTAAAACTAGAAGGGACATAATGATAATTTAACTTGACTTTCTGCATAAAATAGAGGCTATAATTTCATCCGCTGCTTCTAACACTTTTGCGATAAAGGCTAGCCTTTAGAAAGACATCAAGTGTAGCATTCCAGGTGATGCCTATCAACTTTTGAGGTAAAAACTTCTTATAGATAATTATTTTCAGCGTTTAGAACATTATATCCATTCCACCTGGAATTTGTCTGGCTTTACTCGCCATACATTGTATTTTGTCCAGGCAGAAATCTTCTGCCTCAGCTCTTACTTGTAGACTCTGATCAAGCTGCTTCTTTGACGATCTCTTTGACAAAGTAAAGAAATAAAAGCTTTATGCTTCTCTATCATTAAGGCGAGATCTACATTGTCTGTCATTCCTGTGGCTCTTTACCAAACTCCTCGCACTGAAGGCTCGGTGTTCCTGTAACAGTTGCACTAAGGCTACACCACCTTAATTCTAAGAATATTCTCATATATATGTAGACAAAGAAGTCATCTGGGCACATACTATCAATCTGGTGCCAGAGTTCTTGTGGTTCAGCTTCTGCTTCAAATTCAGTGATGCCAAAATCTTCTGAATTTTTTATTCAGATGAGGAAAAGCTGTGTCATATCACTCAAGCTTCCTACTTTTAATTGCAATTTCTACTGCAAAATACCTGCAATCAAACAAATGAAATTGAGCTGTTAGTAACAATGGATGAAGAAAAATTATTGAATCCTAAAGGGAATAAATAAAATCTGCTTCCCATAGGAAGGGAACAGTTTTCAAAGATAACAGCTAAGGTAATGCAGAATGGAGATCTTTGAGCTTTCTTGGGCATACTGTTAGGTGAAACCATACAGGTCATGGCAGTTCTTTGGAGATTTGTTTGGAGATTCATTTTAATTTCTAATCCAGTGCATGAGAGCGAGGAGGTCAAATGCATTGAAACAAACCCATGTTTCTATGAAACCATTTGCTGTGAAACTCCACCCGCTACAGAGGAAGGAATACCTTTGATTTTAATCACTTTTAATCAAATCTTTTAATCAAACCACTTAGTCAAACCTCTCCATCTTCAAAATAAATCCTGCTGAGGGAGCGTGTGAGCCCATAGCACCACAGAGAAGAGTGGCAATCTAATTGGAAAATACTGCCTATCATTTTGGCATATAGTTATATAAATCGAGTTATAGACTGCCTCGATTTACAGAACTATAGACCTATTGACTTTTGCACAGTGTATATGTTCAGGTTGTACATTGTGATCATTATATTTCATTCTCTAATTGGTACTGGTAAACAATGTATACTATCAGACTTGAACCTTTAGTAATGGAACACTCAAGGGTAAGCTCTACTCTCCAACCCACACATGCAACGTTGATTCACGCACAAATTTAACTCACACGTTATCTAATGAAGTTACTGACTTCACCTAGCAAAGAGGGGCAGTTTTGGGAGCCGGAACTCCTTTCTCTTGATCCAGGGAGGTGGTGCAATAGCCTTCTAAGGGAATGATTTAAGAACCTTCTTTCCTTTTTCTTCCCCACAGAAACTGCACGTAAATTGCAACTTCCTCTCCAAGTCCTGCTTGCATTAGATTTCCAGTCTGTGCAGCAAATTATAACACACTACATGTGGAATCCATTTATTTATCTGCCCAAATTCATTTAGGTATTCCCCATGCATTCATTACAGAATGAGCCATCAAACACTGCATACCTCTGTATCTTTACTTATCACACACAATATTGTTTCCTTCTGGAGTACCCATCCAAAAAATTCTTCTCTTTTACATGACTAGGAAGAAAGAGTGACATTGACAGTATTTAGTTTGCTTCAGTTGTAGATTTCTGTACCTTCAGTTCTGCCACTGGTTTGATTTTTAAATGGGGACTTCAGCAGAATTCAGCCCAAAACTCAGGTGTATTCACACCATGAGCTTTTTCCATTATTCTCAACTTATTTTTCTTCATGTATTTTTAAATAGATTTCTATTCCTAGGGCTGCTTGCCTTCTTTCTTCTTTTTCTTTCCTTCTTTCTTTCTTTCTTTCTTTCTTTCTTTCTTTCTATCTTCCTTTCATTCTTTCAGGAAGATGAGGGGAAAGTTGCTTGGCCATTAAGATTTAAAAAATCACAAATATCTCTTGTTTTATAAGTCAGCTTCAAGATTACTGTGTTTTTCCATGAAGCTCAATGCTGTTCTTTGTGCATGTGTGACTTAGTATATGCTGGCATTGTTTGTCCTCTGTTACAGGCTTGTAAGATTCTTTCAGTCTGGTAAGGAAGACCACAGATTGAGTATATACAATTCTGTTTTTAAATCTTGGACATGTGCTGTGCTATGCTATCTTTTGCTGTAGTGCAGCACTGAATTCTTCCTATCGCACTGAGAGGTAAGCATGTTCTATGTTTGCTTGTTATTTTACAAGTTTTAATAAAAATGTAATTAAAATGTTTGTTAGGCTACAATGTGTGTAGTACACGCTTGCTATTGCTATAGCATACGGTATATCATGAATAATGTGATTACTCTAGATATAATATAGGGCTCCACAATATGAATATGAATTATGTCCATGCAATGGTTTTCTATATCTATCTTTTATTATGTGGCACAATTTGCTTTATTTTCCTCAGGGCACAGCTTGAGCTCAGTTACCACCTCTGATTTTTGTGTGGATAATAAAATATTTATAGTCTTCAAAATTAGGTGCTGAGACAGTGATTAGTGCGGTATGAATGAGTAACAGAATAGATAAGGGCATGACATTTTGCACATGCATTACCACATACTGAACTTATGCACACAAAATCCCAATTTGCGTGTATGTATATGCCTGTGATTCCAATTCAGCACTTACTTTCTTCTTACTTTTGGCATTCCTCCTGCAGCTTTACCTGGCCACTGCGTTCTTCTATTTGGAGGAGATTTGGGCTGACATCCTCCCCTGCAGCTCTGCTGTTGAGGATGCAGCTGGGGCCCTGTTCGGGAAGGCTATGATTTTTCTAAGTCTCCATTCAAATTACAATGTGATTGCCTTGATTCAGTTGACCTCCCTGGGTAAATAACAGCATTCCTTGCAATTTTCTGTGTGCTTCCTTCTTAGGTGGATGCTACCTTAAGCACCAAAGTACACTTTTTCCATACACAGACACTGAGGAGCCTGTGACACTCCAGAAGCGCTTTCGCTCAGGTTCCCTTGCTGAAATGCCTTCTCCCCTCACCACATCTTCTATTGCCCTCCTACTTCTAGTGGCCGCCTTTAACTGTAGACCATTTCTGTGTCCTTGTACTTACTGACACAAGTTTCAGAGACGATTCGGGTCGAAAGTGCTATGTTAAGGTAAAGAAACCTTTAAAGCCAGTTACCGCTATCAAAGAAATTTTAGGATGTGACCCTACTTCCATGCCTGATTCCTTCTAGACATAGTATTGAATTCAGTTCTTGCCTGCTTGCCTTGCATGATTCAGATCTGTCTATTTTAGAGGGCTTATAAGAGCAGACATTACTTTACATGACCAATCGTTTCAGAAAAGCGTGAGCTTCCTCAGTCCCCAAAGATATTAGGCGCGGGCTTATTTCTACCAGGAAGTGCCCCATTTTACATTATGGTTGATCACAGTAAGCAAGTTATCTGCCTGCCCAGAGCCCTTAAGAATATAACCAGATTCTAGGATAATTCATCATTTAATCTGTTCAGTATTTTTTTAATAGAAAGCCAATTTCTTAATGTTATGTCCTTGAAATATTTTTTTTCTTTGTCAATAAGTTTCTTCTATGACAAATTGTGTCTTAATAATCACAAAGTAATTACAGAGGAACTTACCACACTGGGAGTCTTTGAAAGTAGTAGGCAATTCAGGCAAAAAATTGATGGCGTGATACTGATCCAAAGGAATCGTACATCCATATGTTCCTTATAAACTAAAATGGTACTACACTGAAGTATCCCAGCAATTGCTGCACGATTCCTCTGCTAGTATCTTCCTTTTCATAGTGCTTAAAATCATTGTTTCATCCCCGCCCAGAAGTAATGCCGGCATTCCTGTGGCATATACATGTCATATAATAAACTAGCTGATAACAACATGACTAGCTGAAGCCAGATTTATTTTCCCAACCAAGTTGAGAAGATTCGGAATGGTGAAGCAGCATTGATCAGACAGTGTGTTTTGCCATTGAACATCTAATTTAATATTAGTTAAACTTGATCAACAATTCAAGAGTTTAGGGTCACATTATTAACAGAAAACATCAATCCTTTGGATAATTCAATTAAAAAACATCAATAAAAATCTAATTTCAAAAGTCACTGGTATACCAATATACCATATCCGACAGACAGAAACTGCTCAGCCACCATTGAATCATTGCCTGTTTTAATAAGTATTCAGAAATTATACTGAGACTTCAAAAGAAATTGTAAGGAATTGTTAGCAGGTTTATTAATGTTTTATGTTTTATTAAAAGTTTGGGTGTACATTTCACAATGAGCAACATCAAAAATCAGACTTTCTGCCTGTAATTTTGCTTCCTCCTGTCTTTCTGCCTTTGGGATTCGCTCTTTTCCTTTCATCAGCTGCCATTTTCAGCAGCATGCAGTAATTTCATGGCTCATTGCAAGCGCTGAAAACCTTTGAAACCACAAATGCTAACCTACCTGGCCTGCAGCCATTTAGGAAGAGATTAATTTAGCAAACAGAAGCAAAACACTTTCTACTTCTAGCCTGTGCATAATTTCACTTCTATCTATATTTATTTTACAGTGAGCAGCGTAATGACAATTTCAGTAATTGCAACTCTGTAAAAATTTGCCTACCTAGCTTATCTCACTATCACAAGACTGTGAGTCAGTCAGATTAGAAAAAGTACAGCATGTGAAACTGCATTGGTTGCCTTCCAAAAAATATGTGCCTTATATAAAACTTAAGTGATGCTTTGCTCTTATTTGTATACTTATCTACAGGACAATGGATTCTCCATGATGTTTGCTTGGGATGTGTGTGCCTTTTTAATGCACTGTGATTTATGGGTGCTTTTCCCATACAAAAAGATCAGCAGCGTTAGTAGGCTGCAAGTGCCAGCCCATTTCTGCAGACTTAGTTACAAATGGCTGTTATGGTGCTGTCAAGCGATTTGAACAGAACTGAAAGTCCATCTGGGGCAAATCTAAGCTATCATGCTTGGAATGAATTCAAATTCAAAATTAGCCTACAAACTGTTAGCTGAAAAAAAGTTCAGAATGTTTTATTGTTTCTAATTTAACTCAAGATCGACTTCTGTAAGTAAACGCACAAACATTCCTTTTAATCCGTGTTTTTATTCCATTTGACCAGCATATTCAGAACAAGATGCGTAATGCCAAGCTTATAAATGTTTATTTACACAGTAAAACAGAAATGTCTTGATTTCCCTGTTCCCCTGTGATTTCTCTCAGCGCTGAGTATCCCACTTCTTCCCAAGTTCGTTGACTGCGGAGGTTTCTATGTTTATCCTCTGACAAATGTAAAGGTTACAATTACTGAACCCAAAGCCTTTGTTGCCGTGTGCTGTGCGAAAAAAGAGAGCAACAAACAGCTATTGTAGTAGCATTTTCAGACACACAGGAGGAAAAAGATTTCTTTACAATTCCCACGTCTGCCTCGATAGCCAGCATGATGGCCTCAGGTAGGAGGAATCCCTAAGGTATCTCACAGCTCCTGATTTCTATATTGGTATCCTGGCACTGGTAGCTGGGCAATCTGGTGCCGATTTCTGACAGTCATTGCTCCGGGCCCGGGCTGCTTGGAAGGGGTTTTAGCGACCTTGAGTGACCTTGCGGATGGCAGTCACCGGGTAATGATTTTGACTGCAGGATTACGCAGTGGTACTTCCCACCATGAGGGGCTGCAAGAAGATTGCTGCCAATGACATGGAGGGAGATGGAGTCAAAGGGAGAGGGGGGGTCCTCAGCGTTGGAGATGAAACGGTTTAAGGTCATAGAATGAAAGTACACAGCTTTCCAACTTGTTACATGAGGGTAGTGAAAAAGCAATCGAATATCATTGTTAGCTTGCTACACCGTGATTCAGATACTTTTATATCAGCAAAAGGAAAGTGTACAGCATTAAACTTGTTTATGCAGTGTTTTTATAATAGCTAATTCATTTAAGCATACAGATACACAGACGGCAGTGGGATGACTGGCCAACCCACACAGATGTACACCTCCAATCTGGCATCCCATAACATTCATAAAATATGTCAACACAGCCTGGATTCCTTCCATAGTTTATGTTAAACTATTGGTGTTCATACCATACAAGCAAAATATTTCATGTTGTTAAAATTTGTGTCCCTAGTAAATAAATATAAAAACTAAACACATTGCCTCTAAATGCACAAGCCGTGCACAGCAGCGTTGAAGCAATATGTACTGTTTGTACTTCCAGTAACATTGGAGAAATTAACATTTGTAGAGCTGTTTATCATGCAGGCAAGTGATAATATGGAGGTTCCTGTGTTTTATTAGCATTCTGCTCTTAGCTGTGATGTTCCTCGTACGGCACCCTCTCCAGTTACTAGATTCCCAATACATGGGACTACACATCAGACCAAGGAGTGAAGGAAAGGACCTGGTGAGGGACATGGCCGTGTGCGGGTAGCCCCATGGCCTAGGCATGCCCCCCATATTGCCACCCCGTAGCCTTGCATTGCCCCTTTTGCTCACCCCCGAGCCCCCGGTTGCAGGCACAGGCAGTTGGCATGAACCAGCTTTGTTTGGCATGGAGTGTCCTTGAGCAGTGGGAAGGCAGCAGCTCTGCTGAACATGAGTAAGTGCAGATGCTCTAGTGCAGGATAAAGGCCAAGAATGAGTCTGGTGTTCAGGGTGCAGGAATAAAAGCTGAATCCTATTTTTAGACCAGAATTCACCCAGAGCTCTGAATGTAAAGCATATTCATGGTTGCAGTCCTCATGATCCACCGAGCACTTGAGCAGTCTGCACAATGCTGTTAGGGTGCTGGTTCCCCTGAATATGACAGCACAGTTATCCCACCTCCTTTCAATACTACCCCCACTTTGCAGAAGACCACGATGGTCTCGGCAGCCAAGATATTCGGCTCAGGAGAAACAGGAAGGGTTGTTGCAGAGTAACAATCAGTAGCTTTTGTGGGGATCTTTGACTCCTTGGCGCTCGCCCAGGTTGAGTTTTTGACTTGTTCGAAGATCTTCTCCGAACATGATGATCTGAACTTCCCTAAGCGTCGCTGCTTAGAGTGTTACAGCTCCATGCATCTCCAATATTTGTATACTGTTATTCAATGATGAAATATTATTTTCATATTTAGATTGTTACATTCTGTCACTAATAAATTATGCCCCTAATATCTAACCATGTAAAGTAAAACAGATTAGTGTAGTACTGCGAAACACTATAGTATGTTACTGTATAGTAAAATAGTTCTGTTGCCGTTATGTTTAATGAATACTATTCCCCATTAACACACATCTCTGCATTTCAGTAATTCCAGAGCTATGACACAGACCAATCAAGGAAATACATGGTAAACAAGCTATAATTCTGCTCGGGCTGTGCAACATAAAATACTTAATGAAATTGGTGAGTGCTGCACGTGGAGGCACTGTAGGATTAAGCCGATATTCAGGTGTACCCTCACCTTTCCTTGATTAGCAAACATGTCTATCAAGATAAAGGAACAGTGTGGAGGGAAGAAAGCAGTACTTGATCATTAAAACACAAATGCAAAAATACACTGCTGTTAGACATGAAGAAGTCAGTAGAACCACATGCTGTTTGGAGAGGATTGAATTATCTTCAAGCACTACCATCTAATTAAATATGTATATATTTCTAGGGCCTGAGCTCTGGAAAGCATTCCTATTCAAGAGAGCGCTTACGCATATGCTTAACTGTAGAATGGGGGCTTGGAGGAGGCATTAGTATGTGTAGTCAAAAAGTACATTTAGCAGATGAGCAAAAGAACTTTTTCCACAATCAAGACTGATGGCAGTTTGCTATAGGTTAATCAATTGCCTGGTTTCATTACTTCATTTGAAGTTGGTTTTTTTTCAGTTAGATGGTGCAAAACATTGTTATAAACAAGTAAATTGTTCTTTTTGATTAACAGATGGCTTGTGACTAGCCAAAAAAAAATTATTCCTTTTTAAATGAAAGGAAAAGTGTTCCTTGCTGAAACCTTCTATGTTGCTGTTCAGCCAAGAGAAAATTTATTAAAATGAAATTATAAAATTATGAAAAACAGGATTTATAACAGAAACACTGATACAGCCATAACTATAACCATGCGAACCATGCTGCTATTATTTACTATGGTAACATTACAAAAACCTACACTGTTTGGGCCATTATCCTTACAGTTTTCTTTTCAGTACAAATCATTATATTTATTATCTGTCTTCTTGTATAGAGGGTCATGGAAAAGGCCAATCAAAAGCAGAAGGAGCCTGCTTTTCAAAAGGAAATTGGACCTATTTCTAATTCTTCTTCTTTATCAAATACAAGGAGTGCAGAGTTTTTTTGTGAAAAATTGTTTCATGTAAGATAAAAGTGCAGATTATTGGTGAGAAAATGACACTCTTTTCCCTACATCTTGAGGATTCTTGGGAGTTATTGCCAGTTTTCCTAAGAGATTTTTACCTTACTCACAAATGCATTTCCTTACAGACTTCAAGCAGCAGGTGATGAGGCTCTGGGTAATTATTTGGGAATATACCGCATAATTCAGCTATTGTGACTCGCATAGATGTCTTAGCAATGTATTATCTTAGAATGTATATTGTACATAGTATCACACAAAAGGGATGTTTTCAGAAATACTCATTTCTAGTTTACAGAATGAAGAAAAACAAAACTGAATTTGTGGTTGTTTCTCTCTTTCATCACTTCTATCTTTCTGCGTGTCTGGAAAAAATATGAATCTCAACGCTGTTATTCCCGCCTGCTTGGAAATTGTCATAAACATACCTGTATTTCTATGTATTATCAGACTTATTGGCAGTAGTCTAGCAGATAGACCACAGCGTATGGACATGGAGCCCCAGTGCCTGGCTTACACAATCACCTTTATAGTTATGACTAAATATGTGCCAGTTTTTTAACTCTTTTAAGCTATAAAAGGGATGTGCTAAGAGTTACTCTCTCCTATGGGTTGGACAAGATGCAATACATGTTCAGAAAGCCTTCAACGTGAAACATGAAAAATAGCCTTGAAATTATATTTAGGAAGTGCTCCGTGACTGCTAACTGAGCACTAACCTGTGATGAAAGGTCAATGTATGTGGAACCTCTTTCTTTTTTTTTTTTTTTCCTGAAACACCCATTTAACTTAGACATCAGGGTAATAGAGCACAATATAATTATTCCATATTTAAAATAACTTTTTACAGTGTTCTGTTTATGTGTGGTAAGATAGCATGCACTAAAAGCATGGCTTGGAAATATAGTGAGTCAATATTAATACCGATGGTTTAATACCATCTGCGTGACAACTATGCTTAATTCAGTAAATATTCCTGACATTGTAAACACAGCCAGTATAGCTGTTAATACAAAGTAGGCAAATTGATTGACAAATATGTTTAGAGATACAGGTCTCAGAGAGACTATGGATCAGTTGTTTACTGATAACTGGCAGAATGCTCTGACTGGATTGCTAACAGTAAAACTAAAGAAAAAAAGCCACTTTATGACTGCTGCTTGATGAAACAATATTCCTGGGTTTCTGACTATGCTGCCAATTTAGGAGTATCAGCTCGGCACAAGAAAGCTGTGTCACAATTTGAAAATGATAATGCTGCTAATGCACTGTGGTGTTTCTAAAGTTGTGACACCCAAAGCACTTCACAATATTTGATGACTGCTTATGACAATTAAAAATCACTTTATTAAGTTTTCATATTGTATTATTATTTTATTAGGAAAGTAGACCTTAAAAATAAGAGTTAACCCAAATGGATTTTATTTTAGACTACCTATTGTTATCTCAGAGTATGTCAATATTACGTGCTTCAAAAGAATGGATAGGAAATGTTTATCAGTAGACAATGAAGGCAAATAGATTGTTTATGACAGTATAGGGAATACATTTCTTGGCAAGATTTTGAAGTGCAGTCAGGAGGGTCATTCTCGTGGCTGCTTTTGTTGACATTCATCATAACTGAACATCTAGATTGTAAAATATGTAGTGTTTTTGCACCAAGTGATTCTCTAGGTACAGCATGTTGTGTTTGTATTGGACTTAGACGGCACAGTCACAAAAGATAGGATGTTCAAATACTGCATATACCACTGCTGCTTCTATTTTAAATGTTTCTTGAATTGCTCATTGCAATTTACAAACCCCTACCAAGCTTTAATGTGTTTCTTTCCCTATCAAATTTTTTAAGTATACTTGGATATATTTTTCCAGCATTCACGATCTCCCCTTATTTCTGACACTAAAGTCTAGAATCATATTTTGAAAACAAATAAACAAAGCAAAGATTTTTTTTCTACTAAAATACCATACATCATGAACTAATATTTATGTTTCAGTTTGAGTTTATTTGCATATTCTTGGGCAGTTTTTGTTAAACTATTGTCTTAACGCATTAATTTTACCACATCACAAATACAATGTCAAGCAAGGTAAAATCATGTAGGGGATACGATCAAGCAATATTGCTGTTGTGAGGATTATGGGAATATAGCTAGTTTCATAAAAACATTGCATTTCCTATCACCCCATTTTGCATGTTAATGTCTCATTAGTAGGATAGGGAATTCCAGTTTTTACAAGGTCTATAAAAATTGCTGAACAATAGGCAGTGAAAGGGAGCCTAGAGAAGCAAAAGCCTCATCACCCCCCAGACCTTTTCTACTGGTATTTCAACAATGCACCGGAATCTTTACAACTAGTCACCAAAAATAATAGTCTCAATGTGTGTAACCACTGCAGATAGCACAGCACATTTTATTTATTACTGAAGTTATTAACGCTAGTGTATTTTTAAGACTCACGAATGACATTTCCTTTATTTACTACAACATACATGGCTGTTCCACCCTACTTTGAGCTCGCCCTAAGTAACCTGTTCATGATATCTATCTTTTTTCATTTTAAGTAGTCACTCCTACTCCTGTTTCAGAACAGGCTGGCTTTGTTCGACTGCTCTGCTGCCGAGCCCTGCATCAAGCGGGGGTAGCCCAGACCCGCACAGCCTCCCACCATGCTTTGTCCGGCTGCAAAACGAATGTGCACAGGCATGGAACCGTATGCAAGATTTGGGCCAGTTAGAGCGCATGGATTTTATTGTTCCTTGCGCAGGTTTATCACTGGTTGAAAGTGGATATAAAATAAAAGCTGTTCTGATTTGGCGTCATCTCGTACCTACTTCGCACTCACCACTGTGAGTTCACAGCTGGTTCAGAGCAAAACAAATTCAGGCATTATCAGCACGGATACATTTTTACAGAACAAAGTATTGTCAGCGTGCCACACTCTCTATGTTTGATTAATGTGCACATTCAATACAAATCAGGACGGACCTTCCAAAGAGCTCAGTTCATGTAATCGAGGCCAATTTTTAGGAACTGCTGATTGGTGAGGCGATTTTGAAAATGTGGCACTTTACACAGAGATTGGTGCCTGGCTGCTTTAATGTCATACAAGGCGCCAGAGATCTTTTTGTGCAGATCTGTTTTCTGAAGGTGCAGTCTTAAGATGCGCACAGGTGAGGGAGGCATCATCACTGCTCCCATATGTGCTTTAATAACAAAAAAGAATTATTTAAATATCACAGCAGCCCTGTGAAGCAAATAATCTGTAACACACTCATCTGAAAGACTGGAAAACTTGAAGCAAGAACCCAATTGTGATAGAAGAAGAGTAAATGTCTTTGACTCCTGATTTGCAGTCCAAAACGCAGAGGGGAAATACATGATGATCCAGTCAAATACTTGAGTGACATTAATGCAGTCCAAGAAAGTGCAACTCACAGGATAAGGAGCCAGAAGAAGGAAGCTGGAGGTTCATGATAGGACAGGGAAACTATGCTAACGGAACAAATACGTAAGGAGAACCGTAAGTTACAAAACCAGAGGCTTATTTCATATGCACTTCTCTTTTTGGTCTTGTGGTCTAGCCACAACACCATGCTCCTTTTCTACATGTATTTGAACTATTTGTCTTTTAACCAAATTTACATAAATAAATAAAAGTCAGAAATATAAAAATATAAATAGAAAACCAAATTTTTAGGTAAAATTTGGGGGAACCGGAATCCAATCAAAAAAAATATGAATAAAATGCTAAACTGAGAATCGATGATAAAGTTAGTATTATGAGTTTAAAGTAGACTTTGAACAGTAAACAAAGTCCACCTGGATTTCCTAACTATAATAGTATATTCAGATAAAATGCAGAAGAAGAAATACATTTTTAAATGAGTCTAAGTGTAAACAAACCCTCACGTCAATTTGGCTAAATCAGAGAAGAAAGCAGCTTTGTTCTACTACATTTCAAAGGGCATTAAAGATGCTTGGAGTTGCACGTGTATGAAAACCCCACCCTCCTCGCTGTTCTCCACATTGAAATCCATTATATTCACTAAAAAGAACTTGGCACTAAAATATCTGGAGATTAAAAATATTTGGAGATGTTTAAATCATCAACCTTTATTGATTTGCACTTCAAGAGAAATCACCTAACATTTAGATCAGATACCTACCATCCAATCTGAAAGAAAGCTATTAAAATTGTTCCCACTCCCCTTTGTAAGTTTGCCAGAGTCTCACATGGTATGGTGCATCATGTTGGCATACAGCACGATGCTGCATAAACAACAGGACTGTATTGTACGTCGTCAGAAATATGTGAAAATTCATTTGGATCTGCCACCAGCTACCAATTTTGACAAGGAATGTATTTGCTCTGGCTTGATTAGAGAGGATGAAAGCAGGGCACACAGGTCGGCCTCCCCAGTGCTTGCACACCACTGGAAACTGCTCTGTGGCAGTCTGCTAGAGAAGTCAGGGCAGGTCAAAACCAGACGTTTTCTCTATAAAACGTTCCACTTCCCACTTCAGTGGCATTAGCCATATCTGATACAACACCAGTAGTCACACGTTGCAGACGCAGAGTGACTTAAAAAAAAATAATATTCAGGCTTTGTTTTCCAAGTCAGCAAGAGGAATGTGCTGATCTTTCCCCTTAGCCAGTCTCTGAGGGGGATCTGACTGACTTCGGTGGGGTAACTCCCGATTCAGGGCGATGCACAAGGGAGCAAACTCAAACCTCTGGGAAGAGTTCTTTTTTGGCTGCAAAACTGGTATAATTTCATTTTGCACCTAAGATGGTCTTCTGTATTTGATTTTTGTATATTTGTGGGGGGTAAATATATATATATATGTTTATATGCGCACACTGTTTTACAGACCAGGGTTATAAAACTTTTCATACGTTACCCTGTAACTGTCATTCCAAAAAAAAATCTTTCCTCTCCTTGTTTCACTCCTTTTATCTTATTTTAAGTCTGCTTTTTGAGGGTCTTACATTTATCATAAATTTCCAAAACTGTAAGGAAAACAGAGTTTTAAAAACCCTTTCAATTTTCTTATGTCCTTAACTTCATACTGTTTCCAGTACAGTTGCATTTTACAAAGTAATTACATTGCTACCAGCCCACCCAGGTAGTTTGTGACCTGTTCTTTTACTAGTCTAAAGGTGACTTTCATTTTCACGTTGACTTTCCTCTGTGCCTATTTGGAGGTTCATTCCGTGAAATAAAATTGCGTTGCAATTATTTCTACTTAGAGAAATATGACAGCTAGAATTTTTATGTTAATTAATCTTTGTTTTTTTATTATTGTGTGGCTGCCTATCATAAATTTCCTTGCAATCCGGTTTTAATGCATTCTATAAATTATTGCGGTTTCTCCCAGGCCCATCATGCCTTGCAAATAGTTAACTTTGCACGGATTTCTGTTGTTTGCCCTAATACCATCATATGTGTAATTCAGCAGGAATGGTTTGCATCTCTGAAAATATACATGATTAGGAAGGATACTCGTCAGGAATGAGCCCTTGGTCAGACTGTGGTCTTGTTATAAGTATGAATGAGTGTAAAAAAAATTAAAATACATTAAAAAAGATAAAAAGTAATATCAAATCCAGTGCATACCGGACTGAAGGAAACAAACAAGGCATTACGTTTCTTCTTGTTTTGTTGGCTCAGTGAAATTAGGAAGCCACTGTTTCCTCACCTGCATGCCCAGTTAAGGGCCATCTGTTTCCTGTTTAAATGTAGTATCTTACATGGTTTTTCCAAAACCCCTCTTGCATTAATCAACACAATCCCAATAAACAGAAACACCAAATCTTGCTTATCTTTCTTACTCAAGGACAGCATTTTGGTAGTTGCAACTTGAACACAGTCTAGCTTCGCTGCAGTGCTTTGTTCTCACTAACATTCACTTTTCTGCATTTTTAAAATTTCTCATCTAGTTCTAGGCTGATTTTGCAAGCTTTCTGCAACAGCCTGAAGTCCTTCTTGTTACTGTGGATTAAACCAATAATATGTTGATTTTGTCACTAATGCTTTTAATCTGGGTCTGGTGTCATGTGTTGTACTTTACCACCCTCGTGAATGTTATTATAAATTTAACACTGAGTTGAAGACTCAGGTCAAATGTATCCTTGACGTTATACTTTGCCTTTGATGAAGGTAACAAATAATGAACGTGGCCTGGTCTCCTTATTATCATGGTTTAGATTTACAGGAAATCATTGGTGGATGGATACTCCTGGTAGGGATAATCAATGAGCCAAATTGGTTACTTGGATTGCGGTAGGATTTACACAGAGAAATAATATTTTTTATTATATCAAATAATTACAGTATTATGATGCCACCACAATGAATGCAGATGCTATAAATATCGGGTGTCATCTTTAGAAGATATTCTTTCATAAAGTACCACTGTCATTGATAGCGGGATGCTTTCTTTCATTCAATTTAAATAAGAAATGTACATTAATGAGTATGTGTAAAAAGTAAGGAAGTAGCTTGTAAACATGACCGAGTGAAGTATTTAATTTCATACATATACATACATACAGACAGAAAAAGGCTCTGCAAGAACTTCATTAAGGTTTTCAGAATCAGCCACTCAAATGCTAGAAAAGATGGCTTGGGCAACATTGATTTGGCTCATTTGTTGCATTCATTCTGGTACAGCCCTTAACTGCATGGCTAAGGTCTAGCTGTACACAAGGCCCTGCCTCACCCATCGTACCTGATGGACGACCCCCACTTAACAAGCTGTTGTTCTGTATTTTGTTGTCTCCTGATTGCTCAGTGTGTGCTGTGAGACTATATTTATAGCACCCTTTTCATACCTTCCCCGAAGGCAGAGTCGGTTATTTTTGGGCTCGTCTCTGGTGCTGGTTGCTGGCAGGATAGCTGTAATGGCAACGGGGAGAGGCGTGCAACTGCTGCAGTGACATAACATGGAGATATAACACCCGCAAGTGCATGTCATGCAGTGCCTCCTATGAATCCTGCCCTGCCAGCAGTGCGTCTGAGTGCTTTGCCAATTTATTCTTCTCAAAAAGTGGGGGTTGTTCTCAATAGGTCTCATCATGTGTAGTTATGGTGCTGTTATTATTTCCAGGCTAAAGCTGAAACAAATTTCGATGAAAATGGAAAGCTTGCTCTAATTTTGCATTCTCAACTAGATATATCTAGGATCTGGTTTTTTTGAGTCTTTAGAAGGACTCTGCGACATCCCTGTACACATACAAACCCCCTTTCATTTGTGTCAGACATAAACGTTTACCACTTCTGCAAATCAAACATCCCAATTTGAAATCAGGACCCAGGAAATGTATAAAATATAGTTATTGACATCTTGTGGAAAGTCTAGTTTAAGTGATTGCCCAGCATCACTCAATCCTGCCACTTTATGCATTTTGCTGGAGTCCAACCCTTTACTCTGTTGTCCTAATGTCATTTCATGTCCATTCTGCACACAGACACCTGACCTTTCTTACCCCATCCCCAGCCTGGCGAGTCACTTGGTGCCACTGTCTCACCTTGGGTCTGCTCTCAAGTCCCTGTCGCTCCCCGTTTTAGTTGAGCAAGTCAAAGGTTGGATGCAGCTACTTGTGACCTCCCTGACATGTTCCCTGGAGCCTACATCCCACAGAACAGAGGCACATGCAGGTCACAGAAAGAGCCGGGTCAAATTTGGTAGGAGCAGAACAGCCTTTCATAGTCCCAGTGCAGACCTGGGACCAGCAAGGTTGCACTGGCTGCACATTTGTAGGAAGATGACTTATTCCCACATCAGCTCTGCCTTCCTATCCTGGTGACTGTGGGACTCTGGTAGGAGTGGGGGAAAATAGGGAGATTAAAGCCACCACCACCACCACCTACACTGGCATAGATTACCACTTAAGTGGGCTGATTTTCAACAGCACATCCAGCTGGGACGACAGGCAGCCCCATGTAGGTTGGCTTTATCTCGTTTGTAGGCTAGATACAAAGATCACTTCGTCCAAGCGTCAGTGCAAAGAAAAGGTGAAATTCTTCACAGCAGTGATACCAGTCTTTGTCAATATGAGCAAAACTGCATAGTATCCCTCACCTTGCTCTCGAACAGGGCTCAATTACCTTGGTTGAAATTTTCTCAAAAAATCCAGCCTAGGGCAGACACAAGGCATAGAACGTTATTTTATCCCAAACAGCTGAAATTTGGCTAAGCTCTAAATAACTGAAATCAGCAGAGTGTCTGGCAACCTTAAATGAGAGGCCGTGTTTCCAGTCCCGCTTTATAATGTGCTGAAAAGCCAGTGTGAATGCAAAACGCAAGCTATTAAAGTGAGCCGAACAGCCAGAACATTTAGCAGAAGAAAAGTGCACGGCTCAGGACAAGGAAGTTATTTCAGCTTGTGAGTCAAATAAGTAAGGATAATAAACAGAGACTGGCATAAAGGGTTAAAGCTTATCCAGCTGTTTCATCCTGAGTGTGTTGAACTGAGCTAATATTGTTAGATGACTTAAGCGACTTACATTTCTATATAATAGGGTGGCTTTATAAGTTTATAGAAGCAACAAAGAATGTAAAGCAGGTTATATAAAGGCAAAAAAAAATCAAAATGAACATTTCTGAAAGGAACAATGTTGCTGACAGAGACAGTTTTATGGGAGAAGAAACACGGGGCTCAATTTTCAAGGGGGACTTAGGGATCTCAATGCCTCCTTAGGCACCTACATTTAGGTATCTCAATGCCTCCTTAGGCACATACATTTAGGTATCTCTGGGATCTAATGACATCGTATCACCGGGTCTAATCCTGTAGGTACCTCAGCTTCCTTGACACCTTGAGAAAGCAAGAAACTCCAAAATCCAGAGTGTTCAAAGCTTCTCGAAAAGTCACAGGTTAGTCTTCCTCTGCTTATGCCACCAGTGGGGCTGTATCTAGGAGGCTCAGGTAACACAGAATAAGAGGAGGAGACAGTGGCTGCATCCACATTATTACCTAAGAGGTCAGTGTTGTTTTTTTTAATTTTGGGCTGTGAAAGGTAAAGCTTTAAAACTCCCCTTCCTATTGGGTCCTTAAATAACATCCTCTGGTTCCCTGGACAATGTACTTGGCTGAAAGGTGACTTGCAGTGGTGGGACCTCCTCTGCCTGTCATATGAATCTATATGACATAATGCAGTATTTATTTGGGCCAGTGAATGGATAAAGGCAAGAAAATGACTCAGTAATGAGATATTTTTTTTTAAGACACTTGAATGAGATTAATATAAATAAAACCCTCTCCTTAAAAGGTCAGCATTCTGCTTTCATGAATGCAACTCTTCATGCCCACCCCTTCCTATTCACTCTACAGGGGACACCCGAGAACTGACCGAATCAGGACTGGCAACTCCATTAGACAGCAGGACGCTTTAACGTGACAAAGTTCAACACAGGAGCAAATACATCTCTCTCTTCACTTCCCCCTTGAGATGACTTCCTTCCTTGTTTCCTCTAGCTGGATACGTGCTATGCAGGAGAGGGGGGCAGGGTGACTACCTGGTGTAAATCCTTCTCTCCACCTGCTGAGATTTTTAATTAAAATTAACCTTTTAATAGTATATCTGAACTGGCACATTCCTGACTTCACTCTACCTGTCTCTGTTGTAGTCTTCTGAGAATGGACTGGGGAAGCTGCAATGCATCATATTATCTAACACAGTGTATGTGCAGCCTTCTTACTATAACGAGTCTTTCTCTGTGAGCCCCATATTAAGACAAAGCATGACACCACAGATACTGGAAATTAAAATGGAAAACTTTATTTGAGTAAAATTCCAACAAGCTCTGGTCTTGCTACAAGGGGCATTTTTCTAGAAGAAACAGCTCAAACAAAGTCTGCCCCTGAATTGTTTCCTATGCTGTGTTTTGGACCTGGAGCGTCCTCCCTGCTCATGCAGGCAAAAGACCCCAACTCTTTTCTTTAAATTCCTCCTAAAAAATTAGGGGGAGTTTGCTAACACACACCAATGCATGCTCACTCATCTTGCTGCTTCACCATAGAGTCCTGCCATTTAACTCACATTAGCATATTCAGAATAAATCAAAAGGATGTGGGAAAAGAGGTAAGCTCCAATGCAAGAACATTTTGTTTTTATGTCTGTGGTATTTCTCGTACAACTATAGTTTATACAATAGCATGTATAATAACTTAGTCCCCCAGTTTTCACTTTCATAATTTCACAGTGGCCAAAGCACTGAAAAATACATCCACCAGCCTAACGTTAGCTGCTTTGTTCTTCCCTCTATTTTTTTTCTTTCATCCCCTCTTTCTCTTTTGACCTCCACTTTCTCATTTCCAGCTCTTTGTCCCTATTTCCAGTACTATAATGCCTCTCCCGTCTCACTAAACTTCTGTTCTACTTCCAGTCACTGTGAGGCTTGTTTAGTTTTTACTTCTTCTTCTGTCATATTCTGTTTTTATAGCATTACCGCTTTTCCTTGTGCTGATCCATTATGGTCACCCAAATTCTTTACTTCTTTCTCTCTGTAGAGATTCTACTATCTTTCTCTTTTTGTCTGCCTTCCACCCTTCCTTCAGTTTTTCCTTCTTTCTCTTCAGACACATTTTGTTTGTCTTATTACTATCCCAGAATATTTCCTTTCTGACTTAAATGGAGAAAGTTTTATTCATTCTGTTTATCTTTTCCACAGTCTCAGTTCTCTCTCATCTCTCCCTTTTTGACTTCTAAGTACTTAGAAGCCACAAATATCCGTCCAGGAACTGGAGTAACTTAGGTTGACCAGCTACAGTTGATCAGACATAGGTGAGATTAAAGCATAAATGACAGCTGGACTGCTCCGGAGCATGCAGGTTGTGAACCCAGGGCTGCCCGAGAATAAAATCAATTCATTGCCTTTGAGGGTCTCAGGAACTCTTCAGTGCTGTCTACAGCTTAAAGGGGCAACCTGAGGAAGCGTGAAGAGGGGGATGTGGGAAAGGCAGGGAAGGTGAACGAAAGGAATATTAATTTTATATTATGTTTCTTTATGCCTTTCCGGTCAGCAACATTTTGGATCTGTTGAAGCAGCTTGAGAGCGCCATTTATATTTATTGTTAGACTCTTCTCTAAGTTGCGTTATGCAGAGCATTGTTGGCTCTGCTAGGGTTATTTCTAACATGGGAGCAAAGTTAATTCCTCCCAGAACAAAGTTATTATCATAATCTCCTAGCATATGTCTATCATAAATATGCTTTTTCTTTGGAGTCCTTCCAGCAGGTAATTTTGGGACACCATTTAAGATAGCCCCTTTTTTTTTTTTTTTCCTTTTTTATTGTTGTTGCACCAGACTTTCTGCTACTACATTAATGGGGGCTTGGGGATTTTGATTACTATTACCCTTTTTAACTTTTAACTGTGATTTTAAAAACTGAGTGTTGGGATTTTCATTCTTCCAATTCAGCCTACAGAGTGCAAAATGCAGGTCTGGCACTCCAGGGTGTATGTTAGCTACAGGATAATGTTTGTGGCAGAGAAGTATACAAGGCAAAGAAATGGCTTTTGTGGGTGATTAAATGCTGAAGTGAAGCTGAGGTGTTTGATAACCACAGAAGCTATTTATTGTGTGTATACTCCAGTGCCATGAACATTATTCCTATTATACAACAAGACAAAGGAAGATTCAACAAACCATAACGAGAGAAGGATGAAGTGTTTTTTTGGTTGTTGCATTTTTGCTTGATGGAAGTTTGAAAGTTCTGTTTCATTTTCTTCCTTTCCTAACATTTCCTTTGGGGGGAGGAGTAAGGCCAAAAGATAGAGATTGGCCTGCGAAGGATAGTAGTAGCGACTAAATTCTGAATAAATAACTGGGAGTTATCATATCTTATCATCAAACAGCAGTGCTCCCTGTTTTACTGGGACAAAGAGAAAGACCATGCTAATAGTATTCATAAAAATCATTTCTTTAGGCTGTGACAAATACGCTTAGAAAAAGAATCAAGTATTATCAGGTTTAAAAAAACAACGAGATGTATTAAGAAGATAATGGTAATATACATCTTCTACATGTTCTATTAATCCTCACAGAAGCAGTGTGAGTTCAGGAAATATTGCGAGACCAAGCTCACAAATACTACTTAAATTCTCAGCGGCAATTCTGTTCTGCTAGTTCCCTGCTTGTTTGCTGCTGTTCCTGTGCAGTTTTTTGTTTTTTTTTTTTCAGATGGCCTTCAGCGCTAGTCAGTGAGCCCTATCAAGAGCTATGTCCATTCTCAGAGGGAACTGAAAAATACAGTGATATTTGAATAAAAAAGACCCAGCATACGGGAAAACATACCTGTTTCTCACTGTCGTTACTTAGTAGGTGTTCCTCTTTAAATCACTTGAGTTGTTAGAAAAAGCAGAAACAGAATGGTGCGGCTAAAACCACCGACAACCCAGTGGAAACCCTGAGCAGAGGAAATCGGTCACAACCAACCCCACCGTTGGTCTTTGTTTGTAAATGTTGCTCATTAAACAATTATGAGCGGAGAATCTATTTGTGAAGTGCGAACTCTGTTTGCAAATGACTTGCCTGTAGATAAACAAAGCCTGCCTCGTCAAATCATGAGAAATAATTTAACCATCTGTAGTCCCAACATCCACGGCCGAGGTGGGGAACTCAGTGACAGCCAAAAATTTCTTGCAGCAATGGCAAAATGTGAATTAACTGAAAGCAAAAAAAGCAACTGTTAGTCATGCTGTGATTTTGTTGTTGTGTTTGCACATCTCCTGACAGGAAATAATACAAATTCCCTGGGAATTTTTATTACTTTAGGCAATTAATGTCAATGTTAATAACACTGTCTGCCCATAGACATTCCTTCAGACCAGGCTGTTTCTAAAAGTTGTTCTAAGTCATTAAAATATTATCTGAGCACATTGTTGAGTACTTACTGCTTTGAAAGGTGCTGGACTGTCATCGCAAGCTCACCTAGCAGTGAGTGAGACGAAGGGGGCTTGCACCTGCCAGCCACGCAACAGCAGAAGCCCACGGTCCTGCTGCCCCCTCCGAGGTCCCTCCCCGCCTCCGCTGTGCGGGACGGTGGCTCAGGCAGGCTCCGGTGCCCTCCATCCCCTCCAGCTCACGCACACAAAATATGTCCTCACTATCAATATGTGAGTTGTTGCTGGCCAATTTTCCTCTGTTTTACACATCATCGTATGTGGCTTAACAGATCAGTGCCCTCTCCTGCGACACTCCAGCACCCTACTGAGCACATCTTCTCATTTGGATGATTGATTATTCTAAGTACCCTTGAAACGCATACCAGTTTTGTTCAAAAAGAAGGTATTTTCTCATTATTATTTGTGTCCGTGTTTTATATTATTTACAGCATCTAGACATTCTATATGTTCATTTTAAAATTATAGCTGCTGTTGAGTTGTATATGAAAAATAAAAAAGAACTAATGGAAGTTTATTTCAATGCTTAATACACAGCCACACAAAACAACAGTACGGACTTGGTGATTCTCACCGTTGTTTTTCAGGTACAAATTTCCATATGAATTATAGGATAATATTTCTGCTCTTGAGTGGAATGTGAATACTGCTTTCTTTGTGGTATTCAGTACTAATGTGCATATTTAAATGACAAATAAAGTTCTACTTATTCTAAATTATCTCGAATGACTATAGTATATGAAAAAGGACTGTTACATTCAGATGTATCATTTAGAAGAGTGTTTCCATTCTCCTATGATGTGACCTAATTTCAAAAAAATTGAGACTGGGAGTTGTGCTCTCCTTGTTTTACACAGCAGATGTTAATGCCATTATCTACTTAATTTGAAAGCTGCACTGATTTCCACTCTGTTTCTTCCTTTGAGTGTCATTGCTGTATAAAAAACTACTACCAAGTTTAGCAAAGGTCATTTGAAGTTACACCCAAAATGTTGGCCTGACTTTTTAAGTAATAACCTATTTTTTTTTAAATCACATGAATGTGGATGGCTGTAACATGACTATTGGGTAAGGCTGTGTAGAATAATAGAATAACAGAATTGGAATTGTTGTCCTTAAAAACATCATAAAAGCACTACTGATGACCATATTCTCTCCTGGCATAAGAACTTTCTTAAAGTCAAACTGGATTGGGACAAAATAGCACTGCCCCATGTTTTTGCATACTATTTTACTCTAGGAGTTTCGAGATCAAGCCTGCTTCATTTACAGGTTTACTTTGAAGTAAATTATACTTGTCAGAAGTTTCAGAGATTTAACTGTATTTGTCTTGGCTGAATTAGTGCCACTCAAAGATTTTGGAACAGAACCTGGTTAGCAGTATCATCGATGGAACATGGGGTAGGATGCAAGACAGCTTGTCTCAGCTGCATCACCCACAGTTATAAAGCACGTTAAAATAATTTTATCACTAGTCATTTTTTCTGATAGAGGTATGAGAAGATGAAAGCTCTAAGAGGTGCCTTCTACTGTCACTGTTCTGATCACCATGTAATTTAAATACAGTGTCTCAGTTCCCTCAGTATCTGCTTTTCTAAACAAAAAAAAAATCTGCATTGGTGTTACGTTAATTCTCAGCATTTCTAATCTCATAAAACTCCTAAATATCTCATTTCTAAGTCCTTCTGGAAATGTAATGTATTGCAAAATGTACTAATGCTTCTTTTTTATGTTTGCTTTCGACAATCTGAAAGTTCAGCTGCCCATCATATGAATCGTGAAGTCGTAATTCTTTGGTCTGTGGTCTTGTCAAATGTCAGGACCATCTAGTATTGAGCTTGTTTGGGATAAGATAAGAGACCTGTAAGAAAAATATAGGTTGTTAACTGAATTAGTATTGATAATTCAGTAGGTGGCATTCTTTCTGCTAACTGCAACAGATCGCTGGATCAGAATGCTAATAGAGGGCTGAGCTTTCAGCTAACAAATTCTTAGGTACATGATTAAAAACAAATTTCCTATACTTGTGTTGGTAGAAACTCCTCTAAGCTACTACATAAAAGTACCATAACCGTATGAACAAGAAAAAATGCGACAGACCATTAAGCATGCAACAATAGAGGCTGCAAATTACAATTTGGAGAACTGATAAAAATTCCTTCGGCAACATGATCTCAAAGACATCAGTTACTGGATGAACTTATGGTCCATGTCAGCTGAATGATGAAAAATTTCTACTTTACATGATAATATTTTGGAGAGAATTATGCTGGGCTATGAAACATAGCTAAGAGTTTACAAATATTGGAAAAGAAAGAAAGCATGTTTGTAAAGATTATCTCAAATGATTTTTGCCATGTAAATAGAATTCACAGTGATGTAAGAGCTGGAAGTAAAAAATTTGTTTTTAATTGCAATGATTTCTAATACATGAAAATTGCTTCTATTTTCTTACAGAATGATGTGGTGAGATTTCACAGAATTGTTTACACTGTAACTTGAAAGTTACATAAATGCCAGCTAAATTTAAATAAAGGTGCAAGCTGACATTAGGGTAGGAGGAGATCATCTGGTGTTTTAATGTACTTGGGTTATGTGGTAAATAAGGGCAAAGAAGTCAGCTTGCTGTCTGGGAGCTGAGGCCTGTGTAACTCGATAGCAAAACACACTCCTTTATTTCTCATTTCCCTTTATCATCACATTACTCAATGCCCACTACAACTTTTCACTCTCTGCGTTGTTATGTTAAATTTTTTCCGGTGTTATAAAGATAAAACTTTACTTCTTTAATAAAGATCAAGATGACTTTCAATCGGCAATCAACATTTTTACCGGTACTTGTTTTTAGTTTTGGGATATGCATAAGTAACCCAACATGGAAAACGCTTTCAAAGACTGTAGCTATCATTAAAAAAAATCCAACTAAACAAAAGAAATTAATAGGTATCTTAAGTCGTGCAGAGTTGAGGTTGCTCTCAAGATAATCCCAAACATTTGAAAATATCACAATGAGAAAACTTTCTAATTATAATGAGAATTATCTTTACTATTATTCTCTCTTTCTTGAGAAAACCTTAAAAAAATAGTCATTAAAAAAATAAACTTGAGAGAAAGCATAAAATATCTTTACTGAATGGAAAATAGCACGGCCCATGTCTCAGCTGTGCAGTCACAGTCCTCAATCCAGACATTTTGGCAACCATACAGTATGCAAACAAACATAAACTTTGTAAACACATGATTAGGCAGGACTCTTCTGCAGGATCCATGTTTAGGATGGTCATAAGATCTTCAAACAAAGAATTAATGCATTTGTGTAGACAACCCCCTTAGTGACAGATTATGAAATTGTCACAGATAAACCCTCCAAAAAAGATTCATGTGGTGATGAAATACCACATACTAGTATTAGAAATATGTACCAAACCCATTCATAGCAAACATTCCAATATATCTTTTTCAAATTGCACCACACTTAGTCCCCATAATAAATGTCTACTGCTTCAGACAACAGACTTCCCTCTGTCTTGCAGATGAAAAATAAGAAAAGGTAGGAAAAACCCTGGTGGTATTGTCTCTGTATTAACATACTACTTTTTTCAAGTTAAAGACCAGAAATTTAAAATATACAGAAAAGACCTTGAATCAGGAAAAAAAGAGACTTTTAGAGATTAACTCTAGAGTTTTGAAGAAAGCTTAGAAAATTATATATTCATTCTGAATTAAATATTTCATTGTTTCTTACATTTATTTTGTTTCAAAGTAGGATTTAATTTCAAATCTGAATTAAATTTAGATCGATATAAATTGTATATGGTTGAATAAAATCAGAACAAAATACTTCAAGTGTACGTTAAAGAAAAAATTCACTACACCTGAAATTAACTTAAAAAATGGTTGAAGCAAGATACTTCAATAAATAGTTCAGGTTGACCCAAAGTGAATTTTTAATTATCTTTAATAATGGCAAACCTGAAAAAAATCACTTACTTGGACTGTTCTGTAGAAAAGGAAAAAAAAAAAGACAACTGTTTTGTTAGCAGAAGAGTTAATTTTATTCTGAGGGAGAAGTTAAATAACACTTAGCTAAATTCCTGTATTGTTTAAAACAAACCCCTTAAAACAGACTGTTTATGCTACATATAAAATTTTACTGGAGGTGCTTTTTTTCCTCTCATGACAGTGCAAAACAACAGATGTTCAGGCGAACCATACTCGAGGATTCATCTGAGACAAATAATGAAATCTCTAGTCCTTTGTGATGAGCTATCACTTGTTAGTGATGCAATTATTTAAAAAGGATTATGGGAAGAAAAGAAATATCATGTCACTTGATAGCATGGACCGGTGCGTGGAATTACAGAACAGGAAAGCTCTCTCTTACTCTCGTCTTAATATGTCACTTGCTTAGTTTGGAAGCTTAGCGTGCCGAGCATTTACTGCAATGGCATGAAGAATTGTTACATCCTTGGCAAGTACCACGTAGAGCTCAGTAAACAGTTGTTACTTACTTCGAAGACAAAATACATTTGGTGTTACTTAATTTGTATTCGGATATCTTGAAATAGAATGACGGTGGCACAGGCCTGAAAGGAGTATCCTGGGTCACTTACTCCAGTTCACTACAATCCTGGCTGATCTGATTGTATGATTCGTCTAATTTCAGCCTTTACCAGATTCATTGCGTTAAGCAGATACAGCATAAAAGATCGGCATGTTTATCATGCATTGTCAGGGTCAATCACCTTTATGTAAATATCTGTAATATACTTCCGGGGAAAAAAACGAATGGCTGTGGTTGAAAGCAGAAAAAAAATTATACAAAGTTCTGTATTCCCAAAGGCAGGAACGGTAGCACGAGCACAAGAGAAAAGTGGGAAAATGATAATTTCATGTACACATATCTACACTGTTATAAGGAAAACCTGTTCTGTTGCTTTTCTTTACCCAAGCACTTAAGACAGTTGCTGAAACATTATGGGCTAGATCTGTTCCGAGGGTGAAGTCAATGCTGTTCTATACATTTTTTGAAAAGAAGCTTTAAGTCCTTGAGCAAGAGAAGAGGAAGCAATTTCTGGGGTCTTTCCAGCCAATGCTCTGCGCGTGACTTCCCTATTTCTATAGGCTTCCTTCCGTCCTCCCTGCTTGCCTGCTCCCAGCACCAGCAGCTCCCCCGATGGGCCTCAATGACCCCCCCGGGGCTCACAGCCCTGCGGGCTCACACGCATCCCCCCGGTACATCACTCACTTCTTTCTGTGACCCGTGCATTTGACTGTTGCCTATTTGTTGTTCTTAAGAAGGGCTCAGGAGACCAACTGACCCAGCTTAATTAGTTTATCGATTAGTACTATAAGTCCATAACCAATTAGTGAAAGTAAAGTTATTAATGTCCAATTCTGCAATAGTCTACTGCGAGGATGCAGCCGTGCAGCAGAACAAAGCAAACACAACACACAGTTGTCATACCCCCCTGCGTATCCCACTTGTCCTCCATACCACACGAGAAAAACCTCCATTGTGTGCACTTCTCTCCCCATTTTCCCTAACACAGAGAGGAGGATACAGCTTTCTGATTTTCTTCTGTCTTGCTACTATTACAAAAGTAATAACTGACCCAGCCACTGGTAGAGGGACTTCGGCACTTTAACGGAAAAAAATGACCGCTGTGAAATGGAGTGTAGCGTGAATGCAAAACATTTTGAGAATATAAAACAGAGTAACAAGACTTTGGACAACAGGGCAATAGATCCTATTCAATATCTTTCTCAATGAGATTTAGTTAAATCCATCATAAAAATAGGTTTGCTATACTGTGAAATTTGTAGTTATGTGCTAACGCTTTACTGGGAAATTAAGCATGGTATTTTAGAATTAGTAGTTGAAGTTAAAGGAGGAATTACAGAACACAGCCAGGACGCAGCGATCAGCGTTTGTGCTCTGACAGCAAGCAGGCTGTTCTTTCCCCGTATACAGGGAAACAGGCTCCGTGCCATAAGTGTTGTATTGCTAACGCATGTTTTGAACTGTTGTGTTTGGGCTATTAGGCACATCTTCATTTTTACTCCCTTAACATGACTGCAATAGCTGGAAGTATCAATGTGTTGTATAATTAAAGGACTATGTTAAACAGGCAGCACCAACATAGCTACTTCTGACAAAACCCGACAGGAGGAAGAGAAACTCATCTGCATTGAAATATTTGAGACCAACCGCGATCGATTCTGATCAGGACCTGTAAGGGACATCATTAAATACAGTCCTCAGTTTACAATGGTAGAGAGCTTTCCCGTTCTGTTTCCAGGAGCCAGCTTATTCCTTCTCCTTGCTGCAGTTCTGCTCTCAAGACTTTTTTTGAGCATTAGCTTTTATAAGGGTTACACTGTGACGTACAATTTAAGAAAATACAGTAGTTTCTTTCTATTCCAACTTTGTAATTTATTAGGATTCGATTACGAATGTTTTGGTAGTAGTATCGTTTTTTACAGCATACTTCATTGTTCTCCGGAGGTAAGCAAGCCTACTGTGGCATCACATTAGCAAGGACTTTGTCCTTGCCAAAGAAGAGGAAGATGGGGCGTTGTGTTTGAAATGGCTTCGGCAACTTTCTTTGAGCTGAAAACAGATACATTGAAATTCGTTGGTTGAAAATGAGTTAATTACCCAGTTTCATCATATAAATTTGATTCCAAGAGGAAAGGCAGTGTGACGGTTCATTACTGCAGTATTTCTTGCATGAGTTCGTTGATGCCTTGCTCTCGTGTTGTGAAGCGGAGTCTCAGACCGAGGCTCTAATTCATGATGATACTGCAGTGCAGTTCATTTCTGAATGTATGTTGTAATACTGTGCTAATGGTTCGTTCTTTCTCATGATAGAGTGGCTGTGCTCTGGAGAGGGATATAAAAACATGAGCATAAGTGGCCTATATTATTTCTAGCTTGGAGTATTCAGTGACATACAGGGAGCATGAAAAAGCTTGTACATTTTGCTGTCTTTTTCCAGAAAATGGGTTTGCATCTTGTGCAAAACTCCCAAGGAATCATTAAACAGAGAAGGATGAAATAGTAAACTTTGATAAAGAAATAAATAGCAAAAACGCTTGTGGAAATCAGATGTTTGACCCTTTGCGAACAGAAGAAAACAATTTGTCAGTAGAACTGACACTCTTCTTCAGTCTGTGCAATTGCTTGCTGGAATGGAAATTTATTACAAAAGTGGGAGAACTGCTTTTTTTTTTTTTCTTCTTTTCTGAGGTCTTCCTAGAAATTTGCAGGTGATGAGAGAAACCTTCATTCTAATAAAAGAATAGGCCAGCTTACTGATTGGAGAAAATTACATGAAGTTTTTTAATCAAAGTCTCTGTGGTCTGCTGTCTGATTTTCTAGGCCAGATGTCAAATGTTTTTCACTGATGTCGATGTTGAAGTAATCACTAAGCCAATTCCAAGAATGAGTAAGTGAGACTGTAATAACATTTCATTTCAGTATTACATAAGCTTTTTTTCCCAGCTATGAACAAAGTAACAGGACCCCTCTGATTCAATATAATTACACAAACTATTACTTTGAAATTTGTGAGACAGTTTTATGTGTGGTCAATTGCTCTATACATATATATGGGAGGTTTCAGTACAAAATGCAAAAACACATTTACAAAGTTTTATATTTTTAAACATTTACATTTAATTTAAAACATAATTACATTTTTAGTATTTAATCTATTTTATGAAGTTTATCTTTGCTACTACAGTATTAACCAGTAATTTGAAAAGGCAAGAATTTGCTAGAAAAAAGACTTCGGTTTGCAGTTTGAAAATGGGGAGAGAAAGCACTAGCCGGCTCAAGGGATGATGTACTTCAGTGAGGGAATCTCAGCTGATGAGTGTGGCATCAGATAAAATATTTTACCATTTTTATGTAGACTATAATCAAAATCATTCATAGTCACGTAGAGAGTTAGTCTAGTAGAACTAATACTGAACTCGAAGAAGCATGTTTTCTATTGCTGTCTCAAGAGGAAAATGGTGATATTACGGGCCAAATAGGTGTTTGTTTCACAGGTAAATACAGAACCAAGCAAATCTGATATGAAACTATATGCAGTGGACAGAGTAATCTTACTGTTTGGGTAAATTACAATGTTAATACAAAGCAGCAGACTTTAGTAGTCAGAAACTGGTAAGATGTTAACATTGCTGCTTTCACCACAATTCAGATCTTTAGTGATTTTGATTAAATAACTTCTGCTTTATCCACTGTGTATTTGGTGACCAGCTATCCAATCTGTTGTTCCTCATTGGTGAAGCCCTGGCCTGTTTTGAGGCAGAATTTCATATTCCTTCATGAGCTTTGCTATGGTGCTCGGTACTACAAGTTCAAAACCAGTGATGGCACTGTGATGTTTTCACACTGCTCTTCTGAGAAGAAGTATTATTTATGCTCATTTTGTAGCTACGGAACGGAGGCATGGTAAGATTGATACAAATATGTGTTACTGTGTTCTGGTACCCATCCAGGATTGTTTTTCAGCATCCTTCACCTCAGAGCACACTTTGTTCAAAGCTCAGCTTTCTCTGACGTTATGTGCAGTTGTGATGTTATCTGCAGCATCTGTAATTTCTGCACATACTATCTGTGTATAAAGTCTGTGTACACAGACAGTACGTGTAGAAATCGAGGCCTTGTGGGACGCACCGAGTGCTGCTCCTCTCACTGGATGTGCAGGGCTGACCGGGCTCCTGAGCCCCCAGCCCAGACATCGCTGCCGGCTCCAGCCGTAAAACTGTTCCTCTCGAGGGTCTGTGATCTGACCCAAATTAAGCTGATTCTTATAAGCAAGGCAGAAAGACTCATTTCAAGGATGGGGCACTAGATCTTTTAAGGAAAGGTCACTAGAACAATTTAACGGGGCTTGGGGGCCTTTGAGGAGTTACCATGTGCTTTTTCCCTGTGCTCACTCTCAGAGACAGTGGAATCCCTTGTGGCTGAAATTTCCCAAACTTCCTCAGCCTGAGAGAGCCACACGACAGGAAAACTTCCATTACAAAACCAAAGGTGAAAGTCTGAAAAATGTGTCAGTATGTGAAAATAGAATCTGAAAACGGGAGGCCTCCGACAACATTCAATGGTACTACCAGTCCTACCTCCAATAACAGGGAAGAATGTAAACAAGTTGGAGAAATACTTCTGTAGCACAAACCCTCTAAAAATTTAAGAGCTTTCAGCTTAGTCACAGCGATCCACAGGGACAGTCCTCTATCCTGCTGCAATCCTGACTTAGTCTACCAAGTACTTCAGAAGACAGTGAATGCAGGATTGAATATGCTGTGTATATAAGTGGATTAGTTTAAAAAGTTAACATTTCATTTGTAGACCAAGCTCAGACATGAACTTCTGTTATAGACTTATGTTGTAATATATAATTTGTCCCATAAGCAGGACAGGTTTGTGATTAAGACAGAGGCTGAGGAGCTCTGGGGTTCAGTCATACCTTTCTGCTTTACAAGACAAAAACATTTTCCTGTGCTTAGCTACCTATACAGCAAGGACCAAAAAATCTTCAGTGATTGCTATGGTCCACTGCCACTTTGATAGTGTAATGCTGAATTAAATGTAAAACTTGGAGACACAATTAAATTGTGCCATTTTTTCATCACCTTAAAGGGACCAGGCTCTTGTCAAGGACAAGCACTCTAAGCCGAAACCTCTTGCAAATCATATCTAGTATATCTCCTCCAATTATGTGAAAAAAATCCTCATAATAAATAATTAATAATTTTCATTATATATCATTTTTTCAATAATTTTATTGCCTCTACTTGTGTGTTGAAAATAGCTCATGTACCTTTAATCTGTGTCTGAAATTGTTTACTCAATTTTTTTGTGAATTTTTGTTGCTCCATCATTTCTTATTTCAGTTGTTTTCTTAGCTACGATAGGTCACTGGAGACTCTTATAATTGTTTCTTACTCTCCGGTTGGATGTGTGAAACTGTAGATACAGAGCTTCTGATGTGAAAGCTCCTGGAAAATAAATACCTGCAATTGTTGAGCATGCAACATTAAAATATGTTTTATGAGATGTTCATGGTAATGAAAAGACACTTCAAGAAAGTATATGGGAAGAAAGACCCTGGTATGAAAACAGCCCCAAATCATTTTTTATTTTGTCTAAGTATTTATGGAAATAGTATTTGCTGTAGTGGGCTAGAACTTACGTGAACAATATTTTGCCTTACTCTTCAGGGAACCAGAGAAATAACGCATAAGTAAATCCTTCCATAGATGTATTTTTGTGAAAATATTACTATTTCAATACTTTGAAGACAGGAATTGGTCAAAACCTGATTACCATGATACAATCAACCATGTCAAAGCATACACTGGTGACGGCAGGCTGAACATTTTAAATGGCACCAATAAAAATGTAGACACATTCTTGTATTTAACATCTCCAAAATGTGGCTTTCAAAGTCCTACATACACTTTTGGAAGAATAACATTTTTGCCTGATTTTTGTAAGAAAGACTGTAAATACTGCTCAAAAAATATCCTTAACAAGGCTTTCCTTGGACAGAAAAATAAAGCTGCTATTGGGAGGTAACCAAAAGGAGGAGGATGACGGGGCAGGTAGCTCACTCTCTCCGTACTAGCTCTGCGATGTTTCTCTGTCTACTCCTCTGCTTTCTCCCCACTTCTATCTGTAGCAGGAACATAAACAGAAGGACCCTGGCTCTTCTGAATGTGGACAATGGCAACTTTCCCAAACAAGGCTGCAGATCTTCCAAGCTTTCTGTGAACAGAGCAAAAACATGAGTTTAGTGACTCAGTACTGTTGGAAGATGGAAAAGGCAAAAGCTCACTGAAGGAAACAGAGGTTGAAGAGGAGGAAGAGTAGTTTACATTGGAAAATCATGCGAAAAATAAGGTTGACTGCTACCTGCAGGGTTTGGGACAGGCTATAACGGGAAGAGACCAAAACTAACCCACCAGCTAGCAGAGCTGGAGTGCCTCGATCATAAATATAACATCAGGATTCCAGCAATTGAGGTGGGTTTTTCCTAATTTTTGCTTTCTCCATGAAGAGTTAATTTGCCAAAAACCTGTTGACACAGCCATACGTACCAGACAGGAAGGGAATTTCTGGCTGAACACCTCTCTCGCAGCAGCAAAGCACCAAGTGACTGTGGCTACCTCAGCTGCAGAAGGCCAGCAGTTCAACTCTGACTAAGGCAGAGCAGAAAATCTAATTCCTCCTGGATCACAGGAAAACTCATGAATCACTGGTCCATTGCCCATTCTGGGATGGATGAAGTGCTGTCTGGCTTGTCTATTTGAGGGCGCTTGGATGTAAAACAGGAATGTTTCTAAATATCAAGACTTTTGTGGATGGGAAAACTGTGCTCAGCCCAACTGCTGCCAGAATGTGGGTGGGAGAAAGAAATCTGTTTAAATAAAAGCTGTGTTTCTGAGAGATAGAACAAGGAGTTTGATCTCAGTGAGATATAAAAGCAAGAGAGCAGTGAAAAAAATAGATGAAGATTGTCAAGGTGTTAGAACAAAGGAAGAGAAGGGCTTCTTGTAGCATTTTATTGAAGCTGAGCTGAGGGAAAGTCAAAAAGGAAGATGCACACTCGTAAAGGTGTATTCTGTATATTAGAAACATTAAGTGCGAATTGCAGGCAGAGCAATAACCAAGAAGAGGGCCAAAGGAGAAATGACATCCTACTCCAACAGAAACATACACAAGCTATCAGTTTGAAAGAGAAAAGCTAACAAGTCCTCGTTAATGAAATAAGGTGGAGAAAAGGAGGTATTATCTTTTGGAAAGGTCTCCTGGGATGAAGTTAGGAACAGTCTCTCTCTGTACTTTGCATTGAGCAATAACGTCTGTCTGCTGGACTGATCCACACGTAGAGTTGAGCTTTGCTATTTCCTTTCCTTTGGACTCATGACATTGCTGATGCATCTTCCCCTTGGGTGCATTTTCCAAAGCGACTCCTCCCCAGCTCCTGAAATACAGGCCTTTCTATTGCCAGCAATGAAGTCATGACTTACCGTCCTGTGCTGCTGGACAACACATTCTTACTGGGACTGCCACAAAGCTGTGCTACTGTCACTCTTCAGGCCGCTCTTGGTGACTTGTTTAACCATGCCTATACCACGGGCACAGTGGTCAGATGTTTACTGCTGCTTTTGTGAGCTCTTTATGTGTCGCCGTGTTACAGAAGGCTGGCTCATCTCACACAGCGCGTACCCCATCAGAAAGGCACCTTTGCTTACGCTAGCTGCAAAACTCATTTTATACAGCCTGTTTTAGCCCATCACAGTGGTATTGTGTTCTTTGCATTAAGTAAGGGACATGCTATTCCAGTTTCTTTGAAGATGATGTGGCAGGTGGACTAGCAGAGCAGTCCCGATCATGGTCCCACCTTTTCCCCAGTCTGAGTAATCAAAGCAATTCCACTAATCCCTTCGCAGAGATGAGAGCGGCTTATCTGTTTTCATGACAATGGGTTGCTGTTTTTCAACTGGGGCTTTATTTGTAAAGTAGTCTCTGAGGCAAGAGGACATTTTGAGGCTGCAGCCTTGAAAATGTGGCACCCCCGTGAATTTGATATCTCTGCAGTGTCCTGCACCATGATTTCATTAACAACTGAATCTTTGGTCATAACCGGGCACCACAAAGACTCTGCAGGTGTCTCACACACTTGAATTCAGTGTCCCACGCTTTGAGGCAAAGACTTTGATTTAGGATTTGGGTTTTCTTATGGGCTTTTCCAGGAATGATTGAAAAGACGGCTGCAAACGACAGACAACATCTCACTTTTAGGAATGCTATAGGGGAGATATTTTACTTCCATAATATCTTCTTGACCCCTGGGATAAAGAATAGTTAGGCTGCCAACATGAATGGTGGATTTTACATCAAGTGTACAACTGACAGCTCTGAAAACGTCTACCAGTGTATTAAAAATTAGTTACTCCTTCAAACCATCAAATATGATGCAAACAGTACTGTGTGGTGGAGAAGGATTTCTTTGTGGTTTTTAGACTGCTTAGACTGCTGAAACACTAGTTTGAAAACTGGCTTGACCTGTATTTGGGAGTTGAACAGTGCAGCAGAATTCATTTTCTCCCTTTATATTTTCTTAATCATGGTCCAGGACACATTCCAGTACTGATAACAACTGCAAGCTCCAAACGATGGCCTTTACAAAAAGAGAGCGCAGGATAAACAGCCCTGCAGCCAATTGCTCCTAACTTTCAGCTAAGCAGGCAGAATAGTGAAGATGGCTTCACTCCAAAATTATCACAACAGAGACCACACAGATGGGGAGATAAAAGTTGTCTCCGTAAGCCCCTAACAATGCACACCATTTTGCTCCGAAGCGCCGGGATCCAGAGGTAAGCCACCTGCGTTCTCATGACGTCACTGAAATAAAGGCCAGGGGCTGATTACTTGATGCGTGCTCTTTTATTATCATATATCAGGTGTCACCTGCAATTTCATGTCTCAGGCAGTACAAGAGAATCCATCTGTCATCTACCGGTGAATCTCAGTGAAATTTCTTTTCTTTTGAAACCGAGACTATTAGACTGGTGAGCAGGTATAAGACAGTCCAGATGTTAAAAAAACAAAAAAAAAAGAAGAAGAAGATTCAAAAATCCTTAAGGAATTTTTAAAAAAAAAAAAAGTCTTTAATGGAAATAAACTTTGATTTTTAAATTTTAGTACTACTACGTTTACCTTGGTGAACAGCAGGGCCTGTATTTCACTAAATATGATGCAACTGAACAACAGATATGCCTGGGTGTATTCTGCTCACCACATAAGTTCTTCCAAGGGTCTAAATAATTTGTAACTTTTTTAGCATTAATAGCTGCACATACCAGTATAAAACAAGCAGGTGAAGATAAAAAAAGATCACTTAATGTAGAACGCTTTGAAATTTCAGCTGTTCTGGGTTGGAAGACTTCACGTTGTTGCCACTGAAAGCTCGGTACAGCTTTGTGGGGCACAGGACTCCTGGCCACATTTTCTCATGGGTGCAGCTGGATCCTAGCTGCTGTGCCAGACCTCTCCTATGAGCCACTGCATCTCTTATCATCCCTTTGTAATGTACCTGGGAAATCAGAAGGAAAGCGTGCCTCATCTGCGCAGTGCCATGCCCTGCAAATGAAGGAAAAGTTATGATCAGCCCTTCTCCCACTTCCGAACATTTCTAGGGCTTAGAAGAGTATGTCCTATGCTGATCGGGGGCCACTTCTGCCACATTTTCTCCCATTGTATAGTGGTAGGAGTAATATCAAGAGAAGTAATAGTATTTGATAACACAAATATGCTATGAACGCTTTCAGTGTGATACTTAGTGACTGGATACTACTTGACATAAATAAAAGATAACCGTAGTAGATTTAAACCCAAATATGGTTGAGTTTTTATATTTACAGCAGTATATTGCACCAGGGCATTTCCTGGTACTGGTCTGACTTAACGTTATCAATCACAAGGATCAAAGGTTGCTGGGGAACTTCATGATGTTAGCCAAGATGCTGACTTGCTTACACTACTAAGAGGTGGGAAACAAATGTTGGCTTCTGTGGCTGAAGTAAGACTAATTAACTTTGTTATTTCAGAGGACACTTTACAATAATATTGGATCTTCTGGAAACATTGTCTTGCTTGATTTGGTTATAAAATAACTTTTTACTAAAGTTGAATTTAACTTTTGTACTGACTGTATATGCACAGAGCACTAGAAGACAGGATTATTGCAAGAAATTAAAATAAATCAGGGTTCAAACCTCATATCCACATTTATGGCTCCATTTAGTCTCTCCTTAAGAGAAGAAAAAGGGAAAGCTGAGGATGGGCTGATTAGTGCATTATCCAGGTTCTGCAGCCAGAAGAAAAATCAGGCTGGAACTTTTAACACTGTGCACAAAAAGAAACAATAAAGAATAAGGAGTCATATTTTCCCACAATTCATTTTCCACTCTTTTTCATATCAAATTCCCCTGTCTCTAAATTTGAATGTCACTGTATAAATTGTGTACGCTGTATATATTATGTACACATTTTACCTGACAAACATTTCCAGCCTGGCATCTCACTGCCTTTATGAACTGTAACCAGCCAATGCACCAGCCTAATTCATATAGCACATACGTATGCTACACCGCAGGTTGCATATACTATACAGCTATGTGACTATTAATCCTAGTTCCTTCAGGGGAAGCGATACTTATGACCTGGACATTTTATTCAACCAAAAGGAGTCCCTCCTAATGCCCTGGCCCATTAGCTTGCCTGATAGTCACTCAAATTCTTCAGCAACAGGTCAGGAAAACGTTTGGGATGCGTGGCACCGCTGCGCTAAATCTGTCCACACAGCCAAAATGATCTCTTAGAAAATAGAGAAAACCACTAGAATTAATAGTAGCAAGGAATTATCCAATACTTCTGAATGGACTCAAATATGAAATTTATTAACATTATCATATTATTAGTTATTAGTTATCTTATAGACCCTACCACTCATATCAGAGAACAATTTTATTAGGTGTGATGTCTATTTAAATGTAAGGTTTTGAAGAAGCCCTGGTAGATTGCAAACTAGTAGCTGTCTTCCATATTGAACAAGCTGATGGAAAGCCATAGTAATGAATGATCATGTATTATTATTTAGATATTCTTAAGATTAAAACACTTCTATATTAATATAACATTAAGACAGCCTGTTATTATTAGATATGATTTGAAAACTTTAATATGAAATTTGTAGAGAGAAGTCATGTCTCACTGACCTATATGAAAGTTCTTTAGTGGAATCTGTGAACAAACAGATAAAAGATAAAATAAATGACCAAATAGTTAGAGCAGAGAAAAAATAGATGAAGATTATCTTAGCATATATGGAACTCTACAAATTCTTCCAACAAAGGTTTTTAAAAATCTGGGCTCTCACAAGCTCCAAGACATGAAAAAGTAGCAGAAATGAATGGTTAATTTTTACAGTGCAAAGGATTCAACAGAGGAGTTCATTACAGACTGGGCAGATACTTTGTTGTTTAGCATATTCATATTGATGAACACAACATTATGTTAATGAGAGAAACCATCTCTGACTATATCTAGAAATTGATAGGCTATAAACTAACCATCACCATTCATGAAAAAGATCCTGAAGTTATAATAATTATATATAATAATCATTCCTGGCAACAATCAAAAAAATAAAATATATGTTAAAAATCATTAGGAAAGGAATAAAAGGCAAAGCAGAAAATATCATGCCACTACATAGACAAACAGGACTCTTACAACTTAAATAGTGAGTGCGCTTCTAGTAGCCCAATTTGAAAAATTATATACTAGAACTAGAAAAAGTAGAGAGAAGTGGAAATAAGTACGAACCAGCTTTTGATGAGAAAAGACTATATAGAAAATGACTTTTCAGCTTGGAAAATGAATGATTGCAGAGAAACAGAAATTAATGTCCATAAAATCATGAAAGGCATGTAGAAAGTGAATGGGGAATGCATATTCGCTATTCTTGCAGCAAAAGAACCCTTAACAATTTAAATTCATGCAAATTTTTATGCAGGAGGAAGTTCTTCACAAAGTTCACACGTGTGACGCAGTCAGCTGCGGAGTCTGGGTGAGCTCAGGATGTATTACTGTGTTAAAAAAGCAATTAGGCACATTTGTGGAAGAGAACGTTCTCCTGGTCTTGGTAAGCACGAGGAAGGAGATTCACCTTCCAGCTCAGGAAGTCCTTAGGCCTTACATTGCTGGATGCAGATTATAGCAAGGGAAGATTTGCCCTGTTTTCACAGTGGACTCCTTTCAGAAATGGACTCCTTTTTTACGTGCCCACTATCCGTGATGATAACCAAACTAGATGTCCTAGATGTTTTTGTTCTGAGAAATATATTGCTGATGTTCCGAATTTCTAAGCTTTTACTGTTTCTGATAAAAATGAGTGGTTCATCAAATTTATAAAAAATAAATCAAAATATGATGAATATGAATTTGTCCAAAAATGGCAGATTTGCATGTGTGCAATTTCATTGGCTTAACTGTTATGAATCCTGATTCCCCCAGTTCTGACCAATGCCATTTTACACACAGACATTTGAAACAGCTTTTTTTTTTTTCATGGTTCTGCTTAGAATTAGCAGGACACAGACCAGCTTGAACTGCCTGCTGAGCACAAAAGTTGATGGGAGGAGTAATTTGGATGTTGTCTCCCTTTCAGCTGTGGATCTAACTAGGTCAGCAGTGACTGAGTCTTCCCTCCCAGCAGTGGGTTTAGGGGCAGGTGTAACAGAGCCCAGTCCCTCTGTCTGATGGCATCAGGTCCCACTGATGGGAAAGCGGTCCAGATCCAACCTCTTTACAGTAGATGAGCAAAACCGAAGCATCCACAAATGCGCTCATTTTGGGGGGAGTTTGTTTACATCTTGGCACTGCAGTGAAGGATATTGTTTTCAAGGACATTCGTAAGTTGATTAGGTTTGATTAACTTCAGGGTATCTATGACAACATTTGTTTTTTGGGGTGTGTCTTTATCAAGGACTAAGTTAAAAAGCCGGGTTGGGAAGCCAGTGTTCCTCCCCCGAATTTCCCATCTACTGTGTTTCCCTCAGCAGATCACTGTGCTTTCCTGTGCCTCCACTGCACCCCTTGACTGCCTTTGGCGATCCTTTCAGACTCCTGCCCGTGTCACAGCAAAAAGCTCACTTGTTTGCATTTTTATTCACCTGTAATCTCAGAATTGGGCAACCTGGAAAAGTAGCTGTTGATAATGTCTTTCTGAGTTTAGAGAAAAATACAGATAATAATGTCTCTGTATAAAAGCAAATAGGTGTTTTCTTCCCTAAAGAAGTTCCTATACTTCTTAATAAACAGGTAAAATTGTTTGGCATTATATTTTTTTCTTACTAAGTCTGATCGCAAGGGAAACTTTAAAAACTTTGTTGATCAGAAATGCAAATTCTTATCCATCCCTGCTTTTTAATTAACTTTTTAATTTTCAAATACAAAGATAGTGTTGATGATGACTGGTAAGCTTGGGCTGAGAGATGTACTGATCTAGTGCTGTTCTTTGGAAATCTGCAGAGAAATGAATCTCAGGGAACAAATGAAATGATAATGGGATTTCAGTTCATCAGGGTTCAATTCCACAAAATAAATGTTCAGTTTCACAGATTGTTTCTTAAAGGTCCTCTTCTGTAACACACAGAATTATTCAAGACTCAAATGACAGTTAAAATTATCATCGTTTTTCATATTAACATTGTCTCATTCCCAGAAAGGCGCCATCAGGTTCAGAACCTCATTGTGTTCATCACCAGGATTAAGGGGGAGGAATATGCACCCTTTGTAATGCCACACAGCTGCTTTTAGAGCTCTAAATCACCTTCTGAAGGCTCCCAGCTTTTCCTATATTGACTATATAGGAATGCTGGAGTCCTAAATACAGATATCTCTACTTCAATTAAATGGTCACAGCAACCTGAAGTAGACTATGTTAATACTTAAACCCATATGCCCCAGAGAAAAGATGTACACAGATCTGTTCCTGGATAAAGGAGTTTAAAAGCTGATTGAAAAAAAAAAAAAAAAAGAAAAGAAAAAAGATAACGTAAATTATTTGCTCAATATGGAGTGTCTGGACAGAGAAAGTAAGTCACGCCTTAAGATCCACAAAGCCATCAGCTAGCAGTGCCTAACTTTTTTAGAGCTGCAGGCTGGAGCACCATGCCCTGAAACACAGGAAAACTGCAATTCCTAGAAGTCCACAATGTGGCACTTCTACTTATTGCATGTATGTCAGTTTAAATACAAGGAAAATCCACATTTTCATCTCTTCCATTCCATTTCCGTCTGCTGCTAAACAGATGATTTCTTATTGGTGTCCAACCATGCTGACACTGAGGATGGGGTTAGACAGAAGACGAAGTTGGAAGGAGTCAGTCGGTGAACCTGGAGAATTATTACATTGCATTAGACGTGGAATCACTTTGGAGAAATGGTCACAGAGGGATCGAGAAGGGTGGTATAGGTGGCTGCGCCATAGGGGAGGTGCTTGGGGGCTGGGTCCTGGAGGTGATGGTGAGGACTCTCCCACCGACACCAGCAGCAGAAGGCTGCAGGCTGAACGAGCAGCTGGTGTGTGCGGCAAAGCTGTGAAGGATAAAGCTAATCTCCAAAGGAAGAACCACGAGCTTGATCTTGATGTAGCCAAGCAAAGGGATCTAGTAAAGGAATTCATAATAATGACTCAGGCAAACGGTTTTAGCAGCAAATTTCTGAACGGGCTGATTAGGAGTAGTGCACAAGGGAGATCGCAAAGTAGAGATGACAGAAGACTTACGTGGATTAATATCTACAACAGGTTTGACTTGATTTCGGGGAATGAATTATATAAGACTAATAAAAATAACTCTGTTTTTCTGTCATGAAAAAGCAGTAGGTGACTGCGGTCAAATTCCCATGAAACACAATATGCAATTTCTAATGTGTTTACACGAACTGTAAACTACTGAAGGACAGAAAATGTTTGGCTGCAGAACCTGTCCCGTAAAAATTGGAGTACTTTGAATATTATTTGTACTCCTCTTCCTAATCAATATCCAAATGGCAGCAAAGAAAAAAAAAATCCCAAAGATAAGCCTTCTGATGGCCTTTTTTTTTTTTTTTTAGTGTAAATCTAGTATTACATCAAGAAGCAAAATCCGAGAAGGCAGTAGCTGAGCACATCCCATTAAGGTCTGCTTAGAAGTGGTCCTGGGACACAGCAAGCCCAGTTGCGCATTTGGGTACGATGTGACTGACCCTCTGCTGCAGGGTTTAGATTGCTGCAGGGTAGCAAGGACCCTCTTTACCCCAGGCAGCTTCTGGAGGCTGCCTTGTAATGGCATCCCATCACTGATGAGCAAAATAAGTTAGTGTATAAAGGAACCATAAAAATTAGTGGATTAAGGTAATTCATTTAGCATGTTAAAGTTAATTTTTAATTGCATCCAGGTTGCTTTTCTATTTGCCTTTGCATCCTTACACACCAACCACACTTTTTATTTTGAGACAAAACGTAAACTGAGGAAAGGAACAAACAGACAATATTTTTGCTTGAGCAAATTCCTGCCTGGCAGAAGACTGCATCATGGGATATTGTGTGTATACTTATGTACCTAGGCCATCAATCAATAATACAGAGGCTCAAAGAATCATAATTAAATTTAGCCATGTTGTAGACTTGATCTATTTTACCCATAGACACAAAAGACGTGGATGTCTATGGCTCTGCGTTGCCCCTCTCAGTAACACATGGCGTCCACAAAGTCTGACATTCCTGAAAGACTGGGCTGCTTCTGATCCTCACTCACACAGGAAAAAAAAAAAAAGGGGGGGAGAGAAAGAAGGCTCCTGTTTTAATGCTGACAATATATTAAACGAAGAAATTAAACAAAACAATTCTGGGAGGGTATACATAATGATAAGAAAGTAAACTAGCAGTGGTTACATTTTGTATGGTAGACATAATTGATATGTTTGTTGTCTGTGATTCACACATTATTTTAAGTTTCTGAGGGGGATTTTTATTGCAAAATATTCTGCATTTTAAATACTATTTAATTATGGTTTGTTTCCTTAGGGATTATATCACCATGTGATTTTAATTTGGTATATACCCTAAGGGGCAGCATATTTTCAATTATGAAATATTTCCTCCAGAAACAATAATGGTTCAATGATTTATTGCAGGATCCTATTATAAGGTGCCTCATACAAGCGAAATCTGAAATGCAATTGGCTTAACAATATAGTATAGGCAGGACTAAAATGCATGTGAACTGAGCATATGGGCCTTTTTCACAAAAATCATATTTATATACTTTCATCCTTTGCATAATACTTCAATTATTATATCTTGAAAAAAGAACTTGGAAAGCTGAGAGCTATGAAACATTTACATTATTATCTCTTCAAAAAGTTCATTTTTGGACAAGTATCATTTGGATAGGGATTAACTTAATCAGAGATTTTGAATCTTCTTTACTTTAATTTTTAATCTCTTTTTAAAAATATGTCTGAATCTTAAAAAGGCCTAAACCTGTAGTCACAAAGCACTGCTTCAAAAAAGGGGAAAAAAAAGAAAAAAGAAAAAAGAAAGTTTTTAAAGCAGCCACCAGCTGTAAGAGAGATAGTGCAAGCAGCAGATTTGTGACAGAGTGGAGCATGAAACCCATCAGCTGATGAGTGAAAATCCCTGGTTTCTAATTAATCGAGGTACACAGGCCAAGGGATGAAGAGGATCAGGGAAATGAAATCAGGAAAAAGATACCATCAGTCATTTCTGCGGCCCATTGTCATACTTCAGAATCTGCTGTAATGAATCACTCAGGCATTCCACAGATACATTCAAATGGTGAAGAAAATTCATTGTCCGGTGAAGAGTGTTTGATAAAAATCTTTCTTTTCCCCCCTCTTTGTCAGAAGCCTATGATCAGAAAAGGAAATCCAGACGGCACAACAGGTGTGCTTTTGCAAGCCTGGTGAAATCTGCAAATGAACGGAGGCACTAAAGAATTTTTTTGTACTAAAATTTCACCAAAATGAAAAAAGTAGCTCGTGAGAGCAGGCAGTGGCAAAATGCACTAAAAACAGCTGAAGATTAAGGGGATAAAAGGTATAAACACTCTTCCGGTTGAGAAGCTCCTGTCCCTATGAAATCTTCTTATAGGGAAAGGGTGAACTAATATTTTTTTGGAATATTTTTGCCGAGTTTAACATTTCCAGATATTGACATCTGCTTTGAAGAGCTACTAATCCACGAGCTAGCCCCAATTTAAGACGGCGTTAAACCGCCACTGTAAAACTTTGAGGGTGGGAATCCACCTGTTTTTAAAAGGGGACGGTTCCGTTTTGTTCTCACAATTACTTGTTTTCCTTCAAAGACAGAACCGATACAATTAAAGGCAAATGGGTTTGGAGTTTTTCCTCTCCCGTGCCTGTACAAGCACACTCTCATGCAACTACTATGAACAAGGAGATGCCTACATTTTGGATAGCTGCTCGTTTCTCTCCCGTCAGACTTGTGCAAAGATTTTAGAACTTATGAAAAGACTAGACTGAAATTCTTCACAAATTTTAATCCTCTTTATTTAAAATTAGGGATAACATATCTTTCTTCTTTTTCCTTTTTGTTTTGCCTATAACTCAACTTTTTGACCCTGAGCGGTTCTAATGCCAGCGCGTTCCTTAAAGTACTGTCCCCCATTATGTGACACCAGAATATAATTGTTTTTAAATAATCAGGTGCTATACTAAGACATATAAGGATGGCTGATTCATTTTAGATTTAATTACCACAATATAGGGGTTTGCTGTCTATAGTATCAATCACTGAGACACTTTATAGTTGATAATATTAAAATGGCAACAATAATGAGAATTCTGCTTCATGATGAAAATAATTTTAATCATGAGTAGATTACAAATCCATTTACTGTTACGGTTACTGAGAATTCTATTATCTGCCTCCTATTGTGAAAGATGTTGAAACTTGTTTTCAGGAAATGTAAAAGATTATAGAAGTATGCTCTCTACGCAAAGTTTCTATCACAGCAGAGCAACAAAAACCTGCTTAATACCAGGAACTGGTAAAGATGAAACTCGCCAAGTGAACTTTTAGCTGCATCTCTGCGTGAACGTGTGCCTGGCTATGCGGATCTATTTATAGGCTCGAGGACGATATTGGCAGCTGGTTTAGATTCTGACCACGATTTCTTCTATTCGCAAACAGTCCGTAGCCAGGTGACCAGCTGCGGCCTCTGCAATGAAGGTATTACTGATTACTAGCTCCACTCTAACCGACAGACTATACATGGGTAATCTAGGTAGCCTAGAGAGTACTCACTTCTTCTGGCGGCTGTACCTCTGATGGTTTCCTCTGACTATGGACATATCATCTCACCTTTTTTTTTCTTTTTTTTTTTTTTTCTTTTTATTCCATCCGTCGCCGGTTACAACCCTAAACAGCTATTGTCCCTATGGCAGGGGGGGTTGGAACTCGATGATCTTCACGGTCCTCTCCGACCTAAACCATTCTCTGATTCTATGATTGTTACAACAGGGCTGACAGCAGGTTGGTATTAGCTGTGTCCCCTCTACAATTACACTAAGCCTGGTATGGGTACAGGGAATTGAATCCCAGAGTCCATCTGCTCCCAAAGGACTGATGGGGTTGGATCAGTTGAAGGTCTCAGACCATTTCCTTATTCGAAAAATGCCCAGGTGGGAACACTGAACCCTAAATGTCCCCAGCTGTCACCTTCACTGGGAGAAGTGTCTGGGAGTCAGAAGAATTGGAAATTGTCAGGCTGGAAGTGATTTTTCCAGGGGCGCACATGCCGCTGCTGCACCCCTGCGGTGCAGGAAGAGCTGCGGTGTCCGAGAGCTGGTCTGCTCCGATTTCATTTAAAGCAAACAAAGAAACCTCACTGAGGTAATTTTAATACAGGATTTTAGACAGGGTCTTGTTCTGCTGAAACAAATAGCATAAGCTTCACCCTGTTGAACCTTTTCCTGAAACCATGTGTGACTATGTGTGCATGTATACATTAGCACTGCTTTGATTATATAATGTAATGAGCTCAGTGGATTTATTCTGGATTTATACTATGGAGCCTCAGAGCAGAGTTTGGAACAGTATCTTGTCTTTAAGATGCCAGTTTTGTAAATGCTTTTCTTTTCTTAAGGATACTGATGAAAATTTATTACTGATTTATCATGCGTAACTGTGCAATGGAATCAGATTTTTCTTTTCCAGCTTCATTGCTGTTTCCAAAATGGGGATTAAAAATTTTTTAAAAACTTAGTAGAGAATCAGCTATCATCAAAGTCCCCAGGAGCTCATTTACTGGTGTGCAAACTGCGCCCCACACTGGTCCCCTGCTTTGGAGGAACTCAATGAATAAATTAAATTTCCAGAGACAGCCAGCTTTATAATCCTGGCCTACTGCTCTCCCTTCCTACTTGCATAATTTTTGTCGTTCTGGGCTTCATTCTCCCTGTTCAGTCTCCCTTCCCTTGCTGACCAATGAGTCCAGGGGGAGGGACACCGAGGCTCAGGAAGTCTGGGAACACGACTTGCACGGAGCGACGGGCAAAATAGTAGATGGATACAAAAGCAGCAAAACACATTTGTAAAACCCTCTGCCTATGGAGCAAAATTGTAAAATATACTGTCGGCATCTTAAATGGCATGAGATATACCATTAGTAAAACGCACAGTAACAAATGTAGAATCAATCTATTTTTTTTTACAAGAAGCAGATTTGATGCTTTTTATTACATAGTTCTCAAATATATTGCTACTGAACTTGTTAAACAACCGTAATTTCAACTAAATAATAAATCTGTTGCTTTTCTATATTTTACCTGAAATGAAAGAGAAAAGAAGAAAAAAACCCCCAACTTTACTGGTAACACGATCGTCTTTGAGCAAAAGTGAAATAGGAATGGCAACGAAAAATTCGTTCTAATCAGTCTATTTTGTAACTCAGAACGACTATTTGGAAAGGTTTTCATCAAAGTGATTCTCTGCAGATAGCTCATAGGTGATCAGGCTAAAACCCCACAGCTTCAGCACTTCAAATATTTATCATATACATGTTTGCTTGAATCTTGATAAGGGTGAGGTTTGGGACTTATGGACACTGAGATAGGATGTCACCTGAGACATTCATCTGATTCCGAATGCAGGCAGAAAGAAAGTGCCTAGGAGAGGCCAGAAGAGAGAGGGAGGGAGAGAGTAAGGGATAGTAGGAATGGACAGCCCTTGTTCCCAGCTCTAATATCCCAGTGCAATTATTTTGTGGACATCCACTCCTTGCCTGCACAGGAGATAGGGCTATAAGTGTATGTTATTTTTTAATTACAAGGGGGTAGGAAAAATCCTGATGATGGGCTGGAAGGTGCCATTGCATTGTTATTTTTTTCTCTCCCTTCGTTTGCTGATTATGTGAGCTGGGCTCCTTTGCTAGCCGATGATAAGCAGAATTTCCATGTTCTCTGCATAATTAATCCATCTCTGCCTCTCTTCATGCCAACTCGCCCGTTATCGCCGGCACATGCCTGAATTGCAAAAGAATCCGCTCTTCAATTGGAACTTATTGATATTCTAAGAAAAAAAAGAGAGAGGGAAAAAAACTGAAAATCCTTAAGTTTAAGCCGCAGATTTTTAAATGGATTAATTTCGCTGCAATCGCAGCCATCTAAGGCGGGAAGGCAGGCAGAGCAAATTGAAAGCATCTCCATGTTTGCAGAATTGGGTCCAGAATGCTGAAATGTACTGGCACAGTTCTCTTTTAAAGTCAGAAAATTACCATTCATTTACATCACATGAAATACTTTTTTATGCTAGAAATATTCAAGAGACGTTCCTTAAATGCCTGCTAATGCTAGATAACATTTCTAACTTTCAACATTTTGCTAGACTTTGATATGACATGATAGGAATGCCTGCCAGTGAGGAATATTATATGTACCAGTAATCTCTTTTTATCACATATTTAGATTATATCATCCTCTTCTTAAACCGTCCTGAAGTAGTCTTTAAACAATGTACTCAGTGTCGTAGGCTCCTATTTAGTACAGTTACACGAGCCAAACTTAGTAGGGCATATTTAGACTTTGTCTAGCACGAAGGGTTTTTTAAAGTGCCAATACACGATCCCCCCCCAAAGCAGTTTATCTTTTTCTATCTTTCACAAAGTTAACTCGCCTTTCTTAGCCTCCTTTCTACATTTAGCGATTCCGCGTTCACCTCATTTACAGCATGTACTGCGTTTTGTGATTTCGATGCAGCTCTTGTGGATTGTACTTACAGTTTGAAAGGGCTCAGCTGTACTCCATAGCAGCCTGGTATTGCACGTGGAATAACGAGAGCTAGTGGGGAGCTAGGACTTTGCCTCTTCTCCTTCTTTTTTTCCTCAAATATTACCAGTATTCAAATATTCTTCTCCTTTTGTTTCTCTAACACAAAATTCACATCCGTCATTTCCTTGACCCTAGGAAGCAGCGGCACTCAGCAACACCGAGAGATTTCTTTAATGCCTCAGCTAAGCCACAACGTATCTGGCATTCCACGTCCATATGCTAGAAATCAGCTATTTATGCTGTTGTAGAAGGTAATGTTGACACTCGCAGTTAACAGAGGGGGAAAAGTTGCTACACTGACTGCAAATGGAGATTTAGCTGTTAGGAAATCTTTGTCATTATTAGATAGACCTCTTTCATTTTAAAAATACATGGGAAAAAATAAAAAAAAAAATAGAAGAACTGGCAGGCACATATCAGAGCAAAAGAAAAAAAAAAGAGGCGTACAGCAAAACAATTGTATTTGTGGCAACATCTGCTTCAGATACAAAAAAATGAGCTTAATACATGGATGGGTCATCTTACCATATAAAATTAGCACCTGTTATGAAATGCATGTCACTAGTAAGTAAATAAAATGTCAGTGTTCCAGTTTGGATTTTCAGGCAATAAAAAGCGCCATACAAGGATGACTAGCGATCACATTAGGATATGTTTTTATAGAGCAGAAAGAGAACAAAGAAGGTTTTCCAGTTGCTTCAGAATGATTGACAGTTCTAAGGCACTAGTGAACTTGAGGATATTTGTGGCATATGACAATTTTAACATTGAGGTTTTGGCAAAATCGAAATGTTTAAAAATGCTTTTATAAAAAATAGTTATGTTCACATTCATTCAGTTCTATTAGGTCCTAAGAGAAATAGTTGAAACCACATTTAAAAGAATCAAAATTTTTAAATCACCTTTGAAATTGTATATTTAGCAGACAAAAAAATCTCTAAAGAAAGAAACTTCTGTGTCCTTTCTGCATATATCTGTAGCCTAAATAAGTAAATAATAAATTAATAGCGAAATAGTCAAAATGCTTGAGATATGCGTTTCCAATTGTGTAATGTTTTTAGTGAAAATAACGATTTCCAGCCTAATTTGGGAGAAAAAAAAAATAGTACACAGATTATATGAACTGCGTATTAGCACAGAACTTCCTAATCTGTTACAGGGAAATCGTGACTCTTTTGAAGTCAGTCGCAAAATCCTCATTGCCATTAGTAACACCTGCATTTCACTACAATTTTGTTAGCAAAATAAGGTTTAATTAAGCTTACATACAGTCAGTATTGATCTTCTCTAACAAAATAGTTCTTCTCCTAAGAAGTTGTACTGCAAACTTTCAGGATCTACATAATTAAACACATACAAAAATATTTAAAACATGCTAAACTTATTTTAGCTAGAAGTAAATTGTAAATATCAGTTAAAATTATATGCCTTTTATATTTCTTATATATGTTTATATTCCACCTTTTATATTCTTATCCTATTGTACATAACAATTATTTAGGTGACTAAAAATGGCTAGTTTCTAAACTGCTGTTTTATATATGTAGGTATATTGCATTGAAGGTTGCATTACAGTAAACATATACACGATTTTTTACATATAGAAGTCAAGATTTTTTTCTTTTCTTACTGATTTAGAAACCAAAATTTCTGTACTAATACTTTGGAGGATTTGTTGGCATGGCAGTGTAGGATGAATACTTTTTTCACCTGCAAAGAATGCCAGCAGCCACAGCATGTGGGAAAAGGGGGGTTTGCAGCACGCAACGATCTTCCAGTTATGCATATTTCAGCATTTTCTTCAAACGATAAATGGAAATTTCTCAAGCCCCTTGTTATCAATCTCTGTATTGATTTGGCCTTACAGAAGATCAACATGTAGCTAAATCAACTGAGATCGGTGGTCAGCACAAATGTTACCCTGGTTTAGAAGCCTAGATTCAGAGCAAAGTGCCTGCGATTTATCCACACGTGGCACTGCCTGGCACTAATCTCTCCTCAATTTTATAACTGGGAAGCCACTCTAAGTGAATTACTAACTGATTTATAAATTTTACTTAGAAGAACTTCCTTGCTCCTTCCAAAAATATTCACTCTGTTTAATTTAGGTTTTCTGGTTTTGTGCAGTATACGAGTCCTGTTTAATGTGCCGGGGATCATTTCGGCGGTTATGCAGTGACACCTATACCAAGGGAGCTGGGAATGTTTCTAGAAGTTCCTATATGGGGTTTATTTCCATACTGCATGCCCTCTGCATATTGGGCCATCTGGTACAAACTACAGCATAAGCTATGGATTTGAACACACATCCGATATGGTCAAGCGATGAATCAGGATCCTATGGAATGCCATCTATATATAGGAATTTGTCAGACTGCATTCAGAATACAAGAGTTTTCTTGTTTGTCCAGATATGTATGCATCATCCACAATGTAAAGACTGACTGATATTTAGAAGCAGTGGAAAGCCTTTGTGTCTACCCATTTTCACCTTCCTGAAGACATGAACAGTAAACCCAAAGTCCTCGTTATGCTGCAAGTCTGGTAACGAGTGTGGCTATGTTATTAGGTGTCCAGCGTGCTAACATTAGCAAGGAGGCCTAGGAAGCCAGTGGTGATATGCAGCCCACGAAGAAAGACCTTTGGAAACCAAGGAGACAAAGTGCTGTAGACAGCACAGAGCTATTTAAGAATAAGTGGGTCTGATAATTTGTCCATAAAAATCCTTGCATAGGTTCCATTAAGACAACTGGGTATTTTGTTATTATAACAGCGATTTAAGTAAAGAATAACACAAAATCTTAACTCAGTCCACACAACTAACCAAACGACTGCCCTCCCATAAAAATAAGTGGATAGATGCAATGGGAGCCCGTCTTTGTAGAGGAGCCTCGATGGGCGTCCTCAAATGATCTTTGGCCTAAGATGTGATCAGTCAGATGACATGCACATGGAACCTACTTCTAGGGATACGTAGCAGTAAGAGATTTGCAGGGAGCTATGAGGGAACAAATAGATTCAGTGTCAAGAAACAAGGAGAAGTCCAGCTGGAGAGATGTCACACTTTATTTTAATATGAATAGATTTGCATCTTCATTTTATATCCTACGCGGAAATGTACCCTTAACTCCAACTCATAGGATGAACTATGAGCAGCCACAGTAAAGAAATAACTTGCCAGATGTTATCATATACTGGTAATTCTTGTGTCTAAGATAACTGTTTAGGTCTAAGAAAATATGAAATTTTCCTATGTGCAGAATATTTGACGTATGCAGATGTTGCAATATGGTCAACAAGGTATCCACGACATTCACAGTGATAGATCCAAGGAGCTTTCTCCCATTCCTTTCCCCTTCATTCATTTCCTCTGGACCGGGGGAGAGCACTAAAGCATGTATAATCCTGGACTCTTTAGTTACATGAAAACAAAGTGAATGGACCGCACGTAGCTTTCAGTGAACGTCAGAATCTCTCTTAGAGAGCAGGCCATGATACGTAAAATGCTGAATTTAATTGCAGGGTAAAACCAATTATTTTGCCACAGATCCTGGCACAGAGCTGCAAAGATGCTGTCTGTATTAGAAAAAATGATAAGCCGGAGTTTTCAAGGACAGAAGTTACAGTGTAGGCATAATATGTGTATTTTTACTGTTGTACCAGAAAAGCCAGCAAAAGTCGAGGAAAACATAACTTGTCCCAGCATAATAGATTCACAAAGGAATATTTACATGAAAAGCCCATAAATACACTCAACCTTTGGCTAATTTTGCCGACAGAGAAAAAAATGTATCATTTCCTGGAACCAGGAATGCCATTGTGTGCTTTATGTACTCACCTTGATAGTTTGTTATTTGTTGAGAGCTGAGCAGAATCAGAATCACATTCAGCCGCCCTCTCTGGCCCTGGGGCAGTTTGACTCAGGAACAGGAGTGGAATAAACCTGATACAGAAAGAGAGCTTTGTAACATTCACTGGCCAGTGAGATACAAATGAAGCGGTACAAAAAACCCGCTGCATTCAGATGGCTTTCCAGAACAGTACTTGATGATAGGACTTCAAGATGGAAGATGGCTTTTGGCACATAAAAGGCGGGCAACCCTTCCAAAACTAAAAGGGCAAATGGATGCAGGCACTAAAATAGCAAATCCAGACATAATGGACGAGACTTTCCAGCCTATTGGAAAAGAAGATGGTCCTTCTTGGAGTAACTGTGTTTTGTGCTGAAGTGAAACACAAGAACCGGCCATTGAGTATCTCCTTGTTGGTGCCACATCTGTATGACTTCGCTGTTGCTTGTTCACAGATATGCCTCAAAAATGAAGCACAAATCACTAGAGGAAAAACTTCCCGCTGCAGATCTGTTCCAAGGCAGATTGCAGCCTGGGAATAGAAAAGGCAAAGCCGTAGAGTTGCCAACATTTGACAAATCACAGTACGTCTCTGCCTCGCTGAGAGAGAGTAAGGGGAGCCCAACTGTCTGAATCTGCAGCATCTAATGAGCAGGAACAAAATGACTTCAAACCGTTAACAAAGAAAAATCCATTTTTTCCAAAGCTTCATTTCCTATGGGCCGTTGCAGCTCATAACAAAAGTAAAGCTAAAACCTACACAGAACTGAGCATATTTTTTATTTTTCCATTTGAAACCTGGGATTATTTCCTCCAGGCATTTGGAAGGACAATGCTAGCAGGACCCTGTTTGCCAGTAAAACTCAGTTTTGGAAACCATCATCAGTCAGCATGAAAATGGGTCCAATGCTATGGAAATGAGCTCATTACTATTATTTTTTTGCTGGCACTCACACAATTTGTGCTTTTAGAATTTTGAAAAGCGGGACATGAATTCTAAAGAAAAAACGAGTTAACAATATTAAACAGTCAGTTGCTAATTACTGAGCAATCCAAACCTGCGTCTGGAATGACATACTCAGACATCCAGCTGGACCTCAGGCCATATGCTATCCTAGATCCTCACACAGAGCTCCCGCTACTGTCAAACGCTGGAGTACTGGCGAAAAAGTTCAGCATACAGATTAAAATATGGTCAGAACTGTATATTTGTGGATACTTTAAAAAGAATAATGAATGCCTCCAATCTATCAGTAAAAGTAAAGTATGAGAGCTGTAGACAGGAAGGTAGGAAATCACTCTGAATTATTATATTTGTTTCACACTCATCGCTTTGTTTGGAGCAGAAGTGTCCAATAACTCCAGTGCTGTTCTTTCTCCATAAGGAGGTTACTTACAGAGATTTAGAATGTTACTTCGTCCTAGTACCACATTTCAGCTGCTATAGATCACATTTGTAATTGTTCAATGTAATAAATGAAGTTTATGATCTACTTATTGATCCTGAGGTATGGTACTTGGCAGAATAAAACATAAAGAAAATTCTAATACAATGTAGTTAGTTTTAATGGTGCATATCCAAGGATAATAATATTGCTAAAAATATTATTCCCTTAAGTATAAAAAGTCATTTACCTTTAGCTCTAGGTTTCTGCTTGGTTCTAGATAAAATATTAACGTTTAGTTTATTTGAATTGTATTCCTTACCATGCTTTTTTCCAGATAAAGATGATCTACATTAAAAAGTGTACATTTGTTTAACTAAACCAGATATTCTATAGTATCTTCTTCTAACAACCAAGATTTCATTAAGTATTTTCTCACAGTAGTAGGATTTCCTATATTTGTGTTATATTATCTTGCGTATATCAAAAATAGCCCATCATAAATAAATTGTGAAATAGCTGGAAGAGGTCTTCAAAAAATTTAGGTGTCTGATTTATATTTGCACGTACACAATTGCTTACCTGTGTTGCAATTACAAATTATCTCAGCCTGCATTGGTGATTTAGTGTTGACCAAGTAAGTCTGATGTTGTAAATTGGCCAGTGACCTCAGTCTTACAATCCGTTACAATAAGGCTGAGGAATCTCCAAATTTCAATTGTCAGGAACCGAGCCTACACCACACAGTCCTTTTGGATGTACAGTTGTAATCCTGACTCGCTTAAAATTGTAGCCAGTGAAAGAACATATTTTGTGACTTTTTCATGAGAAAAGACTGCAGCAGCAAGACCCAAATATACCCTGCAACTCATATCAAGAGTTGTTTTCATGATGCTGTAGATCATCTTTAATTCTTACTCATGCAAACAATACACAAGTACGGTCATGTAACTAGATTTAAATAAGCGACATATAAGCAACTAAGAATTAAAGCAACTCGTCAAAGCAGAAACTCTTAAAGGAGAAAATACCGTACTAGAAAGATTTGTTTTAAACATTTTAAATTCCTCCACTGTTACTAGAAAATAAATAGTCCTTCGTACACAAATACATTAAGGACTAGATAGCATGTGATCCAAGGACTCTGATTTAAGAACAAATCCTCTATGATTTGGACTAATATTCTTTGTGCAGCTAGTCAACACTGTATTTGTGAAATATGAATTCGAAAGAAAGATTATTATACTAGCTTAAAGCTGGATATTTACACATTCGCCTCCCATATTCATTAAACATTTTCATGCAGAAAACAGTAAAGAAAAATCCCATGGAAAGCTGAAATCCTAAGCAACTCATTTTCCACTTTAGGAGAAGAGTCTCAGTGATCAGTATGAGCTTTATTGTTGCTTTATTTGCAGGAATTATTAGCTCTTTCTTAAATTGTTCTCTTGCAAATCTGAAACATACAATATTTTACATTACAGTAGTATTTAATAGAGAACTGAGAATTGTGAGATAGTTTACAAGTGGAGCTACTATTACACTTCTTGTAACATCTTTCCATTAAAAAGTTAACAGGCTGGATTAATTGCTTCATGATAAATGTTTCATTTAAAACCTGCTGTTTTCCATGCAGCAAAACATAAATACTACATACTGTACCAGTATTAGTCTCTTTTGAAATACTGCTTTTGTCCCCAAAAAGTTTATGGTGTGGATACATAGTCTGCATTCTAATGTACTAATTCATGCTATAATAGCCTAACAAATCAGGGAACTTTAAAGAACCCACATGTATATGCTGTTTGTGTGGGAACAAATATCCCAGAGAGATTCTTGAAACTCAGCACTGTCATAATAAATTTGTAGATTGTAAAACATAACATATGACAGATATTATTAATTTGAAAGGGAAAATAATTTCACGTTTTTAAACTGAACATGCATTTACTTACAAATTACATTATAATTACATCATTTTGTCCTCCCTGTTAGTGATGCATACCAATAGAGAAACCTTGAGAGAAATCTGCAAAATGCCTGATGAAAATGTAAATAATATCCAGCACTATTCAATTTAGTTTAAAGTGATTATAAAAGTTGCAATAGCTAAAAGGTATTGATTTTTAAAATAAATCTGTACTTTAAAGGTGACAACATGTAGTATAACATAAGTGTACATCCAGATTATCTATTGCTTTACTATTAATGATTAAGTGCAGTTATTAATTATGGATTCATCTGTTTAATAGCCATCTTCACATATCTTCAAAAAGAAGTATGTTAATATCTGAGAACAAAAACTGGAGACAGAAACTATAGACAGTATGCTTCTGAAATATACATTTTTAAGTGAATATGTTCATAATCCACTGAATATAGGAAATTACTTATTTTTGCAGTAGATGTAATTAGGATTTTGCTCAGAAAAAAAAAAATTACTGTTTTAAGAAATATGATTTCTGAAGCCCATATTATCACGTACTAGGGGGCTGCTGTTGCTTAGGACTTAGGCATCTTGACTCAGAAGACAAAAGTATCTTTTTCTTTGATATGGTCATTTTAATTCTACTTTCAAAAGTCATGTTGAGTATCTACACATTTCTTCAAAATCCCAGCTCTGAACTGCACGTGAATGAAATGAAATACAGTCTGCACAACTTCAAAACATGGAAGCTTTGCTGGAAAATATTTAGCTAAGAGTTTGCCTCTTTCAGGTCTTTAAAAAGCACAAAGGCATCTGATTGAGCAGGTCACTTACTAGGGCTCAAACAGAGACTGAATGTGAAAAGGTTATATAATTCTTGCCCCTCCAGCCTACAGTCCCAACCATTTCTAGATTAACATTCCCACATGTGTAATTCCTACAGAATGGATTTTGATCCACTTCAGGCATCCTAGTAGCTGTATTTTAGGTAGGCGAGTAAACTTTTTTTTTTTTTTCAAAGTGTTTGGCACAGAGAAGGTTTTCACTTTCATCAGATCAGGGCAGGAGATGTAGGTGAAGATGCTGAAATGCAGCAAGTGGAAAGTACCCATTCTCCTCATTCTGAGAAAAACAGCATTGAAGATAATTTTCAGGAAAGCAATCTTATGAAAAGTTGAGGAAGTGTGAAAGGTAGGGCTCTTCTTGCCTAATACAGTCAATAATCTGTATTTCTGTACCATAAAAGTGGACTGTACTAGAGAAAGGTCTGTGGATAAGAGGTACAAACAACTGATAAAAACCCACTTCTGGGTGCAATATGTGCCGATCCAGTACAAGGATTCATTTTATACTAGTCGCGGTTAGTAATTCCCACTTGTGGTTAACTGAAGCATATTTCATGTAGGTTCTATGTCTTTGCCTATCCTTGCCAGCTTGCTATGCATATTTAGGCACAGGAGTTCCTCCAGTCTGGAGGGCAGGCTCCAACCACCTGAACCCACATTTGTGGTTTCAGTGGATGGAGGGGGAGTGTGTCCGTTTGGGAAGTAGCCTGGAACAATTTTGCTACCGTTACTCACTTGGTGAGCAGTTTGGGAAAGGAGTACATATGCTAAAGCAGTTAGTTGCCTGCATCAGGAGAAAAAGCTCAGCGTCCTGTAGATTAGAGATTTGACAAATAGGACCCTACCACAGGCCAACTGAATTTTCTTGACATACAACCCATTTTCTTGCTCATACAACCCATTACCATTCTTGTGACAGTGCAAAATGCTCTAAAGTTTAAAAACATATACCACCAAAGAAAGATGGTGTAACTTTAGGTGGTCATACATAAGAATGTTTCAACACTTCTAGTTAGAAATTAGTTTCTAGAATATAAGCTTTGATTTCAATGAGTGTTTCAGAAGTACGGTGCTGCTTAAACAACCCCCTGGATGGTGCACAGGACATAATGTTTACCCTTCTATGGTAAAGACAGAAGAATTTATTCCTAACTGATCTTATAATACCCTCTGCAGGAAGTATCAGAACACCCTCAAAGATATTTTGAGTGCTGATGTGCATTTTCTAATTAGCCTGTTTGTGATCACCACCACTTAGATAAGGCCTTTAGAAAACACAACTAAACAGGGTCTGTTTGATAGTATAGAGTATTTCATAACTTATGGATTTTATAAAAAGCATGTTTTTTCAAAAAATATCTCTTAAGAAGTTTTGAAACATTGGATAATAGATTTCTCATTAATAAATATATAAATCATAAATCATTTATTCATACAGTGTAATGCAGCAGTTTATTACATACTGCGTGAATTTTGTAATCAGGGAATCCCCTGATGAAAAAATAGCACAATATTAATTACCAGCACCATCTGTGCTAAACAATAGGAAAAACAATATTTTAATACAATGACTTCATGCATGTCAGTTATCTTCAACATTAAACACTGCAGTTTTCTTGATGTGGTTTACCTTCTACTAATTTAAATAACTGATGTTCTTACAAAGGCTAAAACTATGAATAAATGAATTAAAATTAAATATAATGAAAAATACCAATAGGTACAGCATGGATCAAGCTCATTCATCAAATAAATGATCACACAGGTACAGATACACATATACTACACATACATTTTTAAATTTACCAACACATTTCCAAAAAATGATTATTCACATGCTTGTTACCTGCGAAAGACTGATGTTCAATTTCTAAGAGCTGTTTTGAGTTTTTTGTTGGTTTGTTTTTTTTTTTTTTAATTATCTCTATTCTAAACACATAATCCTCACAACATAAATATGTAATCTACTTGGCAACATTGTGAGTATAAGTTGTTTTGATGTACACAAAAGTATTTAAGGTACATTTAGTATTCTGGAAACTCGCTGAATTTTCCATTGTATCCTGCCCCCCTCAGTGCAAAACAAGTGTGGATTTAGAAGAGTTTGCTTTCTCGCAGTATAATAGGAAAGATGTTATTCTCATACATCCAGGTGCTAATTTTGTTTAATGATTTATTGAGTTTAAAAATATGTTAGCTATATCAAAATTACACCTATCAACATATTGCCTTCTTGAAAAATTCTGCCAAAGGAGCCAACCAGGGGTATTAGGATGACAGGATTCAAATTCACTGGTTCAGCTTGCCACGGGAAAGTCTTAAATGCAGCTTCCTTATTTCCAAAGTCCCCCACCTAAACTCATGCCCACATTACCAAAGTGCAACAACTTCTGTCTGCATATTCTAGTTATTATTTATTTTTGACACAAACATTTTCTTTCAGTACACTGTCATCAAGTTCTGATTATGTTTAAACATATGCCCACTACCAGATTTCTTTTTCATCTCTATCATATATTTGGGCTGTCTATCGATTTGCAACTTTCCCCATAACATCTGTATTCATTTTTCAGTACTTCAAGACTTTGTTGGCATTCACGGCCTTCAAATGTACAAGTCAGAGTCCTAAAAACCCACAGTACGCTGTCCCCCAGATGGTGCTTTTATTTTTGCATGCATATACTTTTGGTAGTAATGAGAATTTATTGTGGGGTTTTTTATTAAGACTTTTTTTTTAATTAAGAATTTTCACTTGCTGATATACTTTTTCGCAGGTATCATGGAAAACGTTGTTTGCAAGAATTTACAGGAGAGGAGACAGTAATGAGACTCCCAAAGCTTTAGGAACTGCCCCAAACATTTATTTACCGTAATAAAAAATAACTGCTTATTTACAGCCATCAGCTCACCTCCTGAAGGGCAGTATGAATTCTCCCAGCCCCTGGGCAGTCCGTTTTCCCCAGGCCTTCAGTGAGCTGCACATTATTCTCTAGCCCACGGCTGGAAGGCTGTGCCGAAAGCAGGCTGCTCCCCGCTCTCTGCACCGTGTCTTACCCTTCCTGCTGGTGGCTGGTTTTTGCATGCTTTTGCATACCAGACATGGAGTGCCCTGACGCTGCTTTGCTGGAGGAGACTATGGATTTGCACCCTTTGCACTTGTCTTTTTTGCTGGAGTTGGGTGAGAAGCCAAGGAAACCTCTCAGACATAACTATAATTCTCTTTAATGCTCAGTATCCGAAATGAAGTTATAAAGGAAGGCTTTGCACTTTTGAACTGCGACATCCTGGTACTCAGCAAATAGCCATATTTTATTGTGACATCCTCAGATCCTGTCTCAGGGATTCTTCCGTAGCCTCTTGCTTTCAGTGGATTTCTGTACAAACTGAATCCATTCGAGTATTCACGTCCTTGCCAGGGCTATCTTGGTCTGCTAGGAGAGTGGTAAAACTCATCAGATACTCCATAGTGATGTCTAATCATTGCAAATTCAGTCTAATTTCTTTTTCTTTCTCATTTTGGTGTATGCTTGTGGCCACTGCTCCATTTCCATATCAATAATTCTCTTTAACCAGCCTGGCTATTCTTTCCTCCCAGTGTTTTCCGGGAGTAGTTGAAAAGATTTATTTCTCCCTTACAATCTAACAGTTTTCTCAGTTGTGAACATGACTCCAGGCTGATATCTACTTCCATAACTACATCTCTCATCTCTTTTCTCTTTTCACGCTTCTGTGATCTTCCTAAATTTATTAATTGAAGGGAACCACCTCAGAAATACTGTGCAGAATTTTACCTTTTTCTCCTTAAAGAATACCTCCTCCTCTAATTTTCCCAAGCTTATGTTATTCGGTGCTACCTTTTCCCAATGTCAGTCTAGACTGCAATCTGACCATTATGCAGAATTCACTTCTTGCTCTTAGTGACTAAGTGACTCCCTCTTTCTGCTGCCTGTACTTCATTATTTCGTCTTACTCTCCTTGACCTAAGTGGTTCTTCTGACAACTGTGGATTTCTCACATATGTGGATCATTTCTAAGGCTCTATACATTTAATTTCTTCTTATCTCATTCCAATATATTATTATAGGCAGTTTTACTCCTGCCTATATAACACATTTTTCACTTTTTAGTAGTGGATTCTGCTACGTGACAAGGCTTTTCTATAGTTTTTCAGGTCTCCTTCGTTCTCTTTTCAGTGTATTTCTCCCCTCAAATAATTCCTTGCCCTTGCTTATATCTTTCTGGTTCTTCCTCCCTCCTAGTTGATCAGTAATTATCTTCAGATGATGATGCTTAATGGTTTACCTTTTTCTACTCTACAATGACTTCTCCCCATCATTATCTTTTCCACCTTTTTTGACCAGGCAAATTCAAAATCTTAGGCCCTCCACTAAACACTGCTGGAAAAAAAAAAATTGTCTCTATCAAGATAACCTTTCTATAGTGTTTCAGTGAATCAGCTCTTACAGTTTGCTCTTCAGCCCTTAGTTCAATTTCTCCTTTGCCTTTTTCTTTTTAGTTCACTGGTCGTGTTCCATAGTTGATCGTGAGGACATCAGACCGAAAGACACTTCATACAGTATGGAGCAGATCTCACTTGCCTTGATCATCCGAATAGTTCTGCGGAAGCTACCTGAGTAGCATTCTGCCTTAGATTTCTGTTCTGCTGCATTTTAGTTATCAAGACAAGAGAAAAACAATAACTGAGAAGTACATATTAAGTCGGAAATTGAAGATGTACAAACTTTGTTGTGCTCAACCTGAAATGAATACGACATTTGAAATCTTTAGAAAATGACCAGCTGCAGAAAAAATATGCTTATTTAATTATTACTGTACTGTACTACAAAATGCCTAGGTTTTTAAACACCAAGCACTACCTTGACAATCTGCCAGTATAGGAGGTATTTAACTTGCATTAGAAATTACAAAATGCTGTAAATACAATCTAGAAAGTCAGCAATGTTGGCTTCCTACAGGTGAACCTTCATAGAATGGTTCAACTGCAAGTAAGTTTGAACTTGCTGTCAGTAAAGACTGGCAGTGCATACCTGCCTTTGCAGTTAGGCAAAAGAGGCACCTCATTTTGAGCCCGACTCAGAGCTGCCCATTAGTGACACTAGGTATGTAAGTGGAGGGAGAAGCAGCGCTGGAGTGGGCTTCAAATACTTTCAGTCTCTAGAGTAATTTGAACCTCATCTGAGCACTCTTGAAGGGTGAGTTAGCCATCCAAAAGCCAGCTATGCTGTTCAGAGGCAGTAGCAGGGATGCAGGCAGTAGGGCTCCAACTCTGAAGCACAGCCTCTTGAGATCTTTGCTTTTATGGCTGCTCTATAGTGGTGAAGATCATTAAATAATTAGAGGACATTGAGAATGATAGAATATATGCATGTGTCCCCAAACCATATATAGTCCTTATATAGAAATACATTACATGTGCAGGCTTCATATTTAAGTTTGTGAAGGAAAGGCCTAAATTAATCTTGTTCTCCAATTGGCCAGTGTATAACCATACACAAAGACAAAACTATCTCATTTTCAATTCTATAGCTGATATTAAAAATTAGATTTTATTAATTAGTTTGTTATCCCATTTATTGATCAGTCTACCTTTTAGTGATTCTTCAAAGCCTCCTGATAGAACACTTACCTTAGGATCTCCTCGATCTATTTAAAATGGCTTCCCAAGAATAAGGGAGTATTTTCAACTCTGTTTTCTCCAAATAGGAATACTTTTCTGAAGAATGCACAAGTTGTTCAGACACTATGTGTCTGACTTATTACCTATACAAAATGTCCAAAAATCATGAGCTAGAGCTCATTGTTTTATAAATTGAACCCCATTTATGTAAATAATGTACTTAAGAATGCAGCTTTTTTTAAACTTATGTTACATCTAAGCACACATTTTTAGCTAATAGTCTATGTACAGCTGAGACTTACAGGTAAGGTATTTATACATTTGTGGGTTGGTAAATAAATCACTTCTAATGAGGCTTTCTAAATAACTCCTCTACATTTTTTCCTTAGATAACACAAACATTAGAATTGGGACATTACTGCATTTAGCTACCAAGCAAAGGTTAAGACTGTTTGTTTACTAGTTCATTTCTTCTAGAAAGGGAAACACTTTAATTGCACCAAATTTTCTTTCACTCAGCATTCACGAAATTGTCTGCATATTCACTATTACGGCTGGATGAATTTTTCTGTTGCACATAGGAACAAATATAAAAAAAACTTAGAGAAGTTGAGGAAATAGGCTACGTGGCAATGATGTCCAGTTATTCAGTTTAGAACAGCTGAAAGAAATAGGTAAAACATTCAGATTTAACGTAGTGAGGGCAGATGGATTGTTTTAAACTTGAATTTGTCATTAGTGCAGTTACCAAGAGATTGTGTACATAGTGGAAACTGTTTGTTACTTGATAATTTTGTTAAATAAGTCAATAAAGGGACGAAAGACTGAGCAAACACAGAGTCCTAGTTATCCCTTCTCATCAAAGTCAATCCTTTTATCTGTCACAGTTTCAAGACATGATACTATCAACAGATTTTTTCAGAAATAAACATTCTGAAATTTCCAATCCAGAGAGAAACAAAAGAATTTAGAGTGATATCTGTACAAAGCAAATGAAAGGGAGGGCAGGGAAGAAACATTTGGATTCATTCTTCTGTGTACTGATAGGCTCCAAACCATAATTTTTATGTTCAGGAATGTAAACAACAGTCAGTTATCCTATCCTAGTGGATCTACCCACTGTTGGATGAGATTAAACTGGGGGAGTGATAATGCCTGCTATTTCTCATCCATGCTCCAAATCCTATGCTTAAGATATTTTTGAAAGACAGAGAATAGATGATTCTATTCCTGCACCCAAAATTTAAATGTTTCTTCAGAAGGTAGCCAGCTTGGGAGTCAGTGGATCCTTTTCTCCTCTATCCTGTGTGAGCAAGAATGCTGTTTACCCTAGAGGTATTTTCCAAATACTGTGCCCTGACTTTTTTTAATCAAGGCTGAAACATCAAGCAAGGAGTTAGTTTTGTCTTATTCAAGTCAGCAGAAGATACATGAGCACAGGGAATGTATATTTATGGTTTTGGAACTTAGACCGAGCTCTTAATCTCCAGTTGTACATACAACGAGAGCTTCCAAAACATGTAACAAAACTGAGTACTCCTATTGTATATTTAGATGCTATGTATATTGGTTTAAGACATAAACTAGTAAATAAAAGTTGTATATAGTTGCTTTATTGACAATCAGTTCTTCAAACCATTTGTACCCTGTGGCAAGTGGCTCATCTTGCTTATTTGTCTAGTGTAGGCATGTAGTTCACCAGATCAAGGAGTGTACAATAGACTCCTGTGAAATGTTGTTATGTTGCCCTACTTCTCTGTTCAAAACAAGAAATGGCTATGTACTGCTGATGGGAGGTAAAGTTAAATGACTTCTTAAAACTTATGTACAGTATAAATAGCTTAGTTTCTCAAAATTTGCTAAAACATTTAATGAAAGAAACATAATTTTCTTTGAACTTTGAAAATTACACATGAGCTAGCACTTGGGAACATACTCTAAAGAACCTGCTTTTGGATCCCATCTGTAAATGCTAATATTAGAGGTATTATTGTAATATTATAAATTTTACCTTATTGCATCTTCCATCTTGTTTGCATCTTTGTGAATTTTATGAATGGCTTTATTTAATCATTTTTTCAACTCTTTATTTCAGAAATATATATAACATAATTTATGCGCAAGGTTGAGGAAAAACCTACTCTGAGGTCTTCTTTTTTTCTTCTTTATATGACATTTTAGAAGTAAGCATAATAAATTTTTGCTGACAATTATCACAATTAAAAGAAATATCCAAATTTGTTTGCCTTTCATATATGATAATGTATCAGCTATGAAATTCAAATTAAATGAAATTCATGTCTGAAAAGGCCAGTGGCAGGAACAGGAGGTAAAACTACATTTTTTAAGAGCTCATAAGTTTCATGCAGTAAATCATGAATATCGGTCACACCCATAGGAATGAATTAATGCCATGACCAGTGTTCTGATACATTTGACTCATGAACACAGAAGTTGGAGATGCAAAAACACTGAATGTTAGAAGAGTCGTACATGTTATACTTAGTAAGTCAGAACTGCAAACAGCTGCTTACCAGGTAGTGAAACTGAGGGAATCAAGTCCCTCTAGACTTGCTTAGAAAATCTTGAAGCTTCAGTGCAGTGCCAAATAGGCTTGAGATGAAATAGGGCCTGGAAGCTCCTCATATTTAAACCTTACCTTCAGCTGAGAGTCAAATCAGTGGAAAAAAGAAAAGAGGAAAGAGCACGAACACAGAAGCAAGCAATAACACAGCCAAGTGTTGCACAATTGTGCATACTTTACCACTCTTGTACTAGCAGGTACTGATACAAGTTAGGAAAGATTTATTTGTGCTGGATGATTTGACAAAACACGTCATAGCGTAAGAAAATGGAGGGAGATCTCATTAGCTCTAGTAAACTGGCTTACTTAACACCTGCTAATTTGAGCCATAGTTATGACCCTTCTCAGAAAATCTCTCCTGTGCTCAGAAGGTGGCACAAACTACAAAGAGTAAAAAGTTTTTCCTAACTCTTTAAAAAGGCATTGGCAAAAACCCTGGAGAAAAAAAAAAAAGGAAATGTAATGGAAGAAGCAAAACAGCAGGGGAAAAAACAACAAACCCAAGGGAAAAAAAAAAGCAACAAAAAAAATCAATTTCTAAGAAAAAAGAAGTATTTTCTATCTTCCACTTGAGAGAGGAGCAGTAGGATAATAAGAAGGACATACAGATCGTAAACAGACAACTCATGTTGCAGAGTTGGAGGTTCACAGCATTTTCCACGTCTACTGTTCTCAAGATCCACCCATACATAAGCTTAGAAGGAAGAGATCAGCAATGAGAGGTCAGAAAGGAAAATATGCCATTGTGAACATTATCAGTATCATCATGAACAAATTCCCAGAAACATTGGAGAATTATTTCTTACTAGTATATGCAAACTGATCTCAAAAATGGGGCAAAAAGTGGAATTTGAAAGAAATAAAATTTATCTGCATATTCCCATTCTTTTAGACATTTCTTCAAAGCCTATAATTGCTCTATGTGAAGACTGGGTAATATTAGAAAGCACCTATAGCAAAGTGGCAGTGGCTGTGGCTAGGTGGATTTTCCAACTTAGTTTATTTAATTTCAGTTTTACACATTTACTTTAAAATTAAGTTTACTTGAGTCATGTATAGAATCAAAGGCCCTTCTAGAAAGCTTTGTAATTTCAAGATTATTTCATAGTAATTTAATTTTGCTATCAATCAAAGGCTGTGCTATGTGGCATGCTTTTTAGTGCCAGAGAAAATAATCCTTTATTACTGTTGTTGTTGTTTCATCAACAAGAGGGTCACACAGTGCATTACTTCCATAGGTCAAGCCTACTGTGCATCCTGGGGTGCCTTTGTTCTCCCCTCTAAGTGCACTGGATAACGGCTTACCCACTCCTCTGTATTTTGCAAACTCTTTGCAGCTCCTTCAGTTCCTTACTTCTTTCTAGAATTTCTAGATGTATCCCTACCCTTCATCTTCTCCCAGACTAGGATACGCTCTTCTCTTAACTTCATCCCAGAAGTTTTCTGTGGGTGTATCCCTTTCCCTTACTACTGTCTTCCCAGTCACCATTCTGATACCAATTCCCTGTGTCTTGGAAACAATTTATTCAGGAATTTCCATATTTTAAAATGAGGGAAAGCGCTGGCAGGTGTTTCTCTAGAAAGTCTACAGGCTACTACAGAGTTGCTTTCAGGTTCTTCGTGTAGTAAACAGTGTTCCATCTATTTCTGATTTTCCCTGTCCAGCTACTATGAAAAGTAATTTGGTTCGACCCATTGATTCACACAAATTGACTAAATATAGAATTCCAGGCATTGCACAGTAGAAGTAGACAGAAATGCCATCGAGCTGGGTATTGAATCTCCCCTCAATTTGGCAGTTATGCTGTTGTTACTTCTTTGTACAACCTTGCTGCTAACCTATGGATAGCAATGCAAAGCTGATTTCTGTAGCATAATTTAAACACGCAAACTTCAAAGCCTACTTAAAATGAAATCCCTGTTTATTACAAGCACAACTGCAAGAACCATTCTTTTTTCAATGGTAAATAGCACCATTAGTGTGAACACAAAGTTAGCTGAGTAGAGTAGTCATATTATTTGCATTTCTCAAGATATGCTTTTGTTAGTCTGGATAGGTGAAATTCTTCTTTGTCTGTTTCTCCATCATTCTCTTTCTACAATATTATGTCAACACTGACTGATGGGAAATCATTTCTGTAGAGGTACTACATATTGCTATTCAATATTATAATGACCATTGATACAGACAGAATAGCAAAATCAAACTATATGTTTTAAAGTGAGATGTGAATACACGTGACTTTTAATATGTCATCATTATGCATAATAATATACATTTTTGTTGTAAACTTGTATACTTACAATAATATAGAGAACAACAATACTTTAGCCCATGAACTGAAAAATTAGAATTCAACAGTAAAAGACAATTAAAAATAGTAATTGCATTTATTTTTTTCAAAGGCTTTTCACTCAGTAAAATTAAAGGCTTCCTTGAAATGCATGCACACTTACAGGTGTTACACGTCTGGGCAGTATGTAGATGATGAGAGCCACTGGATTTAATATATGCATCTGACTACAGGAAGGCATTATAGTTTTCGGTTTGCACGTTACATCTTTCATATGTGCACAGTTTTCAGTGCACACAATTATGTTTTTCTATGTCTAAAATACCCTCTCTGAAACCAACTAGCTGGAAGACCAGCTGGAGATCTTTTTGAAATATACTCCATAATCTTGAAGGGAGGGTATTTTTATTTTTCTGGCCAGCAGTAAATTTTCTACCTCAGTAGCATGGCTTATGGTACAGTATTAAAGATCCAAGCTTTCACAGCAGGTTGTATTGGCTATGTAAGCTTACACTGATTAAGCTTCTAGGAAGAAACAGTCAAATATAAACACACAAAACAACAATGCAAATTCTCAATTGAACTTAGCTAAATCAATGAAATGTGAATTGTGAATTTATCTTACTTTAATATACATTATACAACTAAAACCAATTTAATAAACGGTCAAATCCATGGCCCATGGATTTATCCATATTGATATTTCCCATGCAGCATTATTTCTACTTTCCAGCACAAGATATCCAATACTACTGCTCTGTCAGTTGACAGTCACATTCGATTCTTTTAATAAAATCCTGTATTGCATTACTACTAGACCGAACAAGAAATGAATTTCCACATGGCAAATTTTGGAAGAAAAGTAGATGAAGGTCTTACTATTATTATAACCAAAGGCAGTAATATCTACTCTGCTTTTGACGTATCCAGTCTATTGATACATGCTATAGAAATAAATCCAAAAATTGCCACTAATTATTGCAGGATCACACTTGGAAGATGACGCCAAACCAGCCTGTGACCTGGACCCTACCTCACGTGCTTGACTACAAGTTCCCCTCAGTGGCTTTTTTGAGCATACAGACTTTGCAGGTTTCACTACTCCTCGTGTAAACAAGGTGGGGTGACAACATCTTGCTGTCATTCATTACCTATAAATAATGAATATCTGAAAATGATAAAGAATGTTACAGCACTGTTGGGCTCCATCCCCTCCCTAGCCGTGCACACCACAATGTTCTGTCACTGCATACTCGTGTGTAACACAAAGCTGGAGCCATACTGCAAAATCCAGCTCTTTGACTTACTTTCTCTAATGCCTTTGGGAAATGGTTAAGATTCTTTCAAGAATCTACTCAAGGTGGTAGGTTTTCCTCAATAAAAGCATGTCAACATTGCAAAACTGAAATATTTCTTATGACTCCTCTGTTTGGCAAATGAGTTTCCAATGAAACGCACAAAGAGTTTCCTGGCAGCCCACCGGGCATCTTATTTTGCCATCTGCTGGTGGTCCCCAGCTTCCAGATTCCTCTGTTTTAGCGTACTCTTTCTGTGAAACTCTTCCAAAACTGGGAACAACTGGAAGCCACAATTGGACAGCACTCCCATATGCACTTTGCCGAATGTCCTGCACATTGACATCTGGGAAGAGCTGACCACATATGAGCATGAAGGCCTTAGTGCTTTCGTGTTCCCTGGATCAGTCTTTACCTTCAAGGCTCTGGTCCCTCAGTGCTACCTTAGCTGCCTGGAAGGTCTGGCTCAGGCTGTGACTTTAAGAGTTTCCAATTTCTCTGCTCTAGAGCCAAGAGGAGGCAGCGGTTGCATGATTCACCTTCCCATTTTCACTGTGGAGAGCCTAGAAGCAAGGAAAGCCATAAAAAGCCATAAGTCTCAGAGCTTGGGTTCTTGTTGTTTCACATAGGATTTTCCATATTCTCTTAAATGGAAATAAAAATATTCTCCTTTAGTTTTGAATAGAAAATCCAGGTTTTTGCTGAAACTGAGAAAAAATGAAAAAGAAAAAAAAATCTGCAGAGAAAATCAGATTTTATCACAGATCTTTGGAGTCAAATGACCTGGACCATTTTCCTTTTTTTTCTTCTCCTTGCACTTACCTGCAGTCTCCTCAGTGACAAGGATGTGCTGAAATATGCTATAATCTCTGCTTTCCACTGTCTAATGGTAAGCATGTACACGAACTTCTCCCACAGCAGTTCCTGAGAATGACACAATCAGTCTATATTATAATCTTGGAAAAATAAAGCTCGTTTTCCCTGAAAATATAACTGACTACAAACCCAGTTTATTATATGCACAAAATAAATTACCAAAGACAAAAAAATATTCTTGTTTGTTTTCTAATCTCGTTAAGGAATATCTATTTTAAAGGTTAGTTACAATTTCCAAGTAGAAATGTGCTTTTGAAATTGTTTTACTTTTCAATGCTGTATGCCAGTAGGTTGCCTTTTCACCTTTATCTCAGCTTGTAGAAGATATGAAAAGGAAAAATATAGATAATAAAAAAATCAGACTACAAATCAATCTCCAGAAAAAAAAAAAAAAACAAAAACAAAAACAAAAAAAAACCCAAAAGATATTATGGTAATTTGATATAGATGGTATCTGGTTGGAAAACAACCCATTCTCCTTAAGAGTGAGGTTTAGCTTTACATCTTCACACTGAAGTAGAACTTTAACCTTTGAGCAATCCCACTGAAATAATTTTGTATTGCTAAAGACCAAGGTGAGACTCTGATCCCACTGAAGTAAATGGCAAAGATTCCACTAACTTCAGATGAGTCAGATTTAATTCCTGGTCTGGCTGTTAGAGTCTGTCTTGGTGTCTACCTAGCTGCATAAGAAAGTAACATCCCAACATGGAAAAGGATTATGCACCAGACTCTTGTCTTCGTGCTCACCTTTATTGACCTTCAGATGTATGGTATTTCTCTATAACATAATTTCCACAGAGCTCTGAGATTTAGCTCACCCCTGCTTACATTTACCTTGTCAGCAGCTGTGGTATTGTTTAGTGTTAGGGTCAGCATTGCAGGAGAGAAGTTGATTAGGGATGTATGTGTTTTGCAAAGGAATTGATGAACTAATTATGTGGGAGGGACTGCTCCTCTTTGGGATCTGTTTACTGTTCTCTTTTATGAAGGGTACTTTTTATTGCAGTGGAAACGATGGATTAGTTTTGTTTGCGGAAACTTCTGAACTTCCATTGTTCAAGGGTCCGCGGTGCAGGACACACTTGTAGGCAAGTGCAGGCAATTGGCTGGGAGCCAAAGGAAAGTTTTGCTGGAGGTCTCACTTGGAAACGATGACTCCAGGAAGTGAAAGTTTGACTTAGTTCAAGTTGTGATGAGCATGCAAAATAGATTTACGTTCATTCAAATTCATTTGCAAGTGAGTTTAATCACTAATATCTTGCAAGCCGAGTTTCGGCAAGTCTCAAACTGCTGGTATGGCTCCTTCCTTAGCGGCAAAAATGTATTATGAAGTAGGAGGGAAGAGAATAAACTTTGTTGATGCAGTATAAGCTTAACCATGATCCAATGTAAAGCAGCGCTTAACTCATCATTCTGTATCCTGTTTTACTCCTATGAGACAAGAAGAAACAGCCTGGCAACTTTTCTAGATTATAAACTCTTTAGAGGAGGGAATATGTCTCTGTGTGTGTACTTCGAAGTACCTCTGACACCTTGGGGTTCTTTATAAATGGTAGTAATAATAATCATTTATTGCTGTGCAGTGTGGTCTGGTCTCCCATTTACATTCAGTATGATCAGTTGTGCTGTGTCGCTGTCCTGTTCATCACTTCTCACCTTGCACTTACATGCAACTTCTATTATGGTTATTTTTAGAATACATAAGGCACTCAAATAACATGATTACAAGTGTGGAACAACAGCTTAGGAAATAGATAGGAGGATAGTTCACAGAAAGAGGCAACATACTGCACCTAAGCTGTGCAAGATCAAACCTGACATTGTAAAATCAAAGAGAGAAGATTTAATATGAAAATAATGTGATGAGATTATAATGAGTACTGCTTTTTTTTTTTTTTTTCAGTTGAGTTACCATCATTTAATGTGTTTCTGGATTTCTTATTAAAATTCTATATGTATGCATGCACATGTGTGGCTACATAGGCAATATATATGTGTGTGTAAATACATGCATACATGCATACACACACTTGGTGGTGGTGGTGTGTGTTTATGTGCGTCTTTTTTGTAAAACACAGAAAATAGTGTGCTGCAGAAAAAAAATGGACCATTTGTATGGTCCGTTTTCCATTCCTGGAGGGAAGCAAAATGACCATAAGTTTCCCTTTCATGGAATCTGAGCAATCTTTATAGAAAGCTTCATTTCCTGTCAACTTCAGGAATGGGTTATATTTACATACATTCAGACAGTTTGTGATGCCTGGAGGCAGTGAGTAGCGGGGAAGGGCGCAGTGTGGAATGCTCTTCCAGCTCTGGCTGACAGAGGGTACTGAGTGTTTTGTTCTAGTTGTCAGACGTTCGAGCGCCCCTGTGATTTCTCCAGCTTTGTGCTGAAGGCTGGCTTGGGTTCTTATCTGCAGGATGGTGCTGAACTGGTGGAGGCATAAAAGAATCTTTATCTCCCCTCTTTACTTCAGTGCAGCAGAGGAATGAACCCAATACAATATGACCACTTCAGGTAAAGTTTGTAAGTTTGTGGCCCTCAGGATATTGGCATTTATGATGTTTAACGTGTACCAAATGATGGAGAAATTTTGCATCAGATGAAACTGTTCCCTTTTGGTTTTGCTGTTGAATTAAATACTGTAAATTGGTCTGTCACAAATGCTGTAATAACCTTTTGTTTGAGATATACAATGAGACACATTTTGCGTATAACTAAAAAAAATCTAAAATTAACATGCCAAATCCCCTCCTATCACAGGTAGTATCTAATATGATCCTTCTCTGAAACTACTTGTTTCCCCTAAACCTCTTAGATTAGCTGTATTCTTTCTCCTAACTGACCTTCCAAAACTTTATGGCTCTCATGACTGGAAACTTTATTCTAGTCTCCAGTCAGCTTTACTGATGGTCAATATAGTTGTTTTTATTTTTAGTGTCATCATTTAAATTTGACATTCATTCAACTGTTTTTGAATCATTAAGGTTTGATATTTAAGCAGATCTAGTGTAGAAGAATGGGACTATGGATTGCCTTGGTTGAAATTAAAGGCAGTTTAGAGACATTGTTGGAATAAACAAACTTTCTGATTTCACCCCCCAAAATTACACTGTATCATCAACCCACTGTTTAAAAACATGTGACTGCTAAACTGCATCTAAAATAATAATTGTAACATCTTGAGGCAAGGTAATTTTCACCTAGAACTATTTTTAATTTCAATTTTACTTCAGAAGGGATTGGCACAGGTCCTAAATAGTTGTCTTAGAGATGTGCATGACAAGGTAATATCTGCTTGAGATATAATGGTTTAAGAAAATAATGAATTTTAAGTAATATAACTCAACCAGAAAGGGATGAAAGTCCATCCTTCTAAATAATTTTTAATTTTAATAATTATTTTGGAGAAGATGTAGTTATTGAGAGCAGAGAACATGGGGTAAGGTATAAATATTCCAGCTCCACTGCTTAGAAGCCCGTAGTCAGTAAAGAGGCGTCTGGGGACATTAGCTGACAAGGTCAAGTACTTGGATTTAATCAAATTAATTTTGTAGCTGAAGATTTAGTCATGGTTATAAGACAGAGAAGACATCTCAAGTAAGGAAACCTAAGAAGAAAGCAATACATCATCTGCATAAAGTGAAATATATTGCTTTCAGCCATTTAGCTTCCTGTCAGAATTAAGGAAGGTTTTGGAAGTACTGTTCCAGCATGAGCTATTTAAATAACAGTAAGTGATAATGTAAAGCAGTCATGCTTTGTTTCAGTGATATTGTGAATCCCCAGTAACGGTTTAACATTATTGCTACTGGGATACACTGATGTCATGAACTGATTCAGGATGAAGATCTGTATTTGATTACCAGTTTGAAATTTTGTGTAGTTTTAACATAAGGAAATGATTTTCAGCACCCACTGCCGTCAATGAAGTTTAAGGGAGATACAGCATTAGTTTCACAGAGGAGAACTGAGCTCTTTGACTTTCTTATGCAGTTTGAAAATGGAAGACACTGCAGGAGATCGGCTGGAGAAACAGAAACAGAACTGTCTTGTAGACCGCTGCTTATTACTTCAATTTAAGATTCAGATCGTATGAAATATTTGAAGTGTAGAGCTGTGTATAAGCTAGCATATTTTGGAACAGATGGTATGAAACTGATGGTTTCAAGATCTACAATACTCTTAGAGAACAGGGATTTGTTCTGAACAGGCAATTGCTGACTAATAATTGTTCCTGTCCTAAAAGGGAGATACTGGAACTGGACTTGCTGTGTGTCATAAAGGACATCCTCTGTTTTTTTTGTTTTGTTTTGTTTTTTTACTAGATGCATTTACCATATGAATACCTGTGTGTTCTAAGATTGACTCATTATAAATGCATTGTTCTGAAATTTAAAAGCTGCAACGGGTTGAACTTAATTCCAACTTGCTTTCTTGTATTCAATTCAAGATGCTATTTTCCATATGTAGGTATTTTAACACAATACATACAAACTAAAATGAAATACTGAAAGTAAAGAAAATAGATTGTAGCTGTGTATTTTTATACCATGGAGATTTCTTAGAATTAAAGACTCTAGAAATAGAACTGACCAATTATATCACCTAGTCCAAACACAGGAAATCTAAAGTAAATTTTTCATTTTTTTTTCCTATCTAGATTTTAAAGTTATAAATGAATATGCTTCACCATTTTCTGAAATTCTCATTATGTAAAATCTCACCATGACAGGTATTTTATTGATTAGCAGCCTAAACTTTCCTTTCTGGAAGTCTATGCCACTACTCCTTCTTGCATATTATCTTTCACTGAATAATTTTTCTCAGCATTATCTCCTACTAATATCTTAGTCATAGTACAACACCCTTGGTTCTCCTCAGCTTTATTCATAAGACATTCCTCAGCTTACCTGACTTTCTTTTATGTACTGAAATTTCTTTATTTTCATAATGCAGTGCACGGGACCAAGGTTAACATTTTAGGACAAGGCGTTTAACTGAGTTTAACAGAGAGAACAAGAGAGACACATTAATAAATACAGATGAGAATATGAAAGGTAGATGAGAGAACCATATAAGTAAGAGAATAGGAATTGAAAGTAATAAATGAGGCGACTAATATGTAACAAAATAAGGCATACCTGTCAACATACTTATTTTTCTGTCTTTCAAATGATCAAAGCTTTGTTTACATGAGGAAGAAATTGATGGTTCTTCATGTAGGTCCTATATCTCGCATCCAGAGACCTTCTTCCCAAACGCCAGGAGGATGGTGGGCTAGAAGTTCAATTGAATAGATGCATTGTTGTATGTATTGTTGAATTGCATGCTGCGGGCCCACATGTCTTCTGGCAGAATGCATTAGCATTAAAAGATATTGAAAGTCACCCATTAGGTGTCATTTAAGAATAAGATAAATGTTTATCCCCCAATGGAGGTTGGACTAGATGATCTCTGGAGGTCCCTTCCAACCATGACAATTCTGGGATTCTGTATTTATTTCATATAAATATTGGCTGTCAATCTTCTATACCATAAATGTGTATCAAAAAATGTTCACAACCCATATTCTGGGCAAGATTAAAAAAAAGTTGATCTGACCTCACCTGCAGCAGGGTTTAACTAAGCAGTTATCTGGGTAACACTTTCATTTTTAAAACATTTGATAGCTACTCCACTGTTTTTCTACTATATCTATCTTAAGAGACACAAATTAGCCATTTAAATGTTGGTACCTCCATGTTATGAAGCAGTGAACAAAACGAAAGCTGTATCCTGCAAATACTTACAGCCAAGCTCCAAAATGAATCTCACTTTTACACTTACTTGTGGGGACATTCGCTATAAATGCTCAAAAAAATAAGTAATCCCCAAATCCATAATGTGTCCTAGTGTCACGTGGATTTTATGGGATAAATTAATTTGTGCTATAAGTTTTATAGAATTATAGAATCATAGAATCATAGAATGATTTGGGTTGGAAGGGACCTTTAAATGTCATCTAATTCAAACTCCCCTGCCATGAGCAGGGGCATCTTCAACTAGATCAGGTTGTTCAGAGCCCCGTCCAACCTGACCTTGAATGTTTCCAGGGATGGCGCATATGCCACCTCTCTGGGCAACCTGTGCCAGTGTTTCACCACCCTCATCATAAAAAATGTCTTCCTTATATTTAATCTAAATCTTCCCTCTTTTAGTTTAAAGCCATTACTGTTTGTCCTGTCGCAACAGGTCCTGCTGAAAAGTTTGTCCCCATCTTTCTTATAAGCCCCCTTTAAGTACGGAAAGGCTGCAACAAGATTTTCCAGAGCCTTCTCTTCTCCAGGCTGAACAACCCCAACTCTCTCAGTGTGTCTTGACAGGAGCGGTCCTCCATCTCTCTGATCATTTTTGTGGCCCTCCTTTGGACCTGCTCCAACAGGTCCGTGTCTTTCGTGTGCTGAGGGCTCCAGAGCTGGATGCAGTACTCCAAGTGGAGTTTCACCAGAATGGAGTAGAGGGGCAGAATCACCTTCCTCGACCTGCTGTCCACACTTTTGATGCAGCCAAGGAGGAGTTTGGCCTGACTGCAGGCGCACATTGTCGGCTCATGTCCAGCTTTTCTTCTACCAGTACCCCCAAGTCCCTCTCAGCAGGGTTGCTCTTAATCCCTTCATATCCCAGCCTGCATTGACACCGGAAGTTGCCCTGACCAACATGCAGGACCTTGCACTTGGCCTTGTTGAACCTCATGAGGTTTACACAGGCCCACTTCTTGAGCCTGTCCAGGTCCCTCTGGATAGCACCCCGTCCCTCAGGCATGTCAACCACACCACTCAGCCTGGTGTCATCTGGGTGCACTCGACCCCACTGTCTGTGTTGTCAGTGAAGATATTGAACAATACTGGTCCCAATAAGGACCCCTGAGGGACACCACTTGTCACCCATCTCCATTTGGATATTGAGTCATTGACAACTACTCTCTGGGTGCGACCACCCAACCAATTTCTCATCCACCAAACAGTCCACCCATGAAATCCACACCTCTCCAATTTGGAAAGAAGGATGTTGTGGGGTACCATGTCAAAGGCCTTACAGAAGTCCAGATAGAGGACATCCGTAGCTCTTCCCTTGTCCACTGATGTAGTCACTCCATCATTGAGCGCCAGTAGGTTGGTCAGGCAGGTCATGCAGCCCTTGGTGAAGCCATGCTGGCTGTCTCAAATAACCTGCCTGTCCTCTATGTGTCTTAGCATAACTTCTAGGAGGATTGGTTCCATGATCTTCCCAGACACGAGGTGAGGCTAACAGGTCGATAGTTCCCAGGGTCCTCCTTTCTACCTTTTTTTAATTGGTATAAACTGAGAATATCTTAGAGAATTAATTCAGAATCTGATATTGCACTTTCTTCAGTTGATCTATCTGTATAATCTTATGAAATCCACACCCACTTCTATTTTCAGGCATTGTTTGAAAATGTAGTGAGTTTGCATGTAGTATTTAGATGTATACCTACTCAGAATTGTTGATCTGTCTGGAATTTGGAAGAAATTTTATACTTTGCACTAATTAAAGATATTAGAAAAGGATTAGTACATCTTGGGAGATTTTATTATGAATGATTTCAGTAGCAAGTTTACCTGCACTTATCAATAGCTCAAGCAATATTTTTCACTTTACAGAACAAAGTAAGAGGTTAAGAACCTTTTAGAATAGCAATTATCTTGGTTTATCATCACAAGAAAATGCAGCCTGAGAAGCAGAAAAGACAGCCTATAAACCAGCTGTCCAAGTACCATAAACATCGGGAGTACAGAATACATCATGGAGCAATACATGAGTATAATGACAAGAATAATGACAAGGAAATACAGAAAATTGTTTGATTTATTCATTAGCTTGAGACAGGTAAATTTTCCATTCTCTCATTCTAAAATTCTCAGCCCAGAAACAATATGGAATCTCATCTAGTTGATACACAGGCTGAAATGATGGATTAAGGAATAGATGCTATTTGGGAGCAAAGTGGTGAGAAGACAAAGGAAGTAGTACTATTAACGATGTAACAAAATAATAATGAGACATGTGACATTAAAATAATACAAAAAATTCTTCATTAATAATTCCAGTGTGTAATTCAGGGAATCAATGACTAAGCAGCAACATTTTCACATACAAAATTTTGCCTTTTTTATTTGCATCAGTCCTACAGAGTGAGGGAAAGGGAATTTAAAATAAGTGCAAAAGCTCATTGAATAATTGTGCCCATCTGTAGCTGTTTGAGTCATGAAATCCACCATTTCATGGCCAGACAGTGGCCATGGAAACAACCTTCAGGGAAAGGATCACATTTTCAAAAATCTCTCTAGGATTTTGTTGGTCAATGTCTAAAAACCAGAAGAAATACAAGTAGGAATATAGGATCCATATATTAGATTGTTTGGGGTTCATTATAGAACTAATTCCACATAAAGGAGAGCTAATTTCAATGAAACAAGCTAAAATATTTACTATATACATAAATAAACTCAACATTATCAGGTGAAAAATAAAGCTTCTGGAGCCACCACTGGGGTTCTCACTGTTGTACTGTTGCTCCAGTTAGGTTAACAAATACTGAAATAATTTGTGACAAATGGAAGCAAAAAAGTCATCACCATTTTTTGAAAGAACATTTGCTGTAAATTAAGTTATCCTCCAGAATACTCTGTACCAATAATATACCTTTTGCTTACCAGTGGCAGTTAAGAAGTTAGTGTTCTGGGTTCAGCAGTAAACAGAAAAAATTGTAGAAACATCATGCTCAGACATTCTCTAGACGTTAGGCATCCAGCTGATGTAATAATAACACAAAAATAATATCTAATACACAAGAAATTTAAGAGTAAACACAGTGAACTATGTTTTTGGTACAGACAGCAAGCAACTGAAGTTAGCAGAATTCAGTGAGAGTAAATGTGGTCTCCTGTGTTTGATCAGTGTTACAGTACTAGAAATAGAGCTGTTGGGTTAGATTACATATATTGTAGCAGAATTTAAACTAAATTAATTATAGGAAAAGCCAAATATTGCACTTGAGGATTTAAAAAGCCTCTAATTATTAGTGATATGGACCAGAGCAAACATAGAGCGCTGGCCTTCTTTTGGGTTTGTCAGTAGTCCCCTCAAATAGGCAACACTGATCTGAGACCAACTCATTAATGTCTTCAGTTACACACTGTCCAAGTGGCACATTGCACAGCTGGCAAAACTGCCCTAGAGCACTGGCTTGTCCGTGTCATGTCATGAAGCCTCACCGCATCGCCCTGCTTGCTCTCACCTAAATGCAGCTCTGCTCATTCCTTACTGCTTTTTGTCATGGGCTTTTGCACTGCGTAGACTTCTGGTCTGATCCCCATATAACAACTTCAATATTCTCACAATCATGAGTAAAACAGGGTCAATGTATCTCCTTTTCAAAGGCCAATAAAATACTATTTTGATGAAATCAGTATGAGTCATATTTAGCTACCTAATATTTGGGTATCTGTTTTAAGAGGGGATTAATTTATATACAGGCATGTCTGCTCGCTCTGCTGTAGAGAGAACCTAGAACACTAGTTAGATTTTTAGGTAAGTGAATAGGATGTGGATCCTGTCCATAAGAAAGACATTTTAATACATAACATTAAGACTCTTAAATAATAGCTATTAATTAATCAGCATTTCACATGAATGCAGCAGCATTCTGTCTTTTGGACCAATAGACATAAATCAAAGGTCAGACAGTTCACTTTGCTCCAGTGCGTACACCAATGTGTGCAAAGCAATTTGTTTTTATGATTGGAGAACACCAGAAAAATGTTCTACACTCAATTGTACTGATGAAAATGATTTTATGAAATTTAGGGCAACTTTGCTCCTTGGGTGCCTGATGGGAAATGTCTAGGGAGTCATTCTTCTTCAGCATTTTTATTTGAAGAGCTTCCACCTAAATCCTTTTAAAATCAGTGAGACTGGGAAACAATCAAGAACTCTGATTTCCTCCTTTTTAAGCTATTTTAATTCCTAACTATCAATGTTGTCAAAGGATTGTCTCTAGAGAAACATTTTTGGAAGCAGCTTGACTCAAAATTTAAATTTCATTTTCAAGGGGAATTAAAAAGGAAGTCTGAAAAAGATTCTAAGTTATTGAGACCCTTCAGAAAATTGTAACCATAGTTTTACTTTTTAAAGTGTTATGTGATTTTTCGGATGTTACTTGAGGATTTAACGAGAGGAGAGGAGAGGAGATTTTGAATTAAATTTTGTTGTGAGCAGATGTAACATGAAGGAGATAAACACTATGTGCACTGCCAATATCAGCAAAATCAATGATGTATTCAAGTCAACCAATTTTGAGAATAATTTAGCTTTACTATGGTGTACGTTTGACTGTTAAAAATTTTTTAAATTTTCTCAAAAATATGGGGTTACAAATTACTGAGTGACTCTGAACTACATTTTCCCTTTGTTCTTCAGTCCATTGGACTATGATATCTTTCACTTATTTTACTAAGTCTGCTGTGCAAAATAAGCATCTGGTTCAGAAGGTAGAAAACCTTAGGGGGTCCCACTTTCTAAAGGCTGTTTGCATGGTAAGATTTTCTTTCTAATGTAGTCGATTCTATTTATAGGGTAATGGCATAAATTGGAGAGTTGCATAAATTATGAACACCCCCTTAATAAACCAAAACATACCCATGCTACTGAGAGGAACATAAAATCTAAAAAGAGATGCTATGCTGGCATAGACTTTGAGGCTTTTATAATAGATTTTATTATTTATTCCCATTTATGATTATGATGATGATGCATAGTTTTATATATTCTTTAAATTAGTAAACAATACCAATTCAGAGGGTAAGTTATTCTACTGGTCTGAGTGGGGGGAGCCTCATTTGCACAATATAAGGAACAGATAGGACACAAGTACAGATTATACCATAGACTCTACCAGCTATCATTATGCATTTGTGTAAGAACATTATATGGATATATAGAAGAAGTAAAACTGGGTTTTAAAAACTGATGAATGTGATTATAAAGCCATAATGGTAAACTGGTAGATCCAGATTAGGTACCACTATACCTATAAGGGGATCGTCATATATGTTTCTAGGTTTCTAATATTTTTAAACTCTTGATCATGCTTCTATGTATGTTGTTGAGCTGCTAGTGTGTATGCAAGCTCCTTCACCAACACTGAGCAAACTAAGATGCCCACAACATCTAATTTGGCTATGCGCAATGATATAGACACTGCTAATTGCTCACAAAAGTGGTGCTACATAACAGTTACAGTGGAATGGAAGACCAAGGAGAAGAGAAAATGTTCTTTTAGTTCAAGCTCTGCGGCTAAAGTTTCACTTTATACTTGTGTCACTACTTTATGAGTGTTGCACTCCAAAGTCATAAACAATAATTTGACAATATTAATGTTGTCTTTTCAGTGTTATGCTATATCTCCATGAAATACTGCTGTTGGCTTATTTAACAAGAAATAAAGATAGAAATAAAGATTTTTAAAGTACTACAGCTGTCTTTTTTCTCTTTTTTCTTCTGTTTCTGCTATTATATTATTCCTTGCCTTTTTCTTCCCTTTTCTCGTATTTTCTTCTGAACTCCTCTCTCTCTGTGCTTAGAAGCTGAAAGAAAATTCATGCTACATTATTGTTTGCATTTCTGAGAAATGTGCCTCTCTCAGGAGCCCAGACTGTAGAGTGTTAAGACTGTGCTAAGGGTACTATGCTCCTGGGGAGGGTAAGGTCACTGAATGCAGAGAAGTCCTATGACTTGTAACAAAACTGGCCTCTGAAGCCCATGCACATGCCAAAACAGTAAGTTACTGCTGCTGTGGGCTGAACAATCTTGCTACTGGCAGAATTTTGCAATGTGGTGTGGGATTATATACATGTTTCAGTAGATTCCTAAGTTTTCAGTGGCCATCTGTAAGCAGTAGGGGTGAATGGGCTGCATTTCAGACAACCGAGGCATCCAGAAATATTTCCTCACAGGACTCTGTTCCTTCCACCCCACACTCCAGATGCTTCCATATGTGCGATACAGTATCTCATTCTGAACATGCATCCATGTTTTTAGCTTTCAATCAAAAAGCTTTCTCTAGCTATGCCACAGATACTGAATTTTCTTTTCCAGCTGAAGGCATGGCATACTATGTGGTAGCTTGTGAAAGTCATTTTTGCAGTAGAATTTTGCCGATCTTGAGATGTATTTTTTCTATAAAGGACAACATGGATATCAAAATTAGGAGCTGTTTTGTATGTATAATTTTTCAGAAGAAAATGCAAATTTTTCCAGGGTATTACTGCAATCCTGTGCAGTGAAAAAGAGTATTTTACATTATTATGAAGAGAATTATAATGGCAATTCTGTGATTCCGATTTAAAGTTGCCCAAAAAGTCTGAGCAGTTTGGTAGACTAACAGTTTGTTCATCCATAAGACTACCTGAGCAATATCAGAGAGCATCCAGTCAGGAAATGAAGAATAATCTTTGCCACTATTTCTGGATAACAAATAAGATATAAATTTTAATGTGAGATGAAAAGTATCTTGCATAACTGAACTATTGAAAGAGAGCAGTGATTTCTGCTCTAAATAAATAACATGAAAAGAGATAGGAAACTGACACCAAGAAAATACTAAGCTTTACACCAAGCAAAAAATGAATTAAAATCCAGAGAGTACCCTTTTTAGGAAAAGTCTGCTTAGGAATCCAGAAAGTTTCTGAGGTCACCATTTATTTCTATGCCATTCTTCCTTCTCCATATGGAGTGGACATGGGTTTTGGCCTCTAAACACTGGCAGATCTCCCAGAATGGATGCAAAGGTCTGGACTATCAACATGAAGCCTGACTCAGCACTGATTCCAGCACTCTGTGTGTCTGGCTTCCTACATTGCTGCATCCATTGAAATCCTGCGGCCAGGAACTTCACTGTAGGGTTGTGATCACTCCTAGGGAGTAAAACATTCACAAAAAATGTAGTAGTAATTCAGTTCTAACTTGTTTACAGGACTGGTTGAAAGGGCAATACATATCCACTGGTCTCACCCACTCTCAGGATATTCTCAGATCTTCTGTAGGTTCCTGCACGTGTTAGGAATCTGCCTTGCAGCATTTTTCCTTTGTGTCCTCTAGAAACACATTGGTAGAGCTTTTTCTTCTTTATTTCAAAAGTCAGAGGAAGCTTTACTTCTAAATTCAATCATCTTTCAGCTGCTCAGTGATATATTTAAGTCTGTTTTCTTGTTGTCTTAGAATCTAAGTATGTCTGGCATGACCACACAGAAAATCTCCAAATTATGAGATTAAAAAAAGTATAGATTTTTCAAACAGCTGGAAAAGGTGTGAATTGTCCCATATTCATCTTATAGGGGTATTAATTCTGAGCCTTAATAATTTCATGGTCAGATTAATGAACTACTTCACTACTGACCACAGAAAGGAGGAGAGAGGACTAGGAGGAAAGGAGGGGAGGAATCAAGTTACAAAAAGCTATCCCATAAATTCTTTCTAACACTGTGAGTGGATAATACTTGGGAAAATACTACCTTTTCCTTCTTTTTCATTCAGAGCTGAAGAACCAAACACTATGATTAAGATCATGGAAAAATCCAAGTCCTTACAAAGGAAATCAAAACCTAAGAGCCCAACAGAACCTATGCAATTATATTTTTAACATTACATACTCTTATCTGGTGTTTTAAATGTTCAGAACTTGACTACGTGCATATCCCAGAAACCAAGCATATTTTCTTCCAAATTCAGTCAGGGCTTAAACTTTGGGATACCTTCACCATATCAGTATCTTTGTATAAAATAGCCCATAGCCAGATTTATGTGAGAATTCTGAAGTGATTTTGCTCAGTGTACGCTCTTTTTCACAAAAAAAAAAAAAAAAGATAGGAAATCCATACTTGCTGGTCAAGAGGTTAATTCTGCTGCCAAGAGATTATTTCAATATTTTAGTATTTCCTCTTCTCAGTGAGGGAATTGAAAGGTTGTTTTAAAAATCACTAAGTGTTCTCCAAAGAAGGACATTGTTTTTAAAAGTATGCATGTTATCTATGTCAAGATAGTTGTTAACACTTGAAAATCATGGAAATCTAAGCTGCAATTTTCCTAGTTTCTTTGGCAGAGTATAGGCATTTCAAGAATTTAAGTTCTGAACTGTGATAACCATTCAGCTAGAGGATTTATATAAATCTTTGTAGAATCTTAGTAAGGTATAGACAATCAGTAGTGTTGAAGTTCAAGATGATTAAGAAGTGAGCCTCTGCAGCGGTTATTTTCTTCATCTTGAGATACTGTAATTAACTAAGAGCATATGTCTTCTGAAATGAGCTTATAACACCACTGCTCACATCCAATTATTATTTTGGTTGAAGAGCACTACATTTTTAAACTATTCTTACTCCATCATTTCTGTCTGTACCCTCAGCTTTTGGACAGGCAGCCACCATTCCCTCAGTACAAAAACCGGAGACATTCTTTCCCCTGCTCCCATGCTCAGATGCTGTAGTTGCTCTCCCAGCGGGGGGGGGGGGGCTCCCGTTCCCCTGGCCATGCTGGCAAAGCACTCTGTGAGCACTGACTGGTTGCTACAGGCAATATTCAATGGGGGAACCTAAGAAGCCAGCGAGTGGCACAGACACTGCAACCTTAGTGTGGACCTCATCATAGCTACAATGGTTTAGAAAATTATTCAATTGAGGGGGGGAGAGGTAATTTGTGAGACTTAAAAAATCTACTCTGAATGACTCTCTCTGCAGGTTACCAGAAAATGCTGGGTCTGTTCTCAAGTCCTGAGGGAAAGCTACACCTCTTGGACTTTTGTCCACAGGGCTCAAGCCCCTGTCCCACCACAGAAGCCTTGCCAGCACTGCGTATTGGAAACAGCTCCTGGTGAAGAGCACCAGAGATCGGCTTAACTATTGCACAGTGCCGATGATGATGTACAGCGCTTGAGCTGTGCCCTGGCCCAGCCTCAGCGACTAGGCACAGCCTGCCAGAGCTTTTTTTCAGCTGGGATACACTACGTGCTATTCCATTCTGCTAAAGAAAATGGGTAATTTTCATGCAATACTAAAATGTACTAATGAAAGCTTACTGTGAATTAGGGAAAGTCATTCATTAATTTGGACCATTAATTACATTTTAAAACAGCAGGCATATGTACGTTTCTTTCTGGAATTTCATAAACAACTTTTTAACCCTTAGGTAAACAAGTTCAAAACACACTGAAAAACACTGAATTACTAAGTGCAATAATTCTTTAAATGATCAAACGTATATCTCGGAATAGTCAAAAAAAAATACATCTTTATATGTCCTCTTTTGAGCTGACAAAGTAGAATATGGCCTTAATGCCTCAGAATAGACAAAATACGTAACTTACATTGCTGCTTAAATATTTACGAAAGCAAGAGTCAGCATAATAATGATGCTCTTATGTAATTTACCCTAAACAGTATGTAAGAATAAACACTTACTTGTGATACAGACTGTAGCACTGCTTCATTTTGCATTGCTGTTTATCACTTATTTATAACTGTTTTATACCACATAAAGTATATTAATTTTTAAGTTGCAGTTTGTATATTGTCTAAACGTTGGAAACAGGTTACTCAACTCCATTCTTCTACATTTAAACAGCAGTAGGTTTAAAGGTGACATCTGTCAAATTACCTGCTTAGACTGAAAACACTGTGTGGGAGGCAGGCAACAAAATAGAAACAGAAAAGAATGGTCAAATTATATGAAGGAAAAGACATTGCTAATTCTGATTAAGGAACCAGACTGAGATTTAAGAAAATGGTAAGAATTGGGAAAGGTCAAATATTAACTTTAATTTGAAAGATGGGTATCCATTCAAGCCCCTGTTCGAGCGTTATTCTGCAACAATGACATAGCAGAACATTTCATTTGGTGGACTCTTATCATGTTCATCTATTGTCAGAGAATACCTCCTTGCAAACACTTCGACTATTACATTGGTACTTAAACATGAGCCTACACCTCAAGGAAAGAAACTGAAATATCAATTTGTCATACCACAATCACTTCAGCTAAATGGAAAACATTTATTATTTACTCTGATTCTTTAAAGTATCTGAACACAAATATTTAATACAGTTCACAGTTTCCATCATGTCTCATCTTTAATAATTAAAAAAAAAGTGGTTTTGTAAATTCACTTACCATTTGCGAGCGTTATTTTCTAACATAACATGATGGAAAATTTTATTGCATCACTGTATCAGTATTTCTGCTGCTTTTATAAAGACTTTTGCAATATTGGCCAAATAATCACCGGAAGTTTTGAGAAGTCAAGCTGAAAACTATTTCTGTTGAGAGTATTTGGACCACCGAGGTAAGAGTTCAAGAAACACTTAACAGTTTACCTGAGCATAAATCATTTAATTCCCGCTAGCGAAGCTGTAAGAATACTTAACGTTGTAGTACACTCATGTGTCAGATCTGAAGTTTCTGGAAGCACAGTAATAAAGATGTTTTAGTATTAAGTGTCCTCACTTGGCATCGGTGAGATCAGGCTGATTATCTTGTGTGTGTGGTTGGGGGCTTGCTTGTTTTTTGTTTTTTCCCCAAGATTTTTGCAAAGTTAATGTTTGACAACACTGAGAATCCGGCAATGTGCGTGCAGTGCTGAACAATACAATGAGGTATAGAAAGCATGGGGTGTTCACGACGGGTCATTTACAACTGTATACGTAAATTAAACGATTTAGGTCGTTAAAACAGAATGTTCACGAGAATTTTTGTCCTGAAGACACAGACTGCGAACACGAGGATTGCTAGAGCTTTAGCTTCCTCAGAACACTGAATGCGTACCGGGAACGGAAGCGTCTGATGTTGGTTTCCATTGTGCAAGAAACAAAATTTCTCTATTACCACTGTTTAGAAGGGGAAAACTAATTAAAGTCTAGCTACTTGGTTGGCTCATCTGTCTCTCTCACCTAGACGTCGGAAGCAGATGAATCAGGCGGGCAAGCAGCGGTGACCGCCCGGCCCGGCCGTGGCCCGGGAGCCGCCGCCGCCCGGTGGGGGCGGTTGGGCAGCCGCCAACCAGCGCCGTTCGCCCCTTGTGAGGGAAGCGCGCGCCGACCCCCGCGGAGCACCGGAGCGGCTCCGGCTCCTCCCGCCGCTGCCCGCCCGTTAACGGCCGACTCGCGCGGCTGGCCAGCCGCGCGCCGCCGCCCCCCCCCCCCCCCCCCCCCCCCTTCCCTCAGCGCTCGGCCCTGGCGACACCTGTGAGGCGAAGCCGGGATCCCACCGCCCGGTGGTGGTGGTGGAATCTGCTCTGGCGCGGCGGAGGAAAACTCTGCCCTCGCCGCCCAGCCTGGGGCTCTCCGGCACCTCCCGGCCTCGGGGCCAGCGCTGGAGGAAGCGTCTGCTCTTCCCGCAGGCAGCGCTGAGGCCGAGACAGCGCGGCCGGCAGAGCCCCGAGGCGGCCGGCTCTGCCAGGACAGCCCGGCGGACTCCCTGAGCGCCGGCTGCCCGACTGTCAGAGTTTCTTCGCCTGTTCTCCCGCCGCGCCTCTTTCAGGAAAGTTGCGGCGCTCTCCGCCACCAGAAGCTCTGGCAGAGCCGGGACAATTGAAGCCTCCCGCCTCGGCACCCCGTGCCCCGGAGGCAGGAGGCGATTTGCATGCGGACTTGTCTCTGGTAGCAGCCACTGCCCGTCAAGCCTGACGGACAAACGCCCCCCTCTTTCCGCCCCCCCCCCCCCCCCGTCCCGGAAAGCCCCTCCCTCGCCCCCTCCCTCGCCGGCACCTCCCGCCGCCTGTCAGTCGGAGCGAAGCGCGGCGCGGGGAGCGGAGGCGGCACGGCAACGGCAGAGAGCGGGCGAGAGAGGGAGAGAGCGAGCGAGGAGCCAAGCTCTCCCCTCCCTCCCTCTCTCCCTCCCTCCCTCTCTCCCTCCCTTCCTTCCTCCTCTCTCCCTCCCTCGCTCCCTCCCTCCCTCCCTCGCTCCTTTCCCTGCTTCCTCCCTTCGTTCTTTCTGCTTCTCTCTCCCCTCATTCTCGCTCTCCCTCTTACCCACCCCGATCTCCGTTTCTCTCCCCCTCCGTCCTCCGTCGCACACGCTCTTCCCCTCTCCCCGTTTTTCTGTCATTTGACTTTGCATCTCACGGCGGCCACCGGCTCCTCTATGAATCCCGTCTATTGATCTGTCACCCTCCCTCCACCCCCGTCCCCTCCCAGCTCCACTCCTGTACCTGGAGCAAGGCAGGGGCGGCAGCCGAGCAGCATGTCCCGAAGGAAACAGAGCAAACCCAGGCAGATCAAACGTAAGTTTCCTGAGGGGGGCTCCCTCTAACAGACTTTTATTTATCTCGTTTCTTGGGAGACGCGAGAGAGGTGGCTGTGGGGAGCAATAGGGGGGTCCGGAGTACGGACCGAACGATGAAACTTTGCCAGAGGGGCTGAGGATGGGGAGAGAGAAGGGGGGCGAGCGCAAGCCGGGAGCCGTTCTCCTGCGGGGTGAGCAGGCTCCTCACGGTCCTCTTTTTCGCTCCTTTGGAGCTCTCGCTGCCTGCCCGTACTCTCTTCAAACTCTTCCTCCGAGTTTCGGAGTGGGATCACTCATGTTTTTTCAAGTTAAAGTAGCGCCGGGAGAGCAGCATAAACCAGCTCGCCAACACCGTACCACTGAGCAACTTACTGCGTCCAAGGCGTGTGAGCAGACCCACGCCGAGCCTGGGCTGCAGTAAGTACCCGAGGATCGCACAAAGTGCGTGTAGGGGAAAAGCGAGAAAGTTCCCGCGGGGGAGCCCGCGGGTAGCGCCGCGCCGGCTGCGGGCCCCGCCGTCCCCCCGGCCGCGCCGGGCCGGGCCGGGCTCTCTGGCGCGGACCGCCCACGGCCCCGCGGGGCTCGCTTTGCGGCTGCATCCTAGGCACACACTCGCCTTCGCTGTTTTCGGGGGTTTAACACTTCTGAGGTGTTATCTGTATCGAGAAACAGGTGTGTTGAAGGGTTGTGGCTGAAAGATACGCTGCCTAATAGTGTTCACCGTTCACTTTGCTTGCCTGTGACACAAGACAGAGTCTCAACTTCATAAACTTTTCTGGGCTTTAGATTATCCATCCAAACAAGTCAAGCGGTCGGGACTAGGAGGAGCGCCAGGCGTTTTGAAAGAGGGTCTATAAATAATTTTGTTATAAAATCAGTGGCACTGGTCTGATGTATCTTCACTGATGTTCTGTATTACAGAACTCCATTCAAAGTGACCATCATGGGACGTGGAGAGGCTCTTTCAGTAGTGTTTTCCTTATTGATTTTTGACTCCAGAATGCTTATTAATAGCCAGTTCGGATGGAATAAGTATTGAATTGACAAAGTGATATAGCAAAGAAGAAAATGAGCTTCATCTCGAATAAGATTGGTCACTGTAAAGTGTTCGACACTGTAAAGTGTGGTATTGGATGAGCATCCTTGCTTTGCAGAAATTACCTTTTTACAGCCTTTAACCTGATAAAAACAAATAACTGTCAGTTTCAAATTTGGTTTTCAGTTTACTGAAGTAGCCTAATAAATCATTGAAACTTTCTGTGATATATTTTTATGTTGAAAATAATTTTGTGATCCAAGAAACTTTGATTTACTTTGGAAATTGATATTCCCAAATAAATATGCCATGTGCTTTTAAACTTAAGCCTATCTTATTTAATATGAATTGCAATGGTATAGGTAGTTCTTTGGAATCCTGCATTTTATGTGATATGATTATGAACATTATTTAAGAAGACTTTCTGGTCTATAATTGATGTCTTGATTGTTAATAAATA